>NW_028319098.1:1497500-2995000 GCF_062004578.1 Staurois parvus
GTAAAAAGACTGTTTGAGCCTCCTACAAGCTTTAACCAGTGCTCTGCTGGACACTGATAGAAGTCACAAGACTGCTCTAACTGCAGATGAAAAAACGTATTTAGCAGTTTATATGTATTAAAATAATTGTGGGAGACTAGATAGAGTGAATGCAGGGTCCTGGGTTTAGTAACACTTTAAGAGCACACACAGGCTATTAAAATACATATACATTACCCATTGAAGAACTTCCTAATGTTGCAACCTAGGAGCCTCACCAATGCTCCTGCACTATGTGCAATTAGAAGTGACTTATTCATAAAGATGTTGCTTTAATCCTCTTATCATTTGCTTTTTTCTTTAATAACTAGCAGTATTCAGGTGTGTATACAGTATGTATGCATTATTTTTTTACATTTATACAGTTAAAAAGCCGAAAAGTTATCTTTTCAGACAAGAGAGCAAAGTTGGGATTATACTCTTGCCGATATTTGCTATTTTCACAGAAGCTATGGGGGTTATTTAGTAAAACTGAAGAGTGAAAAATCAGGTGCAGCTCTGCCTAGAAATCAAGCAGCTTCCAGGTTTTAGTATTTGGCCATACCAAATCTGACTTTGAAATCATGCGACTTCACATATATTCGCATGATTTCAAAGATGGACATCAGTCCGACTTCTGGTGTGACTTGGAAGATATCTGTATGACTTCATGCAAGCCACACCTGAACTTACAAAAAGTAGTGCATGAAGTACTTTCAAAATCAGTGCGACTCTGATGGATATGACCATCTCCATTGCAGAAAATAGGACGTGACTTGTCATGTGATTTGAAACTATCAATTTGCAAGTCACACCGGAGTGATCATGGACTGTCAAAACTTAATTAAACAAGCTGAAGTTAGAAGCTGATTGCCTACCATGCACAGTTTCACCAGAGTCTGAGTGCACCAGTTTTAGTAAATCTCCCTCATGGATTGTGTCTTTTATAACAACGCGTGGAAAAGAAGAACAAGAACAGTAGCCCACTAAAAGAGAAGTTATCTATGATTAATTAAATAAATATTTTTATGAGTATATGTCAGCTGTCACAACTGCCATTAGTTATGCTGAAATGCAACAGTAACAAATTCTGCTATTTTGCCATAATAACAAGGTAGTTTAATGCAGACTGTTTCTGTGACAAAATCTGTACAAGAAAATAAAGCTTGCTATTATATCATGAACTAGTGTTTTATCTCTAATGTATTATAATCCCAAAGAGCTTGAGGCAAGATTAGGTAAATCCATATATCTCCCACAGTTATATAGTCAATATTCTTCTGTATCCAAATATCGCCTTGGCCGGCAGCTTTTAAAGAAATAGGGTGATCTGGTACTGCAAGCAAAACAAGTTTCACCAAAAATTAAAAGTAATGCATAAAACTATATTCAAAAGCATAAGATTGTGAGTCAGCATATAATTCCATGGCCAACAGAAAATAAACACTTAAAAAGATGTAAAACTAAAAAATCCACCTTTGGCAATCATAGACCATTTCAGGGAATTCCTGTTGTCAGGCTGGCTGGGAAACATGCACAGGCACATAGGTTTTCTTATGCTCTGCACACAGGATTGTGGCTAGGTGTCCACCTGCACACATCTGTACATACAGAAGCATGTGCATGTCCACAGTAACTATTGGTGCCAGATGTCCTATTTAGGGATGTTTTAACTCAGTGTAGTACTAACTGGTCTTCAGCTTATGCTCATTGTTCTAACATGTGTCCTGCATTTGATTCCTGCTACTGACCAGGTTCTCCCCTGACCTGATCTCAGATCCTGCTTTGTACCACTGGCTACTAGATCCTGACCTTGGCTTTTCCACAACTCTTATTCAGCTTGTGATTCTGTTTGCTTGCTATTGACCTTGGCTACATTTTTTGATCTTTCTTCCTAATTTTATTAACTAAGTGAAAATATCCACAACCAGCCTGAAGGTCGAGCCAAGGGAAAAAGAGAAAACCATTAATAACAGCGTTTGGAGGGTATGAAGTTTCAATAAGGTTTACACTAAGTTTAAAAAAATAGTGTGAATAGGTAGAGACTGTAATTGGAGCTTGTATTCCATGTCTCTCAAGTTTCTGAGATCAGAAGATGGACACGCTTGAAACAACGCATGCAGGAAAAAGCATACCCAGTTACATGGACAATGAAAAGTTAAGATACAAATAATAGTTGACTAAACTCATGGGTGATTGTCCCACCACTACGTTTCTATATACTAACTTTATAGAATAACATATGTCCTTTTGGTATAAGTACATTGTTTATAGACATCATTAAACATTAGATCAAAAAAGGGTCTATTGAGAGGGAATGAAAGGCCAAGGATTTTTGTTCTCAAAAAGAGGATATTTCATCCAAAATTAATTGGGAGCTGTATGTAATCTATTTGGGAGGAGTAGGTTAGGTAGGATGCAGGAGGTTAGAAAGGCCGTCCTCTGGCCTGATGAGAAAAACAGTGTTGAACAAGCATTCCCATCTTCTGCATCCTTAGCTATTGTGTTTTAGGTTGAAAAGTAGGGGATAAAAGATCAGTGTTGTATTTCTTTACTATTTGTTTCTGTCCCTGCAGCTGGGTAGGGTCTTAGAGTCCTTGGAAGCAAATAATCCAAGTTGAATGGGGACATGATAGCCATCTCAAGTATGGTTTCTCCCAATCATTTAAAGTTGAAGTTTAGTTTGGGATGCTTATAGTGAAATATTAGAAACTTTGTGTATAACCTGGACTGTAACTTCTTCCTTTGTTGCTGATTTTATCCTTCTGCGGTGTGGACAGGATTAAACTGAATATTTATTAATCCAGATGTTCAGCAGTCATCTTTAAGGAGACCACTTTCCAATTCTCATCTGTGAAATGTGTCTAGTGCAGGGGTAAGCCATTTTGGATGGCTCTGGGTCAATCCTGGAAGGACGGTGATTGGCTGCTCCAATAAAGCAAGGAGAGGTGGTCGGCAGGCTGCTGAGAGAAAGAGAGAGGAAAGTCTTAACGTTGATGGGGTGAGAAAAAGAGATTGGACTGCTGGCTGAAAAGAGAGACTGGACTACTGGCTAAATGGAACCCTGCCATAGCTGAAGACAATCAGGTGAGACCTCAGAAAGACTGCTCTTCACACATGACCATGCATCTGAGGTGAGAACTTTCTCCCTGGGAAGGTATGATTTGGATGCCTGGTGAGATCAACCTACTACAGAGCACTCCCACTACATGTAAGGAAGGAAAAGAGGGACTGTCTCAGCAAGAGGGACTGTCTCAGTAGAGAAATCACAGCAATTCCTATTTCTGTCTGAGATCTTGTACTGAATCAGAGCACATGTTAATCTGTTGTCTGCTGAGAACCTAACTTTTCCAGCTAGCATTTTTTTCCTATTTCATCATTCACTGGCCAGTGGGAGAAAACAGGAACTGTTAAAGCAAGGTAGGACTGTCTTACTATTCTGTTGCTAGGTGAAAACAATTCATTTCTGTTCATTACTGATTAGAATAATGGCAGATGTTTAACCACATCTCTTAGAGTATTGTTATTGTCTTATTGATTATTTGTATAAGTACATGTGCTAATCCTCTCTTCATTTAGGCTATGTTTGGCCTTTTTGAAAAGTATAGCAAGGTGTGTTGGTAAGTGCTGGGTGAGTGAGATGTCATCTTTAGGTGTGCAGAGAAATCACAAGACAATTCGGCAGCTCCTCTGGGGGTAGTACTACATGTGTTTTGGCAATTGGGAGCCCTTTTTTGTATGCGCATTATATGTGTTTTGTACTATTCCATTCCTCTAATAATATTATTTGTTTAATACATTTGTATTTTTGGGCATTGTTTAACTGCTTCCCAACTGCCCTACAGCAGAAGTACTACTACAGGACGGCAGGGATGTGCAAAATCATGTGTCTATATACGTGATTTGCATTTCTGGGTAGGGGGGCGTGCATGCTCCCTACCCACGCCACCGTTGGCTCCCCAGCACCTGGTCCCAGCTGCCGATTCTCGACGGTGATCGTTGGCGGAGCTGACAAGGGAGAGGTCTGTATGTAAACAGCACAGATCTTTCCCCTATCAGCACAATCAGGCTGCTTTGTATTGCTCTGCATAGCAGAGCAATACAAAGCAGCTTGTCTACATAGTAAAACACACACAGCGCACAGTTAACCCTTCGATCGCCCCAGATGTTAACCCCTTCCTGCCCTGTGTCATTAGTACAGTGTCATTGTTTCTTCTTGTTCAAACATTTTATTGATTTTCCAAGCTATAAACAAGCTTAGAACATGTAAATACATATACAGAAGTATTGGAGAACATGTTGCCCAAAGGCAAGGAGAAAAGTGTCATGTGAAAACATACAACTGGGAATCACAATGAAACATTTGGGAAAAATGCAATACAAAGGGGGGTAAAGCATGGTTATGGTTTAACTAGGGTGTACTGCGCCTCAGAGCTACCTAAAGGTTCCATGCAAAGTGAAGGAAGAAAAAAAAATGGGAGCAGGTTGGAAAGAGGAAGGAAAGAATAAAGGAGACCAAGAAAGGGAACCAAGGAGGGGAGAGGGGGTGTGGGACTTCCAGAAGAGAAGGGTAGTTTGGGACCAGACCAGTATAGGAAATGGCACGTAGGACCATCATAGGGTGAGACTAAAGAAAAAAATGTTAAGGGAGGAGCAGTGAATCGTCAAAATTCAGAGGGAGGAAAAGTGTCATTGGTTTTTATTAGCACTGATCACTGTATTAGTGTCACTGGGATGTCAGTGGCAGTTAGTCAGTCCCCCCCCCCCCCCAGTGTTAAAATGCCCACCGCAGTCCTGCAATAAGTCGCTGATCGCCACCATTACTGGTAAAAAAAAGTTAAAATATACAGCCATTTGTAGATATTATAACTTTCATGTAAACCAATTAATTTACACGTATTGGGATTTTTTTGTAGCAAAGACATGTAGCAGAATACATTTTGGCCTAAATTTATGACAAAATTAGATTTTTTAAAATTTTTTACTAGATCTGTCTTTTAGCAAAAAGTGAAAAATATTGTTTTTTTTTCTTTTCAAAAATTGTCAGTCTTTTTTTGTTTATAGCACAAAAAATAAAAAAAAACGCACAGGTGATCAAATACCACTGAAAGAAAGCTCTATTTGAAAAAAGGGCATACATTTCATTTATGTACATCGTTACATGACTGCGCAATTGTCAGTTAAATTAACACAGCACCGTTTCACAAAAAAATGGCCTGGTCAGAAAGGGGGAGAGAGGGTGGTAAATCCTCTGGAGGGCAAGTGGTTAAATAACAAAAATGCTGTGGCCACTAAAATTCAGCCCCTGGTGTGATTCATAATTATGATTGAGGGTGAAGGAGCGACAAGGAAATAGGTAATAGTTATTATGGGAACCTAGATGAACTACAATACACTTGTCTTGTGCTCATTCACTTTCCTAAGGTTTTTTAATAGTTGTGATATAAATTAGACCTAAATCACAATACTAGAACACTAGAAATAAAATCTTTAATTTGGTAGCTGGGGACCCTTTTGTGTGTTACAGTTTTGTGAATTAAGTCCTATAGTGCAGAGTCAAAAGTGATGTGATAACTTTTTATTTGTTTACTCAGAAAGCAATGTTACAAAATATTCATACATGAATTCACGTGATAACACAGCTGAGGGGTATTGACGAATAATTTCACTATAAAAGTAAGCAGAGGACATTTTCCTAGAGTCAGATCTTGTTTTTATGAGAGCTACTTTCCTCATAGGCTTTGTCACAAAGGAAATGTTGTTGGATGCTCAAAGCGGCTGTATGCAGAATAATGGACTACTTCCCAGTTTAGATGTTTGTCAGTAGCTCTTCTTATGCCAAGTTGTTCTATGCTTGTGGCATTTATACTTTACAAAATGATTCCTGAAAATTGTGGAAAACAGCTGTTATAACGTTTGGAATGCCTGAGGTTAATACCATGGCAAGTTGCAATAAGAATAGTTGATTTTTATGCTGACAGATGAAGAGCACTCTATATATGCATATATATGTAATGAAGTCCAAAAAATACCCCCAGAATCAACAAAATATGAATTCTTTATTGTTATTATTTAAAGACATTCTGGGGTTGATTTACTAAATACAAATAGAGTGCAAGAGATGTTGCACTGTGTATGGGAATTTTCTCCAGAGCTTACTGAACAAGAGAAATTATGGACACTAGTCCAGAATTCAATCATGTACAAGGAAAAGTGCTGTTTTCTTTCTATTTTCCTTGCATGCAATTGGGGTTGAAAATTAAACCTCTTTTTAAAATTGCGTCTG
Organism: Staurois parvus; assembly: GCF_062004578.1. NCBI lineage: Eukaryota > Metazoa > Chordata > Amphibia > Anura > Ranidae > Staurois > Staurois parvus. Next base: position 1,503,805 of record NW_028319098.1, read on the forward strand.
GTTCACCAATGGTATTCATGAGTTCAGCACTTTTAGATTTTAAAGTTTTTAATTTTCAGAATTAAGGATATCTAAACCCAAAAGCAAAAATCTAATTTACTGCAACTTTCCAGTTCTTCGCTGCAATAGCTGTGTTCGTTTTTATTTTTCAGGCTAAGTATATGTTCTTAAGAAAAATAAAAAATGTTTATCTTGTGTGAGGCACTGGCTGGAAGGATTGTGGATGTGTATATGTGCCAGCTAAGTTTCTCACACATGGTGAGGGGCTCCATGGCTGATGACTGATATGGGAAAAAAATATATTTTTTTCAGAATCTTAAAAAGTCCTATTCTGGGTCCTAAAAAAAAGGAACACAAGGGGTGCCAGCTAAGTGCAGCACCAAGGGGTTTATTAAGATTATGAAGCCAAATGCAAACTCACAGGAATATAAATACAAAGAGCTTATTTGCAGCTATGCCACATTGGATAAAAGCCAGGGGCAGACTTACCATTTGGAAACTCGGGCACTGCCCGAGGGCCCGGGGTCAGTAGGGGGCCCCATGAGATGCACCTGGTACCTTTTTCATAAGCTTTTTGAGTTTGGGCAAGGACACGGGGGCCCCATGAACCCCTATTGCCCAGGGGCCCCATGAGTTGTCAGTCCGCCCCTGATGGAAGCTGTCCACCACATTTGTTTGGAAGCAATAGCAACCATCCCACCCCAGGCATGACATCACATCCTGCTTTGTGATCCACAGTGGCTCTCCTCACTTCCTGGAAAATTGAACTTAGTTTTCTCACTGACAACACACAAGCGGTGAATGGATTCCATACAATGTGGCATGGCTTCAGATATGTTTGTTTATTTTGCATGGCTGCAGAATGTTTATGTTATGTAATAGTAGTGGTTTACCCTCCCTAGCGGTCTGATTATGTCAATATTTCTGTGCTCAAAGCGGTACATTGTTTTGCATGGAAATATGTTCTTTATTGTAGGCCTGTAATTCTTAGGAATAACTCACTGAAATCTGTCCGAACAAGAGTCTAGTAAACATCCCGGATATGATCAAATTTGAAACACAAAATCATAAATTATAATATAATAAATAATCATAAATAATAATAATAAATTTAATTCAATAATGTAATCAAACCAAAAACACTGAAATTTGAAATAGAGCGCCAAGATCACACATCACTGAGCTTAGTCGCAAAATCGTTTTCAGTGTCTGATGATGAATTTCCCCACGAATCATTATCACTCAATTCTGCAAGTGGTTCTGATTTACTATCGCTGTTCTCTAGCTGGTCTAACATCGTTTTTGACCTAAAGGGACGCTTTTTGGACGCCATGGACGTTTCTCAGTTTCCAGGAAGAAAGAACAGTAAAAATGCAGGCACAGGACAAAGCAGTAGTAATAAAATGTATGTGAAATGGTTTGATACAGTAATGTTATACTATGAGATTTTAGTGTATTGAGTGAATGTCACTTTTAACATTTTTTAATTTCCCGCCGGTTCCGTCCCCTGTATGTCCCGTACATCCCAACACACACAGGGAACGGAACCCGGAAGACGGATGCTAGCATCGGCTGGAGGAGATGGCCGGGGACGCTGCAGGGGGGACATCGCGGGAGCGAAGGACAAGGTAAGTGCTGGAGGGAATCCCTGAGCAACGCTGCAAGGTAATCCCGAGTGTAGCTTGGGGTTACCACTTTTGGTACTGAAAGTTAACCCTGAGCTACACTCGGTAATACTGCCAGGGGGGTTAACAAGCACATATTTTCAGGAAAAAAAATACACGTATGTACATTTTAGGGCACACAAACACAGTACACTATCCATCAGTTTACCGTTAACCATGAATAATAGCCTTACAATTATTGCTTTTACTCTTGCATGCTCAGCTAAATTTAACACAATCAACATTTTCATAAGTAGGTGCCCCCCCCCAATGCATGTGTGTTCATATGTGCATGTACATGGGGCAGGATGGGCACAAAATGTTTTAAGTACTTGGGTGTAACGTAAAGTTTTTTTTTTTAATTTGTAGACTTAATATTTTATAACATAGGGAACCAAAAGTCCTGTATGCTATGGCAGGTTCTCTTTGATGAAACATCAGTAGTAACTGGTCTATCTCCCCTCTACCCAGCAACACCAGCCATGGGGGCTCTCAAGTTGGACAGTGGAGGCCAGGAAGCATAGTGGGGGGTCAGTCAGAAGGCACACTACTAAGGGTATGTGGAAGTGATCAGGTGGCTGTACAGTTCCCTTCTCAGAATTTATACACACTGTAAATCTGTAGTGTTTAACACCCCCCCTCCCCCCCGCTATTACTGGCAGTGAAATGGTTAACCTCCGCATAAATCTTCTTTATGGTAGATACTGTGAAAATTGTGTAATAGACTCCGGTGGGAATTAATTCTTGCCAGTTCAGTTGATTATTTAAAAAAATGCTGTCTACAATTCTAAATGAACAACATATAATTGGCAATTAACATTTACAAGAAATAACTCCAGAGATTTGTGACCCAAGGAATATATATTTGTCTTAGGGGATCAGTAAGAAATTTGTTTTCCCCTGGTGGAGAAAACTACATCATGCTTTAAGATTTTTTTATGCCTTTCTCTGGATCAGCTCTGGGCATAGGTTTCTGTATATGGAAGTTTTCTATTTCTTATTAATGTTATTGGTTGAACCAGATGGACCTGTGCCTTTTTTCAACCTAATTATGGAACTATAAATGGTTTACTGCTGTAAATACCATTTTAGCCTGCCCACCTTACACTTAATAGAAATTCAGGGTAACTTTCTGTGCACGTAAATGATATCATAAACATACATAGCAGTTTACCTCCCTAAGTAATGAAGATTATGAGTGAAGGAAGGGTTAGGAGTCAAGTGAAGTCATTGAGAATAGCCACCCTAGGACAGAAAGTTTTATTCACAGGATTGCCATTACTATTAAAGACTGCAGTATATTAGATTTTTTTATTTTTGAGTTTAGATGCGCTTTGAATTAAAATGTTTTACATTTTTTAAAGCTGCAAAATAGGAGTCCAGGATTAGGTGCTATAACAGTATATGAACAATATGATTTGTGCCAGGTCACTGGGATTGGTTATAAGTCTTTCCAGATATTTAAACCTTGTTCATAAATGTTAAATGCCCCACTATATGTTTAGGATGTAATGCTCATTTATTTTAGAGCAGTGGTCTCCCAAACTGTGGCCCGGGGGCAGGTGTGGCCCTTTGCTTGACTTTATCTGGCCCTTGGGGCACTAGTCTTTTCACTGATGCTGGTAAGGGGGGTAATAACTCTAGCACCAACAATGAGGCACTTTTCTTCCTAATAACACCAAAGATAGGGTTCTAATCCTTCCACTGACACCAACAATGGGGCATTATTCCAGCACATTTTCCACATTGGCTTTAGAAAGTTTGAAGACCCCTTTTCTAGAAAGATGTATTAGAGAATATTACCATGGTCCTGCAGGCTTCCTCCCTCTAGTTCAGTAGTGACAATTGGTCCATCAAAGCCTTTCCTTTTCTCCCATCCTGTCCTCTCCCCTCTTGCCAATATCATATGAAATAAAAGACCAGTGGCCACTACTAATTCCATTTTTAATTTTTTATTATTTATTTTATTAAAATTATGAAAATAATTCAATGTTAAAATTAAAGGAATAATCAAAATGATGCAGTACATCCTCCAAATTGATACATATATAACAAATATAATCATACATACATGAGTAACATACAGTATAGGGGTTGATTTACTAATACTAGAGAGTGCGGAATCTGGTGCTGCTGTGATGGTAGCCAATCAGCTTCTAACTTCAGCTTGTTCAATTAAGCTTTGACAAAAAAAAAACCTGGAAACTGATTGCTTTCTATGCAGAACATCACCAGATTTTGCACAGTTTTAGTAAATCAACCCCACAATCTCCAAAACATTGTAGAAAAGTATGATCTTCTCAATACTTTCTACGTGTCCATTGCCATGACTTTAATCTTATTTAGACAAACTCCACAATTAATAAATCCTTCTTCTGTTTCAAACTGTGTGATATTTTATAAACAACCACCACACAAAAGCAGATATCTTTTGATTCTCCCACCTGCAAAAGGGAACTCACTAGAAAGCAGTAACCTTACAGAGCTTGTTTTTAATCTCATCCACTCTCAGATCTTTTCCCACTCAGATACTTTCACTCATTAGCCAGACTGAATACATTAAAAAGCTGCACCATTAAAAAAGTTATTAAACCACAACAACAAAAGCCACTTACATGAGCCATTGCTCCAACTGCACTGATTTGTACCACTTTATGTCTCTGTTTCACTGGACCAAATCAGCTTTGGAGAAGCTCTCCAAAGAGCATTGTCTCTGAGACAGGAGAGAAATGGAAATATTTGGAAATATTTTCTCCCACTTTCTCCCACTTTTTGTTGCGTCAGAAACAGGAAGTCAAGGGAAATCTCCCCAATGGGACACACAAAGAAAAAAAAGTGACTGCTTGACCAGATCCTGCTTTATTGAACAAAATGCAACTATATTGGAGTTAAATATATTAAAAGCATACTTTTAGGAAAAGGTCAGCTTTCCACAGTTGGGTAACATTTACAGGTCGTGTCCCTACCTCAACCTATGATTAGACAGTGAAAGAAGAACAGTGAAGAGCTTATATCTCCATTACTCTTTTTCTCTTATGCTATCTGTATGTCCCTGTAGCGCCCTCTGGTGTACATAGTTGGTCAGAGTAGTTAGAGGCTTGCTAGAAGCCTGGGTTTAGTCAGAGGGTTTACTTTAGCTCAAGCTGGAGGGCTCTACTACAGGTCAGTCTTCTGGTACCCCCCCCCCCCCCGCTCTAGATGTTTGGAGAAGCTTCTAGAAGTCAGTAGGCAGAGATGAGGAGGAGCTGATCTCCATATTTATGGAAGTCTTTCCAATCCCAGGTAGGAGGCCTGTCAGTGTGGCAGACCAGCCCATACATATGACACAGCGTGGCCAGAAGGGGAGTCAGGTAGAGTGCTGAGAGGTGCTGCTGTGTAGCCGGGGAGGGGGCCCCAGAGAATCAGCTTTCTGCTAACAGGCTGGAAGCTGGAGGAAAAAGGAGAGCTGAAGGAGGGAGCTCCACTGCCCTGCAGTCCACTGGGGAAGGACAGCCTGCAAAGTTTGGAGAGGAACCAGCCCAGCTACAAAGCCCTGAAAGCAGTTCTATCCACAGCTGCAGGATAAGGACAGTGTGAGTACCTCTACACTCCCAAGCAGGGGCGGACTGACAACTTATGGGTCCCCAGGGCAATAGGAGATCATGGGGCCCCTGAGTCCTTGCCCAAACTCATAAAAGCCTATGAAAAAGGTACCAGGGGCATCTCATGGGGCCCCCTACTGACCCCGGGCCCTTGGGCAGTGCCCGAGTTTCCAAATGGTCAGTCCGCCCCTGCTCCCAGGGCATGTAAGAAAGAAGACTGCTAGATACAAGTTTTTGGCAAGTCTTCAGGGGACAGTTCATAACTTACCCAATCCGTTGTCCTGGGATCAGATACTATAGCCAGGTGGGCTGGTATTTTATTCACTTAGGGGACTCAGAGCTCCTACAAGCTGGGACTTTGCTAAAAATTAATTCAAGGGGAATCAGAGCTCCTTCAAGTTGCTTACTTTGCTACAGACTGTCAGGGTCCCGGCTTGAACACAGTCACTCATCTGCCATTTTTGTAGTATTTTCTAGAGAAGGAAAGTATTCTCAATCTGTTATTCAGCAATCAATTTGAGCATCCCATAAATCCTTTACCCTATCCAAGTTAAATTCAGTAATAAAACTAAAAAAACAAGCCCATGGACTGTTTTTTGTGCCTAGAGACAAGTGGAAAATGAAGATTGCCTGGCTGTGCAGGTAATAAAGGGGATCCAAAGCCAGTGACCCTCAAGGGGGTAGCACATAATCCCCTTTTTAGCACTTGAGAACTGCAGGTATTATTTTAGGGGTTAAGGATTAAGATAGAAGTAGTGATAGAAGAAGCCTTTAGTGTTGATTATCTATTGGGACTGCACCAACCAGCAATATCTGACCATTTAAAAAATAAATTTGAACAACTATTTGAAAAATAGTGGGGAGTTTATAGGTTAGGAATGCACTGTCATATCCTTTAATATTTTGGGCTGTGATTGTTGTGTTATCTGGTCTTTACCTTTGTATTCAATAATCTTGTATATTTATTAAATGTGAGGTTTTGGAAGTGGAAATAAATTTAGGAACATCTTTAACTTGTTTTACTGTGCATTACCACAATGTATGGTAACATGTACATTGGATGGTGGTTTGTTGCTATGCCATTCATTCTGAATGCCACCCACAACACACTGTTACAGTAGCAGGCAATGCACCTGCACTGCTACACACTACAATGCACATGTCATGGGTTTCAGTATACTGCATTACAAAAATAAATAAAGAAATAAAGCTCATACTAAATGAATAAGCTCCCTTAAAGCTGAAATTCAGACACAAAACCTTTCATTTAAATATATCCCTCAATAGCCACAAAAGATGTAAATCCACTTTGTGTGCACCAGATGCCTTTGCAAACCCAGATATTACCTTTGGAAAGTAGCAGTGACATCATCATTCTTCTGTACATAGCCTGTGCAGATAGCAGGGCTGTGGGAAGGACCCAGCAGGCTCCTTCCACTACAGGCTGCAAAAACAAGAAGACGGGTGCGTACACAAGACCAGTCACAGTGCACAATGAGAAAGAGCAGCAATGACTGGTCTTTATTACAGGAAGTTCCAGCACAGAGGCAATGTTTCACACTGGATTACTGCACAGATGATGCAGAGGTATACAAAGTGCATCACAAGATTTAAGGAAGAATACATGTCACTCTTATTTAAACAACATCTACTTATCCTGGATTTCAGCTTTAACACAATGCACAGTAAAATGGTAAGAATGGGTTCTTAAAGTATAAGTTCACTTTTCAAAAAAGATAATAAATGCACATTTTTTGCAGGTAAAAAAATGTGCATTTACTATTTTTTTTTAGGCGCCTAGAAAGCATTGCACCAGCGATCAGCAGATCTCTGGTGCTATGCAGGACTCCTGCAGACTGACAGTGTGAGCTGTCAGTCCGTACCTCATACGTGCAGGCAGTTTCACACTGACAGGAAGAATCAACAAACTACCACAGCTTTCAGCACCACCATGGTAGTTCATTGAGAACTACAAACCAACAGCCGCAAAGGCTGTTGGACTTGTAGATTCCCATTCACAGACTGATAGACATGCACAGATGGGCGGGTGCTACTTTTTTTTTAAATTGTGACAGTTAGCAGGGGGAGAAGATTCCCCGATAGCTGTAGCTTTCACAACGGGGGAACAGGGGGGTGCAGTGGTCGGTGTTACAGGAACGTGTTGCATGTTACACTCTGAATATTGGTGTAACATGTTGCAAAAGGTAAACTTATCCTTTATGGATAGCACTTGTTAGTGGAAATTCAGGGGCACCAAAACCCTCATGGCAAAAGCGTATAGAACAATTGTCAATCTATAAATGACCTATCTATAGAAAAGTCATCATCTGAAGGTCACTTCATCTTACAATTGGTAAAATCTTAATAAAAAATGTAAAAGCTTTTATTTTGCAATTTAAAGAAGCATGTGCACTTGTTGCAATGATTAGTATTTAGTAGGTGGTTAAGCTTACGAATCCTCTACTGCCTAATTTAAAAATATAATGACATCTGAGCAAAACACAGTAAGCCACTTAAAAAAATTCAAATGATTTCTTACCTCTGTGCAGCGGTATTAGGAAGACCTGGTGAGGACAGCCAGGAATGTTCTAAATCTATCTAATCTGGAGCTGTTTGCGGCAAGGTCCCAGCAGTCTGATCTCTGGCATGTACACTTATTATTGTCTGTTTATCAAAGCAAAGAAAAGTGCTCCTTGATGCATGGCGATTCTTTAATTAACTTTATGCTTCAGTCTATGCCGATTGTAAAGCTCTCCTTTGGGTTTATTTTTACATTTGGCAGCTTGTTAGGTTTTTCTAACATCTCTGACAGATGGTTAACAGTGTACAAAATTACTGCGCACACATTTATGTTTACCGTGTGTCACATACAAAACATAGGGTGATTATCAGTCAGAATGGAATCCTGTCTGGTTTCCTAAAAATATCTGACAGCAGGTAGAAGATCTTCGTTTGTTGTTCTGTTTTCACTATTTAGCATGTTATTAATATTACTAGTAAAAATGCCCAGAGGGAACATGATTGCCAGAAATAAATAATTGCAGTTTAGAGATTGAGTTTTTTTACAGAGTTGTGGGACTTCCAGTTATTACCAGTGCTGTTTTGTATGCTGAACACACAAGGGACATCAATGCTGACATATATTAATGTACAATGTGTTATTGGAGGGGATCAAGTGTAATCCCTTCATTATTTTAGCCTATTGTGGCAGAATGACCTGCTTGCTTTATTCACAGGTTTGGTAGCAGGCAAGACTTTTATACCACCTCTTCAATAGGGTGTGCTAATATAGTTTAGCTGTTTAAACAAACCCTCACCAAAATATAAGGCACATCTATTATTAGTGCTCACGTCTTCCATGTAAAAACACTGCATTCTGAGTTAAAGGCTTTATAGACATTCCTATAATAATAAGGCTTACCTGTAGGCTCAGTTAATATCTCCTAAACGTACACCATTTAGGAGATATTTACTTTAGTAGCAGCCGGTGACGTCACTGCGCTCTCAATGGAGTCCATTGAGAGAGCTGTGCCACGGCTATGACTTCATTGTTAACATCATCGTGGCTAGGCCATTCAAACAGTCTGCAAACCTGGTAGGAAAACTGGGTGAAGGTGTCAGCAGTGTTAGCAGTGATAGTGTGCCGCTGGAGGACTTTGTTTTAACGTAAGTCTGTCATAATTGTCTAGTATGTGATGTATGCTGCATGGGCCCTTTTTTTTTTGTAGATTACTACCACTTTAATACATGATCTCTGTATGTAGTCTAAGAACAGACACTTGTCACAATCACGGCGTCAAACCCCAGACCCTCTCACCAAACTCTTGACCAAAGGACTGGCCGATCTAAAACGCGATGTGACAATACCAAGCCCAGCTGCACCCTGCACAAAGATTTTCCAGCTAATGGACTACAATCTATGTACCTGCAGCCTGGACGCTATTGTTACTGGGTCAGGTTAATTACGCAATTAACCCCTTCACACTGCCACCACCTCCTTTTTGATTAGAGAAAGAGGAAACTCGGCGTTCAGCTATAACACTATAATGGTTGATATAATTGACTGCATAACCTGGTCATAAAACAGGCCTGTTATACAGAGGGTTAAAACAAACAGTAGCGTCTCTTTAAAGGCAAGGATTCGTAAATTGCAATTAAGAGCTATAGAAACAGTTGAACACTTTCAGAAAGAGAGATTTATTACTAAAAGGGTCAAACAGGTGCAATAAAAATATTTACAGAGAAGATGTAACTAAGATATATATATACATATAAATATACAGAGCATAACAGCACAGCAAAGAGATAACAGAGAGAGGTTTAGGTAAATAAGTACTTGCCAAATAAATGCCTGGGGTTAAGCAGCTTCAAGTTTCATGAGCTCCAGGATGATTTGCTTTCTTGTCTCTGCTGCTTGTTCCATTGATTCATCGCAGGAGACTTTGCTTTCGGTTCTACTTCTCTGACTGCCCAGAAAAGAAGAAAACTCTTCTTATCTAAGACAAACCCAACTGGAATTTTCCTATCACGGCCAAACCAATACCTTATTTGGCAAAAGAATTGTTAGGCAGGCGCAGCGTCATATGCTGCTTGCATTCCTGAGGGAGGCGAATGAGGAGATACATGAAACCTCTTACGACAGGGAGGCCCAGACCCTCTGCCTGGCTCATATATGCACGATTCTACACCTCCAGGTGTTTGCATAGGAGTTTAAGAGAAATACCCAAAATGTACAAGTTTGGGGCAAAATGGAGAACCGTACCTCTCCCTGTGGGCATGATTGTGACAACACTTACTGTGAAGAAACTATATATCTTACAATCCCTGGGTCTCTCAGTCTGGCACGCTGATGCAATAATTTAATCTAACACAGACACAAGCAGGAACAACAATGCAACACAGAGAAATGGCAAGGCATTGATTAGACGCTGCATGACCCAGAAGTTGCCTGTCCCTTTGACTGCTAGGAACAAGCTAGATGACTGAATACATAGACAAAGGGGGATAAATCAGCTATGACACTTCAAACTTCAGCCACAACATGTGAACCTATCATTATAAGATACGGCAACATAAGGAATATAAGAACACTAATAACTAGTTAAAACTAAAAACATTTGAAAGTGTAGAATACCTTTAAAAGAAGTAGCTGTAGCTGGTTAGATGCATCCTCATCCTCTTTTATTTATTTCTCCTTTGCATCTTAACAACTGCATATGGGTAGTTTGACCCTTCTTGTACTAAGTGTATCCATCCACAGATGACACTTTCCCATATACAATTCCCTCAGGTTAATACCTGATACAGAGTGTAATAAGAGCTGATACCTGTTTACTGACCCCTGAATTCCTTAGGAGGTACCTGAACTCTTTCTTGGTTGGTTGTTTTACAGCTTACATACATCCATGCTTATATGTATACTTGCCTAACATGCATCTATGTGTTGTATACAGCAAGAAATACTTGTGATAGTTGATCGATTTATCAAAACACAATAAATATTCTTAAAAGCTGCACCTGTGGAAAATACACCTGTGGAAAAAAAGTTTAAAAAATTACATTTTAAGTCAGAGGCTAGCTCCATCATGTGACAGTGCTGAGACCTAGTGATTGGCTACTAAACCTGTGCACTGACAATGGGAGGAGGTCACTAGCTCCCCCATACCTGGAATTTTCGGGTATTCTACCTGATGGAAGCAGAGGCAGGAACAATGCAGGACCACTGGTAATGTAAGTCTAACTGAGATCCCTTTATAAACACACTGTCAGCTTACCTTTGGTTTTGTAAAACCAAAGGTTTTTTAATATATAGAACACTTTTTGCAACCAAAAATGCTGAAAAAAAATAAATGAAGGAGGAAAGAAGAGTAATTAAAAAAAACTCTATACATACCTTATTTTCCTGCAGACTTTATGTAGGTTCAGTGACATCATGGATCCTTCCTCTTCTTCAGTGGTGGTGGTCTTTCCTCCTGGACTGAACACCACTCAGTCCAGGCGTACTGAACCCAGACTGAATGATGACATCCCATGGGGTGACATTCTGGGCTCATATGAAGTGGGTGAGATGATGGTCAGGACCAGGAGAGGGTTTGGTTCTGAAGAGGACATTGCTGGAGTTGGTTGGTATTGCAGCAAAAACTGCTTTAATTTTCAGCTGGACTCCAGGGAAAATAAAGATCCTCCCTTGCAGTGGGGCTACCCAGCATTGCAAGGGTTAAATATTAGTTTATGTCCAGGGAAATAGGAAAAGCCCCTCTGTGTTGCTAGAGTGGAGGACTGGGTAAGTAAATCAGCTTTATATGTTCCCTAGACCTGAATGGACATTTAACCCTTGCAGCGCAATTGAGCTATAACAGGTATTGGGCAACATAATATTTATATGTGTAATTGCTGTGCAGCTGATGGGATTTGTCCAGAACTCACTTGACCTTATACTCTACATTTGACAAAATAACACAATGATGAGACAATTAACCATCGCAATGAGTTGTTTTAGTAGTTTTCTCTGCATTTTCACACAGCCAATAAAATGGTACATTTTGTGATCATCCAACATATGGTTATTTGCTCCTATTTGGTGGATGTTCACATTTCATTAACATTTCCTCTGACTTAATTATGCCATCATCGTTATAACACTATAGGAAATATATCTTTACTATCTTGGTTAATAATTTTCATTATCTGCTGTGCACCGCATAGCAGTGACATTAAAACTGAGAAAACATTTTAATTGCTTATGTATTTTCATCCTGGCTTGCTTTATCATTAAAAATCGAGACCAGGGTAGAGAAAAAAGAAATTTCAAGTTCATAATGTAATCTCGGGGAAAGTAAAATTAAATGTTAAAATGTCATAGATTGTGTCAGACATCATGTTGGGGGAAATCATAAACATCTTTGAAAATGTCAAAACAAAGAAAACTGCAAGAAGGCTTCTTTATTGTCAACAAGCCAAAAAACAAAAGCAATTATAAATCTGGTTTCCGTGATTTTTTTTTCTTACTTTTGAGTCTAACTGTCAGAATTACTCCCTTAATCCAAGACTGAGTAAAAGAAGCCCCTCAGAGGTTGCTGAACAGCTTTCTGAATATTTAAATATTATTTAAAATCTCCTTATTTGTGTTTCCTTAAAACAACCTAGTCCGTCACTTAAAAAGCATCCAGATGAAAGTTTCCTGCAACAGAAGTGGTATTATGAACACCTCTCCGGCAGCCTGGATCTTCAACCTTTGCTCCATTCCATCTCTGCAGCCTCCAACAGACTTTATCATAGGTTTCCTTTAAATATACACTTTTAATTACCTAAAAACAGCTAAAAGGTCACTGCTGTAGGTGAGGTATTACAGTATAATTATCTCTTTAGTTCCCAGATCTCCTACCTTTGCTAAATTTCAGCTATGCAGCCTCCTTCAGACTCTTCAGCATTGGACATTTTCAGGAGTGGCAGGTGCCTATGTCCACAACTACACACTGTGGTTCCATCTATCAAACCTTATGTCACTGTTTTGTCCTGTAGTGAAGTAGGGGCTAGATGGATGGAACTACAGTGTGCAGGGGATACAGACATCTGACATAATACCTCATCTATAGCAGTGAGCTTTCAGCTGTTTTTCTAGGTGATTGGAAGGGTCTCTTTGAAAGAAACCTATTCTGATAGAAATATGAACGACACAATTTCTGACTTCAAAGTTCATCATCAAGCAGGAGTACCTTCACAGGTTTCATGCAGTTAAACGTTTTTGTTCCTCAGTAGACCTCCACTGTCATCCAGGCATACTTCTATGTTCCGCAAATCAGTTAGTTTAAATGGTGAAGGAAACCCAGTTGCTGTTGTGCTTTCTGACCACTAGACATTTCCTTTTCAGAGATTCGGATGTATATGAATGTCTGAATGGACATAGGTGTCCTTTTATGACACAGAGAATAGCTGCGATTCAGAGGATCGCAGCTATTCTCTGGTCATTCACAGTTTATAACACTCAGGAAAACATGTTCAGCCCTTCACTGGAGAAGTGTGTTCTCCCTCCAGATTCTCCAGCCCAGAGCTGGAGAATCAGAAGGACCGCAAACTAAGCAGAGATAATTTACCTCTGTTTAGTAAACTGATCTTTTACTGTAATCTCGCGAGATTATAGTAAAATCAGCCGTTTTCCAGCGTTTGGAGACCGTTCTCCCTCCGTTTGGAGAACTGATCTACATATGCTTCATAAACGGCATTCACAGGAGAACTGTGTTCTCCGAGAATGCCGGAGAACTGAGCAGCGATCTATTAGTGCTGGTTCATAAACGGACACCATAGTATCAAATGTCTACAAATCCCAAAAAAATTTGTAGCTAAATTAACAAATGCATTTGTTTCATTGGTTATTGTTATTATTATTATTATTACTACAGGTACTTATATAGCGCCATCAATTTATGACGTGCTTTACATGTATATATATATTGTACATTCACAGCAGTGCCTGACCCTCAAGGAGCATACAATCTAAGATCCCTAACTCACATTCATACATTTCTTTTGGATGATGTCAATTGATGCAATAGTAGTCCAGGCCCATGGGGAAATGAATTCAACTTTCAAATTTGTTTGATAATTCAGATAATGAATGGATCTGAATTTCATTCCATTCATTAAAAATCAGATGCACATGATGCTAATAGTGTCCAATCAGCTCATGTCATTTCTCTTGGTGGGTTGGACTAGCGTCCAAAAGTATAGAATCCATCCAATGCAAATCCATGCGATTTGATAATATATTGAATATATAGCAGTCTTCTGGAAAAACTGCTACATTTTTCAAATCCACCTGAACCAACGAATATACAAAACGAATGTTGAAGATACGAAACAAATTCTGAAAAGAATTCATTCAACATAACAAATATGATAGAACGAAACTCTCCAATGAACAGAAGCATCTGAAATTAAATGAAAATTTCCCTCAGCACATGTCTACTGGACACTCAGGTTGTAAGTGTTGCATAAACCAAATATTAATAAGCAGATTTTATGCGGTTATTTATGTAAAAAGGATGGATAACCGTTTGCCGCCCACCCTACCGCAATGTATTGCAGACAGGCGGCAGCTACAAGCAAAATGGCATATGGGTACGTCGCTCTGGCTGTACTAACACAGAGGGGCGCTTTAAACTCGAGTGGGCATGCAGTGCTCCCTACCTGTGACCGCAGTGTTCACTGGACAGAGCGGAATGAAGAACCCTGTGATCCTGTGATCGCAATGCAATCACACGATCATAATGTTAGCAAAGCTGTTATGAATCAATCTGATTCATAACATCTCTGCTTCTCTTCCTGGTGAGCTGTGATTTTCCCACAGCTCTCACATGATACATGGGGCCAATCACAGCACCCTGTACCATGTGACTAGCTCCAGCCAATCACTATTATTTTGAACTGTCATGAACTGAACTGTAATAACCTTTATTGCTCCTACAAAGCAAAGTGAAACAAAAACCCTGATCCCCCCCCCCCCAGAGTAGTACAATGTTACTATGGTAATATTGTACTACTCTGACAACAGTATTAAAAAAAAATACCGTATTGAGAATTTAAAAAAAAAATGTAAGGGTTTTTGTTAACTACTTGCTGACTGCCTGCAGGTGAGCAGTGGCTTTGGGCAAAGTGTAGTAACCTTATGTCACTTTTTATTTTATAGTGTGAATGCACCTGTGCCCCCCGCTGCCCCCCCCCCCCCAGAGAGAGGAAAGAGAACACCACACTATGAATAAAAGCACTACATTTTACACATGTTAGATTAGCACAGTTAACCCTTTGATCACCCCTATTAACACTTCGATCACCCTGTTATCCAGCCAGTGCCAATAGTACAGTGTCAGTATATAGAATTTTTCACTGATCACTGTATTACTGCCACTAGCGCCATCAGATAGCGTCAGAGACTGAAAGCTCCCCTCCCAGCCAGGATCAGCTTGTATTAGATTGCCCACACTCTATTGCAATCATGCTACAGTAGTTTGCTTATCACTGCCATTACTAGTATAGTGTTTGTACAGATCAATATATTGATCACTAACAGAACTATATTAGTGTTTCCTTTGTATAGTGTCCCCAAAAACACAGTGTTTGCAGGATCAGCCCCTGTCACTGCCAACACTAGCATTTAGCCCCTCCGCTGTTTTTCATGGAAGATTTATATCAATTGATTGTGGGCCAAAGCAATTTATACGCACAACAATACATTACTGCCCACTCAAATTCAACTCTTGCCAGACAATTTGCATGGAAACCTATCACGGTTTCTGAATTTAAAACTTTTTTTGGCCTCAACATGGGCATTAAGCTCGAAAGAGCAGGGCCCTCAATCCCCTCATGTTTTGCATTGTATTGGTATTGTTCTGTCACATGTTCTGTCCCCCTTTTTAACGTACAGCGCTGAGCGAACTACTGGCGCTTTATAAATACTGTATAATAATAATAATTACAAAAAAGAATGAATTATGGTCATATTGATCCACAGACCTGATTTATCATATGCCAATGTTTTTTGCTGTTACATATATGCCCAACAAAGACCAGCAACATATTGGTGCATTGCTGGACTTTGAGTGATTATACCAGGATGATGCCTGCAGGTATTGTTTTTTTCAGCTGGCAGTCAGCTTTCATGTAAAAGAAATCCTAGTGGCTAATTAGCTGCTGGATAATTTCAACAAGCAGCAGGAAGGGACATTCCCCCCCCTTCTGCTGCCTTCCATGTTTTTCCTGGGCTCTCCCATCCCACAGGGGAATTTGAGAATGCAGCCAGCAGTCCCGCCAGCTGACCATAGAACTGATCGGAGACCAGAATGTCTCCAATCATCTCCATGGTCTAAGAAACCGGAAGCTACGAGCATTTCATAATTTCCGTTTCACCGGATATTAACATCACCATTTTTAATTGGGAAAGCATCTGATCACTTCAATCTTGGTGTGATTTAATGCTTAAGGTGGAAGAGCAGAGATCTAGAATCTAATAGACTGCATATTTCTCAGAAAAGTGTATTTGTCATTGCCTATTGCCATCAAAGGGGATATTTACATTCCCTGTGATAGCAATAAAAAAAAGGGACAATGTCAAGAAATTAAAAAATTCACACACCCCCTATTGGTGGTCTTGGACCAGATGAACCCAAAGAAGCCCTTAGGGGTCCATAGCCCAAAAAATATTTCCATGACCATGAGGGTCCCTGTAAAAAATGAAGATAGGGAGCAGTTAAAATAGTGGGAACAAGAGGAGAGGGAAAAACCAACATAAGGTGCAAAGGTATTTGGGGTCAGATGGGATTAGAGTATAGTATGGATCTATATTTTATCATTAAGGCCCCCCAGGGCTAAAGTTTCAAGGGTATAAATCCAGAAGGCCTCACGGTGGCATAGCTGTTGAAAATGTTCTGCAGTTGGAAAAGAATTGGGGACGGATTCAATATCCCATACTGCAAGTCCTCTTGTGGACTTGTTGTAGTTTTCTAGAATGTGCTTTGGAACACTATGTTTGACAGATCCATCCTCGATGAGGCATCTATGTTCACCAAACCTCTATCTAAGCATCCAGATGGTCCTTCCAACATAGAATAGACCACATGGGCATTTTAATGCAGTAGACTATGTACTCTGATGAGCAATTATGGAAACCATTAATCCCGTAAGTGATCCCTTTAGCTGTGAAGTCTTTTTGGCCATGGGTGACAAACTGGCATGAAAGGCAGAGTTTTTTTCGGCACTGGTACATTCCTTTCAAATCAAGGAAAGTGGGGGATTGTGTTTGACCATTGGAGGATTCTTTAATTGTGCTTGGGGCCACTCAGCTTTTGATGTTCTTGGTCTTACGATATAAGACCTTGGGATAGGATGGAAGGGATGTCTGCAAGAAAGGGTCTTGTAGGAGGATGGGCCAGTGTTTTCTGAGGATTTTTCATCACTTTGTGTTGTGCGTGGAACTGTGTAGTGAATCTGATGGGTTGTGTCTCACCAGACAATTTTAACATCTTTTCAGGTGTATTATTCCCTGCGGGGGGCTTCACGTAATTTTTGACATATATTTTGTTACCATCATGGCTCAGTTCCAGATCCAGGACATGTGTGAAGGACAATGCTAAGTAATTTTGATTACAATACTGGGCAAAGGCGTTGGCAGATGTATCGGATCCCTCCCAAATGATGACAACATCATCTATGTAGTGCCTATAGAAACTATATTGGCAGCATAGGGGTTGTTGTTCCAAATGAATAGGGACTCCCTAGCACTAGACCTCCTGTGTAAATATAAAGTGGTGACCTGTAAAGGCTTTTAAAGCACCGCCTATTGATACTAAACATGTACGTAGTTTGTCACTGTTGCACAGGCATGTGCAATTTTAAAGCATGTCATGTTTGGTATCTATTTATTCGGTGTAACATCATCTTTTATACTTTATCAGACAAGTGGGCAATTTATTGTGTTTTCATGCATTAAGATTCAAAAAGTTTATTAAAAATGTTTTTTCATGTAAACAAAAAGTGTCAGAAAAGGCTTGTTCTTCAAGAGGTTAGAAAAGTGGGTGATGTGTGGCAATAGATTCTAAAGTATTTTTCAGATTTCATTTGTTGACACAAGTTTTTGGAAAATAAAATAAGAAAAAAAAAATGTATTTTTTCTTTTCTTTTTTTTTCTAAACCCTGTGAGAAAAATGATATATGCAAAATACTCACCATGCCTCTTATCAAATTCCTTGGGTTGTCTACTTTCCTAAAGGGGTCATTGGGGGGGTTTATACAATACTAGCATTTTTGGGGCCTCCGAAACTGTGATAGATATGAGGAAATATGCCATCTGAAAACCTGAAAGTGGTCTGATCATAATATCGTGTCACAGTCGGTTACCTTTATAGGCCTAGCATCGACTCTCTATTTGTGGCGCCTGAATGACTCTATGCTAACAGATACTGGCCATAGCCACGAGGCAGCCATCTCAATTCAGGAGTATTTCCAGCTGAACAGCACTTCTGATATTTCCCCAGGTATGTTGTGGATAGCGCATAAGGCTGTTCTTAGAGCCCGCTTGATTTCTACGCTCGCAACCAAGAATAGGGACCACTGGAAACAGCTCACAAAAGAATTGGAGGCACATTACAGAACTCATGTGGGTAACCCTTCCCTTTTGAACAGGGATATAAAATCGCTAAAATGTTTAGAATTGAACACCCTGCTGTTCCAAAAAACTGAAAAAGACTCTTTTTTACTACACAATATCTCAGCGTCGACCATGTTCACACGGAAACTTAACCGATCAATATGCCCCCCTCACATATATATGTTATGTACTAAACATGGTAAAGTTTCCTCCTTGCCTCATGAAGTCTTAGCTATTTTCACAGAGTTTTACTCCTCCCTGTTGGCCTCCCCACAGTTGGTCCCCGCTCCCCTGGACACTTCATGGCTTGACTCTTTACCCCTCCCCGCTCTTACGCCCTCTCAGATTTCAATTATCGGCTCTCTGAAAAATTCTACAGCACCAGTCCCCGATGGGCTCTCAGCCAGTTATTATAAGCATTTTGTCCCTTTGTTGGCCCCTTCCCTAGCATCTATGTTTAATGAGGTTTTACAAGGGGGCAGTTTTCCTGACAAGATGCTCTTGGCTAACATGTCTCTGATACCCAAACCTTTAAAAGATCACTTCCTACCACAAAACTACAGACCCATCTCGGTTATGAACAATGATTTAAAAATATTCAGCCGTATCTTGACGGATAGACTGGCCCCAATTTTCTCCTCTTTGGTCTCTTCCGACCAACTGGGATTTATCCCTGATAGGCTTATCACTGATAACATTCGCTTTACATTGAATATAATTCAAGATGCTAATTCAAAAGACGTGTTGTTGATGAGCTTAGGTATTAACAAGGCCTTGATAGTGTCCTTTGGCCCTCTCTGTTTACACTGTTTCAGAAATTTGGCTTTAGTGACGTATTTCTATCGGGGGTACGTGCTCTATATAAATTTCCCCCAGACAAGAATTAGACTTCCTGGCTGTAACTCAGACTTTTTTTTTACCTTAGGCAGAGGTACCCGACAGGGGTGCTCACTCTCACCCCTACTGTTTGCGCTTATTTTGGAGCCCTTGTCTATTGCTATAAGATCACATCCTGATATTTCAGGATACCCACTTTTTGTCTCTCAATTTAAGTTATGTATGTATGCTGATGATGTTATGCTCTTTCTTACTAACCCATTAATTTCATTACCGAATTTATGTACACTGTTGAACAATTTTGCATCCGTATCAAGTCTCACAGTGAACTTCACCAAGTCTATGGTTATGCCTATCAATGTACCTGATCCCTTGGTTGAGTCCCTACGTAGCTCATTCCCATTTCTCTGGGCCACGGGCAAGATCCAATACTTACGTATTTATCTTACATCTAGGGATTCTGGGTTATTTGCTGCTAATTACCCGCCATGTGTGTCTCGTCTTCATACTTTGCTTAAGATTTGGCATGGGTATCCCATCTCATTTCTGAGTAGGATCACGGGCATAAAAATTAATGTTTTCTCTAAACTTCTTTATTTATTTTGAGCACTCCCTATATCGATCTCTAAGACATTCCTGGACCGATTTCAATGAGTTATAAACAACTTCATCTGGTGAAATCGACGTCCACGTTTTACATCATCTGTGCTCTATAAATAGCAATGAGCAGGGGACTTAGGCCTTGTAGCAATCGTACCCACAGAGATGCTCCAACCCTCCAACTTGTAGATCTCTCTCCCTCTCTTTGCTCATCCCCGCCCCCTCTCTGTTGAGTGACATGTGGTAGGTGTGTGTTTGCAGAGATCACAGGCACCAAACTCAGTGGGAGGGCGTCCTGGCTATAAAACCTCACTAGCTGGGTGCCTCTCTGTCTAAGAAACTATACAATCTGGGATATCGTAAAAGCGTAAGCCAAGCCCTTCACTGAGTTCAAAGACATTCCAGAGCAGTAATAAACTAGACACCACATTCAAAATCCATTTTCCCCCTATGATTTCATATCTTGGAATATGAGGGACTTACACAAAACACAGGCATATCTTCAGATTGGTCACATTGAGACAAATTGTTTGGTATATTACCTTCCCTAGCTGAGATCAACAGGAGAGCAGAAAATAAAATCTCCTTAATCATCCCAGCAGGTATGTTATATTTCATATGTAGATCTTCAGCAGACAATTCTACATTTTAATCTACCCATGGGTGGAATGTTACATGTACCTAGGAAACGTTATGGGCCAAAATATAAGCCATGAGAGTTTCTGGTTATAACTTAGGTCTCCACCCAACACCATATAAGGCAATTGGTTTTCTGATTGTAAAAAGACACTCTGCTGAGATCTTAGAAAAAGACTGTTATGCTTGGAGTGTGAGAGAGAAGAAGATCTCCCTGTATATTTATATATATATATTGGCTACATCTGTTTCTGTAAATATATTTATTGCACCCTTTTGACCTTTTAGTAATAAATCTTTCTTTCTGAAAGTGTTGAACTGTTTCTAAAGCTCTATAATGCAACTTACGAATTCCTGCCACTGAAGAGCGCTACTATGTGTGTTTAACCCTCTGTATAACCTGTCTGCGGTGACAGTGGTATACAGACGATTATTTCAACCATCATAGTGTATTGCTAATATTACAGAGTTTCCTCTTTCTCTGTACAAAAAGGAGGTGGTGGCAGTGTGAAGGGTTAATTGTGTAATTAACCTGACCCAGTAACAATCGCTCCCAGGCTGCCGGTACATCGATGGTGATCCAGTGAGCTGGAAAATCTTTGTGCAGGGTGCAGCTGGGCATGGCATTGTTATGCACGTGACATTGCGGTTTTAGATTGGCTAGTCCTTCGGTTACAAGTTTGGTGTGAAGGGCTGGGATCTGACGCCACGATCGTCACAGGCCTCCCTAATTTTTGGCTTTATTACTTAGCAGCCTGATTTTTTCAACTAGCTCAATGGTCTACTATTAATTCCCAGATACCCTGGGTCAGATTTGAATCTCAATCAATACGCCCATTCTATTTACCAGGTTTATTATGGACAAACATTCCCCCTTGCTCGTTGTTGACTTACAATTCAATTGTTGGTCATTCATTGAGTCTCTTGTCCCATTATAAATCTAAATTGGGTCTTATATCTCCAGTTCCACCCAGTTTGTCACTTTTCGGTATATTCGAATTTCGTCACAGCATTTTCGTCTCAGCAAACTTTTTGCTGGTGGTACAATCGAGCTCTAACTAGACTAGCTGATTTTCAGAGAGGCGGAACTTATATCTCCTTTGATAAGTTACATAGGCTTTTTGATATCCTGCTTTGTGAGCATTACCGATATCGACAGATAAGACACTTTTTTAACTCTCACTTTGGTTTGACACCTTCGTCCCCTATCACAATTTTTGAACATATCTGCCGTGTCTCTCCCAGATGTAGGGGGTCTCATCTCAGATTTATAGTGCTCCTTTTCAGACACCACCTTCCCTACTCCCCCCCTGTATAGACAGAAATGGGAGGCAGATTGCGGTATTACTTTTTCTGATGAGGA
The DNA here is from genome assembly GCF_062004578.1 of Staurois parvus. Classification (NCBI taxonomy): domain Eukaryota; kingdom Metazoa; phylum Chordata; class Amphibia; order Anura; family Ranidae; genus Staurois; species Staurois parvus. Next base: position 1,525,624 of record NW_028319098.1, read on the forward strand.
CTGAGATTTCATGGTGGATAATATACGGAGGGCCTCTACATCTCTCTCGGTACGTGACACAGCCCTTAAAGTTTTGAACCTCTAGACTACATGTCATGTTCCCGGGGACATCGCACCTCTGCTTCAGGGGTTGTGGCCTTGCTGGAACCCTTGTGCATGTGTTTTGGTCATGTTCTATTCTCTCCTCGATTTGGAAAAGAATCTCGGAGTTGGCCTCTGTCCTGGGGGATACTCCGATAACTATGTCTATACAAATTTGTTTATTGGGAGCTCCTATATCGGGTGTTCCTGTCAACGAGATGAGGCTAATCCACACAATTTGAGTCTCATCCTTATGGGCCATTGCCCTTCATTGGAAGTCACCAACTGTTCCTTTGGCCTCTGTTTTGTACTTTTTACTGACTGCCTCATTCATGTACATGCATTTATTTTTTTTATGCTTGTATTTTATACTACTGTTTCTGACCTATGTACTTTTTTCTGGAGATGTTTTGATCCTCAAATGGTTATACTGTTACCGTTGTCTATCTTTTAATAAAAATCATTTGTAAACAAAAAAGAAAGTGGTCATTCGATTTTGGGGTCCTGTATGTAGATAGGCTACCAAAAAGTCTCTCAAATGTGGTATCCTCATACTCGGGAGAAGTAATGTGTTTTGGGGTGTTATTCCACATATAGCAATGGCATATGTGAGCAATGTATCATTTAAGTGACAACTTTGTGTAAAAAATTTTGTTATTTTTCAAAACTTTGTGGAAAAAAATAAAATCTTCCATGGACTCAACATGCCTCTCTCACCACTGAAAAACCCAGTGGTGATCAAATACCATCAAAAGAAAGCTCTATTTGTGTGAAGAAAGGACATACATTTTGTTTGGGTACAGCATTGCATGACCGTGGAATTACCAGTTAAAATAGTGCAGTGCTAAATAGCAAAAAATGGCCTTGTCAGGAAGGGACTAAATCTTCTGTACAGCAAGTGGATAGCCTTGATAGTTATGGGATGTACCGAACTCATGCGTGATTATAGGCCCCATTTATTATTTATTTATCTTTAATTATAAATTTTCTTTCATTGAGTCACTTTAAAAGGTATCTGCCTCTTGATTGCTTTTGAGGAGTTTTGCTTGTGAGCTATTTGTGTTTCTTTTGTTTCTTTTGATCTTGATACGTTTTTGGTCTTCTTGAAAATGGTTCAGTGAGGAATAGGTACTTGGTTGTATTTGGTTTGCCCTCTATATTTTGAGCCTAGGCAAAATGGCCTCCATTGCTTGGAAACAGTCAATAATTGGGCAAGTGAGAACCTTTGGAGAATTGGAGATCTTATAGCATGAACATCCTATGTGACTGTTGGATTTTGGATGCTGGGTTTCCTGTATACATCTGTGTTTTCCCAGGGAGGAAGTAATATCCTGGCGGCCAAAAACTTTACTAATTTTGTATTTATTATTTGTATTTATTTTGTGCATTTGGTAAATTTATATGCATCTGGGTGGCAGTAATCATAGGTAATAACTGGGTGTGGATCTCATTACTAGTGATGCACTTTCTTATATTGTAAGTTTTGCATGTTTGATAGACCTCAGCGCTACAGTCTCATCTCCACCCACCTCTCCTCCATGAGTGGCTGGGGCCATGTGCTTTGTGAATAGTCTGGAGGAGAGGTGGGCAGAGATGTAACCATAGTGCTGGGGTCTATCAGACATAAAAACTGACATTTAAAAGAACTCGATCCATATGATCCATATGATTGAGTGCTTGGCAGACTTGGGCACTCAAAATACTTCACACCAGCACCCCATACCTGTATGCTTGAGTTTTTCTTTGGGGTTCCAGTAGTAGATCAGTGTGGCAAGGGCTTTGGTAAGGAAGGCATTTTTTGGTGCTGCACCAGTTTTAATTATCTTTCTATAAAGCAGAACTATTGTCACAATTAAAAAAATATATATTTTTGCTTAGATTGTATATCAAATATTATTACTTACATAATGTAATAAATATTGAGTTTATCCTGCCAGTGAAAGGTCCTTCCTACAACAGGTTGACAGCACTAATCCCCCTGCTGTGAAATCAATGCAGCATTGCCAGTCTGTGCTACTACTGTAATGCTAAGACTACAGGACTGTATTCTTTCATACATTGGCTGCATTCACTGCAAGTCAATGGCAGGACACACCCACCTCCACCCACAGGCATTTTGACTGACATAATAATGCTGTCCACATTGCCTAATTTATTCACACACACTTAGGGGTCTATGTATAAAAGATTCTCCATGCAAAATTCTTCACCACATTCAGAGACACACTGAATAAGAGTACAGTTGTTAGGTGGGGCAGGATAGGATTCTCTGAAGAGAAGGGTTTTCAGGGATTGCCCAAATGTAGACAGAATAGATACAGTTAGACAAACTGAAGTAGGAAGTTTCAGAAGATGGGTGAGACTCTGGAGAAATTCTGAAGGTGAGCATAGGAGGAGGTGTCAAGGAAGCTAGAGAGCAGGAGGTCTTGGGAGGAACAAAGAGAATGATTTGGTTGGTATTTTGAGACTAGATTAGTGATGTAGCTGGGGGCAGAGTTGTAGAAGGCTTTGCAAATTATTAGGATTTTGAATTTAATTCTTTGGGAGAGCAGAAGCCAGTGGAGCGAACATGAAAGAGGGGTAGCTGATACTGAACTTGTGGGAATATGGATGAGTCTGGCAGCAGCATTTATGATGGATTGAAGGGGGATAGTAAAAGTAAGCCAATGACAAGTAAGTTGCAGTAATCAAGGTAAGAGATGATCAATGAGTGAATTAGCAGCTTTGGGGTGTCATTGGTTAGGAAGGGGAATATTTTTGAGATCTTGTGTAGGCTGAGGTGGCAAGCTTTGAACAGTGATTAGATGTGGGGCCAAAAGAACAGTTCAGAGTTCGAGATTATGCCTAGCACCCTGGCATGCAGGGATGAGTTGATAGTTGCACCATCAATCTTGACAGAGGAGTCAGGGGAAGGGGCATGTGGGTAGAAATATTATGATCTCAGTTTTAGATAAATTGAGTTGGAGGAATTGGTATGACATTAAGACTGATATGGTTAGTAAAGTAATGATGCATTAGGAGACTGATGGTGTGAGCTGAGGGGTAGAGAGTTAGATTTGGGTATCATCAGTGTAGAAATGATATTGAAAGCCATGAAAGACAATCAACTCATGCAGGGAAGAGGTGTAGATTGAGAATAGTAGAGGTCCAAGAATAGAACCTTGGGGAACCCCAACAGAAAAAGGAAGAGGAGAGGAGGAAGTAGAATTGTAAGTTAAGCTGAAGGTGTGGTGGGATAGGTAGGCTGCAAACAAGTGAAGAGTACGGTGATGGAAGTCAAAGGAGTGGTGTTTTTTGAGGATGAAGGGGTGGCTAATCATGATAAAGTCAGCAGAGAGGTCCAAGAGCAAGAGTACAGAATAGTGTTTATTGGTTTTAGCCATTAGTGGATTATTTGTAAGCTTTAGGAGAGCAGCTTCTGTTGCGTGTTGAGGGCAAAATCCAGACTAAAGGGGATCAAGAAGGTTATTCTCATTGAGGTGGTTGTTCAGTCAACTGTAGACCAGACGTTCAAGGAGTTTAGAGGAAAAAGGGTGCAAGGAGATGGAGCGTAGGTTGTTAGGAATTGGTGGGGTCCAAGGAGGGATTTTTAAGTATCACAGGGGATAATCATATTACAAACAATTCAGTTATAATATGTTGTGCCTGAGAGAATGCTTAGGATATCCACACTGCAATGTTTTAACATAGAACCTTTAAATGTGTGTTTGATCCTCATAAATCACTCATAATCACTGCTGATATCATACAAGGATCGAATTTATTTAAGTGTCAGTGGGAGAGGGTTTCTATTAACTGATTTATTAATTATTATAATTTTTATACTTTTTTCTTTTACTTTGTTTTTTCTTTGGGGAAGGGGGTTGCTAGATCAGAACAGGTAACCCTGTTGGTCTAAAGAGTTGACAATATGGATCAATTTTTAAGTGATCCCTTTGTAAAATTGGTGTCAACGTTTGCATTCTGTGTAATACAGTACAGTGCAAACTGAAGCAACTCTACAGACTCATTGCATATGCTCTTTTGTCTTATTCCTCCCACCAGAGATCCTGGTTTTTATGGTTGGAGGAAATATACTCTGAGAAAGACTTCTACCTAGTTACCAGTTCTGCCAACCTCCCTCAGCATTTTTTACTGACAAAACATAGACATTTTACTGACAACCTTAAAAATAACAGAATTCCTAAGACAATCAATATTTAAACAGTATAAACAGCTCATCCACCTCACCAACCGCTCCACATCTGCCACCCCCCTCTGCCTATCCCTTCACTAACTCCCGATTGCCCAGCGCATCAAATTCAAATTACTAACTCTGACATACAAAGCCATTCACAAAGCCGCCCCAAACTACCTAACTGACCTGATACCCAAACACCACCCTACCCGTACCCTTCGCTCCTCAGAGGACCTACTACTCTCTAGCTCCCTGGTCTCCTCCTCCCACGCCCGACTGCAGGACTTCTCCAGGACTTCCCCCATCCTCTGGAACTCCCTACCCCAATCCATCAGACTGTCACCTACCCTCCTCACCGTCAGGCGCAACCTGAAAACCCATCTCTTCAGGGAAGCCCTCCCCACCCTCACCTAACAACTGATCTCCTCCACTTCTCCCACCACTCCATCCCCCACAGCCACTTCCTCCTGTACCACTTTCCCCTCCCTCCTAGATTGTAAGCTCTAAAGAGCAGGGCCCTCGAACCCCTCGTGTATTGTATTGTTACCGTTTCGTCTCATGTTCTGTCCCCCTTGCTATTGTAAAGCGCTGAGCAAACCCTTTGGCGCTATATAAATACTGTATAATAATAATAAACAGTATAAACACAATATGGGAAAAATAACAATACCCATAACAAGTAATGTGCCTAATTTACACTTAAAAAGTCAACACAGCATTAAAAATTATTAGGCCCTGATTGTCACGAACGCGGGATCGCTGCCACCAATATGTGATGATCCCACGATCGCTGTCACCAATATGTGACGAACGCGGCGTCAGACCCCAGCCCTTCTCACCAAACTCGTGACAAAAGGACTAGCCAATCTAAAACCGCGATGTCACGTGCGTAACAATGCCACACTCAGCTGCACCCTGCACAACGATTTTCCAGCTAATTGGACCACAATCGATGCACCGGCAGCCTGAATGCGATTGTTACTGGGTCAGGTTTATTACGCAATTAACCCTTCACACTGCCACCACCTCCTTTTTGTACAGAGAAAGAGGAAACTCGGCGATATCAGCTATAACACTATAATGGTTGAGATAATCGTCCGCATAAAACAGTCACCGCAGCCCGGTTATACAGAGGGTTAAACAAACACAGTAGCATCTCTTTTAGAGGCAGGAATTCGTAAATTGCAGTTAAGAGCTATAGAAACAGTTCAACACTTTTAGAAGGAAAGATTTATTACTGAAAAGTCAGAAAGGGGTGCAATAAAAATATTTACAGAAAAAGATGTAATTAATATATATATAAATATACAGAGACCAACAGTACAGCAAACAGATATCAGAGAGAGGTGAAAGGGTTAAGGTACTTGCCAAAGTCCTGGGTTAGCAGATCCAAGTTTCAGAGCAAAAGGGCACAGGTCTCCCCAGGTGGTACTGATGTTAAAATGGGAGACGTCTTCAACTCTTTTTTCTCTTAGACCTGACAGCCCAATTTGTAGTTCCCCAGCAGGGGGTGTCTCTGAAGTCAAGGACTAATACCCCGTTTAGGGCGTGGAGGTCTGGGCGTAGCCCTAAACTAGAACCAAAATCTTGTGTAGTTCAAATTTTGGCTCATAACTTTTCTTATGCACAAGTGACACTCCACCCGCGAGTAGATTATGATGCAGACACGTCTGAGGATTGATTAAATATGAATTATGAAATTATACACTGAATGGTTCCCGAGATCTACTTTTCTGCTTTCCTATGTATTTGAGACAAGGAAAGTGACCTACCAAACTGTTCGTCCTCTCGTAGCCAATCTGATGATATGTCCGGTTTTTATGTAAGTCTCTCATATTCCAAGATATGAGACATAGGGGAAAAATGGATTTTAACAAAGGTTATCTGGTCGTGTTTCCTGGGGATGTTCTTGGGTTGTTTAACTCCTGGGAAAGGGATGTTTAACTCCTGGGAAAGCTTGCCTTATCTTATACAAGGTGTTACATTGCACAGGTTCTTTGGACAGCTAGGCCCCATCTCCCTTGGGGATTTTATAGCACGTAGCCTCCTGCTGGGCTCTAGCCTCCTGTGACACTCCTACCACACACACACACACACACACACACACACTGGCCAAATGTCACTGTGTCTCTCAGAGAGGGAGGGGGGAAAGTATGAGGGGAGAATATGGAGATTCTCAACAAAATGGAGGCCTGTGTCAGTCTCTGGGTATACGCTGGTTACACTGATGTTTACAAACAGTTGTAAAAAACGTGGATTTTTACAAACTGTAAATTTACTGATGGTTGGCAACCCTGCTAGTTACAGATGCATCATCAGTTAAGTAACGTTATTGTGATTGCATAATCTAAAGTTAAAGATCTTCTATATTGAGAAGATTTTAGGAATAGCTTTGTAGCATGAATTGAGGTATGTGTGTGCATGTGTGTGTGCACACATGTGTGTGTGTGTTTTCACCAATGAACCTGTGCTCTCATGAGCAAAATTTGTGTTGGACTGGAAGTTGGTCCATCAGCATCATTATATATTGTTATATGGTAATTATGAAAGTTTTTTGATTATATATTTTGTCCTTAAATATATTTACACATTTTATATAGTATATCCGTAATTGTGGAATAAATTACATTATACTGTCCATAGCTGACATGATACATAAGCATGACAGCTGGCTGCTGATTACAGACCAGCCGCTAATGCAAATCCTGCAGAGAACAAGCCAGAGCTTGAAAGTTTTCTTGTTCTTTTATTGCTAATTTCCTTCACAACAACATAGAATTTTGTAGTTGTTGTTACTGCATACAGTTCTTTGTGACCTTGTTACTGCCGAACATACCAACTTCTGTTATAATAATTATTATTGCATTTTTTTTAAATAAATGTATCCATTTGACAAATATATAAACTGTTTTCTAGTCAAGGGAGCTTTAAAGTTTGCAGCCATGGTAACAAGTCAAAAAGTATTTAGAGCCATTACTTACATTTTCCATAGAAAAGTAAAATGTTCAGTTATACTGTATTTGTTTGTTTGCTTGTTTTAGTTTTAGAAATGTGTATAGGTTTTTTTCATTGCTAGTGGGGAGGAACAAAGCTTTGATTTAAATTATGAAGAATTTAAAATATATTTCCATTTTAGTTTCTTTTCATTTCCTTTTCTTTTTCCTTTTCTTACCCTTTTTCTTACTTTTCAATTACCTTTCCTTTTTCTTAGGCTACGTTCACACTAGCCTTGTGTGCAGGCGGCAGAGAGGCGTTTGGGAAGCGTTTTTACCGCTTCCCAAACGCCTCTGCCAATTCTGCACATTACAGCACATGGTGCTGTTCTAACGGGAGCGTTTGCGTCGCGTCGCGGCAAAACGGATGCCTCTGGACGAGTCAGGAGGCTTTGAAGCCTCCTATTCTCGTCTATGGTGCCGCTCCGCAAACGCCCGGCCTGCGTTTGCGGTGCGGTTGCGGGGCGGTTGCGGGGCGTTTGCGGAGCGGTAACACCACTCAAACTGCATTATAGGCGTTTGTGGGGCGTTATTAACGCTCGGCAAACGCCTAGCAACCGCCGCTAAACTGCGCATGCGGCATTTGCGGAGCGTTTGCCGAGCGTTAAAAAACGTTCCGCAAACGCCGGACCAACGCTTGCCAAACGCTATAGGGGCGTTTGGCAAGCGTTGGCAAAACAGCCTAGTGTGAACGAGCCCTTACCTTCTTGCTCTTTTTTAAATGTCCTTACCTTTTTCGTACCTTTTCTCTTTTTCCTCTTTTCTTTTCCCTTTTCTTACCTTCTCCCTCTTTTTTTTCCTTTTTCTTACCCTTTTCTTACAGTTTCCCTTTCTTTTCCATTTCCTTACCCTTTTCTTACCTTTTCCCTTTCCTTACCCTTTTCTTACCTTTTCCCTTTTTTCTCCATTTACTTTTCCTTTTCTTACCTTTTCCCTTTCTTTTTCATTGCCTTACCCTTTTCTTACCTTTTCCCTTCCTTGTCCATTTCTTTACCATTTTCATATCTTTTCCCTTGTTTTCCATTTACTTTCCATTTCTTGCCCTTTCTCTTTCTCTTCCATTTCCTTACTCTTCTCTTACCTTTTCCTTTTTTTTTCATTTCCTTACCCTTTTCTTACCTTTATTTATTTCTTTGCCCTTTCCTTCTCATTAGCTTTTTCTTCTTTTTATCTTTTTTCATTATTTTTGCTTTCCTTGCCCTTTATTTAATCTGTCCTTACCCTTTCCCTTTTTTGGCCATTTCTTTTTCTTTTAGCTTTCCTTTCTTGCTCTTTTGCCTTTCCTCATCCTTTGCTTTCCCTTCTTTCTATGAACTCATAAGGTATTATATTATGACAATAAGTCCTACTGCCACCTAAGTAATACTAGATATATCGGTACATTTTGGATAAAATGTTCCTCATTGTTCATTGTGACTAATAGCTCATAGAGATGTACGGAATACTTCAGATAGCAGCAGAACACTGTTTATTTTATTTTCTAGGTAATGATTTGGTTTTGTCCTTTTTTACAGTAGTTAGCAAAACCAGTGAAAAATCAACTTACAGAAGGACACAGAGCTCATGCTGCATTCTCAGTTACTTTATGCACTTGCAACATGATTGCTGTTATTTGTTCCCCCTCAAAGACCTTTCCCTGAAGCTATTTTTATTCAGGCTAAAGCCAATTTTGTTTCACAATTCTTCATAAAATCATCCATGAAATAAGTCACCTTTCCACATTTGAGAATGAATGAATGTTCAAGCATCCTCGTATCCAATTTTGATAGGTCCTTAATCTTTTCAGGATACAAATACCAGTATACTTACCTATGATTAGGATAAATGCATTTTTTTAAATATTTTATTGCTAGCTTCAGGACTGCCCATTCCGAATCCATTCATGGCAGGTACACAGCTGTACTGTACAATGATGGCTAAATGGGGAGCAGCATTGGTGGATTGATCTACACTGTGTGTAATTATTAGATGGGTGTTACTCATAATTGTAAGAAAAAGAAGATTTTTCTAAGGCAGGCTCCAATTTCACAGTTGTCAGGACATTGTATTGTATTGATAAATTTTGTAGCTTTCCTTTTAACCACATTCACGCTTTGCATACTTGTAAATATATGACATAAATTGGAGATTGTACTAAGTTCACATCTTGGTTGCTTTCACTATGCCATACCAATCTATTATTGACTATTGACTGAGTCAATGCCCTGAGCCTGAGTTGTGAAAGTACAAGGGAAATGAAGGGGGGGGGGGCAGTGGGTGTGCTAGAGAGAAAACTGGTATGGTTGGTTGAGGCTGTGAAAGTGCTGCGATGTTCCCTTTCTTCAGCTGGGAAGTGTGATTTAATGGCCAGAAAAAGAACCCATATGAGTGGCTAGAGAAGGTTGAGCATTTTCCTGTGTATCATGGACTGTGTCATAGATGCACAGTGCCATAACTACTGTTTAGGGTTTGTTCCAGTCAGGCAAAGTATGGTGCATGTCCCATCCATGGCCCCATGAATGATTTTATACCTGTGAGAAATTATTGTGGGCGCTTTTTTTTCCACGCAACAAGTTCTATAATAAAATCTTGCCATCTAACCTTCAAAGCACAGGTACACCTGGAGTTCTAGGCAAAAGGTTCTACTCACAATGTCCAGAGACAGCTCCCTAGCCTGCTTCACTGTGACACTCTTTAGAGAAAGGGGTCCTTCTCCAGCCCAGCTTCCTGAGGTCGTTTCCTCCTGCAAAATCTCTGTAATCCAAGCTCCTTCGGGACCTTAGCCATACACATGCTGAGACCTAACAGCAACAGCTCTTCAGTAATACAGACTGCTTCCTAGGGGCAGAGACCCCAGGAGAGAGAGAGAGATCTGAACAGACCCTCCCAAACAGTTATCCTCTACCCAACCACACTTTCTGGGCCTACCTGCCAGGGATTAGCTGAGGTCAGATTAATGTTCATAACCCAGTGGCTAGCCCTCCTACTCTATTTCTGGAAGCTTCTCCTAGAAGCAGGTATGAGTAATCAACCACAAGGCTTAGAGAGACCTGGCCAGACCTTGAAACAAAATGGTTGCTCAGCTGGCCACAGCAGAGCCAAAAAATGTTTTTATCCGATTTAGATCAGGACGATATATTATCAACGCAGAATGTTTTTTCTTATTTTATAAAAATAAACTAACAGAGTTTTAGTTTTATTTAAAAAAAAAAAATTAAGTTTTAGCTATACATACTCCTATTTAAAGCAGAACGAAAGGCAAGACAGCATTCTTTTAAATTTTGGATAGAATAAGGGAAGGTTAAAACCCATGTCAGTTGTTTGCTATCTCTATCCCATTGGGGAGATTTACCTTCACTCCCTGCCCCATAGCCAGAACAGGAAGTGAGAGGAAATCCCTCCAAAGTGAGGAATTTCCTGGTTATCACCAAGGTCTCCAGAACTAGTGTGCCCATTGGAGGATTTCCCCTTTATTCCTGTTCTGGGGACAATTCCCACAATTTGGGATTTTCTCTTACTTTCACTTTTAGTGATAATTGTACAGACAGCAATAACAATCTGACAGATGTTCTAATCCCTTTCCACTCTAAATAACAAAATAAAGTTTTGGCTTTATAGTCAATACCAGCACACTGATTAATTTAAGCTCTATGAAATATCGTTATTTTTAATAATGTGAGTAAAAGTTGTTTTATTAGTTAAAACCTTTTAGAAAAGCTTATAATTCACTTTCTGATATATGAGTATATTTATTGTGATTGTAAGAAAAAAGAGTAACTTAAGGGAGAATAGTGTTTTTCTGCCTAGGAGCCAGTACTGGTTCTCACCGCCTGTGCTCTGGGGTCTGTATACATTTAATCCACAACTAGACACAAGCATAATAAATTAGTTATTAAAGTGGTGTTAAAGCCTACATTTGTTTTATCTTAATGCGGGCCTTGATTAAAGTAAAAAATGCTTAGGCATCAGTATCCCCCTCATCCCTCTTTTACTTACCTGATTGCTCATTCAGTCCAGGGCTAGGCCAATCTGCAGCTCTTTTTCTCCCCTCATGGTGGGTCTCACTGGTTTTGCTGAAGTAGCGGGAACCATTGGCTGCCACTGCTGTCAATCAAAGCCAGTGACAAGGGATCGGAGGGCAGAGCCAAGTCCCACTGTCTATGTCAATAGATGCAGACAGGGACGTTTCTGAGCAACCCCACATGTGCGCCCCCATAGAAAGCAGCTTTCTATGGGGGCACTCTGCAGAGGGGAGGAGCTAGGAGCACTGTCAGGGGACCCCAGAAGAGGAGGTTCAGGGTCACTCTGTGCAATTGCATTGCATAGAAGAGATAAGTATAAACCTGTTTGTTTTTTATTTTTTAAATAAACATTTATAATCACTTTAATTAATTTAATGTGTCATCTAATTTTAATTGCCTCATTGAGTGACATAGAATTAAGATGAGCCAATCTGATTTATATTTGCCATATGTCGCTTGAAAAAGGGGAGGAACAGAGAAGACAGAATCAAACAGCCTTTTTACACAATGCAGAGGATGAATACCTTAGGTTCCACAGTGAGTATAACAAGCACGCTTTACTGCATATACAGGCTGATTTTACTGTTGTGGGTTTAGTAACACTTTAAGTCCCAAGTCTCTCTTCCTCCATGTACAGGAGGCCATGTCCAACTTGATTTTGAAAAAATCCTGCATGCTGTATTTATTGTCTTGCCCTGCATAATTCTATAACCTTAAATAGGATACGTCAAAAAGCATATGAAATGGCATGGCAATATGGTTTGCTGCTTGCATTCTGGTGTGAATGAGAACAGGATTCTCTGGAAAATATTAGAATAGCCACCAAAATAAATGGATCACCTTAGCCTTGGTTTGAGAGAGTTTGAGCAAACTTGTGAAATTCATCTTTGACAGTAATTAAATCTACTGATGGTTCAGCTAAATCTGCTGAGGCAATTCAGCTGAACCAAAAAAATCTTTTGGCAGGTTTTCTTTTTTCCATGGGCTCTTAGCCATATGAAATTTATCAAGTACATTTTTTTTATTATGTGAAGTTTGTGTGTTTTATTTCATCAATAGATTAATGATGGTAATATAGTAATAAAAAGGAATCATTTCACTATCTTGTTCTTCCACAATATCTTGTTTTCTTTTTTCTACGTAGTTTTCAGTGCAGTTACCTCCTATTATTGCAGCTTTAAAAAGGCCATACACTAGTAGAATTTGGTTCAAAGATTTTCATCCTAAGAATGTTTTTTTTACAATTTTTGAATTGTTCGTGGAGTCAAATGAAAGGTTGTTTTTTTTTACCAATTATGAGAAAATTCAAAGGAGCAGGAAGGAAAAATTTACTCAAACAAACAAACAAACAAATGTTTTACTTTTGTAATATTTAAATTTTTGTAGCTTTCATTCAAATGGAAAGTCCATTTGTTCTAAAATTGAATGTTAAAAGCAAAAGAAATTTTTAAATACTTTCACTCAACATTCAAGTCATTGAATGTACTGAGAATGATGGTACAAATTTTCATACAAATTTTCATGCAAACATTAATTAGAAAATCTACTAGTGTATGATCCACTTTAGTCAGTGATGTCCTCCCTAGTTCCTACTAGGTCTCTTGCACACTAGCAAGATTAAACGCAATTGTATATCAATGTAAATACCTGATCACTTGATAGATAAAAATAATGCTGCAACCATGATGTCAGCTTTCTCACAACCATGAAGGGAAGGATGTGAAACTGTAAAAGGAAGCCAGAAAAAGGCACCATGAAGCTGCTGAGAAAGTTTAAGACATGCAAGATTTTTATTTTTACCCACAGACATCTCCAAATTTACCTGATCTGGATTGGATCTGAAATAAAGCAGGTGAATTGACATATCTGAAGACTCATAGGGGTTGATTTGCTAAAACTGAAGAGTGCAAAATCTGGTGCAGCTGTGCATGATAGCCAATCAGTTTCTAGCTTGTTCAATTAAGCTTTGACAATAAAACATGGGAGCTGATTGGTTTCTATGCAGAGCTGCACCAGATTTTGTACCCTTCAGTTTTAATAAATCAAACCCATAGTGGCTCCATGCCTTTCATTACATTTTATATATAATATTATAGAATATTGTACTTCAATGATTAATGATGTAGATAAAAAAACACATTTTGAACAGCGCTTCATTCTGGCAAGACAGTCCGAAATTGAGATCATACACACCAGATGCTGCCCTTCAGAATGTCCAACAAAATATTCAAATCCAAAAATCTACCATTACCTGAATGAACAAGTTATTTCACGGGCTTGAATTAAAGAGTACTTTTTCTGTCATTGTTATGTTTTTACTAAGTTCTATTGATTAACAAATTCAGAAAATGTCTGTTAATTTCTTACCAAATCAAGTAAGTTCAAAAGTCAGTAGCTTGTACGTGTACAGCATTTTTTAAAATCTTTATTTCATTTATTGGGAAGAATAAAAGTTGAACTTCCATGCAATCCAAGAGAACTTGATTAGAGAGCATATTCCCCAGCCCTAATATATAGCCGTTCATACTCTCTTCCACAGCACATTTACTTTGGATTATTGCCTATAGATTGACTTTGATTGTGTCCTTGGTACAATGCCAGCAGACAGTGAGTACCCTCCTGTTCTATTTGAATTCTGGCTCAGATTCTCTTAATTAGAAGGATATATTGACTTGACTCCATGGCCAGCCTTAAATCTGATATACAACATTGTCCTATTTTAATACGCCTTTCTGAGATGAGGTCATCCCGGCCATCACTCAAACCTAGTCATAAACTTCAACATGGATGTGGGGGTTAAAAGAATTAATAGCTCTGTAAAACTTTACCACACTAAAACCCATAACAAGCAACAATAGCTGAATTCACAGCATAATTTAAAACTTCAGTTTGCAATCCTTTAAAAATGTAATTACTTTGCACATTAAAAAGGACATTAATGCTGTAATCTGTGGTTTTGATAGTCCAAAAAGACAAGTTTTGTGGCTCGAAGGAGGTTTTCATTTTTAAAATGTTTCTGCCCCCATATCCATAAAGTTCATTTTATATATTCCTTTGAACTATCCAAGCAGAATGTTAATTAAGTTGAATACATTTGAGAACTTTCTTGCAAATGCAGAACTTACACCCTCAATACATTCTGTAGAGGGATGCTTGCATACACTTCAATTTATACATGTAAACAATGCAAATATGCTTTATAGTATTGCACTGTTGCATTAAACTAGTAGTTATTAGAAATCTGAATCAAACTCAGCTATATTTATAATACACATTTGTGGTCCTGTCCTTGGAGCAGTAGGGTGAGATGGGTTAGGCATTTTTTATATTGTCTAGCCTCTTATGGTTATTTATAGTAAAATACATCAAAATAACTGGGTAGTGTGACAGACCCAACCAAAAAAGGAGCTTTTGAAGGGGATTATGGACTAGCCTGCTACCCACTGATTATGGCCCATGAAGGAGATTTTGTCTGCTTCTTCCAGTCAGAGCATGGAAAAGAGCTCAGTTCAGCTACTGATCACATGGAGAGATCAGTCTCTAATGATGTGATGGATAATAACCCGATGAAAACTGAGAGTGAGGTTTAACATAATTCTTTGCATATTAGACAATAATATTTCCCTTCTGGAGTGGATGGAAAGGTGTAATATTAATCTTGTACAGGTTAATGAACAGAGGAAATATGGTGGCCCTCCTGTGGACTGGGTTGGAGAGGTTTTTCCATTTGGGATAGAAATATTTATCAACAATTTCCCCCAAGAAATCTAAGATAAATTAATTCCACTTTTTTTAAACTGTTGGAATATTGCATGAGTTTTGTCCTATGATGGACATATTATACAAGTGAAAGCAAACACCAGCAGCATGTGTGATGGACTTTGTATATGCAGGGATGGGTTTGTTGCCGGTCTGTCTGAGGTGGGCTTCTTTATTAATTAAAGCATTGTCTGAGTGCCTGGCTGTTGATTAGCTTACGGTTAATTAGATCACTATTGGCTGTTGACTGTACTGTTTATCGTTTGCATTGTTTAGGGTAATGGAATCAAGCTCTTACCTAATCAATGAGGGATGTTTATCCAAAAGTGTAATATTTGTTTTATTTGTTCATGTTGGGACTGCTCCCATTTCTGAAGTATATAAAAACATGTGTTTCTGTTCATTGAAGTAGCTCCAGTTTGCATCAAGCTAGTCTTGTCTAGTCTTGGGTGCAATGCCCAGCTATAATACCATGGTTCTGTTTCCCAGTGGCGAGGGAGCAGTTCTCAGATGGAATCACCCAATCAGGGTGACAGGTGTTCCATCACAAATAGCTTAGTGTAGCACACCACTGCAGAAAAGTATGCATGGCTAGATAGGACAAATTATTGGGCATGGCTTAAAGGAGATGGGTAAATTAAGCCTAAGCCTATCCACACTATACCCATAAAATAGTGTTTATTTCTAGCAATGAGCAACAGCTTTATAGATGCACCTAACCCTCAGAACAAAATTTCAATGCTTTTGAATCAAAGAGTTTTGGTAAAATCATTGAAAGGTCTAAATCCCACCTTAACTTTCTTTTATGGTTTGAGTGCAGTATGTAATTATATTGGGGAGTTTCCTCTCTTTATTGGTGTAGCACCCTCCTAGAGTAGTGTAGATTGTTAGGTAAATTTATTTAGCTCCTCTATAATCAGTGGAGCAGAGGTTGATTATTCAGGACTGCTCAGTGTCTCACAGGCTGTTGCTCTGATTACTTCACCCTGTATTCTAGAGGATTCTAGAATAATAGATGGGTAAAGAACTGAGTGGGCAGCCTAAATATTTATGGGACACCAGCCAATCCCTGGGAAGTTGTGCATAGCAGGTGGTGGGAGAGCCCTTAAATAGTCAGAGGCCTGAGGCAGGGGGGAAAGAGTTCCTGGGTCCAGTCCTACTGAAAAAGACCCCTGTGCAGGGGATCTAACACATGTGACAGGAGTGCTAGAGGTGCGAGTAGGAATACATCGAGGCCTCAGCTAAGCTGTAGCTGAGGGGCCTATTCACAAGCTTAGTCCTGGAGTCAGTTTAGATCTGGAGACACTGGAGACACTCACTGGAGTTGGGAGGAAGTGTCCAGCTGTAGATGATTTAAGTGTTGAGAAGTCAATGGCTGTGTGTAGCTTTAGTCTATGGGAGAATTTATAGTCACTGTCAGCATAGAGATTCTGCAGGACACTCCCTCTTCACAGTTTAGCAAGATAGTTAAGAGGTCCTTAAAGTGTTCCAGTTTCTAGGGTATCCCATGCTCCCTTCACCCCTTCCAATTTCAATGTTCCAATAAAACCTTAAAAAAACCCTAAACTGTTCCTTCGAGCTAGTGGAAGAATGAAGAAAATGCTGTGTGCCTTGCTGTGTGTGCTTTAACTGGGGAAAGAGTCAGTTTATCAGTGGCTCTTTAGGGGGTGCACTACATTCCTGTGAAAGCAGGAAAAATCATAAGGGGAAAAGATGGGGGTAACTGAGACTGAGTAAGACACAGGCAGGAATTTAAAAAAACCTTCACGAGCCAGTTTAAGGAAAGCAGTCCTTTTTTTTATGTCTTTTCCCCCCATTGTGGAGATTTCCCATCACTTCCTGTTCCCCTGAACCTTCTTAAGTAAAAAAAAAAGAGAAATCAAATTAATGGAGAGAGATGGTATTAACTCTACAAAAATCTATAAAAAAATTACATTTCTTTGGTCTCCCATTGGACCAAAAACTGCTGATGTATGGGGGTTAAATTTGTTGGAAAGTTGGTAAAAGGTGGATGCTACTCCTATCATTATTTCATTGGTATGTGTCATGGACAGGGGTATCAAGTGTATAGGGATGAAGGAGGTTCCTACTCAAGATATTGCCATGCATTGCACATCCTCAGAAATCATCCAGCAGGCTGGCAGATTACCGTACGAACCCCAAATTCTCTAACCTGGACACAGGTGACAACCAGGAACAATACGCACACACTAATATCCCACCACTGCCACCAGATGTCAAGGATGCTGTTTGGTGGAAGAAGAATGAGGAGAAAGCTTACTTTGGGCAGATACAGTAAAACAGTGCTGTGAAACAGTTATCACACCCGCAATACTGCTGGCCGCCATAGGAGGGTGATTAACCCAAATCCAGCTTGCCAGATGTATAGTAAATCTTGCATACAATCTGGTACATTCTAGGGGCTGTGGAGCAGTGTGAACTAAAATGCTTGTAATATGCTTTTTCCACTGCCACCAACACCCACACTTGCCAAATACATGACTTAAGGTAGTTTGCCACCACCTGCCCTTTGTCAGCTGATTGGTCTGCTAAGCAACACACTGATCCCTTTCTAAAATATGTGCTAGCTTAGCACACCATGGATTGTCAAATAAAATCCAAATTATTGCAAAATTACCACATCACAGAAAACATAGTGCAACATTACGGACCCACAGGACTCCTTCGTGACACATGCCAGAGGAAAGAGTTTTTCCCGTCTCTGAAATGTTGCTCTATGACTTCTGTGATGTGAACATTCTTCAGTAACAATTTCAAATTATTTGATGATCTGTGGTGTGCATTTGATCTGCAATTGTAGAATATTCACATCAGACAAGGTTAATAACATCTAAAGGGATGCAGACTCTGACAGTTTCCTCATTGGAGCCTGCAGTTACTGCAGCTGAATGATAATTATAAAACCACTTCCATACAAAATTACTCTGCACTTGGACACAGACAAACAGCTATTTCTTCAGAATAACAAAAGGTAGCAATCTGCAACAAAGTTTGTTAAAATTCCTGCAATATACATTGATGACCCAGAAGGGAATGCTATTTTCTTAACAAAAGGGAAGTTACTCTTTAACCACCTCAGGCCAATTTTCAGCTTTCAGTGCTCTCACACTTTGAATGACAATTACTCAGGCATGCAACACTGTACTCAAATGAAATTTTCATCCTGTTTTTAAACAAATATAGCTTTCTTTTGGTGGTATTTACTTTTTGCTATGTAAACAAAAAAAGACCAAACATTTTGTGAAAATAATGCATTTTTCTTAGTTGCTGTTATAAAATTTTGCAAATACATAATCGTTCTTCATAAATTTAGGCCAAAATTTAATCTGCTACATTTCTATGGTTAAAATAACCCAAATTGGTGTATATTATTTAGTCTGTGGGAAAGTTATAGAGTCTACAAGTTATGGTACATACAGTATATATGAAAAAAGATCATTCCTGATGTACTGATGACCTATCCCATTTCTTGAGGCCCTAACATGCCAGGACAATACAAATACCCCCCAAATTACACCTTTTTGGAAAGTAGACATCCCGATGTATTTAGTAAGAGACATATTTTGAAGTTGTAATTTTTTTCCACAATTCTTTGCAAAATAACAAAAATTAAATAATTTTTTCCACAAAATTGTTTCTCACATACTGCATAGGCATACTTGCAATTACACCCCAAAAAATATTCTGCTATTTCTCCCAAGTAAGGGGATACCACATGTGTAAGATTTTTTTCACAGCTTAGCCACATAGAGGGGCCCAAAATCTAAGAAGCACCTTTGGGCTTTCAAGGGGCATAAATTATGCAACTAATTTCTTGACTACCTATCACACTTCTGAAGGCCCTGGAGCACCAGGACAATGAACACACCCACACAATGACTACATTTTGGAACGAAAACACCACAATGTGTTGTCTATGAGGCATAATGAGTTTTTTGAACATTTCAGGTTTTTGGAAAATGCGGAAAGAAAATGAAAGCATGTTTTTTTTACACAGTGTTGTCAATTTATAAGATATTTATAAAACACAGCATGGACATACTTACACCCCAAAATACATTCTGCTACTCCTCCTGAGTATGGTGATAGTTTTATATGTTTTCAAAGCCTATCCACATCCAAAGAGCACCTTCAAGCAATATGGGGGCATGTATAGAACACCCAATTTCCTGACTGCCTATCACATTTTTGGAGGCCCTGGAGCACCCAGACAGTGGAAACACCCACAAAATGACCATATTTTGGAAAGCAAACATCCCAACGTATTTTCTACGAGCCATAATGAGTCTTTTGAATATGTCATTTTTTGCCACAAATTTTTGGGAAATGTGAAAATGTATTTTCTTACACAAAGTTGTCTGTTTCTAAAATATTTCTAACACACAGATGTTGATCATTCACTGGGACACCAACAGATGTTGAAGGTCCATTAGGGACACTGACAGATGTTGATGGTCCACTAGGGACACTGACAGATGTTGAAGGTTCAATAGGGGCACTGGCAGATGTTGATGTTGCAATGGGACACTATTGCAGATGTTGATGGTACACTGGTACACTGTGACAGCTGTTAATAAGGCACTGTTACACTGTAACAAATGTGTTTGTGCACAGGTACACTGTGACAGTTGTTGATGGGACACTGGTAAACTGACAAATGTGTTTGTACTGGTACACTGTCACAGATGTTGATGGTCCACTGGGGACACCGACAAAGATAGATGGTTCACTAGGCAAACCAATAGATGTTAATGTTGCACTGGCAGATGTTGATGTGCACTGGTACATTGTGACAGATGTTTTTGTGCACTAGTACACTGTGACAGATGTTGATGGGGCACTTGTACACTGTGACAGATGTTTCTGTGCACTGGTATACTGTGACAGATGTTGATGGTCCATGGGGGACACTGACAGATGTTAACAGCCCACTAGGGACACTGACAGATGTTGATGTTGCAATGGGACACTATTGCAGATGTTGATGTGCACTGGTACACTGTGACAGATGTTTGTTGTGCACTGGTACACTGTGACAGATGTTGGTGCGACACTGGTACAGTGTGACAAATGTTTTTATGCACTGATACACTGACAAATGTTTATGGGACACTGGAACAGATGTTCACTTGAACAGGGACAGATGGTGCTTGGTGCATTGGTGTGGGATGGCTGCACTGTGTGATCTGTGTATAGCTGCACAGTAAAATCAGCAGCTATACACAGATCGCTAACAGACTTCAGTGATCCCCCTCTCCCTCTCCTCAGTGAGCTCTCACTGAGTTGTCAGTGAGGACAGCCAATACAGAAGTATGTGCCTCTGTTTACACTGTGTGATAGCTGTGATTGGAGTCGTCAAATGATCGGGAGGGCCAATCATAGCTCCCATGTCCTGATCTGTGATGCGCTGTGTCCGAGGGATGCAGCCACCAAATGATCACGCTGTTGTGAGGTTAAGAATCTGACAGGACATATGGGTACGTCCTGTTAGAATGGCGCTTGTCCCACCTGACCATTTATGTACATTGGCCATGTGAGAAGAGGTACCGTATTTTTCGCTCCATAAGACGCACTTTTTTCCCCCAAAAAAGGGGGGAAAATGTCAGTGCATCTTATGGAGCGAATATGGAGCAGCCGATCCGGTATTTCCACCGCTGCCGTGTCAGAATACCAGGCCGGTCGCTCAACTCTGCAGCAGGACCTTACCTGTTCCTCGGTCCATCGCTGTGCAGTCTTCCTGCGCCGGCTTCTTTAGTGTGGGCTCCCAGCTTGACAGCCGGGTTCCCGGTGCGCATGCGCGAGTAGCGCTGCACTTTGTGAATGGTACGGCGTCTTCTGGGACACATGACAGGTCCCAGAAGACGGCGAACCAATCACA
This sequence comes from Staurois parvus, assembly GCF_062004578.1. Classification (NCBI taxonomy): domain Eukaryota; kingdom Metazoa; phylum Chordata; class Amphibia; order Anura; family Ranidae; genus Staurois; species Staurois parvus. The sequence continues at coordinate 1,546,534 of NW_028319098.1, forward strand.
AAGCGCAGCGCTTCTCGTGCATGCGCACTGAGCACCCGGCTGTCAGCCAGGTACCCACACTAAAGGGAGGACAACTCCGCCGAAGTGGGAGCGGGTACCTGTCAAATTCAGGTACCCGCTCCCCCTCCCTCCCCAAAGGTCAGCAGTCATCTCCTGTACCGTGTCCACAGTCTCTTGGTCATCCCCTGCACTGTCCGCAGTCTCTGGTCATCTCCTGGACTGTCCGCAGTCTCTGGTCATCCCCTGCACTGTCCGCAGTCTCTGGTCATCCCCTGCACTGTCCGCAGTCTCTGGTCATCTCCTGTCCTGTCCGCAGTCTCTGGTCATCTCTTGTACTGTCCGCAGTCTCTGGTCATCTCCTGTACTATGTCTGCAGTCTCTGGTCATCCCCTGCACTGTCCGCAGTCTCTGGTCATCTCCTGTACTATGTCCGCAGTCTCTGGTCATCTCCTGTACTGTGTCCGCAGTCTCTGGTCATCTCCTGTACTATGTCTGCAGTCTCTGGTCATCTCCTGTACTATGTCCGCAGTCTCTGGTCATCTCCTGTACTATGTCCGCAGTCTCTGGTCATCTCCTGTACTGTCCGCAGTCTCTGGTCATCCCCTGCACTGTCCGCAGTCTCTGGTCATCTCCTGTACTGTGTCCGCAGTCTCTGGTCATCTCCTGTACTATGCCCGCAGTCTCTAGTCATCTCCTGTACTATGTCTGCAGTCTCTAGTTATCTCCTGTACTGTCGGCAGTCTCTGGTCATCCCCTGCACTATCCGCAGTCTCTGGTCATCCCCTGCACTGTCCGCAGTCTCTGGTCATCTCCTGTACTGTTCGCAGTCTGGTCATCTCTTGTACTGTCCACAGTCTCTCGTCATCCCCTGTACTGTCCGCAGTCTCTGGTCATCCCCTGTACTGTCCGCAGTCTCTTGGTCATCCCCTGTACTGTCCGCAGTCTCTGGTCATCTCCTGTACTATGTCCGTAGTCTCTGGTCATCCCCTGTACTGTCCGCAGTCTCTGGTCATCTCCTGTACTGGGTCCACAGTCTCTGGTCATCTCCTGTACTGGGTCCGCAGTCTCTGGTTATCTCCTGTACTGTGTCCGCAGTCTCTGGTCATCTCCTGTACTGGGTCCGCAGTCTCTGGTCATCTCCTGTACTGTGTCCGCAGTCACTGGTCATCTCCTGTACTATGTCCGCAGTCTCTGGTCATTCCCTGTACTATGTCCGCAGTCTCTGGTCATCTCCTGTACTGTGTCCGCAGTCTCTGGTCATCTCCTGTACTGTGTCCATAGTCTCTGGTCATCTCCTGTACTGGGTCCGCAGTCTCTGGTCATCTCCTGTACTGTGTCCGCAGTCACTGGTCATCTCCTGTACTATGTCCGCAGTCTCTGGTCATTCCCTGTACTATGTCCGCAGTCTCTGGTCATCTCCTGTACTGTGTCCGCAGTCTCTGGTCATCTCCTGTACTGTGTCCATAGTCTCTGGTCATCTCTTGTACTATGTCTGCAGTCTCTGGCCATCTCCTGTACTATGTCTGCAGTCTCTGGTCATCTCCTGTACTATGTCTGCAGTCCATTGGTTCAGAATATTTTTTTATCTTGTTTTCTGCCTCTAAAACCTAGGTGCGTCTTATGGTCAGGTGCATCTTATGGAGTGAAAAATACGGTAATTATTTATTTTGTAAATTATTGTACAAAGTTTTTTACAGTTCTTAGAATTTTATTTATTTATTACATTTTTAACAGCCTTGTTGGGGGTTTTGGTGAAATATCAGGTGTCTAAACAGACCCCTAATGTCTGACCTTTGAGACAAAAAGGGACTGAGGACATACATTTCTCAGTTCCTTTCTCTGCAGCCTCAGCTGCACTGGACAGTGAATGAACAAAAAGTTCTCTGTACAGTTTCCTGTTCATTCACAAACTGAAGCATAATTTTCTTGCTTCAATTATGAATGCACACAGGAAAGTTTGTTGACAATTGCTCACTGTGTTCATTCAGGAAAGGAAGGGAGTGGCAAATATGACATATCTTCCACTCCTCTTCTCTCCATCCTGAACTCGAACCTCCTGTGCCCACAGCAGCTGTAGCCATTGAGAGAATGAGAGCCAGCAGTGCTGCAAGAAGGGAGAGGGGCCACACAGAAAGATCAGACCAATGGGATTCAGCCTGGATCTCCGGTATGCTGTGATTTTAATGAAATCTTGGGATGGTCCTCCTGCCCATCCTGGGACATTTGTAACATATGCCTCATGTCCCAGCAGCCAAATACACATTAATAACCACTGGTGTATAGTGCGAATATAGCCTAATAATATAAAACCTTATTCCAAACTGCATATACCGTATTTTCCGGCGTATAAGACAACTTTTTACCCCTTGAAAATCTTCTCAAAAGTCGGGGGTCATCTTATAAGCCGGTATACGGCATACTGACACTTTTTAGGGGGGGACACTAAGTACAGGGGTGGGCAGGGGCTGTTTCTTACCTGGCTCCGGTCCTACGACGATCCGGTCCAGGAAGCGCGGTTGCTCCTTCAGTTCGGCCACTGGATGTTCGCGCGGCTGCTCGGCTCTGCCTCCTCACCGGTGATTGGCCGCCAGAACTGTAGCTCAGGAAAGGCACACAGGCGGCCAATCACCGGCGAGGGGGTGGAGCCGAGCGGCCCCACGAAAATCGAGTGCAGGAGCAGCAGGTAAGTGTTCAGTGTAGACGTGCTGCTGCATCACATATGCTGGCTGCAGCAGCACCATACTAGAACAGGGTCAGCAAGTGTAATTGGTTTCAGTGGGAGGAATAGTGCCCCATCATTGGTGTCACTGATACCAATGATGGAGCACTATTCCTCCCACTGACACCAATGATGGGGCACTATTCCTCCCACTGATACCAACGATGGGGCACTATTCCTCCCCCCCACTGACACCAACGATGGGGCACTATCCCCCCCCCCACTGACACCAATGATGGGGCACTATTCCACCCCCCACTGACACCAATGATGGGGCACTATTCCACCCCCCACTGACACCAATGATGGGACACCATTCCTCCCACTGATACTAATGATGGGGCACTATTCCTCCCACTGATACTAATGATGGGGCACTATTCCTCCCACTGATACCAATGATGGGGCACCTATTCCCCCCACTGATACTAATGATGGGGCACTATTCCTGCCACTAATGCCAATGATGGGGCACTATTCCTGCCACTAATACCAATGATGGGGCACTATTCCTCCCACTGACACCGAAGATGGGGCACTATTCCTCCCACTGGTGTGCATTGGAAGAGGGGTAGTCTTATACGGCGAGTATAGCCCAAACACTACATTTTAGCAGGAAAAGTAGGGGGTCGTCTCATACGCCCAGTCATCTTATACGTCGGCAAATACGGTAGCTTTATCCAGATTTTTAGCCAAATATGCAGTAAAACCATGGCTTTTATGGGGTAGTGCTTTGGATCCAACAAGACAATCAGTCGCGGGCATGATCACCATGTCATGCAAGACATCTCCACGATGGCCACAACCCCAAAAGCAGTGATCACTATAAGGAGGGTTCCCAATGGGCTATTTGAGCCAGGACCCAATACCAACGAAACAGTACTTTGTAAGCTGCCTCCACTGTGGCTGTATTAAATGAACATTTAGCCATAAATGACCAGGCCCTGTTCCAGTCCTCCAGATCCACGACCGCCCCCAAGTTTGGTAGGTGAGTTACTGCTGACACATAGGAGTGTCTAAGTACGGATCCAGAAAGATGTGCAACCAACACTCATATGTAGAATTCCACTGGGCCCAATCCTTGGCATTGGAAAGCTCATGGAGAGTACCACATGCCCCCTTTCTTTGGTGCATTTTTTTTTTTTTTTTTGCTATACTGCCAAAATAGCTTTATTTGCTTGGCATATTGTGCCCTTATTAGAAAATACAACACAAAATAACACAGATGATCTAACATACTGCATAATGATGTACAGATATATGTTTCATGCTGCTTAATTTCATACGATTATCATACATTATTAAATAGAAATGTATGTAAATAAAACATCAATCTTAGCATTGCCATCTGGGTTGTCAAAATAGCATGTGATACAAATCCCTGTGTAATTCTCTTTGCTGATTTCACAATCAGTACAGAGAATGGGTAGAGATGAGATTTATCTGCCCGCAGTGTCTATAAAAAGGAGTTATGTTTTGAATAAGAAATTAGACTTATGATATTTTTAACCTATTACAGCAAAAATGCAAGACTATGATCCCGCTAAAAGTCTCTGGTGTTAAATTTCATCTGTAAGATATTCCAAGTTTCTACAAACTATTTACAAAACACAAACCTCAGCGGCATTTCACTGATGCAGTCAATCATCTGCTAAATAACATCTTTTTTATAGGTCATTTCATATGACCAGTTTTGTCAGTTTACTTGACCCTTGAATGACCTCATTCTCTCAAACAGCTAGAAAACTTGTTTTTTTTGGTCCTGTCCTTCTTTCTGACAAAACAGAAAAATAAGATTTTTTGTACTCATGGTAAAATCCTTTTCCTTCCCCAAGTTCATTGAAGGACACGGGTCTGCTTTAGATAATCACCAACTGCATATAGTGCTACCTGCAGGAGTAGGGCGCCAGATGCAAATCAAAAACAAAAGACAGTCAACCCTTGCTGGTAATCATAGCACGCCCCTATCCAGGCATCCCCCTTCCTCCTGAACCATACTGGTCCACATGCCCTCCCTTGATGGGGACAAGAACCTCGTTCCAACCTTCCCCTTCCTAGAGGTTATGGAGTCTGTAGAAGGACTAGATAGGAAAGTGAAAGCCTCCTATGAGATAAGGGACCCTCTTAAATATCTGCCCCCAAATATAAAACACCCTTTGTTACTCATTCACAAATAAATAAAAAAAAGTACCGTATATAAAGACCCACCATGACAAAGTCAATGACAGCAACCATCATCACTAACCAGTTTACCGACATTTATCAGCTGACCAGGGATCTGTCAATCGCAATGAGTGAAAAGTAAATAAATTCACCAATACTGTGGGTGTAAAATGTGCCATAGTGTAAATTTATCATCAATCACATTGTTGCGCAATATGGCCATAGTCAATCCCAATGAACAACACTCTGGTGACCTGTCAACTAAAATGGATCCTCCCCATGAATGACAGCTCCCTGGCCCTTGATCCTGACTGAAGTCATTGATTGACCAAATATGATCATGACCAAGAAAGTAATTAGGTTGGACAGGGTTAATAAATATGGCTGGGTAGGTCAAAAGGCACCAGAATTTGACCACACAGTTTAGTGCACTGTAATTTGACAGACCAGGCTAGACATGAACCCCATCTTCCTCAGCATTACAAGTCTATATGAGAATCCCTGTGAGGAGAGATGTGGTAATAACCCTCTGTACAGCTTTGAGCAGTGGAGTGGAATGGTAGAATGCTCATATGCTCATTTTGTGATTGACTCAGGATTTACTTCAGGGGCATTGTTTTGTTTTTTTAACCTCTTGCCGCCCAGCCACTGTATTAAAACGGTGGCAGGGCGGCACAGCTGCGCAAAAGCACATTTTTAAACGTGCTCCGTGCTCCCGAGGTTTTTGCGGGCAGGGGGGCATGCGCGCACCCTCGCCGACCCACGGCTGTTACCATTTGATCCCCGAGGGATCAATCATTCGGTTTCAGCCAGTGATGTCCAGCTGAAATCGGATGATTGGTCCCAATCCTATCCTGTCCTGTGTTGACATTTACACAGGACAGGATATGATGCAATTCTTCTCTGCCTGGGCACATTCCTTCCCAAAGAGAGAAGAAGACACAGTAAACGTGAGTAAAACACTACACATTTACAGTTAGAACACACCTAGGTCACATTTAACCCCCTGATTGCCCCTACAGTTAACCCCTTCACTGCCCTGTTAACAGTGTCATTGATCGCAGTGAACAGATTTATACTGATCACTGTATCAGTGTCGCTGGCGACTTCCAATAGTGTTAGCACCCCTCCCAGATAGCGCCAGTTTGCCCGTTAGTACACCAGTAATCCCATTTAACCCCTTGATCGCCCCCCCAGTTAACCCCTTCACTGCCCTGTCACCAGTGTCATTGATTACAGTGAACAGATTTGTACTGATCACTGTATTAGTGTCACTGGTGACTTCCGATAGTGTTAGCGTCAGTTAACGCCCCTCCCAGATAGCGTCATATTGCCACTAGTACACAAGTAATCACATTTGACCCCTTGATTGCCAGGAACACGCTCACTTGCACACTAAACCTCTATTGCTAGTATAGTGTCTGATTGGATCAATATCTTTGATCACATCAGCGCTATACCAGCGTTTACATTACTATAGTATCCCCAAAAACGCAGCAGTAGCAGGATCAGCCCCAACACCTGTCAGCACCTGCGTTTAGCCCCTACGCCGCCCCCCCCCCTTCTCCCCCAGCAAGTGCAGTGTCAGTAGATAACTGTCACTTGATACATTACACACAAAACCGCAGTGTTCACAGAATCAGGCCTGATCTCTGTTAGCACTTGTCGGTAAATTTTTTGTAGCGGTTCAAGCAGTCCCTGACAGCCAGGCGCTCTTTTTCCCGTGAGTCGCACTAGGTACCTATAAATTTAGTGGCCAAAATTGCTGTATAGCAAAAAATGGCATAAATTACAGTATCTACACCATAGTTTGTAGACACTATAACTTTCACACAAAGCAATCAATATACACTTATTGGGATTTTTTTACCAAAAACGTGTAGCAGAATATATTTTGGCTTAAATTTATGACTAACTTTGAGTTTACGATATTTTTGTTATAGATGAAATTAGAAAATATCGTTTTTTTCAAAATGTTCGTGTTTTTTTTGTTTATAGCGCAAAAAATAAAAAGCGCACAGGTGATAAAATACCACCAAAAGAAAGCTCTATTTGTGTGAAAAAAAAGGACGTAAACTTTTTTTGGGTACAGCATTGCATGACCACGCAATTATCAGTTGAATTAGTGCAGTGCCAAACAGCAAAAAAAAGGCCTGGTCATTAAGGGGGGTAAATCCTCAGGAGTGCAAGTGGTTAAAAACGGACTTGTCAAAAACTGTATTTGTGTTTTTATTTATTTTTGACACTCGTTTGGTGAATGAGTAGGGGTAGTATGTACCCCATACTCATGTACATGGAAGGGACAGGGATCTGGGGGCCCCCTTGTTAAAGGGGGCTTCCAGATTTTGATAAGTCCCTGACCAACAGACCCCCACAACCACCGCCCAGGGATGTGGGGAAGAGGCACTTGTTCTCATCAACATGGCAACAAGGTTCTTTGGGGGATCCCCCTTACCCAAATCACCCACCCCCACATTGAAGGCATGTGGCTATGGTTCAGTAGGGGAACCCCAATCCTTAACAACCAGCTATTATTGAATCAATTTGGATTATTCATTTTATTAAGATGCTTCAAACATCAGAATTAAATGAATTTTTTTGTTTCATTAAACATCATTTCTGTTTTGTTGAAATTGGTTACTGTTGTCATTTGGAAATTCTGACACATCTGAACCTCCAAATAACAAAAATTTTGTTTGAATTCGCACATGTCTACCGATTACTGCCATTACAAGTATAGCTTCATAACTGTGTAAATTCCGGTATAGTTACCATAGTTTGTGGATGGTATAACTTTCAAACAAGCCAATTAATATACACTTATTGATATTATTTTTACCAAAGACATGTAGCAGAATATATTTTGGCCTAAATTCATGATGAACTTTGATTGTTTAATTTTTTTATTGGATATGATTTATAACAGAAAGTAGAAAATATTGGGTGTTTTTTTCAAAATGTTCTGGGTTTTTTTTGTTTATATATTAAAAACTAGAAAAGCCAGTTGTGATCAAATACCACCAAAAGAAAGCTTGATTTATGTGAAAAATTATATAATGTAATTTGGCTACAGTGTTGCATAAACACACAATTGCTAGTTAAAGTAGCGCAGTGCTGAATAGCAAAAAAATGTCCTGGTCATGAAGGGGGTCAAACCATCTGGAGGTCAAGTGGTTAAAATGCATGTCAGGGCAAAATAAAAAAAAAACATATGCAGTAGTTGATCCAGGGAATGTCTGATTGCTTCTTGGGGGATCAAAAAGGATTTTTTTCCCCTGCAGGAGCAAATTGGATCGTGGTTTGCTGGGGGGGGGGGGTTTGCCTTCCTCTGGATCAACTGTGGGTATAGGATTATAACTTTTTTTTTTTTTTTTATGGTTTAACTGGATGGACTTTTGTCTTTTTTCAGCCAGACTAACTATGTAACTATGTAAGTACAAATCTGCAATGCATACTCATATTGATACAACTATGACTACCTTAAGAGTGCAGGACTTAGCGAAAGCTCTGATGGTGCTCATTATCTTTAGAGCTATGCCCACCAATAAGAAATTCCTATGCACCACTCCATCAGTATTTTTTCATGGCGGGCACATTTCCATTGACAAGCGACTTCCCTCCTCGTGCAGCTCAGCAGCCTCAGCTCTTACATAATGTCCATCCTGTTCCACCCCTTGAAGGTCTCTGATACTTGCAATGCTTGTGTGGTCCATTCTGCCTTAGAGGTTATGTGCCTTGCCCCTCGACTGGATTAGTGAGTGTATATTATTATTGAGTGCATATTATTTGACTTTTTTTATAATAAACACTCTATTTTTAAACATACTACTGTACGCTATTAACTTTTGTGCTGGTTTCATGTGTCCTAAAATTAACTTTAGTGTATTTTTTACAGACATTTTTGTGCTAAAATGATGTAACGTAATTAATTGGAACTACCACTATGTTATTCTCTCAAGTTTGACTAGACTTCTACTTTAACCACTTCCCCACCACCCTATAGTACAACTATTGCTACAGGGCAAAATCACATATATATACGTAATTTGTATTTCCGGATAGGGTGCACGCGCGTGCCACCCTAAAGAATATGTATATAAAAAATGCAGCGCTATCTGGTATTATTATGCTATAGGCAATTATGATGAAGAAAAAATTAAATGCAAATGGATATATGAAATAAAATAAATCACAGTCCAAAAAAAGTGCTCGCTGATTCCCAGTGCAGATGGTAGAAATGCACACTAACCAGAAGCGTATTGGTAATACGCATATGTGTAAAATATCCTGAAGATTCCCCTCTCTTTTCTGGTCTGGTCATGGGCAGGAGCTGGAAAATATGAAGATGAAGCGCCCTCGTGTGGAGAAGATGAGGTCCAGCAGATCAGAGAAATCTTTACCAAGATGTAGTCCCCCTTCTCCCAGGAGCTGGTACAGAGATCACTCTGGGGCTGCAAAAATTGAAAAGGCTCATGCTGGAGGACAGTAGGCATAGGTAGTATCAGTCATGATCCAGAAGAGGGGTCTCTCTCCTGCCAGCAAGACCATGCTGCTGTATATTTATCTGCTCCATTTCTCTATTATTTTACAGGCATTGGGATTTTTTTTAGCAAAGACATGCAGCAGAATAAATTTTAGCCTAAATTTATGATGAAATTAGATGTTTTAAATTTTGGATATGTTTTATAGCAAAAAGTCAAAAATATTGTTTTTATTTTTTTAATGTGTGGTTTTTTTTGTTTCTAGCGCAAAAAATAAATGCACAGGTGATCAAATACCACCAAAAGAATGCTCTATTTGTGGGAAAAAAAGGACATAAATTTCATACTGTGTTGCATGACTGCAATTGTCAGTTAAAGTAACGCAGCGCTGTATCACACAAAATGTCCTGGTCAAGAGGGGGGGGGTGGTAAATCCTCTGGAGGGCAAGTGGTTAAAGGATGAGTTCACCTATCACAACATGTTACATGTTACACCCATATTCAGGGTGTAACGCGTTTTGAATGCACTGACCCCCTCTCCCCATCTTCTCCCCCCTTGCTGGCTGTCAACTTTTAAAAAAACATGTGGAGCGCAGTGGTAGTTAATTGATTCTTTCTGTCAGTAAATCTTGCTTGTACTGGCAAGGAGATATACTGACAGATCTGCAAGACACCTACATGTCACCAGCCATCTGCTGATCACTGGTGCAATGGTTTCCAGGCTCCTGCAACCAAAAATATTAAATACACATTTTTTAATTATTTTTGGTAAAAAGGTGAACTTATCCTCTAAAAAGACAACTAAAACTCATGGGCAGCACAGTGGCTAAATGGTAAGCACTTCTACCTGGCAGTACTAGGGTCGTTGGTTCGAATCCCAGCCATGGCACCACCTGCCTGGAGTTTGCATGTTCTCCCTGTGCCTGCGTGGGTTTCCTCTGGGTACTCCGGTTTCCTCCCACGCCCCAAAGACATGCTGGTAGGTTAATTGGATCCTGTCTAAATTGGCCCTAATATTTGTATGAATGTAAGTTAGGGACCTTAGATTGTACACCCCTTGAGGGTTAGGGACTGATGTGAATGTACAATATATGTGTAAAAGCACTGTGTAAATTGATGTCGCTATATAAGTACCTGAAATAAAATAATAATGCAGACACCATATCTGAGGACTGGTAAGCTGCAATATGTTTTTTGTGGGGATGGGGGAGGGGAGATATTCTTTAAGGAAACCGTGAGACATGATGTCAAACATACTGAAACATAGATTTTGGGTTTTATACTGTAAAATGAAATAATATACTACACACATAACTGAGAAGAAACCCCAGACAGCCTTTGTTGTGTAAACACTAAATGACAATTTACTAGACAAACATCTGTCAGTCTTTGTGCAACACCAATGCGTTTACTGTACTTGACTGACAATGAAAGTCTAAAATTAGTAATGCACCCTGTAAAGCATTCCACTGTTCACCAGGTCTGATTCAAAGTGAAATAGTGTGACTAGTTTATAAAATAGTATTGACCCATCTCAACAACTGTAATTTCATTGATCTGGAAGGAAAAATACTGATTTGTATTGATAACAATAAGAAACAGAAAAAAAAAATAAAAAAATCAGTACAAAAAGAACAATATATGAAATATACAGCATGGATCCAGTTTCCAAAGCAGACCCTTCTTATGTAGTAATGTTCAAATTTTGCACACAGTTTTCTGTAATAGGTAAGTATTTATTAAATCTATTTTCTGCAAATGAAAGCTTTTAAATCTTACTTTGTGTAGGTCAAGTTTTGATGCATCTTTGCTGCTACAATATGCAGATTTTATCATCAGCTGAATTCCCAGAGTAGATGCAAGATCTGCTGAAAAAAATAAATTATATGCATATTATATGAGGTGCAAATAAGCTAATAATCATAGCAGCAGCCAATAACTGGAAACTAAAAAACCTTAACCCTCCATCTAGTATAAATGTGGGTTTTACAAAATTAGGATCTGTAAATACAATTTTTACCTCCGGAGTCATTGCTCACAACATTCAAATATAATAGGGCTGACTCAAAAATATAAAGCCAGATATTAATAAAAGTCCATTTCCTTTTCAGTCCCAGTCACTACAGATCATGTTGTGCCAACTGTCTCAAGAGTGCTGAGTTTCCAGTGGGGTGGCTGCAGCCAATCCTCTGTGTATCCCAACTAGAGATTCCTCCTGCCACTTCCCGGTGGAGCATAGGATCTTGCCAGCCAACCATCTGGACTACCAGCTTCAAAGAACCTCTCTGTGAGAGAGGTATTGTCTCCAGAGGAATGCAAGTTGCCATGTGTATTATACTGTTGTTTGAATTGTGACTTTTCTCTTTAATTTTGTCCACTGATCGTCTCTTAGACTGTTCTGTAATGCCATCTAGTTCCCTTAGTGGAAAACTGCTCCAAGGCAGTTCCTGTTATTGCAGTTGTCTATTGTACACTGTTCTATGATTATTGCATGAGTCTTTCCAATTCTTCTATTTTGACAATGTCAATTTATTCTGCATCTATTTAGTAAATTCAAGTTATGGTTACCCTTTATTTGATTATTTGGCTGAAACCACACCATTACATTTGGCATCCATGAACAGGATCGACAATGTCAGACAATGATGATGGGACTAGAGCAATGGCAGCACTTGGCAGTGATTCTACACCAGAAAGAGGACAGCTTACCACCCCTACCATAATGACTTTCCTATTCCTGGCAGATATACTGCCGCAACAATTACTGGAGTACACAGGGACAGATTAGGATTTAGATGCTTAGATCAGGAGGTTGCAGGACCTGATCATATGAAATTCCAACAACTCAGTAGGCAGAAATGGACATGCTTTAGAAGAAGAGGCAACAATTTAACCCTGCACCTCCCAGCATAAGACCAGGATACCTTTGATAAGTCAATTGCTTGGAAGCAATGTACAGCATGATGGTAGAGTTATAGGATCTCAGGGCTGGCTTCATTAGCAGAAAGCAGCCAGTGGGAAAATCTTTTCAGCAGTTAGAAAGGAAATTACAAGATTTAGCAGATCAGATTCATCTGAAGGAGAGGGGACAAGGAGGGTGGCCTGGCTGGGATGATGTGGACAAATGGCTGAAAGAACAATATGTGCATGGACTGCTGAACAACAAGGTCAAATAAACCTTACAAGAGAAAGCAGAAATTTGAAATTCCACCAACTGTTAGAAGTTGGAAGTAGCGTGTTCAGAACAGAAATGTTCAGACTTGGATATACCCCTGGCCATCAAATGCGGAAAACCATTAGACTTGCTGGAAACTGAAAAAAGAGAGCTCCATGCAAGGTGGAAGGTGGTCAACTGGAAATTGAAGGGATGACCCAGCTCTAGACAGAATTATCTGTTATGAAGTAGAGATAGAAATACCCCAAGGGGCAAAGAGAGATAGCACTATTGTTTAGACGACCAAGACAAGGTCACCATCTCCATGCTAAAGGTGTAAGGAGCTGGGCCACTGCCTGAGAGACTGCTCCAACTATACTGAGAATTATTCATTAAACTAGAATGCCCACTGCTAGGAGTGAAGCGTTGGGGCATCAAAGTGAAACCATTCCCCGCTAAAGTACTGAAGATGTGGTGGTCTTTTGCTGTGTTGTACATGGACATTTCTATGGTCAAGATATTAAGTGCCTTGATACCAAGTAATGATTAGACAAGAGCAGTGATGCCTAGGAATCCATGACTTTCACCAATAACTGCCTCCAGAGTGCTACATTTTTTTAAGTGGGATGGTCCTGAAAACTCCAAAAACTCCTCCTGCCACTTTCCTTTGCAGTAGGCCTGGGGATCTGGTCTGGTGACCACCTGGACCACCAGCTACAAACTCGTGTACTGTGTTGTTTGCATTGTGACTTTTCTCTTCAATTTGTTCAGTGGAGTGCCTCTTAGACAAGCCACTCCTGTTATTGTATTTTGTTTTGTTTGTTATTTATTGTTCTGTAATTATTACATTCATTTTTACCATTCTACTGTGTTGCTATTTTCAGTTTATTCTGCAACTAGTTAGCAGACTTCACATTACAGTTTGCCTTTGTAAGATTTGGCCAATTCTGAAACATTGCCATTCTCTTGTGTAAATCTGCAAGAGAGGTTGTGGGAGGAAACCAAGCTAGAGAGAGAGATATGGCAAACTTCTAACCCCAGGATATTTGGGCACCCTTGTTGTCAGACTTTTCTGTGCATACCTGAAACTTTACCCTTTGTCTGCTGTCCTCTTGCTGCTGCAAGTTGCATTGCATATGATGTATGTATATGTACACTATGTGTATTGTAAGAACTAGCTTCAAGTGATAGCACATTAGGGCCACTCGATGAATTCTTCTTTTTAGGGGCCCATTTTTATTAAAAGAAAGTTCAACACAGTTCCAAAAATCAAACAAGTTTCCTTGAGGGTTTTCAGCATTTATCTTCCATCCAAAGAACAAACAACATTAAGCTTCCTGGCCTTTATTCTGATCCCACAGACCATGACACAGTACTATTATTATTATACAGTATTTGTAAAGTGCCAACAGTTCGCTCAGCGCTGTACATTACAAAGGGAAACAGAACATGCAACAGTACAATAACAATACAATGTGATACACAAGGGGTTCGAGGGCCCTGTTCCTTCGAGCTTACAATCTAGGAGAGTACTGAGTACCACTCAGTACCTCTCCCAAAAGCTTGATCCATATGTAGCACCCTCTATTGTGCTTAGTTAAATTTAGTTTGGCTCACAAGTAGCTAAAATAAGCATGTCTCTGGGGTTCAAGCTCAGATCAGGCTGGAGGGCTCTGCAGAATAGGTCGTTGTAGCCTCCCCCTGTTTCTGGAAGTTTCCAGAATCCTCTAGAAGCTAGTGGGCGGGGGTACAGGGGCAAGGATCTGAATATTCATGGAGGTTTGACAAATCCCCAAGCAGGAGTCCTGGCATGGTGGAAAGGTATGCCCATAAATATTAAAGAGCCTGGCAAGCAGGTTCATTGCTGGTTGGAGTATGAGGTGCTGAGTCGAGGATCGTGAGGCCTGGAGGGGACCCCGGGGCTGGGGACTTTGCCTCCAGGCAGGATCTGAGGAACTAAGGAAGGAAAAGTGTGACCAGAGGGATATTCACCACCTCATCCAGGAGACAACCTGTATTGCAAGGGAGGACTTGTACAGCAGGAGGCCTGAACAGCAGTCTTTACCGAGCAGTAGGATTTCAAGGGACAGTGTGAGTACCTCTAGTCTAACCATCCAAAGTCTATAGGGGATAGGCAGCCAGGTGCAATACCCAGCTAGCCATTAGGGAGGGACAGCTTTTGACAACTTTCAACCCCTACTTGGGATATTCTTGTGCTAATGTGCCAGTGCTTGGATCAGTATTGGAAGTGCATTGCCAATCTGTTGAAAGTAATTTCCCCTGGAAACACAGTCTGGAGTTTTGTTCTAAGCAGACAATATAGTCGTAGTGGTCCTCAAAGTGTTTCTACACTTCTCACCCCCCAAAGCTTACAAGGGAGATTGCAGCCAAGTGCAATATTCAGCTAGCTTGCATAAGGATAGCATACAGTTATCCTCCATCCTTTCTTGAGTAATTCTCAGTTGAAGTAAGCGCGTTGACATTTCCTACTAAGGGGACATAGAGCTCCTAAAAGCAGATGGGATATTTGCTATATTCTTACTAAGGGGACATAGAGCTCCTAAAAGCAGATAGGATATTTGCTACTTGTCCATTAAGGAATAACATTATTCTGGAGGGAGTACAAACTAGGATCCATATTTGCAGCAAATTGTACATAGAGAAGTTGTCCTCCAAGTTGTTTTTGAACTCAGTTTGGGCATCTCATAATACCTTATCACCATCCAAGTTTATTTTTTCCCAATAAAGTATAAAAACAAGCCTAAGGACTGGTCATTGACTGCTGATGCAAGCTTGAAAAATGTGTGTTGCCTGATTGTTGCCTCCGTTTCATGTTTATAGCTGACAAGAGTGGCCCTTGGCGTGGTCTTCTGATGCTGTAATCCATCTGCTTCAAGGTTCGATGTATTGTACGTTCAGAGATGAAATTCTGAATACCTTGGTTGTAATGAGTGGTTATTTGGGTTACTGTTGACTTTCTATCATCTCAAATCAGTCTTCCCATTCTCCTCTGACATCAACAAGGCATGTTCATCCACACAAATGCAGCTCAATAGATATTTTCTCTTTTTCGGACCATTCTCTGCAAACCCTAGAGATGGTTGTGCATGAAAATCCCAGTAGATTAGCAGTTTGTAAAATCCTCAGAGCAGTCCATCTGGCATCAACAACTATGCCACGTTCAAGTTCAAAGTCACTTAAATCCCCTATCTTCCCCATTCTAATGCCCGTTTTGAACTTCAGCAAGTCGCCTTCACCACGTCTACATGCCTAAATGCATTCAGTGTGTGCAATGTGATTGGCTGATGAGCAATTTGTGTTACCAAGCAATTTAACAAGTGTAGTCGGTGAGTGTATATATGTATATATATATATATATATATATATATATATATAGTATAACCCAGAAGTGAGTCCACCCCTCACATTTTTGTAAATATTGTATTCTATCTTTTCATGTGACAACACTGAAAAATTACATTTTTCCTCCCAGGTATTATGTGGCTCGTTAGAATTACAAGGTCTCAGGTGTGAATAGGGAGCAAGTGTGTTAAATTTGGTGTTATCACTTTCAGTCTCTCATACTGGTCACTGGAAATTAAACATGACACCTCATGGCAAAGAACTCTCTGAGGATCTGAAAAAAAGAATTGTTGCTCTACATAAAGATGGCCTAGGCTATAAGAAGATTGCCAAGACCCTGAACCTGAGCTGCAGCACGGTGGCCAGGACCATACAGTGGTTTAACAGGCCAGGTTCCACTCAGAATAGGATAAAAGAAAAGGACTTAGCGAGCGCTTACAGTTAGCAGCTATAGCACCAAAAAGGAACCACAAACCTTTCCAGAGATAACGAGAAAAAACACAGTGCAGCGCTAAAAAGTTGAAACAATAAATAACCTGAGTGATATAAAAAAGTCCTGTGGTAACTAAAAATGCCAGTAATACATAAAACATATGTCACAAGCAATGATAAAGTGACAAAGTGTCCGGTGATAACAAATCCATATCAGTAATGGTAGCAGATGTGTCAGCTATCTTATCCCAGTGTGAGCGAATGGTGATCCGGTGAAGAGCAACAATAATGGTAAGAATGCGCACTCACCAGAAGCGCAATCTTAATGCGCATTGATCAGATATAGAGGTCTCCTTTAGGTACAGCCTGGTGTAGAATCTCCTCCTCTGTATAAAGGTTGTTACTCAGAGGGGTCTGGTCAATGGCTTCCCTCCCTAGATCCGGACAGGTCACCTGGTGTCCTGGGATGAGGTTCAATTGCTCGGTATAGAGCAAAAGACAAAAACGTCCATAGTGTAGTAGATTAATGGTAATTTATTGGAAAAAATTAAATGGGTAAAAAATTAAACACCAGAGCATGAAAAGGTCCCAGTAAGGGTGTAAACATAAAGCAGGCTGTAATGGCATGGAGATTTGCTCACATATAGATATTAGCAGCAAAAACCATGCTGCTCCAACCTTTCGGGTATAAAATAGCACTAACCAGCTGGTTTGTTATGGAGGCCGCCGGACCTCCACGATCCAGCGGTGTGACGTCACGGCGTACAAGGGCTCCTCCTAGACGCGTTTCGTATCCACATACGTCATTGGTAGGGGTGTTGCCAAGGTCCTGGCAAGCGCTTTGCGTTATCGGTGTGGCGCGATTTAAAAAAGGGTCGGGGACTTTTTTACTTGTGTCTTTGTGGATAGGGCAGCCCAGTTTAATGAATGGACTGCCCTACATGCAGCACGCAGCCACAGAAATGTGAATAAAGGGCTCATTCACACATGAAGTTGGAGCACGGTAAAACCATGTGGTTGAGCCATTTTTACCATCCCCCAACTGCTTCCCCTTTGGCTGCAGAGGCAGTAGCCAGGGCCATACACATGTTGTGGCCGTGGCAGGAAGCATACTCACAGGTGAATGGGGTGCAGACCAACTGCCCTGCAACAGCGTGCATTGCACATGGTTGCCACACGATGATATATACTAAACTCTTAGAACGCTTAGTCTACAATCACCTGAGCTCCTACCTCACTGACAACAACCTTCTTGACCCTTTACAGTCTGGCTTTCGCTCACTACACTCCACTGAATCTGCCCTACTAAAACTCACTAATAAATCTACTAACTGCTAAAATCAATGGCCACTACTCCATACTCTTACTACTTGACCTCTCTGTGGCTTTTGATACTGTTGACCATCCCCTCCTCCTCAAAAAACTCCATTCTCTTGGCGTCCGAGACTCTGCTCTCTCCTGGTTCTCCTCCTACCTATCGCAACGCTCCTTCAGCGTTACCTATAACTCTGGTTCCTCCTCTCCACTCCCTCTTTTCCTCAAGGTTCTGTCCTTGGAACCCTACTCTTCTTCATCTACACCTCCTCCCTTAGTCACTTGATAAATCCCCATGGCTTTAAAGATCATCTCTATGCTGATGACACACAAATCTATCTTTCTACTCCTCACCTCACCCCTTCAGTCTCCTCTCGCATTACTAACCTACTAAGCGACATATCGGCATGGATAAACCGTAAATAAATATTACTCCTGCGCTATTACCAATACACAAATATAAATATAACTAAGCTGCCAGCACTCAGGTGACACAACCCTGACACCAAACACAGTTGAGAAATAAAATGGTAAAGCAGTGCAGCGCTATAAATGCCCTATCCACATACTAAAATACCAATAAATAGCACAAATGCTGTGTGTCCTCCCAGTAATATAAGTCCGTCTTGTAATGTGAAACACACACACAAAAATCATGCAGGTGCTCCCAGCTTCAAACGTGAATCCACAATGACAGGGGTGCCCCCTCACCTTCCTGCCCAGGCCCGCAGGACCAATGAGCCAGATAAATGCCTCTTAAGTGATCCTCCCACAGCACCTTGGGGGTCTCTTCAACAATGATGGTGGTACTTCCTCCTCTGATGGGTACTGATTTCCACTAGATGCCTCCAGATGTTTAATACGCACTTACTCCATAAACACCCCATATAGGACAAAAAGAGATCCACATAGTGTAAAACTGCAAAGCCTTTAATAATGCCACACTGATGGTACTACTCACATTTGCGTGGTTGAACATGCACATTTGCACCACACCATGGGTGTACTGGCTAGTGTGGATCCTCACTACGAAAGTTGGACCAAGATGGCGCCGACGCCGGAAATGACGTCACCGCGCGGTCCGTTAGGCTCCTCCCACTGGCGTATCTACGCGTTACATCACGGTTATTAGCACGTGACTTCCTCAGGACATACGCCTACTATGGGCCTGGTCTCTGCTTTTATCCTCTCAGCCACGCGATTGACAGAGGAAGGGGCGGTACCCACACGGCCATGATGTTAGAGTCCGACTTCCTATCTAGTAAGCGGACATCTGCGGGTGCAGCCTAAGCTCTGCCCTTACTCCAAGTGTTGGAAATAGCTAAAAAGAACACAGGGGAAAAACGGACATAATTTTATTAATTCCCCTGTGTCTAAACAATAAGACTCATTATATAAAAATCCTCTAAAAAACTTTAAATAGTTTAATCAATTAAACTGGTAAGTATAAGCCACTAATAATTACATAGGGACCCTGAATCTAGTGTTAGTCAGATCGCTGGATACCACTGACTGTCAGTACCTCCAATGGTGTGGTGTTACAAAGCAATCTCCATTGCAGGATACATAAAAATATAGCGTATATACTAGTAGGGACCCTATTGTATTTACTAAGACAATTTAAATAAAAAGTGGTTATAAAAATATTAAAAAAAAAAAATATATATATATATAATATAAAAAGACTCTATAAAAAAGTGTATATAGAAACCAACACTATGACCACTACGCATAAGATGCTCCCCTCAGGGTATAACGGGGTATAATCTTTACATAAACCCTTCATATTAACCCCAATAGTACTTATTAAGTACAACTCCCTTACGCATACCTAATACCAATAAGCCCTAAAAATTGCTGATGAAGCTATTGAGATCGAACTCAACGTTGAGGCCTCTTGGGGCTTGCGTACTCATCAAAAAAATCCATTTAGATTCCTTTTGACTAAGATCTCTCACCATATTGCTACCCCTCCAATGACCTTTGTGTTTTTCGATACCCCAAAATTTAAGTGATGTGGGGTCATTATGATGATGTGTGGAAAAATGTTTTGGGACACTGTGCTTAGTCTGGCCCTTTTTTATATTTTGCACATATTTTGTTCCCGTATTCTTTTCCACTTCGGCCTTTTCGTCCTCCCCACATATTGTAGTCCACATTTACACTCCAGGCAGTAGACTACACTTTTGGTTTGGCATGAAATAAAATCTTTGATGGTATAGGTCACCCCTATGTTATTTGCCTGGAACTGTCTTTTTTTTTTTTTAAATACGCCCCCCAGAAAACTGCTAATCAGTTTGATATCTACATAGATATGTTGAAATTTACGAGGAAATTAAATATTAAAAAGCATTTTCTAGGTATCCCCAATGTACCAACTACTACAAACCAAACATCTAGTACCATCACTCACACAACTTTGAGGAACAAATCACTTTTCAACCCACAGATCCCTAGGAACAACCAGATTGAAGTTTTTAAAAAGATGGTCCAGCAAGACATTGAAAAGTTTGAAGTTGCACAAACTTATAAAAATAGAACGGTTCAAATAGGCATGAAAAAATTGGTGCAACGAGACAATATAGTGATAAGACCGGCTGATAAAGGGGGTGGGATTGCGGTTCTTTCCAAAGAACAGTACCTCCAGGAATTGAATTCCCAACTAAGTGATACAACCACATATAATATACTTCAAAAAGACCCTACAATGCTCTATAAGGAAGAACTAAAAAAGCTAATAAAAGAAGGATCAGTGAATAAAATTTTAAATAAAAAGGAATCAAGGTACTTGGTCCCGGATACATGTCAGGTCCCAGTTATCTATTTAGTTCCAAAAATACACAAAAATCCGACCAATCCGCCAGGAAGGCCAATAGTCAATGGCATCGACTCGGTCCTTGCCCGGCTGGGCCAATATATAGATACATTCCTGCAACCGTTAGTAAAAGATACGCCAGCTTACCTTAGGGATACGAAACGTCTCATTCAAATAATTGAGAAGATTCAGTGTAATCCAGATCTGTGTCTCGCGTGCGCCGATGTCTCTTCACTCTATACCATTATTGACCATGAGGATGCCATCACCTCCACCAAGTGGGGATTAGAACAATATAGTTCATTACAATGGAAACAACAAAAATATATTATAGACTGCCTTGATTTTTGCATCACGCATAACTATTTCTGGCATGACCATCAATTTTTTCAGCAAATTAGAGGGGTTGCTATGGGGGCTCGGTATGCACCCAGTGTAGCAAACCTCTTTAAGGCTTATTGGGAACAAGAGGCAGTTCATTATCAAACCCCACGCCAATTACTTTTATACAAGAGGTTCATTGACGATGCAATCATCCTATGGGAAGGGGAGATAGATAGTTTGCAAATATTCCTAAACACCCTTAACATTAATGATAAGAATATTAAATTCTCTTGGGTGACTAGCAAGGAGGCAATAAACTTTCTGGATTTAAACATTGAAGTAAGAGGGAACCGTTTAGTTACTACTACATTTTTCAAGGGGGTTGACCGTAACGGTTATATCCCATTGGATAGCTGCCATTACCCCCAATGGCTGCTGAACATCCCTAGGGGACAATTTGTGAGGTTGCGGAGAAATTGCACTAATAATGAGGACTATGACCAACAAGTCAAGATCCTGGGCAAAAGGTTTGAGGAAAAGGGATACAAAAAAGAATCCATTGCTGATACCATAAAGGAGGTAAGGAATATAGAAAGGGTCCAACTATTGAAGGATAAACAGAAGGAAAAAACACCGGAGGAACAGATACCAATTATCCTTGATTTTAACACACAATATAAAAAAGTGGAAAAAATCTTCTTAAAATATTGGCCCATCCTTAGATCAGACCCTATGTTAGGGAAACATCTAGGGGAGAAGCCAAAATTTATATATCGGAGGGCCCCAGCAGCCAGGTCACAATTAGTTAAAAATGTAATTGACCCCCCAAAAATTAAACAGCAAACTACGGTGTTTGATTTGAAAGGGTTTTACCCCTGTAAGACATGTTATGCATGTAGGGAAACGAAGGGTACAAGTACAAGGAAAAAACAGTTCCAGGCAAATAACACAGGGGTGACCTATACCATCAAAGATTTTATTTCATGCCAAACCAAAGGTGTAGTCTACTGCCTGGAGTGTAAATGTGGACTACAATATGTGGGGAGGACGAAAAGGCCGATGTGGAAAAGAATACGGGAACATGTGCAAAATATAAAAAAGGGCCAGACTAAGCACAGTGTCCCAAAACATTTTTCCACACATCATCATAATGACCCCACATCACTTAAATTTTGGGGTATCGAAAAACACAAAGGTCATTGGAGGGGTAGCAATATGGTGAGAGATCTTAGTCAAAAGGAATCCAAATGGATTTTTTTGATGAGGACGCAAGCCCCAAGAGGCCTCAACGTTGAGTTCGATCTCAATAGCTTCATCAGCAATTTTTAGGGCTTATTGGTATTAGGTATGCGTAAGGGAGTTGTACTTAATAAGTACTATTGGGGTTAATATGAAGGGTTTATGTAAAGATTATACCCCGTTATACCCTGAGGGGAGCATCTTATGCGTAGTGGTCATAGTGTTGGTTTCTATATACACTTTTTTATAGAGTCTTTTTATATTATATATATATATTTTTTTTTTTTTATATTTTTATAACCACTTTTTATTTAAATTGTCTTAGTAAATACAATAGGGTCCCTACTAGTATATACGCTATATTTTTATGTATCCTGCAATGGAGATTGCTTTGTAACACCACACCATTGGAGGTACTAACAGTCAGTGGTATCCAGCGATCTGACTAACACTAGATTCAGGGTCCCTATGTAATTATTAGTGGCTTATACTTACCAGTTTAATTGAGTAAACTATTTAAAGTTTTTTAGAGGATTTTTATATAATGAGTCTTATTGTTTAGACACAGGGGAATTAATAAAATTATGTCCGTTTTTCCCCTGTGTTCTTTTTAGCTATTTCCAACACTTGGAGTAAGGGCAGAGCTTAGGCTGCACCCGCAGATGTCCGCTTACTAGATAGGAAGTCGGACTCTAACATCATGGCCGTGTAGGTACCGCCCCTTCCTCTGTCAATCGTGTGGCTGAGAGGATAAAAGCAGAGACCAGGCCCATAGTAGGCGTATGTCCTGAGGAAGTCACGTGCTAATAACCGTGACGTAACGCGTAGATACGCCAGTGGGAGGAACCTAACGGACCGCGCGGTGACATCATTTCCGGCGTCGGCGCCATCTTGGTCCACCTTTCGTAGTGAGGATCCACACTAGCCAGTACAACCATGGTGTGGTGCAAATGTGCATGTTCAACCACGCAAATGTGAGTAGTACCATCAGTGTGGCATTATTAAAGGCTTTGCAGTTTTACACTATGTGGATCTCTTTTTGTCCTATATGGGGTGTTTATGGAGTAAGTGCGTATTAAACATCTGGAGGCACCTAGTGGAAATCAGTACCCATCAGAGGAGGAAGTACCACCATCATTGTTGAAGAGACCCCCAAGGTGCTGTGGGAGGATCACTTAAGAGGCATTTATCTGGCTCATTGGTCCTGCGGGGCCTGGGCAGGAAGGTGAGGGGGCACCCCTGTCATTGTGGATTCACGTTTGAAGCTGGGAGCACCTGCATGATTTTTGTGTGTGTGTTTCACATTACAAGACGGACTTATATTACTGGGAGGACACACAGCATTTGTGCTATTTATTGGTATTTTAGTATGTGGATAGGGCATTTATAGCGCTGCACTGCTTTACCATTTTATATCGGCATGGATGTCACTCCACTTCCTCAAACTCAATCTTTCCAAAACTGAGCTCTTAGTATTCCCCCCAGCCCGTGCCCCCTCCCCTGACTTCTCCATCAACATCAATAATACAACCATCAGTTCCTCCCCTCATGCCAGGGTACTAGGTGTAATCCTAGACTCCCATCTGTCCTTTCAGCCCCAATTCTAATCGCTGTCCAAATCTTGTAGACTTCACCTCTGCAACATTTCCAAGATACGGCCATTCTTAACCTCTGAAACTGCTAAGTAACTTATTCACTCCCTGGTTATCTCTCACCTTGACTACTGTAACTCCCTCCTCATTGGCCTACCTCATCTCAGGCTATCCCCTCTTCAGTCTATCATGAATATTGCTGCCAGACTCATCCACCTTACTAACCATTCTGTATCTGCCACCCCTCTCTGCCAATCCCTCCACTGGCTTCCCATCGCCCAACGGATAAAATTCAAAACATTAACAATAACATATAAAGCCATTTATAACTCTGCCCCAAATTACATCATCAATCTTGTCTCCAAATATCACCCATACTGTCCTCTCCGCACCTCGCATGACCTCCTGCTCTCTAGCTCCCTTGTCTCCTCCTCCCATGCTCGTCTCCAGGACTTCTCCAGAGATTCCCCCATCCTCTGGAACTCTCTACCCCAATTTATCAGACTATCGCCTACTCTGCTCACTTTTAAGCGATCTCTGAAGACCTATCTCTTCACGGAAGCTTATCCTGCCCTCAGCTAATAATGGAGTCTTCTACTCCTCCTACCAGTCCATCCCCCACAGTTACTACCTTTTGAACCACTAGCCCCTCCCTCCTAGATTGTAAGCTCCAAGGAGCAGGGCCCTCCTAACCCTCTTGTATTGAACTGTATTGTTGCTGTATTGTAAAGCGCTGAGCAAACTGTTGGAGCTATATAAATCCTGTATTATTATAATAATAATAAATCTATATATATATATATATATATATATATATATATACTGTATATACACATTCATACACACACATATACATACATACAAATACATACACACATATATACACAAAGAATTTGATTACGTCCCACGTTTTTGGTACATTTTCTGAAAAGGCACCAAAGATGCAGCATGCAGGACATTGGATGTGCTTTCAGAAAATGCACAAAAAATGCAGGACATAGAAGTCTAAGGGAAACTTCAGGTAACTCCCACGATAACTAGGGGTACCGCAGCGGGGAAGTGTTAAAGCAGTATACAAAATGAAAGGAAGTGCAATGCTTATAGTAGTTACATAGCCAACAATACCACATATATAAAATATGAAACAGCATTTATAAAGTAATGAAAACCACATATGAAAAATATATATATGCATTACATTTATGATTATTGATTAATTCAAATACAAAGTCCAAACAGCGGTAAAAACACCATGCCTGCAATTAGTAATATTAACTTGCAATTGTGGTAAATTACTGTTATCATAAACAAACAAAACCTTTTACCTCCAGAGCTCACAGGAGCTCATATGCAGCCCGCTGACCAGCCATCTTCCTCTTTCTTTTCTCTCACACACACACACGCATATGGCCTCCACAGCTAAACAGAATGAACAGGCAAGCAGTGTGTCCCAGAAAGCACCAGAGAGGCAACCCAGAAAGCTATGTGTGCCGACCAGCCTTTAGCAACCAATGACATCGCTGGTTGTCAGGACGCAGGCGGGCGGCTCGAACACACATAGTCATTGTATCTGCTTCATACAAAGGGACTGGCATGCTCTTATACAATAGGAAAATAGATACTATTGTATGTTGGGTGAATGTAAACGAGTTGATTGGGAAATGTACACAATTTTAGTTGCTTCCATTGTTTCTTAAGAAGTCAAATGGTGAACAAGGGGATTAAACCATGTAAACAAGAGTCAACAACAGCATGACCTTTTGACATATTTGACCTATGGCATGTATGATACAACAGTGCCATCTAGAGTTTGAACTGGGAAATGTTCTCTCATATGGATTCATGCAAAAAAGGATACGCCCATATGGGAATGGCAACCCAAACTTTCTAAATGAAAGGCCAGCAGCATAGGCTGAAAGGAGGGCTTGGTAACAACAAGGTAGATTTATGTCAATAGGAACTTCACAGGATCAAAGAGGGAGCCTGACCTGGGGATGACACTAATTTCCTGCAATCACTTAAAAAGTAAGCCTGGAGCTCTGGTTGCCTACAGAGATCGTGAAGCTGCTATAAACGTCAGCTAAGTGACTTTTAGTGTATCCCTATTGTACACAGATCATTCTTCATTCTAATTTGATAGTAATGTTAGGTAGCGTGTGCATATGTTGTATTTATATCAGTAATAATTTGCAAGTCTTTTATTGTTTTGCTACAATTGTAAGTAGTTTAGTGTTCTTTACAGTATGTTTGTTTAGTAAATCACATTAATATACTACATAGGATGTTATGCTTCTTTGCTTTTGCTAAATAACCTTAAGACACAAAGCGCTCAACAATTTCTACAGCCTGGCACCCAAAGAGGTATGTAGAGCGTCATTGTACAGGCTGGCTATGCATAGATATGTGCAGAACGAATGCAGGGAATAATTAATGGCAGTTTGAGGAATAGCTGCATGAGACCAAAAATCATACTAAAAACATATCAAAGCTATTAACATGTTGGCAGACCTACTTTGTAGCTGCATGAGACCAAAAATCATACTAAAATCATACTAAAAACATATCAAAGCTATTAACATGTTGGCAGACCTACTTTGTAAATACATGGGCAGAAGGTAAGGTGTGCCCATATTTCACTAATTTCTGAGTCTAGCCCTGATAATAAAATTAAAATATTATGCCATTTAATTATATTATATTAATAGGATGATGATATTGTATAGTGTATATACACTCACCAGCCACTTTATTAGGTATACCTTGCTAGTACTGGGTTGGACCCCCTTTTGCCTTCAGAACTGCCTTAATTCTTCATGGCATAGATTCAACAAGGTGTTGAAAACATATTGACATGATAGCATCACGTCTGTAGATTTGTCAGCTGCACATCCATGATGCAAATCTCGCATTCTACCTCATCTCTTTAATTGAGATCTGATGACTGTGGAAGCCATTGGAGTACAGTGAACTCATTGGCATGTTCAAGAAACCAATTTGAGATGATCTGAGTATTGTGACATGGTGCATTATCCTGCTGGAAGTAGCCATTAGAAGATGGCTACACTGGCACCTGGTGTGGTCTATAGCACCCTCATTTTTTAGCTATAGGGAGCTAGACCCTAATGGTTAGTTAAGAGCTGACTAGCAGCTCAGGTGAGATAGCCAGAAGGGTCAACTTCCAGTCAAGACTGAGAGACCTTGCAGACCAGTCCCTCTGGAATTTCCCCCTGTTCTGAGGCCTTTGGAGGTGGGCCTTTGAGGCAGTGTGTGGATCTCAGAAGTGATTGGCTACACCCTTGAATACCCTCAGCCAATCCCCAACAGGAGGCTTGGCAAGGGGCTGGGTCTCCTTAAAAGGTGAAGAACTTGCTCAGTAACAGGAGTGTGGTGGTGGGAGAGGAGTGTAGAGCAGGAAGATGTGAGGATGGAGGAGGAATGCTGCCAGGAGGCCTAGCGGGATAGGGCCTGCCTGCAAGCCTGGAGCCGGGAAGGAGGAAAACTCAGGACTCACTGGCCCCTGAGAGAGGACCACCTGTATGGCAAGGAAGGAGCAGCCCAGCTGATAGGCCTGGTAGAAGAGGCCAACCCACAAGTGGTATGGGAGAGGATCTGAGTGAGTATACCTGCACCCGCTGGGCAGATGGGGGAAGGTTCACTCTGGTGGGAAACCAGATTAGCCCCATGCTATTGACTGTTACCCATTTAAAGTCTCCAGATTGCCGGGCGAAGAGGAGTTCATCTAGGATCTGGTGTAGTACAACTGGAGCTGCTGGCTAGTACATCAACAGTGACTGTGACAGAGAAGAGAAGCTGTGAATAGTTCAGGAAGTTGTCCTTCAGATTTCAGTACCCTTGGGCATCCTATACACCCCTTACCCCTCAATAAAATAACAAAACAAATGCTTAAGGACTGATTTGTGTCTATGGATGAGAGCTTTTGTGGAAAATGCTAAATGACTGGCTGTGCGGGACTATAGGGGGACCGAAATTCATCAGCAATCCCTAAGGGGGTAATGATATATACAGTGCTCAACATAAATGAGTGCACCCCTTTTGAAAAGTAAGATTTTAATCAATATCTCAATGAACACAAGAACAATTTCCCAAATTCTGACAAAACTGAGTTTTAGAGAACTTTCGTATAGCACATTACATGAAAGTAAGGTTAATAATATAACTTAGATTAAAAAATCTTCAGTTTTACACAAATGATTTGATGCAAAAATGAATACAACCCAGAACAAAAGCTACTCCATCTAGTATTTTGTATGACCTCCATGATTTGTAAGGACAGCACCAAGTCTTCTAAGCATGGAATGAACAAGTTGGTGACATATTGTAACATCTATCTTTTTTGCATTCTTAAAGAGTGACCTCTTTTAGAGCCTGGATGCTGAATGGAGAGTGATGCTCAACTTTAGAATTCCCCATAGGTGTTCGATTGGGTTCAGATCAAGAGACATACTTGGCCACCAAATCACTTTCACCCTGTTCTTCTTCTGAAATGCAACAGTGGCCTTAGATGTATGTTTTGGATCATTGTCATGTTGGAAAAGTTCACAATGACCAAGGGCATGGAGTGATGGTAGCGTCTTCTCTTTCAACATAGAGCAGTACACCTGTGAATTCATGATACCGTCAATGAAATTCAGCTCCCCAACACCAGTAGCACTCATGCAGCCCCACAGAAGGACACTACCACCACCATGTTTCATTATAGGCACTATGCATTTTTCTTTGTACTCCTCACCTTTGCAACACCATACAGTTTTGAAGCCATCAGTTCCAAAAACACGTATCTTGGTCTCATTATTCAAGAGTACAGAGTAGTCTTTTTTCAGCATGGGCCCTGACAAATTCTAGGCGGGCTTTTTTGTGCATGGGCTTTAGGAGAGGCTTTCTTCGTTGATGACACCCATGCATGCCATTCCTCTGCAGTGTACGCTGTATTGTGTCATGGAAAACAATCACCCCAGTTTGTCTTTCTAACTCTTTAGTTAACTGTAATGAACTTGCATTGCAATTTTCTTCAACCCTTCTCATCAGAAGACGCTCCTGTCAAGGTGTTAACTTCTGTGGACGGCCTGGACAACTCTGTGAGATAGTTGCAGTTCCATCTTTGTTACATTTTTGTATCATTTTGCTACAGTATTCTGACTGATAAGTAAAGCTTTGGTGATCTTCTTCTACTCTTCACCTTTCTTGTGTAAGAAATGATTTTCTTCCTCAGGCCTTGTGACATTTCTCTTCCATGTGGTGCCATTGCTGACAGCATGAAATGGAAAGGTGTTTCCTTTGTTAAGTAACACCCTTTTATAATCAATTGTCTGCTGGACACTTTTTTAATGAATAATTAGGCGCACCTGTAGTTGAAATTGTGTTAATTGGGATTTTGTCTAAAATGTTGCTTTGCTCCTAAGATTGGGGAGCATTCACTTTTACGACATGGTCTTGAATTAATTTGTTAGGAAACATACTTTTTGTGTATGCAAATTCACAAGCCTTGTTTGAAATCAATGGCCCACATTTGTGGGAGTATTTTTTAGTATATTGTCCTATAGAAAATGTTGATTCTGAAAGGAAAGTAAAGGTTTTCTGACAAATCTGTTGGGTGTATTAATTTATGCTGAGCAATATATATATATATATATATATATATATATATATATATATACTATATTGCCAAAGTATTGGGACACCTGCCTTTACACGCACATGAACTTTAATGGCATCACATTATTAGTCCGTAGGGTTCAATATTGAGTTGGCCCACCCTTTGCAGCTATAACAGCTTCAGTTCTTCTGGGAAGGTTGTCCACAAGGTTTAGGAGTGTGTCTATGAGAATGTTTGACCTTGCTGGCCTGGTTCACAGTTTCTGCTCTAATTCATCCCAAAGGTGTTCTGTTGGGTTGAGGTTAGGACTCTGTGCAGGCCAGTCAAGTTCCTTTACCCCAGAATTGCTTGTCCTTGTCTTTATGGACCTTTCTTTGTGCACTGGTATGCAGTCATGTTGGAACTGGCAGGGGCCATCCCAAAACTGTTCCCACAAAGTTGGGAGCATGAAATTGTTCAAAATGTCTATGTATGCTGACGCCTTAAGAGTTCCCTTCACTGGAACTAAGGGGCCAGGTCCAACCCCTGAAAAACAACCCCACACCATAATCCCCCCTCCACCAAACTTTACACTTGACACAATGAACTCAGCCAAGTACTGTTCTCCTGGCAACTGCCAAACCCATACACATCCATCAGATTGCCAGACAGATAAACATGATTCGTCACTCCAGACAACATGTCTCCACTGCTCTAGAGTCCAGTGGTGGCATGTTTTACACAACTGCATCAAACGCTTTGCATTGCACTTGGTGATGTAAGGCTTGGATGCAGCTGCTCAGCCAAGGAAACCCATTCCATGAAGCTCTCTATGCACTGTGCTAATCTGAAGGCCACATGACATTTGGAGGTTTTTAGCTATTGACTCTGCAGACAGTTGGCGACTTCTGCGCACTGTGCGCTTCAGCATTGCACTAACCCCACTCTGTAATTTTACGCAGCCTGTTACTTTGTCGCTGAGTTGCTGTTGTTCCCAGTTGCTTCCATTTTGTTATAATACCGCTAACAGTTGACTGTGGAATATTTAGTAGCAAGGAAATTTCACAGATGGACTTATTGCACAGGTGGCAACATTATCACGGTACCACGCTTGAATTCACTGAGCTCCTGAGAGCAACCCATTCTTTCACAAATGTTTGTAGAAGCAGTCCTCATGCCTAGGTGCTTGATTTTATACACCTGTGGCCATGGAGGTGATTGGATATTACAGTATATGTATATATATTTTTTTATTTTATTTTTTTTAAGCAGCTTCTTTCATCGTGGGCAGAGAGTTCATGCTGTCAATTTGTAATGCACTGTAAATTTTTTAAATTATATTTTGCCTTTTGTCAGTTTTAAATGTAGACTCAGCATTTCATTTTATAGAACACCATTTTCTAAAACCAGTAATTTATAGTTTAGTATAGCAGGTGCTGGTGCATGTGCACTGTATATTTCAGATGACTTAGCCTCCTTTCATTTTCCAGTGTGAAGATATAAATTGCAGATGTTTATGAGTCATCAAACATTTCTGAGCTAATAGTACCAATTGAGCTCTGAGAATCTGATATGGCAAGATAATGCAGCTTCCTTCTCTCTTGTAGTATAAAATTGAAGGATAATTTTGTATATTAAAGGAAACCTGTGCTAAGAAAAGTATGTAGACTGCCTTAGCTGACATTACCTTCTGAAAATGAAATAGATGGGCTAACATGCAGTAATGCTAACATCA
Organism: Staurois parvus; assembly: GCF_062004578.1. NCBI lineage: Eukaryota > Metazoa > Chordata > Amphibia > Anura > Ranidae > Staurois > Staurois parvus. The sequence goes on from NW_028319098.1 coordinate 1,577,458, forward strand.
ATCCACAGTCCCACATTTTTCCTCCCCTCTAGTTCAAATTGTGATGACTGTCTACCAAAGCTTCTTATTAGCTGGTCCTCAGCCTCTTGGTCTTGTTGTTGCACCTGTTGGTGATCTTATATTGCCTGCTGTGTAATAAATGCAGGACCAGCAATCACACCAATCAGGCTGGGACATTGGTCCAGTCAGGATTTTCCATCAGGGGTATTGCTTGGATTTTGAAAGACTTTGGACACCCTAAGGCAAAGTGGGGAGTTCAGTAGGCATGGCCAGATTGCTGCTGGGTCCCTGGTACCGGGGTCTATTGATGCCACCGGTGCCTGCACACATTCCAGCACTGGAGAGCAGAGCATCACACTGCTGGCTGCTTTGGGAGTCTGTAGTAAGTTATGCGTTGGCTTCTTTTTTTGCAGAAGAAAGATGTGGTTTGCAGTATTATATTTAGTGGTAGGAGATTCACTTTGAAGTTTATCTCTAAGCATTTTTTTAAGAGCAGGGGAGTGTCCTCACTAATCAGCTTTATCCATTTTTGCCATGGTGTCACTGGGATAATAAAGTGGGGGTAAATTCAAAATTTTACAGTTGTCACAGAAGATCAAGAGACATTTTCTAATAGAAGTCTGGAGATATGTTATTTAATTTCCTGGAGTGCCTCTGGAACAAGTAGCAAAAGATACATCTCCCAACAGAAGTCAATAACTGATAAAGGTTCTAACCATTCCCTACTCTATTCTATAATGGGCTGCATGCTAAATAAATAATTTTAGCCTCATCAAAGTGGGCTTCCCATTTCTATTATGCCACACTCTAAAATAGGATGCTTAACATTGGTTGTATTACCCTATAAACTACTTTTTCCAGGTTGAATGTTATCATTTATCTTGATCATCTAGTAGTCATATTCAACTGGACCAGCCAGTCTGTTCTTGGACAGTAACATCTGCCTTTCCATGATGTTTGGATTAAACTGACGGTTCTACCTGTGTGGATATAAATGTTGGGGTATTTTTCTGACACTTTTTAGGACTTAATAAGTGGCTTGGATAAGCTATGAAACATCTTCAGTGTTATAGAACAAGTCCATTTGAATGTGACTAACTACTACTAGAAATACTCTTCTAGATCGATGCCTGTGGATATCAGGATCCTATGCATAAGTCCTAGGGGCATCCAGGTAAATTAAATCTTGATATTTATATATTTTTATTTTATTTATTTCAGGTACTTATATAGCGGTGTCAATTTCCCCAGCACTTTACATACAGTGAAGGATATAAGTATTTGATCCCCTGCTGATTTTGAATGTTTGCCCACTCACAAAGAAATGATCAGTCTAAAAATCGAATGGTAGGTGTATTGTAACACTGAGAGACAGAATAGCAATAACAATTTATGCACATCAGCCCCTAACCCTCAAGGGGCGTGCAATCTAAGGTCCCTAACTTACATTCATACATACACATACTAGGGCCAATTTAGACAGTATCCAGTTAACCTACCATCATGTCTTTGGAGTGTGGGAGAAAGCTGGATAACACGGAGGAAACCCACGCAGGCACAAAGAGAACATGGAAACTCCAGGCAGGTGGTGTTGTGGTTGGGATTCGAAAAAAATTACCCTAGTACTGCCTAGTGCTAGTGCTAACCATCTAACCACTGTACTGCCCACATATATATATATAGTTTAAAATTTAAAGGGTCAATTCATACAAAAGTGATATTCCAGTTATATATGAGATCTGGTGGAATGTGTAATGACCAAATTATTATACTGCTTAAGAAATAGAGCTGTGAAATCTCACCTTCATAATTCCCGGTATGTTAATGATCACAGTGGAGTTCCATCCTTTCTGCTATAAAGGGGTGTTCCCACTCTCCCTATAAAATAAAGTATGCAACAATGAAGGTACAAAAAGGTATAACTGGCATCTCATGGGGCCCCCTACTGACCCCGGGCCCTCGGACAGTGCCCGAGTTTCCAAATGGTCAGTCCGCCCCTGGGTAGAAATCCCCTGCAGCTACAAGAAATGAGTTTGAGGTGGACTAATCATTTAGGGATAAGGCAAAAGTGAAGTACATCTTTAGGGCAACCATTATATTTGAGTGTGATCTTTGACTGACACGAAAGTATATTTTCGCAAATCAAATTGTTGTCAACATACTTATTTTTCTTTGATAATAACTGATAAAAATCTGACATCCAGTCTTATATGTTGTTCAGCCACATTTGATTGATAAAACATATTTTCATTGGTTGCCATGGGGATAAGAAGTGGCAATGATCAGAAGTCATACTTATTCAAAACGACAAAATTGATTCTTTCAGTAAATAGTTTCAATGGGAAAGCTGGCCCTATAGATCAAGCTGTATCCTTCAATAATGTGCATGAATAGGTTGCACACTTTTATGGGGACAACATTTGTGTCTTCCCAAGCTAAGAAATCCCTAAATCCCAGTTAACAAAACATGACTGATACTTGTTTTTCAGAATTTCTCATGATTACCTGGAGTAATTATCTGCGTTTCTAAAAAGCTATTACTGATGGATTTGATAAGAGTGGCCCTTTTTTACCTACCACAAATTCCTACAATGAAACATCAGATTTTCTGATGTTGGGTATCCATAAGTTATTCACTTGAAGACCCACTAATGTACATATACATTACGGCTTTCAAGTGGTATACAAGGAGGATGCCTGCAGCTGTAGGCATCATCCAAGTATAATTTTTTCAGCTGGCTCTTTTGTAAAAGCCATCTGAGTGGCTAATTAGCAGCTGGGTTGCTTTTACAGGTGGCAGAAGGAGTAACTCCTTTACCTGCCACCCCCCGTCGTCTCCCCGGGATCCCTATCCCACCAGAGATCCTGAAACTGAAGCCAGCAATTCCACCAGCTTAACATTGAGCCATTGGAGAACCAGAAGGTCTCCAATGAGGTCTATAATACAGGAAACCACAAGCAACGAGTACTATTGTCACTGCCGGTTTCCACAGAAGTAAACAGTGCCATTTTGCATCGATCTTGGTGTGATCAGATGTTTTTAGGGCATAGGAGAAGTCTAGGGTCTAATAGACCCCAGAATTCTCCATAAAGAGTATGTGGCACTGTCTATTGCTGTCACAAGTAATGTTTATATTCCTTGTGACAGCAATAAACGTGATTAAAAGAAAAGAAAGAAATAGTGTAAAAAATAAATAATAACATTCACAAAACAAAATTTTAAAGCGCCCCCCATCCTCCGTGCTAAGACGAACACACGGATCAGTCCCACAGGCATACGGAAGTGGCAATCACTCCACACATGTGAGGTATTGCCGCAAGCAGCAGAGCAAGAGAAATAATCCTAGAACCAGACCTCCCCTGCTACTCTAAACAGGTAACCTGTAAAGGCTTATAAAACGTCACCTATGGAGATTTTTTTTTAAACTTCTTTTTTATTGATTTTTCAAAAATAAAATAGAAATATATAAAACAGAGCCATCTGGACATTCCCTGGCTTGTAGAAATTACAAAGTAATGCAAAATAACACATTACCAGTAAAAGAGCATTGGTACATACCAAAAATAACACCACTTAATTGGAAGAAACCTTGCTCAGAAGACCAAACTTGAAGTAATGGCAGTCCTGTCCATATCACATTGAGGATCATAGAAGTATTGGACTAAGATAAATAGCGTGTGACATAAAAAATTGCAAAACCCACCATGTTATTCTCTAGGGCCTCTGCTAAAAATATATATATGTTTGGGGGTTCTAAGTAAATTTTTAGCATAAAGTAAATTTATAGCATGCTGAATTCAGATTTTACTAAACATTGCTGAATAGGGTAGGAAAGGGTTAAATAGCCTGACAATTTCTATGCTACTATCTTTGTACTATTGGGGGAATTTCCCTTTGCTTCCTGTCCCAGAAACACAACAGGAAGAAAGAGGACACCTCCCAAAGTGAGGGGAATTCCCTGTTAGACAGTTGTTCCTGCAATCAGTGTTCCCATTGGATGATTTCCCCTTAGCTCATGTTCTGGGGTAAACTCTAAAATTTTACATTTCCTCTCACTTTCTTTCTCCAGTGCTAGTAGAAAAATTAATCTCCTAAGTGGTTACACAGACAGCAATAAAAACATGACAGAGGGCTTTGTAGAAGAGGCCAAGGCAATCATTTCTAAAGGCAGAACTTATCAGCCTCCTTGTGATAGAAATATACTGTAGTTTGTTAAAAAATAAAAGCAATAAAATACATAAAGATGTTCTCACACATATCACCTAAGACTAATTTTATGACCATTATTTATTGTTACCTCGAAAATGATGAGCTTTAAAGGCTTCATTTTAGTTTACTGTTTCATAGCTGCACACAGTTTATAAGCTTGATATGTTTGGTATCTATTTGCTCTATACAATCTCATATTTTATACTTTATAAGCAAACTAGGAATTGTATTGTGTTTTGTACACACTAACATTTTTTGTGTGATTTTTATTAAAAATATAAGTTTAATAAGTAGTTGCACATATATTGTGTGACATAAAAATGTGCAATTCTCTGCTTTTAAAATATACACTATGTTGCCAAAAGTATTGGGACACCCCTCCATATCATTGGATTCAGGTGTTCCAATCACCTCCATGGCCACAGGTGTATAAAATCAAACACCTAGGCATGCAGACTGCTTATACCAGTGATGGCGAACCTATGGCACGCATACCAGAGCTGGCACAGAGAGCCATCTCAGTGGGCACGCCAGGAGGAAGAGGAAGATCGCGCACCGGGTGATCTCCGTGATCACTGTGTCCTACGGACACAGCTGATCACGTGACGTGGTAAAAGGCCAATCACAGCGGCCTTTTACCACGTGATCAGCCATGTCCAATGACACGCTGATCACCGGGAAATGCAAATGCCGGTTCTCGGCTGCACTTTCCTCACGCTGTCAGATCGTGAGGAAAGTACTGCCGAAAACCGGCAGTTGTCAGAGCAGGGAATGGCACCGATCATCAGGGTCACTGATCATAAGTGCCCTGATGATCGGTGCCCAGCAGTGCCACACACAAGTTCCACCCACCTGTGCCCAGCAATGCACCCACCTGTGCCCAGCAGTGCGCCCACCTGTGCCCAGCAATGCACCCACCTGTGCCCAGCAATGCACCCACCTGTGCCCACCTGTGCCGCCAACCTGTGCCCAGAAGTGCCACCCACCTGTGCCCAGTAGTGCCACCCACCTGTGCCAACCCACCTGTGCCCACCAGTGCCACCCACCAGTGCCCATCAGTGCAGCTCAGCAGTGCTGCCAGTCAGTGCCACCAGTCAGTGCCCAGCGGTTGTGCCAGTCAGTGTCCAGCAGTGCCGCCAGTCAGTGCCCAGCAGTGATGTCAGTCAGTGCCACCTATCAGTGCTGTCTATCAGTACCCATTATCAGTGTCGCCTATCAGTGCCACCAATCAGTGCCACATATCAGTGCCACCAGTGGACTCCAGAGCAGTGGAGATGTGTTCTCTGGAGTGACCAATCATGCTTCTCTGTCTGGCAATTTGATGGACGTGTCTGGGTTTGGCGGTTAGCAGGATAAAGGTACTTGCCTGACTGTATTGTGCTAAGTGTAAAGTTTGGTGTAGGGGAGATTATGGAGTGGGGTTGTTTTTCAGGGGTTGGGCTTGGCCCCTTAGTTCCAGTGAAGGGAACTCTTAAGGCGTCAGCATACCAAGACAGTTTGAACAATTTCATACTCCCAACTTTGTGGGAACAATTTGGGGATGGACCCTTCCTGTTTCAACATGACTGTGCATCAGTACACAAAGCAAGGTCTATAAAGACATGGATGAGCAAGTTTGGGGTAGAGGAACTCAACTGGCCTGCACAGAGTCCTGACCTCAACCCAATAGAACACCTTTGGGATGAATTAGAGCGGAGACTGAGAGCCAGGCCTTCTCGTCCGACATCAGTATCTGACCTCACAAATGTGCTTCTGGAAGAATGATCAAACATTCCCATAGACACACTCCTAAACCTTGTGGACAGCCTTCCCAGAAGAGCTGAAGCTGTTATAGTAGTAAAGGGCAGGCCGACTCAATATTGAACCCAACGGACTAAGACCGGGATGCCAGTAAAGTACATGTGCATGCAAAGGCAAGGGTCCCAATACTTTTGGCAATATAGTGTATATAATTTTGGGGTGTTTTATATCATTTTCAGGTCTAAAATGTTCATTTAACATTTATGTGAAAAATTAATAAAGTACTCCAGCATTGCAAGGGTTAAATGATCGGCTAAAAGTAATTCCTGAAGAAACTTCCTAACCAGCTGACCACACAAGATAAACCTTTCCAACTACATGCCTTAAACCTTTCCTAGGCCCAACTCATCTTAGTTGTGTAGTTCCTTTGTCAAGCCCTACATACTTCCTAACTGACTTAAAGAATATGTTATGCAAACATTTCACATTCCTGTATGTTACATAATTACATAGTTAGTCTGGCTGAAAAAAGACAAAAGTCCATCCAGTTCTACCATGTACAATATTTGTGTTAAAAAGTATACTGTTGTTCATGTATTGCTTCCTTTGAGTGAAATGCATGGTGATCCTGCCAGTCCTCCTGCTTACCTATTTCAAACTGACCACGCTAGGCTTAGACGCACATCTATCCAAGAATGGTCAGTTTCCTGACTGTGCTGGGAAAACAGCCTGCCTGTTCTCCAATGATCAGACTTCTGCTGACACCCCCACCCCCCCGCCCAGTTAATCACAGGGAAGATCAGTGTACTATGTGATAATGTATAAAAAAAAGACAAAGCAAAAAAGATATTTATAATGTTTTATATATATATATATAAATACAGAAATGTTTTACCTTGCATTTCTATTTTGAAAACTAAAGGGGTTGTTTTACAAAATAAGGGTTCACATATACTTTAATAAACTTCAACTAAAATTTTTTACAGTGCGTAAAACATAGACATGTTTACATTTAGCAAAATTCAAGTTTATTATTACAACAGTGGAGAAGTTTGGTCATATACATGGACTCAGACCACGGATAACTGCTCATGTGCCTCTGCCAACCATAAAACATAATGATTTGTCATTGGAAGAACATGCCGGGAATTCTGGCAATTTTTGAAACAAATATAGTTACCTTTGACACAATAAAAAGAAAATAATTTAAAGATATTAATGATATGTGGAGTTTTTTCTTAAAAGAGAAGTAGATAATAATAGATATTATTATTACAGTAAGTCTCCTACATACAAATGAGTTTCGTTCCAAAAGCACATTCGTAAGTTCAATTTGTTCGAAAGGCCAATAAAGTCGTTGCTTGCAGCCAATGGCTGCAAGCACTGGTTAGTGTATTTCGCCATGAGGGAGATCAAAGGCAAAGCGAGGAAGATCACTGCACCAATATAGATTGTGTTAGTACAGTGATGTGTCAGTATTTTTTTCATCCAGCCTGCTGGGTTGAACGAAAAAACTGTGTGTACAGTTTGGGTGTGTATACCTAGCTTTACATGATTGTACATGTAAACATATGTTTGCATTTTTGAAAGTTTTCGATTTGAACATTCATATTTAAGAGACTTACTGTATTATTATTTTGATTATTATTATTATTCTGATTAAAACCAGCTGTTAGAGAGTCATTTATTTAGATAAACGTTGTATGTGTGTGTGTGAACATTTCCTTAATAATTCTTATATAACTTGTGCATAATGTCATAATGTTGAGTCCATTACAATATCGTTAACCATGCATTTTATATTTGGTGAGAACAAGTTGAGAGCACAGTATTTCCTTAAAGTTATAATATCAAATATGTTGAACCCTCCAGTTCCTATGTATTTCAGGTAATAGATCTGATCTGAGTAATTTAAATAAAATAAATCTATATTTTGTTGTGCCACTTTGACAGCATCCATTAGGAAGCGCTCCTTGAAATAAGGTTGAGGAGCTTTTCTTTTAGTGGACAGAAAAGATTATGTGCGGCTGTTTTGCCTGAAACAATCTCACTGTTATGCCTTGGGAACATTTAAGACATTTATATGCTGTTTTTGTGCTTTTGGAGTTAACAAAGTGTGAAAAAAGTCACTGGATGGTAATACAAACTGATTGAATAATATATCAGTGAGGGCAAGACTGTCGTGTGGGAAAATACATGCACTGTTTTATGTCTAGACCATATCGATTAAGCTAAAACACACTGGTCTCATGTTTTTAAAGGGAACTATATTTGCTTTTGTTTAGTTTTATTTTAATTTTTATGTTTATACCTACACTGTAAACCAATCTTTTTTGTCTATTTTTTCATTAGACTTTAGACATGTGCATGCTGGAAATTTTCATTTGGTTTAGTTTCGGATGCATTTGTTCAATGAAGAATTTAATTTAATCATATTCATTATAATGACCCAATTCATTTTTGGAATTCCTTTTGTATCTTCGGTATTTGTTTCATATGTTCATTGGTGGATTCAAAAAATATAGCAGTTATTCTGGAAGATTTCTATGTATTCAATATATTATTGAATCGAACAGATTTGAATCAGGAGGATTCATTATTTTCAGAAGCTAGTTCAACCTACCAAGAGAAATGGCATGAGTTGATTGGATAATATCAACTGGTGTCATGTGCATCTGAACTAATAAATGGAACAATATTCAGATCCATTTGTTATATGAATCTGAATTATCAAACAAATTTGAAAACTGAATTAATTTCCCTATGGCCTCGAACTACTATTACGTCATGTGACATCATTTGATTTGAACTAAAACATTCGGTAATTTTGTTAAAACTTTTTTCTGATTTGTTTACATTGATTACTATATCCATCCAGATATTCATATACATCTGAATCTCCAAAAATGAAATTCTCGGCCGAAAAACTAATTGAAACAAAGCAAATTGAAACAAAACGCACATGTCTAAGAGACATGGATGAAACAGCGACGGGATGGTATGTCACTCCTCTGACCTTTTCAGATGTGTTTATGTCAATAAGAAACTTAAAACACTATACAGTGTGCAACAATCTTTAGTGACCTTCATCATATTTACCAGCTCCTAAGAGTCACTAAGTCCTATAATGGAACTTCTAAGAAATACTTAGGAGCTATTAGACCTCATGGTGCCAGGTTCTCAAGGACCCAGATTGATACATACGATATCACAATGTCTAAAATTATATGAAGAAGCATTTGTTGTAAAATGTCTAGAATTTATGTAAAATGAAATGAAAATAAAGCCACTTGCACCTCTGTAATGAGTTAAAAGCTGCTGCAATAATGTCTCAAGCACAATTTCTATTCAATGCATTTTAACCTATTTGACTTCATCGGGCTTGCACAGTGCCATTATGCCCTCCTATATATCCTCATTATAACCTCATGTCCTGTTCACAGTACAGTTACTATGCATACATAGTTATTATCCTTCCAAAAAGTATGTTGTTATGGTCTGAGCATAGTTTTCATCAATGCAATTAACAAGGGGAGTATGTCCAAAATTTGCTATAGTCCATGTAATTGGATTTAACTTTATTAAGTCAATTATCTTTTAAAACTTTACTAGTGAAGACATTATAGTGTATGTTTTCTATATTTGAAGTTATGCTGTAAGAAGCATTGTTTCTTGAAAAATCTAAAGAAAGCCTTGATTCTTACTGGTATTTTGTTTATTTTTTATTTTCTTTTTTCTTTTTATTATTATTTTGTTTTTGATTATATTATTTTGTAATTTTTTTTTAATCAATAAAAAGTTTAACAAAAAAAAATTAACTTGTACCGATAAAACAGTCCAGATCAAGGTCAATGCTCAGTTCTCTTGGGACAGAAGTGTCTATTTTCTAAATCAAGTCTCTCGCTTAGACATCTTCATTATTTTTATTGTAACACACCAAGTTTGCTGATGCCTAAACATTTTAGTTCAATTCTTTTTTCTGCGAAACATTGTGAAACGAAGGGAAAAGTTTTGGGAAGCAAATATTGCTACGTTAGAAACATAGAAAAGTGACAACAGAAAAAAGCCATATGGTTTATCAATTGTGCCTTTTTTAATTTCTGAGTATAGATCTCTGTTTGTCCCAAGCATCTTTAAATTCACCTACTGATGATTGACTCTAGAGATGAGCGAATCGAAGTAGGCGAAGTGGAATTAACTTCGAATATTAGAAAAATTTCCTAAAATGGCGGCGACATGTGCGGCGACGGAGCGGGGATGTCTGGGAAGGCGCGCAGTGTGGTGGTTTATGTAAGGATATATTTTACTTATAAAGGGCGTGTCCCGTTCCCTTAGATGAAATATTACAGTGCCTCCAGCCGTTAAAATACGGCAAATATTTAGTAAACCAATAATTTGGACACCTTGATAATTTGATCACCACTTATTATTATACCTTGAATTCTTTTAGCCAATATGATTTCGTACCATACACACAAAATTTGCCTTATAATAGATAAATATAAAAATGTATTTATGTACAAAAATTATATATATATTAACACAAAACGCAAAAGACTGGTGATAAATGAATATTGATACACACAATCAAAGATATATCCTACCAATGTAAGACACAATAATAAGGTTACTAACTAATTACATCAATATCACAATTTTTTAAATGATCTGATTATTAATTACATTTATTAATAATTAATAATTTTGAGTATCTCAAGGGTTATATTCTCACAAGCCGTGGCCATAGGATTGCAAGAAGCTATCCCTTGATATATTATACTCTGATTATTAATATTCGATAAATTATGAAATATAAAAAAATTTATAATTTGACACCACACAATTTTCGAAACAGTAAAACAGGGTCTCTCTACATATATCTCGAACTACCCAATATTGTTGTGATACACTAAGGTAATTCTATGATTCCACACAACAGAGAAAATAGGTAATGCAAAATCAAATAAACAATCTCACCGCACCCGGCATTCAGACTAGGAAACTCTCCCGTGGATTTAGCTGGCAGTGGAACGCCTTTAGAATGATGACCACAGGGGAAATTGAGATAGAGTTCAATAGTGTGGGAGAATGTAGGAAGTTATAAGGACAGAGGTTTAGAAATTTAGTAAAGTTTTAGGAAGTTTGAAAGTATGGAAGAGGGGTTATAGAGAGGTCTCTTCAGATGTCTTCAGAATCAGGTCTTTCTTCAGTCAGGTTTTCTTTTGATGAGGTCTTTTCTTTTGATGAGTTTTTTTTTTTGATGAGTTTTTTTCTTCTTAAAGGTGCATGGGCTTTTATATCCACTAATCCATTGTTCTAAGATACCTTCCCACCAGGCTTCTTGATTGGCTAGTTGAGAAATGTGTGTACATAAGCTATTTCTCACCTGCCCGCCAGATGGCAGTCATGTATCATAGAACAATTTGAGTATTTGAGATGACTCATACCTCGGGTGGAATTTTAAGGTAATTTCATGGATTAAATATACGGCTTTTTCCAGATATAGAAGTGATCATACCTATAATATCCTAAATAGGGACCATGGAATATTAGTGTATATTCAGTTATTCCTTCTTGAAATACCATTCTGTCTGTTTCCTGATAAGACATATCTAATGCTAGTTTATAATACATCTTACTTTCCATCATCTCAATACTCAAGTTAGTGATATATAGTTCCCATTGCTGAATATTTGGTGGTGTGTAAAACCTATCCTTTATAACATCTCATTTATAATATGTTTTTGTAGTAAATCTTTGTAGTCAGATACATTCAATTTTTAGTCTTAAATGTCCTGAATTTAACTTCTTTGTTTTAGAACCACATTTTCTATGTGTAGGGAAAAACTCTCTGTTTGCCTGGCTCTTGTATTGGAGTCACAGTAAACAACTGTTAATACTTTCACCCTTGGTGGACAATAGCATATTGTGATAGTTTGAGAGTTCTGTTGGTTTATCACACTCTGCAAGGTTTGGGTAAGCTCTCAGACAATCAGTTTGCTTCCTCTATTGTCATGTCCAGACCTTGTATATGTTTACCTGCTATTGAAGTCTGAATAATGGTGTTTGACCACCTGTAGAACTTCGAATAGTATATTGTCTCTAGGAGGAAAAAAAAAATCCTTTCACCCATCGTTAACATTTCTCTAGCTAAATGGTCATTCGACTTTCCAACCAAGACAAATTAACCCTTAACATCCGGCTATGCTGACTTGATGTTATATAGGATTATGTCTTGATAAATCATGTTTTTGAGACATAATTCAAAAGGTCCACAACAAATCCCCCTTTGTTTGGGGTACAGGCACGTGTAGATGGGTGTCTGTATCGCAAAACATGAGTGGGACTTTTGGCTAGAGTGATCGTTCGTCTTCTCCGGTGAAGTGAATGAAATTCAAAAAAAAAATTTTTTTTTTTCAATAATAAAATGGCAGCGGTGATGCTGGTTGGTCCTCAACTTGACACGGCGTCTTTAGATGGACACTTCTGATGACGATCCTGGTCTTGTGATGAGGCCGGCCTGGCCTGGCACATCCACCTTGGGGTCCATGGGTCCTCCGCACGACAGGTCTCTTAGACGGTCTCCTAGGCGGGTCTTTTCCTCTGGACTGGCCCTTGGTGGCCTGGGACATCAGGTTATCGTCTCCGGATCGACTTTTGTCATCTAGTCTTTCCCACAGGACATCATGGCTTCCTTCTAGGGTCCGGTCATCGACACCTCTGATCGCCGGTCTAGTCATTGTCTGGGCCTTCCTTTCTAAATTATTAAAATGAACAGTTTAAGTATTGGATATACATAAAATTATATTACTGGGTCCTGTAAAGCAAAAGATGAATGATATATGTTCAAAGGAAATTTAATGATGATCTCAATATCTCCAGATAGGAACTGGTGGGTTAGTCTTCCAACAACTGCAATTGAGACTTTGGATGGCAAGCACGTAATTGGTTGATGTGCACCCATCTATCACTGATTTCACCATACCGGGTAACCTGCAATTTATATGCGACCGGAGAGATTTTATCAATGATAGAGAACGGACCTTTCCACGATGGAAGGAATTTCCGTTCCTTGATCTGGTCTCTTGCAAAGTTGTATAGATAGACTTTGTCACCAATCTCATATTCCTTCTTGGAGTTTTTGAGATCATAGTATGTCTTAGCACTAGTTGCAGCTCTTTCCAAATTTCGCTGGGCAAAGGCAAAAGCATATTGCAGATGTTTACGTAAATCCTCTATGTACTGGTGTGTGGTGGTAGCATTGATCAAATTTTGATCTGTAGTGCGATACAATAAGTGCTGGGGCAGTACCATCCGTCTACCTGTCATCAGTTCAAAAGATGACATTTTTGTAACTGTATTCGGAGTAGCCCTCAACGCCATCAGGACCAGCGGGAGTTTGACATCCCAATCTTTGCCTGTTTCCTTAACAAATTTCTTAAGGACGTTAACGATGGTCTGATTGTATCGTTCTACACCACCACTAGAGGCTGGCCGATAGGCGATATGCAATTTCCTTTTAACCCCAAAAATTTTCCACAATTTGGCCATCACTTCGCTAGTGAAGTGCGATCCTCTATCAGACTCTATCCTCTGTGGTAGACCAAAACGTGAAAATACATGATTTATTAGCAATGCAGCACATGTCTCGGAGCTATTATTTGGTGCTGGTATACACTCGACATACTTGGTGAATAAACATGTAACTGTTAACATATACCGATTTCCTCGTGAAGATTTTGTTACGGGCCCAATAAAATCCATTTGAAGGTCTGACCAAGGCATACATATCCCCCTTTTCTGGAGAGGTGCTCTATGAGTTGGCTTGGTAGGTTGAAATTGGGGACATATTAGGCAACCTTGGCAGTACTCCTTCACATCACGTAACATATGAGGCCAGTAGGCATAATCCCGCAGGATCTCATACGTGATCTTTTCACCGCGATGACCGGAAGTAGGAGCATCATGGGCATGCTGTAGCATCAAACCCCTAAATTTAAGTGGGACGACCCATTGTTGTACGCCACCCTTTGAGGTTCGTATCAACAATCCCTGGTATAAAGAGAATTGGGATTTGGATTTCATTAAGATACGTAAATCCTCCTTCCCACTACATACTTCCTTATTTATGGGATTTTGGTTGGGATCTTCTATATGACTATAAAACAAGCCAATTATTGGGTCTTCTTTTTGGGCAGTAATTAAATCCTCACTAGGAGAATCGTGACTCCACTGTAATGCATTGGGATCACCAGCTGTTCTGGCCTGTTGTCTGGTGACAGCTTCAACCTGTACGGTACCTAAAAATTGATCAATGTCTAACAGTTCACCGGTGATTGCCCCTTCCTTGGCTAGAGAATCGGCCAGATCGTTCCCTTCTTTCTCGGCACCTAGAACCTTGGAGTGGCCTTTGGTCTTCTTGAAGTGCAGGGTGAGATCATTGGACCTTACCAGTTCATCGATGTGACAAAAGAGCTTACCATGTTTCACGGGTTTGTGATTACTCTTGGTCATGTTGTTTCGCTTCCACCTAGGGAAATACTCCACAAAACTATTCCTGACATAATTGGAATCGGTTATGATGGCACACTCTCCAATGTTGAACTCTATAGCCATCTCAACTGCTCTAAGAATTGCAGTAAGTTCAGCAACCTGACTGCTTTTTGGTCCAAGTTTGTATCCCACAGAAATTGGGTTGACACCTTGGGTCCAAACGATTCCAATACCTGCCACTAGTTGGAGCTGTTCCCCATCCTTGTGATGAAAAGCACAACCATCCACATATACACACGGCAGCTGTTTACAGTATTCTTCATCATAAACCTTGTAGGGAGAGAACAGTTGTTCTTCCAGAAAGTCAGTGTCCGGGGCCTCCATAGCAGGCGTAGTTGCGGAACAATCATGGAGCTCGGCTAGGCCCTGAGCTACTGGACTTTCCTTGTTCTGTTTGTACCGAATTTCAAGAGGCCACCCTTGCAAAGACAAAGTCCAAGCAGTGATGCGGCTATTAGACACATTTCCTCCCTTGATACGTTCACTCTTTAAATACTGTAAAGGCTGGTGTGCCGTTTCAACAATGATTCTTTCTCCCTGAATGTAACTGCGGAAATTCTGTAATGCCCACACGGTGGACAATAGAGCTTTTTCACAGTCACTGAACTTTACTTCAACCGGGGACAAAGTTTTACTGGCATAGGCAATCACCTTACTGACATCATCACGTTTCTGGTAAAGAACGGAACTCATACTTACCTGCGTAAACCCTGTCTCTAGATAGAAATTTTTACCCCCTTCGGGATATCCTAGACACGGCGCTTGTGTGAGACGTTCCTTTAATTCCTTCATGGCGTCCTCCTGTTTCTTACCCCACGACCATCCGACATCCTTCTTCAGTAGGTGAAGCAACGGCTTGCTTATCTCGGCGTAGTTATCAATAAACTTACGCGAGTAGTTTACCATACCTAGGAATGATCTCAATTCTTTAAGGTTAGTAGGGACTTTACAGTTCAGAACCGCCTCAACTTTCTTCTTTTGTGGGTTCAAACCTTCAGCAGTAACTTCATGGCCTAGGAAGTTTACCTTGGTGCGACACCACCGGGCTTTCTGTAAGGACAGTTTAACTCCTGCTGCTTTTAATTGGCCCAGGACATGCCGAAGTTCTGTAATGTGTTTGGCCATATCAGTACTTTTGATCAGGATATCGTCCACATATGCCAACGTCCCCCTTTCGAAGGCGTCTGGCATGGCCTTGTGCATGAACACAGCAAATTCATGTCCAGAATTTATGAATCCGAAAGGCATTCGCACCCAACAATATTGTCGATTTCCAAAACTGAAGGCCAGTTTGTATTGGTCTTCCTCACTCACCTTTATGGTCCAATACCCCTTTGCACAATCCAAGGCTGTGAAAACCTGGGATCCTTGGAGCTGGGCTAGACACTGGTCTATGTATGGGACCGGCCATCCTGACATGTACACACGTTTGTTCAGCTGACGGAGGTCAGCGCACAAACGCCATTGTCCATTGGGTTTTAAAATACCCAGGATCGGGTGGTTATAGGAGCTGTGTATGGGCCTAATTATACCCCTTTCATGTAACTTCCTGATAATCTCAGCTAGAGATTCATAGGAAGCTAATGGTAACCTATACTGTCTTACGAATACTGGTGGGGCATCTGGATCTGTTTGGATCCTAGCGATGTGTAGGTCAGTAGTCCCACAATCGTAAGAATCCTTGGCAAAGATCTCTTGGAATTCAAGGAGAAGCTCTCGGAGCAATTGTCGGTCGAGATCACTGGCACACGCGTCGGCGAGGGCCACCATCTCTTCCACTAACTCCTTGAATCCAGGAAAGCTTTCCGGCTGACCTATCTCATATGCCTCTTCAAGTTTCGTGGTGAGGTCATTGGGTATGTGATGTGTGTGTGTGTTCTCCTGCCATCCAGGTTCTTTGGGGTACTCTTGTTCTTTGATTGGGTGATCAAAGACAATTGATGTCTCTTCGATTCGACAGGTGCCATCTTTAGAATCGAATGGATAAATGGACTCTATGGTAAAAATACCCTCTGGTAATGAATGGAATGTTTGTTCAATTAATTGTTCCTCCGACAAATATTCATCGGGGATGAGTCCAATCACCTGGTTAGTGACCCCAAAGGTGTAATATTCAGTCTCTACCGCTAGACCAATAAGGGTCTCTTTGGGTAAGACGATGTCCTGATTGGACAGATTATGTATGTAAATGTACATCGGGGATTGATGTGTGTTGACTAGGGGCGTGTGTGTAATGTTCAGTCCCTCCCCCTGCATTTTATGGGAGAAGCATACTAATGCATCTGACCCCTTCAGTCTATGTCCCTTTTTAACTTGGATGGGGAGTATGAAATTTTTTTATGCCCTTAGGAATTGTAATCTTTTGGGCTACCTGGACTTCAACAGCATAAGGCATCTGTTGCTGGGATTTTAAAGCTAAGTCCAGATTTTGGTATTTTTCGGGGTCCCCCTTTAGTCGACTCCATAAACAGTCATTAATTAGGTCGACTTGCATTGCAAATCGATGTAATACATCGTTGCCAAAATACATTTTAGTTCGGGGATTATCCAAGACTAGGAACACATGGGTGGCTGTTTTGTTTCCTACAGTGACGTTTAAGAGACACCTAGCCATTGAATTGTAATCATCAGAGTCATCAAGGGAGTCTGAAATCCAATGACGCTGAGGTGTGGAGAAACGGATCATTTCCATTTCGGTCAGGTGTTTTATCAGTCCATGGCTTACAAAGCTGTGTTCCTGTCTCAAATCTAGTTTGGCATATTTTGACCTATTAAGACCATTTATCCGGATGGGGATAAACAAGTCGCTGTTAACCCTTTCAATACCTGTCAAGAATTGGGTGTGATCTCCCCCTTTTCTTGGTTTATCCTCCTGATGAAAAGATATCGTAAGGATGTCATCTTGGAGGGAAATATCTTTTATTTTATCTTGTGGAATTCTAAAAATGTGTTCCTCATCTCTTCTGATAGGGTTATGGTCATCAGGTTTGATAACCGTTACATCAGGAAGTTGGCTGTTCCTGAAATGGATTTCTAATGATCCAGGCCTTTCTTCCACCAGGTGGCAGTGTTGTCGGGAATGGGGAGTTTTAAGTTTCCCATATTTAATCGGGGTATTTACCTGTGACCACAGTACTTGGTTCACACAGTCAACTATTGTGTTCAGCCTTTTTAGGAAGTCCATCCCAATTATCATGTGGTGCTGGGAGATGCTGGCAATGATGATGGGGTGTCTCAGTTCCTTATTACCCAGTTTCAGTTTAAGCCAGGCGGTACCCATGACTTGTAAAGGGTCTCCACCTACACCAATCAATGAGCTGTCAAAACTTTTAAGTCTCGGCTTGGTGGGCATGACATTCGCCACTTTATCAAAATGTTCCTGTGACATGATGGTTGCTTGGGATCCAGTGTCTATTAGGCCGACAATAGAAAGATCACTGGCATCCTGCACCTGTACTGTGGCATAATATCTCCCATCAGATTCAGTCAGCTCACACATGAAATTGGTGTGGTTGAAGATCTGTGGGCCCTTCAATGACATATGACTGGCTCTTATCTCACCGCATGTGGTGGACACATCACCCTTATCCTCCCTGGTGGAATTCTTGGACTGTCTCAAGACAGAAGCACAACTAGAGGTTGGTGCTCCGTCTGGCTTGTCAATCCCGACGACTTCCGATGCCGCAACTATATTAGGGGCAATAGATGGACACTGAAAAATAGGAGAATCGTTAATAACCAACAAATGGTCCCCCTTTGCCTGAGAACTAGATTCTCTATTAGTAGGCGTGTCAGGGACGGGACACACGTCTCCTGTCATTTGACTCAGTGTTCTCCCCTGTTGGTTTAAGGCTTGGTTGCCTGTTAATTCTGTGACCCTTGGTTGGTCACAGGAGCCGCTCCTAAAAAAGGATTGGATGGAAATTTAGTGACAAGCCTGTCCATTTGTTCAGCCATTTTGCTGATCTGTGCCTCTATTTGTCCAATACGCTCAGAGGAGTCATTCTGTTGATTCTCCCTTTTCCTATACTTGCGCTTGTATTTTGGACGAGACTGGTAATGAGACTCAGAGTCAGAACTACTGCTCTGGTCCCGACGCCATTGTTCTCTCTGAGGTTTTGGGGTCTCCCTGTCATTAAAGGGAGCCTGGGGTACTGTATCCCCCCTCTGAGCTTGAGGGTGTTCTTGGCGTGGAGAAAATCTTTGGAAGTCGGAGTTCTTATTAAAATTGGGATTCTTATTGTAATTATGGTTCCTGTTGAAATTGGGGTTTCCATAAAAATTCCCATGTTGGTTTTGGCGAGGATAATAGAACCTCCGAGGATACCATTGACTCCTTTGATTCTCATCACTGTACTGACCCTTACCATACTTTTTATTCTTCTCACTTCCACTACCGTAGTTCCCTGGCTTTTGTCTATCCTTTCTCACCCACTGGTTTTGGGGTGCAAAGTTATGGATCTCCTTCACTTGCTGGGTTTGAGGTACAAATCTAGGGGAACCATTGGTTTTACCCCCACGGACTACTTCCGCATATGATTTCTTCTCTGCCTGCAAATTTGGATTTGGAGGGGAAACGGTAGTGGCTGCTACTATCTTGGGGCTATTTTTTGGTTCTCTTTTTATCCCGCCCTCACTAGACTGTTGGATTGAGAATAAATAGTCACTCTCTCTCACCAACCAATCAAGAGAGCATCCCTTTCTGTAATCCTTTGCAAGTCCCAATTTTATGTAAGCAGGTAATGCTTCATAGAATAGGGTCTTGAATTCTGGCTGGTTAGGATTGGGATCCTTTTCAGCCAGGAAATAGGCATTTCTGAGGACAGCCAGAAATTCTGCAGGGCTTTGGTGAGGACCACACTTTAAATTGTAGGCCGCAGCCTTGGCAGAGGTTACAGTTTTATAAGGCCCAAATTCCATGTGGCACTTATGTTTAACCTCTCTCCAAGACTGATTGGAATAGGCCCTCAAGGTCTCAAAGAATTGCCGGTATTTCTCTTCAAACACCCATGGCAGCAATTCTATTTTGGTGTGGTCATCTCTAATGCCCAGAATCTCTAACGTCTGTTCATATGTTTTCATGTGTTCGGTGATCTCAAGGGACCCTTTCTTAGAAAACATAGGAACAGTGTCCTTCAGGAACTTAATGACCTTTGGGGTGTCATATCTCCTGAATGACCCCTGGGATTTCCCTTCCTGCCTATATGAAACCTCATACTTTTCTTCTGAGCGCTCTGGAGTGTATCTTAGAAGCCTAGGAGGCGACCTATATTCTGACCCTGACTCACTATCAGATACTTCACTGTGATGCGGGTATCTCCGCTCATCAGCCTCTGACTTGACTGGGTTGGTCCGGTTTTGGACCCCAGAATTTATTTGGGCCGTCAACCTCATAATCTGCTCCTCCAGAGTTTTCTGCTCAGATTTTATCAATGTAAGTTCTGACTGGTCATGCTTATCCCCTGGGTGAACTTTAATTTTAACAGGAGATAACCTTTCTGATCTGAAGTACTCCACCTCATCTTTTAAATCCTGATACTTCTCTTGAAGTTGTTTTAATTCCTGAAAGTTTCTTTCATACAGGTCCTGAGCACTTCGAAAGTCTCTGACCAATCTATCATAACATTTCTGGGATTCGTCTAAACGACTACCGGCATGACCAAGCTTCCGTTTCAAAGACTCAATGTCCTGATTTTTGCTTTCTAACAAGAGGCGGGCCTCTGACAACTCTTCCCTTAAAGTCATGGTTCGCTGGGCAGCTCCAGCGGTCATGAACCATAACATGGGCCAAGCTTCTAGGAGAAGTCTGTCACGGCTTTTATCACTTTCTGCTCCAGCAAATGCTATTAAAAACCCAACAACCTGGCCCTTTTGGTTGAACAGGTCCTCAAAGGTGCTCATAGCCTGCCTTTTCTCTTCATCCACAAATTCATTATTGCTATCCCCCAGACCTAATCTCTTGCGGAGATAATCTATTACTCCACATTCAACATAATTCTGCCAAGCATTGACAGCTTTCCGGGCTGGCCTTGGAGTTTCCTCCTCAATGCCTTGAGCCGCCATATTTTCCTCGTTATGCTTGGAAGAGGTGGATCCGTGATTACTGGATGCCATTTTGATATAAAATATATGTTTGACAAAGTGTACAAATATACAATCACCAGTGCGTTTTGTATTATGGTACGATTTCTATGGATCTCAGCAGTGCCTCCAAATTTATCCTGTGGTGGTTTATGTAAGGATATATTTTACTTATAAAGGGCGTGTCCCGTTCCCTTAGATTAAATATTACAGTGCCTCCAGCCGTTAAAATACGGCAAATATTTAGTAAACCAATAATTTGGACACCTTGATAATTTGATCACCACTTATTATTATACCTTGAATTCTTTTAGCCAATATGATTTCGTACCATACACACAAAATTTGCCTTATAATAGATAAATATAAAAATTTATTTATGTACAAAAATTATATATATATTAACACAAAACGCAAAAGACTGGTGATAAATGAATATTGATACACACAATCAAAGATATATCCTACCAATGTAAGACACAATAATAAGGTTACTAACTAATTACATCAATATCACAATTTTTTAAATGATCTGATTATTAATTAAATTTATTAATAATTAATAATTTCGAGTATCTCAAGGGTTATATTCTCACAAGCCGTGGCCATAGGATTGCAAGAAGCTATCCCTTGATATATTATACTCTGATTATTAATATTCAATAAATTATGAAATATAAAAAAATTTATAATTTGACACCACACAATTTCGAAACAGTAAAACAGGGTCTCTCTACATATATCTCGAACTACCCAATATTGTTGTGATACACTAAGGTAATTCTATGATTCCACACAACAGAGAAAATAGGTAATGCAAAATCAAATAAACAATCTCACCGCACCCGGCATTCAGACTAGGAAACTCTCCCGTGGATTTAGCTGGCAGTGGAACGCCTTTAGAATGATGACCACAGGGGAAATTGAGATAGAGTTCAATAGTGTGGGAGAATGTAGGAAGTTATAAGGACAGAGGTTTAGAAATTTAGTAAAGTTTTAGGAAGTTTGAAAGTATGGAAGAGGGGTTATAGAGAGGTCTCTTCAGATGTCTTCAGAATCAGGTCTTTCTTCAGTCAGGTTTTCTTTTGATGAGGTCTTTTCTTTTGATGAGTTTTTTTTTTGATGAGTTTTTTTCTTCTTAAAGGTGCATGGGCTTTTATATCCACTAATCCATTGTTCTAAGATACCTTCCCACCAGGCTTCTTGATTGGCTAGTTGAGAAATGTGTGTACATAAGCTATTTCTCACCTGCCCGCCAGATGGCAGTCATGTATCATAGAACAATTTGAGTATTTGAGATGACTCATACCTCGGGTGGAATTTTAAGGTAATTTCATGGATTAAATATACGGCTTTTTCCAGATATAGAAGTGATCATACCTATAATATCCTAAATAGGGACCATGGAATATTAATGTATATTCAGTTATTCCTTCTTGAAATACCATCCTGTCTGTTTCCTGATAAGACATATCTAATGCTAGTTTATAATACATCTTACTTTCCATCATCTCAATACTCAAGTTAGTGATATATAGTTCCCATTGCTGAATATTTGGTGGTGTGTAAAACCTATCCTTTATAACATCTCATTTATAATATGTTTTTGTAGTATATCTTTGTAGTCAGATACATTCAGTTTTTAGTCTTAAATGTCCTGAATTTAACTTCTTTGTTTTAGAACCACATTTTCTATGTGTAGGGAAAAACTCTCTGTTTGCCTGGCTCTTGTATTGGAGTCACAGTAAACAACTGTTAATACTTTCACCCTTGGTGGACAATAGCATATTGTGATAGTTTGAGAGTTCTGTTGGTTTATCACACTCTGCAAGGTTTGGGTAAGCTCTCAGACAATCAGTTTGCTTCCTCTATTGTCATGTCCAGACCTTGTATATGTTTACCTGCTATTGAAGTCTGAATAATGGTGTTTGACCACCTGTAGAACTTCGAATAGTATATTGTCTCTAGGAGGAAAAAAAAAATCCTTTCACCCATCGTTAACATTTCTCTAGCTAAATGGTCATTCGACTTTCCAACCAAGACAAATTAACCCTTAACATCCGGCTATGCTGACTTGATGTTATATAGGATTATGTCTTGATAAATCATGTTTTTGAGACATAATTCAAAAGGTCCACAACAGCAGACAAGGCGCGCTGACCCATAATGCATTCATTCATGACATGTGATCGCATTAGCCAATCAGCAGCCAGCCAGCCAGCACTGTGTAATGGTCGAGCTATAAATGGCGGCCATTTTAGAATTCTCCATTTGCCTCCAGTCATTCAACAGAGGCAGACCTGGCTGTATTCAGGGAGAGAGTTAGGGACACAGAAACGTTACTTAGGGACATAGAAACGTTAGTTAGGGCCACAGAAACGTAGCTTAAGGACACAGAAACGTTACTTAGGGACACAGAAACGTTACTTAGGGCAACAGAAACTTTACTTAGGGACACAGAAACGTTACTTAGGGCCACAGAAACGTTACTTAGGGCCACAGAATCGTTACTTAGGGCCACAGAAACGTTACTTAGGGCCACAGAAACGTTACTTAGGGCCACAGAATCGTTACTTAGGGCCACAGAAACGTTACTTAGGGCCACAGAATTGTTACTTAGGGCCACAGAATTGTTACTTAGGGACAGACACAGAATTGTTACTGAGGGCCACAGAATTGTTACTGAGGGCCACAGAACTGTTACTTAGGGCCACAGAAACGTTACTTAGGGCCACAGAATTGTTACTTAGGGACAGACACAGAATTGTTACTTAGGGACAGACACAGAATTGTTACTGAGGGACACAGAATTGTTACTTAGGGCCACAGAAACGTTACTTAGGGCCACAGAAACGTTACTTAGGGACAGACACAGAATTGTTACTGAGGGACACACAATTGTTACTGAGGGCCACAGAACTGTTACTTAGGGCCACAGAAACGTTACTTAGGGACACAGAATTGTTACTTAGGGACAGACACAGAATTGTTACTGAGGGACCCAGAATTGTTACTGAGGGCCACAGAACTGTTACTTAGGGCCACAGAAACGTTACTTAGGGCCACAGAATTGTTACTTAGGGACAGACACAGAATTGTTACTGAGGGACATAGAATTGTTACTGAGGGCCACAGAACTGTTACTTAGGGCCACAGAAACGTTACTTAGGGCCACAGAATTGTTACTTAGGGACAGACACAGAATTGTTACTGTGGGACACACAATTGTTACTGAGGGCCACAGAACTGTTACTTAGGGCCACAGAAACGTTACTTAGGGACACAGAATTGTTACTCAGGGACAGACACAGAATTGTTACTGAGGGACAGACACAGAATTGTTACTGAGGGACACAGAATCGTTACTTAGGGCCACAGAAACGTTACTTAGGGCCACAGAAACGTTACTTAGGGCCACAGAATTGTTACTTAGGGACAGACACAGAATTGTTACTGAGGGACACAGAATTGTTACTGAGGGCCACAGAACTGTTACTTAGGGCCACAGAAACGTTACTTAGGGCCACAGAATTGTTACTTAGGGACAGACACAGAATTGTTACTGAGGGACACAGAATTGTTACTGAGGGCCACAGAACTGTTACTTAGGGCCACAGAAACGTTACTTAGGACCACAGAATTGTTACTTAGGGACAGACACAGAATTGTTACTGAGGGACACAGAATTGTTACTGAGGGCCACAGAACTGTTACTTAGGGCCACAGAAACGTTACTTAGGGACACAGAATTGTTACTCAGGGACAGACACAGAATTGTTACTTAGGGACAGACACAGAATTGTTACTGAGGGACACAGAATCGTTACTTAGGGCCACAGAAACGTTACTTAGGGCCACAGAAACGTTACTTAGGGCCACAGAATTGTTACTTAGGGACAGACACAGAATTGTTACTGAGGGACAAAGAATTGTTACTGAGGGCCACAGAACTGTTACTTAGGGCCACAGAAACGATACTTAGGGCCACAGAATTGTTACTTAGGGACAGACACAGAATTGTTACTCAGGGACACAGAATTGTTACTGAGGGCCACAGAACTGTTACTTAGGGCCACAGAAACGTTACTTAGGGCCACAGAATTGTTACTTAGGGACAGACACAGAATTGTTACTGAGGGACACAGAATTGTTACTGAGGGCCACAGAACTGTTACTTAGGGCCACAGAAACGTTACTTAGGGCCACAGAAACGTTACTTAGGGCTACAGAAACGTTACTTAGGGCCACAGAATCGTTACTTAGGGCCACAGAATAGTTACTTAGGGCCACAGAAACGTTATTGAGGGCCACAGAAACGTTACTTAGGGCCACAGAATTGTTACTTAGGGACAGACACAGAATTGTTACTGAGGGACACAGATTTGTTACTGAGGGCCACAGAACCGTTACTTAGGGTCACAGAAACGTTACTTAGGGACACAGAATTGTTACTCAGGGACAGACACAGAATTGTTACTGAGGGAAACAGAATTGTTACTGAGGGCCACAGAACTGTTACTTAGGGCCACAGAAACGTTACTTAGGGACACAGAATTGTTACTCAGGGACAGACACAGAATTGTTACTGAGGGACATAGAATTGTTACTGAGGGCCACAGAACTGTTACTTAGGGCCACAGAAACGTTACTTAGGGCCACAGAAACATTACTTAGGGCTACAGAAACGTTACTTAGGGCCACAGAATCGTTACTTAGGGCCACAGAATCGTTACTTAGGGCCACAGAAACGTTACTTAGGGCCACAGAATTGTTACTTAGGGACAGACACAGAATTGTTACTGAGGGACACATATTTGTTACTGAGGGCCACAGAACCGTTATTTAGGGCCACAGAAACGTTACTTAGGGACACAGAATTGTTACTCAGGGACAGACACAGAATTGTTACTTAGGGACACAGAATTGTTACTCAGGGACAGACACAGAATTGTTACTGAGGGATACAGAATTGTTACTGAGGGACACAGAATTGTTACTCAGGGACAGACACAGAATTGTTACTCAGGGACAGACACAGAATTGTTACTGAGGGACACAGAATTGTTACTGAGGGACACAGAATTGTTACTCAGGGACACAGAATTGTTACTGAGGGACACAGAATTGTTACTGAGGGACACAGAATTGTTACTCAGCGACAGACACAGAATTGTTACTCAGGGATAGACACAGAATTGTTACTGAGGGACACAGAATTGTTACTGAGGGACACAGAATTGTTACTGAGGGACACAGAATTGTTACTGAGGGACACAGAATTGTTACTTAGGGACACAGAATTGTTACTGAGGGACACAGAATTGTTACTCAGGGACAGACACAGAATTGTTACTGAGGGACACAGAATTGTTACTGAGGGACACAGAATTGGTACTGAGGGACACAGATTTGTTACTGAGGGCCACAGAACCGTTACTTAGGGCCACAGAAATGTTACTTAGGGACACAGAATTGTTACTCAGGGACAGACACAGAATTGTTACTCAGGGACAGACACAGAATTGTTACTGAGGGACAAAGAATTGTTACTGAGGGACACAGAATTGTTACTCAGGGACACAGAATTGTTACTGAGGGACACAGAATTGTTACTGAGGGAAACAGAATTGTTACTCAGGGACAGACACAGAATTGTTACTCAGGGACAGACACAGAATTGTTACTGAGGGACACAGAATTGTGACTGTGGGACACAGAATTGTTACTCAGCGACAGACACAGAATTGTTACTCAGGGACAGAAACAGAATTGTTACTGAGGGACACAGAATTGTTACTGAGGGACACAGAATTGTTACTGAGGGACACAGATTTGTTACTGAGGGCCACAGAACCATTACTTAGGGCCACAGAAACGTTACTTAGGGACACAGAATTGTTACTCAGGGACAGACACAGAATTGTTACTGAGGGACAGAGAATTGTTACTGAGGGCCACAGAACTGTTACTTAGGGCCACAGAAACGTTACTTAGGGCTACAGAAACGTTACTTAGGGCCACAGAATCGTTACTTAGGGCCACAGAAACGTTACTTAGGGCCACAGAAACGTTACTTAGGGCCACAGAATTGTTACTTAGGGACAGACACAGAATTGTTACTGAGGGACACATATTTGTTACTGAGGGCCACAGAACCGTTACTTAGGGCCACAGAAACGTTACTTAGGGACACAGAATTGTTACTCAGGGACAGACACAGAATTGTTACTTAGGGACACAGAATTGTTACTGAGGGACACAGAATTGTTACTGAGGGACACAGAATTGTTACTCAGGGACACAGAATTGCTACTGAGGGACACAGAATTGTTACTAAGGGACACAGAATTGTTACTCAGGGACAGACACAGAATTGTTACTCAGGGGCAGACACAGAATTGTTACTGAGGGACACAGAATTGTTACTGAGGGACACAGAATTGTTACTGAGGGACACAGATTTGTTACTGAGGGCCACAGAACCGTTACTTAGGGCCACAGAAACGTTACTTAGGGACACAGAATTGTTACTCAGGGACAGACACAGAATTGTTACTCAGGGACAGACACAGAATTGTTACTGAGGGACACAGAATTGTTACTGAGGGACACAGAATTGTTACTCAGGGACACAGAATTGTTACTGAGGGACACAGAATTGTTACTCAGGGACAGACACAGAATTGTTACTCAGGGACAGACACAGAATTGTTACTGAGGGACACAGAATTGTTACTCAGCGACAGAAACAGAATTGTTACTCAGGGACAGACACAGAATTGTTACTTAGGGACACAGAATTGTTACTGAGGGACACAGAATTGATACTGAGGGACACAGAATTGTTACTCAGGGACACAGAATTGTTACTGAGGGACACAGAATTGTTACTGAGGGACACAGAATTGTTACTCAGCGACAGACACAGAATTTTTACTCAGTGACAGACACAGAATTGTTACTGAGGGACACAGAATTGTTACTGAGGGACACAGAATTGTTACTCAGGGACACAGAATTGTTACTGAGGGACACAGAATTGTTACTGAGGGACACAGAATTGTTACTCAGGGACAGACACAGAATTGTTACTCAGGGACAGACACAGAATTGTTACTGAGGGACACAGAATTGTTACTGAGGGAAACAGAATTGGTACTGAGGGACACAGATTTGTTACTGAGGGCCACAGAACCGTTACTTAGGGCCACAGAAACGTTACTTAGGGACACAGAATTGTTACTCAGGGACAGACACAGAATTGTTACTCAGGGACAGACACAGAATTGTTACTGAGGGACACAGAATTGTTACTGAGGGACACAGAATTGTTACTGAGGGACACAGAATTGTTACTCAGGGACACAGAATTGTTACTGAGGGACACAGAATTGTTACTGAGGGACACAGAATTGTTACTCAGGGACAGACACAGAATTGTTACTCAGGGAAAGACACAGAATTGTTACTGAGGGACACAGAATTGTTACTGAGGGACACAGAATTGTTACTCAGCGACAGACACAGAATTGTTATCAGGGACAGAAACAGAATTGTTACTGAGGGACACAGAATTGTTACTGAGGGACACAGAATTGTTACTGACACAGAATTGTTACTGAGGGACACAGATTTGTTACTGAGGGCCACAGAACCGTTACTTAGGGCCACAGAAACGTTACTTAGGGACACAGAATTGTTACTCAGGGACAGACACAGAATTGCTACTGAGGGACAGAGAATTGTTACTGAGAGCCACAGAACTGTTACTTAGGGCAACAGAAACGTTACTTAGGGCCACAGAAACGTTACTTAGGGCCACAGAATTGTTACTTAGGGACAGACACAGAATTGTTACTGAGGGACACATATTTGTTACTGAGGGCCAGAGAACCGTTACTTAGGGCCACAGAAACGTTACTTAGGGACACAGAATTATTACTCAGGGACAGACACAGAATTGTTACTTAGGGACACAGAATTGTTACTCAGGGACAGACACAGAATTGTTACTGAGGGATACAGAATTGTTACTGAGGGACACAGAATTGTTACTCAGGGACAGACACAGAATTGTTACTCAGGGACAGACACAGAATTGTTACTGAGGGACACAGAATTGTTACTGAGGGACACAGAATTGTTACTGAGGGACACAGAATTGTTACTGAGGGACACAGAATTGTTACTCAGCGACAGACACAGAATTGTTACTCAGGGACAGACACAGAATTGTTACTGAGGGACACAGAATTGTTACTGAGGGACACAGAATTGTTACTCAGGGACACAGAATTGTTACTCAGGGACACAGAATTGTTACTGAGGGACACAGAATTGTTACTCAGGGACACAGAATTGTTACTGAGGGACACAGAATTGTTACTCAGGGACACAGAATTGTTACTCAGGGACAGACACAGAATTGTTACTCAGGGACAGACACAGAATTGTTACTGAGGGACGCAGAATTGTTACTGAGGGACACAGAATTGTTACTGAGGGACACAGATTTGTTACTGAGGGCCATAGAACCGTTACTTAGGGCCACAGAAACGTTACTTAGGGACACAGAATTGTTACTCAGGGACAGACACAGAATTGTTACTCAGGGACAGACACAGAATTGTTACTGAGGGACACAGAATTGTTACTGAGGGACACAGAATTGTTACTGAGGGACACAGAATTGTTACTGAGGAACACAGAATTGTTACTCATTGACAGACACAGAATTGTTACTCAGGGACAGACACAGAATTGTTACTGAGGGACACAGAATTGTTACTGAGGGACACAGAATTGTTACTCAGCGACAGACACAGAATTGTTACTCAGGGACAGACACAGAATTGTTACTGAGGGACACAGAATTGTTACTGAGGGACACAGAATTGTTACTGAGGGACACAGAATTGTTACTCAGGGACACAGAATTGTTACTGAAGGACACAGAATTGTTACTGAGGGACACAGAATTGTTACTCAGGGAAACAGAGTTGTTACTCAGGGACAGACACAGAATTGTTACTCAGGGACACAGAATTGTTACTGAGGGACACAGAATTGTTACTCAGGGACACAGAATTGTTACTCAGGGAAAGACACAGAATTGTTACTCAGGGACAGACACAGAATTGTTACTGAGGGACACAGAATTGTTACTGAGGGACACAAAATTGTTACTCAGCGACAGACACAGAATTGTTACTCAGGGACAGACACAGAATTGTTACTGAGGGACATAGAATTGTTACTGAGGGACACAGAATTGTTACTGAGGGACACAGAATTGTTACTCAGGGACACAGAATTGTTACTGAGGGACACAGAATTGTTACTGAGGGACACAGAATTGTTACTCAGGGACACAGAATTGTTACTGAGGGACACAGAATTGTTACTGAGGGACACAGAATTGTTACTCAGGGACACAGAATTGTTACTGAGGGACACAGAATTGTTACTCAGGGACACAGAATTGTTACTCAGGGACAGACACAGAATTGTTACTCAGGGACAGACACAGAATTGTTACTGAGGGACGCAGAATTGTTACTGAGGGACACAGAATTGTTACTGAGGGACACAGATTTGTTACTGAGGGCCACAGAACCGTTACTTAGGGCCACAGAAACGTTACTTAGGGACACAGAATTGTTACTCAGGGACAGACACAGAATTGTTACTCAGGGACAGACACAGAATTGTTACTGAGGGACACAGAATTGTTACTCAGGGACACAGAATTGTTACTGAGGGACACAGAATTGTTACTCATTGACAGACACAGAATTGTTACTCAGGGACAGACACAGAATTGTTACTGAGGGACACAGAATTGTTACTGAGGGACACAGAATTGTTACTCAGCGACAGACACAGAATTGTTACTCAGGGACAGACACAGAATTGTTACTGAGGGACACAGAATTGTTACTGAGGGACACAGAATTGTTACTGAGGGACACAGAATTGTTACTCAGGGACACAGAATTGTTACTGAAGGACACAGAATTGTTACTGAGGGACACAGAATTGTTACTCAGGGAAACAGAGTTGTTACTCAGGGACAGACACAGAATTGTTACTCAGGGACACAGAATTGTTACTGAGGGACACAGAATTGTTACTCAGGGACACAGAATTGTTACTCAGGGAAAGACACAGAATTGTTACTCAGGGACAGACACAGAATTGTTACTGAGGGACACAGAATTGTTACTGAGGGACACAAAATTGTTACTCAGCGACAGACACAGAATTGATACTCAGGGACAGACACAGAATTGTTACTGAGGGACATAGAATTGTTACTGAGGGACACAGAATTGTTACTGAGGGACACAGAATTGTTACTCAGGGACACAGAATTGTTACTGAGGGACACAGAATTGTTACTGAGGGACACAGAATTGTTACTCAGGGACACAGAATTG
Organism: Staurois parvus; assembly: GCF_062004578.1. Classification (NCBI taxonomy): domain Eukaryota; kingdom Metazoa; phylum Chordata; class Amphibia; order Anura; family Ranidae; genus Staurois; species Staurois parvus. Next base: position 1,608,481 of record NW_028319098.1, read on the forward strand.
TTACTGAGGGACACAGAATTGTTACTGAGGGACACAGAATTGTTACTTAGGGACACAGAATTGCTACTGAGGGACACAGAATTGTTACTGAGGGACACAGAATTGTTACTCAGGGACAGACACAGAATTGCTACTCAGGGACAGACACAGAATTGTTACTGAGGGACACAGAATTGTTACTGAGGGAAACAGAATTGGTACTGAGGGACACAGATTTGTTACTGAGGGCCACAGAACCGTTACTTAGGGCCACAGAAACGTTACTTAGGGACACAGAATTGTTACTCAGGGACAGACACAAAATTGTTACTCAGGGACATACACAGAATTGTTACTCAGGGACAGACACAGAATTGTTACTGAGGGACACAGAATTGTTACTGAGGGAAACAGAATTGTTACTGAGGGACACAGAATTGTTACTGAGGGACACAGAATTGTTACTCAGCGACAGACACAGAATTGTTATCAGGGACAGAAAAAGAATTGTTACTGAGGGACACAGAATTGTTACTGAGGGACACAGAATTGTTACTGAGGGACACAGATTTGTTACTGAGGGCCACAGAACCGTTACTTAGGGCCACAGAAACGTTACTTAGGGACACAGAATTGTTACTCAGGGACAGACACAGAATTGTTACTGAGGGACACAGAATTGTTACTGAGGGACATAGAATTGTTACTGAGGGACACAGAATTGTTACTCAGGGACACAGAATTTTTACTCAGGGACACAGAATTGTTACTGAGGGACACAGAATTGTTACTCAGGGACAGACACAGAATTGTTACTCAGGGACAGACACAGAATTGTTACTGAGGGACACAGAATTGTTATTGAGGGACACAGAATTGTTACTCAGCGACAGACACAGAATTGTTATCAGGGACAGAAACAGAATTGTTACTGAGGGACACAGAATTGTTACTGTGGGACACAGAATTGTTACTGAGGGACACAGATTTGTTACTGAGGGCCACAGAACCGTTACTTAGGGCCACAGAAACGTTACTTAGGGACACAGAATTGTTACTCAGGGACAGACACAGAATTATTACTGAGGGACAGAGAATTGTAACTGAGAGCCACAGAACTGTTACTTAGGGCCACAGAAACGTTACTTAGGGCCACAGAAACGTTACTTAGGGCTACAGAAACGTTACTTAGGGCCACAGAATCGTTACTTAGGGCCACAGAATCGTTACTTAGGGCCACAGAAACGTTACTTAGGGCCACAGAAACGTTACTTAGGGCCACAGAATTGTTACTTAGGGACAGACACAGAATTGTTACTGAGGGACACATATTTGTTACTGAGGGCCACAGAACCGTTACTTAGGGCCACAGAAACGTTACTTAGGGACACAGAATTGTTACTCAGGGAAAGACACAGAATTGTTACTTAGGGACACAGAATTGTTACTCAGGGACAGACACAGAATTGTTACTGAGGGACACAGAATTGTTACTGAGGGACACAGAATTGTTACTCAGGGACACAGAATTGTTACTGAGGGACACAGAATTGTTACTCAGGGACACAGAGTTGTTACTCAGGGACAGACACAGAATTGTTACTGAGGGACACAGAATTGTTACTCAGGGACACAGAATTGTTACTCAGGGACACAGAATTGTTACTCAGGGACAGACACAGAATTGTTACTCAGGGACAGACACAGAATTGTTACTGAGGGACACAGAATTGTTACTGAGGGACACAAAATTGTTACTCAGCAACAGACACAGAATTGTTACTCAGGGACAGACACAGAATTGTTACTGAGGGACATAGAATTGTTACTGAGGGACACAGAATTGTTACTGAGGGACACAGAATTGTTACTCAGGGACACATAATTGTTACTGAGGGACACAGAATTGTTACTGAGGGACACAGAATTGTTACTCAGGGACACAGAATTGTTACTGAGGGACACAGAATTGTTACTGAGGGACACAGAATTGTTACTCAGGGACAGACACAGAATTGTTACTGAGGGATTCAGAATTGTTACTGAGGGACACAGAATTGTTACTTAGGGACACAGAATTGCTACTGAGGGACACAGAATTGTTACTGAGGGACACAGAATTGTTACTCAGGGACAGACACAGAATTGCTACTCAGGGACAGACACAGAATTGTTACTGAGGGACACAGAATTGTTACTGAGGGACACAGAATTGTTACTCAGGGACACAGAATTGTTACTGAGGGACACAGAATTGTTACTGAGGGACACAGAATTGTTACTCAGCGACAGACACAGAATTGTTACTCAGGGACAGACACAGAATTGTTACTGAGGGACACAGAATTGTTACTCAGGGACACAGAATTGTTACTGAGGGACACAGAATTGTTACTGAGGGACACAGAATTGTTACTCAGGGACACAGAATTGTTACTGAGGGACACAGAATTGTTACTGAGGGACACAGAATTGTTACTCAGGGACAGACACAGAATTGTTACTCAGGGACAGACACAGAATTGTTACTGAGGGACACAGAATTGTTACTGAGGGACACAGAATTGTTACTGAGGGACACAGATTTGTTACTGAGGGCCACAGAACCGTTACTTAGGGCCACAGAAACGTTACTTAGGGACACAGAATTGTTACTCAGGGACAGACACAGAATTGTTACTCAGGGACAGACACAGAATTGTTACTGAGGGACACAGAATTGTTACTGAGGGACACAGAATTGTTACTCAGGGACACAGAATTGTTACTGAGGGACACAGAATTGTTACTGAGGGACACATAATTGTTACTCAGGGACAGACACAGAATTGTTACTCAGGGACAGACACAGAATTGTTACTGAGGGACACAGAATTGTTACTGAGGGACACAGAATTGTTACTCAGCGACAGACACAGAATTGTTACTCAGGGACAGACACAGAATTGTTACTGAGGGACACAGAATTGTTACTGAGGGACACAGAATTGTTACTGAGGGACACAGAATTGTTACTGAGGGACACAGAATTGTTACTCAGGGATACAGAGTTGTTACTCAGGGACAGACACAGAATTGTTACTGAGGGACACAGAATTGTTACTGAGGGACACAGAATTGTTACTCAGGGACACAGAATTGTTACTCAGGGACAGACACAGAATTGTTACTCAGGGACAGACACAGAATTGTTACTGAGGGACACAGAATTGTTACTGAGGGACACAGAATTGTTACTCAGCGACAGACACAGAATTGTTACTCAGGGACACACACAGAATTGTTACTGAGGGACATAGAATTGTTACTGAGGGACACAGAATTGTTACTGAGGGACACAGAATTGTTACTCAGGGACACATAATTGTTACTGAGGGACACAGAATTGTTACTGAGGGACACAGAATTGTTACTCAGGGACACAGAATTGTTACTCAGGGACACAGAATTGTTACTGAGGGACACAGAATTGTTACTGAGGGACACAGAATTGTTACTTAGGGACACAGAATTGTTACTCAGGGACAGACACAGAATTGTTTCTCAGGGACACAGAATTGTTTAATTAAAGAGTATGTCAGACAACATGCATAGGAGTGGCAGAGGAGCCAATATTTTAGGAGCGAGCAGACGTGGCAGCAGAGGAAGGGGTCGAGGCAGCACTAGTCGCAGCCAGAGGCCAGTGCTCCCGCTGTCATCCAGCGGTCGTGTCTCCACCGACAACCCTGCCGTCATCGATTGGTTGGCTCGGTCGTCTTCCTCTTCCCAGGTCACCTCTGACACCTACAGCCAACGGTCGGTGGGTACGTCAGACACAACCGTTAGTTGGCATGGCCTGGGAGCAAGCCCACTGAAATCACGTGTCCTCGACCTGCCCCTGTCCTTTGGTGTTCCCTCACCAAGCGAAGTATCGTATGCTGTGGGCTCAGCCCCACTGTACAGTGAGGAAGAGCTAACAGAGGGCGGTCAGGAACGGGGGGAGACATCCGCCTCTTCAGCAGCCAGGCGAAGAAGTAGTGGCGAGGAGAGTGGCTCGGTAGCCGGTCTAGAGACAGGTCTGTCTCCTGACCCACACACAGCCGAGGGGGCTAGTAGTGAGGCGGAGACCCTAATTGATGATGATGAGGCTGATCGCACTTGGCAGCCTCGTCGTCATCAGGCTATTGCTTCCGCATCATCAGGTGAAGAGGGTGGCAGCTTGGCAGCGAGCAAAATTGTTGGTGGGTTGCCCAGGAGGCAGCAGGGTCGCAGCAGTGTCAGTGGAGGCAAACGGCCACGGAGTACAGCACCAGCTCCACTGCAGCCTACCACCACGGCCAGTAGTGGTGCCGGTGTGCACGGAGGAAGCAGCAGTCAGCCAGTGAGGAGTATCGGGGGCAAAGTTTCCTACTCGGCGGTGTGGCAATTTTTTGTCAAGCCGCCCGAGGAAGTAAACGTAGCCGTATGTCGACTATGTGGCCAGAAAGTCAAGCGTGGCCAGGGGGCCCATGTTGGGACTACAGCGTTGCGACAGCATATGCAGCGTCGCCATTTGGTGGCCTGGGAAAACCGTGATAAAGATACGGCGGTTCTGCCCGCCCCAGCCCCCGCTCCATCACCCGCTCCGTTACTTGCTCCGTCACCCGACGTCAATCACCCTCTATCAGCCAGTCAAGGCTCCAACACCTCTGCTGAGGGGAGTTGTCGCTCGTTGGCATCTTCCGCTCGTTCTGATGCTCCTTCTCCTGCTACTCCTCTTCACGGATTCCGTCAGCAGTCTTTCTTGGAAGCCGTTTCCAAGAGACAACAGTTTGCGAGCACGCACCCGACGGTGCAAAAGCTGAACGTCCTCCTGTCCAAGTTGCTGGTGCTGCAGTCCCTCCCTTTCCAAGTGGTGGACTCAGCACCTTTCCGAGAAATGATGGCTTGTGCCGCGCCGCGGTGGAGAGTGCCAAGCCGTCATTTCTTCGCCAAAAAGGCAGTGCCAGCCCTGCATTCACATGTAGAAGAGATGGTGGGCCAGTCTTTGAGCATGTCGGTCTCTGCCAAAGTGCACGGCAGCGCCGACGTGTGGAGCTGTAACTACGGTCAGGGACAGTACATGTCATTTACGGCCCACTGGGTGAACGTGGTGCCGTCACAGCCGCACCAGCAACTTGGACAGGTCACGCCGCTTTTGCCTCCACGTTTGCACGTCCTTGGTCCGGCAAAGATGTCCGCCTCTACCACCTCTTCTTCCGCCGTGTCCTCAGCCGCCACCCCCGTGCCAAGTCCCATTACCCGACCGGCATATCACATGTGCAGGGCGCAACGGTGTCACGCTGTGCTGCACCTGGTATGCCTTGGCGAACGTAGTCACACAGGGGAGGAACTTCTGAGTGTAATGAACAGAGAAATCGACAGATGGCTGTCTCCGCGCAAACTGAAAATCGGAACCATGTTGACCGACAACGGAAAGAACATGGTGTCTGCTCTGCGTCAAGGAAGGTTGTGCCATGCGCCATGCATGGCTCACGTGTTCAATCTGGTTGTCAAGCGGTTCCTAAAATCCACCATCCCACTGCAAGACATCCTTAAAATGTCACGTAAACTTTGCATGCATTTCAGCCATTCCTACACCGCAAAGCACACCCTCCTTGAGCTGCAGCGGCAGAACGGAATTCCACAGCATCGCCTGATCTGCGACGTTGCAGCAAGGTGGAATTCAACCCTACACATGTTAGACCGCCTTTACGAACAGCGAAAGGCCATCATCGATTTCCTGATGTTACAAGCGGATAAAGGTACTCCCCTGTGTAACTTCGATGTCAGCCATTGGCAGCTCATGCGTGACACCTGCCGCTTGCTCAGGCCCTTTGAGGAGGCCACGCTATTCGTGAGTCGGCAGGACTATGGGATGAATGACGTCATTCCTCTGTTGCACGTCCTGGAACAAATGCTGTTAACAATGGCTGGTCAGAGTGCGGTAGATGTGGCGCACAGATCTCAACGCCACATGACCCCTGTGGGGGCAGGACAGGAAGAAGAGGAGGAGGTAGAGGAGGACATTTGTGCTCAGGAATTATTGAGTGAAATGGGTGGTTTTTAAACTCAGCGGACAGGAGTGGAGGAGCAGGAGCATCTGGTAGAGGAGGAGGAGGAGACAGAGGACCCAGACGCACCGTGGCAGTATGCTGTGGAGATGGAGGCAGGGAGTCCCTCGCATTCCTTGGCACAAATGGCCCATAGCATGCTCGGTTGCTTGCGTAGCGACAGCCGAATAATAACCATCAGACAGAGGGATGACTTTTGGCTGTCCACCTTGTTGGACCCTCGCTACCGTTCAAAAATGGTGGCCTTTTTCACACCTGCTGAGAGGGAGGCCAAAATAACGTACTATAAAAACCACCTATGTAGTCAGCTGGTCTCTGCCTTTCTGCGCTAACGTCCATCCTCAGACACTGTGGGCCCTGTGCGCTCGCGTTCCGCTGCCATGGCAGCAGGGGAGGGGTGGGGTGGTAGGAGCAGTGGCAGCTCCACCAGCAGCAGCTGCCTCAGTCTGCAGTCGATGATGAGTAGCTTTCTTCACCAGCGCAGTGAGGAAACTACTAACCAGCCGCAGCAGCAGCAGCAGCATCAGGTGGACATGGAGCAGGACCTCAAACAACAGGCTTGGGCCTACCTGGACAGCACCCTGCCAACCGAGGTAGACAATCCCCTTGACTACTGGGCAACGAAACTTGACCTTTGGCCCCAACTAGCTGAATTTGCCCTTGAAAGGCTGTCATGCCCGGCCAGTAGCGTGGCATCGGAGCGCGTGTTTAGTGCGGCAGGAGGTATTGTAACTCGGCGGAGGACACGACTGTCCACCCAAAGTGTGGAGAGACTCACGTTTGTGAAAATGAATCAGGCGTGGATTAGTCTGGATTTCAAACCACCAGTTCCTGACACAACTGACTAAATCTGCCATGAATCATGCCCCAAACATGTGCCACTTTCAGGTCTCCTCACACTGCTGGTGTGTTCCATTTTTTGTCATAGGGTGCTGGCAGATTACGGGCCTCCCATAGCTGCTGCCAGGCCCCTAATCTGCCATTGGCCCTTATACCGCCTCCTCATGCTGCTGCCAGGTCCACAGTCTCTCATGGGTCCCTGTACGCCCTCCCATTGCTGCTGTCTCCATCGCCACACTCTGCCATGTGCCACTTTCAGGTCTCCTCACACACTGCTGGTGTGTTACATTTTTTGTCATAGGGTGCTGGCAGATTACGGGCCTCCCATAGCTGCTGCCAGGCCCCTAATCTGCCATGGGCCCCTGTACCGCCTCCTCATGCTGCTGCCAGGTCCACAGTGTCTCATGCCATGTGCCACTTTCAGGTCTCCTCACACTGCTGGTGTGTTCCATTTTTTGTCATAGGGTGCTGGCAGATTACGGGCCTCCCAAAGCTGCTGCCAGGCCCCTAATCTGCCATGGGCCCCTATACCGCCTCCTCATGCTGCTGCCAGGTCCAGACTCTCTCATGGGTCCCTGTACGGCCTCCCATTGCTGCTGTCTCCATCGCCACACTCTGCCATGTGCCACTTTCAGGTCTCCTCACACTGCTGGTGTGTTCCATTTTTTGTCATAGGGTGCTGGCAGATTACGGGCCTCCTATAGCTGCTGCCAGGCCCCTAATCTGCCATGGGCCCCTATACCGCCTCCTCATGCTGCTGACAGGTCCAGAGTCTCTCATGGGTCCCTGTACGGCCTCCCATTGCTGCTGTCTCCATCGCCACACTCTGCCATGTGCCACTTTCAGGTCTCCTCACACACTGCTGGTGTGTTCCATTTTTTGTCATAGGGTGCTGGCAGATTACGGGCCTCCCATAGCTGCTGCCAGGCCCCTAATCTGCCATGGGCCCCTATACCGCCTCCTCATGCTGCTGCCAGGTCCAGAGTCTCTCATGGGTCCCTGTACGGCCTCCCATTGCTGCTGTCTCCATCGCCACACTCTGCCATGTGCCACTTTCAGGTCTCCTCACACTGCTGGTGTGTTCCATTTTTTGTCATAGGGTGCTGGCAGATTACGGGCCTCCTATAGCTGCTGCCAGGCCCCTAATCTGCCATGGGCCCCTATACCGCCTCCTCATGCTGCTGCCAAGTCCAGAGTCTCTCATGGGTCCCTGTACGGCCTCCCATTGCTGCTGTCTCCATCGCCACACTCTGCCATGTGCCACTTTCAGGTCTCCTCACACACTGCTGGTGTGTTCCATTTTTTTCATAGGGTGCTGGCAGATTACGGGCCTCCCATAGCTGCTGCCAGGCCCCTAATCTGCCATGGGCCCCTGTATCGCCTCCTCATGCTGCTGCCCGCTCCACAGTGTCTCATGCCATGTGCCACTTTCAGGTCTCCTCACACTGCTGGTGTGTTCCATTTTTTGTCATAGGGTGCTGGCAGATTACGGGCCTCCCATAGCTGCTGCCAGGCCCCTAATCTGCCATGGGCCCCTGTACCGCCTCCTCATGCTGCTGCCAGGTCCACAGTGTCTCATGCCATGTGCCACTTTCAGGTCTCCTCACACTGCTGGTGTGTTCCATTTTTTGTCATAGGGTGCTGGCAGATTACGGGCCTCCCAAAGCTGCTGCCAGGCCCCTAATCTGCCATGGGCCCCTATACCGCCTCCTCATGCTGCTGCCAGGTCCAGACTCTCTCATGGGTCCCTGTACGGCCTCCCATTGCTGCTGTCTCCATCGCCACACTCTGCCATGTGCCACTTTCAGGTCTCCTCACACTGCTGGTGTGTTCCATTTTTTGTCATAGGGTGCTGGCAGATTACGGGCCTCCTATAGCTGCTGCCAGGCCCCTAATCTGCCATGGTCCCCTATACCGCCTCCTCATGCTGCTGCCAGGTCCAGAGTCTCTCATGGGTCCCTGTACGGCCTCCCATTGCTGCTGTCTCCATCGCCACCCTCTGCCATGTGCCACTTTCAGGTCTCCTCACACACTGCTGGTGTGTTCCATTTTTTGTCATAGGGTGCTGGCAGATTACGGGCCTCCCATAGCTGCTGCCAGGCCCCTAATCTGCCATGGGCCCCTATACCGCCTCCTCATGCTGCTGCCAGGTCCAGAGTCTCTCATGGGTCCCTGTACGGCCTCCCATTGCTGCTGTCTCCATCGCCACACTCTGCCATGTGCCACTTTCAGGTCTCCTCACACTGCTGGTGTGTTCCATTTTTTGTCATAGGGTGCTGGCAGATTACGGGCCTCCTATAGCTGCTGCCAGGCCCCTAATCTGCCATGGGCCCCTATACCGCCTCCTCATGCTGCTGCCAGGTCCAGAGTCTCTCATGGGTCCCTGTACGGCCTCCTATTGCTGCTGTCTCCATCGCCACACTCTGCCATGTGCCACTTTCAGGTCTACTCACACACTGCTGGTGTGTTCCATTTTTTGTCATAGGGTGCTGGCAGATTACGGGCCTCCAATAGCTGCTGCCAGGCCCCTAATCTGCCATGGGCCCCTGTACCGCCTCCTCATGCTGCTGCCCGGTCCACAGTGTCTCATGCCATGTGCCACTTTCAGGTCTCCTCACACTGCTGGTGTGTTCCATTTTTTGTCATAGGGTGCTGGCAGATTACGGGCCTCCCATAGCTGCTGCCAGGCCCCTAATCTGCCATGGGCCCCTGTACCGCCTCCTCATGCTGCTGCCAGGTCCACAGTGTCTCATGCCCTGTGCCACTTTCAGGTCTCCTCACACTGCTGGTGTGTTCCATTTTTTGTCATAGGGTGCTGGCAGATTACGGGCCTCCCATAGCTGCTGCCAGGCCCCTAATCTGCCATGGGCCCCTATACCGCCTCCTCATGCTGCTGCCAGGTCCAGACTCTCTCATGGGTCCCTGTACGGCCTCCCATTGCTGCTGTCTCCATCGCCACACTCTGCCATGTGCCACTTTCAGGTCTCCTCACACTGCTGGTGTGTTCCATTTTTTGTCATAGGGTGCTGGCAGATTATGGGCCTCCTATAGCTGCTGCCAGGCCCCTAATCTGCCATGGGCCCCTATACCGCCTCCTCATGCTGCTGCCAGGTCCAGAGTCTCTCATGGGTCCCTGTACGGCCTCCCATTGCTGCTGTCTCCATCGCCACACTCTGCCATGTGCCACTTTCAGGTCTCCTCACACACTGCTGGTGTGTTCCATTTTTTGTCATAGGGTGCTGGCAGATTACGGGCCTCCCATAGCTGCTGCCAGGCCCCTAATCTGCCATGGGCCCCTATACCGCCTCCTCATGCTGCTGCCAGGTCCAGAGTCTCTCATGGGTCCCTGTACGGCCTCCCATTGCTGCTGTCTCCATCGCCACACTCTGCCATGTGCCACTTTCAGGTCTCCTCACACTGCTGGTGTGTTCCATTTTTTGTCATAGGGTGCTGGCAGATTACGGGCCTCCTATAGCTGCTGCCAGGCCCCTAATCTGCCATGGGCCCCTATACCGCCTCCTCATGCTGCTGCCAGGTCCAGAGTCTCTCATGGGTCCCTGTACGGCCTCCCATTGCTGCTGTCTCCATCGCCACACTCTGCCATGTGCCACTTTCAGGTCTCCTCACACACTGCTGGTGTGTTCCATTTTTTGTCATAGGGTGCTGGCAGATTACGGGCCTCCCATAGCTGCTGCCAGGCCCCTAATCTGCCATGGGCCCCTGTACCGCCTCCTCATGCTGCTGCCCGGTCCACAGTGTCTCATGCCATGTGCCACTTTCAGGTCTCCTCACACTGCTGGTGTGTTCCATTTTTTGTCATAGGGTGCTGGCAGATTACGGGCCTCCCATAGCTGCTGCCAAGCCCCTAATCTGCCATGGGCCCCTATACCGCCTCCTCATGCTGCTGCCAGGTCCAGACTCTCTCATGGGTCCCTGTACGGCCTCCCATTGCTGCTGTCTCCATCTCCACACTCTGCCATGTGCCACTTTCAGGTCTCCTCACACTGCTGGTGTGTTCCATTTTTTGTCATAGGGTGCTGGCAGATTACGGGCCTCCTATAGCTGCTGCCAGGCCCCTAATCTGCCATGGGCCCCTATACCGCCTCCTCATGCTGCTGCCAGGTCCAGAGTCTCTCATGGGTCCCTGTACGGCCTCCCATTGCTGCTGTCTCCATCGCCACACTCTGCCATGTGCCACTTTCAGGTCTCCTCACACACTGCTGGTGTGTTCCATTTTTTGTCATAGGGTGCTGGCAGATTACGGGCCTCCCATAGCTGCTGCCAGGCCCCTAATCTGCCATGGGCCCCTATACCGCCTCCTCATGCTGCTGCCAGGTCCAGAGTCTCTCATGGGTCCCTGTACGGCCTCCCATTGCTGCTGTCTCCATCGCCACACTCTGCCATGTGCCACTTTCAGGTCTCCTCACACTGCTGGTGTGTTCCATTTTTTGTCATAGGGTGCTGGCAGATTACGGGCCTCCTATAGCTGCTGCCAGGCCCCTAATCTGCCATGGGCCCCTATACCGCCTCCTCATGCTGCTGCCAGGTCCAGAGTCTCTCATGGGTCCCTGTACAGCCTCCCATTGCTGCTGTCTCCATCGCCACACTCTGCCATGTGCCACTTTCAGGTCTCCTCACACACTGCTGGTGTGTTCCATTTTTTGTCATAGGGTGCTGGCAGATTACGGGCCTCCCATAGCTGCTGCCAGGCCCCTAATCTGCCATGGGCCCCTGTACCGCCTCCTCATGCTGCTGCCCGGTCCACAGTGTCTCATGCCATGTGCCACTTTCAGGTCTCCTCACACTGCTGGTGTGTTCCATTTTTTGTCATAGGGTGCTGGCAGATTACGGGCCTCCCATAGCTGCTGCCAGGCCCCTAATCTGCCATGGGCCCCTGTACCGCCTCCTCATGCTGCTGCCAGGTCCACAGTGTCTCATGCCCTGTGCCACTTTCAGGTCTCCTCACACTGCTGGTGTGTTCCATTTTTTGTCATAGGGTGCTGGCAGATTACGGGCCTCCCATAGCTGCTGCCAGGCCCCTAATCTGCCATGGGCCCCTATACCACCTCCTCATGCTGCTGCCAGGTCCAGACTCTCTCATGGGTCCCTGTACGGCCTCCCATTGCTGCTGTCTCCATCGCCACACTCTGCCATGTGCCACTTTCAGGTCTCCTCACACTGCTGGTGTGTTCCATTTTTTGTCATAGGGTGCTGGCAGATTACGGACCTCCTATAGCTGCTGCCAGGCCCCTAATCTGCCATGGGCCCCTATACCGCCTCCTCATGCTGCTGCCAGGTCCAGAGTCTCTCATGGGTCCCTGTACGGCCTCCCATTGCTGCTGTCTCCATCGCCACACTCTGCCATGTGCCACTTTCAGGTCTCCTCACACACTGCTGGTGTGTTTCATTTTTTGTCATAGGGTGCTGGCAGATTACGGGCCTCCCATAGCTGCTGCCAGGCCCCTAATCTGCCATGGGCCCCTATACCGCCTCCTCATGCTGCTGCCAGGTCCAGAGTCTCTCATGGGTCCCTGTACGGCCTCCCATTGCTGCTGTCTCCATCGCCACACTCTGCCATGTGCCACTTTCAGGTCTCCTCACACTGCTGGTGTGTTCCATTTTTTGTCATAGGGTGCTGGCAGATTACGGGCCTCCTATAGCTGCTGCCAGGCCCCTAATCTGCCATGGGCCCCTATACCGCCTCCTCATGCTGCTGCCAGGTCCAGAGTCTCTCATGGGTCCCTGTACGGCCTCCCATTGCTGCTGTCTCCATCGCCACACTCTGCCATGTGCCACTTTCAGGTCTCCTCACACTGCTGGTGGGTTCCATTTTTTGTCATAGGGTGCTGGCAGATTACGGGCCTCCCATAGCTGCTGCCAGGCCCCTAATCTGCCATGGGCCCCTGTACCGCCTCCTCATGCTGCTGCCAGGTCCACAGTGTCTCATGCCCTGTGCCACTTTCAGGTCTCCTCACACTGCTGGTGTGTTCCATTTTTTGTCATAGGGTGCTGGCAGATTACGGGCCTCCCATAGCTGCTGCCAGGCCCCTAATCTGCCATGGGCCCCTGTACCGCCTCCTCATGCTGCTGCCAGGTCCACAGTGTCTCATGCCATGTGCCACTTTCAGGTCTCCTCACACTGCTGGTGTGTTCCATTTTTTGTCATAGGGTGCTGGCAGATTACGGGCCTCCCATAGCTGCTGCCAGGCCCCTAATCTGCCATGGGCCCCTATACCGCCTCCTCATGCTGCTGCCAGGTCCAGAGTCTCTCATGGGTCCCTGTACGGCCTCCCATTGCTGCTGTCTCCATCGCCACACTCTGCCATGTGCCACTTTCAGGTCTCCTCACACTGCTGGTGGGTTCCATTTTTTGTCATAGGGTGCTGGCAGATTACGGGCCTCCCATAGCTGCTGCCAGGCCCCTAATCTGCCATGGGCCCCTGTACCGCCTCCTCATGCTGCTGCCAGGTCCACAGTGTCTCATGCCCTGTGCCACTTTCAGGTCTCCTCACACTGCTGGTGTGTTCCATTTTTTGTCATAGGGTGCTGGCAGATTACGGGCCTCCCATAGCTGCTGCCAGGCCCCTAATCTGCCATGGGCCCCTGTACCGCCTCCTCATGCTGCTGCCCGGTCCACAGTGTCTCATGCCATGTGCCACTTTCAGGTCTCCTCACACTGCTGGTGTGTTCCATTTTTTGTCATAGGGTGCTGGCAGATTACGGGCCTCCCATAGCTGCTGCCAGGCCCCTAATCTGCCATGGGCCCCTGTACCGCCTCCTCATGCTGCTGCCAGGTCCACAGTGTCTCATGCCCTGTGCCACTTTCAGGTCTCCTCACACTGCTGGTGTGTTCCATTTTTTGTCATAGGGTGCTGGCAGATTACGGGCCTCCCATAGCTGCTGCCAGGCCCCTAATCTGCCATGGGCCCCTATACCGCCTCCTCATGCTGCTGCCAGGTCCAGACTCTCTCATGGGTCCCTGTACGGCCTCCCATTGCTGCTGTCTCCATCGCCACACTCTGCCATGTGCCACTTTCAGGTCTCCTCACACTGCTGGTGTGTTCCATTTTTTGTCATAGGGTGCTGGCAGATTACGGGCCTCCCATAGCTGCTGCCAGGCCCCTAATCTGCCATGGGCCCCTGTACCGCCTCCTCATGCTGCTGCCAGGTCCACAGTGTCTCATGCCATGTGCCACTTTCAGGTCTCCTCACACTGCTGGTGTGTTCCATTTTTTGTCATAGGGTGCTGGCAGATTACGGGCCTCCCATAGCTGCTGCCAGGCCCCTAATCTGCCATGGGCCCCTATACCGCCTCCTCATGCTGCTGCCAGGTCCAGACTCTCTCATGGGTCCCTGTACGGCCTCCCATTGCTGCTGTCTCCATTGCCACACTCTGCCATGTGCCACTTTCAGGTCTCCTCACACTGCTGGTGTGTTCCATTTTTTGTCATAGGGTGCTGGCAGATTACGGGCCTCCTATAGCTGCTGCCAGGCCCCTAATCTGCCATGGGCCCCTATACCGCCTCCTCATGCTGCTGCCAGGTCCAGAGTCTCTCATGGGTCCCTGTACGGCCTCCCATTGCTGCTGTCTCCATCGCCACACTCTGCCATGTGCCACTTTCAGGTCTCCTCACACACTGCTGGTGTGTTCCATTTTTTGTCATAGGGTGCTGGCAGATTACGGGCCTCCCATAGCTGCTGCCAGGCCCCTAATCTGCCATGGGCCCCTATACTGCCTCCTCATGCTGCTGCCAGGTCCACAGTCTCTCATGGGTCCCTGTACGGCCTCCCATTGCTGCTGTCTCCATCGCCACACTCTGCCATGTGCCACTTTCAGGTCTCCTCACACACTGCTGGTGTGTTCCATTTTTTGTCATAGGGTGCTGGCAGATTACGGGCCTCCCATAGCTGCTGCCAGGCCCCTAATCTGCCATGGGCCCCTATACCGCCTCCTCATGCTGCTGCCCGGTCCAGAGTCTCTCATGGGTCCCTGTACGGCCTCCCATTGCTGCTGTCTCCATCGCCACACTCTGCCATGTGCCACTTTCAGGTCTCCTCACACTGCTGGTGTGTTCCATTTTTTGTCATAGGGTGCTGGCAGATTACGGGCCTCCTATAGCTGCTGCCAGGCCCCTAATCTGCCATGGGCCCCTATACCGCCTCCTCATGCTGCTGCCATGTCCAGAGTCTCTCATGGTTCCCTGTACGGCCTCCCATTGCTGCTGTCTCCATCGCCACACTCTGCCATGTGCCACTTTCAGGTCTCCTCACACTGCTGGTGGGTTCCATTTTTTGTCATAGGGTGCTGGCAGATTACGGGCCTCCCATAGCTGCTGCCAGGCTCCTAATCTGCCATGGGCCCCTATACCACCTCCTCATGCTGCTGCCAGGTCCAGAGTCTCTCATGGGTCCCTGTACGGCCTCCCATTGCTGCTGTCTCCATCGCCACACTCTGCCATGTGCCACTTTCAGGTCTCCTCACACACTGCTGGTGTGTTCCATTTTTTGTCATAGGGTGCTGGCAGATTACGGGCCTCCCATTGCTGCTGCCAGGCCCGTAATCTGCCATGGGCCCCCGTACCGACTCCTCATGCTGCTGCCAGGCCCGTAATCTGTCATGGGCCCCTGTTGTCGCTTGTTGGCATATTCCGCTCGTTCAGATGCTCCTTCTCCTGCTACTCCTCTTCACGGATTCCGTCAGCAGTCTTTCTTGGAATCCGTTTCCAAGAGACAACAGTTTGCGAGCACGCACCCAACGGTGCAGAAGCTGAACGTCCTCCTGTCCAAGTTGCTGCTGCCAGGCTCATAATCTGTCATGCGCCCCTGTACCGCCTCCTTATGCTCCTGCCAGGTCCAGAGTGTGTCATGGGCCCCCGTACCGACTCCTCATGCTGCTGCCAGGCCCGTAATCTGTCATGGGCCCCTGTACCGCCTCCTCATGCTGCTGCCAGGTCCAGAGTGTGTCATGGGTCCCTGTACGGCCTCCCATTGCTGCTGCCAGGCCCGTAATCTGCCATAGGCCCCCGTACCGACTCCTCATGCTGCTGCCAGGCCCGTAATCTGTCATGGGCCCCTGTACCGCCTCCTAATGCTGCTGCCAGGTCCAGAGTGTGTCATGGGTCCCTGTACGGCCTCCCATTGCTGCTGTCTCCATCGCCACACTCTGCCATGTGCCACTTTCAGGTCTCCTCACACTGCTGGTGGTTTCCATTTTTGTCATAGGGTGCTGTATGGCCTCCCATTGCTGCTGCCTCCACCGCCACACTGTGGCTCCACACTCTGGTTTTGGCCCCGTGACTGCCCAAATGAGTGAAGTGTGCGGTGATTCTAAGATCGACGGCACTCATCTGCATGTCATACTGACTGTCAGTATTATTTCTCTTCCCCAGCAGACTCCAAGGGCATTTAAATTAAAGGTACAGTGTTCTGCACTAATATAAAGGCTCTCTGAAGCCTAGAAACACCCTTTTATAAGTTAAATTCGCAGCGAATATATTCGACTCGAATCGAAATTTTTTCACGAATTCGCCGAATCAGTCGAATCGAATTTTTGAATAATTCGCTCATCTCTAATTGACTCATTTATCTGCTGGAAGTCTCTTCCAAGTATTCACTGCTGTTTCTGTAAAATAAAACTTTTTAAGATTAGTTTCGAGCTTGAGAGTTCGAGATTATGTTCCTGTTTTGACTTTATATTAAAAATACTGCCCTCCTAAACGTATTCAGTTTCATAATGTATTTGTAGTAACACCTCCGAAGGAGTCGTTGATACACAGTATTTGGGGCCCTTCACTCCTTATCTGGCCCTAGACAGAGCCCCACTCCTGCTGACACCACTTGAATACCTTTTTCTAGGCCCTCCCAGCAGTCACACAAGAAGGGTGCACACCATGGTAAAATAATCAGGTTGTATTGATAGGACTACAATGATCAGGCGATACAGCAGTTTAAAGATTAAAAGTTGCACACAATGAAACATCACTATGACAATGCAGCGCAGTTAGCTCAGGTACAATTTTAAAGTGAAGCGTATTATGTCCTGCAGGAACCAGAGCGTAAACAATAGCTCTCTGACTGGGAGATCACACCCCAAGTAAATTCAAGAGGCGAACAAAAGAACAACAAGCTAGCTCACTTGAGGGCTCTCAGTCGGGAGAGTCTAGGCATAGCCCTGAAAGTTTGTAAATCCCCTGCACACCAATACTGCTACCAAACAGACCCTTAGTGTCCAAATAACCCTATAATATAAACGTATGCCGGCTTAGTTGGGGCCCTTTATGTTGGCACGCAAAGCAGGGTGACGTTACTTTAGGTGGTGAAGTAAATGGAGACAGTTCACTTTAAGAGATTAAGTTATTGGGGTAGGCCACTTTAAGAGGTAGATTTATTGGGATGGTTCACTTTAAGAGGTGAAGCTATTGGGATAGTTCACTTTAAGAGGCATAGTCCATGGGGAAGGTCCATAAAGAGAAGTTGAACTAAGTTAAGAGGGGCATCCCTTTAAGTTTCTTAGGCCAAAGTAAATGCAGTAGAAAAGAAGGACCTTCTAAGCACGGAGCAAAGTAGTGATACAATTCAGGAATCTTGGAGCAGTAGGCACAGTAATGAAGAAGGCGGCAGCTTGCAGAAGTAGATGACAGTGAAATGTTTATCTCTAATAAAAGTCAATGTCAAGTAGTGTTTGTATCCTAGGCATGCCTGCATAGTAACACGTGCTAACTGTAACTTGTAACAATGAAGTGTGGGTCAGTGAGCCTCTCACCCAGTTTCTCTCTCTAATGATTCTTGTGTCTTCCCGGGATTTTTCTTTTAAAGTGTCCTGCTCCTTGGCTGTTGCTTATGGGCTTTGCAATTTGATTTCAGCTTTACTGTGTGAAAAGTCCTGTTTCCAGCCTACAACTCCCAGAGTGTTACATGTTTAAAGGTTTCAGTCATGTCTCCCCTTTCCTGAAGTCCCTCCTGATTATTTCATGCCTCAGACTTTTCACCATTTTTGATACCCATCTCTGGATTTGTTATATCTTATCAACAACTCATTCTATGTGAGGTCTCTAGAACTGAACATAGTACTTTAAACGAGGTCTCACTATATATCTATATAGGGGAATCAGGACCCCCTTCCACTTGCTGAGGATCATTGTATATAAAGATCTACTGTGTATGGTTGGAATTAGGGCCTCCTTCCTCCTGCTGATGATACCTCTATATATAGATCTATATAAGGGAATCAGGACCTCCATCCTCCTGCTGGTGATCCCTTTATATAAAGATCTTTATAAGGGAATCAGGACCTCCTTCCTCCTGCTGGTGATCCCTTTATATAAAGATCTTTATAAGGGAATGAGGACCTCATTTCTTCTGCTGGTGATCCCTTTATATAAAGATCTTTATAAGGGAATCAGGATCTCCTACCTCCTGCTGGTGATCCCTTTATATAAAGATCTACCATATATAGGAAAATCAGGACCTCCTACCTTCTTGCTGGTGATCCCTCTAGTTACTCCCGAATTCTATTCACATTTCCTTTTGCCTGACCACACTGTTTTCTCATTTTGCAATCACCCTGAAGTTAGTACTTTCAAATCTTTTTCGGCTGTAGTTCTGGCCAGCACTATGCCCCCAATATTGTACTCTATGAGATGATTGTATTTCCAGAATACATTGTTATTTTATGTATAGATCTAAATAAATGAAGATTAAATACAACAGGCTTTTTAGAGCATAGAAGTAAATTAAATGAACAGACATGCCAATAGCTTCAAGTGCCCCACCTGCTGACTGCAGTTAGTAAATGTGAAATATCTAAAATTTATATTTCACATTTCCTAACTACAAAGAATGGTCAGAGTTACTCTGACCATATGATAAGCGTGGATTGTGATTGGATCTGGTAAGCCTTTCATTTTATTGCACGTTGGTGGTGAAGAACACTGGTTATCGTATTGGATACAGATGCTGGGTGTATGGTTGGATTGTTGATATTTTGAAAGGACAATCAAGAGTTTTATATGGACTTTTTCTGGAGTGTTCTAAGTTGGAGTGTCCATATATTTGTGTTCACATTTTCACAATGATAGTTCTTTAATGCACTAATTGGTGATTTCTAGGGTTTAGCTCTTTTATTGTAAATATTGTTCTGTTAAAAGAGTATTCAAACTCTGTTAGGAGCTGCTTCCCTACTTTCAATATATATATTTTTGATTTTGTAGGTAAGGATGGCACCACCTGGTGTATGTAAAATAAATCGTATACAAAACACACTTTTTAAATGCATTTTGCCAGGAGAAAAAAACATGTTTTTATATATATATTATATATATATATATATATATATATATATATATATATATATATATATATATAAAAATATTTTACTATGGATACTTTATAATGACTATTCTTACCACATTTTATGGGCCTGATTGACTAAAAAGAAATAAGAGCAAGCAAATTCATTATGGTACACCTGCACTGTAGGCCCACATGAATGCACCCATAGCTAACTCAATGCCCAAACCTCAGATCATATATTGATGTTCAATGCGCATGATGCCCAGTTTACAAAATGCATTGAACATCCAAATAATAGTGTTACATTGCGCAAAGGAATGTGTGTGTGTCAATATTTAACCTGGAAATAATAGAGATACATGAAAACAAATGTTCTGCCCCACATTCATGAATTAATTAATGTCTTCTAATGAACTGTACAAAGGTATCATATTTCTGTAGTGTGTTGACATCTAGTGGTGGTTTTTGGCCACTGCAACTTGTTTACTAATGTGATTTTGTTATCTTCTTTTGCCCTCCCCTTCTGTTTAGTGCTAGTTAGTTTAGTCAAGACCCTCCCCATTTCTTCCATGTTCCTTCAGTCAGTTCCATTATTTTCACAGGCTGGACTTAGGTAACTAATAGTCTTCTTACACTTTAAAAGACTGGAAAATCATCCTCTGTGCTGCAATTAGCTGAAGTAAAATTGTGTTGGACTCAACTTTTGTGCCTGTATTGAATTGTATTGTAACTGTACTGTCTGCCCTTATGTTGTAAAATGCTGTGCAAACTGTTATATAAATCCTGTATTAAAATAATAATATTAATAAAAATAATAATACCGTCCAGACAGACAAGTCTAAGGGGGTATATCTGTGCATAAAGCAGCATTTGAAACAGAATAGCAAACGTGACAGGCTCACAAAGCAATACAATGCTTACACGCCAAGCAAAGCAGCTGGCAAAAAAATCATATGCTGTGCTACCGCAGCAAAAATGGAAGCAATGTACCTGTAGTTTTTATAAATTTATACATTTTTTTTAATTTTTTTTAATGTACTCTCCCCTCTCTTACTGTTGCTGAATATTTTTTCCTCTCCACAATCCAGTGCTGCCCTTCCATCCCGCTTCTGGGTTTAATAATGTCCAAAGTCATTCAACCCCTTCCAGAGAACCCAGTCTGTCAATAAAACCCCTGGGCTAGTGTGATCCTTAGAAATTAGCTTGGACAACCTCTCAACTTATTTCTAACCTGAATTCAAGCTTTATTGTACTCCAATGAGGTGCAGACTCACAGCTCGCTGAAGTAAAAAAGAGGGGGAGTTTTGTGTTTGGGTTGGAGATGGGTTCGGAGGATGCCTGATCTCATTGCTATCATGCAGCCTGGGCCAGTTCACACCAGAACGCAAAGTGGGAAACCCACATTCTCTGTGCATTTTCTGCTCCTCATTAAAAAGACACTACACCTGCAATCTGTAGCGGGTGTCAGTGCAATGCTAACAATACCTCAAATACAGGCCACAAACGCAGTGCATTTGCCAGCACCGGATCGCATATCACAGAACTACCATGCGATCTGGTTGAACTGTGTTTGTAAAGTAGTACATGCACAACTTTTGCTGCAGTCCAGCATGATTTCTACCCATTCAAATGAAAGGGCTAAAATCGCACTGCACCCAGATCACATGTGAATCACACAGGAATGCACAGCTCATTCCTGTGAGATTCATGGTGTGAACCAGCCCTCAAAGTGTATTTGTGCATAGTACAGAGCTCACAGCTCACAATGTGTAAAGATGTTTTGCAAAACTGTTATTGAGAAATTAAGGTCACCCTTTTGATTATGCAGTGTTGTAGAGATGTAAAGATCACAATTAGAGATGAGCGAATTATTCAAAAATTCGATTCGGCTGATTCGCCGAATTTGCGGAAGAAATTTGATTCGATGCGAATTTATTCGCTGCGAATTTAACTTATTAAAAGGGTTTCTAGGCTTCAGAGAGCCTTTATATTAGTGCAGAACACTGTACCTTTCATTTAAATGCCCTTGGAGTCTGCTGGGGAAGAGAAAAAATACTGTCAGTCAGTATGACATGCAGATGAGTGCCGTCGATCTTAGAATCACCGCACACTTCACTCATTTGGGCAGTCACGGGGCACGACGAAGAAGAAGAAGAAGAAGAATGAAAAGAAGAAGAAGAAGAATGAAAAGAAGAATGAAAAGAAGAATGAAAAGAAGAAGAAGAAGAATGAAAAGAAGAAGAAGAAGAATGAAAAGAAGAAGAAGAAGAATGAAAAGAAGAATGAGAAGAATAATGAAAAGAAGAATGAAAAGAAGAATGAGAAGAATGAAAAGAAGAATGAAAAGAAGAAGAAGAAGAATGAAAAGAAGAAGAAGAATGAAAAGAAGAAGAAGAAGAATGAAAAGAAGAATGAGAAGAAGAATGAGAAGAAGAATGAAAAGAAGAATGAGAAGAATGAAAAGAAGAATGAAAAGAAGAAGAAGAAGAAGAATGAAAAGAAGAATGAAAAGAAGAATGAGAAGAATGAAAAGAAGAATGAAAAGAAGAATGAAAAGAAGAAGAAGAAGAATGAAAAGAAGAAGAAGAATGAAAAGAAGAATGAAAAGAAGAAGAAGAAGAATGAAAAGAAGAAGAATGAAAAGAAGAAGAATGAAAAGAAGAATGAGAAGAAGAATGAAAAGAAGAATGAGAAGAATGAAAAGAAGAATGAAAAGAAGAAGAAGAAGAATGAAAAGAAGAAGAAGAAGAATGAAAAGAAGAAGAAGAAGAATGAACAGAAGAATGAGAAGAAGAATGAAAAGAAGAATGAAAATAAGAATGAGAAGAATGAAAAGAAGAATGAAAAGAAGAAGAAGAAGAATGAAAAGAAGAAGAATGAAAAGAAGAAGAAGAAGAATGAAAAGAAGAAGAAGAAGAATGAAAAGAAGAATGAAAAGAAGAAGAAGAAGAATGAAAAGAAGAAGAAGAAGAATGAAAATAAGAAGAAGAAGAATGAAAAGAAGAAGAAGAATGAAAAGAAGAATGAGAAGAAGAATGAAAAGAAGAATGAGAAGAATGAAAAGAAGAATGAAAAGAAGAAGAAGAAGAATGAAAAGAAGAAGAAGAAGAATGAAAAGAAGAATGAAAAGAAGAAGAAGAAGAATTAAAAGAAGAAGAAGAAGAATGAAAAGAAGAAGAAGAAGAATTAAAAGAAGAAGAAGAAGAATGAAAAGAAGAAGAAGAATGAAAAGAAGAAGAAGAAGAATGAAAAGAAGAAGAAGAATGAAAAGAAGAAGAAGAATGAAAAGAAGAAGAAGAATGAAAAGAAGAATTCCAGTACAGCAAAAAGTGTATCTGCAGAGAGCTCCGCTATTTCTGACAGTTCTCTGACAGTTCCTTCACATTTACAGCGGTTGAAACATTGTATCTATTTGTTTCCGAATAAAAACATCTGTATCCTAAATGGAAACAAATAGATACAATGTTTCAACCGCTGTAAATGTGAAGGAACTGTCAGAGAACTGTCAGAAATAGCGGAGCTCTCTGCAGGGACACTTTTTGCCGGCTGTAGAAGGGATGAAAATCGGCCGATCGCGAAAAATTCGATTCGTGCATCCGAAGTTTGCTAATATTCGGATTCGGTGCGAATCAAATTTTTCCTAATATTCGAAACGAATTCCACTTCGCCAAGTTCGATTCGCTCATCTCTAATCACAATAGTAGTTAAACGGAATTTGGGATCTTTTGACAGGTAAAGCAGTTCCAGTATATATTTAGTTGCCTGGACACATTTCGGCTTTTATGAGAGTACTGCTTTTTTCAGCATTGATATTTGACAAGCAATCTAATCATTCAATGTCATGTCTTCCATTTGGGTGCTGTACTTACATATTGCCTGCCAGTCACATAAGATATGTAAATGTTTTTCTGTGTAATCTGTGTAATCTCTGGAATTTTACCATGTGGTTGCCATGTATCAATTCCAACTCTCTTATATAAACTGGGTGATATTAATTTTGGAACCTGTACATATTTATGTGATCCTAAACTGCAGCCACACAATTGGGGGCGTTCCTCAGGCTGGTCATGAATCTTTAGAACCAAGCCCCATGTTGACCCCTCACACTTCTTTGTAGTTTGTAGATACAGAATGGCACTTGTTGTTGATGTCATGTGCTCCATTCTAAGCATTGGCGCTAGGACTATAGTGTAAGCTGAACCATGGAAAGGAATTTCAAAATGGTGGGTGGATGCCAGGGCACAGTCAGCAGAGAGGCACCTTGAGAAGGACAAAAGAAAGACATGAGAAGGAAAATCAGAATGGAGGTAGGAAGTGTACTTTTTTGTGTTTTAGGTCATCAACATGTATTTCTCTTTAAAAATTTAGGGGTGGATCCTCTTTAACCCCATTAAACATTACATATAGCTAACAGTCACATGTCAACATTGGGCAGATACACACATATAATACTCATGTATTTCTATAGCATTTTAACTCTTATGGACTCTAATTATGCTTTGCAATAAAACAATGTTTCCCAACTCATTAAAGTGTTACTAAACCCACAATAGTAAAATCAGTTTGTATATGCAGTAAAGCATGTATGGTATACTCACTGTGGAACCTAAGGAGTTAATCATCCGCATTGTGTGATAAGGATATTTGATCCTGTCTTCTCTGATCCCGCTCATCTTCCACAGTCCCCAATCCATCTGCTGATAGAACACAGCCTTGGGGGCAAGCTGCATATGCTCAGTTTGGTGTGTATTGCTAGAGAGTTTTTTTTATTCTTGGGAGGGTGCATGTGATCAGTACAGGGCCAATCAGCTCTGTTCAGACAGAGGGTCAGGGGTCCTGCGATCTCATATGACAATCAGGGGAAAATGAAAAATCATCCTACAAGTTTTAAGCAGTTCTCTGCTGGACACTGATAGAGGTCACAAAACTGCTCTAACAGCTGATGAGAAAAAAGTATTTATCAATTTATATTTACCAAAATAAATGCATTTCCATGTTCTGTGTACTTTGGAAGACCAGAATGTAGTGAATGCTGGGTCCTGGGTTTAGTAACACTTTAAAGCTCTAAAAGTATTAAATGCCCTCTCTCTTGCACTTGCTATTTTGACATGCAAAACTAAAGATATACAGTAAATATGAGACATTTTTAATAAAGCTAAAACAAATGATCTCTTAGATTGTAAGCTCCAAGGAGCAGGGCCCTCCTAACCCTCTTGTATTGAACTGCATTGTTGCTGTATTGTCTCCCGTTATATTGTAAAGCGCTGAGCAAACTGTTGGCGGTATATAAATCCTGTATAATAATAATAATATCAATAATAAAAATAATAATAAAAAACAAATCTACACATTCAAATAGGTGTCATATTGTGACAACATTCCATGGACAAGAATATAAATATTTTCAACCATATGTCATGTATAATCATCGTCTAAAAACCATAAAGACTCATTACAGCCAAAGAGTTCATCATTACTAATGTAGAAGGTAAAGACTGTAATTATATAGTCCTCAAAGACTAGCACAATAGATGAAAGCCTGCCCTCTCTCCAATATTGACTGAGTGATCAGTAGCAATGTATTCAGAAAAAAAGCATAAAGGCATATGCTCGAGGCAGCTGTCTTTGCATCTGGACAGATATTTAAAAATTAATAATTTTATATTTGTAGAAAGGAGGATTCCCCTGTGTAATTATTAAACAAAGCTAGTTAAAAATCAATATATATTACTGAAGAAATTAAACCTGCAATACAGTATGAATGAGATTCAATAAGCTTATAATAAAGCAAAATCAAAATGTTAACATGAAAGTACAGCCAAATATTGAAATACATTCAATAGTTCAAGGTGAACTGTTTACCATGTTAAAAAAAATGAACCCAGCCATTATTATGATCTCACACCCCTATCACACTGTATAGCCAGAAAAAAAGACACTAGAATGCAGCTTTGCCAATATCTGTGTTGCTACCTTGCCCCAATCTGGTCACTGAATTATGAATGCAGACTATTAACTTTTCTGGGCTCTCTTCTCCACCTAACCCCACCTTCCCTGAAACATATAAAACCATCAGCATTCTACAATACAATAGCACCTTACTGGCTGACCAGAAGCTTGGACAGATTTCTGGTGTACAGGAGAGTGTGGGAAGTTAAAGAGAAATTTCAGGTAACAGGTGAAAACATTTAGTGATACTGTAATGCTATTACTCAAAACTGCATAATTGCTAAAGTGAGTGTTTATTTTAGCATTAGTTGTGTTTACTCCACTACATCCAGATTTTCACAGACCATCTAACAGGCTCAGTGGAGGGGCAATAGAGGTTTGATTCCTGGAGCCTACCCTATGCAATGTCTCTCTGCACCCAGCATCACCCATTGCACTCAGATATTCAACACAGAATTGAGTCTGGTTTGTGGCTTTCAGAATCATCTTATTACTGGCATTTATTTGCATTAGCTTTCTGTATGCGAGAGGCAGTCTGGAGGATGTTCCAGTATTACCAGCAGATCACTGGAATACGGACCCACAATGAATGGGCAGATTAGTTCACTACAGAAATGCCTGAATGAAGAATCAAAGTTCTCAACAGGTAGGCTAGAATCTCTCAAGGTCTCATTTTTCATTTTGGCAGCAATTAGTAATGAGCTGAACATACCTGTTTTTTGTTCGAGCTGGGTTTGGTGAACATTACTGAAGTTCAGGTGCCAAATCCGAACCCCTATTGAAGTCAATAGGCCCCAAATGTTAAAAAAAACAGTAATGGACATTTTTTAGGATAATAGGCAAGGGAATGTTAAACAAATGGCATGGGTGACTAAGCACCGCTCTAAGGAACATGTACTGAAGCGAAAAAACATTTCTAAAAAATTAGTTGGCAGAGAGCAGTGAAACATTAAAAATGCAAAACTTCTTTAACCACTTCAAGACTGGACTGTTAGCCCCAGTTTACACCAAATGTGACATTCAAATTGTGCTACTTCACTTGAAGAAATGCAATATTGAAGCGAAGATCTGGTGCAATTTCATATGCAGTTTGCCTGACAGCTGTGTGACTTCATGCACAGATATCAATGCAAGTCACACCTGAAATCACTGAAAATAGAGCAGGAACTATTTTCAAAATCTATTTGAATGGTTCCGTTGTCAACCATAGGGTGCCACTTGTCATGTAATTTGGAATTGTCAAAGAGATTTGACCCCTTTTTAAATACTGGCACCACATTGGCCTTACGTCAATCCAGTGGTACTATGCCAATAGTTACATAGGCAGTCTGGCTGAAAAAAGACAAAAGGCCATCCAGTTCAACCATTAACTCCTGCTCCTGCAGGGAAAAAAAATCCTTTCTGATCCCCCAAGAGGCAATCGGATATTCCCTGGATCAACTTTACCTATAAATGTTAGTATCCAGTTATATTCTGTGTATCTAGGAAATAATCCAGGCCTTTTATGAAGCAACCCACTGAGCTGGCCAGAACCAACTCTTGAGGGAGTCTATTCCACATTTTCACAGCTCTCACTATGAAGAAACCTTTCCGTGTTTGGAGATTAAATTTCTTTTCCTCCAGACGTAAAGAGTACCCCCTTGTCCTCTGTGATGACCTCAGGGTGAATAGCTCTACACCGAGTTCACTATATGAATCACTGATGTATTTATACAACATTGGCCCTGTACCACATGAACACTGTAACTAATCCCCACAGTATTAAACAACTGCTGAATGACTGACAGCCCTTGTTTACTAGCTGTACTGTGATTTATCACAGCGATTACATGGTACAGGGCCAATCACAGTGGCCCTGTACCCCAATCACAGATTACATCACTGCATGCCCTTGGGCATGTATAGTGCCCGGGAGGGAAGCAGGTAAATAACATGCCTGGGGGATGCCCTTACCCTGCCTTTAAAGTGGTGCATCTGTATGCTGTATACAATCTACTGTAGCAAAGCAGACATTTTAAAAAAAGGTTTAAATTGATGGTAAATTGTATTTCCAAGCCACATACTTCTGTTTATAAACAAAGCCACTGTGGTATTCCCTTGGGCTTTGTCAGACCCTTATCCTAAATGATACAGAAGTTAACAGGGGACCAAAGACACAGTGGCATGGGGTTACCTCTTAAGAAAACATACTGAACCCCCTTGACATTCCTACCAGACCCTCATCAATGATAAAGAGATGATACAATTATACATATGTGTAAGGGAGAACCCCTTAAAAATCCATTGCGGGTCACTGAATTTTTTAAGGTGAACCCCTAAAAATCCATGGTGGATCACTTTTAAAGGATGGTAGTAGCAGTTTAACTGCAGTTTTGCGTGCATTCAGGAGGTTATACTGCCACCTCCTACATCAAGTGTCAAAGCCTCACAGCTGTGGTACATGTATGACCCCCAATGACTTAGGTATTTGTTGGGTGATTGGGGGTGGTAGAAAAGCAACAGAACCAATAATTGTTTCAACCCATGTGAAAGAAGCCTTACTGAGTTTTGCTCCTGATGTGCAAAATATATCAAAATCACATAGTGGGTGATAGCCAAATCCATTTATCAAGTTGTGGCATAGCTCCAGTGAATGCAGCCTCCTGAGTCAGAGGAGCAGGAAATGTGTATTGGTTGCGTACAAATAATCTCCCACTAATTTAACATAGTCAGAACTTTAAAAACACTTTTTTAATCAGGTAAATATGAAATATTGCATATCAATATTGTTTATTCTTACATCCAGCCAGCAGGTGGAGTTCTAGATGCTTAACTTCCTATTGAACAAGCAGAATTTGCAAAGCTCAATAGCTCAAGACAAAATGTACACACAAGTGAATGGTTCAGCACAGTGCTGCATTTCATGCTCTCCTCCTTCTCTCCATAGGACATCAGCCCATCTGAAAGATAACAACTTCTGCTGTGGTCTTTTTAAGAAAACTCACAGTGCTAGGAGAATCCTTTGTCATAGGTGCATGCTGTGTTCAAAGGCATGTAAAGTGCTTTTGTTAATGTTTCTTTTTAAATCTAAGCATCAGTTTAAAAACTCTTCCACTGAATTCACCATTTGCATTACTGTGTGATAGTACTGGAATATAAACAAACAGTAGAAGCCCCAAATGTATTTAGTTTTTGTTCAGCTGGCTTTATACTGTAATATAGAAGAGAAATAGAAGCCACGCATGTCCTGAACTTATTTGCAGCCAGCCCCTTGGTGACAGACCTCAGCGCATGTATGCCATCAGGGGCTGGCCACAACAACCAGCAAGAGACAGCCACTCCGGATGTTGTATGAGAATAGGTTAGGGGCATGGGGCCAGATGTGCAGCAGTGGAACAGCAGACTACAACAGAACAATGCTGGATTCTTTTTGCATGTGAATATATTTATAAAGGAATATCAAGACATAAAAGGACGTTAGGACTGAAAAAAATAGGAAAAGGGGTTGAAGTTCCACTTTAATGATCCTGAGTGTGACCAGCCAGTCTGCTATACCTGCAATAGGTACAGTAAATTCAATACTTTTTCATATTGTTACAGTTCACCCATCCCTCTCGCTTTCCATAGAGGTCTATTAACTCATCAGAATTATTTCCCTTTCTGGCCAAAAGGAGATCATACAGAAATAGAAAAAGGCAAGCAAATTGTCAAAATTTGCATGTTGCAGTTTTCATGTATTTGGAGAGGTTTTCTAAAGAGATATGCTGCAGCTTGTTCAGTGCATATTGGATTCTGAAAGAGTTACTTTAAAGTGGTTCTAAAGGCGAAGCATTTTTTACCTTAATGCATTAAGGTAAAAAATACTTCACTATTGGTCCCTCCTGCCTCCTCCTTTCCCTAAACACTTACCATGACGTCTCTTAAATGAGCACTGCTCTCTCTTCCTGGCATTACAGGAGACTCAGAGAACTGAACAGTGGGAGACCGAAAAAGAGGTAAGGGACCGCTCTGTACAATATCCTTGCACAGAGTAGGTAAGTATAATATGTTTTTTTATTTTAATAAAGATAATATTATCCTTTGGAATCACTTTAAAGTGGTAGTAAACTATTTTTTTTAATTTTTACCTACAGGTAAGCTTTTAATAAAGCTTACCTGTAGGTAAAATGAATATCTCCTAAACATGTGCCACAACTTGGGAACCCGGAAGGAAGACTGGGTGAAGATGGAAGCCTCTGCAGCAGTGACAATGCACCGCACATATTTCATAATGTGCTAGTATGCAATGCAAACTAGCACATTATGCATTTACCTTGCAGGGGGAAATCTTTTTTTTTTATTTTTACTTTATTAACACTTTAAGGCTTAACTCCAGGCTGATATAAAAGGCATAATTTATTGCAGCTCTGTGAATTTTAATAAATTAAGTAATGTATTTTTAAAAATAAAAGCAGTGAAAGTACAGCCATTCGGCTTGGTATTAGTTTCTTGCAGTAGCCATACACCAGAGCTTTCACAGGGGAGGGGAGAAGCAGCAGAAGGTGAGCGATAGTGTATATGGTATGCTGATAGGAGGTGAAAGTGAGTGAGAGATGATCTCATCATTGTGCTGCTTCACTTTTCACTGTCCAGTCACATGGTGGGGAGGGGACCTGAACTAAAATGTACTACAGCAGAGAAATATCAAGTCCCCTACACTGCCAGACAGGGAAGTGTTGTGTAGCAGTGCTGTGTAAATCTCAAAACTGAAAGGACAGAAATACAAATCTTTTGGCAGGTAAAACAGCTCCCTTATATGTATTTTATCTGCGTATTCACCTGGAAATCTGTGTTAAAGTGGTTGTAAAGGCTGAAGGTGTTTTACCTTCATGCATTCTATGCATGAAGGAAAAAAAACCTTTAGTGTGCAGCTTCACCCTCGCCCCCTCTCCCCCAATACTTACCCAAGCCTGATTCAAATCAGCAATGTGCATGAGAGCAGCTTCTCTCCTGGGTCTCTCCCTCCTTCCCATTGGCTCCCACTGCTGTCAATCACAACCAGTGAGGAGGGAGCAGGGGGGGCTGAGCCACGCTTTGTGTTTTATGGACCTACATAGGTGGCTCACCAGCAAGCAGGCCCGTGTGCCCCCAGAGCAAGTGGCTTACTCTGGGAGCAATCAAAAGGGGAGAGGAGCCAGGAGCGCCAGAGGGGGACCCAAGAAGAGAAGGATCAAGTGCAAAACCATTACAAAACCACAGCAGGTAAGTATAACATATTTGCTATTAAAAAAAAAAAGCCAAACCTTTAGTATCACTTTAAGGGTACAATAAAGCCATTCCAACTAACAAGGCAGAGGAATCCCATACCCACAGGTTCAGTTATTGATAGAACCACGAATAGTAACTATTGATTTCACTGGTAGAACTTTGGGCTAAAACCAAAATGACAGTTCAACCATTTATGCATATTTAGGGATTCATTAAAAAAAACTACAGTCAATATTAATATTCATCTGTAACCCCAAACCCCTCATTAAAATATTATAATGCTTATCAGCTACTGCATCTTTAATCAATTCAGCTATATCACGTATAACAACTGACACAGCTTTTAGGCTCAATAATGCAAAATAGGCACATATGCTCCAGTTCCAAGAACAAAATGTTCTACTGCAATTTAGTATATTGTATATTTAAAACACAGCTGCATTAATTAAAATACAGGGTCACTGGGGTTGGTAAAATATCTATTCTTCATTATAGATAATTCAATCAGGTTGGGACCGAAATATCATTGTTCCTTGATGGCTTTTTTGTATGGGAGCCATTTGTAGAATTACAAGTATGTCCTTTATTCATTTTCTTTGTAATCATCAATGTAGTACAGTTAATGTAAACTACTAGTTCCTCAACATTTCCCAGTAGAGATCATGTTACCAATGCATTGGCAATGGTTTTGAGACAGACAGTAGGACAGCTGGATGAATATTCATAGACATAGTTCAGCACTCTGCCCTTACCTTGCAGATAAAAAATTTTAATGAGAAAAACATGTCTAGCCACCCTGCCCTAATCAGGAGTGATTCCTTAAATTTAGAGAAGCTTGGCTGCAATCGGCCTCAGCTGAATTGATAGTTTGGTATTCACTTGGTTTTTGCTAAGCCTGGTGTTAAAGCTTGGCTGCTGGGGTGTGTCCTTGGCAATAGTGCCAGAAGATTCAATATAGCTGGGTTATGAGTATTTATGTCTCCCTGGCCAACCACTAGAAGGTTCATTGACAATGATGCAGGCTGAGCATATAAATATTTGGATGTGATCTTGCAAGGCTCCCTTACTCCCTGGTTCATGCCAGGGGTAGGATGCATTTTGGATGTCTCATCCTCCTATGCATGCTGCCCAGGCAGGGCTTTCATATGTTCTTGGTACAAGGCCTCAGTTTGGGTTACATAGTCTAATGAAGGTGATTTTCCCAGGAGTGCAGCCAATCCTGGGAAGGTGCACCAGTGAGGAACTTTGACTGGAGGTACCTGAAATGTTAGAATTTGGTTTGGACCTTACTGTGAGTCTGGTGTCTAACTCAGAAAGTTTGTATTTAGTCTGCTTTACAGCCAAAAGCATAAGAATTACAGCATGCCAGTATGGCTTAAAGATCCTTTAAACTGTGAAGGTTGTGAGTATGACTTTTCCTGGAGTCTTAAGTGTATTGTACCATAACCCTCGTTCCCTGAGTTTATGAAGTTAAATAAACTCTAAAACTTAACTGTAAAGTGGCTGGTGCCCATCTGTTCATAACTCACTATAAATGAAGGATTGTACCGTGTCAGGAAGTCTAAACTATTATTCAAGACAGCAATACCAACTATTTATTAAATCAATTAGACTTGCCTCCAGACTTCCAGAGTGCAAACTTAATTAGCATAAAATTTATTGGCTAAACATAAACCACACTGACTTGATTAATTTATTGAGTTTTTTTTAAGTCTTTTAAGTCTATGTAGAGATTATTAGCACAATAAAAGTTTCCATTAAAATATGAACTATGTAACACTAAAACAAATGTCAATTTATTTAACAAGTCACTAACAATCATATATGTTTGATTTATTGAGATACACAAAATCACAGTTATATCAACAGTATGCTGCTTTAGCAGTAGTAAGTATACCATATAATGGAGGTTAGGAATTTAGGAGAAATCGGATTCCCTATATTTTATTCAGTAGGTATTGTCACCACCATCTCAGAATATAAGTAATTTAGGCTATACTGGCAGACAACAAGGCCCACCCCAATTAGTCCCTCCACTTGAAAGCTCTGCAGCAGAATGCAAAGACTGAGTGTATGCTCAACTTAATGACTTTGATTCTTTAAGTGGAGGTGACAACTTTGAATATGATTTACCGCCAAAAATCTATCTCACAAAGCTATGAAATCCCAAATACACGCAACGATAGCTGCCATGGATTATAGGACCACACCCCCAGCATTTGCATTGACATTTCAAAATAGAATTTGATCTGGTATGGGGAATCTGGATTCGTAATGGATAGTCAAGATGATGAATAGATGAGTGTCTGAGACAGTTTAAGAGTTCAAGAGTCTGAGAGTTTGAGAGTTTAAAGTGGTTGTAAACCTTCACATATACCCAGTGAAGTGATTGGATTCAGGTGATACACAGAGATGAAACACAGCATCCTACATAAGTTGTACCTGTCTATCTTTAGCCATCTGTCCCCTACATCCTTTCACAGCACAAAATCTTTTCAGGATCTCTCAACTCTGAAAAGCAAGGGGTGGAGAGCTGAAATTACATTGATGAGGAGAGCTCTGAGAGCTGAATGGAGGGAAGGGACAAACCCCCCTTTACACAGCACACAGGAAAAGAGCTGAGGCTGTCAATCACAGATTGTGCTCTCCCCGTCACCTTTTTTTTGCGTTGGGCAAACTTGTCAGAAGTGATTCACGCTTATAGTAGAAGAATGAAACAGCACACGCAAAAGACACTTAGTGCTTTGGAGTGAGATAAACACACACTATAGAATAATATACTTTGTTCATATTTCATGACTGAGATTTATATCCTTTAAAGGATAAGTTCACTTTTGGGAACATGTTAAATATTTCGCCTCTTTTTAGGTCACAACATGTAACATGTTTTCCACTGCTGCGATTGCTGTCCGATTCCACCCCCCTCCCCTCCCTGTGGCAGCAATAAGGGGAGAAGTTCCCCATACTAGTTTTTGAAATCCGCCCACACTGACATATCATTCATTCACCGATTCCTGTGAATGAATGAACTACAAGTACTAACATCCTTTATGGATGTTGGCTTATGGTTCTCAATGTCTTCCTCTCAGGTTTAAACTGTCTGCCAATACTAGATATGAGCACACAGATTAAATTGACAGTCTACAGGATACCTACGTGGTACCAGCGATCCGCTGGTGCAATGTTTTACAGGCTCAAAAAAAGAAATGCATATTTTTGTTCCTGCAAAAATGTGCATTTAATACTATTTTTAAAAAAGTAAACTTATCCTTTAAGCCGCCTCTTTCTTTCTGAATTTCCTCTTTTGTCTCCAAAATTCCCTTATGTAAGGACTAACCTAAAAGGTATACTTTAAAATATTTACCCACATCTGATTGGAAGGCATTTCTACTAATTATCCTCATATTTATTTAGGAAGTGATCATACCTGTCCAAAAGATGATGCTCAGTGACCTTGAATTCCTATTGTTGGGTGTATAGAAATAAATTTGGATTTTCAAGGGGTTAATTCACCTTCTCTAGGACATTATATTTGTATCCATGAGCTAATTCCAGATATCTTACCCTTATAATAGTATGGGTGTGGATATTATTACTTGTGGTCTTATATCTTGAATGTCCTCTCATTTTAATCATGAAATCTTTGCAAATGATGTGTGACTGATCAGGATAATAATTTTTAAGTAATAATTGTCGACCCATCAAAGGACATCTTGAACTTTACGGGTTCCTTGGAGGTCGAGTAACAATTCTTGCAAAGCCACTGAAGTATGATTAAGACTTTTTTGCCTTGCTACATGCTAAAGCATTAATTATACAATCTTCTAAAGAATTCTCAGCAATGTCCCATTTTGATTTTAAGTCCTTCTTAGCTTTTGGATAATCAGGCAATATTGGATTGGATTGTGGTATTTCCACAAGAATATGGATACGTGGTATTGCCACAAGAAGACAGCCATCCGAAAGGTAGTTTGACATGCTTACTATGGCTGGGCTGTGGTAAAACATGATCACATGTCATTGTGTTATGTACTGAAGTACATGTTCTATTAGATTTACATAAAATCCTATCATGTGGGGGATAGGGTTGTTGGATATGTCTTATATATAAATCTTACATACCAACACTGGGGAATCTCTTCAGAATCACATGACATATTATAACATACATTTCCTTGGGTAATAGTCAAAGTTTTTATACTAGCCATATTTTCTCAGCATTTAAATGAATTTGGACAATTCTGACAATACGCATACAATGAAATAGATGGTACATCATTCACTCACACATCAGTAAAGTATTCAGCAAAACTGGTGCTGGGGTGGGAATGGCTATCAAACATATAGTTAAAAAGTCAGTAGGATTAAGCATATCTGACAAACAAAAATTGTAAACATTCATCACTGTCCTAGCCATGCAAACCCATACATTCTCAGATTGCTTTAACAGTTACATAGTTACATAGTTAGTCTGGCTGAAAAAAGACAAAAGTCCATCCAGTTCAACCAGTAAAAGAAAAAAAAGTTATAATCCTATACCCATAGTTGATCTAGGGGAAGACAAAAAACCCCAGCAAAGCATGATCCCATTTGCTCCTGATCCTTCCTGATCTCCTTCCTTCCTGATTCCCCAAGAAGCAATTCCCTGGATCAACTTTACCTATAAATGTTAGTATCCAGTTATATTCTGTGTATCTAAGAAAGAATACAGGCCTTTTTTAAAGCAATCCACTGAGCTGGTTAGAACCAACTCTTGAGGGAGTCTATTTCACATTTTCACAGCTCTCACTATGAAAAAACATTTCCGTGTTTGGAGATTAAATTTCTTTTCCTCCAGACATAAAGAGTGCCCCCTTGTCCTCTCTGATGACCTCAGCATGAATAGCTCTACACCGAATTCACTATATGAACCACAGATATATTTGTACATGTTGATCATATCCCCCCTTAATCTCCTCTTCTCAAGAGAGAATAAATTCAGTTCCTCTAATCTTTCCTCATAGCTGAGCTCTTCCATGCCTCTTATCAGTTTGTTCGCCCTTCTCTGTACTTTCTCCAGTTCCCCAATGTTCTTTTTGTGAATTGGTGCCAAAAACTGAACTGCATATTCCAGATGAGGTGTTACTAATGAATTGTACAGGAGTAAATTGATATCTCTCTCTCTGGAGTCTATACCTCTTTTAATACAAGAGAGGATTTTTCTCGCTTTAGAGTTCACGGGGATGTCTAGACCTGGACAGGGGGTTAGTCTCTTGGGGTTGCGGGCAAATGTACATCAAGCTCTGAGGGTGATAATTAGAGATGAGCAAAGTATTCAAAAATTCGATTCGGCTGATTCGGCAAATTCGAGGAATAAATTCGATTCGATGCGAATATATTCGCTGCGAATTTAACTTATAAAAAGGGTTTCTACGCTTCAGAGAGCCTTTATATTAGTGCAGAACACTGAACCTTTAATTTAAATGCCCTTGGAGTCTGCTGGGGAAGAGAAATAATACTGTCAGTCAGTATGACATGCAGATGAGTGCCGTCGATCTTAGAATCACCGCACACTTCACTCATTTGGGCAGTCACGGGGCCAAAACCAGAGTGTGGAGCCACAGTGTGGTGGTGGAGGCAGCAGCAATGGGAGGCCATACAGCACCCTATGACAAAAATGGAACCCACCAGCAGTGTGAGGAGACCTGAAAGTGGCACATGGCAGAGTGTGGCGATGGAGACAGCAGCAATGGGAGGCCGTACAGGGACCCATGAGACACTGTGGACCTGGCAGCAGCATGAGGAGGCGGTACGGGGGCCCATGGCAGATTACGGGCCTGGCAGCAGCAATGGGAGGCCCGTAATCTGCCAGCACCCTATGACAAAATGGAACCCACCAGCAGTGTGAGGAGACCTGAAAGTGGCACATGGCAGAGTGTGGCGATGGAGACAGCAGCAATGGGAGGCCGTACAGGGACCCATGACACACTCTGGACCTGGCAGCAGCATGAGGAGGCGGTACGGGGGCCCATGGCAGATTACGGGCCTGGCAGCAGCAATGGGAGGCCCGTAATCTGCCAGCACCCTATGACAAAATGGAACCCACCAACAGTGTAAGGAGACCTGAAAGTGGCACATGGCAGAGTCTGGCGATGAAGTCAGCAGCAATGGGAGGCCGTACAGGGACCCATGACACACTCTGGACCTGGCAGCAGCAAGAGGAGGCGGTACAGGGGCCCATGGCAGAGTGGCGAAACGTAAGCAGCTTAAATTGAAGGCCATACAGAGGCCTATGTTAAAAATAATAACATGTTTGGGGCATGATTCATGGCGGATTTAGTCAGTTGTGTCAGGAACTGGTGGTTTGAAATCCAGACTAATCCACGCCTGATTCATTTTCACAAACGTGAGTCTCTCCACACTTTGGGTGGACAGTCGTGTCCTCCGCCGAGTTACAATACCTCCTGCCGCACTAAACACGCGCTCCGATGCCACGCTACTGGCCGGGCATGACAGCCTTTCAAGGGCAAATTCAGCTAGTTGGGGCCAAAGGTCAAGTTTCGTTGCCCAGTAGTCAAGGGGATTGTCTACCTCGGTTGGCAGGGTGCTGTCCAAGTAGGCCCAAGCCTGTTGTTTGAGGTCCTGCTCCAGGTCCACCTGATGCTGCTGCTGCTGCGGCTGGTTAGTAGTTTCCTCACTGCGCTGGTGAAGAAAGCTACTCATCATCGACTGCAGACTGAGGCAGCCACTGCTGGTGGAGCTGCCACTGCTCCTACCACCCCACCCCTCCCCTGCTGCCATGGCAGCGGAACGCAAGCGCACAGGGCCCACAGTGTCTGAGGATGGACGTTGGCGCAGAAAGACAGAGACCAACTGACTACATAGGTGGTTTTTATAGTACGTTATTTTGGCCTCCCTCTCAGCAGGTGTGAAAAAGGCCACCATTTTGGAACGGTAGCGAGGGTCCAACAAGGTGGACAGCCAAAAGTCATCCCTCTGTCTGATGGTTATTATTCGGCTGTCGCTACGCAAGCAACCGAGCATGCTATGGGCCATTTGTGCCAAGGAATGCGAGGGACTCCCTGCCTCCATCTCCACAGCATACTGCCACGGTGCGTCTGGGTCCTCTGTCTCCTCCTCCTCCTCCTCTACCAGATGCTCCTGCTCCTCCACTCCTGTCCGCTGAGTGGAAAAACCACCCATTTCACTCAATAATTCCTGAGCACCAATGTCCTCCTCTACCTCCTCCTCTTCTTCCTGTCCTGCCCCCACAGGGGTCATGTGGCGTTGAGATCTGTGCGCCACGTCTACCGCACCCTGACCAGCCATTGTTAACAGCATTTGTTCCAGGACGTGCAACAGAGGAATGACGTCGTTCATCCCATAGTCCTGCCGACTCACGAATAGCGTGGCCTCCTCAAAGGGCCTGAGCAAGCGGCAGGTGTCACGCATGAGCTGCCAATGGCTGACATCGAAGTTACACAGGGGAGTACCTTTATCCGCTTGTAACATCAGGAAATCGGTGATGGCCTTTCGCTGTTCGTAAAGGCGGTCTAACATGTGTAGGGTTGAATTCCACCTTGTTGCAACGTCGCAGATCAGGCGATGCTGTGGAATTCCGTTCTGCCGCTGCAGCTCAAGGAGGGTGTGCTTTGCGGTGTAGGAATGGCTGAAATGCATGCAAAGTTTACGTGACATTTTAAGGATGTCTTGCAGTGTGATGGTGGATTTTAGGAACCGCTTGACAACCAGATTGAACACGTGAGCCATGCATGGCGCATGGCACAACCTTCCTTGACGCAGAGCAGACACCATGTTCTTTCCGTTGTCGGTCAACATGGTTCCGATTTTCAGTTTGCGCGGAGACAGCCATCTGTCGATTTCTCTGTTCATTACACTCAGAAGTTCCTCCCCTGTGTGACTACGTTCGCCAAGGCATACCAGGTGCAGCACAGCGTGACACCGTTGCGCCCTGCACATGTGATATGCCGGTCGGGTAATGGGACTTGGCACGGGGGTGGCGGCTGAGGACACGGCAGAAGAAGAGGTGGTAGAGGCGGACATTTTTGCCGGACCAAGGACGTGCATACGTGGAGGCAAAAGCGGCGTGACCTGTCCAAGTTGCTGGTGCGGCTGTGCCGGCACCACGTTCACCCAGTGGGCCGTAAATGACATGTACTGTCCCTGACCGTAGTTACAGCTCCACACGTCGGCGCTGCCGTGCACTTTGGCAGAGACCGACATGCTCAAAGACTGGCCCACCATCTCTTCTACATGTGAATGCAGGGCTGGCACTGCCTTTTTGGCGAAGAAATGCCGGCTTGGCACTCTCCACCGCGGCGCGGCACAAGCCATCATTTCTCGGAAAGGTGCTGAGTCCACCACTTGGAAAGGGAGGGACTGCAGCACCAGCAACTTGGACAGGAGGACGTTCAGCTTCTGCACCGTCGGGTGCGTGCTCGCAAACTGTTGTCTCTTGGAAACGGATTCCAAGAAAGACTGCTGACGGAATCCGTGAAGAGGAGTAGCAGGAGAAGGAGCATCTGAACGAGCGGAAGATGCCAACGAGCGACAACTCCCCTCAGCAGAGGTGTTGGAGCCTTGACTGGCTGATAGAAGGCGATTGACGTCGGGTGACGGAGCAAGTAACGGAGCGGGTAATGGAGCGGGGGCTGGGGCAGGCAGAACCGCCGTATCTTTATCACGGTTTTCCCAGGCCACCAAATGGTGACGCTGCATATGCTGCCGCAACGCTGTAGTCCCAACATGGGCCCCCTGGCCACGCTTGACTTTCTGGCCACATAGTCGACATACGGCTACGTTTACTTCCTCGGGCGGCTTGACGAAAAATTGCCACACCGCCGAGTAGGAAACTTTGCCCCCGCTACTCCTCACTGGCTGACTGCTACTTCCTCCGTGCACACCGGCACCACTACTGGCCGTGGTGGTAGGCTGCAGTGGAGCTGGTGCTCTACTCCGTGGCCGTTTGCCTCCACTGACACTGCTGCGACCCTGCTGCCTCCTGGGCAACCCACCGACTGTTTTGCTCACTGCCAAGCTGGCACCCTCTTCTCCTGATGATGCGGAAGAAATAGCCTGATGACGACGAGGCTGCCAAGTGCGATCAGCCTCATCATCATCAATTAGGGTCTCCGCCTCACTACTAGCCCCCTCGGCTGCGTGTGGGTCAGGAGACAGACCTGTCTCTAGACCAGCTACCGAGCCACTCTCCTCGCCAGTACTTCTTCGCCTGGCTGCTGAAGAGGCGGATGTCTCCCCCCGTTCCTGACCGCCCTCTGTTAGCTCTTCCTCACTGTACAGTGGGGCTGAGCCCACAGCATGCGATACTTCGCTTGGTGAGGGAACACCAAAGGACAGGGGCAGGTAGAGGACACGTGATTTCAGTGGGCTTGCTCCCGGGCCATGCCAACTAACGGTTGTGTCTGACGTACCCACCGACCATTGGCTGTAGGTGTCAGAGGTGACCTGGGAAGAGGAAGACGACCGAGCCAACCAATCGATGACAGCAGGGTTGTCGGTGGAGACACGACCGCTGGATGACACCGGGAGCACTGGCCTCTGGCTGCGACTAGTGCTGCCTCGACCCCTTCCTCTGCTGCCACATCTGTTCGCTCCTAAAACATTGCCTCCTCTGCCACTCCTCTGCATGTTGTCTGACATACTCTTTAATTCAACGATTCTGTGTCCCTGAGTAACAATTCTGTGTCCCTCAGTAACAATTCTGTGTCTGTCCTTGAGTAACAATTCTGTGTTCCTGAGTAACAATTCTGTGTCCCTGAGTAACAATTCTGTGTCCCTCAGTAACAATTCTGTGTCCCTGAGTAACAATTCTGTGTCCCTGAGTAACAATTGTGTGTCCCTCAGTAACAATTCTGTGTCCCTCAGTAACAATTCTGTGTCCCTCAGTAACAATTCTGTGTCTGTCCCTGAGTAACAATTCTGTGTCCCTCAGTAACAATTCTGTGTCTGTCCCTGAGTAACAATTCTGTGTCCCTGAGTAACAATTCTGTGTCCCTCAGCAACAATTCTGTGTCCCTCAGTAACAATTCTGTATCCCTCAGTAACAATTCTGTGTCTGTCCCTGAGTAACAATTCTGTGTCCCTGAGTAACAATTCTGTGTCCCTGAGTAACAATTCTGTGTCCCTGAGTAACAATTCTGTGTCCCTCAGTAACAATTCTGTGTCCCTCAGTAACAATTCTGTGTCTGTCCCTGAGTAACAATTCTGTGTCCCTCAGTAACAATTCAGTGTCTGTCCCTAAGTAACAATTCTGTGTCCCTGAGTAACAATTCTGTGTCCCTTAGTAACAATTCTGTGTCCCTCAGTAACAATTCTGTGTCCCTGAGTAACAATTCTGTGTCCCTGAGTAACAATTCTGTGTCCCTCAGTAACAATTCTGTGTCCCTCAGTAACAATTCTGTGTCTGTCCCTGAGTAACAATTCTGTGTCCCTCAGTAACAATTCTGTGTCCCTCAGTAACAATTCTGTGTCCCTGAGTAACAATTCTGTGTCCCTCAGTAACAATTCTGTGTCTGTCCCTGAGTAACAATTCTGTGTCCCTGAGTAACATTTCTGTGTCCTGTTCTGTCCCCACATGAAGGCGAATGAAGGTATATCTGATAATGGCTGTGTAACTTCCTACCTTCGTATCCAAGCAGTGGAGCAGACCGGACCGGCAGATGTTCAGGTTAGATGGATCCAAACGTATACACGGGAATGAAATCAGCGTGGATTTATTTGGTCCAAAATACAGCGACAAACAGTGATACAATACTGTAAGGTAGTAGAGGTATTGATGCTGTCCTGTGATATCTTTCCTGAGGCTAACTGCTGGTCAAAAACTGATGCCTTCACAAGCCCAGGGTATTGAATGTCCTGTCACACAGCTATATAGCAGATAAAATGGCTGCAGGAAGTGACCAGAACCAAGGCTTGCCTAAAACCACGCCCAGCAGAGAAAACACTTACTAGCTATAACAGAGGCATGCAGCATGCAAATTCTGGCCAGCAGATGGCAGCAACAGATCAAGACATAGAAACAAACATGGTGAAATAAGAATTGGTGATACAATGCAAAGTTAAATAACAAATATGAGGGGAACAGCACACTCCCCGTCTGAAATTCCATAAGGGATTTCACTATGACGAATGTCCATAAAATATAAAACAACCTGTAACAAAGAACATGTTAGAATGCAATAAACATAACAATATAGTAGATTCCGAGTTGGAATAGAGAAGAACCACAAAGTTCAAGTTCAGGAGAGTTCACCCAGCAGGAATGTTCTCGATGGGTAGTATCAAAATGAGTTCGTTAATTGGCCTTGCGAATATTTTAAGCTCACCCTTTCTGAAGATCTTCAACTCCACTTT
Organism: Staurois parvus; assembly: GCF_062004578.1. NCBI lineage: Eukaryota > Metazoa > Chordata > Amphibia > Anura > Ranidae > Staurois > Staurois parvus. The sequence goes on from NW_028319098.1 coordinate 1,650,210, forward strand.
ACGGACCTTGCCATCCTTGCTAGGAAGAACCTTTGTAATTAGTCCCATAGGCCAGTCAATCCGTATGGTATGTTGCTCCTTCATTAACACGAGGTCGCCTTCTTTTAGGTTTGGTTTGTGGTGTTGCCACTTTCTTCTTCCTTGAAGAATATTGAGATACTCCTTTCGCCACCTGTTCCAGAAGTAATCAGCTAGGTATTGTACACATTTCCAGTGTTTTTGGTAGATATTCCCATGAGTAAATTCTCCACTAGGTAATAGCGTAATCTCAGTTTTTTGGGTAAGTAGGATAGCTGGAGTCAGTACGGCTGGTGTTTCAGGATCCATAGATACTGGCACGAGGGGTCTAGAATTGATGATGGCTGAAACTTCAGCGAGAAGAGTGACTACAGTCTCATGTGTGAGTCTTGAAGAGTTTACATCCATCAACATAGAATTCAAGATGTTGCGTGAGATCCCGATCATTCTCTCCCAGGAGCCCCCCATGTGGGAACTATGAGGAGGATTGAAAATCCAGGTGCAACCCTTTTCCGCCAAGTGATCTTGAATGGATTTGGTGTCTATGTTCATTTCTCTACAGGCTCCAATGAAGTTGCTTCCACGGTCAGACCTCAACTGTTTCACTGGTCCTCTGATTGCGAAGAACCGTCTTAAGGCATTAATAAGGCTGGATGTGTCCATGGATTCTATGACCTCTAAGTGAACGGCTCGCACACTCATGCAAGTAAATAGTACAGCCCAACGCTTACTGTTTGCGTGACCGCCACGGGTCCTGCGTGCGGACACTATCCATGGCCCGAAGACGTCTAGGCCAACGTAGGTGAAAGGCGGCTCTGTACATAGTTTGTCCGCAGGCAAATCAGCCATTTGTTGGTGTAGTTGTTTTCCTCTAGCTTTGCGACAGTGAACACAGTCATGCAGTACTTGGGCCACACGTCTTTTCATACCTATAATCCAAAGGCCAGCAGACCGTAACTTGCCCTCAGTGATTTGCCTGCCCTGGTGTTCAGTCTTTTTGTGGTAGTGTCGGATCAGCAAGACGGTGATATGGTGTTTGCTGGGAATGATGAGAGGATTTTGATCTGCAACTCTTAGGTGGGCTTGATTCAAACGACCACCAACTCTGAGCAAGCCAAAACTGTCAATAACTGGATTTAAGTTGGCAAGAGGGCTTTTTATTGGAATCTGCTGTTTGTTGTATAAGCACTTCCATTCTACATTGAATTCCTCTTGTTGGACGTGACGTATTATGAGGGACTCACTATGAGAGATGTTCTCCGCAGAGAAGGGTTTATGGCAGACGTGCCAACCGTGACAATCCTTATCTTTGTGAGTATTGTGATAACATTTCGCAATGTGCACTAACCTTGCGATAGTCCTGACGAGTCTCATCCAACTGGAGAAACGTTCAAAGCGCTGGCTACCGAGGCTGGAGATTTGCTTTGTTCCAGTGACCAATACACTGACTTCAGCGCGGATTTCTGGATCATTATCCGGATCCTGGATGCTGAAAACTTCCTGTACACATTCGTCTGCCTGTTTTAGCAGAAACTCCGGACCTGTAAGCCAAGTAGAGTTAGTAAAGGAACCTACAGACATAGGTCTAGTGGCATGATCTGCTGGATTAAGTTCGGATGGTACATAGTACCATTGTTCAGGTTTGGAGGACCTCCTGATTCTCTCTATGCGGTTACTGACGTAAACAAAAAATTGTCTCGTCTGATTGTAGATGTAACCTAATACGACCTTACTGTCCGTGTAATACTGAACTTCATCTATGTTGACACCTAGTTCTTGTATGAAGTCTGCAATCTCCACTGCTAACACAGTCCCACAGAGTTCAAGTCTGGGAATAGTATGATCAGGCTTGGGGGCTAACTTAGCCTTACCAAAGACGAATCCAACGTGATTTTGCTTGTTGGGTTCTGTGACCTTCAGATAGGCGACCGCTGCTATGGCCTCTGTGGAGGCGTCCGAGAACACGTGGAGTTCCTTCTTTACGCTAGAAGTAAGTGAGGTTTTAATATAGCATCTTGGGATGTGGATCTCATCCAAAGCACACAAAGATTGCTTCCAGGCTTCCCATTTTTGCTCTTTATCGGAGGGAAGTGGGGTATCCCAATCCTTGATGGTTTCAGAAAGTTGTCTCAGTAGGGATTTACCTTGTATGACGATGGGCGCTACAAATCCCAGCGGATCAAATAGGCTGTTTACCACTGATAGGACACCACGTTTTGTGAATGGCTTGTCTGCACAACTTATTTGAAAACCAAAGGAGTCAGCCGAGAGATCCCATCTGAGGCCCAAGCTCCTCTGCACAGGTGGACTGTCCAGTCCCAGGTTAATGTCTTTGAATCCAGGTGCATGATCACCTCGCTCGAAGGCTCTCATTACGGTTAGGCTGTTTGAAGCAATTTTGTGTAGTCTAAGTTTAGCTTGGTACAACATATTTTGAGTCCTTTTGAGCAGATCGATAGCCGCTTCTTCAGTTGGTAGCGATTTGAGCCCATCGTCCACGTAGAAGTCTTTTTCCACAAAGTCTTTGGCATCTGTACCATACTCAGATTCCCCCTCTATTGCAGTTCTCCGAAGCCCGTAAGTCGCTACGGCTGGTGAAGGGCTGTTTCCAAACACATGTACCCTCATACGATACTCCATCATCTCTGCGTTGGTGTCATTGTCCTTGTACCACAGAAACCTGAGGAAATTCCGGTGGTCCTCTCGGACTACAAAACAATGGAACATATGTTCAATGTCAGCAGTGATGGCGACATGCTCTTTCCTGAATCTCATCAGCACTCCGACTAGGTTATTAGTCAGATTAGGACCTGTGAGAAGAATATCGTTAAGAGATACACCTTGATGTTTGGCGCTTGAATCAAAGACAACCCTAATTTGATTAGGTTTTCGTGGATGATATACTCCGAATGAAGGCAAGTACCAGCACTCGTCGTTCTTCCTTAAGGATGGAGCTGGTTCTGCATGGTTGTTACGGAATATTTTATCCATAAAGGCAACGATGTGTTCTCTCATTTCAGGCTTGCTGTTCATGGTACGCAGAAGAGAGTTAAATCTAGACAGAGCTTGTTCCCGGTTGTTCGGGAGTCTTACCCTGGTAGCTCGGAATGATAATGGAGAAACCCAGTGATTGGTTTCGTCTTTAAAGAACTCACTGTCCATTATCTTGACAAATTCTCTGTCCTCTACTGACAAGGCTACTTTATCGTCGTCCTTGGTTGTATGAAAGACTGATCTCCCCAAGTTGTCGGCAAAGAGGGGAGTAATGACGTCAGGTGGTTGTATGAGGCCTGGAGACTTCTCCTTCACCTCATAGTGATGAGGACACGGCTTAATGCAAGTTGTGCGTCCATCTGCACGCACGTACGTTTTGAAGGAGTCAATTCCTGGTTGATCTAAGCATACATTTCCTATGATTACCCATCCCAAGTCCAGTCTCTGGGCATATGGCGCATAGTCAGGACCATTACACTGTTGACGCACCTTGTGTACCCTTAGATTGTCTCTGCCGAGCAGGAGTAGAATCTCGGCGTTGATGTCCATAGGTGGGATAACGTTGGCTAGGTGCCTTAGGTGAGGTTGGTGAAATGCAGCTTTTGGGGTAGGAATCTCATCTCTATGGTTGGGTATTTGATCACATTCGATCAGCGTCGGTAAGGGTATTTCCGTATCCCCACTGACAGGAGAAGCGATGAATCCTTGTGCCCTTCTGCCGCTAGTCTGTATGCGGCCCGAGCAGGTGTTTAAGGTATAGGGTTCGGATGGTCCCTTTATTCCAAAGGCTTCAAAGAATTTAGGACCTGCTAGGGACCGGTTGCTTTGGTCATCAATGATGGCATACATTTTTACTGCCTTTTCTGGTAGTCCCTCTGGGTAGACCTTGATCAGGCATATTCGGGCACAACATTTCTCGCACTGGCCCTCCCCACATACATCCAAGCATGAGCAGGAAACAGCAGTCGCTGCATTAGCGTAATTTTGGGGCTCCCCGCCATGACTTGGAGCAGGACTGGTGGTGACGGCAGTGGGTGAATCTCTGGAGAGTGGGATTGGGTGCATAGCTGAGGCATGTCTTTCACTATGACACTCCTCACACTTGATGACAGATTTACAGTCCTTAGCCATGTGCTCCAATGAATCGCAGCATCTGAAACATACCCCGAGCTCGGTGAGGATTTTCTTGCGCTCCAGTATGGTTTTGAATCTAAACCCTCTACATTTGTTCAGAGAGTGTGGTTTTTTATGAATGGGACATTCACGATTGAAGGTCTTATCTCCTGATGAGGTAGTGTACTGTTTACCCGTGGGTACTGCAGGAGATGGTAGGTTAGTCTTTCTAACACTCACGCTGCTCTTAAAGTCTCTGTGTTTATGCGTGATGCTTTCATACCTTGATGATGTTGCTGAAGCTGTAGTGTTGAACTCCAGGAAGTCGAGGCTGGGGTCATTCCTCATCTGGGACTGTTCATCGATAATTCTACAGAAGTGAATAAATGGGGGAAAGGTGATGTCATGCTCTCTTTTGTACCTTGAGACTGATGCCGCCCACTTTTCTTGTAGACTGTATGGTAGCTTCACGACAATTGGGTTCACTCCATGAGCTGTATCCAGGTAGCACAGCCCAGACAGACGAGGGTCACCCTTGGCAAGCTCCAGTTCCATGAGCAGATCACTTAAATTCTGAAGCTTCTGGACATCCTTGAGATTGATCCTTGGAACGTTCTGCAGTCTCTTGAATAGGGCCTTCTCTATTGCTTCTGCACTGCCGAAGGTACGTTCGAGTCTCTGCCAGGCGACAGCAAGACCTGCTTCTGCTTGTCCCACATAGACAGTTCTGAGGCTCTTGACACGATTTGTGGAGCCTGGGCCCAGCCATTTGATCAAGAGGTCAAACTCCTGCTCTGCGGTTAGGTTGAGGTTAGCGATGGCGGCCTTGAAGGTTGCCTTCCAAGCTCTGTAGCTCTCTGCACGGTCATCAAATTTTGAGAGACTGGTGTTGATTAGCTCTCTGCTCACCATAAACCTGGCAAACTCAGACATATCTGATTTCTCACTGCTTGTTGCCATGACGACTTGTGATGCCCCTGGGGCGTATTGGCTGCCTGGCGTGAAGGGGTGAGATGCTTCCGGGTAGAATGATGTAGCTGCAGGGTTAAGCTTTCGTTTAGCCTCTGTATATTGTGATGACTGCTGCTTGAGCTGTGGAGGTAGGCCAGAAAATGCCTGATAGCGATCTTTCTGTAACAACCGTCCTTGAGAGGGCACTTCCGGGTAACGGTTATTAGGTTGCTCGGGTGCTGTGGGTGGCACTGGTACTGCAGGTAGAGCTGACTTGGAGGTTTCAGTGTTCTCGGCTTGGACGGTACTGCAAACTGGGGGTGGCGCAGATAACTGATTCAGTACATAGTCACTGGTGCGATCAACTGGATCATCTATCTCCTGTGGTAGCGAGCAGACTGGATCAAGACCTTGGCTCAATGCTTGCTCAAGTAGTCTTACTTTAGCTAATGCAATTTCCTCCTGCATCTCTGATTCGAAAATCTTTATTCGAGCCTCTGCTTCTGCCCTCTTGGCCTCTGCTTCTGCTTCTGCCCTCTTGGCCTCTGCCTCTGCTTCTGCCCTCTTGGCCTGTGCTTCTGCTTCTGCCCTCTTGGCCTCTGCCTCTGCTTCTGCCCTCTTGGCCTCTGCCTCTGCTTCTGCCCTCTTGGCCTCTGCCTCTGCTTCTGCCCTCTTGGCCTCTGCTCTTGCAAGAGCTTCTTTTTCTGTGAAGGAGCGTCTCGCTTTGGATTGCTCTGCGTTTATGCGGGCCTCTAGTAATCTGTCGCTCAAGGCTGAGCTTCTTGAGCACGATGATCTGTATGACCGAGAGGAATGTTTAGATGAATTTTATCTGTGTGATTTAGTTTCTTGCAAATGCGAGATACGGAGTTCCGCTTTACCTTTAACATCCAGCACCATGACGTCTCTTTGTCTGGCTATTGATTCTGCCTTGCTCAGTTCTGATAGGGCTTCATCGATATTAGAGTCTTTTAGAAAGGTTATATACCTTGTGGACAGTCTATTGTATCTTTCTTGAGCTGTGTCCAGCCGCCCGATGGCAACTTGTAAGCTTGTGGCATCACCTGAGGAGGATTTAAGTCCGGACATGAGGGAGGAAACTCGTTCCCATTGTTCCTCCAGGTTATCACATAGCTCATCTTTCGTGGTGTGATAATTTTCAATGACTTTTACTGTCGGTTTGAGAGAGCGTCTTGGTCGTACGACTTGTTCTGCTGGAAGTGTGGATTCTGTTCCCTGCCCTTCATAATGATCAGTATCAGGTTGTATTTGCTTTAGTTCATCACTGGGGAACTGTGCAAAGTCCTTTTCGGCCATTTTGACTTAAGGTGCGCTGTCCCTTTAAGAAAATGAAGTTTTGAATTGGGCGCTGAAAATCGCAGCACGGCTCCGATAGGGCACCTTGACAAAATTTCTAAGATGTTTAAAGTGAATTGTGGGGTTTTGCGGGCCACAGCAATGTAAGGAGCGTGCATAAACAGTACTTCTATTATGCGAGGAAAAGTTAATATAGGACTTTAGGAATGGCTTGGCGAGTTGTGGAGGACTTCCAGGCGAGACTATAGATACTGCGTATGTGCAGTGCTTCCGCATAGGCTTGTGGAACATGCACTGTAGCCGGGCAGATTTGCTGCAAGTGGGCCTGTTGCTAGGGAGATTCCTGAGTGTGGTACTGGACATTAAGGCAGTTTTTGACTGTTCTGTCCCCACATGAAGGCGAATGAAGGTATATCTGATAATGGCTGTGTAACTTCCTACCTTCGTATCCAAGCAGTGGAGCAGACCGGACCGGCAGATGTTCAGGCTAGATGGATCCAAACGTATACACGGGAATGAAATCAGCGTGGATTTATTTGGTCCAAAATACAGCGACAAACAGTGATACAATACTGTAAGGTAGTAGAGGTATTGATGCTGTCCTGTGATATCTTTCCTGAGGCTAACTGCTGGTCAAAAACTGATGCCTTCACAAGCCCAGGGTATTGAATGTCCTGTCACACAGCTATATAGCAGATAAAATGGCTGCAGAAAGTGACCAGAACCAAGGCTTGCCTAAAACCACGCCCAGCAGAGAAAACACTTACTAGCTATAACAGAGGCATGCAGCATGCAAATTCTGGCCAGCAGATGGCAGCAACAGATCAAGACATAGAAACAAACATGGTGAAATAAGAATTGGTGATACAATGCACAGTTAAATAACAAATATGAGGGGAACAGCACATGTCCCTCAGTAACAATTCTGTGTCCCTCAGTAACAATTCTGTGTCTGTCCCTGAGTAACAATTCTGTGTCCCCGAGTAACAATTCTGTGTCCCTGAGTAACAATTCTGTGTCCCTCAGTAACAATTCTGTGTCCCTCAGTAACAATTCTGTGTCTGTCCCTGAGTAACAATTCTGTGTCCCTGAGTAACAATTCTGTGTCCCTCAGTAACAATTCTGTGTCCCTCAGTAACAATTCTGTGTCTGTCCCTGAGTAACAATTCTGTGTCCCTGAGTAACAATTCTGTGTCCCTCAGTAACAATTCTGTGTCCCTCAGTAACAATTCTGTGTCTGTCCCTGAGTAACAATTCTGTGTCCCTGAGTAACAATTCTGTGTCCCTGAGTAACAATTCTGTGTCCCTCAGTAACAATTCTGTGTCCCTCAGTAACAATTCTGTGTCTGTCCCTGAGTAACAATTCTGTGTCCCTGAGTAACAATTCTGTGTCCCTCAGTAACAATTCTGTGTCCCTCAGTAACAATTCTGTGTCTGTCCCTCAGTAACAATTCTGTGCCCCCGAGTAACAATTCTGTGTCCCTCAGTAACAATTCTGTGTCCCTGAGTAACAATTCTGTGTCCCTCAGTAACAATTCTGTGTCCCTTAGTAACAATTCTGTGTCCCTCAGTAACAATTCTGTGTCCCTCAGTAACAATTCTGTGTCTGTCCCTGAGTAACAATTCTGTGTCCCTCAGTAACAATTCTGTGTCCCTCAGTAACAATTCTGTGTCTGTCCCTGAGTAACAATTCTGTGTCCCTGAGTAACAATTCTGTGTCCCTCAGTAACAATTCTGTGTCCCTCAGTAACAATTCTGTGTCTGTCCCTGAGTAACAATTCTGTGTCCCTCAGTAACAATTCTGTGTCCCTCAGTAACAATTCTGTGTCTGTCCCTGAGTAACAATTCTGTGTCCCTGAGTAACAATTCTGTGTCCCTGAGTAACAATTCTGTGTCCCTCAGTAACAATTCTGTGTCCCTCAGTAACAATTCTGTGTCTGTCCCTGAGTAACAATTCTGTGTCCCTCAGTAACAATTCTGTGTCCCTCAGTAACAATTCTGTGTTTGTCCCTGAGTAACAATTCTGTGTCCCTGAGTAACAATTCTGTGTCCCTGAGTAACAATTCTGTGTCCCTCAGTAACAATTCTGTGTCCCTGAGTAACAATTCTGTGTCCCTGAGTAACGATTCTGTGTCCCTCAGTAACAATTCTGTGTCCCTCAGTAACAATTCTGTGTCTGTCCCTGAGTAACAATTCTGTGTCCGTCAGTAACAATTCTGTGTCCCTCAGTAACAATTCTGTGTCCCTCAGTAACAATTCTGTGTCTGTCCCTGAGTAACAATTCTGTGTCCCTGAGTAACAATTCTGTGTCCCTCAGTAACAATTCTGTGTCCCTCAGTAACAATTCTTTGTCCCTCAGTAACAATTCTGTGTCCCTGAGTAACAATTCTGTGTCCCCGAGTAACAATTCTGTGTCCCTGAGTAACAATTCTGTGTCCCTCAGTAACAATTCTGTGTCCCTCAGTAACAATTCTGTGTCTGTCCCTGAGTAACAATTCTGTGTCCCTCAGTAACAATTCTGTGTCCCTCAGTAACAATTCTGTGTCCCTCAGTAACAATTCTGTGTCCCTTAGTAACAATTCTGTGTCCCTCAGTAACAATTCTGTGTCCCTCAGTAACAATTCTGTGTCTGTCCCTGAGTAACAATTCTGTGTCCCTCAGTAACAATTCTGTGTCCCTCAGTAACAATTCTGTGTCTGTCCCTGAGTAACAATTCTGTGTCCCTCAGTAACAATTCTGTGTCCCTCAGTAACAATTCTGTGTCCCTCAGTAACAATTCTGTGTCTGTCCCTGAGTAACAATTCTGTGTCCCTCAGTAACAATTCTGTGTCCCTCAGTAACAATTCTGTGTCTGTCCCTGAGTAACAATTCTGTGTCCCTGAGTAACAATTCTGTGTCCCTCAGTAACAATTCTGTGTCCCTCAGTAACAATTCTGTGTCTGTCCCTGAGTAACAATTCTGTGTCCCTCAGTAACAATTCTGTGTCCCTCAGTAACAATTCTGTGTTTGTCCCTGAGTAACAATTCTGTGTCCCTGAGTAACAATTCTGTGTCCCTGAGTAACAATTCTGTGTCCCTCAGTAACAATTCTGTGTCCCTGAGTAACAATTCTGTGTCCCTGAGTAACGATTCTGTGTCCCTCAGTAACAATTCTGTGTCCCTCAGTAACAATTCTGTGTCTGTCCCTGAGTAACAATTCTGTGTCCGTCAGTAACAATTCTGTGTCCCTCAGTAACAATTCTGTGTCCCTCAGTAACAATTCTGTCCCTGAGTAACAATTCTGTGTCCCTGAGTAACAATTCTGTGTCCCTCAGTAACAATTCTGTGTCCCTCAGTAACAATTCTTTGTCCCTCAGTAACAATTCTGTGTCCCTGAGTAACAATTCTGTGTCCCCGAGTAACAATTCTGTGTCCCTGAGTAACAATTCTGTGTCCCTCAGTAACAATTCTGTGTCCCTCAGTAACAATTCTGTGTCTGTCCCTGAGTAACAATTCTGTGTCCCTCAGTAACAATTCTGTGTCCCTCAGTAACAATTCTGTGTCCCTCAGTAACAATTCTGTGTCCCTCAGTAACAATTCTGTGTCTGTCCCTGAGTAACAATTCTGTGTCTCTCCCTGAGTAACAATTCTGTGTCTGTCCCTGAGTAACAATTCTGTGTCTGTCCCTGAGTAACAATTCTGTGTCCCTGAGTAACAATTCTGTGTCCCTCAGTAACAATTCTGTGTCCCTCAGTAATAATTCTGTGTCTGTCCCTGAGTAACAATTCTGTGTCCCTAAGTAACGGTTCTGTGTCCCTCAGTAACGATTGTGTGTCCCTAAGTAACGGTTCTGTGTCCCTAAGTAACGGTTCTGTGTCCCTAAGTAACGATTCTGTGTCCCTAAGTAACGGTTCTGTGTCCCTAAGTAACGGTTCTGTGTCCCTAAGTAACGATTCTGTGTCCCTAATACAGAGAGATCTGTCTCTCTTGAATGACCAGAGGCAAATGGAGAATTGTAAGATGGCCGCAATTTATAGCTCCACCATTACACAGTGCTGGCTGGCTGGCTGCTGATTGGCTAATGCGATCACATGTCATGAATGAATGCATTATGGGTCAGCGCGCCTTGTCTGCGCGCCTTCCCAGAGATCCCTGCTCCGTCGCCGCACATGTCGCCGCCATTTTTGGAAAAATTTCGATTCGCGCATCCAAAGTCTGCTAATTTTCGGATTCGGCGCGAATCGAAATTTTTCTAATATTCGAAACGAATTCCACTTCGCCGAGTTCGATTCGCTCATCTCTAGTGATAATAACATGTACTAATCACCCAAATCAGGAGAAACACTACCAGTGTGAGACAACCTATTAAAAGGAAGATTTTCCAAGAGGTTTGCGGATGTAAAAGCATCAACATCTTGATCAGGCTCTTTTTGAATGTCTTCTAGAAAAACTTTATCACCTGTTTCACTCTCTGACACCTCTGGTTCAGGGATTTCAACACTTGCTTCACCCTCTTTATCTGTACCCAGCTCCTTAGGTTGAGGAGAATCCGAGACTTTTTTTACTCTTGATGCATGGATCCAGGCCTGGGAATCCGCTGTCAGAACTGCTGTCCGTGTCATGGCTGTTATCACTGTGGGCTTTCCATAAGGTGGATCCAGGACCTTGTGTTTGTGTAGGTCTTTAACAATCACAGTGTCTCCTGGGTTGAAAGGATGTGTTGGTTCCTGTGAAGGAAGTGGTAAAGAAAGAGATACATCACCGTAGATGCCATTCAAAAACCTTATAAGATTTGTTACATATGTTTCTTGGATCAGCTCCCCAGGCATAATCACCAGTGGACCTTTGGTCCATGGGGGAGGAAATGATCTACCCATCATTAAACTGTGCAATAAATACCAGTGTGCAGTGTTGAGGTATCCCTCTGATCCCCTCTTTGGACATTAGATCATTCTGGTCCAATGTCAAACCTTTGTTTTTCCAATATTGAATACCCTCCGTAGTGGCTGTGTACTGTAATTCTTTGAGCAATAGTTGTTCTGGGAGCATGGACAGCTCTAACACAGTTTAAGTAAGGTTGGCAGAATCCTGTAATGGTTCCATAGCAGCTTCCTTAGCCGTACACTCAGCCAAGGCATTGCCCAGACCAATGGGATCATGTGAAGATGTGTGGGCTCTGCATTTTATAGCAGCAATAGCATGCGGCTTGTGTATGTCTTTCAAAAGATCATTCACTAAGGATGCATCAGAAATACCTTTACCATCAGCTGTAACAAACCCCCTGCACTGCCAAATCATGCCAAAATCATACACTAAACCAAATGCATTTTTGGAATCTGTATAAATGTTACCAACTTTTCCCTCAAACAATTCACAAGCGCGAGTGAGAGCTACCAGCTCAGCAGCTTGTGCTGAAAGATAAGGGAGGGGCTTTGCTTCCCACACTGTGTGTAGAAGTTGAACAATGGTATAACCTGGCAAATATTTGTTGTCATTAGGTCTTGTACAACAACCATCTAAAAAGATGTCAATACCTCCTTCAACTTGTTCTAGTAACATGTCAGCTCTGGGGGTGGTGTCTTTATGTATGACTAAGACACAATCTTGTTCCTCAGGAGGAATATCAAACTCTTATTTAAAATCTAGCATGCCATTTAGAACAGAAAAGAACAGAAATTGGTCCTAAACTTGGGAAAAAGTATTTAATAGATAAATTAACAGTGGAAGTAAGAATAACATCACACCCATTAGCTCTCTGGCCTGTCATATGCTGTGTGGTAACATTCTTCAAAATTTGCAATACATGATGTGTGGTATGCAGTACGGTGTTATGTCCCAATGTAGTAGCCATAGATGCCTCCACTCCCATAGCACACACCGCCAAAGCTCTCAGACACGTCGGCATAAATTGAGTTGTCCTAACAGTAAGTATCATTTTCCCTCTCATTTCTGAATCATTCCAACCATTAAATCATAATTGTTTCCCAGTTTTGAGTTTTACAATAATACATATATTTGATAAAATAGCTCCTATAATTCAATATTTCATATGGTATGATACATTGTAACTAAGTAAACTGGAAAGTGTTGGAACACTTTACAGTTTTTGCTGGAAAATGGAATAAATTTAGTTCACCCTGATTTGACCTCTGGATTTTTCCCATTTGCAGAGAAGTTAGAGCAAAGTTTCACTCTGTTAATCACTTGTGGTGAGCAAACTCAGTTTTTTAGCCGGTCTATAGACTGAGTCAATGAGAGACGGGGCGGACTGACCATTTGGAAACTCAGGCACTGTCCGAGGGCTCGGGGTCAGTAGGGGGCCCCATGAGATGCCCCTGGTACCTTTTACATAGGCTTTTTTGAGTTTGGGCAAGGACACAGGGGTCCCATGATCCCCTATTGCCCCGGGGCCCCATGAATTGTCAGTCCGCCCCTGATAAGAGAACCTGAAAATATGATGAGTATACAAAAAAGTTGTGTTTCTTGTTTGGCTAGAGATATAGTGATGCATAGAGTTTGGATTTTCCTAGTGGTAAAACTGGTTGGTGTTTATGTCTGATAATGACTCGCAAACAGAAGAAGATTTGTAGTCTTTCCTTGACCAATGTTCATATGTTTGATAATGCTTCCAATTAGAGTGGATTTTTTTTATTCAAGTGTTGTTTGAATAACAAATCTAATTAATTGCTCATTAGATGGTGAGGGTGTCTTGGTTTGCCTGGAGTGCAAATGAGCTTCTGTTAGTGTCTTCAAAATCAGTCTCTCAAAGTTTTTCAGTTCTGGGTCTGGTAAACACTTGAAGTGCTGAGTAGGTGTTAGATTGCAAGTTCCACTGATATTCATATAATTTATAGTTTTATGTCAGAAATATCCTGAAGTGAAACGTCAGCCCACCCGACCACTGGGGGGTCTTTATAGCCTCTAGGAGTAAAGGGGTGCTACATATGGAAGGTGTCATTGCTTATCCTGGTTATCTCAAGCCTGAATAATTTTTGAGTCACTTATGCTAAAAAAGACACAGCTCCCCAGTTCATGTGAATGAGCCCTAAAACACGAGTGCCCTTATTCAATAAAGTGCTCTTATTTTTAAGTGCTAACTCCTAAAGCAGAGCTTCACCCAAAAGGGGAAGTTAAGCTTTAAGGCTCCTTCCCCCTCTCCTCTTTAAGAAATGGCACCATTTTTTTTGGGGGGGGGGTACCTGCTTTTGACAAGTACTCGCTCCCACTTCCGCTCAGATCACCTAGGCAATCCAAGGGGAAGTTATCTTCCCCTTCCCTCCCCGCAGTCTTCTGGGACATGTCACATGTCCCAGAAGCCTGCGCAACCATTCACAATGCACAGCATGGCTCGCGCATGTGCAGTAGGCACTTGGCTGTGAAGCCACAAGCTGTCACAGCCGAGTGCCCTCAGTCAAGATACTGGCAATGGGGATCAAAGATGGGTGGAGAAAACAGCTCAGGTGAGCACAGCACTGGATCCTGGGACAGGTGAGTGTCTGTTTATTAAAAGTCATCAGTTACAGTTTTTGTAGTTGCTGATTTTTAATTTTTAAAAATATGACTGGAGATCCTATTTAACCTCCCTAGCGGTATGATTATTTCATATTTTTGGTGCTGAAAGCGGTACAATTATTTTGCATGGAAATATGTAGTTTTTTTATTGTAGGCTGTAGTTTTTAGGAATAACTCACTGAAATCTGTCTGAACAAGATTCTAAATCATACATTTAATTCAATAATATAATCAAACCAAAAACACTGAAATTTGAATATAGTGCCAAGTTCGCACATCGCTGAGCAAAGTCGCAGAATCGTTTTCAGTGTTTGATGATGAATTTCTCCACGAATCATTATCACTCAATTCTGCAAGTGGTTCTAATTTACTATCGCTGTTCTCTAGCCGGTCTAAAACCGCTTTTGACCTAAAGGGTCACTTTTTGGACGCCATGGACTTTTCTAAGTTTCCAGGCAGAAAGAACAATCAAAATGCAGACAGGGGACAGAACAAAGCACTAGGGACAAAATGTATGTGAAATGGGTTGAAACAGCAATGTTTTACCATGTAAAATCATTTTGAAAAAAATGACATTTTTTTAAAATTTTAAAATTTCCCGCCGCCTCCGGCGGCGCCCGTACGTCCCGGCACCACAGGGACCGGAACACAGGAGGCGGATGCCGGCATCAGCCGGAGGAGATGGACGGGGACGCTGCAGGGGACACATCGTGGGAGCGAAGGACAAGGTAAGTGCTGCAGGGACTCCCTATACAGCGCTGCATGGTAAGCCCGAGTGTAGCTCGGGGTTACCGCTTTTGGTATAGACATTTTACCCCGAGCTACACTCGGGAATACCGTTAGGGAGGTTAAGCAACCATTAACTCTGCTTAAGTCTCTGTCCATTTCAGTAAGGATTTCAATTAGTTGTTGTGGGTCATTTCATTTGGAGGACCTGAAGTTGTGCCCAAAAAATGTTCAGTAAATGGCTCTAGTACTCTAGGCATTAGTATTGCCTGTAGGCTTCCACAGCTATTTCTCCCATTACGGACTTACCAATCCTTGTTCTGCACTATGTCTATGTGAATTTGGGCATCTTAGTAGAGCACTAAACTTTACTTCCTCATGTCACAGTGGCCCCCTTATGATTGGTAATCTGGTAGCTAGTCTGGGAATATTCAAGAAGCAGAGGGAGGGGTTTACAATGAACAAATCCACAAAATTAATAATGTTGCAACAAGGAGATGCATGCAGTACAGATTCTTCTTCACCAAGCAGCACAGTACAGTAATTACATCACCAAATCTGCATACAAATCTCCTAACACAGGCATCAGTGCCTTAAACCCACCACAGATTTACAAAACTATGTAATATAAGGGCCAACCTTAGCTAACCTAACTAGAGATGAGCGAATTATTCAAAAATTCGATTCGGCTGATTCGCCGAATTTGAGGAAGAAATTCGATTCGATGCGAATTTATTCGCTGCGAATTTAACTTATAAAAAGGGTTTCTAGGCTTCAGAGAGCCTTTATATTAGTGCAGAACACTGTACCTTTAATTTAAATGCCCTTGGAGATGAGGAAGGAGAAGGAGAAGGAGAAGGAGAAGGATGAGAAGAAGGAGAAGGATGAGAAGAAGGAGAAGGATGAGAAGAAGAAGGATGAGAAGAAGGAGAAGGATGAGAAGAAGGAGAAGGAGAAGGATGAGAAGAAGGAGAAGGATGAGAAGAAGGAGAAGGAGAAGGATGAGAAGAAGGAGAAGGAGAAGGATGAGAAGAAGGAGAAGGATGAGAAGAAGGAGAAGGATGAGAAGAAGGAGAAGGATGAGAAGAAGGATGAGAAGAAGGAGAAGGATGAGAAGAAGAAGGATGAGAAGAAGAAGAAGGATGAGAAGAAGGAGAAGGATGAGAAGAAGAAGAAGGATGAGAAGAAGAAGAAGGATGAGAAGAAGAAGAAGGATGAGAAGAAGGAGAAGGATGAGAAGAAGAAGAAGGATGAGAAGAAGAAGAAGGATGAGAAGAAGGAGAAGGATGAGAAGAAGAAGAAGGATGAGAAGAAGAAGAAGGATGAGAAGAAGGAGAATTCCAAGCCGGCAAAAAGTGTATCTGCAGAGCTCCACTATTTCTTAGCGGAGCTCTGCAGATACACTTAGCGGAGCTCTGCAGATACACTTTTTGCCGGCTTGGAATTCTTCTTATTTTCATCCTACTTCTTCTTCTTCTTCTTCTTCATCCTCATCCTCAGAAGAAGAAGAAGAGGATGAGGATGAGGATGAAGAAGAAGAAGAAGAAGAAGAAGAAGAAGTAGGAAGAAAATAAGAAGAATTCCAAGCCGGCAAAAAGTGTATCTGCAGAGCTCCTCTATTTCTGACAGATACACTTTTTCCCGGCTTGGAATTCTTCTTATTTTCATCCTACTTCTTCTTCATCCTCATCCTCATCCTCTTCTTCTGAGGATGAGGATGAAGAAGAAGAAGAAGAAGAAGTAGGATGAAAATAAGAAGAATTCCAAGCCGGCAAAAAGTGTATCTGCAGAGCTCCGCTAAGTGTATCTGCAGAGCTCCGCTATTTCTGACAGTTCTCTGACATTCACATTTACAGCGGTTGAAACAAATAGATACAATGTAAATGCAAACCGCTGTAAATGTGAATGTCAGAGAACTGTCAGAAATAGCGGAGCTCTGCAGATACACTTAGCGGAGCTCTGCAGATACACTTTTTGCCGGCTTGGAATTCTTCTTATTTTCATCCTACTTCTTCTTCTTCTTCATCCTCATCCTCATCCTCAGAAGAAGAAGAAGAGGATGAGGATGAGGATGAAGAAGAAGAAGAAGAAGTAGGATGAAAATAAGAAGAATTCCAAGCCGGCAAAAAGTGTATCTGCAGAGCTCCTCTATTTCTGACAGATACACTTTTTCCCGGCTTGGAATTCTTCTTATTTTCATCCTACTTCTTCTTCTTCTTGTTCTTCTTCTTCATCCTCATCCTCTTCTTCTTCTTCTGAGGATGAGGATGAAGAAGAAGAAGAAGAAGTAGGATGAAAATAAGAAGAATTCCAAGCCGGAAAAAAGTGTATCTGCAGAGCTCCGCTAAGTGTATCTGCAGAGCTCCGCTATTTCTGACAGTTCTCTGACATTCACATTTACAGCGGTTGAAACATTGTATCTATTTGTTTCCATTTATGGTAACAAATAGATACAATGTTTCAACTGCTGTAAATGTGAATGTCAGAGAACTGTCAGAAATAGAGGAGCTCTGCAGATACACTTTTTGCCGGCTTGGAATTCTTCTTATTTTCATCCTACTTCTTCTTCTTCTTCTTCATCCTCATCCTCATCCTCAGAAGAAGAAGAATGAAAAGAAGAAGAAGAAGAATGAAAAGAAGAAGAAGAATGAAAAGAAGAAGAAGAAGAATGAAAAGAAGAATGAGAAGAATGAAAAGATTCTTCTTCTTTTCATTCTTCTTTTCATTCTTCTTCTTTTCATTCTTCTTCTTCTTTTCATTCTTTTCATTCTTCTCATTCTTCTTCTCATTCTTCTTTTCATTCTTCTCATTCTTCTTTTCATTCTTCTTTTCATTCTTCTTCTCATTCTTCTTTTCATTCTTCTTCTTTTCATTCTTCTTTTCATTCTTCTTCTTTTCATTCTTCTTCTTCTCATTCTTCTTTTCATTCTTCTCATTCTTTTTATTCTTCTCATTCTTCTTCTCATTCTTCTTTTCATTCTTCTTCTCATTCTTCTTTTCATTCTTCTTCTTCTTTTCATTCTTCTTTTCATTCTTCTCATTCTTCTTTTCATTCTTCTTTTCATTCTTCTTCTCATTCTTCTTTTCATGAAGAAGAAAAGAAGAATGAGAAGAATGAAAAGAAGAATGAAAAGAAGAAGAATGAAAAGAAGAATGAGAAGAAGAATAAAAAGAAAAATGAAAAGAAGAATGAGAAGAATGAAAAGAAGAATGAAAAGAAGAATGAAAAGAAGAAGAAGAAGAATGAAAAGAAGAAGAAGAATGAAAAGAAGAATAAAAAGAAGAAGAAGAATGAAAAGAAGAAGAAGAAGAATGAAAAGAAGAATGAAAAGAAGAAGAAGGAGAAGAAGAATGAAAAGAAAAAGAAGAAGAATGAAAAGAAGAATGAAAAGAAGAAGAAGAATGAAAAGAAGAAGAAGAAGAAGAAGAATGAAAAGAAGAATGAAAAGAAGAAGAAGAAGAATGAAAAGAAGAATAAAAAGAAGAAGAAGAATGAAAAGAAGAAGAAGAAGAATGAAAAGAAGAATGAAAAGAAGAAGAAGAATGAAAAGAAGAAGAAGAATAATGAAAAGAAGAATGAAAAGAAGAAGAAGAATGAAAAGAAGAAGAAGAATGAAAAGAAGAATGAAAAGAAGAATGAGAAGAATGAAAAGATTCTTCTTCTTCTTTTCATTCTTCTTTTCATTCTTCTTCTTCTTCTTTTCATTCTTCTTTTCATTCTTCTCGTTCTTCTTTTCATTCTTCTCATTCTTCTTCTCATTCTTCTTTTCATTCATTCTTCTCATTCTTCTTTTCATTCTTCTTCTCATTCTTCTTTTCATTCTTCTTCTTCTTTTCATTCTTCTTTTCATTCTTCTCATTCTTCTTTTCATTCTTCTTTTCATTCTTCTTCTCATTCTTCTTTTCATTCTTCTTCTTCTTTTCATTCTTCTTTTCATTCTTCTTCTCATTCTTCTTTTCATGAAGAAGAAAAGAAGAATGAGAAGAATGAAAAGAAGTAGAATGAAAAGAAGAATGAGAAGAAGAATGAAAAGAAGAATGAGAAGAATGAAAAGAAGAATGAGAAGAATGAAAAGAAGAATGAAAAGAAGAAGAAGAAGAATGAAAAGAAGAAGGAGGAATGAAAAGAAGAATGAAAAGAAGAAGAAGAAGAATGAAAAGAAGAAGAAGAAGAAGAATGAAAAGAAGAATGAAAAGCAGAAGAAGAATGAAAAGAAGAAGAAGAAGAATGAAAAGAAGAATGAAAAGAAGGAGAAGAATGAAAAGAAGAAGAAGAAGAATGAAAAGAAGAATGAAAAGAAGAAGAAGAATGAAAAGAAGAAGAAGAAGAATGAAAAGAAGAATGAAAAGAAGAATGAGAAGAATGAAAAGATTCTTCTTCTTCTTCTTTTCATTCTTCTTTTCATTCTTCTTTTCATTCTTCTTCTTCTTCTTTTCATTCTTATTTTCATTCTTCTCATTCTTCTTTTCATTCTTCTCATTCTTCTTCTCATTCTTCTTTTCATTCTTCTTCTTCTTTTCATTCTTCTCATTCTTCTTTTCATTCTTCTTTTCATTCTTCTTCTCATTCTTCTTTTCATTCTTCTTCTTCTTTTCATTCTTCTTTTCATTCTTCTTCTCATTCTTCTTTTCATGAAGAAGAAAAGAAGAATGAGAAGAATGAAAAGAAGAATGAAAAGAAGAAGAATGAAAAGAAGAATGAGAAGAAGAATGAAAAGAAGAATGAAAAGAAGAATGAGAAGAATGAAAAGAAGAATGAGAAGAATGAAAAGAAGAATGAAAAGAAGAATGAAAAGAAGAAGAAGAATGAAAAGAAGAGGAAGAAGAATGAAAAGAAGAATGAGAAGAATGAAAAGATTATTCTTCTTCTTCTTTTCATTCTTCTTTTCATTCTTCTGCTTCTTTTCATTCTTCTTCTTCTTCTTTTCATTCTTCTTTTCATTCTTCTCATTCTTCTTTTCATTCTTCTCATTCTTCTTCTCATTCTTCTTTTCATTCTTCTTTTCATTCTTCTCATTCTTCTTTTCATTCTTCTTTTCATTCTTCTTCTCATTCTTCTTCTTTTCGTTCTTCTTTTCATTCTTCTTCTTTTCATTCTTCTTCTTCTTCTTTTCTTTCTTCTTTTCATTCTTCTCATTCTTCTTTTCATTCTTCTCATTCTTCTTCTCATTCTTCTTTTCATTCTTCTTCTCATTCTTCTTTTCATTCTTCTTCTTCTTTTCATTCTTCTCATTCTTCTTTTCATTCTTCTTTTCATTCTTCTTCTCATTCTTCTTTTCATGAAGAAGAAAAGAAGAATGAGAAGAATGAAAAGAAGAATGAAAAGAAGAAGAAGAATGAAAAGAAGAATGAGAATAAGAATGAAAAGAAGAATGAAAAGAAGAATGAGAAGAATGAAAAGAAGAAGAAGAAGAATG
This sequence comes from Staurois parvus, assembly GCF_062004578.1. Lineage (NCBI taxonomy): Eukaryota > Metazoa > Chordata > Amphibia > Anura > Ranidae > Staurois > Staurois parvus. The sequence goes on from NW_028319098.1 coordinate 1,670,236, forward strand.
AAAAGAAGAAGAAGAATGAAAAGAAGAAGAATGAAAAGAAGAATGAGAAGAAGAATGAAAAGAAGAATGAAAAGAAGAATGAGAAGAATGAAAAGAAGAATGAGAAGAATGAAAAGAAGAATGAAAAGAAGAAGCAGAAGAATGAAAAGAAGAAGAAGAATGAAAAGAAGAAGAAGAAGAATGAAAAGAAGAAGAAGAAGAATGAAAAGAAGAATGAAAAGAAGAAGAAGAATGAAAAGAAGAAGAAGAAGAATGAAAAGAAGAATGAGAAGAATGAAAAGAAGAAGAAGAAGAATGATAAGAAGAATGAAAAGAAGAAGAAGAATGAAAAGAAGAAGAAGAAGAATGAAAAGAAGAATGAAAAGAAGAAGAAGAAGAATGAAAAGAAGAATGAAAAGAAGAATGAGAAGAATGAAAAGATTCTTCTTCTTCTTCTTTTCATTCTTCTTTTCATTCTTCTTCTTCTTTTCATTCTTCTTCTTCTTCTTTTCATTCTTCTTTTCATTCTTCTCATTCTTCTTTTCATTCTTCTCATTCTTCTTCTCATTCTACTTCTCATTCTTCTTTTCATTCTTCTTCTTCTTTTCATTCTTCTTTTCATTCTTCTCATTCTTCTTTTCATTCTTCTTCTCATTCTTCTTTTCATGAAGAAGAAAAGAAGAATGAGAAGAATGAAAAGAAGAATGAAAAGAAGAAGAAGAATGAAAAGAAGAATGAGAAGAAGAATGAAAAGAAGAATGAAAAGAAGAATGAGAAGAATGAAAAGAAGAATGAAAAGAAGAAGTATTCCAGTACAGCAAAAAGTGTATCTGCAGAGAGCTCCGCTATTTCTGACAGTTCTCTGACAGTTCCTTCACATTTACAGCGGTTGAAACATTGTATCTGTTTCCGAATAAAAACATCTGTATCCTAAATGGAAACAAATAGATACAATGTTTCAACCGCTGTACATGTGAAGGAACTGTCAGAGAACTGTCAGAAATAGCGGAGCTCTCTGCAGGGACACTTTTGCCGGCTGATCGGGAAAAATCCGATTCGCGCACCCGAAGTATGCTAATATTCGGATTCGCCGCGAATCGAATTTTTCCTGAAATTCGAAACGAATTCCACTTCGCCTGGTTCGATTCGCTCATCTCTAAACCTATCCAATAAATCAGTATCCAATCAAGTAGACATTGCACTAAATAGTTGTTGGTGGATCTAAAAGAGATTGTGTAGCCAAAAGTTAGTTTTTTTCAGCATACTGCTTAGGCTTATTAAGCAATATTGCTACTATTATTATCATTTGTTATAAATGTATCTAATCAACAGATTAAAAAATATTACCCTTTATACTATAAGCTCTATGAAAGGTTGGAAAATCTATCAGATAAAAAGAATAAAACTGGTGTACGCTTTGTTGTTTTTTTTTATCAATATTACATTTCAAACACTTGAATATGGTAACAATAACTCCAGCCAACTGCAGTCATTTCCTCTGGAGTACAACGGTCTGTGAAGTGTGACATTTAGATTTTCAGTTTGCCTCCTGACACATGACATTTTTTTTAAGCTCATAATGAGAAAAGCTATTTGCCAACTGTGAAAATGTTATGTATTGCTTGATATGCTATCTTTAATTTTGTTCTTTTGAACATGACTTTAGACCTCTATTGTGTTTCCTCCACTCCAAGGAATTAGCATTTTCCGTAGATCATGTTAACCTTTTAGGTATGGTAATATCCAGTTAATCAACATGCATACACGTAGAAAGGGCATATGCGATACATAGAGAGTCACTAAGGCTGCACAGTGAAAAATGAATCATTTACTGACATGGCTTAACATTTTGGTACTGGCTTCAACAACAGCGACTTAGTTTCAAATGAACAACTGTCTAATTGATGAAGACATTTACTGGCAGTAATTTGACACATTAAGCTAATATTTTCTTGAATTTTATTACTCTTATTAGCAAATTAATCCCTTTTAGGTGTTCTACACTAGTGTTTATCAACTCTTATCTACTAGTGTCCCCAACAGGTCATGTTCTGTTGGTTTCTTCCAATGGTAGCAGGTGTGGCAATTACTTTTCCAGGAACACTTAATTTAACACCTAATTTACTTGTGCAAGATAAAAAAGGACAAGTATTCAAAAGTTTTGTAGATTTCTGCCACTGGTAACAGGTGAGATAATTACTGATCAAACATCACATATTAAATTGCCTATGCAAGTAAAAGGAGGACAGTGGAAACACCCACAAAATGACCACATTGTGGGAAGTTATTTTCTGAAATGCACAGTGAGCCTGAAAAAGTATTTGAAAAATGCAAGAATAAAAATTAAAATGTTTTTTTTTTTTACACAAAGTTGTCATGTCTAACACACAGCATAGGCATACATAGAATTACATCCCAAAAACACACTCTGCTACTCCTTCCAAGTTTGGCAATACCACATGTGTAAAACGTTTTCATAGTCTAACCACATAGAGACTCAAAATCCAAGGAGCACCTTCAGGCTTTCTAGAGGCATACATTTCACATCTAATTTTATGATTACCTATACATTTTGGTGGTCCTGGAGCACCAAGACATTTGAAACACCTTCAAAATTACCACATTTTTAAGAGAAAACACTTCAAAGTTTTTTGAGATGTATGCTCAGTTTTTTTAAGACTTAGGGGGTTATGTACTAAAACTGGAGTCTGTAAAATCTGATGTAGCTCTGTATAGAAATCAATCAGCTTCTAGGTTGTATTGTCAAAGCTTAAGTGAACAAGCTGAAGTTAGAAGCTGATTGGCTAGCAAGCACAGCTGCACCATATTTTGAGTGCACAGGAGAAGTAAGGAAGAAAAAAAGAATTCATGTGGAGCCAGGAATGTAGTTTATGCAGGGGATTGCTGGGACTGCTGTAGCGCAGGAATGTCATCAATCAACCCATTCAAGTAAATAGGGGTGCTTGTGTGGGGTCCAAGAGGTTAAAGCAGGAGGTGAGGAGGCAATACAGCACCTCCTCACTGCCTGTGAAATGCTCTCTGAAGAGCAATCAAAACATGGATTGCTAATCAGACAGCATCACACATGTGAATTAGTCCTTATGGTAACGCTATAACTGATGTGGTGGTGATTAGGGACACTGAGACTGATGTGGTGATGATCAGGGATACTGGGACTGTTGTGCTGGTGATCAGGGATACTGTGACTGGTGTGGAGGTGATCAGAGACAGTGGTAAGGGGGTGGCGATGATCAGGGACACCGTGACTGGTGTGGTGGTGATCAGGAACACTGGCACTGGTATGGTGGTGATCAGGCACACTGTGCCTGGTGCGGTCTGGTGACATTGTATTGCTATGGCGGTGATTAGAAACAATGGCTGGTGGCACTGACGTAAAGTGATATCAGAGTAGCCAGCCATTGTACATTATCACTGTTTCAGCAGTACAATGTCACCATAGTGAAACTAAACTTGCTCTGGTGTAAAACATTGTTTTTTTACATCCTTTTTACATACTGTCACCAGAGCAGTGCAGTGTCACCATAATGAGGCAGGATGGGAGGGAGGCAGCTAAATAAATCCTATTGTTCTTATTCATTTATACTTAGTTAGCTAGTGTTCACCTTTAAAACTCAACTCTACCCAAAAATTTTTATTTTGTGTTGGCTAAAAGGAGGAAGGGTTTGAACCTCAGTTGAGTTTTTATGTGTGTTCCACTATTGAGGGGATTTCCATATGCCATAAAGCTAACCAGATTTAATTCTGGTATTTATTCAGCACCAACATACCATGAAAAGTTATTATCCTTATCATGTGTTAACTTGTGTCCCTCGTTGTCGGAATAGTAAGGCTTTGTTTACTCAGGTGATAATGCCCGTATACTATAAATGGACCATATTTTTACAGCATTTGTCACTTCCAGGTGTTGCATGCAAGCAGCTCATTGAACTCTTAATAGAATATGCAGCTGAGCAGACAGAAAAAAAATAATTTTTAGTAGAATCAGCAAGGGTCATGGATCAGGGGTTGAGAGTTTACAGGGATGGAGAAATCCAGATGATTTGTAAAATATTCCCATTCATCGGTCATTCTCAGAAATAGGTCAGAACATGGCAAATTATGACAAAAAACCCAAATTCCTCTATCACACAGAAAACCAAAAACAGCACACACTAATATCCAAGATACCACCTCTCAAATTTCAGGCTTGTGAGAAACCTTGTTCCAGTCAGTACACTCTGTGATAAAGACTAGTAAACTGTCTTTACAGACGACACACGCTGCTTCCACTAGCGGTTACAGATTAGTTAAACTAGGCATAATTACGTCGAGTTGGTGCAAACACCTACTCACAGTCTCCAGATTTGTGTGTTCTTTAGAGCAATGAAAAACCAGATGATTAATTTTTTATTTAATATCCCTAGGCCAGTAGTGCATAGCAAAACACATATACACAAACAGTATTGAAGATAAAAGAGATAAACAGACTTACTAAAAAAAATAGTTCTTCTGCTCCTGGGGCAGGATGGAACATGCCAATTATAATCTTGACATAGATGGGACCCCTGACATATGACCTAGATTTGATAATGTTACAGGATTATTGGTGATCTGAGTGTGAGGTATGACAAAGATGCAGCCTGCAGTATCTGTATCAAGAGGAGAGCAGAAAACACATGTGCTCACTTGCTCATTCCAAGTTCAATGTGTCAAACAGAAATGGATCACATTATCCAAATAATTACTTTGTTCATAGCTGCAGCACTGGCCACATGGGGAAGTGCATCAATTTATATTTGTTATCCAACATTTTCCATCTGTGTAACCAGGCTTTTGCAGAAAGTTTTATCACTGTGTACTGCATAGTATGGGAATTATAAGTTATAGTATTTTCCATAATTTTCAGGAATTCAAACACACATTTGTCTCAAGAAACCAAGTGAGTACATTACACCTGGACTGTGGAATTTGAGATGCAGATGCATAGACTTGTAACCAGTGAGAACACCCCAAGGTCTAAAAGCCCACCACTGTGAATGTATACAAATAAACATTTGGCCTCTCTTTGATACTGAAGTGCTTCAGTGTCATTATCCTGAATGAACTCTGCCCTGACAGCATCATGACAGACCTGTACTATGAGTTTAAAAACATTTATGAAAATATAACCCAGACCTAATCATAATTGGCTGGATTATAACAGTGGCTTTGCTTTTATTGCTGTGCATTCCTTGCAATGTGACAATCACTCTCCCTATTTCTTAAACATGCATCACAGGCCCAGGGAGTGAGGAAAAATCTCCTCAATGGGGTCACAAACAATAATAAAAAAAAAACTAATGAGAACATTTTTTCCCACAATAACCACAATTAAAATAAACTAATATAAATTATAGAATGGAGTTAGACTTTGAAGTGAACATAAAGCCAACATTGCATAGAATATGTAAGGGTTACATTCCCTATCTAGTTAATTTTTTTGTTTGTTTATGTCTGTGTCCTGCTAGTGAGATTTCCCTTAATGTCCTGTTATGGAGAAGTAAAAGAGATGGAAATAAAATCTCCCCAAAGTGAGGAAATACCTGTCACCAAAACATTTTAAAGATTCTCTCTTACCTCTTGCTCCAATAATAAAAATTAGGCTTTCTAAAATATACATCTAAAATATTTCTAAAACATAGCATTCCCCCCTAATTTCTGTCTTGATGACAGTAGAAGCCAGGCCAACAAGAGGGGCGCATCACCCCATGACAAACACATCATGAAATAAAAATTTGACAGAGGGTCTATCCCTTCACCACTCTATGCAAAATTATTTTACATTTTTGCCTTTATACATGCTTTGAAGGCTCCAGAGGTAGAGAATGTAATTGATAGCTCTTTGTCAAGAGTAACTGACATCTGCAGGGCTTATATGAATACTGCATGCCACTCACATTTGAAGTACTTTGTTTTGCTGAAGTAGGTGTCCATCTGGCAGATCTACAGAAGGAAAATGCCTCTCTGAAGAATCTGAAAAGATTAATTTTTAAATATAATTTCCCCATTTATGTAAACCCCAGAAAATGGCACATTGATTATCTCTAGCTGACAGTTCTCAAATTGTAAAACAACCATGGAAATTATACAATTTTCTAATCACCTCTTCAGCAGCATCCACTAAATGGTGGAATTGCAGTTGATTGCTATCTTTGTCTATTTTAAACTGATGAGTCACATTTGATTACAGTGCAATTAGGTAGAAATATTCAAATACAGTGAAAAATGTACAGTGGAATAGGATATAATTTGCAAATAGATGATATTTTCTAATGATGTAAATATATGCATGAGACTAGTGGTTAAATGGTAATTCAGATAAGACTATAACGAATAGTGAGCATAAATGATAATTGTGAAAATTTGATTAAGCATCATATTTATGTGTGTTGACAGAAAGATATTTTGGCCAAATTATTTAGTTAACAAAAAGGAACTCCAAGAAAATAATCAGGGAGCTGCTAATACTAGAGGTTAACATTGCAACTGTGCTAAAGTCAGAAAGTATATTCAGTTTACTTCAATTTGAACTCTCTGTAGCAGGACACACACCTTGCCCTGTCTCTCTCTGTTCATTTCTCCTTGCCTGCATCATTTGGATTTAAAGTCAAATTCCTGGGAAAAGGGAAACTGCAGTGGGCGATAGAGAACTCCTTGGAGACAAACAGAGTGGACTGTGAGTGGCGGTGGAGAAGGCCAGAAGAGCATCGGGAGACAGAGCAGACTGAAGGGGAATCTTGTTGTTCAACTGTGGTCTTTTTTTCTTGCAACAAGCTACTACAGAGAGTATTTTCCTCTAGGACCACAATCCTATCACTCTAAGGCTGGCAATACATTATACAATTTTCTTCTAGGTTTTTTGTTTAGATTTACTAAAACCATATGAGGTCAAACCTAAACACTTTGAATTTGTATGCAAATGGAGAGGCCTTTGCAATACATAGTTGAAGGTAAATCTAAATTGAACAAGAAAATTGTATATTGTATAGCCAGCTTAATGTTAGCCTTCCCTGAAAAGGATCTAATAACCAAAATATGGAGGATGGACTCTCCACTCTTGACTGACCCTTGTGATCTAGTAGCCATACGAAAGACAGTTCAGGAATATTTTCACACAAATTACACATCAGATGCCTCCCCTATGACACAGTAGGAAGCCCATAAATGTGTGGTTATCTTATTTCTATAGATGCACAAAAGAAACTAGAACACCAAGCTACCATAATTAGGCTCCATGCACACTGGCTTAAAAAACTCAGATTCTGCAATAGTTTTGTGTTTTGGCTGTAGAAGCAGGTCAATGTTATCCTATGTGTCCATGCACATTAGGATTGAGGATCAGGATTAGGTTTAGAGGCATATATTAAACTCAGCGTTTAGAGGCAAGAAAAACAACCCTTCTGGTTTGCTTTTTAGATTGGAGTATTCTAGCAGAAAAAATGTTAAACACTCCTAAACGCACCTATACATTGTACAAGAATGCTCAATATGAGCGTTTTTTTCTGCCAAGGAAACTGGCTTTTTTAAGCCAAGTGTGCATGGAGCCTTAAACTCACAGAATGTATTAGGGTCATTGAAACTCAGCACAAAAAAATCTAAGGTTCTTGAGACCCTACAAGCCTTGACAGATGCTTGAACTCTTTTATTGGAAGAATTGGGCAAACAAGCCTGCCACCAGTTTGCACTCTCTCAGAAGCTCTTCTATGTGCATGGGAATTAGAACTGCAGGTTTTTGGCCCTGAGCCTTACAAAACTGGAAAACCAATGCTACTGTTTATCATATTACCAACACAACAGGCTCAGTGTACACTAAAAATGAAGTTATTGCTAAACAATTTGAATATTTCTATATTCGCTTCTCTAATCTTAATCCACAGCAGCATACAGTTTCTGCAGACTATAAGCGGCAACGCATAATACTGGACTTTTTGAAATGACATAGCTCACCCTTTACAGTATATCTTTGGTGAAAGCCAAGACCCTGGAAGCTCCACTTTCTCTGGAGGAAACTTCAGCCACCTTGAAAAGCATGAAACCTGGAAAAAACCTGGTCTGGATGCAGCGGCGGACTGACAACTCATGGGGCCCCTGGACAATAGGAGATCATGGGGCCACCGTGTCCTTGCCCAAACTCAAAAAATCCTATGAAAAAGGTACCAGGGGAATCTCATGGGGCCCCCTGCTGACCCCGGGCCCTCAGGCAGTGCCTGAGTTTCCAAATGGTCAGTCCGCCCCTGTCTGGTTGGCTTCTCAATGCAATATTACAAAAGCCTATCTGATCTTTTATCATCCAGATTTCTTGAAGCTTTTAATTCCGTTTCAAATGATCCTTGAGCCTCAGAGGGCCTTTTGGAAGCTTATGTAACCATCATACCAAAGAAGGGTAAGGACCCATTCCTAGTCCCCAATGACCAACCTATTACATTCCTTAATGTCGACAAAAAATGTTAGCAAAGATTTGGGGTAAACTCCTAACTGCATTCCTTTTACCTTGTGAATCGCTTTATCAAGTGGGCTCTTAATTGCTTCCTTTGTGTGAAATACAGCCAGTCCCCGTGCTGTCCTATTTCAAACTGAGCACCCTAGGTATGAGAGCAGATCCTTCAAAGTGTGGGCAGGTTTCTGGCTGTGTTGGAAGCACATTCTGCCTGTCCACCAATTTTCAGACTTTGAGACACCCCCCCCCCTTCCCCCAGCACAGCCATTCACTACAAAAATCAATGTACTGCAATTCTCTGCCTCCGCCTCTCTAAGTTCCTTATGCAGCTGAGAACAGAGATCATTGGATCGCTTATAATAATAAAGAAAAGGTATTCATAATATATAGTTCATGATTGATAATACAGTATATAGTAAACCATAAGCTACAACAATCTAATCACATGCAAGACAAAAGTTGTTTTTTTTTTTTGCTTGTTTGTTTCTTGCACATGAAATCTTAGTTTCAACTCACCCACCAAAAATTCACTTTGAAAGTGAGCATGCTCTTTTTCTTTAGCAAATCAGGGTCTCTATCTACTTACACTTCCATCTGCAACAAACCCATATAATGGATGAAGATGTTTCTTCACTTTCATAGCTCACACAGGACCAATACATTATGCAGCATATTATTTTGACCATTCCATCAATGCCCCACCCCAGAGGAAGCTGGGAAGTTGTATATACAGTTGTGTTCAAAATAATAGCAGTCAGACATCACTAACCTGATCAATCACTGTTTTTGGTAGAAATGATATTTCTACATGGCAAATAATTTACTAGTAGGCGTTGTAGAGTAATAGAAATCCAACAGACCCAACAGTCATGACATGCATGTTGCTGATTCTGTGTAATTGAATCACTTTTCAATTAGTGAGGTCATTCATTCTTTGAAAAACAGGTGGCAATTATTGCCCTTATTCAAGGAAGGAAGGCAGCAAATGGTGTACATGCTGGTTACAGTGCATTTCTCTCTGAAATTCTGAGGAAAATGGGTCGTTCCAGACGCTGTTCAGAAGAACAGCGTACCTTGATTAAAAAATTGATTGGAGAGGGGAAAACATATAAAGAAGTGCAGAAAATGATAGGCTGCTCAGCTAAAATGATCGCAAATGCTTTAAAATGGCAACCAAAACCTGAAAGACGTGGAAGAAAGCAAAAAAGTACCATTTGAATGGATAGAAGAATAGCCAAAATGGCAAGGACTCAGCCAACAATCAGCTCCAGGAAGATCAAAGAAGGTCTAAAGTTACCTGTGAGTACTGTTACAATTAGAAGACGCCTATGTGAAGCCAAGCTATCTGCAAGAAGCCCCCGCAAAGTCCCACTGTTAAAAAAAAGACATGTGCTGAAGAGGTTACAATTTGCCAAAGAGCACATTGACTGGCTTAAAGAGAAATGGCACAACATTTTGTGGACTGATGAAAGTAAGATTGTTCTTTTTGGGTCTAGTGGCCGGAGACAGTTTGTCAGATGACCCCCATACACTGAATTCAAGCCACAATACACTGTGAAGACAGTGAAGCATGGTTGTGCAAACATCATGATATGGGGACGTTTCTCATACTACGGTGTTGGGCCTATTTATCGCATACCAGGGATCATGGATCAGTTTGAATACTTCAGAATACTTGAAGAGGTAATGCTGCCTTATGCTGAAGAAGAAATGCCCTTGAAATGGGTGTTCCAACAAGACAACGACCCCAAACACACCAGTAAACGTGCAACATCTTGGTTCCAGACCAACAAGATTGACGTTATGGAGTGGCCAGCCCAATCCCTGGATCTTAATCCAAAAGAAAACTTGTGGGGTGACATCAAAAATGCAGTTTCTGAGGCAAAACCAAGAAATAGAGAAGAACTGTGGAATGTAGTCCAATCATCCTGGGCTGGAATACCTGTTCACAGGTGCCAGAAGTTGGTTGACTCCATGCAACACAGATGTACAGCAGTTCTCAGAAACAGTGCTTATACAACTAAATATTAATTGATTCAAAGGAAAGCAAAATCTTCAAACATTTTTCAGTTTATATAGTGAATGTTTGAGTTTGTAAAGAAGAATATAAACACTGCTATTTTTTTGAACAGTCTAATATTCACTTTTCTTCAATTTTTTTAGAGGAACAACACAAATTTGATATATTTTTCTTCATGTTTTGATTTGGAATAGAATGTGTAGTGTTCCCAATGCATTTGTGTGTATGGAAATAAAAGCTATTAGAAGGATTTTGAGCTTTGTTCACTTTTTTCAACACACTGCTATTATTTTGAACACAACTGTATGTATTTTATATATATATATATATATATATATATATATATGTACACTATATTGCCAAAAGTATTGGGACACCCCTCCAAATCATTGGAATTAGGTGTTCCAATCAATGGCCACAGGTGTATAATATCAAGCACCTGGGCTTGCCACCTGTGCAAGTAAGTCCATACATTAAATTTCCTTGCTGCTAAATATTCCACGGTCAACTGTTAGTGGTGTACAGCATGCCACCACTGGACTCTAGAGTGGTGGATACATGTTGTTTGGAGTGAAGAATCACGGTTCTCTGTCTGGCAATCCGATGGACGTGTCTGGGTTTGGCAGATATCAGGAGAACGGTACTTGCCTGTCTGTATTGTGCTAAGTGTGAAAGTTTGGTGGAGGGGAGATTATGGTGTGGGGTTGTTTTTCAGGGGTTGGGCTTGGTTCCTTAGTTCCAATTAAGGGAACTCTTAAGGCATCAAACATTTTGGACAATTTCATGCTCCCAACTTTGCGGGAACAGTTTGAGGATGGCCCCTTCCTGTTCCAATATGACTGAGCACCAGTGCACAAAGCAAGACCCTTAAAGACATGGATGAGTGAGTTTGGGGTGGAAAAACTTGACTGGCCTGCACAGAGTCCTGACCTCAACCCGATAGAACACCTTTGGGATGAATTAGCAGGGAGGAGACTGCAAGCCAGGCCTTCCTCATCTGACATCAGTGCCTGACTTCACAAATGTGCTTCTGGAAGAATAGTCAAACATTCCCAAAGACACGCTTCTAAACCTTGTAGACAGCCTTCCCCGAAGAGTTGAAGCTGTTATAGCTGCAAAGGGTGGGCCAACTCAATATTGAAGCTTATGGACTAAGACTGGGATGCCATTAAAGTTCTTGTCTGTGTAAAGGCAGGTGTCCCAATACTTTACAATATAGTGTATATATGTTGCAGATGGGTGGAGGACAATATGTCTACAGAGAGGGAAACCCACATAAACATAATTATACAGTTAGTAGGGATGAGTAGAGCGATTAACTGATTTCACTATCATCAAAATTTCACCAAAGTACTAACTCAACTTCACTTATTAAGCTGTTTGGGCAACATCTGCTGGGAAAAAGTTACAATCTTTTTTTCTTTGTTTAGTTTTTGTGTTATTTTTTTTTTTTTGTGTATTTAATTTTTTTTTGTATTTTGTCTTTTTAAAGTTTTATTTACCTTTTTTTTGCTGTCTGCTCTCTCCTTTCATGGAAAACAACGTAAAAATAATGAGGATATCTAGGAGGTGTTTTTTTGCATGTCCAGGATAGGATAGGAGTTATTGTACCCTTAAAATGCAACTAAACCCTCTTATTGTTTACAGCCAAAGATGGCACCATCTTGGATTTGAAGTTCCCATTGTGCTGCACGTGTGATCAGTTATGACACCAGCTGTTTGAGGACTTGAAAGTTTAGTTGGTGGGTTTACTTTCACTTTAAAGCCTAACAGAAGAGCTCCTTAATCTTACCTTCCCCGTTTACTAAAATGCATTTTACTAAAATAGTAAAATTTCCCTAACATCTGTTGACTTTCACTGACATTTCAGAGAAATTAAAGCTTTCAATTTTATTCATCCCTCATAGAAGTTGTTTCATGTCTGGAATCAAACCAGGAACTGTAAACATTCATGTTGGCCACTTATAGGCCATGCATAATGACAAAAATTGTGCCATTGTTCACAAATCCAGACAATCACTGTTACTTTCTCTTTCTTTGCCATATTAGAAAAATAAGTAATCATGTTTTTAACTGTAGGAATGCTTTGAAAAGAATCCTATAGAAATATTTCAAATGAACTCATACTTTTAGCTCAGTATGAGTTTTAACTTCCACTTTTATAACTTTTTAGAATAAGGATTATCTCCATGGAAATTACCTGACCTGAAAACGGTGACCCACATATTGCCTTACATCTCAACTACATAAGAGGTCTGGTGATACAAAGGTTCATTTATTTCTAATCTTCACTTCTCATCTGGTGACTTGAGGTCTCCAGCTGGGGGATTTGAAATTAATTATGAGATTGTCCAGAAAGAAACATTTCGAAACATAGCCCATTAATAGAAGCTAATAGAAAATGGCATACCATCATCTGGTTTAGGAAGAACACAGTGAGCGCAAACTGCCCTGGATCCGCTAATTATACCATTCTTAAAAAAATAAATATTTAAATGAAATATTACATTACATTCTAATTAAATCAAAGGGACTTTGAGAGCTTAATATTTTTCTCTTCACCTTCTATTACACTTTGAATAGAAAAGAATATGCTGAAATGCAGATTAGTAGCATCTGTGTTGTGCTTAGAGATTAAATACCATATTAACATCTGTGCCAGCCCATTTTAGCACAACATAATTACCTAACTACAAGCTGCAGTGATACAGAAATAACCCATTTAATACAATATGCATTGCTTTTCAAACCCTCATTCCTAAAGAAGCTTTAGAAAACAACTCGATAAAAATCTTTATGACACCTACATGGGTTGTTTAGCCAGATACCCCATGTTTGCTGTCCACTACGGTATCAAGGGCTCTATACACAGATTACTGCCTAATACTTTAAATATATCAAACATTTGCATTTAAAATGACTAAGGTAACACAGCCTTATTGCTAAGTGGCTCCAATTTATTCTGCATCCAGCTGCCTAATAGTTTAAGTGAAACTCCAATCATTTGTTTAGCTTTGTTGCATGTAGGGAAGATTTAGGCACACATTCTGGGGGGTGCTGCTGTCAAGAGTCAGTAAATTCTTGCTAGTGGTTCTAAATGTGTGCAAACAGCAGCAGCTGCCAGCTGTCAGATTTGTACTCTCTACATGTCAATGGCCAGTACCACCACAATTTACAAGGGTTACATGCAAATAGGACCTCCAACTGACCCAGGATGCAAACAGTGTGCTTCCAGGGTCAGCGTTTCTGTGGAGTTTCTGGTTGCAACCAAACTGTCTGTAGCTAATAATTATGCAGCCATAGCACAGAGTCTTGCTGCAATCAGCAGCGGTGTTTAGATACCTTTGAATGATACGCGCTATTCTCCCCTGGCAGCCCATGTGAATGTAGCCATAGAATCTCTACAATATTTTATTGATATCTGTGTCTTGTCTAGAGAAATTCATTCTTGCTTTCTGATCTTGCAGTTATCAAAGATAGATGTAGATGTGAAAGCTCCGAAAGGGTACAATAACTGTTCAATGACAAATGTTAAAGGCCCTATTTAGGAAAATTTGCCTTCATTTCCTGCTGTCTTTGGGGCATTCAAAAGGGTCACAAAAAGTGATATACACCTGATGGAGTTTTTAAAGATTACCCATTCTATTCAAAACTAGAAAAAAAATGTTTTGGCTGGAATTCCATTTAAATACCTTTAGTTGGGGGGCACATGCGCGGTTGGCTCCGAGATGACAGCTCAGTGAAGAGAGCTCTGCATCCCCGCCAGCCATAACCCGGCAATCACCGGACCCAGCAGCAGCACGGACCTTTCCCCACGCTAATAAGGGGACGCAGGTCTCCACTGGATCACCAGGGACATGGCCCGATGCCGCAGATCACCAAGGAAGCCTGGAAAGCTGACAAGATTATTCCCAGCTCTCAGCCCCTGCAGCCAAGATGGCACCGGATCCTCAAAGACAGATGCCTCACAGACGGAACGGAGACCAGAGCACACCACAGACCCCAGGCTCACAGCAAAGTTATACCCTGGAGACCCTGGTGAGTCCTCTCCGCCCCTGTCTCCCACCACAAGTAGCCCTGCTAAGTCCAGACCTAGGCTGGAAATAGAAAATCCTCCTGTCACTCAGTCTTCCTATTCTGCACTCAATTCTGCTATTTCTACTACATCCTTAATAGAAAATTTTCCTGCTTCAGACCAGCCTATCACTGAACTGTCTATGAAAAGTATGCTTCTCTCACTGCGACAAACCTTACATGATGACCTGACAACGACACTATCGCAAATTTCAACCACGGTACAACAACAGGACCACCGTATCCGCCATATTGAAAATAAAATGGGGGAAATGTTCGCAGCTCACAACGACCTAATAGACGCATACACCGACCAGGGCACTGACATAGAACAGATTAACCTCAAACTAGCAGATCTTGAAGACCGCTCTAGGCGGAACAACATCAAATTCCGCGGAATCCCAGAAAACATCAATTCGGACACCATAGTACCATATTTACAACAATACATGAAAAACCTCATTCCTTCCCTATCAGATGTAGAGCTCGCTATAGATCGTGCGCACAGATTACCAAAACCATCGTTCCTACCAGCTAGGGACATCTAGGGTAGGGTATCTTAATACCAATCTTCTGCTCTGTCCTCTGATAGTAGTCTACCAAAGGTTTAAATTTTTAATGGAGGAGTACAAACCTCTGTTGAAGCAGAACTTCATTTTAAATAGGAAGTTCCACTAATCCTCCACCTCCCTCCTCTAACACTTTTGGCATCTTTTTTGTGTGGGAAGGTGTAAAGTGGGTACCTATATTTGGCAGGTACCCACTTTAACTTCTACTGGAATCTCCTAGGTGATCCCAGTGGAAGTTCGCCTCTCCCTCCCTGCCCGTAACCTCCTGGGACACATCACAGGTCCCAGGAGGCTGCGGGACCATTCACAGAGTGCAGCGCAGCTCATGCATGCACAGTAGGGAGCAAGCTGTGAAAGCACAAGGAGTCATAGCTGGTTTCCCACAGTCAACATAGTGGTGCCAATGATCCAAAGACCAGTGAAGAACTGGTCCGGATGAGGACAGCACTGGATTCTTGGACAGTTAAGTGTCTCTTTACTAAAACTCAGCAGCTAAAGTATTTGTTGCTTCTGTTATGCCTAAAGTAAACTTCATTTGGGTATATTTCTTTTTGTCAAATAGTTGCTACAGTGACTCTGCTTAGTGTTAGCAGTGAACTTGAAAGCTCAGTGGAATGTATAAATTTCATTACCTGAAGATAAACTGATTTTTTCCGTTGTCTGTTACAGATAAGAATATGAATCTCATGCAAATGTTATGCTGGCTATGAATAGCTTGTTTCAGTAATCACATGAATGATTTATTCTGGGACCTCTTTTTTGGCAGAAAGCTCCTGGGAAGACTACAAGGACTAACAAGTGTTAACTGTTCCATTGTAACTGCAAGTTGCACACCTGCTACCCCCTTTCGTACTGTTCTTCTAACCACCTACACTTTTGTATTGTCTTTGATGATTTCACTCTTTTCTAAAGCCGGAAAATAACAAAGAACAGAATAACAAACTGTCTAAAAAGTGTATTTTAAGAGATAGTTCCATTGTTTATTGTGCAAGTCATAGTATCCTTCTTTTATCTGTTAATCTAAAGACTTTTTAGACAACCTGTGATCATGACACTCATGGCATGACATTCATGATCATGACACATGAACTGGCAGGCAGATTGGTAAGGAATACTGAGATACTTAGTAAAGGGTTTCAAATTCTTAAATAAAGAGTTTGATCCATTACAAATGAAATCTAAAAAAAAGGAAACAAAAAACCCATACAATTCCTGACATAAAGGAGTTGTATACTTTAACCAAATCGTTCATTCCACTTCAGAAAGCCTTATTAGGTAAATGGTTACATATACACTTTATTTCCAAAACACTCCTCCACATTTAAGTTCAGAATGATTCCAGTGTACATTAGAAATCCAATATTTTTATTGCTGTACATTAAGAATGCTTTCAGAAATAGACGTGTTAATAGTTTATTTTTATCATTTAACAGAATGTAAAGTAAATGAACAGAAGAGAAATCCAAATCAAATCAATATTTGTTGTGATCACCCTTTGCCTTCAAATCAGCATCAATTTTTTAAATAACTCAGTACTTAGGTTGTTTCAAACATCTTGGAAAAATGACCACATATCTTTTGTGGATATAGGCTGCTTCAAATCCTTCTGTCTCTTCATTTAATCCCAGACAAGCTCAGTGCTCTGTGGGGTCCAAACCAGCACTTCCAGGATTCCTTGTTCTCCTTTACGCTGAAGATAGTTCTTAATGACATTGGCTGTATGTTTGGGGTCGTTGTCCTGCTGCAGAAAACATTTGGGGCCAATCACATCCCTGATGTTATCGCATGATGTATATTTAATTTTTATTTATTTATTACAGGTACTTACTGTATACAGTGCTGTCAATTTACGCAGCACTTTACATATATATTGTACGTTCACATCAGTCCCTAATCCTCAAGGGGCGTACAATCTAAAGTCCCTACCTTACATTCATACATACACATATTAGGGCCAATTTAGACAGGATGCAATTAAACCTACCAGCATGTCTTTGGAAATGTACTGTACCTGCCTGTACCTCTCAGCATTGGTCCTGAGCAAATCTTAAATTCCATTTGCAGAAATGCAGCCCCATACTTGCAAAGAACCTCTGACATGGTTCACTGTTGTCTGCAGACGCTCAATATTATTATTCCATTATTGTATTGACTTTGTCTATTGAACTGTTGCAATGATTGCAGAGCCTGGAATTTTATGTGAATCATGGGGATAAAATACTTTTTATTTTTTTATTTTATGTGTTTTTTAATGATTAATTGTTCTCTAATAAATTTTGTGTAATTTTATTCATAAAATTATTTTTTCTTAATTGTGTTTTGCTGTACTGTGGTG
This sequence comes from Staurois parvus, assembly GCF_062004578.1. Lineage (NCBI taxonomy): Eukaryota > Metazoa > Chordata > Amphibia > Anura > Ranidae > Staurois > Staurois parvus. Next base: position 1,687,689 of record NW_028319098.1, read on the forward strand.
CCTTATAATTCTTAGTGAGGGAATTTTTCCTCTTCTTTGTTTTGTATACATATTTACATATGGGGATGTAGCATCTCAATCATTACCCTTGTAATGTGGTCTTGTTTTCCATATGACCTTTAGTAAAACCTCCATCTATGATCAACCTGGACACTCAATCCTTTTCACTTATTCATCCATCTTTTCTACACATAGATTGTACTTATTTCCCCACTCCCAGCCTGTTCATTCTAGACCACATGGTCTTTGGCTACCAATTATTACTGCAGGGAGTAGATTGTTTCAGTCGACAGAGAGATTAGATGTTAAAAATGTCTGCCACCTTATACACAGATAAACATACATACATAAATAAATAAATGTGCTATATACTGTATAACAACATGTTTATATTAAGGTAATCGGTTTCACATGAATTACACATTGAAATGAATAAAGTTCCCACTTTAAGAATACTCCATGCTTGAATAAGAGCTTGTTTATTGGGGGATTTGCACCTGCGCTAACTTACTGCTGAATGTTTATTTTGCACTTTATTAAAGAGATGTGTGTATTGAACATCTTGGTATCCAATTCCTTGGTGCAAACAACTTTTTTTCTGTACTGGAGAATCATTTGCCTAATTTATGCCTTTAGGCTGATATTTATGTACGGGGTATGTGATTTGAAGCAGATTGGTGTGCACATGTGTATATGATACTATTATTTCAGCACAAAAAAAGTTCTATATATCATTAACAAAGTAAAAAAAAAAACAAATAAAAGTAGCTTTTTCAAATGGACGTCATCTTTTTTTGCTCTACAAAAGACAGAAACAGAAATGTTATTTGCAACGGTTGCTTACTGAAGGATTAATCATTTCTCTGATAATACAAATTGGTATAAATTGTCCATTACCCGTAATCAGATAACCGTATTCTTGTTCAGCATTAAATAAACCTCTTTAGCTCGGCATGAGAAAGAATTGTTTCATGTATTTCCAGAAATGTAAACACATACATTTAATGCAATTTCACACAAACTACACGGTTAATAAAGTTTCAAAAACTGGAATAGAAATTTTGGAGAATTGCTCAAAGCAACAATTGCACGGAGTCACAATTGATAAAGTCAGCTGGTTACAGAATATAAAAAGGTTTCTGCTCGGAATCAAATTAAAATACAGAAGCGGGGCTGTCTGGCTCTATTTCACTCCATAATATCCCCACTGTGTTGAGACATTATTGTATCGACAAAAAAAAAACACAGATAAAAATAGCCAAAAAAAGAAAGCTGAAATTTGTGATGTTTCTGCATGACAGTACTGCAAAGACAGGCCCTGATCACTGAAGAGCAGCATTGCAATTCCCCGATAATGAAGTCTTGAAGCTGAAATCACGTTAGCTTCAACTGACAGACACATTTTATGTCTGGGCTGTTTCCCTACTCTTCTCTAAAGAATAAATGCATTTTCATAGGAACAATTTCACTTTGAAATGTTTTCAAACAGAAGAGCATAAAGAACAACAGTTTTTGAGGTTTGTAATTTTTTTTTCTTTTGGCTTTTGTTGCAGTTTATTACTTTTGTTGATGTAGTCATTAAAGTGACATTAAGCTGAGAAATAGCACATAAGATCAAAATCTAAACAAGTCATTTGCAATGGCAATGTGTTTCTTTATGGCCTCACAGGACTTGATACACATTGCGGTAGTGGAAATGGTTTATTCATTTGGATTTCTAGAAACGGAACCAGGTTCAAACAAAAATGAGAAATGTCAAGGTAATTCACAGAAGTAAAGAAACTGCATTCAGGTAAAGTTAAAACAAAGAGCTGTTTATAAATATTAAAGTAAATTTTTGTGAAGTCTGAAGTTATTATTTGAATGTATTAGGGCCTGTTCACTGTCCCACATGCATTATGCACCGCATAACACTCTCGCGTTCAGGTGTGCGTTGTGTGTGGGCCGTGAGATGGATTGTTACACCACATCACAGTGTTTACTTATTTTTAACCGTACTGAAATGTCACAAAATGACACTTCATTTAACTTTATGTAGCACAGTGCATTGCGGCACGCTGTGGTGCTTTTACATGAAGTGACTGCACATTTATGCAACGCACGACCATACACGCTTGGCGTAAACAAGGCACACAGGGAACAATTATATTCTATGTGCCCATGTGTTGAGCCTGTGTTGATTACTGATGATTACCACAGCTCAACGCACTTGGTGTGAATGAGTCTTATGTCTCCTGATCTTTTCTAGAACATCCTGGAACACTGTGCAGCAGGGGCACTGTATATACTATGAGCAACCAGCTTCCTGGTGGTTGTCTCTGGTCCTTTCCCTCACAGCCTAACAATCATGCACCAATAATTAGGTAGAAGTGGCAAAAGAGGGAATCCAGAACCAGCAGCCAGGAAGTTGGTTGATTTAAGGCATACCATATAAATATACCATATATATAACTTCCAGTTTTAGGAGTTCTGGACAGCTCCATAACAGATCTCAGTTGTTGCTCCTCTAACATTTAAACATCTAACATCTAAAAACCAATAATGTATGTAATTATTGCTAATTAATTGTCCACTGGTCCCTCTTGAGCAGGTGGATGGTTGGTCCACGTCCACTCCGCGTATGCAGAGCGGACACAGACACAGCCCGTTCTCCTCTAAGGGTGGCCATATGTAAACGGACACTCAACTGCCATCCGATCCACTAGATGGAAGGGGAATGGATCCTCATCAATATTTTATTAGTGGATAGGATTGAATGTAGGCAGGTGTAAACGGACACATGTCTGTTTACACCCGCCGCTCCATAGAGGGCAATAGAGGGTCTGATCAGGTCCGCCTGAAAAATTGACAGGCGGACCCATTGAGTGTGCTCATGTGAAAGGGGACCAAGTCATCTATTTTGTGCTGAGTTTTGTTATAATTCACCATTACAAGACCAGTATATATATGCGGAATTCAGTCATGTACAATAATATTTTCACTCCACACATCTTTTTTTTCTCTTAACCACTTCCCGCTGACCTGGCACATATATGCAACCTCTCAGCGGGTAGGTTTTATGCAGCCATAGATAAATGTTTTACTGTGCTGAGAGTGCGCTCCCTGGTACTGGTGTATTTAGTTATTTGCTTGAAGGTTAACTCCACTTTCATGAAAAGAAACATAGCAAATAAAAAATAATAAAGCAAAACAAAATTGCTACACAAGCCACATTGTAATTAACATTATAATGGTAATAAAAATGACCTTTCCCTCTCAATCTGAAGCTGCTCTAATTATCTGTAGCAATCAATGCAATATGGTAACCAGTTGGTGTATAAACGTCCCCAGAATTGACATTCTCTGCTTGTGTTTGGCTCACTGATTTTCCCAGAAATCTGTACTAGGATGCAAGTCATATTTTAGGCATTCTCTGCAATAGAAATTATATTTTTGGTGTGGTGCTTCTTCGGGGTTCATTACTAAAGGGATACAGACACTGCAACTTTCCTCATTAGAAAACTGCAGCAGTCTGAATACAGACACACCCTGTCAGGTGCATCGTGTGCACAGTCATGTGCAAAGATACGCGCATGCACATAGTACTGCATGTGCATCTACACACAGAGAACTGTGTATGCATCAACACATATACGTGCTCAGGCACATCAATGTGGTTGAGTGTGCAAGTGAGCACAGATGTTTTGGCACCTATTGACCTATTTAAAGCTGTATAGGAGTCCAGAGGATTGCTGAGTGGTAGTCAGCTCCTATTACCAGGTCCTGTGCTTGCTTCTATGTTCTGACCTGGCTTCATTTGACTCTGCTTGCTCCTGATACATTGTTGCTGACTACGGCTTGTGACCCATCCTTTTTTCCTGTCTGCTGTTCTGGTACATTCTCTGCTCACCTGGTACTGGCCTTGGACCTGCCCTGACTATGCTTCAGTTTCCTGATTCTTTACTTCTTCTTATTTATTTATTTCAGGTACTTATATGGCGCCATAAATTTACGCAGCTTCTTCTAGCATGTTATTGCCGACTGCTGCCTGTCTGGCCATGTAACAGAGATCCAGCATCTGCCAGCTGCCAGTTTGACTGCTGCACAGAGTTTAGTCCTAATCCTGTCACAGTCAGGGCTGGCTTAATAGCACCATGGGCCCCTGGGCAAAGTAATGCACTGGGACCCCTACCAGCCTGCCCCAATTTACATACCTAGATTTAAAGTATAAATAGTTGATAGGATTAAGCATAATAACAATAAGAGGACATGCTGTGAATCAAATACTAACCAACACAAAGGGCACAGTATTGGGGGGGTTGAAAGGGCACAGTACAGGGGGTGTCAGGAGGAAACAGTGTTGGGATCATGAGGGCACAGTACAGGTTTTGTGATGCTGCCCCGGCAGCTTAGTATGAAAGCATGACTCTCCCGGCAACTCCTGGACAATTGACAAGTATAATGTAATGGAAGACTATCCTGGGGGTGACCATGAACCTGGGGCCCCTAGGCAGTGCACAGGGGTGCCCATGCATTAAGACAAGCCTGGTCACAGTGTCTCCCAGTCAGGATATCCTAGGTCACCCATGCCACTCTGTGACCTATTATACCCTGCCATTAACTCTGGGGGGAATGGGACAGAGGGTGTAAGGGAAGACCTCTTGTCAGCTTGGCCTCAACCAGGTGCCTGACACTCTCATTTGGGAGCCAGACTTCCAAAGACAAAGTAGAACATACAGCTTTTTCTTGAGAACAGAAACCATAGGACACTGCTACAAAGTTTGTTAAAATCCTTGTGATGTACATAAATCACTCAGAGGGAACTGTTTTTTTTCTCCACAAGAGTGGAGTTACTCTTTAAAGTTCAACTAACATGCTGGCTTGTAGCAAAGGAACTGAACTACATTTTGTACATAGTTTGGATATACTGTATATCTTTTTTTTTAGCTGACTTAGTGAGAACACCACTTGTAAAACCTTCAAGATCTTTCTGTATCTGAAGTTGTTTGACAGGACTGACTATATGATTTTTGAAGGAAGTATATAAAGAAAGGGAAGTCCAATTGAAAGCTATTGCAAGTCTACTGTGAGACTGAAGGTAAAGACTCAATGTGGACCAATAAATGATCTCTAAGTCAGTAAATTGCAAAGAAAACCTTTTGATCTTTCAAGGACATACCTCTGCTCACATACTTTTATATCAAAATGTCTTACAATCAAATTATTAATGTGCAAGTTGTCATTTCCTGACAGTCAGGAATATTGCCTCACACCTAAAACAAGTGCAAACTATAGAGATCTGTCCATCAAGAAAAGCAAATTACTCCTTGTCAAGATATGCTCTTCAAGGCTTGAAAATAAGGTGAGTTTCTTTATATGTAGGACATATGTGGAATAATATTAAATAATCTATCCACTCAAAGTGGATAGATAACCCACTTAACAGTTTCTCATATCTCTAGGGGATGCTTATACTGAGATCACTGTACATGGGTTCCTAGTTCTGCATTCCTGCTGCAGCTTTTATGAAGGAGTACCCATACTTACAGGCCATAGACGGGTCGTTTATAGGCCAAATTTTCATCCACACAAAAAATCGGACGCTATTCAAGTCTTTAGCGGGGCAATGCCGTCGACCGTTTTTCGTGGATCTTCTTGTTTCTTTTTATCGTTCATGCTGGAAAATCCACGAAAAATGGACATTTTTCATGGACATTGGAGGCAGCATCGGCAACGGCAACAACCGATTTTTTGTTTATCGGCCAACAATTCGGCCGATAAACGGCCCGTCTATGGCCAGCTGGAGCTTTACCTTGTTTGATTTTATTGATAATTTAAAATCAGAGGTTGGATAGAAACACCCAGCACTCAAATAAGGACAGTAACAGACTGGGAATTTTGCTAGAGAGATCTCAAGTGTTCTGCCTCCCCATTTGAAAGTGTGACCTCTATAATGTATCCAGCTGTTACTAAATAACTAGAATTCACTATCTCAGCAGAGGTAGCACACAGTGACTCAGTCCAAATTAAATCTTTCTAGATTGTCGATATGATTTAATCCAAACTTGCGCAGACCCTAACAAACAAACTCTAAGATAGGTCAAAAGATAATAATATGACTAGTTCCAGCAGTATACTTTACATGTGTTTGCAATGGAGATTAAAGCACACAAAAGATGGGAGGAGCTATCTATACAAAGCAAACCCTAACTACAAAGTGAGGTAGTGATAAAATGATTTAAAGGCAAAGAAAGAGAAAATGCATATGTAACAGGATAGCAAGAGTCCCTAACTAAAATAAGAATCCAGGAGGTGGAACTTTTCACCAGACTGTACCTTTACCTCAAATATCACTTTTGAGTAGAATGACTTCTTTAAAGGATATGTTCACCTTTGGGAACATGTTACACGTTCCACCTGTTTTTAGGGTGGAACATGTAACATGTTCCCAATGTTGCAGCCACTGCCTGATTCCTCCTCCTTCCCTGTGACAGCAGTACAGGTAGACGTTCCCCGTACTAGCTTTCATTTTTTAAAAACAGCGCAGCTATGCAGGGTTCTGCCCACACTGTCACATCATTCACAGAGTTTTGTGAATGAATGAACTACAAGTCCCGACAGTCTTAGTGGCTGTCAGCTTTTACTTCTCAATGAACTACCCCAACACTGTGGAGCGCCATGGTAGTTCACTGATTCTTCCTGTCAGTATACCTGTTTGCCCGCACAGGCAAGCAGATATACTGAGAGGTCTGCAGGAGACCTGCATGGCACCAGCATTACAGGCTCTGGCAAAAAAACAATAAATGCACATTTTTTTTACCTGCAAAAAAAGTGTATTTATTATTTATTTTTGTCAAAAGGTGAACTTATCCTTTAACAGATGAAACCTACCTGTAGTGGAGATGGACTTTGCTAAATGCATAAACGGTTTCTAAAAAAGTGTTGAAATATTGAAAAACAATTACTTATGTCTGGTCTAATCTGTAAAAAGGGTTCATTTAATAGACTGCATTTTTCAAAGTTTTTCGCAGTCTCTTCTAATGGAATCTAAATTTAAGTAGAACTTAATATACAATGCAAAACTACAATTTTATTTAAGGGGAAATCATTAATAAAATACAAACTGCATGACAGTCTAAACACATCCCAAATCCAGTTACTGTGTGATGCACAAGCTTCATAAAGTAAACCAAAAATGTAATTTAACTTCCCTAACTGAACTAAATCTTTCTTCATTTTGTGTCTCAACATGCTCCCCCTCCCAGACACTGCAGCTCACAGTTGAAGAGTTTCAGCAACAGAAACAGTGCTGTTAATCCAGAAAGCAGTGGACAGAGTTAGATGTGGCCAGGTGCTGACTGACAAGTCTTATGAAATAGCAGTGAAAATGCTAATAGCCACACCCCCTACAGCAACTTCTCATGCAACTGTAGTGCAAGCAGAAACAGACTACATGAGAGTGGCAACTCTGCTCTGACTTCAGGAGCAGTGCAGCATCTTTGCCACCCATCACAGGAAGCTGCAAGATGTGAACTTCGCTGGCAGTCTCAACAGATATTTGTAGGATTTGGCCATAAGACTAAGGGTGCACCTATGATGGAGTTCTGTAGCACATATTTTTTTAATGAGAAGATAAAGTAATTGCAAAGCCATATTTTTTTAAAATAACAAACAAGTTAAACTTACCTGCTCTGTGCTAGAATTGCACAGAGCAGCCCCAGTCCTCCTCTTCTTGGGACCCCCACCAGTGCACCTGGCTTCTCCTCTTCTCAGTGTGCCACCATAGGAAGCCACTTCCTATGGTAGTACACCTGCGGGCTTGGTCCCAAGCTGCCCTGCCTGTCCATAGAGACACACAACATGGCTTGGCCCTGTGTTCTGCTCCCTGGACACTGGATTTGCCTGATAGCAGCAGAAACCAATGGCTCCTGCTGCCTCAGCCAAGCCTGTGAGATCAGGGAGAGAAGACAGAGCTGCTGCAGAAGCACAGAGTGCTGGATGGAGTAAGGACTCAGGTAAGTATACAGGGTGGTGAGGGGGTGATACTGCTAGTGGAACATGTTTACCTTAATGTAGGGAAAACTGTTTAGGCTTTAGAATCTCTTTAAGCTACTTGTTCCTCATCACTTTAATATGTACCACACAATCATGAAATGTAACAAGTTCATGTGATAGGTTTCCTGTTTTCAGGTGGACCTGATCGGAGGCTCCATGTGAGTCTACAGGCAGGGAGGTGTAAAAGGACTTGTGTTCACAGACACCTACTGTATCTAACATTGAGTCCATCCAGGTCTGGAAAAAACCACAGAAAAGGACTTTTTTTTTCTAGACCTAAATGTGACAGATCAGAAGTAGCCTGATGTAAACAGCCACAAATCTGTTTACATCCAGCAGGCCATAGAGCTATTATGGATCTGCCCTTTTATGCCAAGCAAAAACTTGCATGGGAACAGTGTAAAAATAAATTACATCTGTCCTGTTCAGCTCCAATTAAGCAAGGGATCTGCTCATGGATGCCCTGCTGAACAGAGTGGAGTGGCTCCATGTAAAAAGACCTTTCAGTCAACTCTTCTACCCTTGCTTCCCTGCAGCTTCCACTCATGGAGCATATAAAGTTGCAGTAGTCATCTTCTATATAAGGAAAGCTGTGTCTGTAATATGCACAAATCTCTTTAGCTTCTCATGTACATTTGAGATGCTCCTAAATGTTGCTAGGCTAAACAAGATAGAAACAAAAGGTGTGCATCATAAATTAACCTTTTGTACAGAAATACTGATTACAGGTTTTAACAATCAGAAGAATGTAAACTAATAAAGTATAAAGGGACATTTTTCTTAGCATTTCATATATACAGTAAACGGTTGGGTTTCTGAAGGCACCTTCTTTATTTGCAAAAAACATTATTCCTACAAAAAAAGATGCTTTTTTTATGCTTGTATATTTTTTGTAAAATTCAGTTTAATTATCATCATCATATGGTCAAATGATCTCTTGAAATGAAATATCACTGATCAGATTGCCTAATACTCCTCTTAGAAGAGATCACAAAACCAGCTACCAACATAGGGGTGTTTAGGCAAAGCTACATAGGGCTCAGAGGGAGGACATATCTACATCTGTAAAACACTGCCCTCAGATCTGTTCTGCAGATAAACATAGAAACATCTATAAAGCATGTATTACTATAAAATCTTTTACCACTAAACACACATTGCATGCTGTATCAATGACACAAAACGTGCACAGCAGATTCAACAGAAGTACCTGCTTACTTTCATACTCTTTCTGTTTGATTAAAATTTCAGAGGGAGCCATTTTAAAGGAAGATGAAAAGGGGAATAAAGGAGGGTAGTGGTTGTGCAGCAGCACATAACATCTAAGCAGATTTCACATGTATTCATGTCATATCATTTCATCATGTGGATATTATGATTGCTTGATAAGGGCTACTGTGAACAGTGCTTGTTAAGTATACCTATGCTGATTTGGTTCAATTATACTTGTGCATTATAAGCAGGGCAGACATGTTTTGGGCTTTTCTGAATATGTGCTTAAATAAATAAATAATAAAAATCACAACGGTTTCATCTTTGACTTTCTAATTTTCTAAAGTACATTTAGCTTTTTTAATCATTTCTGCATTTTCTAAATTCTGCAAAGTTAGTCAAATGACATTTGCTGCAAAACCATTGCAGTTAGGGTCATTTTTTAAGTAGTTTATTTACAAAGAGCACTGCATGTGTATTATAACTACAACATAAAGGATTTACTGAAAACTGCACATTGTCAAACACTACCTACATTTGTTTTTTTTGTATATGATAGCTTAGGATAGTTTAGGATAGTATACAGTATGAGTGTATTATAATTTAGAGTTATGGAATCACCAACTTTACTTTAAATATGAATGGAAGTGTTTGCCAATTATCTTATATAGTGTCTTTGCAATCTGTAAACATCACTTTTTTACTATATGAGACAGGTAACTCACATAAAATCTAAGTGTATTCTATCTTCAATGGGTTGCAATGATAAAAAAAAATAGAACTTGTGATTGTGTAGTTTTATGCATTCATTAAAGATTAGTAATAATTATTTCCCTTTCGGTACAATTGGATTTGCATGTCCTATCTTCAGCCTAATCCTAAAAGGTAATGAAATATTCTTCTCATAACATCATTTAAAATGAAATTACTTCAATTGTTGAGAATGAGTAATAAAAAATATCTTAGCTAATGAAGCTTGAAATAGAACTGCACACAGTAGCAATGCAAAGCAACACATGCATAGACAAGACAATGATATTTGTAAAACTTGCAAGTAAATTGGATACACAATGTAATGTTTTAAGTGTTTAGCAGGTAGTACCTAAATAGATATTAATGTCATTACTACTATATCTAACAAACTGTTCTAAAAAGTCTGTTCTTGATGCTGTATATATAGTAACTCCTCACAGCTAATATATATATATATATATATATATATATATATATATATACACTGTATATATACACACTATACACAGACATGAACTTTAATGGCATCCCACTCTTAGTTTGTAGTGTTCAACATTGAGTTGGCCCACCGTTTGCAGCTATAACAGCTTCAGCTCTTCTGGGAAGGCTGTCCACAAGGTTTAGGAGTATGTCTATGGGAATGTTTTACTATTCTTCCAGAAGCGCATTTGTGAGGTCAGGCACTGAAGGCCTGGCTTGCAGTCTCCGCTGTAATTCATCCCAAAGGTATTCTATTGAGTTCAGGGCAAGACTCTGCAGGCCAGTTAAGTTCCTCCACCACAAACTCCCCAAAATGTCTTGGTGACTCATGACGTCTTAAGAGTTTCCTTCACTGGAACTAAGGGGCCAAGCCAAACCCTTGAATAACAACCCCACACCATAATTCCTCCTCCACCAAACTTTAGACTTGGCGCAATGCAGTCAGGCAAGTACCATTCTCCTGACAAACCACCAAACCCAGACAAGTCCATCTGATAGCCAGGCATGATTCGTCACTCCAGAGAACACGTCTCCACTGCTCTAGAGTCCAGTGGCGGCATGCTTTACGCCACTGTATCCAACACTTTGCATTGCACTTGGTGATGTAAGGATTGGATGCAGCTGTTCGGCCATGGAAACCCATAACATTAATCTCTCTATGTACTGTTGTTGTGCTAATCTGAAGGCCACATGAAGTTTGGAGGTCTTTAGCTATTGACTCTGCAGACAGTTGGCAACTTCTGTGCAGTGTGGGCTTCAGCATGTGCTGATCCCACTGTTATTTTACATGGCCTACCACTTTGTGACTGAGTTGCTTTTGTTCCCAGTTGCTTCCACTTTGTTATAATATCACGAACAGTTGACCATGGAGTATTTAGTAGCAAAAACATTTCATGGATGGACCTATTGCACAGGTGGCAACCTATCACGGTGCCACATTTGAGTTCACTGAGCTCCTGAGAGTGATCCATACTTTCACAAATGTTTGTAGAAGCAGTCTGCATGCCTAGGAGCTTGATTTTATACTGTGGCCATTGAAGTGATTGGAACACCTGAATCCAATGATTTGGAGGTGTATTATTGTTATAATTATTTTGATTTTTTTTTATAACATTATTAATATTATTCAGGTCTTATATAGCACCAACAATTTGCGCAGTGCTTTACAATATAAAGGGAGACAGTACAGCTACAATACAATCAAAACAAGAGGATGAATAAGGCCCAACTCATAAGAGCTTACAATCTAATAGGGTGGGGCAAGTGGCACAGAACATTAGAACTGTGGGGGCTGATGGAAGTGATTAGAGATGAGTGAATCGAAGTAGGCGAAGTGGAATTCGCTTCGAATATTAGAAAAATTTTTCCTAAAATGGCGGCGACATGTGCGGCGACGGAGCGGGGATGTCTGGGAAGGCGCGCAGACAAGGCGCGCTGACCCATAATGCATTCATTCATGACATGTGATCGCATTAGCCAATCAGCAGCCAGCCAGCCAGCACTGTGTAATGGTCGAGCTATAAATGGCGGCCATTTTAGAATTCTCCATTTGCCTCCAGTCATTCAACAGAGGCAGACCTGGCTGTATTCAGGGAGAGAGTTAGGGACACAGAAACGTTACTTAGGGACATAGAAACGTTAGTTAGGGCCACAGAAACGTTACTTAGGGCCACAGAAACGTTACTTAGGGACACAGAAACGTTACTTAGGGCCACAGAAACTTTACTTAGGGACACAGAAACGTTACTTAGGGACACAGAAACGTTACTTAGGGTCACAGAATCGTTACTTAGGGCCACAGAAACGTTACTTAGGGCCACAGAATCGTTACTTAGGGCCACAGAATCGTTACTTAGGGCCACAGAAATGTTACTTAGGGCCACAGAAACGTTACTTAGGGCCACAGAATTGTTACTTAGGGACAGACACAGAATTGTTACTGAGGGACACAGAATTGTTACTGAGGGCCACAGAACTGTTACTTAGGGCCACAGAAACGTTACTTAGGGCCACAGAATTGTTACTGAGGGACAGACACAGAATTGTTACTGAGGGACACAGAATTGTTACTGAGGGCCACAGAACTGTTACTTAGGGCCACAGAAACGTTACTTAGGGCCACAGAATTGTTACTTAGGGACAGACACAGAATTGTTACTGAGGGACACAGAATTGTTACTGAGGGCCAAAGAACTGTTACTTAGGGCCACAGAAACGTTACTTAGGGACACAGAATTGTTACTCAGGGACAGACACAGAATTGTTACTTAGGGACAGACACAGAATTGTTACTGAGGGACACAGAATCGTTACTTAGGGCCACAGAAACGTTACTTAGGGCCACAGAAACGTTACTTAGGGCCACAGAATTGTTACTTAGGGACAGACACAGAATTGTTACTGAGGGACACAGAATTGTTACTGAGGGCCACAGAGCTGTTACTTAGGGCCACAGAAACGTTACTTAGGGCCACAGAATTGTTACTTAGGGACAGACACAGAATTGTTACTGAGGGACACCGAATTGTTACTGAGGGCCACAGAACTGTTACTTAGGGCCACAGAAACGTTACTTAGGACCACAGAATTGTTACTTAGGGACAGACACAGAATTGTTACTGAGGGACACAGAATTGTTACTGAGGGCCACAGAACTGTTACTTAGGGACACAGAAACGTTACTTAGGGACACAGAATTGTTACTCAGGGACAGACACAGAATTGTTACTTAGGGACAGCCACAGAATTGTTACTTAGGGACAGACACAGAATTGTTACTGAGGGACACAGAATTGTTACTGAGGGCCACAGAACTGTTACTTAGGGCCACAGAAACGTTACTTAGGGCCACAGAATTGTTACTTAGGGACAGTCACAGAATTGTTACTGAGGGACACAGAATTGTTACTGAGGGCCAAAGAACTGTTACTTAGGGCCACAGAAACATTACTTAGGGCCACAGAATTGTTACTTAGGGACAGACACAGAATTGTTACTGAGGGACACAGAATTGTTACAGAGGGCCACAGAACTGTTACTTAGGGCCACAGAAACGTTACTTAGGGACACAGAATTGTTACTCAGGGACAGACACAGAATTGTTACTTAGGGACAGACACAGAATTGTTACTGAGGGACACAGAATCGTTACTTAGGGCCACAGAAACGTTACTTAGGGCCACAGAAACGTTACTTAGGGCCACAGAATTGTTACTTAGGGACAGACACAGAATTGTTACTGAGGGACACAGAATTGTTACTGAGGGCCACAGAACTGTTACTTAGGGCCACAGAAACGTTACATAGGGCCACAGAATTGTTACTTAGGGACAGACACAGAATTGTTACTGAGGGACACACAATTGTTACTGAGGGCCACAGAACTGTTACTTAGGGCCACAGAAACGTTACTTAGGGCCACAGAATTGTTACTGAGGGACAGACACAGAATTGTTACTGAGGGACACAGAATTGTTACTGAGGGCCACAGAACTGTTACTTAGGGCCACAGAAACGTTACTTAGGGCCACAGAATTGTTACTTAGGGACAGACACAGAATTGTTACTGAGGGACACAGAATTGTTACTGAGGGCCACAGAACTGTTACTTAGGGACACAGAAACGTTACTTAGGGACACAGAATTGTTACTCAGGGACAGACACAGAATTGTTACTTAGGGACAGACACAGAATTGTTACTGAGGGACACAGAATCGTTACTTAGGGCCACAGAAATGTTACTTAGGGCCACAGAAACGTTACTTAGGGCCACAGAATTGTTACTTAGGGACAGACACAGAATTGTTACTGAGGGACACACAATTGTTACTGAGGGCCACAGAACTGTTACTTAGGGCCACAGAAACGTTACTTAGGGCCACAGAATTGTTACTTAGGGACAGACACAGAATTGTTACTGAGGGCCACAGAAATGTTACTTAGGGCCACAGAAACGTTACTTAGGGACACAGAATTGTTACTCAGGGACAGACACAGAATTGTTACTGAGGGACACAGAATTGTTACTGATGGCCACAGAACGGTTACTTAGGGCCACAGAAACGTTACTTAGGGCCACAGAAACGTTACTTAGGGCTACAGAAACGTTACTTAGGGCCACAGAATCTTTACTTAAGGCCACAGAAATGTTACTTAGGGCCACAGAAATGTTACTTAGGGCCACAGAATTGTTACTTAGGGACAGACACAGAATTGTTACTGAGGGACACAGATTTGTTACTGAGGGCCACAGAACCGTTACTTAGGGCCACAGAAACGTTACTTAGGGACACAGAATTGTTACTCAGGGACAGACACAGAATTGTTACTGAGGGACACAGAATTGTTACTGAGGGCCACAGAACTGTTACTTAGGGCCACAGAAACGTTACTTAGGGACACAGAATTGTTACTCAGGGACAGACACAGAATTGTTACTGAGGGACACAGAATTGTTACTGAGGGCCACAGAACTGTTACTTAGGGCAATAGAAACGTTACTTAGGGCCACAGAAACGTTACTTAGGGCTACAGAAACGTTACTTAGGGCCACAGAATCGTTACTTAGGGCCACAGAAATGTTACTTAGGGCCACAGAAACGTTACTTAGGGCCACAGAATTGTTACTAAGGGACAGACACAGAATTGTTACCGAGGGAAACAGATTTGTTACTGAGGGCCACAGAACCGTTACTTAGGGCCACAGAAACGTTACTTAGGGACACAGAATTGTTACTCAGGGACAGACACAGAATTGTTACTTAGGGACACAGAATTGTTACTCAGGGACAGACACAGAATTGTTACTCAGGGACAGACACAGAATTGTTACTGAAGGACACAGAATTGTTACTGAGGGACACAGAATTGTTACTGAGGGACACAGAATTGTTACTGAGGGACACAGAATTGTTACTCAGCGACAGACACAGAATTGTTACTCAGGGACAGACACAGAATTGTTACTGAGGGACACAGAATTGTTACTGAGGGACACAGAATTGTTACTCAGGGACACAGAATTCTTACTGAGGGACACAGAATTGTTACTGAGGGACACAGAATTGTTACTCAGGGACACAGAATTGTTACTGAGGGACACAGAATTGTTACTGAGGGACACAGAATTGTTACTCAGGGACAGACACAGAATTGTTACTCAGGGACAGACACAGAATTGTTACTGAGGGACACAGAATTGTTACTGAGGGACACAGAATTGTTAATCAGGGACAGACACAGAATTGTTACTCAGGGACAGACACAGAATTGTTACTGAGGGACACAGAATTGTTACTGAGGGACACAGAATTGTTACTCAGGGACACAGAATTGTTACTGAGGGACACAGAATTGTTACTCAGGGACACAGAATTGTTACTGAGGGACACAGAATTGTTACTGAGGGACACAGAATTGTTACTGAGGGACACAGAATTGTTTCTCAGGGACAGACACAGAATTGTTACTCAGGGACAGACACAGAATTGTTACTGAGGGACACAGAATTGTTACAGAGGGACACAGAATTGTTACTGAGGGACACAGATTTGTTACTGAGGGCCACAGAACCGTTACTTAGGGCCACAGAAACGTTACTTAGGGACACAGAATTGTTACTCAGGGACAGACACAGAATTGTTACTCAGGGACAGACACAGAATTGTTACTCAGGGACAGACACAGAATTGTTACTGAGGGACACAGAATTGTTACTGACGGACACAGAATTGTTACTCAGGGACAGACACAGAATTGTTACTCAGGGACAGACACAGAATTGTTACTGAAGGACACAGAATTGTTACTGAGGGACACAGAATTGTTACTCAGGGACACAGAATTGTTACTGAGGGAAACAGAATTGTTACTCAGGGACACAGAATTGTTACTGAGGGACACAGAATTGTTACTGAGGGACACAGAATTGTTACTCAGGGACACAGAATTGTTACTGAGGTACACAGAATTGTTACTGAGGGACACAGAATTGTTACTCAGGGAAAGACACAGAATTGTTACTCAGGGACAGACACAGAATTGTTACTCAGGGACAGACACAGAATTGTTACTGAGGGACACAGAATTGTTACTCAGGGACTAGGAATTGTTACTCAAGGACACAGAATTGTTACTGAGGGACACAGAATTGTTACTGAGGGACACAGAATTGTTACTCAGGGACACAGAATTGTTACTGAGGGACACAGAATTGTTACTCAGGGACACAGAATTGTTACTCAGGGACAGACACAGAATTGTTACTCAGGGACACAGAATCGTTTAATTAAAGAGTATGTCAGACAAGATGCATAGGAGTGGCAGAGGAGGCAATGTTTTAGGAGCGAGCAGACGTGGCAGCAGAGGAAGGGGTCGAGGCAGCACTAGTCGCAGCCAGAGGCCAGTGCTCCCGGTGTCATCCAGCGGTCGTGTCTCCACCGACAACCCTGCCGTCATCGATTGGTTGGCTCGGTCGTCTTCCTCTTCCCAGGTCACCTCTGACACCTACAGCCAATGGTCGGTGGATACGTCAGACACAACCGTTAGTTGGCATGGCCCGGGAGCAAGCCCACTGAAATCACGTGTCCTCGACCTGCCCCTGTCCTTTGGTGTTCCCTCACCAAGCGAAGTATCGTATGCTGTGGGCTCAGCCCCACTGTACAGTGAGGAAGAGCTAACAGAGGGCGGTCAGGAACGGGGGGAGACATCCGACTCTTCAGCAGCCAG
Source organism: Staurois parvus (assembly GCF_062004578.1). Classification (NCBI taxonomy): domain Eukaryota; kingdom Metazoa; phylum Chordata; class Amphibia; order Anura; family Ranidae; genus Staurois; species Staurois parvus. The sequence continues at coordinate 1,704,895 of NW_028319098.1, forward strand.
GCGAAGAAGTAGTGGCGAGGAGAGTGGCTCGGTAGCCGGTCTAGAGACAGGTCTGTCTCCTGACCCACACGCAGCCGAGGGGGCTAGTAGTGAGGCGGAGACCCTAATTGATGATGATGAGGCTGATCGCACTTGGCAGCCTCGTCGTCATCAGGCTATTGCTTCCGCATCATCAGGAGAAGAGGGTGCCAGCTTGGCAGCGAGCAAAACAGTCGGTGGGTTGCCCAGGAGGCAGCAGGGTCGCAGCAGTGTCAGTGGAGGCAAACGGCCACGGAGTACAGCACCAGCTCCACTGCAGCCTACCACCACGGCCAGTAGTGGTGCCAGTGTGCACGGAGGAAGCAACAGTCAGCCAGTGAGGAGTATCGGGGGCAAAGTTTCCTACTCGGCGGTGTGGCAATTTTTTGTCAAGCCGCCCGAGGAAGTAAACGTAGCCGTATGTCGACTATGTGGCCAGAAAGTCAAGCGTGGCCAGGGGGCCCATGTTGGGACTACAGCGTTGTGGCAGCATATGCAGCGTCGCCATTTGGTGGCCTGGGAAAACCGTGATAAAGATACGGCGGTTCTGCCTGCCCCAGCCCAGGGTTCCATTTTGTCATAGGGTGCTGGCAGATTACGGGCCTCCCATAGCTGCTGCCAGGCCCCTAATCTGCCATGGGCCCCTGTACCGCCTCCTCATGCTGCTGCCAGGTCCACAGTGTCTCATGCCATGTGCCACTTTCAGGTCTCCTCACACTGCTGGTGTGTTCCATTTTTTGTCATAGGGTGCTGGCAGATTACGGGCCTCCCATAGCTGCTGCCAGGCCCCTAATCTGCCATGGGCCCCTATACCACCTCCTCATGCTGCTGCCAGGTCCAGACTCTCTCATGGGTCCCTGTACGGCCTCCCATTGCTGCTGTCTCCATCGCCACACTCTGCCATGTGCCACTTTCAGGTCTCCTCACACACTGCTGGTGTGTTCCATTTTTTGTCATAGGGTGCTGGCAGATTACAGGCCTCCCATAGCTGCTGCCAGGCCCCTAATCTGCCATGGGCCCCTGTACCGCCTCCTCATGCTGCTGCCAGGTCCACAGTGTCTCATGCCATGTGCCACTTTCAGGTCTCCTCACACTGCTGGTGTGTTCCATTTTTTGTCATAGGGTGCTGGCAGATTACGGGCCTCCCATAGCTGCTGCCAGGCCCCTAATCTGCCATGGGCCCCTGTACCGCCTCCTCATGCTGCTGCCAGGTCCACAGTGTCTCATGCCATGTGCCACTTTCAGGTCTCCTCACACTGCTGGTGTGTTCCATTTTTTGTCATAGGGTGCTGGCAGATTACGGGCCTCCCATGGCTGCTGCCAGGCCCCTAATCTGCCATGGGCCCCTGTACCGCCTCCTCATGCTGCTGCCAGGTCCACAGTGTCTCATGCCATGTGCCACTTTCAGGTCTCCTCACACTGCTGGTGTGTTCCATTTTTTGTCATAGGGTGCTGGCAGATTACGGGCCTCCCATAGCTGCTGCCAGGCCCCTAATCTGCCATGGGCCCCTATACCGCCTCCTCACGCTGCTGCCAGGTCCAGAGTCTCTCATGGGTCCCTGTACGGCCTCCCATTGCTGCTGTCTCCATCGCCACACTCTGCCATGTGCCACTTTCAGGTCTCCTCACACTGCTGGTGTGTTCCATTTTTTGTCATATGGTGCTGGCAGATTACGGGCCTCCCATAGCTGCTGCCAGGCCCCTAATCTGCCATGGGCCCCTGTACCGCCTCCTCATGCTGCTGCCAGGTCCACAGTGTCTCATGCCATGTGCCACTTTCAGGTCTCCTCACACTGCTGGTGTGTTCCATTTTTTGTCATAGGGTGCTGGCAGATTACGGGCCTCCTATAGCTGCTGCCAGGCCCCTAATCTGCCATGGGCCCCTATACCGCCTCCTCATGCTGCTGCCAGGTCCAGACTCTCTCATGGGTCCCTGTACGGCCTCCCATTGCTGCTGTCTCCATCGCCACACTCTGCCATGTGCCACTTTCAGATCTCCTCACACTGCTGGTGTGTTACATTTTTTGTCATAGGGTGCTGGCAGATTATGGGCCTCCCATTGCTGCTGCCAGGTCCGTAATCTGCCATGGGCCCCCGTACCGACTCCTCATGCTGTGACGTTGCAACAAGGTGGAATTCAACCCTACATATGTTAGACCGCCTTTACGAACAGCGAAAGGCCATCACAGATTTCCTGATGTTACAAGCGGATAAAGGTACTCCCTGTGTAACTTAGATGTCAGCCATTGGCAGCTCATGCGTGACACCTGCGCTTGCTCAGGCCCTTTGAGGAGGCCACGCTATTCGTGAGTCGGCAGGACTATGGGATGAACGACGTCATTCCTCTGTTGCACGTCCTGGAACAAATGCTGTTAACAATGGCTGGTCAGGGTGCGGTAGACGTGGCGCACAGATCTCAACGCCACATGACCCCTGTGGGGGCAGGACAGGAAGAAGAGGAGGAGGTAGAGGAGGACATTGGTGCTCAGGAATTATTGAGTGAAATGGGTGGTTTTTCCACTCAGCGGACAGGAGTGGAGGAGCAGGAGCATCTGGTAGAGGAGGAGGAGGAGGAGACAGAGGACCCAGACGCACCGTGGCAGTATGCTGTGGAGATGGAGGCAGGGAGTCCCTCGCATTCCTTGGCACAAATGGCCCATAGCATGCTCGCTTGCTTGCGTAGCGACAGCCGAATAATAACCATCAGACAGAGGGATGACTTTTGGCTGTCCACCTTGTTGGACCCTCGCTACCGTTCAAAAATGGTGGCCTTTTTCACACCTGCTGAGAGGGAGGCCAAAATAACGTACTATAAAAACCACCTATGTAGTCAGCTGGTCTATGCCTTTCTGCGCCAACGTCCATCCTCAGACACTGTGGGCCCTGTGCGCTCGCGTTCCACTGCCATGGCAGCAGGGGAGGGGTGGGGTGGTAGGAGCAGTGGCAGCTCCACCAGCAGCGGCTGCCTCAGTCTGCAGTCGATGATGAGTAGCTTTCTTCACCAGCGCAGTGAGGAAACTACTAACCAGCCGCAGCAGCAGCAGCATCAGGTGGACCTGGAGCAGGACCTCAAACAACAGGCTTGGGCCTACTTGGACAGCACCCTGCCAACCGAGGTAGACAATCCCCTTGACTACTGGGCAACGAAACTTGACCTTTGGCCCCAACTAGCTGAATTTGCCCTTGAAAGGCTGTCATGCCCGGCCAGTAGCGTGGCATCGGAGCGCGTGTTTAGTGCGGCAGGAGGTATTGTAACTCCGCGGAGGACACGACTGTCCACCCAAAGTGTGGAGAGACTCACGTTTGTGAAAATGAATCAGGCGTGGATTAGTCTGGATTTCAAACCAACAGTTCCTGACACAACTGACTAAATCCGCCATGAATCATGCCCCAAACATGTGCCACTTTCAGGTCTCCTCACACTGCTGGTGTGTTCCATTTTTTGTCATAGGGTGCTGGCAGATTACGGGCCTCCCATTGCTGCTGCCAGACCCGTAATCTGCCATGGGCCCCTGTACCGCCTCCTCATGCTTCTGCCAGGTCCAGAGTGTGTCATGGGTCCCTGTACGGCCTCCCATTGCTGCTGTCTCCATCGCCACACTCTGCCATGTGCCACTTTCAGGTCTCCTCACACTGCTGGTGTGTTACATTTTTTGTCATAGGGTGCTGGCAGATTACGGGCCTCCCATTGCTGCTGCCAGGCCCGTAATCTGCCATGGGCCCCAGTACCGCCTCCTCATGCTGCTGCCAGGTCCACAGTCTCTCATGGGTCCCTGTACGGCCTCCCATTGCTGCTGTCTCCATCGCCACACTCTGCCATGTGCCACTTTCAGGTCTCCTCACACTGCTGGTGGTTTCCATTTTTGTCATAGGGTGCTGTATGGCCTCCCATTGCTGCTGCCTCCACCGCCACACTGTGGCTCCACACTCTGGTTTTGGCCCCGTGACTGCCCAAATGAGTGAAGTGTGCGGTGATTCTAAGATCGACGGCACTCATCTGCATGTCATACTGACTGACAGTATTATTTCTCTTCCCCAGCAGACTCCAAGGGCATTTAAATTAAAGGTACAGTGTTCTGCTCTAATATAAAGGCTCTCTGAAGCCTAGAAACACCCTTTTATAAGTTAAATTCGCAGCGAATATATTCGACTCGAATCGAAATTCGATTCGAATTTTCACGAATTCGCCGAATCAGTCGAATCGAATTTTTGAATAATTCGCTCATTTCTAGAAGTGATAAATGTCTATTTGGAGGTGTGATAGACTTCCCTGAAGAGGTGAGTTTTCAGGGATCGCCTAAAGGAAGCCAGACTAGGGGATAACCGGACAGATTGAGAAAGAGAGTTCCAGAGGTTGGGAGAGGTTCTGGCAAAGTCCTGGAAACGAGCATAGGAGAAGTCAAGGGAACTTGATAGCTGGAGGTCATAAGAGGAGGGCAGAGGCCGGTTTGGTGGTATTTGGAGTCAAGATTGGTGATGTAGCTCACGGCAGAGTTGTGAATAGCTTTGTATGTTGATGTTAGTAATTTGAATTTAATTCACTGGGCAATTGGAAGCCAGTGCAGGGATTAGCAGAGAGGGATGGCAAACACTGAGCAGTTGGTAAGGTAGCTGATCCTGGCAGCAGCATTCGTGATAGACTGAAAAATGGATAGCCTGGGGGGCGCATGCACGACCTGGGATGATGGAAGATGCATAATTGCAGAGCTCCGCTCATCCCTGGCCTTCCCAGCTCTTCCGCTCTGCGCCATCAGCCACTAAGCATAGCGGGTGAGCCATATAAGCTCCGGACCTGGCCCTGCATTTCAGGGAAAAAAATGGGGAAGATTGGACGCTGGAAGCTCCCCTCCCCACCGCCGAGTCCAAGGAAGGGCTCCGGTCCCCCAGCGTCAACGTGAGGTAGTGCGGCTCCCTCCTCTATGGAGCAGCTGGCATCACTAACACATGCACATCCCCAGATGGAGGATTCCAAGCCCCTGGCAATGGCAGGGGGGGCAATAGACTACCCTTCTTCAGGGCATTATTCTTTATCATCATCTTCTGCCCCTGTATCTCAGCATGCCTCATCTTCTCTCACAGTCTCTGCGTTAGACGACAAATTGCAAGTATTTCTACGCAACATCACTGCTTCAATATCCGCTGAAGTTGGAAAATTGACTTTGGATCTTAGAGGGGAAATAGTCAAGATCGGAGACCGTGCGGATCAATTAGAGAATAAGTTTGATGAATTGGTGCAGTACGTTCATGTTTTAGAGGAAGACAAGTGTATCTGAGCATTCCATGTCCCAAATGCAGCTCCAAGAAGATTTGGAAAACAGGGAACGCCGCCAGAACATCCGTATTTGCGGTATGTTCGAATCAATTGTTGATTATCAACTCCACTGACATCTATTGTCCTTCTTCATCGCAACCACCCCCATGGTTCCAGAAGTGGATTGGCAACTGGATAGGGCTCATCTCTCTCTGGGTCCGAAACCTGTTGAAGGCACCAGACCACATGAGGTCATAGTCTGCTTCCATTTTTTTTAAAGCAAAGAAGCCTTGTTATCCTCAGTCCGCAATAAACTTTCCTTGGAATTGAAAGGGAACAGACTCCAGCTCTTCTGTGTTCTCTCTCTCCGATTACCCTGGCCAAACGGCGGGCTCTGAAACTGATCACCACACACCTTCAGCAATGTTCCTTATCACTGGGGATTCCCTTTCAAGTTGTTCGTTTCTAAAGATAACACCCAAGTTATTCTGCGTGACCTTCATGAGGCGGACTCTTTCCTAAAGCAGCTGGGACTCCCACCTCTATTGGAAGATGCATCTTCATTGCCACCTACCCCATCTCATCCTTCTGTCACCCCTAACAAGATTTGGACACCAGTTCGCTGGGGCCAGAAGCGACTCTCTCGCACCCCACAATGCCCACGTCCTCCTCGCAAGTGATGTGCTTACCTGACGTACTACTGGGGTGACCTCTCGTGGACACCTCGGTACTGACCCTCCCCCCCCGTTATTACATTGTTTTTTCTTTATCTGGCCGAGCCCTGGTTGGGTGCACTTTTCTTTTTCTTTTTTTTTTTCTCTTGCTGGGTTTGACGACTGTTCAGATGTGTCTTTTGCCGTGTTGCCCCCAATCCCGTCTAGCCATTGGCCTAGACGACTTGGGTCTAGTTATTTTTCCCAACTATATATCTTTACTGATATCTATGTCTCTCGCTGTAATTTCTATGGTTTATATTTTATGTATTATATCAGTGTTATCTGTTTTTCGTTTTGTTTCATCAATAGTATACCATTTATCTTTTCTGCTGGTACACATGCTATATCCATTATTATTTTATGATGGCCTTACAGTTTTTATCATATAATGTCAAAGTCCTTAATTCTATCCAAAAACGCTGGATGGCTTTGAAGGAATTTCGATTCTCAGAAGCAGACATCATTTTTGTCTAGGAGACCCATTTTAAATTGACTGGCTTCTTTTGTTTTGCCTCAAGGTTTTTTTCCCAATCCTACTCGGCTTTTCACCCTTCTGGGAGGGCTGGAGTGGCAATTCTGATTTGGACGCACTGCTCCCTTTGGGTCGTTTCCTCCAAGGTCGACCAACGAGGTTGTTTAATTATTTTGGAATGTATGTTTGGTGACACTCCCCTTGTCTTGTTGAAGTTGTACGCCCTGAATACGGGTCAATTGCAGTTTCTTTCCCAAACACTTGCCATATTAGGTTCCTTCTCTACTCCATATGTGATCATTGGGGGTGATTTTAATTTAATCATTTCACCCCATAAAGACAGGAAGGTTCTTTTCAAGTCCACTCCTTCAAAGCGGCAATGTTCCTCTTCAAAATCTTTTCGCAAATTGATAAGGGAGCATCTTCTCCTTGACGCCTGGTGGATTAGACACCCTCTCCACAAACAGTTTACTTTCTACTCCACACCTCATCGTAGCTTTTCCGGCCTGGATCATTTGTTCATCTCCGCCCCATTGCTTCCTCTCCTGGTTTCATCTGAAATCAATCCTATCACGTGGTCCGACAACGCCTTCCTAACTCTGAACCTCTTTATCCCTAACGTTATGCCGAACGCGTGCCACTGCCTCAATGAGACCTTTCAAACTACGGACCATTTCTTTCTCAAGTTCTAGATATGTATTTTCGCCACAATGTTGGCTCCATAACTTCTACTTTGACTCTGTGGGAAGCCCATAAGGTGATATTTCGGGGACTCTGTGGGCTCCCGTTTGAAAAAATCCTTGGGGAGTGCTAAGGCTTCCCTCATTCGCCAATTATCTTTGGCTGAACGTCGATTACTTGCAAAACCGTCTATTCCTAGGCTTCACAAGGTGACTTCTCTTTGTGACCAAATCAAGGCCTTCGATTCATGTAAGTCTGCAAAATCCCTCCTTTGGGTCAAACAGAAATTCTACTAATTTTCTAATAAACCTCATTGTATGCTCACTAATCAACTCAAAGCACACTCTCCCTCTACGATGCCAGACCATCTAATCCAACTGAATGGAGACCCTACCTATGACACCCATGTAATGGTCTCCCTTTTTGGCTCATATTAAGATAATCTGTACAATTGTTTGACCCCAGATTTTCATCCCTCCTCAAAAAAACATCCTTTGATAGTTTTTTTGATCCCCTATCGTTACCGAGGCTATCACCTCCTGACATTTCGGCCCTTAATGCTGACATCTCATGTGAGGAATTATTTGACACAGTCAAACACCTCCCCTCCCACAAAACTCCGGGACCAGACTGACTGCCCTATTCTTATTATAAGACCTTCATTGATACTCTGGCCCCTCACCTGCTTTCTCTTTTCCAAGACCTTTTCAAAGGTGTCGTACCTCAGGCTGACTTCTCCCGTGCATATATCTCTGTTATCCCAAAACCTGACAAAGACCATGCTATCCTAGATAACTATCATCCCATTGCTCTACTAAACTCTGACTACAAGATTTTCACTAAGATCTTAGCCAACAGGCTGTCCAGACTCATCTCCAAGCTCATACACAGAGATCAAGTAGGTTTTGTGCCTGCCAGACATGCTGTGGATAACACCCGGAGATCTATTGATCTGATTGACCTGGTTAACCAATCTTCAATTCCTGCTATATTATTGAGTTTAGATGCACAAAAAGCCTTTGACCGCCTCAGCTGGCCCTATATGTTTATGGTATTGGAGAAGTTTGGCTTCCGGGGCCCATTCATGGCAGCCTTGAAGGTTCTTTATTCCTCCCCCTCTTTGCAGGTCAAATTGGCCTCCTTCCTTTCACCTCCTATTCAGATGTTGAATGGTACACGACAGGGCTGTCCACTTTCCCCCTTATTGTTTATTCTCTGTCTAGAGCCGCTAGCTACTGCCATCCGGTCCAACCCCAATATACGAGGGATACATTCCCATGGTCGTGACTACAAACTATCCTTGTTTGCAGGTGACATCCTCCTCACACTCTCGAACCCTCATACCTTTCTACTGGTTCTACACAAGATTTTACGACAATTTGGGGCCTTGTCAGGCTATAAAGTCAATACGTCCAAAACTGAAGCACTCCCACTACACATCCCACCTGTTGTTCTCTCTTCCCTCGAAGAGTCCTTCCCTTACCGATGGTGCACTCATTCTTTAAAATATCTGGGTACTAACCTTACTTCCTCCTACCATTCTATATATGAGGCTAATTTTCCCCCCTTATTTGTAGCTATTTCCCGCTCCTTCAAATTTTGGGATACCCTATCTATTTTCTTCCTCGGAAGCATCAATGTAATAAAAATGACTGTGCTGCCCAAACTGCTGTATTTATTTACGACTCTTGCCATTCCCATTCCTATGTCCAAATTACGCTCCCTCCAGAAATCCCTCTTACATTTCATTTGGCACAACAAGCATCATAGAATCGCACGCACTGTACTACTCTCCCTGCATTCTAGGGGGGGGCCTAGGGGCACCGGATATAGTGACCTATTATTATGCTACCCACCTTCGTTTTCTTGTGTCATGGTCCACTCACTACCCCCCAACATATGCCACTTGGTACACCCTGTAACTCGGAAGCTACAACCATTCTCGGACCTCCAGAGAAAACATATCCTACCTTCCTAACATCTATATGTTTATCTTCAGATACGCTATTTTGTTCTCTACCATATCACCCTCATTGACCCTTGGGACGCCCACTCCCTTTGAACTTTTATGTATACAGGGCCCACATTAAAGGCGTATCATCTCTAATACCTATAAACTCCTTATGGACACTTTCCCCTTAACTAAAGACATTCATCATTATATGCGCAAGTGGTCCTAGTTTTTACAATGTGACATTGATTTGACGCAGTGGAAAAAATTTGGGAAAACACACCTAGATCCTCTGTTTGCATAGTTTATAAGGAAAATACATACAAAATGATAATGTTGTGGTACAAAACTCCTGAAGTACTCCATGCCTGTAACCCGAATGCTTCTTCTGTCTGCTGGCGCTGTGGTAAGGACTTCGGCTCTCTCTACCATATTTTTTGGGCATGTGGGTCCATTATTCCTTTTTGTAAAGAGGTTTTGTCCTTATTACAATTGCTATTGCATACCTCTATCCCTTTCGAGCCTCTATACTTTTTATTGAGCCTGCCATTTCGAGGCCTCTCCAAACTGTCCAGGAAACTCTCCATGCATGTTCTGACTGCGGCCAGAAGAATCATTCCTATGTGTTGGCTATCCTCCATACCTCTGTCGATGCTGACTTTGTTTAAAATTATTGCCGATGTAAGACAGATGGAATATTTGACCGGTCTACACCATTGTTCGATTGCTCTGTTTGAGGCAGTATGGAACCCATGGGATTTTTTTATTTCTTCTCAACCTGCCCAAAATGTATGGATTTAGCTGCTTCTCCACAGTTATTTTGTGACATTATATGTTCTGTACCCTTGTAGATTTCTACCATCGATGTGCCTGTTTCTCTTGTTTCTCTTTCAAATGTGATGTATGTATATACATGTGAAAATCAATAAAACCTGTTAATTACAAAAAAAATGGAAAGCCTATGGGGAGGTAGGCCAATGCGATGGGAGTTGCAAAAGCCAAGGCGAGAGATAACAAAGGAGTTAACGAGTAGCTTGGTGGTTAAAAAGGGGTGAATTTTAGAGATATTATGGAGGTGAAGTCTACAAGCTTTTGACAGCGATTTGATTTGGGGCCGAAATAATAGGTCAGAATCTAGGATTACATCTAGTACCCTGGCTTTATGCCCCTCCCAGCATCAGCATAATGTAGCCACACCCACAGTTCACCAGGACGCTGCAGCATTTTTCTTCTAAGACCTCTTTTGCAAGGGCTCAAAGATGCAGTAAAATAACAAACTAGGGTTAACATGGGTATAGCATCAACCTGCATTCAAGGTTCATTTCACATGTGTTACATTACTTTAATTAATGCTGCCTAATCACCACCTCTGGTTTTCATGTTTTTATTACAAGTAGAAGTAAATGCTGCAAATGCTTCAAAAAGCACGCATTTTTGAAGTGTTACCATTAAATGTAATGGAGGTGACAAGTTGTGGCAAAGCCTAGAGAATGTGACATGCCCTAAAATTCTTGACGCATAGCAAAGTAGATCTAACAGAATGCCAATTAGTTTAAAATGAGTGGATTTTCCGATCTGTGTATAGTTGCAAATAAGTTGCAATGTTTGCATAAGAAATTCACTCACTGGTTTCACTAGTTGAAAGGAACTGTTCTTGAAAGAATAACTCTTGTCAGTACACAAAAACAATACTTTATAGAGGTCCCACGTGCTCCCTTATCCAACTCATAAACTTACTTTCAGATACAGCACTTTTGTGATTTAATGTACAACCTCTACTTGCAGTTACTGACAACTCCCTACACTAACAATAAAAGTCAGTAATCGGCATTACAAGGTACATTATTACCATTTTTAAAACGTTGTAAGGCACATCATTTATTAATAGCTTGCTCAGATTTGCTGCTCATTTACTCTTATTAGTGCTCTGTCTATTAGATCATCTCAGGACCGCAGGTTCAGCAACTTTTCTTAGGTTCATATATACTTAATGTCTTTGTACACCTCTGAATATTCCTACCTGCAATGCATTAATAAAATAAGGAAAATAAAAAAACACATGGTGTCATAAAATTGTAATACAGGAACAGAATGTAACACAGCCTACAGCAGGTTTTATAAATTAGGCCCTTGGTGACTTCCATTACTGTGCATTGGCACATTCTGGGCAGATAATAAATCTGCCTGTAGAGGTAGACTTTAAGTACATTAACTGGCATTTTGTATTCATACACTATGAAAAACCTCTCGAGATGCTATTCTTGGCTGACAAATATTCTTATATAGATGTATTAGCTCTCTTAAAATAGTAAGACCCTGAGCCTGTTACACTAAATATGGTCAGGGAAATGCCACAGGTATGGTTTGTGAAAACGTAGGTGAGATCCTTGTAATTAAACTCTTAAATACTTAATTCACTTGCAGATCTCTTGCTATTCTACTTTTCTAGATGTATCATATATAGTAGTGTGTGTCTTCCACTTCCCCGTGCCAGCCACTACATTATTACAGGACAGGATCCGCAGCAGCCAGCAGCAAAAATCTGACACACCTAGAAGTGTTGGACAGGAAAGCTCTGCAAGAGAACAAAGTTTACCACCCATGAGAGAGGTGACTATTCCTCTTCTACTTTTTCCAGCTGCCGTCAGTATCATTCTTTGAGGAAGGAACAGGGTAACTTTAATAACGACCCTTAAAGTGTAAATCAAGCCAAAAACTTTTGCTTTCAAGTTTTGGATAGAGTGGGGAAGGATTATGACTCCAGCAGGTGTTTTACTCATATCTTGGGCTCAGAGGGAATCAAGCTCACTTCCTTTCCTGCTGACAGTTTTTTTTACCAAAGTGAGACAAACTTTGCAATAAGGACAAAAAAGAATTGAAAAGCTATCATGAGTTCAAGCCTTCCTCTACTCTATTGAATAAAAGGACAATTATTTCTAAGTTTGCTGTTGGAGAGTTCCCTTCACTTTCAGTTTGGTAAAACACTGTCAGCAGCACAGGAAGTAAGGGTAAGTCTTTCTAAAGGAGCTCCAGATAACAGTAAAAACTTAACACTTGGTACTTGCTACTCCCCCACTTTATCCAAAAGTAAGAAAAAAGTTTTGAGTGGACAGACACTTTAAACAGTTCGCACCCAGCCTATAGTAAAATGGCGGCTGAACAGAACTTTTGTTGTTCCGGTTGGATGTCCTCCCAGATTGCTGCTTCACGCGCGCACATGGGGCAAGGGCTGCAGCAAGATCTGTCTCTGATGACTGATCTGTGTACAGGCCCGTTGCCAGTACCATGTGACCCCTGTGACTTATCACAGCAGGTCACATGACAATTGTAAACAATGGATGGCGTCCATTCATGCCATCCATTGTATACAATTGTTTTGATAGCTGTGATTGGTCACAGTGATCACATGGTACAGTCTGTGTCAGTCACAGCCCATCTGTGTCATGTGATTAGGTGTGGCCAATTACACCTCCCTTCCTGCATCAGTCACGCAATTGCCTGGGAATATATGTGAATATCCACTTTTTATTTATTTATATCCATATGATTATATATATATATATATATATATATATATATGTGAATGTATGTACACCTATTTATTGACGAATCTATCTATTATTTGTTATTTTTAGCAAGCACTTTGGATGAATTGCCCATTTTATATTCAAAATATTAGTTATTGATTGATCATATAACAATTAGTTTTTCATTAAACGCTGTACCCAAATGAAATTTATATAATTTTGTCACGCAAATAGAGCTTTCTTTTGATGGTATTTGATCACCACTGGGTTTTCTAGTTTTTATTAGATAAATGAAAAAAGAAAACTTTTTGAAAAAAAAACAATACTTTTACTATAAAACATATCCAATAAAAATGTATTCTGCTACATGTCTTTGGTAAAAAAAAAAAGCACAATCAGTATGGTGTTTAGCCTTGAAGTGTATCTAAAACCAAAATTGTTATTGTAGTTTTGGATAGCATGTTGTACAAATAGAACCTCTGTTAGGTTTTATTGATGTCTGTGTGTCCACTGGAAAAATGTATTCTCTCTGTTTGTACCTACAAACAAACCAAACTGACCCTTTCTAACAATTCACTTTAAAAACAGAGTGTTTAGTTGCAGACAGTTGTAAATATACAGTATGTGGAATCCGCAGTGCCCATGTCAAGGTTCCTCTGTATACTGTGGTGCTAACTCTATATTTTTGAGTGTCTCCAAATTGGAGCACATATAGCACTGGATAAATTAAGGGCAGGTTTGCCTGGAGGGAGCCCACTTCTCTTTAAAGGCACAGGGACAACTGAAGGCATCCAATGTGTCCCCACTAACACTAGAAGTCAAAAAACTTCCAAGCTTTGAGTTGCCACTTGGAGAGATAGAAGATATATTTGTTGCCTGGTAACAACTAAGAATATACCCCTAACGCTGCAGAGATACAGAACAGGAGAAGAGACACTTAAGAGGAGATATGATAGCGACATACAAGTACCTCAATGGTGATCTCAGCATAGGAAGAAAACTATTCAGCTTCAGGGAGCTTAAGAGTCCATGAAATTGGAGGAGAAGCTTTATAACCTTAAACTGCACAGGGGATTCTTTACTGTTAGAGCAGAAAGGAAGTGGAACTCCCTTCCACAAGCAGTGGTGTCTGCGGGAAGTGTCAATAGTTTCATAAGACTCTTAGATGGGCATCTTAGTGAATTCAATATACAGAGATATGGGAAAAGATATTGACTTACACATACACACACACACACACGTTGAACTGGATGGACTGGTGTTTATATTCAACCTTAATAATTATGTAACTATGTAACATTAAAAAAAATTTTATCTCTTCTCTACCTTATCCAAAACAAATCAAAAGGTTTTAGCTGTAGATACACTTTAATGAACAATTTCCCCTGAAATATCCTAGACCCCCCCTCCCCCCCCAATTGAACTGCTTATGTACCTTGGAAAATGGCACCAGTCTACTGGATTGTATACATCCCAGCCAACAAAACATCCAGTAGAATGCTATAGACTTGAGTAAGACGTTGCTTCAAAAGTAAAGGTACATCCAATTCAAGTCTATAGGATGTTACTGCGCAGGCACCAACAGCACCACACTAGATTTTGCTAGCTGGTAGGAAGCTGCCGCTGGCAGAGGAGGTAAGTAAGACCCTAGGAGATTGGCGGGTTTCAGTTTATGGTAGTTTAGGAGACTAGGGAGGGAAGCCTGAGGAATTTTTATTTTTAGGTGAATTTATCCTTTAGAGACAGACCCATTTTCTAAAGCAAAAATACTGATACACACATTGAGCAGTCCAATAGAGGCACCAGACTATTTATCTATTTATTTTATGTTAGATGTCTCCTAAGTTCCTAAGTCATTAGTAAATGCTACAGTCATTTGAACAATGAATAATGTAACCTTAAGAGTACACAGCGGCATGTGCTAATGAGCCTCATGTCTGTCACATGATATGCTATGGCTTTAACAAATTTACTTGCTGCCTCACAACCTCATTTCTTAAAAAGAGTATTTACAGTAACCCCTAGGCATTTTTATGGCACTGCTGATATATAATATCATGGCTTATAATTATGCTTTCCTTCCTTCCAGGATTAATGACCACAGAGGGATTTTGCACCACTGTAAACTTCTGCAAAGTTCATATCCAACACTAATAAATTTATTCTCTCATTTTGCTTGCAAACACATTTTTTTGTATCTTTATCTGTTTATCTTGCAAAAAATAAAATAAAATGTCTATATATTTAAATTAAATAGCTGGATTATTGTCTAATAAGTTGCAAGCTAAGATACACATTGAAATAATTTTATGTAGACCGGGCCATGAAATATGAAGAGCATCTCTGTATTAATGTTAAGCTAAAATATATATGTTTACTGAGGCTGAAAGATACGTTTCTCTGCTCGTAGTTAATGAAGTCCGAAGCATTCATTATCCACTATGGAACTCATTTCTTTTGCCAAATAAGCGCTGTATTATCCAATTCATTGAGCCATCTCACTAAGCACTGCTGCTGCTGACCAGAATATTCATAGGAAAAGTCTATTTGGGAACCTCTAGACCATTAAGTAGTATAAGTCAAGCCTCTTTTACTAATAGTGATTTATCTGTCAGTTCTCAACAGAGCTTATAGCTTTCACCTGCACACTGCGGTATAACGTTATGCATAGATGTACATCACAATTAAATGCTACCCAAACGCAAATTGCTTAAAGGGAAACATACTGTTTTTGACTTAATTATACATATATTTTCACTAATGTTCTAAATGTGTTTTCATGCTATTGTGATAAAATCTTTGCTTACAAGTACACATTTAATATAGTGTGCAGCCATGATACAGATTCAAAGATGATCATGGATTATCTAAAGATAAAGACAGAAAACCTGTTTATGCTCAGACTGTTTCTCACTGGTTGAAACTTCAGATGGTGTGGCCTGTATAGAATGTAAAAATAAATGTAAAATGATAGCTTGAGCTAATAACCTCTTAAACAACAGTTTTTTGGTGTAAAAAAAAAAAAAAATAATAATATATATATATATATATATATATATATATATACTGGATAGATAGATAGATAGATAGATAGATAGATAGATAGATAGATAGATAGATACACCTTAGATAGATAGATAGATAGATAGATAGATAGATAGATAGATAGATAGATAGATAGATTGTGGATACACCTTCTGATTTTGTCAGTTTTGGTTGATATCTTTACTTACTCCCTTGTTTTTTCCTTCTAGACATCAGCTATTCTATGCAAAAGGTAAACAAAATATTTTTGACAACACATGATACAAGTTTTGAGTTAATTTGAGCAGATTTACTGAAAATTATCGACAGAAAGCTAGCTGGTAAAAATGTGAGGAAATTTTGGCAATTTTCATTTGTATATTATTGTGTATATGTTATAGTATTTGGTCAGAATAAAGCATTATGTTGCATAACAGAGATTCTAGTTGCAATGCCTGCAATTTTATATAGAGCTTAGGAAACTATTTTCCATTTTATGTATTTTTTTAATTATATTAGAATAATGAAATTAATTAAAATAATATTGTGCTGTTTTGACCTAAAATGTACTTAAATAACTATATTTGTAGAAATGAATGATACCATCAATTAAAAGGCCAGACTGGTCACCAAAGAAAAGAGCAACAGCAATAACATTAAGAAACTAGAAAAGCTACAATTTCTGGGGAAATTGTGTGAAGTGTTCTTGCCTCCACCAGTAGTCTACAACTCACACTCTAGCTTTTGTCACTCTGCTGCCTGCTCACACACCTGGGTTCCTATGGCAACTCACTCTACAGCAAGGGCAGAGAAGAGCGGTTAAAAACAAACTGCTCCAACTTGCTCACTTCACTGGCGGTTGCCATCTTCAAACGGTTGTAGTTTAAAAATTATAAATCCTACACTGAAGAGCTTTATATTGTGAGAATCACAAGACCCAGACCTACATTTTGATGCATAGTATGTCTCTGAAATATTTTAGATTAGAAATTGCCCTTCAAATTTGAGGTGGCTAGAGTGGAGTGTCAATGAATGTCAATGGTGAGTTGCAAACAAATGCAAACTGTTGTGAAAACTATCAGGACTATGGCTTAGCCATGGATATTTTTAGTGGCAGCAGGGATAGCTGAACAATTGATATAAGATTTGTGTAGGTGGGCTTGAAAATGAGGGAGTGATGGCAGTTTAGAAATCATGTCCTGATTTTTCAGCTCCCTCTCTAGTTTTGAACATTCCGCCATTCATTCCTATGGGACCAATTTCACCACAAAAACGCAGATATTTCGTGAACCATTCGGCGAAACGTTCCACAAAGTAATAGCACACCAATCGGGAACAATCCGCACGTTTCGGTATATTACTGTCTATGTAGTGTAAAAACTGTGGGAGGAGTTAGGGTGGTAAATTTGGCTATAATAATAAGAATATATATGTGAGATAACAGTAAGTAGTCTGGCCATGCAAGAACACTTACTGAAGGTTATAGGTGTCATGAAATTGCTCGGAAAATGGGTCAAGGAGTTTCTGGATCCGGAGTCCAGAAGCTGTGTACACGATTTACGAACACCAAAAGTATCAAAACACAGCAACGCAGAGGAAGGAAAAAAGCTACAACACCCAAAACTGACAGAAGAATTGCAAGACTTGCTTTGCAGAATAGAAAATCCTCTGCCAAGGATATCAACAACGTGTTGTGAGATGGAGGACTACCAACAAAGAAAGAAAGGAAAAAGTCGAATGGGCCAAGGAATATCAAAATTGGACAACAGAAGATTGGAAAAAAATTATTTGGAGTGATGAAACACAAATTTCGATTTTCGGAAGCGATGGTGTTCAAGAAGGTCAGGTGAAGAATGCCTTCCTGAGGGCATGACAGCAACAATAAAACACCCTCAAAGCGTCATGATATGGAGCTGCATGTCTTGGTATGGTGTTGGACGAATGCAGGTTATTGATGGCATTATTAATGCAGAGTGATACATCAAAGAGGTCCTGGAACCAAAGTTGATCCCATCAATAAGCGACTTAGCGGACAAAGGCACAGAATTTACTTTTCAACAGGATGGAGCTCCATGCCATACAGCTCGTAAATGCCTTAAATGGTTCAATGACAAGAACATTCCTCTGCTTCCTTGGCCTAGAAATAGCCCTGACTTAAATCCCATAGAAAATCTGTGGTCAAGATTGAAACGCATGGTCTCGAGCAAGAATGCAAGCAACAAGCGAGGACTCATTGAGGCTATAATCAATTCTTAGCATCATTTGATCACAGAAGAGGATGTCAAAAGACTTGTAGAGTCAATGCCTAGAAGGTATCAGGCAGTAGTTAAGGCCAAAGGCTATCCAACAGATTATTGACAAAACACATTGTGACAAACTTGAAATTATCATTTTTATGCTATATAATAGACAAGATGCATTATGGTACGTTTCCAGCCAAAATTTAACTTATTTAAAGATTTTTTTGTTAAGGAATCCATTTACTATATTAAATTTTACTTGTGCTATGACATTTTTAGAGATTTTTATATAAAAAGTACTTTAAACTGAAAAAGTTTGTAAAAATGTAAGGTGTATCCACAATTTTGGCCACCAGTCTAGATAGATAGATAGATAGATAGATAGATAGATAGATAGATAGATAGATTGATAGATAGATTAGAAAGATACAGTATACAAATAATATTCAAATGTATAGTGCTTCACTGGTACCCAGGCTCTTGTCTTTGCAAGCTCTATGTATATTCAAAGGCCATATAAGTGAACATCAAAACAAGAACAAAACAGAGTGCATTAGATAGTACAGGTAAATACCTTTTAATAAATGTAGTAATAAAATAAATAATAACAATAACTAATAAAAACACACTTAAAAAAAAAAGATGATGACTTGATCAGGGCGTATAACCAGAAAAAAATTTCTACCATGGTAACCTGGTCACAGCTGCAGCTCCTGTTAAAAATGCAGTTTTCCCAACACACACACATTCCTGCAAATGGCTGTAAATGGTGTTTGGGTGCTGTAGTGACCACGGGCTGGGAACCGCAGACAATCCAAAAAGAAAAATGTCACCAGCACAACAGTGGCAACGTTTTGGAGCCACACAGGGCCTCTTCGTCACTTGTCTGATGAAGAGGCCCTGCATGGCCCCGAAACATTGCTGCATTTGATATTATGTGACCAGTAAATAAAGCTTCAGACCCTTTTGAGGAATCCTTGGTGTGCTGGTGACCAGGGGCGGACTGACCATTTAGCCACTCGGGCACTGCCCGAGGGCCCAGGGTCAGTAGGGGGCCCCATGAGATGCCCCTGGTATCTTTCATAGGCTTTTTTGGGTGTGGTTTGAGTGTGGGCAAGGACACAGGGGCCCCATAATTTCCTATTGCCCGGGGGCCCCATGAGTTGTCAGTCCGCCTCTGCTGGTGACATTTTTCTTTCTGGATTATCTGCAGCTCCTGGACACGCTCCCACTAGGCACCTGGCAGAAGGTGAAATAGATGCAAAATTTTAAATAACTGGCGCAAACACTAAAGTGAAAAATGGATGAAAGCAAAAAAAACCCTTTCACTTAACAGTAACTGTGAATGGGGACAAGGAGGCTATTGTGGGTGTGAAAAGAGTATCTACACCTTCATGGTTCAAATACTCTGATGAAGCATGTAAGTGAGGGTACTCTTTTCCACCAGAATATTAACAGGAAACATTTATTTGGGAACCATTAGACCATTAAGTTGCAAAAAGCTGGCCATACACGGATCAAAATTCAGACAGTTCAGCATGGACCAGACGCATTTTGATCATTGTTTGGCTTATGGCTTCTACGTGTGATCAGCTTCTGGAGAACGGACAATTTGTCTGTCAGTAGCTCCAGCCACTGCACAGTGTATTCTGATAGCAGTGGGTGCAGCTGTCAGAATACAATGTACCGGAGGGAGGATTCTTCCATCCACTTCACTTGCAATGATGGCGAAAGTTTTGGTTTTGTTTTCCAGCCTGCTGGCTGCCAATTAAAAAAATCAATTTTTCTATGGCCAGCTTAAGCCAAGCCTCTTTTACCGATACTTACTAATCAACCAGCCATTGATCTCCAACAATTGATCTGAAACAAAGAATGCAAAATATTCTGATGTAACTTTAGCTGTCCTGTCCTAAGTGGGAGTGGCTATTTAAATTACAACAAAAGATTTTAGTTTTGGATTGAGTGGAGATGGGTTAGAACACCTGTCAGGTTTTTAGTGTTGTCTGTGTCCCCATTACAGAGATTCACCCTCTCTATTTGTCCTGTCTATCTTTATCACAGAAAACGTGAAAGCAAAAGAAAATCCCACATTTTGGGTTGTCACCAGAACAATAATAAAAGAAATGCCTTTTCATAGGGGGATCCTGGTTGTGGGGGCAACCAAGAATTTCCACACTTTTGGAGAGATTTCTTGTCACTTCCTGTTTTGGCTATGGGACAGGAAGTGAAGGAAAATATTCACAGAGGAACACAGGTGGCAAAAAATTAAATTGATCACTGTCACTTGATACACTGCACACAATACCGCAGTGTTCACAGAATCAGGCCTGATCTGCCAGTAAATTTTTTTGTAGCGGTTCAAGCAGTCCCTGACAACCAGGTGCTCTTTTTCCCTGTGAGTTGCACTAGGTACCTATAAATTTAGTGGCCAAAATTTCAATGGAAAGGTTCTAGTGAAGAGGCCTACAGGATTCTGAGCATGTCAGGTGAGAGCGAAGAGGAAGACTCACTGACACAATCGGCCTCAGAATAAGACCCTGTTGACAGCAGCGGCACCCTGACAGATAGCTCAGATGATGGAGAAGAGGTCCCTGCTAAGGTCAGGCTTACACGACCTCATTTCCAAGCTGTTCCCAGGTTGTTCCCAGGCTGAGATGTTACAATCGCATGATGACTCTCAGATACTAGAGTGCCAGTACTAGTGCCGCTCTACCTTTTGGTAAACTGGTGAGTACCAGTGGCCTAGTAAATCCTGGTCTTATACATACCAGCACTGCAGTATCATTTGGTGACGTGGCGAGTCCCATAAGGGCAGTACAAGCTGGTGCGGTGGCGAGCACAAGTATTCGCAGCCACCAAAAATGCGCACACAGGCCCGTAGAACCCCTTAGTATCCTTCCAGATGTGCTTGCAAATCTCGATTGGCAGCCCACAAATTCTGCACCACCCGTACTTCCCCCATTCACTGCCCAACCCGGAATTCTGGTGGAAACAGCAAATTTAACTACTCCCCTTGATTTTTCTGAGCTGTTTTTCACAGAAGATCTCTATGCTTTGATTGTGGATCAAAGCAATTTATATGCACAACAGTTTCTCGCCGCCAACCCAAATTCAAAACTTGCCAGACTATTCGCATGGAAACCCATTACAGTTTCTGAATTTAATGTTTTTTTGAGCCTAACCCTCAACATGGGCATGGCCAGGCATAGATATGAGAATATAATACGTTTTATGCATTTCAATGAGAATACACTCTGTTGTCCGCGGAGTGACCCTGAATTTGACCACAAAATTTGGCCCCTTGTAAATCACCTTAACCAAAAATTTGCAGATGTCTATACTCCCCAGCAAAAAATCTGCGTTGATGAGTTCCTCATTAATTTCTTTGCATTCAAGCAATTTCTTCCCGGCAGGCGTGCCAGATTTGGGGTCAAGATGTATTAGCGCAGAGCAAACTTTTGTCGCTATATAAATACTGTATAATAATAATATTAGACCTGTGAGAGGGCAACATGCTATGTATATAAGTTTTGGATTTATGAGGGAAAAGTTAGTCACGTGGAGCTTCCCGGATGCCCAGATTTACTTGGGGAGCAGTGGCAAAATAGTTTGGTACTTGGTGTCATCCTTTTTCCATATGGGGTACCACTTATACATGGACAATTTTTATTCAAGGGTGCCACTATTTAGATATTTGTACAATCTTGAAATTGGAGCGTGTGGCACCGTGGGACCTAATCGCCGGGGCTTCCCAGAAAAACTTGTAAATACCTGTTTTAGAAAGGAGGAAAAAGCCTGCTTGAGAAATGAGGAATTGCTTGCAGTGAAGAGGAAGGACAAACCGGATGTATTCGTCCTGTCTTCAATTCACTCAGACACAACCATCCAAATTGCCATGGCAGCTGGTGTTGTTGAGAAGCCCCTCTGTGTCCACTACTATAACCTTAACATGGGAGGGGTGGACTTCAGTGACCAGATGATGAAGCCATACTTAGTTTCCCGAAAAGTCAGATGCTGGTACAAAAAAGTGTGTTTATTTCAATTGACTCTATATAATGCTTTTGTGCTTTACAAAGCAAGTGGATCCTTCCTAAAATTCCAGGAAGAAATTATTATGGCCCTTTTGTATGCAGAAGGTGCTGTGGCCCAAACCCCCAACACAGATGCAGTTAGCCGGCTGCATGAGAGGCATTTTCCCAATGCCATTCCTGGTACCCCAACCCAAAGGACACCCCAAAAAAGATATTGTGTCTGGAGCAGACATGGAATTAGGTGTGACACCAGCTTTTTTTGTCCCTCCTGTCCTGGCCAACCTGGTCTCTGCCTCAAGGACTGCTTCCATCTCTACCAGACATTAGTGGAGTATTAGTATAGGGTACAGCACTGCACAGTTCAGGGCACATATTTGCACAGGGTCTCGAAAGATGTTAAGTAGTCAGAAAACTAGCATTTTGAGAGACCCTACAGTCTGGTTAAGTTCAAGTTAAAAAAAAGTAAAAAGACATGAAAAAATAAAAAGTACAAGTACAAAAACCAGAAATAGTTGTAGTTTTTTTCTGTTGTTGTTGAGTTACTGTTCTACTGTTACAATTTTACTGTTTTATTGTTACTGTTTTATTCTTAACCATTGCTGTTTTCTTTGCAGGAATTCAGCTGCAGCACCAACCTGTTTATTCTGACAGCAACAGTGTGTGCAGCTCTGTTGGATGAGATTTTTCATCCGCAGTTAAAAAAAGAGCATATGTGCCAAAGCATGGGGGCCTGGGGTGGCCAGTGGGTGGATGGTCCCTATGCTTCGGCATATATATTTTACAATATATTTTGGCACATATTTCAATAAAAAGGTTGTTTTATTGAGTTACTGTTTTTTTGTTAACCATTGCTGCTTTCTTTGCAGGAATGCCATTCAGCTGCAGCACCAGCTTGTTTATTCTGACAGCAACAGGGTCTTGCTCTCAGAATATACATAAGTAGGTGTGTGCAGCACTGTTGGATGAGATTTTTTCATCCGCAGTTAAAAAAAGAGCATATATGCTGAAGCATGGGGGCCTAGGGTGGCCAGTGGGTGGATGGCCCCTATGCTTCGGTATATAGTTAAAAAACATTTGGGGCAGAGATTTCTTCATGTGAATAGAAGAATCTGTTAGATTCTTTTTTTTTTATTCAGCCCACGGGCTGAACGACAAAAAAAAGAACATTTCATGTGTGCCCACCAATAGAAGTAGGTGGATGCAGGTTGGTATATTTTAATGGTGGGCATACCACACACTTACGCAGCTGCAGGCATCATCCTGGTATCTTTTTTTCAGCCGGCAATCGGCTTTCATGTAAAAGCAATCCTAGTGGCTAATTAGCTGCAGGATTTCTTTTACAAGCAGTGGGAGAAGATGCCTCACTGCCCTCCACGGCCTTCTCGGGCAGTCGCGTGTCATCGGGGGAACCTGAGAATGCAGCCGGTGTTTCTGCCAGCTAACCATAGAGCTGTTTGGACACTGGAATGTCACCAATCTCTATAGTCTAAGAAATTGAAAGCTACAAGCATTTCATCACTTCAGTTTTGCAGAATATAAACAATTCCAATTTGTAAATTGGAAAAGCATCTGATCACACCAATCTTGGTGAAATTAGATAATGTAAGGGCAGAGGAGATATATAGAGTCTGATAAACCCCAGATCTCTCAAAGAATATATGTCAATGCCCATTGACGTTATAGGGGATATTGCATTCCCTGTGATAGCATTAAAAGTGATCAAAAAAGAAATTCAAAACAACTAAAAAAAAAAGCACCCTCCACCCCCCCACCCGGAGCATTGACCCTGTTCTAGCACTAGACCTCCTATGTAAATCTAAAATGGTAGCTTGTAAAGGCTTTTAAAGCTTTGCCTATGGATATTAAAAATGTATGCAGTTTGTCGCCATTGCACAGGGCGTGCGCAGTTTTAAAGCATGCCATGTTTGGTATCTATTTACTCGGCATACCATCATCTTTTATATTTTACCAAATAACTACCCGATATATTGTGTTTGTGTGCATTAAAAGTAAAAAAAGTGTATTTTTGTAAAAAAACTTGCGTTTGAAAAATCGCTGCGCCAGTACTATGTGACATAAAAAACAGCACCCACCATTTTATTCACTAGGATGTCTGCATTAACCACCTCCCGCCCACCATATAGTAATATGATGGATGCAAGGTGGTTCTCTCGTTCTGGGAGGACGTCATATGACCTCCTCCCATTCTAACCGCGCATGCGCAGAGCGCGCAGCGAGGCGATCGGCGGTGTGCTGTGTCAGCGGATCACCGATCCACGGAAAGAGCTGAAGATGTCGGCTCGGTCATGTGATCAGCTGTGTCCAATCACAGCTGATCACATGTAAACAGGGAAATGTCGGTTATCGGCATTTCTCTCCTCTCGAGCTGTCACGCTGACAGCTCGAGAGGAGAGGAGAGCCGGTAATTGGCATTCCGTGGAGCGGGCATGTATACTGATCATCAGAGCACTGATGATCAGTGTGCCCTGATGATCAGTGTAGACCCAGCAGTGCCACCTGTCAGTGTCCATCAGTGCCAGCTGTCAGTGCTCATCAGTGCCACATCAATGTCACATATCAATGCCTACTAGTGCACATCAATGCCACATATCAGTGCCCATCTGAGCTGCCTTTCAGTGTCACCCATCAGTGCCAGTCAGTGCCACCTATCAATGCCAATCAGTGCCACCTATCAGTGCTAGTCAGTGTCGCCTATCAGTGCCAGTCAGTGCTGCCCATAAGTGCGCATCAGTGCCACCTATCAATGTCCATCAGTGCCGCCTATCAGTGCCAGTCAGTGCCACCTAACAGTGCCAGTCAGTGCCACTTAACAATGCCAGTCAGTGACACCTATTATTGCCATAAATCAGTGCCATATATCAGTGCTGCCTTTCAGTGCCCATCAGTGATGCCTGTCAATGCCCATCAGTGCCACCTACCAGTGCCTCCTCATCAGTGCCCATCAGTGCCACCTATCAGTGTCCATCAGTGCAGCCTATCAGTGCCCATCACTGCAGCCTCATTAGCGCACATCAGTGAAGGAGAAAAATCACTTACAGTTGCAAGAAAAAGTATGTGAACCCCTTGGGATTACGTGGAGTTTTGCATGAATTGGGCATAAAATGTGCTCTGAACGTCATCTAAGTCACAACAATAGAAGAACACAGTCTGCTGAACATAATACTACACAAACAATAGATGTTGCCATGGTTTAATTGCACATAACATGTAAACATTCACAGTGCAGGGAGGAAAAAGTATGTGAACCTTTGGACTTAATAACTGGTTGACCCTCCTTTGGTAGCAATAACCTCAACAAAACGTTTCCTGTAGTTGCAGATCAGACCTGCACAACGATCTGGAGTAATTTTGGACCACTCCTCTTCACAAAACTGTTTCAGTGTAGCAATATTCTTGGGATGTCTGGTGTGAATCGCTCTCTTAAGGTCATGCCACAGCATTTCAATCAGGTTGAGGTCAGGACTCTGACTGGGCCACTCCAGAAGGCGTATTCTGTGCTGTTGCAGCCATTGTTTTGTTGAATTACTTGTATGCTTTGGGTCATTGTCCTGTTGCATCACCCATCCTCTGCGGAGCTTCAGTTGGCGGACAGATGGTCGTAAGTTTTCCTGCAAAATGTCTTGATAAACTCTGGAATTCATTTTCCCATCAATGACAACAATCCGTCCAGGCCCTGAGGCAGCAAAGCAGCCCCAAACCGTGATGCTCCCTCCGCCATGTTTTACAGTGGGGATGAGGTTTTGATGTTGGTGTGCTGTGCCTTTTTTTCTCCACACATAGTGTTGTGAGTTCTTCCCAAACAACTCAATCTTGGTTTCATCTGTCCACAGTATATTTTGCCAGTAGTGCTGTGGAACATCCAGGTGCTCTTTTGCAAACTTCAAACGTGCTGCAATATTCTTTTTGGACAGCAATGGCTTCCTCCGTGGTGTCCTCCCATTTACTCCATTCTTGTTTAATGTTTTCCTTATTGTAGATGTGTCAACAAAAATGTTAGCATGTGCCAGAGATTTCTGTAGGTCTTTAGCTGACATTCTGGGATTCTTCTTTACCTCATGCAGCATTCTGCGCTGTGCTCTTGCAGTCATTTTACAGGATGACCACGCCTAGGGAGAGTAGCAACAGTGCTAAACTTTCTCCATTTGTAGACAGTCTGTCTTACCGCGGACACATGAACATCAAGGCTTTTGGAGATACTTTTGTAACCCTTTCCAGCTTCATGCAAGTCAACAATTCTTGATCGTAGGTCTTCTGAGAGCTCTTTTCTGCGAGGCATGGTTCACATCAGACAGTGCTTCTTGAAACCAGTAAACCCAAAACAGGTGTGTGTTTTTTAAGGGCAGGACAGCTGTCAGCAACACATCCAATATCATCACACTGATTGGAGTCAAGGTTGGCTCACTCCTGGCTCCAATTAGCTCTGGGAGAAGTCATTAAGCTAGGGCCTCACATACTTTTTCCTCCCTGCACTGTGAATGTTTACATGTTATGTGCAATTAAACCATGGCAACATCTAATGTTTGTGTAGTATTATGTTCAGCAGACTGTGTTCTTCTATTGTTGTGACTTAGATGACGTTCAGAGCACATTTTATGCCCAATTCATGCAAAACTCCATGTAATCCCAAGGGGTTGACATACTTTTTCTTGCAACTGTATTTACAAAATTTTATAATAAAAACTAAGAAAAAACTTTTTTTTTCAAAATTTCCAGTGGTTTTTGGTTTGTTTAAGAAAAAAATAAAAAACCCAGAGTTGATTAAATACCACCAAAATAAAGCTCTATCTGTCACAAAAAAAAGATACAAATTTCATATGGGTACATATGCATTGCATGACCGCGCAATTGTCATTCAAAGTGCAACAGCGCTGAAAGCTGGAAATTGGCCTGGGCAGGAAGGGGGTATAAGTGCCCTGTAGGCTTGTGGTTAAAAAGATATATAATGTTTGGGGGTTCAAAGCAATTTCTTAGCAAAAAATACAGATTTTTTCATGTGAACAAAAAGTGTCAGACAAAGCTTGGTCTTCAGGTGGTTATAAGAGTGAGTGATTCTAATGCTGGGCATAAAATGCCCCCACCCCCCAAAATGACCCCTTTTTGGAAAGTAGACACCCAAAACTGTTTGCTGAGAGGCATGTTGAGTCAATAGACAAATTTATTTTTTTACCACAAGTCTTAGGAAAATGACCCAAAAACAAATAAAACTTTTTTTTTACACAAAATTGTCACTTAAATGATTTATTGCTCACACATGCTATGGGTATATGTGGAATTACTCCCCAAAATAAATTCTGCTACTTCTCCTTCTCCTACATGTGAGACACTTTTTGGCAGTCTAGCCAAGTACAGGACCCCAAAATCCAATAAGCACTTTCAGGCTTTTAAAGGGTTTTATTTCCTCATTACACTTCTTGACTACCTATCACAGTTTTGGAGGCCCTAAAATGCCAGGATAGCACCAAATCCCCCAAATGACCCCTTTTTGGAAAGTAGACACCTCAAGGAAA
This sequence comes from Staurois parvus, assembly GCF_062004578.1. Taxonomy (NCBI): domain Eukaryota; kingdom Metazoa; phylum Chordata; class Amphibia; order Anura; family Ranidae; genus Staurois; species Staurois parvus. The sequence continues at coordinate 1,732,334 of NW_028319098.1, forward strand.
TTTGGTAAGAAGCATGGTGAGTATTTTGCAGATTTCATTGGTCGCCACAAGTTTTTGGAAAACGAAGAAAGAAAACAAAAACATATTTTTTCTTTTCTTTTTTTATATTTCAAAACCTTGTGAGAAAAAAATGAAATACTCAACATGCCTCTTTTAAAATTCCTTGGGGTGTCTACTTTCCAAAAAGGGGTCATGGGGGGTGGGGGTTTGGTGCTATCCTGGCATTTCAGGGCCTCTGAAACTGTGATAGGTATTGAGGAAGTGAAATGAGGAAGTTACACACCTTCAGGCTTTCAAAGTGGTCATTGGATTTCAGGCTCCTGTATGTGGCTAGGCTCCCAAAAAGTCTCACACGTGTGGTATCCCCATATTTGGTAGAAGTAACAGAATGTATTTTGGGGTGTAATTCCACATATACCAATGGCTTGTGTAAGCAATATATCATTTAAATGACAACTTTGTGTAAAAAAAAATGTTTTTGTCATTTTCCAAAAACTTGTGAAAAAAAAATCTTCCGTGGACTCAACATGCCTCTCAGCAGATAGCTTAGTGTGTCTAATTTCCAAAAAGGGGTCACTTGGGGGTGTTTGTACTGTTCTGGTATTTTAGCACCTCAAGAAATGTGATAGGCAGTCAAAAAATAAAAGCTGTGTAAATTGCACCATAAATATTAAATTCTATACTATAGTTTGTAGATGCTATAAGTTTCACACAAATCAATTAATATGTAATTATTGTGATTGTTTTACCAAAGACATGTAGAAAAATACATTTTGGCCTAAATTTATGATGAAATTTAAGGTTTTTGGATATTTTTTATGACAGAAATGAAAAAATATAGGGTTTTGTTTTTCAAAATTTGTGGTCTTTTTTTGTTTATAGCGCAAAAAAAAATAAACCCAGAGGTGAGCAAATACCACCAAAAGAAAGCTCTATTTGTGTGAAAAAATAGACATAAATTTAATTAATGTACAGCACTGCAATTTTCAGTTAAACTAGCACAGCACTATATATCAAAAAATGGCGTAAATTGCAGTATCTATACCATATTTGTAGACACTATAACTGTCACACAAAGTAATCAATACACACTTATTGGAATTTTTTTTATCAAAGACATGTAGCAGAATACATTTTGCCTAAATTTATGACTAACTTTGAGTTTACTATATATTTTTTATAGCCGAAAGTAAAAAATATTGTTTTGTTTTCAAAATTTTCTGTTTATAGCATGAAAAATAAAAAGTGCACAGGTGATCAAATACCACCAAAAGAAAGCTCTATTTGTGTGAGAAAAAGGACATAAATTTAATTTATTTACACTGTTGCATGCCCGCGCAATTGTCCGTTAAACTAGTGCAGCACTGTATAGCAAAAAATGGCGTAAATTGCAGTATCTATACCATAGTTTGTAGATGTTATAACTTTCACACAAAGCAATCAATATACACTTATTAGGATTTTTTTTTTTTACCAAGAACATGTAGCAGAATACATTTTGGCCTAAATTTATGACTAACTGAGTTTACTCTATATTTTTTATAGCCAAAAGTATAAAATATTGTTTTTTTTCAAAATTTTTGGTCTTTTTTTGTTTATAGCGCAAAAAATAAAAAGTGCACATGTGATCAAATACAACCAAAAGAAATCTCTATTTGTGTGAAAAAAAGGACATATATTTTGTTTGGGTACAGCATTGCATAACAGTGCAATTACCATTTAAATTAGCGCAGCACCGAATAGCAAAAACAGGCCTGGTCAGAAAGGGGGGTAAATCCTCAGGAGGGCAAGTGGTTAAACATGTTTTAATTATTAAGTTATATAGTAACTGCTAAAAAATATTAAACATTTAATACATTTTTATTCAGATAAATGCAATATTGTGCACTTGTAGCCTGCATAAGTACAATAACTTGTCTCTGTTAAGCATCTGCTGTGTTACAATAGACCTGAATGAGTCTGAGGAACCCCCCCACCACCATCTTTGCTAGCTAAAAAAGCATCCTTTTTTTATTAATTTGTAGATTAACACAGTCTGTCAGAAATCATACAATTAGTTTTGGGCTTTGTTTTTAGCAAGACCAGTAGGCTTTCGAACAAAACATCATGAATGCCCACTGTAATAAACGTTTGTAAAATAGATATGTTAAAATAATATAAAACACCAGATTTTAAACTTGTTCATTTTTTAAAGTTACGTTGGATAAAAATTGACCAAAATCGTATTACAGTTTCCTCTACTATACATGTAATTGAGAAAAAAAAAACACTGATATTGCCAACGCACACCTGAATTTCTTCCCATTTATGTACACTGCAGTCTGTCTCTTTCTGTCATGTTATGCTGATAACACAGAACAATAGCTTTCTCTCTGTCACATAATAAGAGGAATTAAAATGTCAAACTTCTTAGCTTTTTCCAAAGTGCATGAGCTCTGGCATGTATATTAAAAATTATATCAGCAAATCTTTTATATAAGGCATCTCTTTTTGTAGGTTATGTAGTAAAATAAAATCATTGTAAAAAGGCACTAAATCAAATATCTGGTCCTGAAGGATTTCCATGATCAACTATAGGGAATGTAAGAATTCTTATTTACAGTTACTAGAAGCAACAGGAAGGAAGCATACAATCATAAAAAGATACAGCTACAGAGCTGACTTACCCATCCAGAGTGTTCTGTAAGTAATCTGAACTGCAAATAACAGTTATTTTAAGAGAAGACAAAGGGTTTGTACAAAACAAATAAAAATAATGTCATAAAAATACAATATAAAATACTTGTGTAAAGTGTATGTCCACCTTTTTCCTTCAGGTATGGATAGGATTAGAACTAGAGATGTGTGCAATGAAAAAAATTGTTTTGTTTCATTTCGGATCCATTCATTAAGTAAATAATTTAATTTTTTCATATTTCTTATGTTAAAATGATTTGTTTTCAGAATTTGTTTCGTATATATGGATTCGGATTTTACATAGTTAGTCTGGCTGAAAAAAGACAAAATTATAATCCTACACCCACAGTTGAGTCAGAGGAAGTAAAAAAAAAACCAGCAAAGCATGATCCAATTTGCTCCTGCGGAGGATAAAAATTCCTTCCTGATCCCCCAAGAGGCAATTGGATATTCCCTGGATCAACTTTACCTATAAATGTTAGTATCCAGTTATATTCTGTGTATAGAAACTACTACAATAGCAAAATTTAATTTGAAAGCTTTTGCTTTTAGAACATTGGTTTGATTTTTTAATGGTTAGTGGAGTCAGATAAATGTTTGCTTTCGACCACAGTGACAAGAAAATTCGAAGGAGCAAGATGGGAAATGTTTTTCATATGAACAAATTTATAATAGTACAGAAAATGTGCTCTTACTTTGGGAAATTACATTCATTCCAAAATCAAACATTAGGAGCAACTGAAATTTTGAAGAACATTCATCAAGTCAACAAACTTACCAAGAACTTTCATACGAATATTTGTACAAACGTTTGTTTGAAAATATACTAGTCTATATCCAGCTTTACTCCCTCCTACATCAAGCTCTATTTTGAGTGAAAGCATCAGAAGGAGAAGCCAGTTAGAATGAGTGGCTATTAGGTAGCTGTAAACTTATGAAAGAATGATTTTTTTTTACAGTAGAGCTTTTGATTTTTGTTCTTCATAACTCAAATCTTTGTAATTGGCGGAGTGTTTTGGTGAATCACTCCCTAGTGTAACTATGCTGGAGATGCCTTTTAGTTTTGAAAGCTAGGTTTTTAAATGAACTGCACGTATTTAAAAACATTTGTTTCTTTTGCTTCTGGAGAGGTTTTCAGTATAAAAAGCTTTTAAGCCAGATAGATTTCTTTCACGTACTAATGAATTATAGTTGAAGTTGAAACAAACATACCTCCAGGTTATACTGTGTATTTACAGTCTCATAATGAGCTTGCATCCAGTCTAAAGCATAGTGGAAGACAGCTGCTATACAGTATAGTTGAATATTTGGATGGTTCAAGCGTCCTATACATTTTGCCTGTTGGATGTTTTTGGTTGCTGTTTGGAAGCAGGGGCGGACTGACAACTCATGGGGCCCCCGGGCAATAGGGGATCATGGGGCCCCTGTGTCCTTGCCCAAACTCAAAAAAGCCTATGAAAAAGGTACCAGGGGCATCTCATGGGGCCCCCTACTGACCTAGGGCCCTCGGGCAGTGCCCGAGTTTCCAAATGGTTAGTCCGCCCCTGTTTGGAAGCTCTTTTTATTTCACCAAACAAATCGACCAAAGCCTAATTTATAAAGTTGTTGGGTAAGTTTAGACTTGGCTTCAGTCAAACTACAGGCATAATTGTTATGGCCTGTTCTTCTTCAGGTGCTCTGATCTTGTAGATTCACCATTATTATTATTATACAGGATTTATATAGCACCAGCAGTTTGCTCAGCGCTTTACAATATAACGGGAGACAATACAGCAACAATACAGTTCAATACAAGAGGGATAGGAGGGCCATGCTCCTTGGAGCTTACAATCTAGGAGATCCCAACCTGCAGCCCAACAGCCAAATGTATTCCTTTGGTACATGTGAAGCCCTAAGACCCCAGCAGTCAGTAATATAAACATTGATTTGGGACTAGTGAGTTATAGAATTCCCCTATAAAATGTTTCTAGAGTATGTGTTCTACACCATGTCTTAAGTCTCCAACCGCACAAATTACCAGGATTTTAAATGTATTGAGGGATAAAAAAAGGATTTAGTCAGTATTAATGAGGGGTATGCCAAATGCTAATCAGCTTCTTTTATTATTAATTTCCTAATAAAATGTTTCAATTCATCCTTGAAATGTATGAGTCTCGCATTTTTGCTGTCAAGTGCCATGTATATAGTATATGTTTGATAAACTTGGATAATTATATATGTTCACTGTGCCTCTTCCAATAATTTAGGCAGAAGGGAAAAAACCTTTTTAAACAACAGAAAACAGAGCTTTTATCAATTGTTTATGTGATGAAGGGGGCATAGCTGCGAAGCTGGATCTAATATTATTATTATCATTATTATTAATATTATTATTTAGTATTTTACAGTTTGCATAGAAATTCGATATGATAGAGTTATAAGGGCACTCCTCATGATTACAATCTAAAAGGAGGGGCAAGTGATCTTACAGACATTAACTGTGAGGGATGGGCTGATGGAGAAAGAAGTATAGGTTTTAGGTGGAGGAGGTATAGGCCTCTCATGAGTTTTTAGGGATCACCAAAAAGCAAATAGAGTAGAAAAAAGCTAGACAGATTGAAAGAATTCCAAGAAGTCCTTGAGGTGAGCATGGGAAGAGGTGATGAGGGAGCTAGAGAGCAGGGAATGTTGGGAGGAGTAGAAAGTATGGTTTTGGTAAAATGTTGAGGCAAAGTTGGTGATGTAGCCTGGCTTTGTATGCTGTTTGTAGTATTTTGAATTTAATTTGTTGGGTGGGAGAAAGCCAGTGTGGTGATTTTGCACAAGTTTTCACACCACAATTGGTGGGAACAAGACCTAAAATGTAATTTGTGAGGCAGAGTGCAGTTGTTAGTAGGTTGTGATGCAGAGTCACCTTAAATCTGTATAAATTAGAGAGCAGTATGTACTGGCAGGATGGGGCAGTTTGCAGTGGTAGGGCGATCAGTGAGCAGTATTTAATGTCAGTCAGTGAGCCGTATGTAGTATCAGATAGCAGAAGCATGGAATTCCTGCTAGAGAGGCTTTTCTCCATCAGCTGTTTACAGCACCATGAGACATGCAGGGCTGCTATCTCTACTCCAACATCTTCAGCTCCTGGATCAGCCATAGCAGTCACCTATGTGAAGATGGAAAGAGGTGGCCACTACCCTGGTCCTTTCCACTACCTCTGGTGCCCGGGAAAAGGTTAGGGGCAGAGAAGTCCATATTAAGTCTGAGAAGAGAAGAGTGCCACAGACAGCCCTCACTCCCCACTGACCTGTACCTATCAGCTGTAGAGGTAAGTGAGGGAAAACCAAGGACCTGGGCGGGATCTTTAGCAACTGATGACATCAACGGTTGGTGGGCGGCCCACACAGCACAGTGTCCAAGAGGAGGTTACATGCAAGTATAAAATGCAACAGACTGGTACTACAATTAAAAAAAGGCTTGAGCAGGTAGTAAAGAATGTTTCATTTAATTGCCAGCCTTAGTTGGGGCAGTTTTTTCATCCTTTTGCTGCCGCACCGCTAAGGACTCTTCATGGCACATCGAATAAGAAACTGTACTGTACTGCCATGTTAAAATGCCAGGTACTTGGGGGGGCGTGTCCAAGATGGCGACCGGAGCGGCCGCATAATCCGGAGCTCCGGTGCCGTGCTTTTAGATCCGCGGCCATCCGAGCGGCGGCGGGTCACGGAGTGCCGGCGGAGGACCCGGGTAGTATCCCTGACCCCGGGGAGTCGGAACCCAGGTGATATTTCCGCCCCTCGTGGCGGCTGACGTCCGCGGCCTGGTGCGGCCGCGCGGGCCGGGGCTCCGGCGCCGCCCATCAGCTCTCCCATCCGCACCTGCTACCATCCGGTGCCGAACTTTTAAGTCCGCTGCCATCCGTGCAGCAGCGGATCACAGAGTGCCGGCGGAGGACCCGGGTGGTATCCTTGGTCCCGGGGAGTCGGGGCCCGAGTGATATTTCCGCCCCTCGTGGCGGCTGACGTCCGCGGCCTGGTGCGGCCGCGCGGGCCGGGGCTCCGGCGCCACCCATCAGCTCTCCCATCCACACCTGCTGCCATCCGGGCTGTGGGAGATCGCCTGGGAACATCCGCGGCGCCCTCTGCATTGCTGGGACTGGGGGAGAGACGCCACTGAGCCTTGCTGCTTCCCGCGGTGGCGGCGGCCTACATCACCGGTCTGGAGCCTCCATCTGGTCACAGTGAGTGGGGGATGCAGGTGCCCTCTTATTATTAGCTCCCCCCGCAGTGACCTGGGAGTGGGCCTCACGTTGCTGACCCCGGAGCCTGCCATCTCCTGTACCCACAGCCCCTGTTGGGCTCAGAGGCCTACTGGGGCCTTGATATTGCCCCGTGGAGTGTCTCCCTGGAGGGCCCTGTGCTTGGTGTTGGAGGTCCTCTGCCTCCCACTTGTCCCTCTTGTGTCCTAGATTGGGATCTGGTGCCATCATCCTGCTCCGGTGTGCTATATCTGCGTGTTACTGTGATCTATGTCCTCTCTACCCCTCCATGACTTGATAATTATCTTTACAATATAATGTTCTCGCAGATGAATCTAACCGCATTCATGTAACTACAACCCTGAACCTATTTTGGGCGTTATAGGTCCCCTGGGGTTATAATCTCCATTCCTTATCCTATTTTCAGTTGATCACCCCCAGGAGACTCCCTGTATGCCGTCCACAAAGAAAAAAAAGGGACAAGCCCAGAAGTCCCTCACAACATACCTACTTAAGGCACACGAACTTTGTAACATGTCTCCAGTCAATACAGAGCGAGCATCCCTGTCCGATCCCACGCAGGATACCACCGCTCCCTTATCGGCCTTGGTCAGTGAAAATACACAGCAACTTACAAAAGGGGACTTGGAGTCCTGCTTGGAATCTATGTACGCCAAACTAGCCGCCAAATTTCAATCAGAATTGCATAAAAGCACTAATGTTCTCTCTCAGGAAATAGCCACATTGGGCTCCAGGACAGACCGCTTAGAAACCAAACACGATGAACTTAGCCTGGCCTATGGTGAACTTTCCAGAGAGCATGATCATTTACAAACGGCCTTTTTTCAACTACAGGCGCAGGTGGAGGACCTTGATAATCGCAATCGCAGGAATAATCTGCGAATCAGGGGAATCCCGGAGTCTATGTCTGACCTCTCCTTAATCGTGACCAAATTATTTCAATCACTCCTCCCGGATCGTGACCCTGGGTCTTTTGCCTGTGACCGCATCCATAGAGCCCTACGCCCTAAACCTCCTACTGACAAGCCACCTAGGGATATTGTCCTGTGCATGAGGGACTTTTTGACCAAAGAGGAAATACTCAGAGCTGCTCGCAATACCCCTACGATCTCCTTTGAAGGCTCGGTCTTACAAATCTTTCCGGATGTTTCCCCGGCCACGTTGGAGAAGCGTAGAAAAATGAAAGAAGTCACAACGGTCCTGTTCTCAGCTCGGATTCGCTACAAATGGGGCTTTCCCTTTAAGTTGATTGTTCCACATAATGGGAGCACATATATAGCTACATCTCCTTCTGAAGGTAGAGCAATCTTGGCCAAACTGGGCCTAGCGGATGCCCCATCACCTCAACGTCCACCCTCCACCCCTCGTGTCTCTCCCATTTGGCATACCCCATCTCCACGGAGAGATAGAAGGAGAGTCAGACAGGATCCGGGTTGATAGGTCCATTCTCACTTGCCTATTACCTATTGTTTTACAGTCCTTTGTCTTGCCTATTGTCTTTTATGACTTTACCGAGAATTGAGACACAGGGATTTTGTTTCTTACATCTTACGCTGTCAGGATGTGTATTTCTATGGTTACTGCTATGTTAATTTTATAATCCTGAGTAATATATGTGTGCCTTGCATTGATAGCTGGACGAGTTAAGGTATAACAAGGGTCTTTGGTCCCTCTTAATTGCGCCCATTGGTTTATGGTTCCACAACTCTTTGACACGTTACCCCACCCTGCCTCCTGACATGGCCGGAAGTGTCGCTGCCCGATTGAGGGGTGGCAGTTCCGTTTTCCATGTTTTAGGGAGACAGGGTTTGGGCCCAATTGGCCCCTTAATATTTGAACTTTTTGTTTTATCAGGTATGACAAATTTTCAGCCTGATCCATGTTCTTTAGTTACCTTATTTGTAGGAGCTCTTCAACTCTCCTCTCTATTGTTTTTTGTCTTCTCTTTTTTCAACACTTTAGTGCATGAGGATTGTGTTGTGTCGGTCTATGGACATCATGGCCCCCATCTTGGGGCCGAGGGGTCCCCTGGGCTGGTTCTACCACCTGTACGTCTGTCTGCTATAGACCTGCGGATCTCTATGTCTAGCCAATTAATTTTAGGGGATATCTTTGTAATGTATACTTTTATGATGATAGTAATAAGCTCTGTTTGCTATGGTAATTCAATGTATTTCGCATAATGTCCAGGGTTTCAATTCGCCAAACAAGCGCAAAACGGCCTTTCTTCAATATAAACGACTGGGAGCCAAGATTATCTTATTACAGGAAACACATTTTGCAGCTGCAAAACACCCGACATATTTTCATAGATCTTATAGGCAGGGGTATTATACCCTGCATTCCTCCAAGAGTAGGGGCGTAGCCATCTTTTTACATAATTCATTCCCCTTTGAGGTTCAACATGTGTATCGTGATCCGGACAGTAGGTTTATCATTCTTAAAGGCACCCTTTCAGGTCGAGAACTTACTATTGCTAATGTATATGCACCGAATTCAGCTCAAGCTACCTTTTTTTCAAAATTTTTTGGTACTCTGGATAGGTTTTTGTCCCCTCATCTCTTGGTGGGTGGGGATTTTAATCTGGTGGCAAATCCTCTTTTGGACCGTAGTTCCCCCTCGCATTCTTCCCAGGCTTTCCCAAAATCCCTTACTAAGAAATTAGATACCCTTCAGTTGGTGGATGCCTGGAGAGCGCACAACACCGGAGCCAGGGATTACACATTTTATTCCCATCCACATGACTCTTATGCTAGATTAGACTATATATATTGTACCCCAATTTTACTAGCTAATTCTAAGGTAGCTTGCATTCATTTGAGCCCCTGGTCGGATCACAGTATTGTGGCCTTATCTATCACATTTGTGGGATTGGCACCTACTCCTTTCTCTTGGAGACTTAATGATTCTATGCTAACCGATATCGACTCTCGCCAGGAAGTGGTTTCATCTATTCAGGAATATTTTCAATCTAATTTAACCCCTGATATTTCCCCAGCCACACTCTGGGTAGCCCACAAGGCGGTCCTACGAGGCCGACTTATCTCCATGGCCTCATCCAGAAATAGAAAACGTTGGCAGCAAATACTACTTCTAACCCGAGAATTAGAAGCACACTATAGAAGCCATGTCGCTAATCCATCTCTGCTTAATAAACAGCTACTGTCCCAAAAGCGCTTGGAACTGAATGCCCTGCTTTCCCAAAAAACTGAAAAGGCCCTTCGCTGGTCGAAGGCCTCATTCCTATTACATAGTAACTCGGCATTTACCATGTTTGCAAGGAAGTTGAACCACTCTCTGCGCCCCCCACACGTGTATAAATTACGCACAAATTCGGGTGCTATCTCATCTCTACCTCAGGAAGTCTTGGGTATTTTCGAACATTTTTATTCAAAACTACTAGCTCCTCCGCAGTCGGATTCTGTCCCTCTGTCGGAATCTTGGCTGGACTCTATACCCCTCCCTGCCCTTACACCCTCTCAGATTGTCACTCTTAATGCCCCCTGTACTTTAGAGGAAATAACCTGTGCGATAGGCGCGCTCAAGCGCTCTACTGCGCCGGGTCCTGACGGATTTACCGCTAGCTATTATAAACATTTTGCCTCTACATTGGCTCCATACTTGATAACTTTATTTAATGATGTTTTGCAGGGGGGTAAGTTCCCTGAGGAGATGTTATTGGCTAACATGTCTCTAATACCCAAGCCACAGAAGGACCACTGTTTGCCACAAAACTATAGACCAATCTCAGTCATGAATAATGATCTAAAAATATTTAGCCGTATTTTGGCGGACCGGTTGGCCCCTATCATTTCCTCTTTGGTCTCTCCAGACCAGTCGGGTTTTATTCCCGACAGATTTATTACAGATAACATTCGTCTCACTCTAAATGTTATTCAAGACGCCAATTTACATTCCAAAGAGGTTCTGTTGATGAGTTTGGATATAAACAAGGCCTTTGATAGTGTTCTTTGGCCCTACTTGTTCTCTTTGCTACAGAAAATGGGCTTTAGTGAGGGGTTTTTGGCAGGCATACATGCCCTGTATGACTCTCCTAAAACGAGAATTAGGCTTCCTGGCTGTAACTCTGACTTCTTTACATTGGGTAGAGGTACCCGCCAGGGCTGTCCTCTTTCACCCCTTTTATTTGCGCTGGTGTTGGAACCTTTGGCATTGGCGATTAAATCACATTCGGATATTTCTGGCTATTCATTATTAGTTTCACATTTTAAATTGAGCATGTATGCTGATGATGTTATGCTTTTTATTACTAACCCGTTGACTTCTTTACCTAACTTGTGTGCTGTATTGAACGATTTTGCCAAAGTGTCAGGTCTCACCGTTAATTTTACCAAATCTGTGATCATGCCTGTTAATGTTCCTGACTCCCTAAGTGCATCTCTCCGTAGTTCTTTCCCATTTCGCTGGGTCAAGGACAGGATATCCTATCTGGGGATTAACCTCACTCCCAGATACTCGGATATATTTGCGGCTAATTATCCACCATGTGTATCGCGTCTCTCTACTCTACTAAAGATCTGGCATGGTTATCATATCTCCTTTCTGGGTAGAGTCACGGCGGTTAAAATGAATATTTTGCCCAAATTGCTTTATCTTTTTAGAGCACTTCCAGTTCCGGTCTCAAAAACCTTTTTGGATCATTTTCAGCGGACTATTAATAATTTTATTTGGGGAAATAAGCATCCACGTTTTGCCTCATCCATTTTGTATCGCTCACAACGGTCGGGAGGTCTCGGTCTTCCTAACTTTTGGCTATATTACCTCTCGGCTCGTTTTGCGCAATTGTCACAATGGGCTACTATTAACTCTCAAATCCCGTGGATCAAGTTTGAGTCTCAGTCGATACGCCCTTTTTATTTACCGGGAATTTTATGGTCTAACATCTCCCCCCGATCGACTGTTTTTCATAACTCCATAGTGGCTCACTCACTGACGCTTTGGTCCAAACACAAATCTAAATTGGGTTTAGTCTCTTCTATTCCCCCAGGTGTGTCATTTTTTGGTGATCCTACTTTTGTTGTAGCCTTTTCTTCCCCTCATATGTTTCGTTGGTGGTATGATCGATCTTTTATCAGATTGTCTGATTTCCAAAGAGGAGGATCTTATATTACTTTTGATATGCTGCGCGTGTTGTTTGATGTTCCTCTTCGCGAGTACCTTCGATATAGACAGATTAGGCACTTTTTTAAAGCGCACTTTGGCCTTGCCCCATCCTCTCCGATTTCCTTTTTTGAACGTGTCAGCCGTGACTCTCCCAGGGGTAGGGGTCTTATCTCAAATCTTTATCACCAATTTTTGATCTGTCTTTTTCATGCTCCCCCTTTGTACAGACGAAAATGGGAGGAGGATTGTGGCGTCACTTTTTCGGATGAGGATTGGGATTCCATGGTGGATAATATATGCAAGAGCTCTAGGTCTCTTTCGGTTCGTGAGACGGCCCTTAAAGTTCTAACCAGATGGTATTATACCCCGTCAAGACTACATGTACTGTTTCCACAAACGTCCCCTCTATGTTTTCGGGGCTGTGACTGCACGGGTACTTTGGTTCATATATTTTGGGATTGCCCGACCATATCTTTGATCTGGCGTAGGATTTCTGAGGTCGCTACCTTATTGTCGGGCGCCCCGATATGATTGTCCATGCAGACCTGTTTGTTGGGGGCCCATATCCCAGGGGTCTCTGACGCCAATCTGAGATTGATACACACATTATGTATTGCCACTTTATGGTCTATTGCCCTACATTGGAGGTCCAATGTTGTTCCCTTAGACTCCGTTTTACACAGAATTGACACTGTAATGCTTATGGAACGCATTCATTATACCCTACTGGATAAGCTGCACTTATACGATAAAAAATGGGAGTCATGGAGAGATTGCAGACACTTATTACATGCTTAATAACATCCCCAGTAAAAGTTGGCTGGCATGTACTATTGACAGGTGTATCACCTAACCTATTTTGTCGTTTACGTACTTCATGCACTTGTAACTTCCTCTTTTTTTTCTTATCTTCTTTGTTATGTTAATATACCTTTATGTATTGTACTTTTCAAAAGTGCCTTGTTTTTGCTGACAATATCACTTTTAAAATGTGCTGTTGTTCTACTGTCTACACTTGTACAATAAAATCGTTTGTAAACAAAAAAAAATGCCAGGTACTTTTTCAGGACTTGTATGTAGTCAGGAATGGTAAATGTGCTTACCCCTAAATGTGCCTTGCTCATAAGTTGCTATAAATTTATACTGATATGCAATAGAGGAGGTGCTTGTCAATTAATTAATTAAAATCTGATTTAAAAAAAAAACGTAGATGACAGTGGAAACTCTTCACAGTAGCACATCATTTTACCATGCAGGTTAGTATCTGTGTGTGGCCTGGTAAGGGTGGTGTGCTACAATTTCATCACACTGTTTATTTTTTCCTTTTTCTTAACTAAATGTATGTCTCCACAGAGCAGTGGATGGTGTTACACTGGATTGCGGTGATATGTGGTGCTATTCAGTGCTGTGCAGAAAAATGCAGCATGTGTGCATTTTTCTGCACAACACCGTACATCACACCAGCAGTGTGGTGTAAATGGAGCACATAGAAAACAATAATTGTTTTCTATGTATCCTAGCGATGATCTGCATTTCTCTTGTGTAGAAAAATGCAGGATACCATATATATTGAACATGCTCTAAACACAACCACATATGGATTGAACTTTGGCCAGTTCAGCAGAGACTGGTTGCATTTTAATCAACCACCTTTTGTACAACCAACCTGTAGGAAAATGTTTGCATGATCAGGGCCTTCCGATTATAGCCGACAGCACTGATAAGTGTATTCTGAGGATGGGGACGTCTCCCTGCCATCAGAAAACAATACTTCAATGGGAGTGGTTCCTCCATCCACCTTGAATGTGTTGATCGGGTCATTTTCTTTTCATTCAACCCATTGAAAATGACTAATGTATGGGCTGCCCAAAAGAGGCAAGGCAGCAGGAAGGTAAAACTTTTACAATCAATATAGGCAAGTTTAAATGTTTGAGGCAGCAGTTGTCAAGCATACGTTTAGCAGAAAGTTAGTTTCATTCTTGCACAGCAGATACAGTAGATAAAGAGTTGAGATGGAAGTTTGAAGCAGTAGTTACTAAGCATGTGTTTGGCAAGATGGCAGTTTCATGCACAGCAGGTACAGCAGACAAAAGGATAAAATGGTCCATTATAAAATATGTATGCAGACTGCATAAGGTTTGTGCATTTAGGGAATGCTGTACATTTAGAAATGTTTTTCCAACCAACCAGTTCATTCTAGAGTTAGGAATGGCAGGGTCTGATTTTTAGCCATATAACACCAAAACACTGGTAAAAAGGCAGTGTATATGTCTCCTACTGTGTCCTACCATGTATTGTTTCTTGTGCTCTATGTTTGTTCATGTATCGTCATTGGTGTTCAAGCCCCAAATTCCATTATTTGTATTCTACTCCATTTATAACAGATTATCCCATCCTGTAACCTCTCAGAATGAACCTTTACTGTTCCCTGAATGATACACTGCACACCACGATGTTACAAATTGTGGTTTGTCTATTTTAATTTCATGCACTTTAGGCTGAAAAGACTCATCAGTGATCTATAAAACACCATCAATAACTCTTATTTAAGAGCTCCTGGATTTCACTTACTCTTTGCTACATTACCTGGAAGCATTTAAGTCTGTTAAAGTAATGACTCCCATTCTGTTTCTCTTATAAATGTGTACAAGGTATTGTGCCATCAATCCTTCATTTTATTGTTCAGTTCTAGTAGCCAATCTGTTTTCTATTTTCAATAACATAGCTAAAAATGTCAAAATTCCACTCAGGTCTGTTTATTTTTTGGAGAGGGTGGAGCTAAGGATAGATGGAAAGTGAAATTATACTTTTTATTCAGTTTAATTGTTTATTAGCTTTTTAGAATTATTTAATAAAGTCAACAAAGCAAAATTCAGTGACTCAAGTACACCATTATAAATACTTTTTATAAGTTATGATCAGGGGCAGACTGACAACTCATGGGGCCCCCGGGCAATAGGGGATCATGGGGCCCCTGTGTCCTTGCCCAAACTCAAAAAAGCCTATGAAAAAGGTACCAGGGGCATCTCATGGGGCCCCCTACTGACCCTGGGCCCTCAGGCAGTGCCCGAGTTTCCAAATGGTCACTCCGCCCCTGGTTATGATTGCTCTAAGTTAACAATTGCCATGGAGAACATTTGCTTGTTGAGTCTGTGACTCACAGCAACCAATCCAGTTTCAGTTTTGGTTGGTCACACCAAAAAAAGGTTATGATTCTTGACTGTGTGCTTTGAGTTATTGCATACAGACCTAATATAACACAAAGTTCTTGAAAAGATTTCTAAATACTGTAATTGCTGGCTTGAATATGGACTCAGCCCTTTGTTATTTCTTTTAATTTATTAGCTTATTCATCAAGACTCAGATTCTCAGATTACAACTTGTGAAACATAGTAAACTAGCAGGTTTGATAAAAAGAAACTTTGATTTTGTGTAATTTTAATTTTACAGTTTTTTTCAGTAAACTAATGTAAAATATGATAATGTTTTACATCTTTTTTTTAATGATTATATACATTTTTTGTTTTACAAATAAAAAATTAGTACACCCATGATGCAGGATTCTCAAAGCACTATGAATTATCTGAAGAGAGAGCATGCAGCATGCTCTACTTCTCCTGCGGACCACAGGAGTGCAGTTCCTTCGGTACTCCTGTGAACCATTTTCAGCTGACAGCGGGCTAAAGCTCACTGTTGGCTGATATCACTCAGCTGGTCTAGGCTGAGGAAAGATTTCAAATTTAAAGTCACCACCCAGATCCTCTCAGATGCCTAGACCGGCAGCTGGCTCAGGCTCTCAGCGGCTCGCTGAGAGGCTGAGACAGCCACTTCCGCCCCCTCCACAGCCCGGTGCTCCAGTGGTGGGACAGAGCAGTCAGTCACCAGGTTTCTACTCAATAAAGGATGGAACTGAGAAATCAGTGGTGTTTGATCGCTTAGTTCTCAGTCTTAGTAGCGGATAGGGACAGATGCAGCATCAAAGCGATGCCGCATCCACCTAGATGAGTATGATTTTTAAAAAAAAGCATACTTATCTTTTAAAAAATGCTTTTTCAATACTGTAGCTATGGACAGTCTGGAGAATGTGTGAAAATGAGCAAATAGCTCAACCTGCTTCCTGCGTAAGACAATAATAAATATTTTAAAAATATTATTTTTAGTTGTACTGACCTTAGTAAATAAAAAAACAATATACACAACTACTATAACTTTCCTTGAACTAACATCACTTTAACAAACCTTGGCACCCCCAGAACCACAGCTATCTCAATATATAATTGCAAATCTGAATTGATGATGTTTAATCCTAATTCAGACTGGCATCCTAATTGAGACTGAGAACCCCCTTCTAAATACACATAACAAAAGGAAAACCACTAACAATAGCGAGTATTTTCCACTAATATTATGCCATTTCCTATTCATTACAAAAGGCTTCAACCTTGGAGAGTAAAATCAAAACAGTAGTGCACAAAGTAAACCAGATATCTTTATTTATTGGGCACATCTGTTGTAAAGTTTATTTAGATTAAATGTCAAGTCTATTGATGAATACTTAAAGTATCTAGGACTGGTAAGATCTGGTATATTTTAGATAACCACATCTTAGGCTTCTAAATAATAAAAACATATTAGACTTCAAAGCTAAATTTCAATATAAACTTAATTTTCTTTGTACCTAATATGTACATATATTTTTTAAGTGTTACTAAACCCACAACAGTAAAATCAGTCTGTAAAGCATGCTTGTTGTGCTCACTGTGGAACCTAAGGGGTTAATCCTCTGCATTGTGTAAAAAGGCTGTTTGATCCTGACTTTTCTGATCCTCCCCTTCTTCCAGTGTCCCCCTCTTATCTCCTGATAAGACATATCATGTGGAGTCACTCTGCAAATGCTCAGTTTTGTGTGTATTATTCGATAGTTTTTTTGTTTTCTTGGGAGAGTGCATGTGATCAGCACTGGGGCAATCAGTACTGTCCAGACAGAGGTCAGGGGTACTGCATCCTTTTAGAGCAAAATGAAAACTCCTCCTACAAGCTTTAACCAATGCTCTGCTGGACAGAGAGAAAAGTCACAAGACTGATCTAACTGCTGATGAGAAAAGGTATTTAGCAGTTTATATTTACTAAAATAATTGCACTTCCATGTTCTGTGTACTGTTGGAGACCAGATATAGTGAATCCTGGGTTTAATCACACTTTAAAGATCCTTGATAAATAATGAACTTTCTGAAACACACTTTTTTTTTAAGAAACCCTTCCTGAAAGCCCAATTTTGCAGCCTCACTGGCAGCTCCAAGAAAAAATGTGAATAAACTCTTAAATGGCTCAGTGCAATATCTCTATTGCATTTTGTCAGTATACTTTTAAAATGGTTCGGTGTTAGTGAATTGCCAATCCCAAGAACAAAGAAGTTTCCTGCAATCGCTGGTCCAATCAGGAAAGACTAACTGCCTTAACAGGACACATTGGGGGGGGAGTTATAAGCAGTGTCATAGACACCAGGAGAATTCACTGGGCCTCTGCACCAAATTTATTAGTGCTTGTTTCAGACTCCTGTACCTGTTTGAAACAGGAACATAAATCTGTCAGAGGCCTCCACTGAGGCCATAGTGTACTCACTGGACATTCCTTCCTCAATGTATTCCCTCCCTGGCCACTGTATCTGTCACACTGGCAGCCGGAGGGCTGGGGGGGGGTTATACTGAGATGGGAGGAGCCTGATAAGGAACTCTGCGAGACTAGTTCCTCATCAGGTCCACCTAGGATTTCATAGCCGAGACTAAGTATGAAGAAGAAGGAGTTTATTGGATCAATTCACTAATGTTTTTTATATCTTATGTCAATTTGTTTTTGTCCTAATTTCTTTTTAGTTGAACCTGGTTTTCCAATTTTTTTTCTTTCTTTAGACACACAATGCAATTTTTGCAAGCAAAATGTGGATGTGCAAATATGCATGCACATTATGTGGCTGATATATTGATGAGTTTCAGGTGTAGATGTTTAAAGGGTGAAGATGAGCCAGCTCAGTTTATTTAACAGCATTTACAAAGCTTGTCATGAACCTGGATTATTGGTGAGTTTTCCTCTTTTCCAATTTGCTATTATCATATATATTATATAACGTACTGTATATATTTAGAAACAAAAATGTGTCTGTATTTTTGAAAGTGTAACTTAAATATTATTGTTGTGTTATGTTTGATATATTCCAAGCTCAACAAGTTGGACTAAATGGCATGAACATGTCTTTTTTTAATGCAATTTTTTTTTCTTCATTTGCCATCATCATTATTCCAAAATGTATTGTAATGATAGTGTTGTGTCTAATTTTTTTGGTAATGCAGGATACCCCAGTTTACCAGGGCTCCTGACAACTTACCTAGGTTCATCAATGAAAGGTGAGTAATCACGTTCCAGGAGCACTCCCTTTGATCTGAACACTTTGCATGCTTTCTGGCATTCAGTACATGAAAGTGCATCATTGTAAAAAGTTTACCTAATGTATATGGTAAAAAGTTTACCAGCAATCATTGCTGATATTTTATTGGTGCATGCAAAAACTTCTATGCGCTAGGTCCAAATGTGAGCATGAACTCGAGAAGGTTTCAAGGTTTATTTTCACATGCACTTTTGGTTTTTTGAATCAGCCTGAATACTGTAACTAATTGGGATTAATGAAGGGTTACTAAAGGGTTAAAAGAGAACAACATTTATGGAAAAAACAATGGCTTATTTTCTTTTATTTAACAGGTGCAGAAACTAGACTTACATGCAGATAAAAGGTTAATACTTCGATCTGCACATTAGCACTCATTTAAAACTGAAAGCATACATTTTTTGGCAGCCTTCATTCATACAGGAGCCTCTGTCAGCACTCCTAAAATACAAAGTGTCCTATCTGTCAAATCAACAGCCCAGTTCTGCAGATTGTAACAAGTGAACAGCTCTCCCGTTGGAACCTGCAGAACTCCACCATCAGTTTTACAGCTGGTTATTTCTATTTATCAAGAGCAGGAGAAACCTAATAAACAGGACTGGGCATCTGATACACAGCACTGGACTGGCTGTAAAACTGACAGCAAAAAAGTGTTCCCTGTTCTGGACACTTCCTACGGTTTTCCTAGTTCTAAAAGTAGAAATGCAGCCATTTTTGCATGTTGGGAATGAGCTAGAACCGCTGTCAAATCTTCATTGCTATGTGCATTCCTATTGGGAAGCTTACCCTTTAACTTTCTGTCTCAGAGATGTGACAGATAATAATTGGAAATCTTCAAAGTCAAGGGATAATTGTTACCCAAAATGATATCCCCAAAAGATTTTCTTCCACTGTTTTGACAACAACCCGAAAATGTTAGCTTTCATTTCATCTCTGTTCTAATTGCACTGATCACAGAGACACATTGTTAGCATTAATTTCCCCGAATGGAACAGCAGCCATAAAAGCTATCAAGGAATACACTTAAACCATCTCTTAGGCTAAGTTCACACTAGCTTTGTTAGCTGACATTAGACAGGCATTTGGGAAGTGTTTTTAACGCTCCTCATACGCCTATGAAAATTCTACACATGGAAGCACACAGTGCTGTACACACTGAAGCATTAGCGTCGCATCGTGGCAAAATTGAAGCCTCATGTCAAGTCATTCAAGTTTATGGTGACGCTCCTCAAATGCCGGGCGTTTGCAGGGTGTTTTCTTGGCAGTTGCAAGGTGTTTGCAGAGCGTTAATACCGTTAAACTTCACTATAGGGGTTTGTGGTGCGGTTTTAACGCTTAGCAAACGTCTATCAAATGCCTCAAAAATGCACATACAGCATTTGGGGACATGTTTGAAGAGCATTAAAAATGTTTCCCAAACTCCTGTCTAACGCCTGTCAAACACTATACGGGTGTTTGGCAAGAGTTAGAAATTAGTCAAGTGTGAACGAGCACTTAGGGGTTTTCTTTACTGAACAGAAGTGATTTCAGCAGTAAGATTCTAATACAATTGTTGACAACTTAAAAGGTTCTGTGAATTACAATATTATGCATTGTCCAAATAACCTGAGTCTTACAGTACAGCGTAACAACGTAAATCAAACTAGCTCCTCATATTATTATTACTATTATTATTCAGGATTTATATAGTGCCAATAGTTTGTGTAGTACTTTACAAAATGAAGACATACATTACAGTTACAATACAATTCAATTCAATACAAAAGGAATTAGAGGGCCCTACACAATAAAACTCATAATCTAAGAGGGAGGATCAAGGGATACAAGATGTGATAACTGTGGGGGATGAGCTGATAGAGAATGTAAAACAACAGTGTATTAGTTAGAAGCAGGATAGGCTTCTGTAAAGAGATGGGTTTTCAGGGAGTGCCTAAAGGTGGATAGAAAAGGAGATAGTCAGACAAATTGTGGGTAACGTGTCATAGAGGATGGGAGAGGCTCTGGAGAAGTCCTGAAAGCAAGCATGGGAGGAGGTGACAAGGAAACTAGAGAGCAGGAGGCCTGTGTGGATGGAAGAGAGTGGTCTGATTGGTATTTTGAGCACAGGTTACTAAAGTAGCTGGGGGCAGAGTTGTGGATGGCTTTGTAAGTTGTTAGTATTTGGAATTTTATTTGTTGGGTGAATGGAATGATCAGCTGAGAGGGGTAGCAGACACTAAGTGGTTGGTAAGATGGAAGAGTCTGGCAGCAGCATTCATGATGGACTGAAGGAAGGGGGGGTGGTCTATGTAAAGGTAAACCAATGAGGAGAGAAATGCAGTAGTCAAGGAGAAATATAACCAGAGAGTGATATAGATGCATTGTGGTGTTGATGGGTAAAAAAGTGGTGTATTCCAGAGACGTTGCAGCCATTGAAGCAACGTGATTTGAACAGAGATTAGATGTAGGGTGAAAGGAGAGTCCATGGCTGCCCCTGGCACCCTGGCGTGCAGGGATGGATTGATAGTTGTACTGTCAATCTTGCCAGAGAAGTCAGAGGATGAGACATGTAAAGGAGGAATTATTTTGAGCTCAGTTTTGGACAGACTGAGTTTGAGGAAGTGGTGTAACATCCATATTAATATGCTTGTTAGTAAATCAGTGATGCGTGAAGAGAACTATGGGGTGAGCTAAGGGGCAGAAGGATAGATTTGGGTGTCATCAGCACAGAAATGGTTTTGGAAGCCATTGAAAGCTATGAGCTGACCCAGAGAGGAGGTGTAGATTGAGGATAAGAGAGGTCCAAGATAAGGACCTTGGACCACAACAGAAAAAGGAAAAAGAGAGGAGGAGGTAGAGTTGCAAATGACACTGAAGGTGCGGTGAGATAGGTAAGATAAGAATGAACATGCAGAGGACAGTCACAGAGGTCAAAGGAATATGGTTTTTTGAGTAGATGCAGGTGGTCAACTGTATCAATGACAGCAGAGAGGTCCAAGAGTAAGAGTGCAGAATAGTGACCATTGGTTTTAGTTGTTAGTAAGTCATTTCAGAGTTTTAAGAGAGCGGTTTCTATGGAATGTTGTGAGCAAAATCCAAACTGCAGGGCATGAAGCAGGTTATTCTCAATGAGCTGCCAGGTCAAGTAGTTATACACAAGGCATTCAAAGAGTTTGGTGGTAAAAGAGAGAAAGGAGATGTTGTTAAGAATGATGGGGTGTGTTAAAGGCTTTCAAGTATGGAGGTGCATGTTTTAGAGGGTTGAGGAAGATGCCAGTAGAGAAAAAGAAATTTAAGATGTGAGTTAAAGAGTGTAGGCTAGAGCAAGAAGACAACCTGGTATTTGCAAGGGAATGGGGTCCAGGGGGCAGGTGGTTAGGTTTATGTGGTCAGAATTTGATAAGAAGTTTATTTGCTCAATATGTTTATTTGATCATAAGCCAAAGAGAAGGGGTGCATTGATGGGCAGTTGGGGTAATTTACTAAAGGAGTTAAAGATCTTCACCCAGTAAGTCATATTAATATTCACTTCAGGTATTCAAACATGTGAACAGCAAATGCCTGTGTACTTATTTCATCTACCCAATGATTGGAAAATTGAAAATTGAAGAATTTATTGTGTAAAGCTTATTAACTCCTTTCAAAAATCAGCCCAAATATTTATATATAGTAGAAGGAGACGAGAGGGTGGAAAATGCCAAAATTTGGCTTGATCCAAATAAGTTACTATATTATATTGTGTGTATTTGAGCATTTTTGTTCCTGAGCTGTTGAGAGAAGGCAAAAGTGTTTTTTGCAAATTCGTTCTCACCAAAATCAGACTACTCATCTCTGTTTATCAAAAACTTCAATGCCAAAACAAATTTTTTTCATTTTGTATTGAAAAGTTAGAAACTCTGCCAGGTTTTCTGCTGTGTGCCCTGGAAAGTCACCCTTTTTATTTTTCCTGGTAACCTCCAGCTCCGGCATTGAGGGACAATACAAAATTTGAAGTTTTTCACTTTATTGTTTGAGACCTAAGCACTTTTAGGTGCATACAAGGTTTTATTAAGCACAAGTAAGGTTATTGGTTCTAACTGAAGCAAAAATAAACTTACAGAGGTTCTAACCATTCCACACTCTTTCCAAAACTACAAAAATACAGTTGGGCAATGTTCTATTTAAAAACTAAAGGAGTAAAGACACTTCAAGCCTCAGAAGGAGCAGCTAGATGAAATTAGCACCAAAATTATAATCTGAAGTGATTATTTTTACACCCCTCACAATAATCAGAGAAACTTTGAACCAATACCTGCCGGGTTCAAATGATACCTGAGTATATTAACTCTAGATTAACACTCACTAGGAACAACATCATCAAGGACCATACCTGACTACACACATGACTGAATAGAGTATTTCCGTTTTTGAACATTACAATCCACCACCCACTCCGACGGAAATATCCTGGACCTTGTCTTCTCCCACCTCTGCACCCCCCACAACCTCACTAACACTCCCTTCCCTCTCTCGGACCACAACCTTATTACCTTCTCTGTCTCCTCGTCCTCAAATGCCTACCCCTCCAAATGCCATACTACTACCAGCCGTAACCTCCGCAACCTGAACCCTGCCCCCCTCCACCCTGCAGCTGATCAACTCCACGACAGCATCCTCCCCCTGTCCTGCCCCGACCTGGCTATGACTGCCTATAACAACTCGCTGCCAGCCGCCCTTGACTCATTAGCGCATTTAACCACACAAAACATCAGACCCCGGCCACTCCAGCCTTGGCAGACTGATCACACCAAAACTCTCAAACGACACAGTCGTGCCCTGGAGCGACTATAGCGCAAAACCAGTCCCAACAAGCCTTTACCCACTATAAATCTGCCTTCTACACATACACCTCCACCCTCCATGCTGCCAAACAAGCCTACTTCCTGACCCTCATCAAGACCCTCTCCTCCAATCCTCGCCGACTTTTCTCCACCTTTAACTCTCTACTCTCTCTGCCCCCACCTCCACCCAGCACCTCACTCACCGCCCTTGAGATTGCCAATCACTTTAAAAACAAGATTGACACAATTCGCAAGGACATCGCCGCTGCTCAAACTTCCTCCCCACCCATCCCTTCTCACATAGCTACCCCCTCATCACCCCTCTGTCAGGAACCATCGCAACGCATGGGTCTACACATGCGTAGGTGTCTGCCGAGACGTATAGGTGGCAGGGCACTAGGACCCAGGCGCATCCGTCGTCTGGACAGTACTAGGCAGGTGCAGGGCGGGCTATTTAAACTAGCCCTGCACAGACACTTGTTGCCGAATGGTCTTTGTATCCTGTTACCTGTGTGTGAGTACTTCTGATCTGGATTGTTTTGACCTTGTTGCCTTCTCCCGTCCTGACCCCTTGGCTTGCCTGACTCTGCTCCTGGATGTTCCCGTTTAGATCTGACCTCCTGGTATTGACCCTGCGTGTGACCCGACTATCCTTTGCCTACCGTTTTGTACCTTACCGATCCGCCAGTTGCCGACCCTGCCTGCATGACTCTGATTTAGCTCATCTATCCACCCACCCCGCAGGGATCACTAGGCTCCCTTACATCAGACTCCTAGCTCTCTGGAGCCCCTGTCAGACTCCTCTACCCCTGTTGGAGATACCTGGTAGTTGCACCCTGGTACCGTAGCGCTCCAAGTCCATCCCCACCATCAGGGGCCCTGGTGAACAAGTGCTCCGGTGCTTAGACTCCGCACTCTGGGGAGGCTCTACCAGGGGACTGATAGAGGTGCTGTCAGGCGGTCTGTTACACTCTCCCTCGGCCTCACCACTGCTCTGACCTCCACCCCACCTAACATTCCTCACACTGAAGCCCCCTCCACACTCCACACCTTCGACCTTACTACCATTGAGGAGGTCACTAAGGTCTTTTCTGACGCCCGCCTCACCACCTGCCCTCTCGACCCTATCCCCTCACAACTCCTACGACCTCCCTCCCCCTCCATCCTATGCTCCCTCGGCCTCACCACTGCTCTGACCTCCACCCCACCTAACATTCCTCACACTGAAGCCCCCTCCACACTCCACACCTTCGACCTTACTACCATTGAGGAGGTCACTAAGGTCTTTTCTGACGCCCGCCTCACCACCTGCCCTCTCGACCCTATCCCCTCACAACTCCTACGACCTCCCTCCCCCTCCATCCTATGCTCCCTCACCCACATCTTTAATCTCTCCCTCTCTTCCGGCGCATTCCCCTCCCCTCTGAAGCACGCGCACATCACTCCCATACTTAAAAAGCCCTCACTGGACCCCAACGACCCGAACATCTCAGACCCATCTCCCTGCTCTCATTCTCATCCAAACTCCTCGAGCGCTAAGTCTACCTCCTCGATCCTCTACAGTCCGGCTTCCGTCCCCTACACTCCACCGAAACTGCCTTACTCAAACTCTCCAACGACCTTCTAACCGCCAAAGCTAATGGCCACTATTCAGTGCTCCTACTCCTCGACCTCTCCGCTGCCTTTGACACAGTCAACCACCCCCTCCTCCTCAAAAAACTACACTCCCTTGGCCTCAGAGATTCTGCTCTCTCCTGGCTCTCGTCCTACCTATCACAATGCTCCTTCAGCGTTACCTAAAATGCTACCACCTCCCCCTCGCTGCCCCTCTCTGTTGGGGTCCCTCAAGGCTCCGTCCTCGGACCCCTTCTCTTCTCCATCTTCACCTCCTCCCTTGGCCAACTCATACACTCTCACGGCTTCAACTACCACCTCTATGCCAACGACACACAAATCTATCTCTCTACTCCCCGCCTCACCCCCTCTGTCTCCGCCCGAATCACAAACCTACTAAACGACATATCAGACTGGATGTCGCTCCACTTCCTTAAACTGAACCTCTCCAAAACCAAGCTCGTAGTCTTCCCCCCAGCTCGCACACCACCCCCCACTGACTTCTCCATCACGTCCAACAATGCCACTATCAGGCCCGCCCCGCAGGCCAGAGTACTTGGTGTCATTCTGAACTCCAGCCTATCCTTCCAGCCCCAAGTCCAATCACTAACAAACTCATGCAGACTCCACCTCCGCAACATCGCCAAAATCCGCACGTTCCTAACCCCAGAAACCTACTCACTCATCATATCACGACTCGATTACTGCAACTCCCTCCTCACTGGCCTGCCTCGCCACGGGCTATCCCCACTTCAGTCGATCCTGAACACGGCAACCAGACTCATTCACCTCACTAACCGCTCCGTTTCCGCCACCCCCCTCTGCCAATCCCTCCACTGGCTTCCGATTGCACAACGGATCAAATTCAAAATCCTAACACTGACATACAAAGCTGTCCATCATACTGCCCCAAACCACATCACCAACCTAATATCCAAGTACCACCCAACACGCACACTCCGCTCCTCTCAAGACCTCCTTCTCTCTAGTTCCCTGGTCTCCTCCTCCCATGCCCGCCTCCAGGATTTCTCCACGACATCAGCTATCCTCTGGAACTCCCTACCCCAATCCATCAGACTATCACCTATTCTCCTCTCATTTAGGCGCACCCTGAAAACCTACCTCTTCAGGGAAGCCTACCCCACCCCCTGCTAATTGCCGACCTCCCCCAATCTTCCTTCCACTTCATTCCCCACAGCTATCCCCTGTACCACTATCCCCTCCCTCCTAGATTGTAAGCTCGAAAGAGCAGGGCCCTCGAACCCCTCGTGTATCACATTGTATTGTTTTCGTACTGTCGCATGTTCTGTCTCCCTTTGTAATGTACAGCGCTGAGTGAACTGTTGGCGCTTTATAAATACTGTATAATAATAATAATAATAATAATAAATAATAATAATATGTTGGGATTGTTCTCAGTTCTGGAATAAAATAGAACCGATCGTTAATAAACATTTCATGCATGAGAGTTAAAGCGGAACTACACTGCATTTGAGCAACACACCAAAAACACAATTTAATTAATTTTTATTTTTCAAAGCAAATTCCCCTATCCATCCATTTATCCATGTCTCTATGTTTTATTTTACTGAGAAATCAGTTGAAAATCACCCCCTAGCATTTCTGCCTGTGGACATCTTGAATAAGGACAGCAGCATTTACTTCCTGGAATCCATCTTCCCTTAGCTTACGCATGCAGACAGGAGGGTGTGCTTAGCTAAGGAAACTCCTCCTCCTCACCTCCACACGTGAAGACTCCTGAGATGTATGACATAATTTGCCTAGGCATGGAAACCAGGAAGTAACTGAAGAAATGTAAACAAAAAGTTTAAAACAAGTAAATATGGCATTTTTTCCTCTGTATTTATTTATGCTAGCAGCTTAAGGATTAAAAAAATTCAGAGTTGATTGGGAGAGTGAAGTTCCACTTTAAGTTAGATCTCCTTATGGATTTTATACATGTTTCCCTGGAAGCTACCATCCCTATGGATAGAAAACTAAAATCACATATTACTAAAGTGTGGGGTCTTGGGAGTTACTATGGTGTATACAAAGTGCTAATAAATATTTAAATAATGATATTATGAATAAAATTGTGGTAAAATCAATGCAATAATGAAAATAAAATTTGTGTATAAAAGCTGTGAAAAATAGTGGATAGCTTACACTCTACGCATACTCATACCATTGTGTCATAGAGAATAAAATCAGAAATAGTGTTGCACTCCGTTACCAATTGCAAAATTTTGTGAATAAATAAATATTAAATAAATAATAGTCCAGCATCGAAAGAATACATATCAATATTACTGCAATTATATTACTGTTGAAAACATGTCCTTATTAAGTCCGTGACCTTGACACTTGTGCTTTGAGGTCATAAAAGGCTTGTGTCCCTTTAATTGGACTTAGTGGTAAATGGATGGGATTATACCCTGGGATGGATGGATGGATGAACGGAGTGTTCCCTCTTTCCAGCAGTGGGTCTCCTTGCTTCCTTATAGATTTTCCTGGAGCTGGATGGATGTACGGGAATATCCCTCTTCCCACTAGGGGTCTCCTTGCTTCCTTAGGAATTTTGCTCCATAAGTATTATTGCCATGGAATGTAATAAAAGCATATAGTGCCTTATCCTCTATTTCTATTATTTGGTGCTGCTCAGACCAGTTTTAACTAGTTTTTGGGCTGCTATATATATAACTGAAAGGCCAAAGGCTATTTGGAGTTGGATTCAGAAGAGATGTATGAATTAAGAACTATCGCCTCCAGAAACTTTAAATAAAGAAGTTGAGGAACTCCCCCTGGAATGAATATGTCATATTTTACCATTTGTATCATCTGTAATACCTCTTTAAACCAAGCTAAGTAAATTAATTATATTATTATATTCTCAATGTGACTGAAATTATTACATCATATCAGCATATCTGAAAGATTAAACATAGTCTAACCCTTTATTACAGAACACTACATACTTAATGAAAGAAACTTTGAGTTCACAAAATAGTTTACTATATTAAACATTTTGTACCAAACATCCTGGTTGTTTTTGTAATAAATGTTTCTAAAGCAGTAGCTCATAAAAGGTTTATAATGCATTCAAAATGTGTCTTTAAAAATGAATTGCCTGTAAATCCATACATAGATAACAGAAAATTATATATATATTAACACTTACCATAATTTTCCTTTCCTGGTTCCAATCCATGGCAGCATAATACTACATGTATGCTGCCATGTTGACACCAAGAAAATGGAAAATTGTATCAAATACTTCCTGTAATTTTCCTTTCTTGGCACAAATTCATGGCAGCATACATGTGGTAGTATGCTGCCATGTTGGAACCAGAAACAGATATATATCCCCACTAAGTTTCATTGCCCGTGTGTGGTTATAGTGGAGTGAATGCATATCAAACTGATTCTGATATGTAACTCATTTCTACTATATAGGCAGACTATATTTTTCAGTCCAAGATAACCTGTATTTGGTATATTTAAAATTAAAGTAAGAAATCAGTCAGGAAAATGAAAACCCAGAATTTCCTCAGAGAACTATCACAGAATCTTAGATGGAATAAAAAGGAACTCATGTGTGTTATTTAGCAGCAGAGGCAAGCAGAGGATACCTTATGTCAGTGTCTTTGCTGTGAGTACTCGTCCCTCCTATAGGCAGGAGGCTGCTTGCCAGACACAGCAACTAAAGACACTGAAGATCAATGGAATACAGCCTGAAGAGAGAGAGCATAATACAGAAAAATGTGTACTGCATAGGAGAAGGTCTCTATGAGTTCAAATGGAAGGAAAAAAATGATTCAGCAATCTGTCCCAATTGCAGGCCTCTATTAAACCGTAATAGGCTATTCCATCATATGCTGGTGTCAGTTACTATTCCCAGTGCATATATAAGATGTCATAAAGAAATCCACATGAGCCAAACCTGCCATGGTTATTTAAAGACTTTGGCAAATCTTTCTTCTGTCTGGTATTATTATTCATTTATATGACACCAACATATTCCACAGCACTTTGAAAGCAGCATTGAGAAACCACATTAGTCCAGATCCAGTGAAGCTAGCAATCTATTGTCCCTGTCATAATCACTGAAGCAAGTTTTTTATTGTGTAAGTTTTGGTAAAAGAAAGTAAATCTGCAGTCTGGTAACTAGTAGCAAACTATCTTACCATGGGCCAATGCTATTATTCATTCTCTATCATTAGATTTCTGCATGCCAATGGCCTTCCTGATTTGCAGACTATGCATCAAGCATAAGCTTAGCTAACAGGAGAACACCATTTATTGCAGTTATGTAATTTTTTTTCAACGTCATTAAATATATACTGCATATATACAGTATATTTAAATATGGGTAGCATAGTGACTAAGTGTTTTTAACACTTCCGTCAAGCAGCACTAAGGTTGTCGGTTTGAGTCTCAACCGTGGTACTACCTGCACAGAGTCCGAATGGGCTTCCTCCAGGTACTCTGGTTTCCTCCAACACTGCAAAGATATGCTAGCAAGTAAATTGGCCCTAGTATGTGTATGTAAGAATGTGGGTTAGGGACTATGTAAGCTCATTGAAGGCAGAAAATGATGTGAATGTGCAATATACACTATATTGCTATAAGTATTGGGACACCCCTCCAAATCATTGGATTCGGGTGTTCCTATCACCTCCATGGCCACAAGTATATAAAATCAAGCACCTAGGCACGCAGACTGCTTCTACAAACATTTGTGAAAGAATGGGTCGCTCTCAGGAGCTCAGTGAATTCAAGAGTGGTACCGTGAAATTTCCTTTCTACTAAATATTCCATGGTCAACTGTTGGTGGTATCATAACAAAATGGAAGCAACTGGGAACAATGGCAACTCAGCCACGAAGTGGTAGGCCACTTAAAATGACAGAGGCATTCAGCGGGCATTCAGCGAATGCCCGCTGAATGCCCAATGACAGGCATTCAGCGAATGCTGAAGTGCAGTGTGACAGGAGTCACTTTGGGTGGGGGGCCCATGGAACCCAGCTCACTTTGGAGAGGTGGAGAGATCCCTGTCTCAGCTCCCCATATCCCTCTTATGTGTAAATCACCCTGTGCCTGTTAGGGGTATAGGGTGATCTGTCCTAATATTGGGGTGGGGGTTACTGATTGTTTAATGTCATGTGGCTGCATCCCATTGTTCTATTGTTTGTCTGGTTTGGGAGAAAACTATTATGGCATGTATGTGTTTATGTGTATTAGCTTAGTGGGGGGTGTCTTCAGAAGATCTCCTTCATGATGGGACTGTCTGCTGGTGTGAAGTTTGAATACCTGTGTGTATCTTGTTACTAAATGTAGATTGCCCTGCCCTGTGTAATTATGCATGGAGGGGGGACTGTCTCCTGAGTGTATATATCTTGTATCTGTGTTCAAATAGACTAGTCTACCTCCAGGTTTACTTCAAGACTGGTGTCGTTTAGTCTTGTATGGTCGGCTGTGGTGTCTGTTGTCAGTGTTTGGACGGGGAAGCAGTGTTCTAACAGAAGTACTCAAGCGCAGTCTGGGTCGGTTCCGTTACATGCAGAGTGCGCCAAAGTCACCAAGTGACTGCAGAGTCAATAGCTAAACACCTCCAAACTTCATGTGGCCTTCAGATTAGACAACAACAGTGCGTAGAGAGCTTCATGGAATGGGTTTCCTTGGCCAAGCAGCTGTATCCAAGCCTTACATTACAAGATGTAATGCAAAGCGTCTGATGCAGTGGTGTAAAGCACGCCGCCACTGGACTCTAAAGCAGTGGAGACATGTTCTCTGGAGTGATGAATCACGCTTCTCTGTCTGGTAATCTGATGGACATGTCTGGGTTTGGCAGTTGCCAGGAGAATGATATTTGACTGACTGCATGTGCCAAGTGTAAAGTTAGACAGAGGGGGGATTATGGTGTGGGCTTGTTCTTCAGGGGTTGGGCTTGGCCCCTTAGTTCTATTGAGGAGAACTCTTAAGGCGTCAGCATACCAAGACATTCTGGACAATTTCATCCTTCCAAATTTGTGGGAACAGTTTGGGGATGGCCCCTTCCTGTGCCAACATGACTGCACACCTGTGCACAAAGCAAGGTCCATAAAGACATGGATGAGCAAGTTTGGGGTGGAGGAACTTGACTGGCTTGCACAACCCGATAGAACAACTTTTGGATGAATTAGAGTGAAAACTGTGAGCCAGGCCTTCATCAGTGCCTGACCTCAGAAATACACTTCTGGAAGAATGGTCAAACATTCCCATAGACACACTCCTAAACATTGTGGACAGCCTTCCTAGAAGAGTTGAAGCTGTTATAACTGCAAAGGGTGGGCCAACTCAATATTGAACCCTACAGACTAAGCAGGATGCCATTAAAGTTTATGTGCGTTTAAAGGCAGGTGTCCCAAAACTTTTCGCAATATAGTGTATGTGTAAATTGACAGTGCTATATAAGTACCTGAAATAAAAACAGCTTACAAATACTTACATCTGTTTTATATTAGCTTCTCTTTTTTCCCTGCCCTAGAACTGCACTCATACTACACGCAGGGAGAAAGGTGAGCTGAGTTGTTCTGAGGAAAGTCTCCTTGGGAGGAAAGCTGCCAAAATTTCTGTTAGGATTCGTTTTGCAGGTGATGCAGTAAAGGGTTGAAGCGATAAAGAGAATTAGAAGAGACAGAGAGAATAGGGAGGGGGGAGGAGGGGAGAGTCTGCAGCCCCCCCCCCCCCCCACAGCTGACAG
Source organism: Staurois parvus (assembly GCF_062004578.1). Classification (NCBI taxonomy): domain Eukaryota; kingdom Metazoa; phylum Chordata; class Amphibia; order Anura; family Ranidae; genus Staurois; species Staurois parvus. Next base: position 1,763,976 of record NW_028319098.1, read on the forward strand.
ATATCTCTCAAGCTGGCACACAGCCCTATCTAAATAAGCATCCCCCAATCACTCTGTCCAGATAATGGGAAGTTAATTTATGACCATTCATTTAATCCTGTGTTCATGTGGTGAGTTTACACTTTTAATCGTACAGACTCAGAGCCTGGATAACTCAGAGTGAAATGGATGGTCATGAATTAACTTTACATTACAGTATATGGACATACACAGAGTGCTAGGGGCTGCCCTATATACTGTAGAAATATATTTACATCTTAGAACCTGAGGTTGTTTTCTTTGAGTAGTAATTTGTATTATTTTGGTTTTTGTATATATTAGTAGATGAGCACAATAGTTTTTTTCTATTATAAACATCACTATCTGACCAAATCTCAGCTCCCAGCTTCATCGTCCCCTGGCCACTTCATACATTCATCTGACATAAATCACTTGGACATATCTTTCCAACATTGCTCCCTGATCACCCACAGACACTGCCACTAAAACAAATCCCTCCCCACCCCACCACTGCCATACCCTCCTTACTCCTCTCCTGTATGTACTGGAAGGATTACCCTGGACTGGATCAGGGCTGTACTGAGGGTGCAGAATTAATAGAAGGATTTCAGAGGGAGGACACTGTGAGACAGGACTTACATAGTGGAGGGATAAGACAGGAGGAGGACAACATGGAAAGGAGGAGGAGGACATGTGATGGGGGAGGCCCAGGAGGAAGAGGACATATGATGGGGGAGGCCCAAGAGGAGTAGGACATGTGATGGGGGAAATAAGACTGGAAGAGGAGGATGTGGAATGGGGGAGATGAGGCTGGAGGTGGAGGACATGGGATGGGGGATATATGACTGGAGGAAGAGGAGAACATAGGAAGGAGATGATGGATCTGGAGGAGAAGAAGGATATGGTATGGAGGAGATGGCATGGAGGAGAAGAATAACATGGCATGGAGAAGATGGGACTGGAAGAGGAGGAAGATATGGGCTGGAGAAAATGGGACTGGAGTAAGAGGAGGATGTGGGATAGAGGAGATGGGACTGGAGGAGGAAGAGGACATGGGATTTAGGAGGAGGAGGACATGGGATAGAAGAGATGGGACTGGAGGAGAAGGACATGGGATGAAGGAAATGGGACTGGAGGGGGAAGACATAGGATGGACCAGATGGGACTGGAGGAGGAAGAGGAGATGGGATTGAGGAGGAGAAGGACATGGGATGGTGGAAATTATACTGGAAGAGGAGGATGTGGGTAGGGGGAGATGGCACTGGAGAAGGAGGACATGTGATGGAGGAGGACATGGGATGGAGGAGATGAGACTGAAGGAGGAGGAGGACAAGGGATGGAGAATATTTTAAGTTGTAAGAATGTTAAAATAAAAGTGGGTACACTGAAGGACTTGGTGGGACAGCCAGTGGGTAGGCCCTGGGGAATGTTTGTGGTTAGGTCGGGGTGGGGGCAGGCCTAAAGCTATGTACAGGGCCCCAAAATTTCTGGTGGCTTCCCTGAGTAAATATATTAGTAACCAGGGCTTTTTTTCAGCTAGAACTTGGTGGAACTCCGTTCCACCACCTCTGGCTCAGGACTCCTGCTCCCTGCTCACCACTATCACTTGTAAACACAGAAAATCAGCTTTTGTGTTTACAAGTGATAGCTCTTCCCCCAGACTGGATTTCCTGAGCAAATCCCACTAACTGTTTAACTGTTGAAGGGTTGTGGTGTGGACGGGGGGGAGGTTCTGTGCAGAGGTCAGAGCTGAAGAGGGGTGAAAGTGAGATGTTGATGGGGGTTGCAGAGGTAGGCAACTGTGGAAGAGGGCTGCACTCTGTGTGTAGCACACCCCTGAACTCTGCACTCTGTACGTAGCATATCCCTAAACTCTGTACATAGTGTACCCTTGAACTCTGAATAGTGCATTCCTGAACTCTGCACTCTGTGTGTATCGCACCCCTGAATTCTGCACTCTGGATGTACAGTAATGCACCTATGATATTTAATAACCCTTTAAGACCCTCCCACTGTTAGTGCAATTTGGCTACACCCACTATTTGATGCAGCTTGGCAGGTGTGCATGTGGGGGGTGTTGTTTTGGAGAGGACATTGTTGAGTTCCTACACCTATTCTCTGAGAAAAAATCCCTGATAGTAACTAACAATTTACCTGGATTGGATGTCATAGACCTGATAAACCTGTCTTAGAATGAAGGTGGTGGGGGGGTTGGGGTTGAAAGACTGAACAAAATTATAGATCTTGCAAGCAAGACTATTGACTTTTATGTATTTCAGTTTTGTATTTACTTGTTCCCCTTAAGCTGAACTTAAAGGATAAGTTCACCTTTGGAACATGTTACATGTTCCACCTCTTTTTAGGGTGGAACATGTAACATGTTCCCATAGCTGTAGCCGTGCCCACTGCCCCCCCCCTCCCCTTAGACAGATAGTTTGGGGAGAAGTTTCCTCAAACTATCTGTCAGATTGGAAAACAGTGTGGCCGTGTGGGGCTCCACCCACATGGTCGCGTCACTCATTCACAGAGTTCTGTGAATGAGTTCCTACAAGTCCAGACAGCCTTGTCGGCTGTCGGCTTGTAGTTTTCAATGCACCACCATCGTGGTGTGGAGCGCCGTGGTAGTTCATTGAAGCTTCCTGTCAGTATTTCTGCTTGACTGTACATCCCATACAGTAAGCAGATATTCTGACAGGTCTGCACAAGACCTGCATGGCATCAGTGATCTACTGTATTTATTATTTTTGTCCAAAAGGTGATCTTATCCTTTAAAAATGTGTTTTTCCAGACCTGACTATTGCATTGGCATTTCTGTTGTACCTGGAAGAATCAGTAGCTAGATATACTGTATATGTGAATATAGAGTGGTGTGGTTTGAATATCAGAAATGAAGTAGAAATCAACAAGACTGTGGTTGAACTGTATTCACCTGCAGTGCAATGTAATGCAAAAAATAAATATACTCCCTTCTCTGCAGTGCATTCTTTACATATTCTCTTGGAAAATCCAATAGAATGGGGCAGGGTGGGGACACAGACAGCAAAAGAAAAAAGCCAGAGGATCTAATCTTTTTTATTCCAAATTAAACAAAGGTTTGGATGTCATTCTAATTTTTGACATAACATTGGTATTCATGAACGTTTTATGGGTAGTAACACTGCACTGGTGCATATGCAAACATTGTATTTATCACAGGTTTTGGCATTTATAAATGAGGTTTTGGTTTTCCATGTGTGCAATTCCACATGGTAAGAATACTGCACCACTGGCTAAGTAATTTTATATCCCAGCAGAGTTTTGTTAATCTGGTTGTGATTCTGCTCCAAAATCTGTTGATAGCAATTGCCAATCAAACAGTGTCTGAAAATATATTTTATTTATCTTAAATATTTCATAATTAGCTAGTTATGTAAAAGTAATTGATTTTGTCAAACTTCTATATTTCCTATATCTCAAGAAAAGTCATACATTTACTTGAATTCAGACATGGTGGGCGGACAGCTCAATGTATAAATGGACCCAAAGCGTATCTACCAAGCTACGGGAATTTGTAACACTAGAAAAATCAATACAAACATGTCACCACTGGCAGGTAAGTATAAATCTGGCAGACATATTTGAAATTGATGAACACTTAATATTTTTCTCGTAGTTTTTTTCCAGATTTTCCACAACAGATTTCTCTAATAAACATATGACAGAGCATACAAAGTGCACAAAGAGATTTTTCTTTATTTTTTGTTTTTTTTTTTTCAAGCTGAGCTCATTGTCAAAACAGGCTTCCAGCAACGCACATCTGCTTCAACAATAATTCCAACATAAAAATGCAAATATGTGGCAGTATAAATCACTATCAATCAGGAAGATTATAATTAGACTTTTGTAAATCTGTGCCCTTCCTTGGAGAAAAGAGCTCAAATAAATATGCTTCTGTGCTGGGTTAACCCTTTCTAGTGACTGACAAATAAGCAAATTAGTCACTTTTACTGATAAGGTTATAACATAAAACATTAGAAATATAGTACAAATAATGACATGTAAGAAATGGACAATAAGAATTTGACTAGCGGAACAAGGAATTTTATTGTTCACACATTGTCCATCCCCTTTGAAGTGGACCTACACTCAAAAAAGTAGATTACATTGAATTAAACATTTAAAAATGTTAATTATGCTTATGCAACAACCTGAAAGATTTGCCTATAGTCTGGAATTCCTCCTATGTAGAAGTACACGTCCTGTTATGTGACTGTGCCTAGCACTTCAGTGCCTACAGCCTGATATCTGTATAGATTGTAAGCTCGGAAGAGTAGGGCCCTCTTACCCCTCGTACGCTGTCTGTCTTTGTTGTACTGTGCCATGTATTGTCCCCCCCTATTGTACAGCGCTGAGCAAACCCTTTGGCGCTATATAAACTCGTAGTAATAATAATAATAATAATATTTGCAGTGTGAGATCTAAGGCACTGCTGCCTCTGACTGCTATTCTCATTGGATTCAGGGTGAAATTTGGTGATGTCACCACTAGGCTGCTAACAGTCCTTCTTGCTCTGATGTGAGGCAATAAAGCCATTCCTCTATCAAGATAGCCACAGGGATTGATTAACTAAAACTGGAGAGTGCAAATTCTGGTGCATCTCTGCAAAGAAACTAATCAGATTCCAGGTATAGTTGTCAAAGCTTAATTGAACAGGCTGAAGTTAGAAGCTGATTGGCTACTGTGCACAGCTGCACCAGATTTTGCACTCTCCAGTTTTAGTACATTAACACCATAGTGTGGAATATGTGATATGATTTGTCAGTAATGGGGGAAAATTAGTTGCAGGAAGACCATGGGCAATATTGGTGACAAGCTTTTTGCCTTTCTCTTTTTTGGGCAAAGCTCCCACATCCCACAGCCCCTTGACATCATTGCAGCTATGGAGCTCAGCTTTAGTCAGGATATGCTATTCCCAAAAACTACTAAATTCTTTTTTTCATTTTAAGAAAGGGGCAGCTGGTAGACATGTGCACATCGGAAATTTTAGTTTCATTTCATTTCGGATACATTCATTGATTGAAGTATTTTGTTTAGTCATATTCGTTATGACGGGGAAACCCAAAACTCATGGGTTTCAGTAATATTTTGACTGCTGAAGCTGGATTGAAAAGTAGATGTTTATTATACAAGCAGGTAGCTAGACCTCCATGCAGGGAGAGCAGAACAATACATGGTGTTGGATTCAAAGTAATGCTCTGTCTAACTAGGGCCCTCTAATACAATTTATATGCTTTTCCAATGGGTGGTACCTGATTATCTGATCTTTCTGCCTAGAGCCATCTGTGTTTTTGGAGAAACTTCTGAGGTGTGATTATTTGTCCACATGTAAATGTCCATCAAGTTTGACAGGTCCTCAAAGGCTGTGACAACAATCTTGTAGTCAATAGGTGGTGAGATTGCTGTGGAACTGGAAGCAGAAGTGAAGTGCCAGATGTTGAGCCAACAGGAGAGGGCATGAGGTGTGAAACTGGTTTTTCTCATACAGTCCAGAAAAATAAATAGGTTGTTAGGCCATCTAATTCAATACCAATGTATTTCATGTTTATATCTAAAATGGCTGCTCCATTTTCCCTTACAGTTATGTTAAACCAGTTCTTTTTTGGGAATTGTTTCTTTATATTCAGCATTCTTTTCGTATATTAGTTGGTCAGGGTGGATTTCATATTTCAATATTCATACTGTATATAGAAACTATTCAGAAGGATACAATATTTTTGAACGCAACAGAAAAAATTATGCAAAATTCGGCAGCCCCAAATTTTTTAAACCTTAAGAATTGCATTAGACCGTGGAACTGAAATAAGTGACTGTGACAATTACAAATTAAATTTAAATCACAAATTTACTTGAATCAGAATTATGGAATGAAATAGAAAATTTTATTAATTTCCCCATGGCCCTAGTATTGAATCATGTGACATCATCTGAAGGAAATGCATTCATTAAATTCAATATACAGGAACTTTTTTCGGATTCGTTTACATTTCTTACTGTGTCCATTTGGAGAATCGTATACATCCGAATCTCCGTATATCACATTTTTGGACGAAAATCAATATGTTACGAAACAAATGCACATGTCTAGTAGCTGGATGTCCATTGCCTTCTGGCAGATTTACTCCCTTCATGACCAGGCTATTTTTTGCCATACAGAGCTGCGCTATTTTAACTGGCAATTGCATAATCATGCAACACTGTACACAAATGAAATTTATATCATTTTTTTTACACAAATAGAGCTTTCTTTTGGTGGTGTTTGATTATCACTGGGCTTGCAAATGAGTGAGTGATGGCAGTTTGGAAATCATGTCCTGATTTTACAGCTCCCACTCTAGTTTTGAACATTTCGCCATTCATTCCTATGGGACCAATTTCACCACAAAAACGCAGATATTTCGTGAACCATTCGGCAAAACGTTCCACAAAGTAATAGCACACCAATCGGGAACAATTTGCACGTTTTGGTATATTACTGTCTATGTCGTGTAAAAACTGTGGGAGGAGTTAGGGTGGTAAATGTGGCTATAATAATAAGAATATATGTGTGAGATAACAGTAAGTGGTCTTGCCATGCAAGAACATTTAACTAAAAACTATATTGCTTATTGAATAGCTCATGTTGCTTCACTGGAATTTTCTATATACATAACAGAATCAGACATACAGATACAGTATGTACATGGAAGCCAGGGATAGCTTTGAAAACAAATATATCTACTTCAAGAATTATATCTGTTCAATTGTTTCAGGAAGACTAAAGCTTGTCAGCTCACAGAGTTAGTTAACATGAAATACACACTTGGTGTTATTCTGGAATAAATAATTCCCAAATATAAAAGAACTTAGACTCATAGGTAGAATAAATAAATCCCCTGTCCCTACTAAGGTCTGCCCTGTCTACAGGAAATAAGGGGCCCTAATTTTCACTGCTGCTCCTGCGGTTTTATGAAATACAGCTGATCATCATTTGGGTTTTACAACAAATCTCCCTGCCCATTTCCCTACACAAGCATCCATTGATTTTTTTGCCCCCTTTACAGTTGTATGTTTCACCAGACCTCCAGCAGAAGTCCATACATGAGCTTTATTGGGAGAAATGCTGTCTTCAAATGTTGCCTTATTGCTATTTCTACACAAAGGCAGCCCTGGGATGTCTGCAAGGAAAGATCTACAAAACATTTCTGTACGTATTGATTTATGACAATTTGATGGATGCAAGAATCCTGCATTGTAGCACAAAAGACTCACCATGTATTAAACAAAATACCACATGTACGTTCATAAAAAAATGAATAATTAATAGAGATTAGCATCTTAAGTTACTTCTCTCTGCTATCCCTAAACAAAGCCATATTTTTGATATTTTTCCTGTTGGCAAATAACCTCTGCCAATGATAGGATTATACAATAAATTGGAAACAAAAAAAAAAATCAATTTTTATGATTAAAAGAAAATGTTATGTGAGTCCCATGATGCCTAGCTGTAGTAGATATTGCACAGAGCACACAAAGCATCAAGGATTGATTAGGAGAGATGCTTCTACCAAATACTTTATCATTCTCTTTTTGTCTTTTCGCAGAAACCATAAATTCCTAAAGCTGTATGTCATATTCTGTACTATCTGTAGTGTTCCAATGCCAAATATGGATTGTTTTTTAGAGCAACTCCTTTACAGGAAAACATATTAATCATTTCTTCAGTGCTCCGAACTCCAGAATGTATGATGTGTTCCACTTGATAAGATTAGCAAATGATTCCCTCTGCAAGTACTCTTCTGTGAGGGAAGTAAAAAAAATAGCCTGGAAAACCAAAGTAATAAGATGCCCAAAACACTTTAGTCAATGTAATTTAGAATACCTTTTGTGTATATGCAACACTGATGGTGAACATCATTTTAATGACGGCTTTTGTTATGATGCACCCTTTTGAACCAGAATCATTCAGTTCTCTGGACTTTCACTCTATCAAATGCACTTTCTACAGAAAGAATTGTAGTATCTCACAAAAAGAAACAATATCCACTCAATCTAAGGACATTTATGCTGTTAGATTTATTATCACTGTTTGGAGCAGCTTAACAAAGTAGTAAAGTCTATTCTGCCACTTTTACCTACAGGTAAGGTTATATGAAAGCTTGCTAAAATATGCTGTCCAATGAGAATGCTGTGTTGCAATTATGTGTGGGAGTGACATCATCGCGGCCCGGCCTCTCAGATGGTCAGATCCCATTGAACCCAAAAGGAAGACCAGATGAGGATGGAAGCCCTGTCAGCAGTGGGCTTTGTTTGACAGGTAAGTCTTTCATAATATGCTAGTATCCAATGTATACTAGCACATTATTAAATTCCATTGCAGAGGGACAGGAAGGTTTTTTTAATTAGGATTTACTACCACTTTAATAGTGCAGCTTTTCTCTTGCCAATTGAACTTTAGATAACATAAATGTAATATGCTAGCTTGTTATAATTTTGGGGGGATGTGAGGGGTCATACCTAACTAGAGTAGATTATTGATTTGATAATATACAGTGTATTGTTTATGAACAAATACTCAAAGCAAAACTACCTCCACAGCAGCTTTTATAGCAACCCTAGAGGTAGGATAGAGCTGCTTTAACAATGACATTTGCCCCAAACCCACCAGTCTGGAGGCCCATCAGAGTATCCTTCGTAGGGCAGCACTGCAGCTTGTGTGCCAGGGTAGAAAAACTGCAGGTGTAAATAGGAAGGGAAGTGTAGTTCTCAGATCAGACACCCTCTGGAGAATAAAGGAAAACCACACAATCATTTTCTGCCCCATTTACCATTCAGGAAGTCAGGGTAATAGTGTTGCCCCTTTAAAGATTACCTCATTTTAAACGTTTAAAGGTAGAAGTCCTAGAAAAGGTAAGGTCTTTAGCTGGCCTTTAACCTTTGTGAAGAAAATGAAAATCCAGGATTCTACCCTTGAACATCTATTTTTGTCAAAGCTCTTGCAGGCCTAACCAAATTTGCATGAAAGCCAAGCTGTTTAGAAAGTGAGAATGCCATATGTATATAGTAGGCCATCATCATCACAGGTTGAGGAAAACTATAATACTGGCAAGGGGGCTTCAGCAGATAAGCAACATTAAAGAAACCACAACCTTTGAATAAGATGTGACACCTGAAAGCATCTCTGGTAGTGTTATAGAGTAGTTTGCACTAAACCCTGTCATTGAAAGAAATATAAAAGAGAACAAAAAGAAAATATAACAGAGAAAAAACTCACTGTGGATTGTATTCCCACATAGCTGGTAACTCTCTTCCATCTTGCTCTCTATATGTGGTATTGGCATAGGTGTGTGTTAGTTTGTGTATGTTGTGGAATAAATAGATGTGATAGGAGGCCACCCTGGAGATGTTTGCCTTGGGCCTACCATTGTAATAAGCAAAATGAACCCTCAAGGTCCCTTTCCATCATAAACCATACTTTTAGAACAACTTTTATTGCAATTTCACGGATTCAATTTGATGCATTTTAAACCACTAATGAGGTATTTAGTGCCCGTTCACATATATGCAGATTGGATGCAGTTTGAACCGCATACAATCCGCATGACATGTGAAAAAACACTGCTTCCTATGGTGCCTGTTCACATATGTCCGATGCACTAGCTGTGCAGATTCAGTGTGGTTTTTAAGAGTCATGTCCGATTTCTAAGCAGTGCGGTCCAGTTCAGGTACAAATTACAGGCTATTGACTTCTATGGGAACCGTTCTAAACTGCATATGTGTGAGCAAGATAAGATCCTGAGCTAATCCTGTCCTGAACCTGATGTAAACCTGACATGAACCCGTGAACAGCTACTGTATCAATTAGCTGTGAAACCCGAGCTTCAATCCACACCGCACCTGTGAATCAGCTCTTAATGCTAGACATTTGCTGAAGAACTCAGTGGTCTAAAACATGTAAATATGGCATTTTATCTGTCATGATAAAGGTAAAGTTTTATTTCATAGGATCCTTGCCTAACCCAGTGTTATAATTGTCTTGTTGCTGGATAGGGTTGAAAGCACTGTTTGATCAGCATTATAGCAGCATGTTCCCATGCTATTGCTTTATCTCCCCTTCAAATCACTCTTTGTAACTGAAGAAGTGCAGCAGATTCCTTTGTATTCTAATTATTTACTAATCCTTAATGTGTGTGTGGTTTCTTCTAGTGGTGCCAACAACAATTTAAAATTGGAAGTTACAAAATGCTTATTAGGTGATATTTTCAGGCCTGGATAATTAACCTGGGCTGAGATGAACCTGACATGAATGGGCCATTAACTGTCCTGAACCTGAATGTGTGACTCCTGCTACTACTACTGAGTCTTACAGACTACTATACAGCTTTACTGAAAAACCTTGGAAGCTAGCGGATATAATATCTTGCAGTTTACAAATCTACAACTACAATTCCAAACAATAATTGGTAACAGAGAAAAAAGGCTTTATAGGATGCAGGTATTCAATTCTATGACAACAGTAATTTCCAGTAGGTATGCAGTTCCCCGCCCCACTTTTCCCTTTTCCCTGGTACGGATTTCCATGGAGAGGCCTAAAATCTTGCTCAATCCACCACTTTTTGACTGGTAGGTCCATAGGATTGTTACCTAGATTTCGGACCCATTCAACCCCAATCTAGTTTATCACAGCAACAGTTGCTCCAGCCTCTGTGTGTGTTATGCAAAGTCCTGCCAAGTAAATTGCTGCTGCCTGTTTTAAAGAGTAGACATCCCTGGTTCACCATTGAGTGTTCTTTTGTTATCAGTCCACTTGCATAGCCAACAGGAATGCCAATTACTACAAAAGGGCATGGAAAGAAGACCAGGTAGATGGGCCAGTGTCAGGGACATTGTGCCAACCAAATGATTAATAATCATGCACGTTTACATTCACAGAGGCCTCACTACGCATGCAATGTTGCACTCATGTACACACCAACACACATTTGTACGCGCACGGTATGCATACAGGCATGTCCACTGGTGCAAAGTGGCTATTTAAACCTGAGCTCTGCTTAGGATCATTGATGAATGGTCTTTCAGTCTTTACTTCTGTGATTTTAGTCCTGAAACTTGTGCTGACCTTGTTATTGACTTGGCTTGCTTTTGGATTATGCTTCCCTGCCTATGGTTGCTGCTACCCTCTGTCACCAACATCAGCATGGGCTTCTGACCAAGATTCTGTCCATCTACTTTGTACCTCAACTCTGATCCTGCCTACAGATCAGTGCCTTTTTTCCCAGCCATTACTGGACCCAGCTTGTGATTCAACTCCATAGTGTATCCACATATCATCTGATACCAATACTCCAAAGTTCCAGTTTTCAGCATGTGCACCCTGGCACTTGCACCCTTCCATTACCCCTGCAGACCCTGTCTCAACTTCTAGGGGTGCCACTCTAGCTGCGCTGCTATTGACAGCTAGAGATGTTAATCACCGGGTCCCAGCGTCGGGTAAAGCTGAGAGGGCAGAGACCTGTGTGTAAACAATACAAGTCGATGTGTATTCAGTTATCACACACATCGTCATTCTGGCCCCATAAAGATGGCCATGGCCATGCGGAGCACGGCAAAATGGTGCCCAAACTCCCTATATAAGGCAATGAGCGTTGTGCCATCCTATCGAATCCCCCTGATGAGGCCACGTGACCCAGTGGCGTAACGCGTAGGGGAGGGGCTCTTATGTCACAACGCTTAAAGGAGCATTACACATCGAGTACATACAGTGTGCAGAGCACACAGAGGACATTTATACTACTGTATATACAAAGCGTTTTTTACCTATTTTAAATGTGAGTGGATCTATTTTGAAGCACAATTAATAATATAAAAAGGATAAGGCACTATATTTATTCTTTTGATTGCATGGTACCATATAAATATGGAGAAATAAGGAGAGGAGGAGAAGGAAGTGGAAAGATCCCTGGAGGAAAGAGGGAGAAATCCATCCATCCATATTAAACCATCAAAACAGGGATCAGCAAGCTCATAAGACCCCCTGTGGAAAAAGTTTATAATTACATCCATCTACCCATCTCCCTGGAATAAAGATAAAGCTTGAAAATTACCCCCTAGTCCAAATTAAGGACACAAGCTGTTTTAGCCTTACTTAACGGTTTGGCTAAAAATAAGGTGAGCACATAGAGGAGAAGGAATATTATTCTAAAAGTAATCACAGAGTGGACTTTTTTGATTTTTTTATATATTTTTTATATTTATATATCTGAATTTGGGACACTAATATATTTTTTTCTAATTCATTTATCAATGATCACTAATATATTTTATTTATGAAAGTCTTTTTAATTAGAGCACAAATTGCACACAAATGATTTGAGGTTTTAACCATTTTTATATGCACAGAAATATTGGTATTTTATTACATAATATAATTTATAGTGGAGAATGACACTAATTTAATACAATTAATACAGGTCGGTCTCCTGTCAGTATGGACATGCTGTCTTGTATCTCTCTGCACAGCAGAGAGATACAAAACAGCATACCTCCCTAGTAAAACACAGCAAAACACACACAGCACACTGTTAACCCTTTGATCGCCCCAGATGTTAACCCCTTCCTGCCCAGTGTCATTAGTACAGTGTCAGTGCTTTTTATTAGCACTGATCACTGTATTAGTGTCACTGGGGATGTCAGTGGCAGTTAGTCAGTTCCCACCCAGTGTCAGAATGCCCGCCACAGTCCCGCTATAGGTTGCTGATTGCTGCCATTACTAGTATTAAAAAAATTTAAATTCCAGTATATACAGTATATTGCCATTTGTAGACACTATAACTTTCACATAAATCAATTAATTTACATGTATTGGGATTTTTTTTAGCAGACATGTAGCAAAGTACATTTTGGCCTACATTTATGAAGAAATTTGATTTTAAATTTTTTTTACTGGATATGTTTTATAGCAAAAATAAAACTTTTTTTTTCAAAATTGTCAGCCTTTTTTTGTTTATAGCACAAAAAAAAACAAAAAATGCTGAGGTGATCAAATACCACCAAAAGAAAGCTCTATATGTGAGGGGAAAAATGACATAAATTTCATTGCATGACCGCGCAATTGTCAGTTAAAGTAATGCGGAACCGTATCACAAAAAATTACCTGGTCAGGAAGGGGGTCCTCTAGAGGGCAAGTGGTTAATAAAGTAACAGATTATCTATAATTAGCAAGTAATATATATATTTTATTGCCATGCACATGAATATTATGTGACAGTCAAGACCATTGCCGGGACAAGGTCATCTAGCGCCCAGGGTGAAGATGCCAAACGACAAGCATTGCGTTAGCAAAAATTCCCTCCTACATCCCCCAAAAAAAACGGAGCACTAATCTGCATGCTTACCCCCTAAGCATAAATTCCCTTTGAAATCCAAAATTCTCCCCAAACTAAATGTCCCCCTCTTTCTAGTTTAAATTACCCCAATGCAATCTCCAACCCAGCATAAATCCCCCCCCCCCAGCTCAAATCCTCTCCCTCGCCAAATCTCCCCCTCCTAGCACAAATCCTCTACCCCTCAGATTGACCCTCTGAACACAAATCACCCCTCCCCATGAGCCTCTTCCAGCCCCCCCCCCCCAAATTTACCCTTCTAGCACAAATCCTCCTCAGTCATCCCTACTAGCATAAATCCTCTCCCCCAATTCCCCCTTTTTAACCAAATCCCCCTCATAGCACCAATCCCCCCTTTCAAATCACTCTTTCTAGCACAACCCCAAGTCCCCCCTTCTAGCACAAATCCTATTCCTCAATCCTCCCTTCCAGCACAAATCCCCCTAAATCACCCTTCCTAGCACACCCTCCAGATTCCCCGTACCACAAATCCTCTCCAGCCACAAATTTCCTCTCCTAGAACAAATCTTATTATTCCTGCACTCACCCCCCCCCCACAATTTTCAATTCAGCACAAATTTCCCCTCATCTTTCCTTCCACCACAAGCCCCCCTTCCCCTCTTCCAGCACAAATCCCCCCAATCCCCCCTCCTAGTGCAAATCATCCCCATCAAATCCCCCTTCCTAACACAAATCCCCCCCCTAAAAGTTTTCCCTCCTAACACAAATGCTCCCCTCCCAAATCACCCCTTCTATTACAACCCCCCCAAAAAACAGCTTCCAGCACAATTCTCCCGATAGCATAAATCATATCCACCCCAAATTTTTCCTCCTAGAAGAAATCTTACCCTCGGCCACCCACCAAATTCCTCCTCCCAGCACAAATACTCTCCCTCCATCCTTCTTTCCAGCACAAATCCCCCCTTCCAGCATAAAGTCCTCCATATAACCCTTCCTAGCACATCCCCTACAAATCACCCCCCAGCACAAATACTCTCCCTTCCCCCAAATTTTAATTCTTAGAACAAATCTTACCTAACCCCCTCCACTCCCCAAAATGCTTCTACCAGTGTAAATCCTCTTCCCCAATCCCGCCTCCTAGCACAAAATGTTCCCCTCTTCTAGCACAAATCGCCAAAACCACCCCCCCAGCACCTATCCCCCCCAAACCTCTCCTCCTATCATTTATCTACTTCTCCCTCCCCCTCCTATTACAAATGCTCTAATCACAGCACAAATATGTGCTACTCTGTCCCCTTTCTCCCCTCATCCCAGTTGTGTCCCCAAACACAATCCCCCCCTCCCTCATACACAGACCCCAGATACAGCACGGCAGATGTCTGTGGGATGTTCTTCCTTCCAGGCTCATCCTTATCTTGACACCTCACAGTTGAGAAAGAGCTTAGAGCAAAGTGCTTTGCTCAGTTTTGACTGACAGCTGCAGGGCGAGGTGGGAGAGGTGGGAGAGTATGGGATCTCGGCCACGGAGACCCACACTAGGGATGCAACTGGCTGTCAGATTGGGACTGAGCAGGGTTTGCTTACCTGCCTCCTACCCACATTTTTGCTGGGAGGAGATGGGGCGCATGCGCAAACACTGCAACATCCCAATCTGATTGTACCAATCGAGGAGCTTGGCACTGACAGAAGGGAGAACCTGGAGAGGAGAGAGAACACAGCTGAAGCCTCCTCACAGCTATCTCCTCCTCATCAGCTCAATGCTGATAGTAGTAGTAAAGCTGCTGTTAATACTTCTAGCAGATTGTTGTGGCAGGAAGACTCCACATGGCGCCCTGCCCACCTCGCATTATACAGCCCAGGGCAGCCACCCTTCCTGCCCACCCCTAGTCCTGGAATTGGTCAAGACTCAGGAAAAACAAGAGAAAAACAAGAGAAGAAAAACAATCAGTCTCAGGCTGGTATAGATGAAGAATGTAAACATCTGAGCAAAACATTAGCTGTTGAAAACTAATATATTAGAAGGATCATTAGGCAAGTAATCACTGTTTTTATGTTTGGGCTGAGATGAGCAAAAACACCTGCTGGATTTGAAAGCTAATACTGATATCTGGGCAAACCAAATTTCAACCTGGTCCTGGATGGTCCAGTAATTCATAGCAGTTTTTTTTATCATTAGTTAAAGGAGATTAGGAATTTCAGCACATTTAAAAATCTGTTGGCTTACGGGGATTTAAGTCCAATGAGATGTATGCCACCTCTTGGACATAGCTCTTTTATTTACTGTTTACATTTTTACTGAGCCCAGGAGGACAGCTACTGCTATACTTCCAACACTCCAACACTGGTCCTTCAGGTCTGCGATACAGCAGCTAAAAATTCATTTAGAGACACATTGTCCACCCCTCCTTTCTCCTGCCTAAACACAGAAGGATTTGTATTATGTGAACCTCTTCACAAAATTCAAAGTTTTCTGTGAATAGACAACAGATGGGTGAGTAATGTGGCTGCTGTGTAGCAGAGTTGCATCTGCTGTCAGAGCGCCAGAAGTATAGCAATAGCTGTACTCATAATGCTCAATGAATATGTAGATAATAAATTAAATAGATAAATTCATGAGTATGGCATACACCCCATTGAACTTAACCCCTTATAAACTAGCTTATTTTTAAAAGTGCTTTTCCAGTTTAAATCCCAAATCCAGCTGAATATTTTTATTTTATTTTAGCAAAAGTGGGAAGGTTTAGAGGGTTAGTGTGCAACAACGACAAAGGCAAATACACATTCTCAGTAAATCTTGGAAGGTTTGATGTTAATTTTTCTCCCTGTGCCTTCCTGTCTTGAAAACACACATTGCTTGTACAAATGAGGAAATATCTTCCCAAAAGAGTCACAGATAGAAATACAATTCTACCAGAAATTAAATTTTGTCCCTACTCTATCCATAAACAAAACAACAAAATGTTGAACATTAACTTTTAGTTAAAAAAAACAAACAATAAATCTACCAACCCTTCAGGACCTGCAAATACAAAGCCCCTTACACACAATAACAGATAAATGTCCTTCAACACTGGACAGGTGCTTCAAGACTGAGGCCCAAAAACAGGTACCTGGCTTTTTAATACTATACCCTTTTACACATATACCATAGGTTTGGAAGGGCTACATGTATTACATGCTTGGTCCTCTTACCTGTTCACTTTGATTCAAGTAAGATTCCATAAATGTCTGACACAATGAGTAAAACCATTATCAGAAATAAAACTCCATTACCTACTTTATTTCTTTAAATTATTTTTAGAAAGTTCCCAAAACTAATGTCTTCCATTTTCCTGTCCAATCTCAGCACACTTCTTCATTGGAAAATCATGATTAGAGGTAAATATGGAAAATAAAGCTTGCTTTCCAGGCCCAAAATACATAAATGCAGCTAGATGCCAGCTACTGCCAGATTAATCAGGAGGACATAATCTACCAGAACCATAAACTAGCTAGTTCCCCTCTAGTGCCTGCTCTCAGACTGCTGCATCACTTCCTGTCTACAGAGGAAGGGAGTTTTTCCTTGACCCAGCAGAAGATCTTCGGACTTGTAGTCCTGCAGTCAACCATTACTGTATTTCAGAGCCCTTTCTAAACTGCACATCCCAGAAAGCTGCCCGATTAAAAGGTTTGTGAGAGAGCCTATATATTTGACTGTTACTGGCTGGCTCTCTCTCTTGGCCCAGGACTCTCTACAGAACAATTGGGCTGCTGCCCTGTACACAGTGACAGCACACTGTTACAGCCTATCCGGCTACAGCAACACTCCAGATGGTGGATTTGCATTGCTGGTCACAGCTTGTGAGGCTGGGTGTCCCTACTGTTCTTCAGCCTGAGACCAGCACAGTAGAAAATTGACTGCTGACTTCAGCACACAGTTGGCCAGCCAAGAGCCCATTCTTCATCTCAGCTAGACTACAGAGCCTTGTAGAGCATATCCTGTTCCCACTAAGGATGCTTTCAGGCCAGGATTGGTGAGCAGGAGGATGCCCAAAACCCTTCATGCTGCCACTTTACTGTTTAGAGACACTGCAAGCAGACACGAAAATCCTGCCACATTAAAGAAACCACTACTCATTACTTCAGTCATACATTTTGGGAACCCCAGATCTTTAAAGATTTACCGCTCATTGTGCTAACAAAGATACCATCTTACACCTAAAATCTGGTCTGTCCCTTCACTGGTATAAAAGTAGTGTTTCAGTGAGCCAGAGGGAATTGACCTGTTTCTAAGCCTCTCCCCCTTAAACAAGGGTTGAACTTGGCCATACTCTTCAAGTGCATTTGTTCATTTATACATCTATTGATCTGTATACCTGAAGTCAGCTATACATTTTGATTCATATTCTCATATTTCCATTGCTAGTATTAACTAGCCATTCATTGCTATGGCCATCTGTATGTAGCTCGCAATTTAGGTTCCCATGTGCATGAACTCTTAGCTGATGGTGGTGGATGGAGCTCACAGTCATAAGGCTCAGTTCACACTTTGTCAGCAGGCGTTAGGCGTTTGGGAAGCGTTTTTAACACTCCTCAAACACCTATAAAAATTCTACATATGGCAGCACACAGTGCTGTTCACACTGAAGCGTTAGTGTCGTGGCAAAATTGACGCCTCATGTCCAGTCAGGAGGAGTTGAAGGAGGAGTTGAAGCCACCCATTCAAGTCTATGGTGCTGCTCTGCAAATGCCTGGCAGGAGTTTGCGGAGAGTTAATACCATTAAACTTCATTATAGGAGTTTACGTGTGTTTTTGAGGCATTTGCTAGGCCTAAAACCACACCACAGAGTGTTTGGGGCATTTGATGAGCGTTAAAAACGCTTCCCAAATGCCTGTCTAATGCCTGTCAAACACTATAGGGGCATTTGGCAAGAGTTAGAAATTAGTCAAGCGTAAGGGTGAAACCCAATATCACCCAAATATCACCCAAACCGTCCTCTCCGCTCCTCCCATGACCTCCTGCTCTTTAGCTCCCTTGTCTCCTCCTCCCATGCTCATCTCCAGGACTTCTCCAGAGCCTCCCCCATCCTCTGGAACTCTCTACCCCAATCTATCAGACTATCACCTACTCTGCCCACTTTTAGGTGATCTCTGAAAACCTTTCTCTTCAGGGAAGCCTATTCCGCCTTCCATCTCCCACAGTTATTACCTTTTGTACCACCAGCCCCTCCCTCTTAGATTGTAAGCTCCAAGGAGCAGGGCCCTCCTAACCCTCTTGTATTGAACTGTATTGTTGCTGTATTGTCTCCCTTTATATTGTAAAGTGCTGAGCAAACTGTTGGCGCTATATAAATCATGTATAATAATAATAATTAATACAATGCTACCTAATTATTTGGTGTCATACCTAAATGATTCTTTGAGGCTGGCTTGTGAATTGCTCAAATGTTACCCTGAACTATTTGTTCTTGTTCTTTCAATGCAATATTTGTTGTGTTAAATCTAAGTTGTGTTCTGGGAGTGCTGTATATGTCTGAACCTAGAGTGTCAGAAGGGTTGAGGAGTTTACAGGGTCAAGGCAGCACCAATGGACAAGCATCATCCAGCAGCTCCTATGTGGGTAGCACAACATAAACAAATAAACAGCATAGATATTGATTACAGTAACTAGTGCATGTGAATGTTTTAGAACCCACTAGTTCCCACATTCTAATTAGATAACCAGGTCATTGATTCTGTCTAAAGAAACACTGCAACATTTGTTACAATTCTTTGAATTAGTGAGTGGTATAGGGCTCAAAAGCAAAATCTGGGGTGTGGAAGATCTTTTTTTTTATTGGTGGGTTCCAACTTGCAGCATTTAACTGATGCAGAATAGCGTACAGGTTTGTATTAACATAGCATTAGATATCAACTATAATGCTTGCACCCCTGACCAATAACTTAAAGAAAGAGAGGGCAGTTTTAACATATGTTTTAAAAATAAGAACCACCAAAAAAGAAAGAAAAAACAGTGTATCAGAGGATGTCAGTGAAGGTTATAATATAGCTGGTAGCATTTAGTCACATTCTACTAGACTTGTTTGCAATGGTGAAGACATTTCATTGCTTTTTCTGCATTCTGCTGTCACCTTAATCCAATCACCTTGGAATGAGTCAAGGCAGACTTGTAGGTTTTAGGCGATTTTTATTTTCCAAAAACAAGATATGAGATATGAAAGTTTGTGAAAACACTCTATTCTAAGAGGCGTAGTGGCATTTTAACAGAACATTTTCCTTACTTTGCATGACCACATGAAATGGTCAGTTTTCATATATCAATCAGAGTTTGCCTTCCACGGCTCCTGTATAATCTTTGTGCTCCATCAACATGATGTAGGTGAAGGTATTAGGTATTAGGGATGTACTGTATATGTACTTTTTAACCAGTCTTTCCATAAAGTGATCCTGTAAGGGGGACTACAATTTGGACAGGTGTTGGCGCATATAGTAAGTCCCTGCCCCACTTCTTAGGATAGGACAGCCACCCACCTGTTGTTGAGTTAAACTCTTCGCCATATTGTGTCATACTGCTGGCCTAAGGCCAACTCATGACATCCCTGCCAAAGGCCTTAATATGTAGAATAAAGGAATGTCCACACCTAAATGCATTTTCTGCAATTTACTGTAGTTTTTTCGTGACATATCACTTTGACATACTGGTACAATCTTTGGTGTGGAACACCACATTCAAAATTAAACATTCTGTGGCAGTCATTTCAACACAGTGCAAGTACATATCTCTGAGGTCATCTTCCCTCCAAACCTCCATTCATCTCTTGGGTAACACCACAGAGTTGGGACCACTTTCCTGTGCATACTAAGTCCATAGCATTACGCTTCCATCACCAAGTTACAGAACCCACAGCTGAGGGTCAGGGGGATCATAGTGCTTCCTTTAGTTTTCTTTTCTCTTGCTTATGTCCCTTCCATAGCTCTGCCCAGCTGTACATGCTCCCAGATGACACACTCATTCCCAGGCTTTGCCAGTACCCACATCAGAGGACTATGTCCAGGCTTCCAAGCTCTTATGCACCCAACTGCAGGACCTGCAGAAAAAGGTCAGGGAAGACAGGGTGATTACAGCTATTCCTAGCATGTTCTGTATCACCTCCCCTAGGACTTCAGCCCTGCAAAGAGCCCTTTAGAACAGCAATGCAAGGGACTACATCTTGGCAGTTCTAGGTTATCTTGTTGTCATGCCTGCCTACTTGGGCTCCTCCCACATTTAAATTTACATTGGTATTAACTACACCCATGACATCACTAAAGGAGGGTTTACTCTAAAAGGGAGCTAACATCTAATTGCAACTTTCCCTTTACCAGCTAATTGCACCTGCCAACAATCTGCATGTAAAATAATTATAATAATAATAAAAGCAGTACATGTTGTATTAAAACATAAGCTAGTCTATTATAGTAAAAGGCAGTGCAAAAATGGGAAAAAAAGGATTTTTACGTTTTGGTACTGCCTTTTAATAAATTAATAAATTGTCAATTAATAAAAGAGCCTGTATTTTACTACTTTTGAAGACATTAGTGCAGAATTTTTGGAAGGAGTGTAAATATAGGCCCATAAATTCCAAGGAGCTGTAATCTATGTATGAGGCATAACTGTGTGGTGTGCAAATCTTTTTTTGTAAATAGGCTTATAAGTTGGTCCTAACACAAACTAAGTATATGAAGCATTAAATTGGCCTATTTTTAGTAATCAGAAAGGCTTGTCTACTTATAATAAAATCCTGCATTATAATTAGGCTGGGGTTCTTCTTAAAATGTACCAATTTTCATCATTTATTTGATGTAACATATTGTAATGTTTTCAAATCAAGATTACAATATAAAATTGACCTTGGCCCAAGGATATATTTCCTGTTATCTATATCTCTTTATTTAAATGTCATTCTTAGCAGAGAGTTATACCCAGAGGTTTTCCACTCCAAGTTGTGTCTTATAATAAGCCTTTTTATAAAACAAGTGGAATCATGTCAGACTATGGAGAGTAATGATATGCTAATATTTTACTCAGGATTTTTCCGTTTTACTCTTTAAATATATACACCCAGGGACAAAGATACTTCTGTTCTAACAGCAGATATTCTACATTATTAATAGTTTAATGAACTTTGCCACTTTAAAATTTTTAATGAGATCATACATTCCATTGCCTGAAATCTTCAACCACAGAAAATCATATCGTTTTCTCGCTTTGAATCCTAAAAAAAATCTAATTGGTTATTCTAAATATTCCTAGTAAAACTTTTTCTCCAACCTGTTTCATTAATCATCTCATCAGTCCTAAGGCTCAGTGTGTAACATTTTCAAAGTAAATTATTTTTCTTGCTTTATCATTAAAACCCACTAAGTTCAAAAGTTTCCCCAAAGAAAAAAAAACTATTTTCAAAACTAATTTTTATGTATTTCATTTAGTTTGCCCCTGTTATTCTTATACAATCGTTTTTTCTGCCAAGAGAAAGTGTATGGGAACCCAAGATAAACGAACGGGAGGCATCAATTTCTCAACACTCTTGGCGGAATGTATTAAAATGCATTTATGAGTTGACTGAAAAATAAATATGTAAAAAAAATGACCTATTGAAACATCATTCTTTAGACAATGCGAAGGAAATTAATATATAGCATACACACTGCTCATCTTTTTTCCATTTGGCTAGAATGATAGTCTACATTTTCCTGACATTATGACATCCTATAAAAACTAGTACGACTCTTTAAAGACTTGCCCATTAGGGTGATGGAGTGCATATTTTTAGAAACTGTAATCATGTAAAAAAAAAAAGATTTCTCTGTCATTATTCCCCAGCTGCATCTAAAATTAAAATGAGTTTTTTTCCTGATGGTTAATTCTTCAAGGCCCTGTCCTCAATTTGTGCATTTTTGGAATATGTTAAAGTACTGAGCAAAACAGAATTTTAAGAATTATGTATGGGGTCATTAGTAAGAATATTGTTTGGCCTTTGTAGAGTAGCATGTATTTGCATTATTTGTAATGACAGGTGCATAACATTTGCCAGGATAGCTCCTATATTTAATGGAAATTAAAGTAATATATCTCATCACTGCATTAGTATTGTACTTTATAGTCTTAACTTAGGATGCCCAGTGAAAGGGTTTGGGGCCAGGAGATAAATTTGCACCTGTTATGTTCAAAATCTTTCAGCTCAAAAACTATCTAGTCCAGCTAACATTATGCTATCATTCTTTAACATTTGCAAGCTAGTCATTAAAGTTGATAGTGCTATAATTTTCAGTACGCAACTGTTCAATTCCACAGTTGACTTAAATGAAAGCCAAAGTTATGTTTTTAATTGGGTCTATGCATTTGGCAGTTGTTTACTAAGTATGCAGAGACTTTTATTCTGTTGCCAGTCAATTCATATCCTTCAACCCATAATGCTTATAACCTTTCACCACTACTGACTCAAGTATTGTGGGTTCCAGTTACAGAATATCTATAGACTGCAATGTACTCTCATGTGAACCTTGCAGTTGAGTTAACACAAGGCAGAATGAGATTAGGCAACATTATTTGAGGTTGACCAATACTTGTGACTATTGAACTGTAGCATTTCCCGTTTGGGTCTTAATGTTGATAACCTCATATGTGTGTGTACACCATTTAACCACATTGTAATATACATTGTTACAATGTTTTCTAAAGAAAATAAAAGAGAACTATGTCTTTTGTTTTTTAAATCATACTTACCTAGGTGGATGCAGCATCAATCCATTTTGGCATCTGCCCCCCACCAGCTCTAAGGGTGAGAACTAAATGCTCATACACCACTGATTATTCAGTTCTCCCAGCTGCTCTGAGTAGAGAGCGGTGTCTCCTCTGTCTGCCCCCACCCCCCCTTCCTGAGTGCTCACTGGAGCACTGGACTGTGGACGGGCAGGAACAGCTAGGTCCAGCTCTCAGCAGCTTGCTGAGAGGTTGAGCCAGGTGCTGGTCCAGGCTCCTGTTTGGATCCCTACCATATGGTAGCGATCCTTCCCCAGCCTGGACCGGCTCTGTGTCGTCAGCTTACAGTAGGCTTTAGCACTCCTATGATCCACAGTAGGAGCTTATTTGGCTGTATTTCTCCTTTAAATGATTACCATCCAGATAATGGAAACTGCAATATGGAAATCTCCCAGAATCCTCAGCTTCAATGAATCTAATTAATCTTTTGACATGTATACATTTAAAGTGGTTGTAAAGGCTAATGATTTTTACCTTAATGCATTCTGTGCATTGAGGTAAAAAAAACTTTCCAACATTAGCTTCTCCCAACCCCCCCCTAAATACTTACCTGAGCCCCAACTTGATCCAGTGTTGTGCCTAAGAGCAGCATCTCTGCTCTCTCTCCCCACTGGGCATGGAGTCAGCAGTGGTGGAAGTCATTGGCTAAGCTGTCTATGGACACACACAGCTTGGATCAAGAGTGAGTCTGCATGTCTGCCCCCATAGCAAGCACTTAAAGACAGTGAAGAGGAGGAGCAGACAGCACAGGCGGGGGGACCTCAGAAGGAGGTTCAAGGCCACTCTGTGCAATACCATCACACAGCGCAGGTAAGTAGAACATATTTGATATTTTAATTGAAAAACAAAAACTTTTAGTAACACTTTAAATTGCCTAGTGACATAAATAAGATAATAAAGATAATTCTTTTAAATTACAGTAAAAAAAGTAAGCTTTTTTCCTATATTATCAAAATAATTGTGCAAGATGCTGCGCTACTACTTATTTTACCTTAGCAGCTTGTTGACACTATTATGTACTTCCCGCATAAATAAAACTATACAAGTAAGTGCACCGCTATTTACCAAACATGTAAAAATCAACACATAAACGTCATCCTCCTGTGCAGAAACAAAATTCTTGTCACTGTATATTGTACATAAAAAATGTGATCAAATTTCCATTCATCAGCATGCTCATTTTTACATTGCCAAAATAATACACATATATTTTAGAAAATCGCTCATCCAGAAAATTATCCTCTTGTGCTTTGATATCCAAATTGTAAAAATTTCCATATAACTCACTGCAAATCACTCCATCCACCACCTTGTGGTCACTCGTCATCCTGATTGTGCTCTCACTTTAATGCGTTGACCTGTATATTATAGAGGTCAAAATGAGTCTGTCCCCTTTTATGTAGCTGCACCATTCACCTATTTTCCTTTTTACCTTCCTAGAAATTGTCACTTAAAGGACAGCATACAGAACTCTTTTAGCACTTTCTGTTAAAAAAAAACACACACACATTTATTAAAAAGATAAAAGTATCGCCCTCACATGTTTTTTTGCACCAAACCCAAATGCACAAAAGTGTACTGCTTGTTAAACACAAATCCATAAGCCAAAAGCATTCAAATCAATATTGCTGCTCTCTCCTTGCATTTTAGGGTGCCTTATATACCTTTGGAACTTAACCACTTGCCCTCCAGAGGATTTACCCCCCTTCCTGACCAGGCCATTTTTGCGTTACGGAGCTGTGTTGTTTTAATTGACAATTGTGCGGTCATGTAACACTGCACCCAAATGAAATGTATGTCCTTTTTTCCCATGAATAGAGATTTCTTTCAGTGGTATTTGATCACCTGTACGTTTTTTTATTTTCTGCACTATAAAAAAAAAGACCAACAATTTTGAAAAAAAACCCAATATTTTTGACTTTTTGCTAGTAAACATGTCCAGTAAAAAAAATTTAAAAATCTAATTTTGTCATAAATTTAGGCCAAGATGTATTCTGCTACATGTCATTGCTAAAAAAAAATCCCTATACGTGTAAATGAATTAGTTTGCATGAAAGTTATAGCATTTACAAACTACAGTATATATACTCTGATTTTTTTTTTTCATTGTTTATTTTTACTATTATTGGAGGTGATCAGTGACATATAGCAGTACTGCAGGACTGCGGTGGCATTCTGACAATGGGGGGAACTGATTTGGTGTCACTGACATCCCCAGTGACACCAATACAGTGATCAGTGCTAAAAAAGAGCACTGACACTGTACTAATGGCACTGGGCAGGAAGGAGTTAACATGTGGGGCGGTCAGAGGGTTAACTGTATGTTGTTTTGCTGTAAGCTGTGTCTGTGTGCTTCACTGTAAGCACACTGCTTTGCATGGCTCTGCTATGCAAAGCCAAGCATAGCAGTGTGCAGAAGCTGACAGGGGAGAGAACTGTATTCTTTACTTAAAGTTCTCTCCCTCCATCAGTAATGCTCCTTGATCACCCGATGTCGGCGAGTAATCACCGGCAGTGAACTGGTGATTGACAACCAAGGCAGCGAATAGCGGCGCGAGTAGGACGCGCATGCACCGCCTACCTGGGAGTGTTGTGCACCCCTGCAGCCCTGCAGTTACTTGCTCTTATGCCTTGGTTTGTAAGCAGATCCACGTTGCAGAGCGAAAGGGTCTCCCTAGGTGGTATCTTGATGGTTTTTGGGAGATGTGTTCCAGCTAAAAACTCCAAGCTTGCAGCCTGTCCTTTTTAAAATCCCTCTGCAAAGGGGGGTGGCTCTAGTCTCTGCCCAATACAATATTTTGGGCAGGAGGTCAGTGGACTCTCAATTAAAACTAACAGCTTCATACTCCATGATATGAAACATAGGTGACAGCTGACCTGAGGAATGTTCAATTAAATGCTGGTCAGTTTTATGAGGTTCCAGCTTCTTTCAAGTCAGGGGAGAAGGTCTTATCTGTTTTATGATGGGTGAGAAAGGTTACACTTTCCGCAGACTGCTGGCACCAAACCAGGGATGCCTTCACCTGTGTTGACCCCCCACCATCTGTCACTCAGGAGATAACGTTTGCCTCTCAGGAAGGGAGGGGGTAGGGAATGAGGGCTGAGGAATACTTCCACTAAAAAGAAAAGAGAAAGGAGAACTCTGCGTCCAACTCTGATGGGCTAGTTCGCTACATTATTCACAACAAGCTGCTTAAGATGTTTGTCCAGCCAAATCTTTTCTGCATAGTTTTGGATAGAGTAGTCATAGGTTAAAAGTAAAACTCCTACTTGTTAGGCTTCCATCAGATAGATTTCCCTTTACTCACTGTCCCAGTAACAATGGTTTAACCAGACAGGAACTGGTAGAAAAACTGCAACAGGGTGACAGACAGCAATAAAAAGCAGACAGGGGTTTCTTGTCTTCACCTAAGAAAAAAGGTTTTTCTTTTTTTTCTGTCTGGTTTGAATAGCAGTATAAACTAGATCAGAGTTTTAAACAAGATCTTTACCCTAGGAACAAAAAATTAAAATTCAGCCACTACAATATATACTATACTGTAGCGGTTGACTTTTAATAAAAGGGCACTTACCTGTCCAAGGATCCAGCACCATCCTCACTCGGGACAGTTCTTTACTGGGCTTTGGGTCCCCAGCACCAGCATCTTTAGTGTGGGAAGCTGGCTCTGACTCTATGCGGCTTCACAGCCAGCTTCCCACTGGACATTTGCGAGCCATGCTGTGCTTTGTGAATGGGCCTGCAGTGTTCTGGGACCTCTGATGTGTCCCTAGAGACTGTGGGTAGAGGGGGGCCATCAAAACTAGGTACCAACTCCCCAAAAAAACCTAATGTACCAAAAGTTGTAGAGGAGGGAAAAAGTGGAACTTACCCTTTTGGGTGACTTTCCACTTTAATTCTTCCTTTTGTTATACAAAACTAAAAAGATGCCAAGAGGCTGCCTGCTGCATTCTGAACACAGGTGCTCAGCATGGACACCATGTAGGGATGGCTTTGCATTTTCTCAGTTAATGCAAGGCATTTTCTGAATGGATGATATCACTCTCTCCATCTCCACTAAACAAATGTAGGCTATCTGCAATGTACTAGAAATTAGCCTCTGTCACTGAATACAAGTCTTGGTGTACAGGGGTTTATATAATAATAATAATAATATAAGGTATTTGTTGTAGAAATATTTAAAGGCTAAGTGCACATTTTCATAAAAAAATTATTTCTGGATTCCTTTGATGTGTGGAAACTACTGTGCTGTTGCTTGTCTTGTTTATTTGCAATAAAACAGACTGAAAGTAAAAAATTAGGAATACCCATCTGTCTCTGCATTACTAAGCATATAGGACACATCAGTCCAATAGAAATCACCTAGGCGGAGCGTTTTTACTCACCCAAGGCTGCTTTCTCTTATTACTGCACATCATAGTCATTGAGACAGGGATGGGGATCAACAATAGTGGCAATAACCAACTTCATCTTGAGGCATGCACCAAACTGTTATTTGTATTTGTGACCAATCCCAGGGCTCAACATGTTACATGTGCATGAGAGGTTCAGAACCAAATGGGTGAACGCTGCACTGCTCTGTGACAGTATGGACAGTGCTACTGTAAGTGACATTTCTACTCACCTGAGTCATGCTCTTATTCTGTGTCTACTCTATTCATTCAAAGCAAGTCCCTAATATTTTATCAAAGGTGTACTTATCATTTAAAATAATTTTTAATTCATTTTTAAATATAACATGATATGTAACAGGGATAAAGAATGCTTTTTCTGTTTGCCTGACACTCAAGTTTCAGATAACTGCACCTTTTATTACGTCACCTCCTATTTATAAATTAGTGATTTATAGTTTACCATGCACCAATTGCTTTAAATTATACCTGTTATCTGGTCTAACCAGGTGAAAATGTGTAAACCTATATACAGTTGTGACCAAAATTATTCAACCCCCAATGCTGTAAAGGGGTTTAGGGACTATAGTGTACATTTGGAATTGTATTCAGAATCAAATCCTACAAGGACGTTGTAACTACCCAAATGCAACTAAAATGACATCAATTGTTTATGTAATACAGTAGTAAATGGTTCTTATGTGGTTTCTTCATTGCCACAATTATTCAACCCCTTAAAGACTACCACTCTGAAGAACAGAGGTTCATACAGGTGCTTTCCATCAGGTATTGAAAACACCTGTGGATGTCACCGAGCAGCAATCAAGCATAATAAGCACCAATTAGGCAGCTTTAAAATGACTGTGATACTCAGCT
Organism: Staurois parvus; assembly: GCF_062004578.1. Lineage (NCBI taxonomy): Eukaryota > Metazoa > Chordata > Amphibia > Anura > Ranidae > Staurois > Staurois parvus. The sequence continues at coordinate 1,792,381 of NW_028319098.1, forward strand.
CCTTCTAGACATTTACTGGTGTGGTTACAAACATGGTGAAGGCAAGAGAATGGTCCAGGAAGACAAGAGAAGAGGTGATTTCTCTTCACAGGAAGGGCAATGGCTATAAGAAGATTGCAAAGATGTTAAACATACCAAGAGACACCTTAGGAAGCATCATTCGCAAATTCAAGGCAAAGGGCACTGTTGAAACGCTACCTGGTCGTGGCAGAAAGAAGATGCTGACTTCGACTGCTGTGCGCTACCTGAAGCGTAGAGTGGAGAGAAGTCCCCGTGTGACTGCTGAGGAACTGAGAAAAGATTTGTCAGATGTGGGTACAGAAGTTTCAGCCCAGACAATAAGACGCACACTGCGTAATGAAGGCCTCCGTGCCAGAACTCCCAGGCGTACCCCCTTGCTGTCTCCAAAGAATAAGAAGAGTCGACTGCAGTATGCCAAAAGCCATGTGGACAAACCACAAAAGTTGTGGGATAGTGTTCTGTGGACTGATGAAACAAAATTAGAACTGTTTGGGCCCATGGATCAACGCTATGTTTGGAGGAGGAAGAACAAGGCCTATGATGAAAAGAACACCTTGCCTACTGTGAAGCATGGTGGAGGGTCAATCATGCTTTGGGGCTGTTTTGCTTCTGCAGGTACAGGGAAGCTTCAGCGTGTGCAAGGTACCATGAATTCTCTTCAGTACCAGGAGATATTGGATGGAAACGTGATGCAGTCCGTCACACACCTGAGGCTTGGGAGACGTTGGACCTTTCAACAGGACAATGATCCCAAGCATACCTCCAAGTCCACTAGAGCATGGTTGCAGAGGAAAGGCTGGAACATTTTGGAGTGGCCATCGCAGTCACCAGACTTAAATCCGATTGAGAACCTCTGGTGGGACTTAAAGAAAGCAGTTGCAGTGCGCAAGCCTAAGAATGTGACTGAACTGGAGGCCTTTGCCCATGAAGAATGGGCGAAGATACCCGTAGATCGCTGCAAGACACTTGTGTCAAGCTATGCTTCACGTTTAAAAGCTGTTATAACTGTAAAAGGATGCTGTACTAAGTACTAAGATTGAATGTCACTTGGGGGTTGAATAAAACTGATAATGCTGTGAGCACAGAAAAGACATTTGTGGTTATTTCATTATAACTGTTATGTTATATTTGTCTGACCTACAAGTGCCTCTTTAATGTAAATGTAAGCAAGATGACTGAATGATCAAAAGCAATGTCAAACTGGCCAAAACACTCAATTTCAGTGGGGGTTGAATAATTTTGGTCACAACTGTAGTAGCTGTAATGCTTGACCTAAGCAACAATAGTACTTATAATGAAGGAGCAATACAGATGCTATCTGCTACTTTGCTCTTGTTGTCCTGCAGCACCTCTAATAAAATTGATTTTTATCACATTTGCTATAAGAGAAATAACAGATAAGATTTTGTGTCATTCACTCACGTTATGTCCCTTCTTTGCAATTTCATCACCACTGCAGACATTTCCACTGCCAACCTGTCTAGGAACTGCAGCTGGAATATAGGGGATGATAATTATACTACACTTCAATCGAGGCTCATGTGAAAACGTACATATTGTGTTCAAATCCCAGATGGCAGTTGTGATAACATGGACCTCCAAATCATTGTTAGTGGAATTGTGTACATTTGCTGATTTTGCCCTTTGGAATAAGGGTGAATTTTATTAAAGGTGAACTCCAGGCAGATATAAAGAACATGATACAGCACTGAATTCATCATTGAATCGTTAACTGTAAATTTTAAATGCAGCTATTTGATTTTGACTTGGTACTAGCTTTTTGCAATACCCTATACAGCAGCACTTCAACTGGCAGAGGGAAGGGCAGGACTACAACCCAATCATGTATGCTACAAACAAATGTGTTGTCAAGGAACAAGCTGACAGGAGGAGAGAGCAGAGTGAGCAGAGGGAGCAAAGTTAGCAAACTGAGTTTGAGAGAATACCACTGTATTCCTTAAAGATGAATTGCAGGTATGTATATTTTTACATAGTTACACTGGTCCAGGTTTGACCAATATAACTATGCGTATACCATACATACCTTCTTCTAGAAGCTGGAAATCACTGTAGTAGGATCTCCACTAGCTCTTGGGTCCCATGCAAAGAGGCTGCCTGCTGCATTCTGAATATATAAGGTCAGACGCTCAGCATGAGCACCATGTAGAGAAGGCTTTTTGCATTTTCTCAATAAATACAAGGCATTCTCTGATTAGATGACGTCACTTTCTCCATCTAGTCCAATCAGAGAATTATTTGCATTCATTAAAAGAGTGCAAAACATTATCTGAAAGTGGCCATCCTATTGTGTCCACAATGCAGCAGGGCAACCACTCGGTACGTGATTGGAAAGCTAGTGAAAATCAGCCATTTCCAGCTTCAGGAGCATCACTTTTTCACATGCCCTCACTTAATTCTTGTTGCCAACCTCCCATGGTCTGCTCAAGCCACTCGAGGGGTGGCTCTGCCCCTTCTACACAGCAGAAGCCACACAGAAAAGACAGGAGTATAACAGCTACCATCTTGGTGATTAGCAGTGAAACACAGCCAACACCATCTTGTTGACTGGCTAGCCTGGATCCAGGGATTTCTAATTTCCAATTGAGCTCACGTGGGACAGACAGGGACAGCCAAAGGGCCAGATGGGGTCTGGGGGCTGTGAAATGCCCAGGTCTGTTCTAGAGCGATCCCACAGATCTGGTATATACATAGTTACATTGGTCTAAGCTGGACCAATGTATCTATGTACAAATATCTATACCTGGTATTTTTGTAATTCTTTAAAGGAGAAGTACAGCCAAAGTTGGTTTGGCTGTACTTCATCTGTGGATCACAGGAGTGCAGTTTGTTCTGCACACTGTGACCTGTTTTCAGCTAAAGCCCACTGTTGGCTGACATCACAGAGTCAGTCCAGGTTGGGGAAGGATCGTGACCATATGGTTGGGATCCACCCAGGAGCCGGAACCAGCACCTGGCTCAGCCTTTCAGCTGCGCTGCTGGGAGTCTGAGCCAGCCGCTTCCTCCCTACCCTAGCCTGGTGCTCCACTGAATTCTGGTAGGGCAGACAGGGGTGACTGACATTCAATGCTCTTTGTGCAGAACGGCAGGGAGCACTGAGCGAACAGCAGTGTTTAGAGCTGGAAGTGGACATATGGAGCATTGGATCAATGCTTCATTCACCTAGGTAAGTACAATTTTTTTAAAAATCCCAAATTTCTCTTTTAGCTGTATTTGATGTAATCCTGGTTACTTTGCTATGTGAAGTGGCCATATAAATCTTAGGACTAGATGGACAGAAATAAAAACACTTTGTTAGGTTAAACAGCTCTCATGCTAGGCTCACGCGATTGCAGCTTTGTGAACTGTGTTTGCACGAGCACGGCAGCCCTTTCATTTGAATGAGATGCTGTGTCTGCCTTTAACACAGAAAAAAAGGTCCTGCAGCATTTTGAAAATGCAGCGGCTGTCACATCCCATGTTGCTTTTGCACCATGTGATTTTCCTGCAGTTCCCGCACCTACAAAGTGCTGCGATTTTAGATGTGTGTGGGTGCCATTATAAATGTATGGTAGCCCCACACATTTTTAACGAGCAGCGTGTTTTAGCTGTGGATGGTTGCGGGTTCCACAACAGGTGTGATTCTCATACACGCAACCAGGGGCGGACTGACAACTCATGGGGCCCCCCGGGCAATAGGGGATCATGGGGCCTCTGTGTCCTTGCCCAAACTCAAAAAAGCCTATGAAAAAGGTACCAGGGGCATCTCATGGGACCCCCTACTGACCCAGCGCGCTCGGGCAGTGCCCGAGATTCCAAATGGTCAGTCCGCCCCTGCGCGCAACCACCTGCAACAGTGTGAACCTAGCCTCATACTGTATATTTCTCATGTATTTCATCTGTGTATTTAGATGTGTGTGTGGAGTTTACCTTTAATTTTTTTCCTTTGATAATTCCCATTTATTAGATATGCTGGGTTGCTTCCAGTGTAATTGCTACATTTAACCATAAAACTTTACAAAAAAAATGTTTTATTGAGTGCCTCTCACTTGACAACCCAGGGTAAATTTACTATAACTGGTGCGCTCAGAATGTGGTTCAGCTGTGCATGGTAGCCAATCAGCTTCTAATTTCAGCTTGTTCAATTAAGCTTTGGCAATGAAACCTGGAAACTGATTGGTTTTTATGCTGAGCTGCATCACATTTTGCACTCTCTGGTTTTAGTAAGCAACCCCCACTGTGCTGAAAGCCAAAATAAAGCTTTCGAATAAAGTGGATCAATTTTTGTCTTGAATATGAAATAACCTGCACTTTGGAAACATATGGGATAAGCCTACCAAAGGCTAAAACAGCAGTTGCATACTTGTAGTTTCACAATCTGTGTTCTGCTCCATCCCATGGTCCACCTATGATTCTTTAAGTTCCATCGAAAATAACAAAAGGAGACATGCGTATGTCTTTGAATTGAATACCACAGCTACCAGCTGTTCTTTTTAAGATCTAAATTCATTTGTTCCTCTTCTCTTTCTCAGAATAAATCCCCTATTTTAGTTATGATCTATTGAGGTATACACATTCACTGCTATAAAATGTAGGGTTTTATGTCCTTCCTACATGTAGAACAAATTACTACTGTAAAGAAAATTAATGGTGATTCTTACAGCAGCCAGTTATATGTTTTATTCATGTCATAGTCTCATTTCAAAAAAGACACAATGCAGTTATTTGAAATACATTCCAGTTCTTTTGTTCCCTTCAAAGATAAGCCCTGGTATTTTTTAGGTCTTTTTGTTTGTGACCATTGATATGACATTCTACTTTTGTAGTGAGCAGTCACTGTCCCTCATTGTCTGAATAACCTGTGGTGTACCCTTGTTTCCTGTCTTAGAAAGTTAAAAGCTGTAGAACATGTACCAGACCATCACAGGACAAACAATGTAACTGCAGTTTTCTCATAGAAAAAATTCTGTTAACTAACCACAGGAACAAATTTACACTTTGTGCACCCCTCAGCCAGCTGTTTCTTCCTCCTACCCATAGTTGATTTGTAAGCAGGTCCCTAGTTGGCCACCAGCAATGGGCATGCTGGCTCCCTTATTCTCCTGAAACAAGAATGACATGGCCTACCACCCACATTGCCTATGGAGGAACTCCGCTATTTTGGTTATTCATGTACTCACAGCCTGAGGCCCCCTTCTCTAAATAAAATGATTGTTCACATAAATAGTCTTTGTGAACATTTTACTTCAAACTTGAACAGAATGAAAAGTATCTTTCAGTCAGGGTACATAACCTATTTTTATTCATTCGCCGGGTAGGTGAATATGCTATTTTAACTCAATCCAGCAGGGCAGGATACATGTTAGCAACCTAAACTTTGCAATACATGACAATCTCTTGTTTGCACCTGGATTCTTTTATTTTTCCACTGATTGCCAGAAACATGATGTGCAGGTGGCCAGGAGCTTCTAATGCAGGCAACAACTTATGTAAGCTTTGTAAAAATGCATCCCTGACTGCCAACCCCTAAACTACTTGACATGTACCATGACTGGCTTCAAGTGGCTATACCGGGGTTATGGCTGCAGCTGTGTCCAATAACCCCAGTATTTTTTTTCAGCTGGCAATGCTTTTTCATGTAAAAGCAATCCTAGTGGCTGATTAGATTGGATTGCTTTTACAGCTCTTCTACAGTCTCTCCCATGCGATCAGAGAGCCCAGTATATGATCCAGCAGTGCTGCCGGGTTATCATACAGCTGACCAGAGACCGCAAGGACCCCATCATCTCTATGGTCTAGGAGACAGGAAGTGACATCATGATGTCACTTCTGGTTCTGACAGATGTTAGAACTGTCTTTTTTTTTTTTTTGTAAAGCATGAGATCAATGTGTTTTTTTCTTTTTTTATCTCATGCCTTTCAGGAGAGAAGAAAGAACTGGGTTCTTATAGAACCCAGATATATTCATAAAGAGGACATATCATCATTTATTTCTATCACAGGGGATGTTAACATTTTTTGTAATATGAATAAATTCATAATACGTAAACAGTGTTTGTACCATGCATATGAGGCAATACCCTGCACGTTATAGCGAGAGCAATCATTCTAGCACTGGGCCTCCTCTGTATCTCTAAACTCATAACCTGTAAAATTTTTAAAAACATCAACCTATGGAGATTTTTAAGTATTGTAGTTTTCCACCATTCCACAAGTGCATGCAATTTTAAATCAGGACATGTTAGGTATTTAATTACTCAGCGTAACATCATATTTTATATTTTACCGAAAATTGGGTTATATATTTTTGCATTAAAATTCGTTAGAGTATATATTTGTTTCCCAAAAAATTGGGTTTGAAAAACCGCTGCACAAATACCATGTGACATTAAAACTAGCAACAACCACCATTATATTCTCTAGGACCTCAGCTAAAAAAAATATATAATGTTTGGAGGTTCTAAGTAATTTTATAGCAAAAAAATGCTGATGTTTACTTGAATAAAAAGTGTCAGAAAAGGCCTGGTCTTCATGTGGTTAAATAGAGGCATCTGGAGAGAGTTAATTTTGCTTTAATTAAAAGGATTAAGAGAAAAGAGAACACAGTTAAAGGCAATCAGACAATATTTGCAAACCCTAATACAAATTAAAATCAGTAGATATTATAGTAGCTGCAATAATATAAACCGAAACGAAAGTGGGGAAAATAGCCTCCGATATACATGAAACCCGGCCAAACAAATAAATAAATCCATGTAAGGGGAAAATGCACAGTTAGCAAGAAAAGAGAATTTAGCATGGCCTGTCAGGTCAAATCAATATCAATAAATTCAGATGTAGGTCCAATCAACATCTGCTGCCGAAATAGGCTGCTAGAATGTTTTAATAGTGACTGTGGGCCAAACAAACAGCAGATCCATAGTACAGTTCCATATCACTGATTAAGGAAGTAGATTAAATATTATTATTGTACATTGCATGTTAATTATTTAGCATTCAACCTTTACATTTATGATTTTGTCTTGTTCTATAATAACCTGTAGCAATGTACCACATGTTGAGTAATCCAATACAATATCATTAGTCCCCTATAAAGAATCATTAATGTCAAAACTGATATTTAAGTAATTTTGAATAGGTTTGTAAATTGAAGCACCACTCAGCTTGTTTTAGCTCCTATTCTATTCACACCTTTCTGTGTACATTAATGCATGCCTTTCTGTGTACATTAATGCACATTTTGTTGTGTTTTGGACCCCCTACATTAGGCATTCCACTGACTTTTAATGGACAATTAACAAACCAAAACACATAAAACATATATTTGCATTATTTCTATATGCAATGCAGAACACAAAAATGCAGAGAGCATTCACATCTGTGCATTTTGGTGCACTATAGCATGTGACCATTATTTTTAATATACCATATACTGTATGTGCATTGGGGTACCATTCAAAATTTCTTTCATATACCATGTGTCACATTGTATTAATAGCATTATAACTCAGGTTTCAATGCATGTCCATGCAACGCAAAGGTAGAAAGTGGTCTGTAGGGGTTTCTTGTATTTAAACATTTGTTTGCAACAGTACTGCTCCTCCGATAAAATCAATGGAAATGTAAAAGTAGCTAATAAAGAGATCAGAGGCAGCTCAGAAGGAAACATCTCAAATGCAATCTGAATGTACCAAAGAATGCATGCTGCATTTACCTGCCTACACAAGTCATTAGATACTCTGAGAGCAACATCCTCACATTTTATTTTGCAAATCTAGAATAAATATTACAAGAAGGAGAGCAAGCCTCTTGTGAACTTCCAGTCTTCCAGAAGTTTGAATATCTACAGCACCGAATACTTGCCACCACAAATATACATACAAAAACCATGGTTTTATACAAATAAAACACCATACTACAAGCTAGATTTACTTCTGCTCAATTTGAATCTGCTGATGTCATAACATGACATCATAATTTAACATAAAAAGTGGGATTGGTCATGATGGTGTTCAAAGAAACTGAAACTTCAGTAAACGTTAAAGCAGGACACTGCCGTGTAGAGGTGGAGGCCCTCTTTATAAGATAATATGCCTCACCTTCTTTGGATAACACCAGAGCTTACATTTTTTATTATATCATAAATGACAAAAACATTCCTCTAAAAGTTATTTCTACCATTAAAGAGTATAATTTAACTTAGAATAATTATATAACATATTAGCATAACAAAACCAGGAAAGAAAAAAAGGTAAGTATATGCATTAGGACATCATTATTGTGATCAGCCAGTTGAGAAAAAAATAAGAATTTTAAAAATCTGTATAAAAAAGAACAATACAAAGTTTTTATTTAAATCCATTTTTATAGATACTGATAGCCTTTCACAATATTGTTTACTCCTAGTTGATAAGCTATTTTAGAGCCTCAATAAGTACGTGAATGATGAAAGCGCCTATTCAAAACTTTAATAACCAGCTGTCCTGCTACAAAATATGAGAAAAGGAAGAACTGTCAGTAGATGGAACCTAACTGACTGGTAATTGTGTGACTAGTAATTAACTGGCTCATAATTGTTTTTCTCCAGATGCTTTTGTGAAAATATTCATTTCAAGCAGACTGCCAAATCCACTGAAAGAGCAATTTGCTATGTAGACGATTGGAAATAAATTATCATTTAATTTTAGATGCACTCAACTTTTTTATATTTCTTTTTAACCTGTTTAGAAACTTTAACTCTTTATCAAATGATGTCCATTGATATTGTATATCACATCTTGATTATTTCCAAGTAACAACTGAAGGAATAGTTATGCCCCTTATGCCCTAAAACAAAATAAGCTCAAGGCAGCAAGTAATATCAGTCGTTGAGCTTATTCTTATTCATATCTAGATATCACAGTTTTGCTAAACTCAAGAATTTACCATTCATTTCATTCATATTGATTAGACTTATGTTCTTTCTTATGCACCAGCAACCTCAATTGTATGCAGTGTAACTTACCTCTAAGGGCCTGGTCACACCACAATGCATTAGGCTGTACTGGGCAGTGCAGTCCAATGCATAGAGAATGGAATGTGCTTTGTGTCACTGTTGTGGTGTGAGCCGAAAAAAAAGTATACTACTGCCAATTATACGTAGAACAAGAAAAACTGCTACCTACTTCGTAGAAAATCTATGTTCTGTATACAATAGTAATACGCTGAAAAGATTACTTAACTTAGGTTAGAGTGTCACAATCTCCATAAGCAATGCGAGGACCCAAGCTTACTCTACAGCGATTGCAGGAGATAGGGCAAAAAACGTCTTCTTCCGTCAGAGCTCTTCCTTGGTGTTAAGTCATCTTAGAGTCCTCCTTGTCAGTCTAACCTGACGACCTTTATTTGAAAAGTTTACTATCCCCACATGGGTGTGGCCCCTTTCACAATTCAGCATTTCAATGACAGAAACATTCTCCAATTTGACCTCAAGATGGCACTGTGGTATCATACATGGCATAGGTCATATATGTCAAAAGTCAAGCTGTGTTTGGCTATGGATACAGAACAATAGACTGACAACTGTCAACTGAAATACAACATTGGTATCTATGTTACCATTGTATCTAGCGGCATTTGTTTGAGCAGTATCTCCTCAAACTCCAAGGAACTTAAAGTCTGTCTCCAAGACAAACAGTTTGAGGAAATCAGTACAGATATACTGTGTGTATGTATACATATATGTATAATATATATATATCTCAAATGCAACACATTCCTCCCTTGATTTTCACAGACTCCACACTCCTAAAAGTTCATTAGAACGTCTGTTGGAAACAATTCTAGGCTTGTAACACATCAAAGTCCTTGCTCTCCACAGCTCTTGCAGCCTTCCATCATTCTGCCCGTCATGAAGCCACTTTCTCTGGTCTTCCTATGGATTAAATAGGAGACAGCCTGTGGAGTGGAAAACAAAATGGATTATCTGTTTCTTCTACATATACAATACATATATAATAGACCCTGGCCCTTCAGCTACAATCCCTCTTCTAGTTGGCTTCTTGCCTGGATCTCTGACCAACACTTGCCACCTGCCTGTATCCACTTCTGATCCTCTTAAAGAACATTGATAGGGAGGAGGGTAAATATTCCGATACTTCCCAGACGATCATTGCTGTTTATTTTGGAAGGTTTGATGTTATAGAGCCTCACTTTCCACTCTTGCTGAGAAGTGTCCACTAACCAGTCAGAATACTAGCCACTGTCTTGAAGCTCATCCGTCAATGCAAATATAACTTCAAACCTTCCTGCCAGATCCCCTCTCATTCTTAGATAGGCCTCAACTTCAGATATGTCATTTGTGGTTTCTATGTCATGGGAAGCAGTAATTTGGTACCTGTTCAATTCTGTTCTTTCAGGAACCTTACATAAATACTGCATTCTGCACTCCAGCTGTGGAATCTGTACCCCAGCCCCCACCATCCTCTCATGTGGTGTACTTTTGGCTATTGGCCTATAATTTAACAACAGAACTGCCTGTGTAAGAACCTGATCCCACCCCCTTAGTGTGTGTTTGAGTGTAAGTTTGTGTATCTGGTCCTTTAATAGCCTGATGTATCTTTCAATCAAACCACCTGCCTGTGGATGGTATGGGATGTGGCACAACCAGTACACTCCGGAATCTTTGGCCCATTGCTGCACTGTTGATCTGGTGGATTGTGAGCCATTATAACTTTGGACCTGTTTGGGACAGCCATAAGCAACAACAAGTTTCTGAAGCAGTTGAAGTGTTGCAGCTTGATCTGCGCATTTTTAAGGATGAACAAGCAAAAGTCCTGAATAGGTGTCCACTGCAGTCCAACAATATCTCAGTCCATTGTTTTTCAGGGCAGGAGACCGCTAAAGTCAATCTGCCAAAAATCTACAGGCCTCTCACCCCTCTTAATCGACCCAGCGAAGTACTTTTGCAATGGCCATTGTCGAACATCTCCACACACTGTACAGTTCCCTATTACATTCTTCATCATGTCCATGGGTATGGGCTATACTCTCTGCTGAGCCCATTTATATGTAGCTTTCTTCCCCAAATGTGCAGATTGTGGGGCCAGTTGGACAAGTTCATCAAGTTAGGATCAACTGGCACAACTGCATTAACTTTTGTCTGCCAGCCTATTGTAGTTCTCGAAGTCTGGGACGAGGAGCATATTTGATTCCACATGCCCCAATTTTATGATGCGGGAGTGAGCTTCCTTCCAGATGTAGTCCCAGAATTCCTTGCCACCCCACACAACCTTTCCATGAACTTGCCATTCATTGGATTTTCTTGTGGACATCCAAGTTGTCAGTCCTTAAAGACCGCCCAGCTGTCAGTGTAGATAGTGCCATGGGAAAAAGGATCCTCCTGCAGGATTATGTCTCTACTCAGGTTGTAGGATGCTGCTGTCCATTGATGCCCAGACAAGGTGACTATGGCTGACCCATCAGTGAACCATGCTGACTCTTTCGTGTCTTCTGACAGAGACTTAAAAGTTGGAGCCTCTTGAATGGGGTATGACTGTAGCACAGGAATTTCATCTGGCTGGGTGCTGGTAAAAGTGACAAGCCCTGCCAAGTCTTTTGAAATGTATTTGACATCCCCAGCTGCAATGCCCCCTTTTTCTTGAAGGTACCACTCCCATTTCATCAGTGTCTGGTTCTGAGCTACAGTTGCCCTAGTGGCAGTCCATTATCTCTCACCCATCTTACTATTGGCAATGTAGTATGTATGGTGACTGGGTCCTTTCCTGTAATGGTCTCTGTAGCAATTGTACATACAGATATGGACGCGGACATCCATGTTGCTAAAGATCCTCCATCTTGTGTCATTCTCACTCCAAATCAGTCCCTAGATTACGTCTACCGAGAGCAGAAAGCGATATCTCCCTAACCGTCCCAAGCAAATATGTCATATTTGGTGTCTGGGCATTCAGAATATCATTCTGCATATTATCCTACCAGTGGATAGGATGCTAAATGTACCTATAGAAGGTTTTTGACCAGGGTATAACTTAGGAGGGATTTGGTTCTAGCCTGGGTCTCCACCTAAACCCCCCTCCCCAAATGAGGCGATTGGCCCTTGACTTCAGTAGACACCCCCTGCTGGTGGACTAGAAAAGAGGCTGTCAGGCCTGAGAGAGGTAAGATGAAGAGATCTCCCTTTTAACAGCAGGAACCAAGTTTGGGAGAAACGGTACCCTTTTGTTCATGACACTTGAATCTGCTTAAAACAAGGACTCTGGCAAGTATTCTACCTCTCTAAACTTCTTTCTGTTATCTCTCTGCTGTGTTATTGCTCTCTGTATTTATATATATATATATATATATAATGGCTACATCTTTTTCTGTAAATATTTTTATTGAACCATTTTGAACTTTTTAGTAATAAATCCTATTTTCTGAAAAGTGTTGAACTGTTTCTAAAGCTCTTTAATGCAAACTAAGAATTCCTGTCTCTGAAGAGCGCTACTGTGTGTTTTAAACTATGGCATACATCTGCCTGCAGTGACAATGTGTATACAGATGCTTATTGAAACATCCTAGTGTTACTGCTAAGATTGGCGAGTTTCCTCCTTCTCTGTACAAAAAGGCGGTGGTGGCAGTGTGAAGGGGTAATTGCGTAATTAACCTGACCCAGTAACAATCGCTCTCAGGCTGCGGCACATAGATTGTGGACCAGTGAGCTGTAAAATCTTTGTGCAGGGTGCAGCTGAGCGTGGCATTGTTACGCACGGGACAGCGTGGTTTTAGATTGGCTAGTCCTTCGGTCACAAGTTGGTGAGAAGTGCTGGGGGTCTGGCACCGTGCCCGTCACAGTCTCTACATGTTGAAGTGCTGTGTAGGCCCCAGATACTTCTCTAGGGGCATGTATCTCTTCTATGCCCATCAGTTGCTTGGACGAAAATCCCATGGGTATTGCTCTCCTCTCCTTTCTTTTCATTTGGCTGCCACAGACTCCAAGATATGGTACCATCCTGCTCCACTACATCCAGCTAAAATAATAATCCTTGTCTCACTAGTCCCAATCCCTGATGCTGCAACATGGTTTCTTTAGCAGCAAGGTCTAAGGATCCCTACTCTCAACAGTTCTTGAATAGTCTCCCCAATTTCTTTGTGGCCTCCAGAAAGTCTGTACTGCTTGAGGCAGACTGTCTTCTCTGGTGGAGGAATGTAGACAGAGTCCCATTTTGCATGACCTCTGACCACAGCCTATACTTCCCTAATCAGATACACTTTATCAGAATACCCATATGTGAATGTACCCATTTCAGTCTGAATTGGCAGGCTATGAAGTACATCCATCCCAAGAATTATTTTGGGTAACTCTGATACCAAAACGTTTGAACAAAATCCTGGTTCCCAAAACCTTCTACATGAATTACTTCTCCTTTGTGATGGGAAGAATTTCCTTGCAAAAGTGTAACTTCAGCTCCATTATCAACTAAAGCCATCACATGTGTAGGAGAAGATGACTTCCCCCACTATACAGTGACAGGTGCATATGGGCATTGGTCTCCTGCTGTCACTGTCCTCACTGCTATCACAGGAGACCCGCCTTCCCTTCATAAAGGACAAGGAACCTCCATGTCCCCCTTTCTGAGTCTTTCCAACTCCTCCCCAGCATAAAGGGATTTCGGTTTGGGTTTGGGTTCATATGCAGTTTTGGGAATTGGTTTGGGGCTAACAAGAGGGGCCTGTTCTCTTTCTTCTAAATCTAATTTGATGCTATCTTCACTAGGAGTAGTGTTCCTAATTCTGACAGGTTTCCCCACTAACTGCTTCCACCTATTAAGCAATCCTGCAGTACTGTAGAAATCCCATCTATCTCATCTTTAGGCCTTTAATAGGTCCACCCACCTTTGCTTCCTAGAGATAACTAACTTTGTTTTCTCTTCACCTCCTGTTTTCTCTCCCACATTCCCTTTCTTCTCTGTTCTTTTCTGCTTGTTTTCTTCCTGTCTGGCCTTGACCTTATCTACTGCCCTGACAGGTTTTATTTTAGTCTCTTCTAGCTCCCCAACTGGCTTAAAGGGTAGTGGCTTCATGAATTTTGCTATTTAATCCCAGGCCCCCCAACAAGGACAATAAGAGATTAAGTGGCAGACTTCATCAGCTTAGAGCACAGAGCAGACAAAAAGCGTTCCACATCTGGACCCATCCATTCTGGAAACTTATTTAATCTAGATATACAACCCATCTCATGTAACGTGGAAATGCCTTCTCCTATCATTCTCCATGAGTAGGCTCTTTCCAGATCACTAAGATTAGCATATACTTGGACAATCACATCTCTCAAGTGGTCTAACAGTAAAAAATTTACAGTAAACTCTCGGGCTTTTCCCATAGCCTCAAGCAATTGCAGATCATGAGTTAACACTCCCAAATCAACTGCTACCTTGCCTGATAAAACAACACTGTCTGCCCCTTCATCCCACAAATGTAGAAACCAACTCATTGGGGGTTCCCCAGACCTCAGTTTATATTGTTTTGCCAGCTCATGGAGTTCAGTGTGTGTAAATTCCCTTACTTATTCAAATTCCACATTTCTGGGGTTGCGGTAATGCACCTCCCCATCTGCCATATTTTCTATATCATGTTGCCTTTTCCTGTGCTTAGTAATGAGAGGTCTGGCACACTTTTTCTTTCCCACTAGAAGATCATTATCAGAAACAGCAAACTCTGTCTCCTCATCCTCATTTTCCCACATTTGAGGAGAGCACATCCCCACAATCCCAGGTTTGTGATGTGACAATGGCACGTACCCTGGGTTTACTAACAGGTTTACAGGCCTTCTTTTTCCTTAACCCCTTCACCCCGGCCGCACACAAATGTGTGGCCTCCCGGCGTCTGGGCCTAGACACCGAGCGGTCGCACATTTGCATTAATATAACAAAAAACATATGTGCTGAGAGCGCGCGCCCTGCGCGCTCTCAGCACACATGTGAGGTACTCACGGAAAGGTCCCGGTCCGCTCTTTCAATTCGGGACCTTTCCCGATCATGTGACCGGCCGTGACGTGACGTCACGGCGGCCATATGACACTAAGCCCCGCCCCATCCCGCCCACCTCCCGGCGCAGGAACTCCTCTTCACACCGGGGCGATCTGGCGTGAAGGGGTTAACGCATTAATTGATTTGGTAATGAGGGCTGAATTGAGGGTAATTTGGTATTTGGTAATGAGGGCTCTTGCAAACAATCAGCCTGACTAGCAGTTGAACTTACACACTGTGAAGCAACTGCTAGCTGGTCTTTCAGTGCCTTAAGCTCTGCCTCTGCCTTCTCCCTCCTCTGTGATTCAGTATAGAGAGCATGAAGAAAGTACCAACCCACTCTGGAAACTGTCCTCTTCTCTGCTTTACTTAAATCAAACCCCTCAAGGATAAAATCTACAAAATTATCTGAGATTTTATCACCCTACCTTTCATTCATGGGAAAAGAATACTTTACAAATTCTTTAGCAAGAGGCTCCCACTCATTGCCTACTGTTCACTAGAAACCTCTGCAGCTTTGTTATTCCTAAACAGCCTATGCAGCATTTTTACCTTGCACAAGCCACATAATACACCACTGAAAACTTTAGTACAAATCCCAGACAAGCCCCTAATTGTTTTGCTTGGTGTCTACTAAAGGTTACTCTGCGTTACAAGCAAGGAGAATTAGACCTCCATAGTGTATTAATGTGCTTTTACTAAATGAAAATACTGTACATAGAAACATTTACAATTATAGGAATACAACACAAGACGAAACTTGATGTCTGTCTCCAAGACAGTCTGAGGAAATTAGCACACATACTATGTGTGTGTATATACAGTGCTCAGCATAACTGAGTACATCCCAACTGATTTGCCAGAAAACCTTTACTTCCCTTTCAAAAATACAAAATATTCCCACAACTGCGGGCCATTGATTGCAAACATGATTTGTTAATTTGCACACACAAAAAAGTAGTTTTCCTAACAAATTCATTCACGATCAGGTTGCAAAAAATAATACACCCCAATGAAATTCTTATAAGCAAAGCTAAATTTTAGGCAAGAAAATCCTAATTAACATGAATTCAACTACTGGTGAGTCTAATTATTCAGAGTGACTAGTGAGAATCAACACACCAGGATCTACAGATCTGCCCACTTATTGGCCAGGTGGATTATGATTGCTGCAGCTCTCGGGACTTATAACACATGGTCAGTGAGCTTGCAATTATGTTATTTCCAAAACAGATCTGGTGTCACTATTGGATGGATACTGAAGTGGATGTTCTCCACTCCCCACGCAATATTTTGGTAATGACCTTGCTGCCCTGCTCTGGATATCCATTACTGTTTTTATGGGCAACCTGCTATCCCAGCATCTGTTGAACTACTTTACAATTATCCAGCCTGTACCCGTAATGTGGTTATACTATCCGGATCAATGTGCCATTTCACTATTTTCGGATTTAATGGGCTTGTGATCACATACTAAAATCTATATGCAAAACCATCTTACAGTTGATATCTATGATTCCTCCGATTTCCACTTACAGGATCATTAACAGTGGTTTTGGACTTACCACTTAAGGTCTTAGTGTCACGCAATTTCAAGGGAATTACTTCCCATCATGAGCATCATCCATATCATATCATACTCATTTAGAGTGAACGGGAACAGGGGTTTATATACATGTAGACCTCACGATGCTGTATTTATCTACTATTGATAGTGTCACATATTCCAGGATTTGGGACAGATTTCCATGGGGAACACATGCATACAGTATAATTGACGTCTTTATAATGACATTGTTTTTTAATTTTTTTATGTGTATTACTGAGCACTTTGCGTTAACTCTATTTTGTTGCATTGCAAAAAAATTTTTTGCCATGAATAAATAAATATTTTTACATCGCATAGTCTGATACAAGCCTTGTTTGCTGTCGAATTAACCACTTGTCCCATGGTGTGGGCTTTACCCAATCATGCAACTATTTTGTTTTTGTGCCTGACTATGGTTTAGACAGCAACACTTATTTAGAGATTGGGCAATCTGTTTTTTCCTATACTTCCCTCTAATCCTCCTTTTTTTTTTCTTAGTAAAGCAGCAAATTTGACCTGGTATCAGCCTCTTGCAGTCATTGAACAGCCGAGCTGGAGTGTTACAGGAAGAAGCAGTACAAAGAGAAAATCATTTCATATGTTGACAAATGTTGATAGGAAGATAAGCAGAATAACGATAATGAAGAAATGAGCTCACCACTGTGCCACCTCTCATTTTTTATCCAGTCACAGGCTGGGATGTGACCTAGGCCTAGAGGAAAGGGGATAACTTATGCTGACCATTAGGGATAAGCTTGGGTTCGCTCCAAACCCATGTTCGGTTGAACCTGGAAGAAAGCTGTCAATGCTGTCCCAGTCAATTGTAGGCTGGGCATTTCCTACTCAGCAGACGCATATACACAAAGAAGTGGAGATGCTCATAACACCATTGACCAAAAATGGCCAGTGGCAAGCAACAGGATACTAATTTTTTTCCTAAATAATGTGGAATTGTACTTTAAATTTAGGTGAAGAACATTACTTTTTCTGTCCTGAAATAAGCCTGAAATTTTTTCTTGCCTTCAAGGAGTGGTGTAAAACAAGGTTTTCACCTCACCTCCTGGACACTCTGCTGTTTTATACACTTATGAAGATGTTCAATGATGCAGATATTGGGGCTGGATATTTAAAGAAGTATACAGGAGGCTGTTCACCTAGCATTGTGAATGTTCACTTTGCAAAATTAAAAATACAGGGGCTGTGCACCTGGGCATTTTCCATCTGTGTCATGTCCATGGCAGTGGGAATAGATGTGATCAAGGGAGATGCCAAGACTGGGGTTATTATGTAACTGCCATCTTGGGTAGCACAAAGGCTAAAAATACATCTGGTACAGGACTTTGCTCTGGGGTTTGGGACAGCAAATGCAATGGACTGAAAGATGGCACATAACACCCCTGGCAAATTGGGCACGAGGTATAAATGTATAAATATCACATTAAAGAAAATAACAATCATGTGAATCACATGAATATCTATAACATTTAAACTGGATAACCCAATTTCCTCAGTAACCACTGCAGTGTGGATTTTACTCTACAGAATACAGTACATAAAGATGAGAATTGTTCTGTTCGTGCTCATTTTATTCCCCTCTATCCTCAATGGGAGCAATTACAGCACTGACCAAGCTAAAAGAATATTTAAATTCCTACCTCACACCTTAGCCATCTTCTGGGAGTAACAAAGATGAACTACGTCTATTACCAAGATTAGAAAGGTTCTGCGCAACATATCCTGTTGTTTCAGATGATGGAGAATGAAATTTTCTTAAACTATTTTTATTTCAGTGGATGTCTTATGAAAGTATGAAAGGTGCATCAGCAATGAAGGACTGAAATGAAATATGCAGGACTATTGTAAAGTGATTTATTGAAAAGAACGGAAGATATCTGGGGAAATCACCAATGTGATATGCAGGCCACATTTAGAAAGTGGGACTGTTGCAAAAGGCAGATGAACAGTTTGTAACAAGCTCTGTATCGTCAAGAGATTGGAAGAAGTCTAACAAAAGTGGTTTGTGTCCCTGTGAGTTTTCATAAATACATTTTGCTGATTAATGCTGCAGCTCAACTAAATTTAGAACATATACCTGAATAAATTAGAACATAACATATCACAGTGAAATTTAGATACAATGATCTTAGCAGCTAGTTACAGAACCACTTCAATACTGGGCACTTTTACCCCCTTCCTTCACAGGCCAATTTTCAGCTTTCAGTGTTGTCACACTTTGAATGACAATTGCACTGGCATGCAACATTATACCCATAAAAATGTGTACCATTTTTTTACACAAATAGAGCTTTCCTTTGGTGATGTTTAATCACC
Organism: Staurois parvus; assembly: GCF_062004578.1. NCBI lineage: Eukaryota > Metazoa > Chordata > Amphibia > Anura > Ranidae > Staurois > Staurois parvus. The sequence goes on from NW_028319098.1 coordinate 1,811,322, forward strand.
ACTGAGTTTTTTCATTTTTGCTAAATAAACAAAAAAATGAAACTTTTGAAAAAACACGTTTTTCTTCCTTTCTGTTTTAACATTTTGCAAATAAATAACCTTTCTTCATAAATTTAGGTCAAAATGTATTCTGCTACATCTCTTTAGAGAAAATGCCCCATATTAGTGTATATTATTTAGTCTGTGGGAAAGTTATAGAGTCCACAAACCATGGTATATATGTCTGACAATCGATCATTCCTGATGTACTGACGGCCAATCTCATTTCTTGAGGCCTGAAAATGCCAGGATAGTACAAATACCTCCCAAATGACCAATTTTTGGAAAATAGACAGTCAAAGGTATTTAGTAAAAGGCACGGCACAATTTTTTGAAGTTGCAATTTTTTGGAAAATGAAGAAATAAAAAAACAAAATCACAACTTATTTTTTTTTAACATATTGTCACCAGTATAGTACAGCGTTATTATATAACTGGTGTGGTGGTGATCAGGAGCACTAATTGGTGACAGCATGTAAAAAATAAATAAATTAAAATAATAATAATAAAATTTTATTTTTTTTCTATTTTCTTTCCTTTTTTATTAAATTTTTAACTTTTTTTTTTCAACACACTGTGACAAGAGCAATACAATGTTACCATAGTAACATTGTATTATTCTGGGCAAATGATAAGGATTTTTTTTTTTACATGTTATGATTACTAATACCAATATATTTTATTGATATTAGCAGCCATTGTTACTGAATGAAACTGATTTATTCAGTCTTTTGTTGTGATTAGTTGTGATTGGGCAAAGCTCATGACATTGCACAGATGGGCTTCGATTGGCCCTGTCTGTACCATGTGACCGCTGGGACCAAATCACAGCTAACAACACAATTGTATAAAATAGATGGCATAAAAGGAAGCCATCCATTGTATACAATTGACATGGGATCTGCTGTGATTTGTCACATCAGTCACATGACAAAGGCAGCGGGTTGGTGTAGTGATCTGTCATGACAGATGACAGATCACACCAGTGCACAGTGCCGCAGCCACATAATCAGCACCTTCTGAAGTCACATGACATCCACTCTGTCAGCACCTGTGGTAGTGAGCCCTTATAGATACTCAACCTGGAGTTCCCCAGGGCACGGAGTCTAAGCCCCAGCCTGCTTCTTCACCAGAGCCCCTGATGGTGGGCGTGGACTTGCAGCAAGCTGGGACCAGGTTGCGGCCCCCAACTATGCCCAGCTGAGGATGAGGAGATTGCTCATGGGAGCAGAGTACAATGGGAGGAGACAAACAGATCCAATAGACTAGCCGAGGTCAGGATAGGCGGAAAACAAGCACAGTCAGAGCACGAAACCGGGGTCAGTACATGAGTTGTCAATGCAGGATACAGGCAATAGCAACACACAGGAGCTCAGACAACTAAGAAGTTGTTCAGGCAAAGTGGCCTACACTGAGCATGTCTTATATAGGCAGGCAAACAAGGAGACGGGCCAGGAGGTGATGGAAGGGAAGGAAATAAAACCCAGAGAACAGCAGACGACGCCCATAGGTGAGCACAGACAAACACACATGTGAAAGGAATCAGGAACAGTATTGCAGCAAGGAGGTAAGAATACACAAACAAGAAACTGCAGGCTAACTCGTGACACACTCAGAAGGAGGAGCATCCCGCCTGGCCATCAATCTGCTATAAGCGAGGCGGGAAGGTGTTAAACTAAACATTGACAAGCTGAATAATTGCCTAAAGCTCATTTTCGTCCATTTATATTAAATGTGGCATAGTATTTGTTCTCCCTTTCTAGTAATAACAAATATAACAGGCTTATTGTTAGGGCTGTGTCTCTGTACTTAAATTTGAACTCTATGCCAACAACACAATACACATTATAAATGTTTATTAATGTGAACTGGTTTACCTGCCAAATGTCAGGAGAGTTTCACAGCTGCTGGTCTCATTCGAGCATCCTGGTTTTGACTGTGATACATTCTTCCTATCTGTCTGTCCACCTGCAAGGTGATTGATGTGGCCAGTCTTTGGGTGGAGACCAAACCTGATTTTAGCCAGCCAAGCCTGCAGTCCCATCCTTGTGATAGCATGTGTAATACGTGCTCAAGCTCCCTGTCTGTCTGCACTCCTGTTTGGATTCCCCAGTTTATAACCTTGGATCAGATATCAACTATTCTCTGAACTCTGCCTGCCATTCATGGCTGGATCTAGAGGGGTGTTGGCCCCTCCAAATTTCAGTTGTGCCCCCCAGGCCAGCGTCCCCCATGGAAATTGAACCCAGGATTGCTAGGCTTCTCCCCCCAATCCCTGCAAACAGTGCTAGGACAAAGGGAAGCCTAGAGCAGTAAATAAATTACAGGTAAGCTGGGAGATGTGTCAACAGCAGAGAGGAGAAGGAGGTGCAGGCTTTGTGCTCCCCCCGTCATAACAGCGATCCTCCATATGGCAGATTACACAGGATCACTCTTAGACTGGATGGTAAACAACTTGCTTACCCACCCCTATTTTCTCTATGGACTGTTCACCTCCTGGAAATGTGAGTGGGGTGGGTAATCAAGCCATGTACCATCCAATCTAAGAGCGATCCTGTCATATGGAGGATCGCTGTTATGACAGGAGGGGGGGAGAGCACAGAGATCCCACACTTCCTCACTGCTCAGAAGTTCCCTTCTGTAAGACTGAAAGAGGGAAGAAAGAAAGGGAGGGGGAGAGGGACCGAGGGGGGTGGAGGTCTGTTTGTATATGGGGAGGGTATTTGTTAGGAAGTAGGATTGAGGAAGAGGGGAGAATTGGGGGGGGGGGGGGGGGGGTTGGGCTGTGAAAGGTAATTTGGAGGGAGGTTGTGCTAAGAGGAGGGACTTGGGGGATTTGTGCTAGGAGGGGAAATTTTGGGAGGGGGGAGTTAGGAGGGGGGATTTGGGGAAGGGGGATTTTGGGGGAGGATTTATGCTAGGAGTGGAGATTTGGGGGGAGGATTTAGGCTAGGTGCGGGGGTTTGGGGGAGAAGATTAATGTTAGGAGTGGGGATTTGGGGGAGAGGATTTATGCTAGCAGGAGGGATTTGGAGGGAGGATTTACGCTGGAAGTGGAGATTTTGGGGAGAGGATTCATGCTAGGAGTGGAGATTTGGGAGAGAGGATTATGCTAGGAGGGGGGATTTGAGGGAGAGGATTATGCTAGGAGGAAGGGTTTGGAGGGAGAGGATTTGTGCTAGGAGTGGAGATTTAAGAGAGAGGATTTGTTCTAGGAGTAGGGATTTGGGGGGAGGACTTATGCTAGGAGATGAGATTTGGGGGAGAGGATTTATGCTAGGAGGTGGATATGGGGAAGTTGATTTATGCTTATAGGGGGGATTTGAGGGGTGAGTTTATGCTAGCAGTGGGGATTTGGGGGAACAATTTATGCTAGGAGTAATTTGGGGGTAGGATTCACACTAGGATGGGGATTTGAAAGTTGAACTGTGAGGATGGGGAATTTTTGTGTTTTTGTTTGTGGAGAATTTTGGCTTGCAGTGGGAATTTATGCTTAGAGGTGAGCATATTTATTAGTGCTGTTTTTTGGGGGGAAAATGTCTGCTGAGACATAATGCTTACATATCGAGAGGGTGGGGATGATTTTTGTCCTGCACTACACAAGACACTAAACAGATCTCTTCCTTCACACATAACATATAGCTGAGATCAGATTCTCTTATAGATACAGCCTCAGTCTGCACAATGTGTAACTGGCTGCTATGTTTAGGTTCTGACCTGTGAAATTACATGATCTCATTGACAGCTTCAGTGGCCAGTTACACACTGTGTGGAGGGATACCGATCTCAGATATGTGCTGTGTGGCCAAGAGGAGATCTCTTGAGTGCTCTGCCAGTGGTGACCTTGTCCTCAACTCTTCTGACCACTATCCTCCATCCTCTGCCTTAAAAACTCCATGTACACTACATTGCTAACTGATACACTGCCCTACTGACCTCACGTTCTCTGCCCCCCCCGACATGTTTTACTACACCCCCAAATTAGACAGGCTAGATCTGGCCCTGCTGTGATTCGATTACGGACTGGACCCTGACTACTCTGAACCTTGCCTGCCTTGTACTTGGACTGTCATGAAATCACTCTGCCTGTCTGCCAGATGAAAGTACCTGTTTGATGTGCTCAGTTCATACCTTCCCCAGCATGGTAGCCATGCACATTTTGTATAAGTCCTAGGGGCAACTGAGTACCGGTAGGCCTGCTTGCCTTATGGGAAAGAGGACTGCTATAGGTGAAGAACACAGAAGCTAGCTATAGTGTCTGACCACACTATAAGCATGTGGTAAGCATGACATTATCACAAGCCTTTAAAAATAATTTTTTTCCGTGAATATGGACTCTACACAGGCTTTTTTATTCGCTGAGATTTGCAAACTGATACGCCAAGTCCAGGAACCGTCTATGCGTGTAAATGCACCTCTAACAGTAACGCAGGAACCAGAGCACAAGGTTAACTCACCTGATTGTTTATCTGGTGACCCCATATTTTTTCCAACTTTATAACCAGATGTATACTATACTTTATGCTTTAGCCATGCTCTTCTGGTTCTAAAGCACAGCAGGTTGAACTAATTATTACATGGCTGCAGGGGGACTTTCAGTCTTGGGTTTTTAGTTTCCATGCAGATGACTCAAACCCGAGGGTCAGTCAAAGACTTTCTCAAGGCCCTGGGTTTACTCTGTGATGATCCTGACCGTGCCCACTCGGCTGAAACTAACCTTAGTTCATTACGTCAGGGTGAAAGCACCACTTAACAATACTGTTCTGATTTCCACCACTGAGCACCTGACTCCAGGTGGAATGACCCAGCTCTAAGAAGCCAGCTCACGTTAGGCTTATCAGACTCCATCAAGGACTCCTTAGTACACTACCCTGAATCAAAGTCATTGAATGAAGCCATGCAAGTAGCCATCCATAACGACAGGCATTTATGGGGCATACAGAGAGGTTTGTTCCCTTGCCCTCTCTCACTCTTCCTGCCACTTCCCTATCAGCCCTTCCTGGGTCCTCTCAACCTTTCCAGGAGGAGCCCATGCAAACTGGCAATACTCATTTATCCTCTGGCTAGAAGAAGATCCCAGGGACTCTGCTTATATTGTGGCAACCACAGCCAGCTGCCCAAATAATCTGGGAAATGCCCAGAGTCTAGTGCAGGTGGGGTCTGCTTCTTTAGACTATACAGTGCCAGGTTCCCTCTGAGATAAACTATTTGTATCTGCGCAACTTAGTTCGCAACTTAGTTCTGCCATGTTTTCTCATCACCTCTCAGCTTTCACAGATTCTGGGGCCACTAGCAATTTCATTGATAGGGACATAGTACAACGTCTACAGAATCCCTTGCTAATGTTCACAGACTCTTTTCAGTCTTAGCTGGTCACCTTGTGCACTGTACCTATTACACTAACCATTACGGAATTTCACAGAGAAACAGTCAGCTTCTACTTGATAACATCTCCTGCTTATCCCCTTATCTTAGGTTATCTTCGGCTTGAACCTCATAAACCGCACATAGACTGCTCTACAGGGGAGATTAGGTCCTGGTCCCAGACCTGCCACCAGAACTGCAGTTTATGTACCTCTACTTTACTTAACCATTTACCTTTATATGACTCTGTTGTAGTAGAAGATACTGACAAGTTTGTTAAATCCTCTACAGGCCACATCTCCAGTCAATTGTCACATTCTGAATCTTTTCCTCCAAGAGGCTGAACTTACCCGCTGTCTCGCAGTTTTGAGCCCTGTTTGAAAACTTCCTCTAAGTTTCCAAATATCTTGCCTCAAGCACCAGTAATGGAGGCCCTTTCCCCTGACCTTCTGAACTCTATTTTAAATGCTCAGTCTAGTGCTTCACCCAAGCTACCCCCTGGAAAGCTGTTTGTTTACCTCCACTTTAGCCTGAAACTGCTTTCAGAAGCACATGATGCTAAGATGGCTGAGCAATCAGGGATTACTAAAACTTTTTATTTGGTTTCTTATGGGCTTTGGTGGTCATCTGTCTAAATGGACTCCTGTTCCAATGTAAAAGTTTGCAAAACCTGTTCTTGCTGTAAGTCGTCAAAAGTCAAGCTCTCTGGATTACCCCTACCTTTGCCTGTCCCTAGACACTCTTGGACGAACATCTAGGTTAACTTGTTCTCAAGTTCTGTTGCCTCTACCCCTCCAATGCAGTCCAGTCTGCCTATACACCAGTTATCCTGGTCCAGCCCATGCCAATTGAGCTTCTTGCTTTTTCATATTTGGGACTTTCGATAACTTGGCCTCACCCTACTTTAACTACATCTGCTCAAACTTGTATAAGAAGTTACATCCATTCTTTGGACTGTCCCATTCGGCCAGGTGGCGCTCTCAACCTTTTCTTCAAGCCACTCAGTTTGAGCTATCCAGCTCGACTCCAGTAACATGTCACCTGCAATCCATCCTGAAGTTATCTGTTCTCTATCTGCTGTCCAGTCCATAGACTCTCTGCCTGCTAACCAACCTGACCTCGCTGATCTCCTGACCATTGCCCAGGCTGATGGTCCTGTGCAGGATGCCCAGCCTGGTAGTATTGTGTCCAATGTCCAGCATGCCTTTAAGGGTCTGGGGGCCCTTCCTTAGAAGGGGGGGTAATGTCAGGAGCATATAGCACTCCTGCTCCATCACATCTGCTGGTCTCATTCCAGCATCCTGGTTTTGGCTGTGATACATTTTCTCTGTCTGTCCACCTGCAAGGTGATTGATGTGGCCAGTCTCTGGGCGAAGACTGCAGTCTTATGCTTGTCATGTGTGTAATACATGCTCAAGCTCCCTGTCTGTCTGCCCTGTCCTTCTCCTCTTTGGATTCCCCTGTTAATGACCTCCTTTAGGATATCAACTATTCTCTCAACTCTGCCTGCCTTTTGACTACTGATTGGACCTTGACTACTATGAACCTTGCCTGCCTTTTACCTGGACTGTCACTGAACCACACTGTCTGCCGACCACAAGTAATTGTTTTCTGTGCTCAGATTGTGTCTGCCCCAGCATGATAGCCAGGCACTATAGCATTGTATATAAGTCCTGAGGGAAACTGAGTACCGGTAGGCCTGCTTGCCTTATGGAAAAGGGGACTGCTATAGGTGAAGAACACAGAAGCGAGCTATATTGTCTGACCACTTGCGTTAGGGGTAAATGTGAAGCCAAAGAATTTTTAATTCTGCTGTTTCAGATCCAGGCATGCTGCCAGCCAAGTCCTAGACCTCTCTTCAGACTACACTGCATTCAGGCAGTAAAGCCTGGACCAGGACCCACCCTAGCCTGTGACTGGACAATGGAGGAATCTCAGCACACTGAAGAGGTCACCCCTGTGTTCCCCTCTTGTATACATGTTCACAGACAACATTGTACTGCCCTTCCTACTCTAGAGTTACATTGTGCAGAGGATTACAGTAGGCTGATGGTAACTATATTTAATGTGTTTCTAGTGAAAGTGTTAATTGATTCAGTTGTGCTTATTTGATGTATGCCTTCATAAAAATTAGTATTTACCATGTACTCCCCCCCTCCCCCCTCAGCACAAGTCACAAGTACTTTTTGGTATGTACTTATATTGGAAGTGCCTCTGCACTACAGGACATAGGGGCCAACAGGAGAAACCACAGTTTGCAGTGGTGACAGTGGTTTTCGACACCCAGAAATTTTGAATACCAGCAGAGGCTGGAGTTTAACAACACAGCAGAGTTTTAAAACATAGCTCACCAGAAAAATAAGTACCCATCAACTTCTTTTGCAGGTTGGGTTTAGTTTACTTTTTGTACACTTAGTAACAGGGCTACTTTAAAGTATACATGTTCCTATGACATTTGTTTTAACATGATGTATAATTTGTTAGCAATAAAATCAATTTACTTTGACAACCAGAATAACCCCATAAACACATCAGTACTTCCAATTGTACTGGCTGTCATGATGGCCCTCTGATTTCCAGAGTTTTAAAGTAATTACCAAGAGGTCTTGCAAGATATCTCAGACTTAAAAGCAGACCTCAATGCACTATTTATTTTGGCAGCTATATAATAAATAAGGTTTAACAAATGTATTGTTATGCACTTGGGAGGTTTAATAAATGTAATGTTATGCACTGCATCAAACATTCCATGAGGGGGAGCAACTGGGAGAGTCAATGGTGAAGAAGGATCTGATTGTTCTGGTAGATCCTAGACCTAATAATAGCATGCAATGGCAAGCTGCAGTTTCTAAATTATTTTCTTGTATTAAAGGAAGTATAGACTCGAGAGAGAAAGACACAATTGTGCCTCTGTAAAAATCGTTAGAAAGACCTCACCTGGAATATTCAGTTCAGTTTTGGGCACCAGCTCATACAAAGAATATTGTAGAACTGCAGAAAGTGCAGAGAAGGGAAACCAAACTGATAAGAGGCATAAAGGAGCTCAGCTATGAGGAAAGATTAGCTGAACTGTGTAGTGCTACCCCCAAAGGAGCTGCTAGTAAGATGGGTTTTCTGTTCTCTGTTACCAACTTTCACAAGCTTCAGCTTTACTGACATACCAGGCTGTTAGTTAAAAAAAAATAAACATGTACAAAATTTCTTTAAGACTCTACACCCCAGTTTTCTTGAGTGGAACAAGAAACATGAGAGACTGTTACATCTCCAAGATGGTTCTTCATTTATTTCCTTCTCTCATTTCCAATAGTTGAAGAATATTCCCCTTTCCAATTTTACCGGTATTTACAAATCAGACATTTCTACTTCACAAATTATGCACTAACCGCATCAGATTCATACACTGTATAAGAAAATATTTGTCATACACATGCCCGAGGTAAGGGATTGATTTAATCTCTGTATCAATGTCTGATTTCAGATTCTACCTCCCATAAACTCCCCTGCATGCTTAAATGGGAGGAAGACCTTGAAGAGCAATTCACGGAGCAGGAGTGGGATATTATGTGGACTAATCTCAGAAAATGTACGAGATCGTTGACAGTCTGTGATACGATACTTTAATTATTTACTAAATGGTGCTATACCATGCTTAAACTCTCTAATATCTGTCCTTAGAATTCATGTCACTGCTTCCAGGGTCTCTCTTAGGTTGGATCATTCCTGCATATTTTCTGGAGCTGTGAGAAGGCTTGGGGTGAGCTTTTTGACCTCACCTCTAAGTTGGCTGGTTACCAATGCAAGTCACTATCTGTACCATTGCACAAATTATTTCCAGGATGGATGATATATTAATGAAACAAACGTTTCATGTGATTCAAAAATTAAAACCCTGTTTCATTCATTGGACTGATCTTATTTTGTATTTGGTAGCTTCTGGTTTTGTTACCAAATTTTATTTATGCCATGGAAAACCTATGTACATTTATATATTTTTCTCTGATGGATACACTCTCTCTTATTATTCTAATAAGATTTGAAAGAGCCTTCTGTTATGCTTCCTTTTTTGGGAGATTTTTTTGTTTGTTTTTAATTTTTTTTTCTTTTTTTTTTCTTTTTGTTCTATTTTATGATAATATATACTCTTGAAATACAATGGAAATGGATTGTTTGATATTATTTATACATAATCTTGACTGTAACCAATGTACTTGAGAAGAAAGAAAAAGTGAGAGAAAGTGAACTTATTGATTATTATTTGTAAAGTGGGTAATACTGTCGACAGATGCAAGCCAAAGTCAATTACCTTTTACACAATTCAGCACACTGGACAGGTAACAATCATAGGAGAAAAATCATGTGTCATAGTAGCCTCAAATCAGCATACACATTAGCAATACCACCCTGATTACCCAACAAGCAATGAGAGAGTTTTATTTACCAAAGAAACAAGACTATATTGCCCGTGAGTCCTAATGAGGGCTGTGTTAGGCCTAGACCGGGTAGGAGAATTCGGGGTAAAACAGCTTAAACCAAGAAAGGGAGAATTTAACTGAGCAAAAATGGCAGTCTCTAAGATAGATCTTCGCTAGCTAACTGTGGGGCCCTGTAGATGACCGTTGATGCACTAATGATGGTGGTTATATCCTGCAGGCAATAGTGTTCTCTTTTCAATATCCATTGCAAACACTCGTTAGCCAGAAAAGTGCTTGATGAATTGTAATAGGACTGCACTGGGATGGCAATGTATGAAGTAAAGTCAAGAAATAGAGGCATCAACAGTAAGGATCAGGGTATCAGGGGGCAAGTAATCGATATTCTGCTCTCAGTGGTATGTCAAGTGTTAAATATAGGTGGGCCGGTGGCCCTCTCACCAACTCCTCAGGAGACCTTGAAGTCTTGAGGTGGAAGGGGGCTCCCCTTGCAAACAGGTTCCGAGGTACAATAGTCCTGCTGATATATCTGCTTACTATGCCATGGAGTCTTTCTGTTTTTCCACGACATTGGATATTGCTTAACCTGGCTTAGAAATCTTGAGAAGAGGAGAATCAAGACTGCTCTGTGCAAATCCACTGTACAGAGCAGGTAAATATGACATGTTTGTTATTTTTTTAAAAATGCCTTTAATATCATTCTAACAAAGAATAAAAAAAAGGTGAAAGCAGGAATTATATTTAAATGGAAACTGTTTGATACAAAGTGCTTAGCAAGCTAAATGTCATTCATCTACATTTTTAGCCTATAACCAATCTCTAACATAAAATCATTACAGAGATGTAAATAGAAACTAATGTGCACTAGGCAGAGTGTTTTGGAAACTTAGATCAGTGTTTCTCAACAAGGGTGCCATCTGTTTTTCCTTGGATTTCAAGAGTACATGACCCAGTTTGTCCTGGATCAGCGTCATGAATTGCCATGGTGCAGGCCAGTTGCCAGCACCATAACAACCAATGATGCTCTAGGGCAGGGGTGGGCAACTGTGGCCCTCCAGCTGTTGGTGGACTACAAGTCCCATCATGCCTCTGCCTTTGGGAGTCATGATTGTAACTGTCAGTTTTGCAATGCCTCATGGGACTTGTAGTTCTACAACAGCTGGAGGGCCACAGTTGCCCACCCCTGCTCTAGGGCACTCTGCATCATTCATTGCTATGATAATGGTAGCTGTCCCAAAAGCACCATGGCAATGCGTGACTCTGATACAGGGTAAGTGGTACAAAGAGCTGCCCCCAGCAATCAGGAGAAAATAGACATCTGCCTCTTCCAGACCTCTTCCAACTCCCATCGTCTGCTATGCTGCTGGGACCAAAAGGTCAAGCTCTGATGTGAAGAAGGGACTGTGTTGTTAGGGGGCTTTGTGATGGGGGGCTTTGTGATGGAGGGGTCTGTGGTGGGGGGGCTGTGTGATTGAGGGCTTTGTGATTGGGAGTCTGTAATGGAGAGACTCCCTGGTAATGGGGGGACTTTGATGTGATGGGGAAGCTCTGATGCAATAGGGGCACGCTAATGAGATGTAGGGCCACTGGCATACAAGGATGACTCTAATGTGACAGGTGACTTCCATGTGTAAGGGGTACTCTAATGTGATGAAGGGCCTCTAACATGAAGGGTAGATACTGACATGAAAAGGGGGACTCTGACATGATGGGGGACCTATGGTGTGATGGGACCCTATGATAGTAAGGAGGGGGTCTGCTGTGATGGGGGAACCACTGGTGTGAAGGAGGGTTGGTAATGTGATGATAATTTTATCAAGGCATTTGTGTGCATTGTCCAAGGCTCAGTTTTCCAACTGATAAGCAAACACCTCGCATGCACTATGCCAAAGCATGACTCTGATCCAGGGCAGACGCCAAGCAGACCTGCCTCCAGAAATTAGGAGAAGATGAAAGTCTACTTCCTCTAGATCTCCTCCAACTCCCACTTTTTTGCCATGCTGCTGGAACCAAAAGGTAGAATACTGATGTGAAGAGGGGACTGTGTGTTTAGGGGGTTCTGTGATAGGAGACATCTATAATCGATAGGCTCTGTGATGGGGGGTCTGTGTGATGGTGGGCTCTGTGATAAGGGGTCCCTATGATGAGGGGACTCTCTGATGATGGGGGATTTTGATGTGATGGGGAGGCTCTAATGTGACTTTTATGTATGGGTGGGACTCTGACATGAAATGGGGGACTCTTAACATTATGGACAGACCTCTGATGTAATGGGGACCCTCTGATGTGAAGAGGGCTCTGATGTGGGGGGGGGGACCACTGGTGTGAAGGAGGGCATCTAAAGTGATGTTAATTTCATCAAGGAATTTGTGTCCAAAGTTCAGCGTCCAATTGACAAGCAACATTTATGTTTTTTTCATACTTTTAAAGGGTGTTGAAACTGAAAAAAGGTTGAAAAATGCTGACCTACAGCCCCCAAAACCTCAAAAATCTCATAGGCTGCATCCAGTATTTTTAAATTCTATTCCATTCTTTATTTTGCATAGTTTTCTGGACAGTATCAATTCTGGAAACAGAATTTACAGACAATTGTCAGCCTGATGCACTGACCTCAAATGTACTTTTTCTAACCCCGTCATATGATTATATTTTACCCTCCTGTGCATCTGCCTCTGTTGCCCTCCTGATTTAATATATTCATCCTACTACAATAGTAGAATAGGTGGAGAATAAGGGCGCAGACAATTGTGTATCGGTTGCAATGGATGAGTGACAGGATATACGCTCCCCTTCTAAATCTCATGAATGTGTAATCTTATAACCCTACAGATTTCTTGGCTGCACAAAACAGACGCTAAGGATGCTATTAATCTGCTGCTCAGAGACACGTAAAATGACACTCTGCCCTCATATGCATAAAACAGCAATTTGTTATTGCCCGATGCTTATTACTTAGCCGTTTTTGGCAGGACCCAGACTGGATATATATATTAGTTGCCAGCATTGTTAAGCATTAACAATTGTCTTTATGCTCCTGTCACTCCATTTCCCCTGCAGTCAGAACGGGTGGCACAGAGGTTGACAGATATAATGAGGTTTTATTTCCTGTAAGGTGAAATCTTCAGTGTTAGTAATTTCTGTTCTCAGTGTTTTCTGTGGATCCTCTACCCACCACCCATCAACAACATTAATAGTTTCAGTTATGTTGAAGGGAAAAAAAAATGTCTTTCTCTATTAATTCAATAAAAGAAAAAATAACATCAAGCTAGCAGGTGCTAAGTAGAGTAAATTATAATGACAATCCTCATTGAACATATCAGCGCTTGGCTGCGTGCGCCCCGGGCTTTTTAACCTGTGTGGCAATGCACGTTGCTGGTATCCTTGCTGTGTTTTCATACAGTTTCTACCTTTTAAATGAGCTAATACTCAACTTTGTCTTTGAATGTATGTCATCTGCTGCTGTTCTCCTTCATAACAGTTGGTAGACGCTATGTACAACTGTTAAAACTCATTTATATGCTTTTTGGCATTGGATCATCAAATCTTAGCATTTGTTTTGGCTGTTAGGAGAGGGAGCTAAGCATGGCTTTGTCCCAATAATTAATTTAGGATGACAATGAATAATAATTATGTTGGGATGGAAGGGGAATTTGGAACAAATAAGCTGAAATATGACCAAGCTGGTTACTTTGTTGAGAACCAAGTCATATAACATATAAATGCCACCAATAAGTTTGATAACCAGAGCCTATAGGTCCAAGCAGGATATGGAAACTTTACAAGAAGACCTCAATATAATTAAGGAGTGGGTAAATACATGGCAAATTAGATTTATTGAATAATGTAAAGTAATGCACTTGGGGGCTAAAAATATGAATGCAAATTACACACTTGGGGGAGAACCTCTGGGGGAAACCAGGATGCTAAAGGATCTGTGGGTCCTAGTAGATGACAGCATCAGCAATGGCATGCAATGTCAAGCTGCAGCAAGCAAAGCAGAATATTAGCATGAATAAAAAGGGTATTTACTCCAGAGATAAAAACTGTAATCCTGCCACTTTATAAAACTCTGGTTCGCCCACATCTGGAATATGCCATCCAGTTCTGGTCACCAGTCCTCAGGAGTCCAGAGAAGGGCAACACAGTTAATAAGGGGGTTAGAGGATCTCAGTTACAAGGAAATACTACAAACATTAAACTTATTCTCCCGGCAGAAGAGACGTTTGGGAGGAGACATGATAGCAATATACAAATACCTCAATGGTGATTCTAGCATAGGGAATAAACTATTCAGTTCCAGGGAGTATAAGAAAACACAGAACCACTTAATGAAATGTGAGGAGAAGCAATTCAATTTTGAACTGTGGAGGGGTTTTCCACAATCAGTTGTAGAAGTATCGAGAGTTTAAAAAAAAATTCTTAGATGGGCATTTTAGCGAACACAATATACAGGGATATAGGATATGATTTTTGAGATGAACACAAACACAACCACATAGGTTGAACTAGATGGACTAATGTCTTTATTCAACCTTACCAACTATGCAACTATGTTCCATAGAGGTCAGACAGTATAAAAAGTAGCGCATTATAATAATGGCAGAACAGAAAGTTGTCCAGGGCCCCAGACTCAGGGAAACATGGGAATGTAAAAAAAAGAAAAAAGTTATGCACTTTGGTGTTTTTCATAATCAAGTTAACTTCAGCTTTGAAAGTCTTAGGCATTTCTTTTTGGAAGGTGATCAGCAATGACTGCTCTCCGTAAAGACTGTCTTAAAGATTATCAAATGATAGTGGACAATACTTACACATTCCCGAAACCTGAAAGCATTATTTACATAATGCTAATTTACATAATATCTGCCATTGGTGGCATACATATCATAGTTGACAAACAAGTGCAGATTATTTTTTATCCCCCCACATCCATTTTTAACCCTCATCAGCCATCCCCCTTTCCCCAGCAAACCTTCTTACAGGAAATAACTTTCCAGACTTCAAGAATGAGAAGTATAAAAAAAGCAATTAAATTTGTTTTTCAACTTTGCCTTCATAATTGTCTTAAACCAATGCTTGTTTTGACAATGTATGAAAATCCTCCAATGCAATAGGGAAGGATGCGCAAAAATATGTAAAACACATAAAAGGTATGTTTTGGGAGAACAAGAAAAGCAATTAAATGAAATGTGTATACAGTAACACTGTGTTTTAGATATCATTGTTTGTGAATGTGTAAGCATGTTTAGCTTTCCATATAAGCATCATAGTTAGGTACATCAGCAAAATTGCAAAAACCTGCATTTTACATAGCCTGCATTTTTCCTTGGGTACCTCAAGTAGGGGTAATTTGATTGGACTTCATCTACTGAATCTACTGAGAGACAGTTTCTCTGCAGACTATTCACCATTTTCATTTTTCAAAAATGTCTTAGTATTTTTTTTTTTTTTTAAATCAAAGAAGGTTTACAATGTTTGCCACATTTTCCTTGTACCACCACCACTTGGGTCCCTTACCCTCAAGCCCCTTTCACACAGATTCCTCGATCCACAGACTGATCCCAGGCTGATTCTGATTGGAATGGAAACAGATGTCACATCTGTGTTCATTCTTTTTCTAACTCCATTTTGTGATGGATGTATTATGGACCCATGTAAACGGACATGTGTCTGCCTATATCCACCCACATCCAGTCAGGTCTACAAAATTGGACATGGACACAAATATATTGCATTTCATCAAACAAATCTGAATGGATGTAAAGAGATGTGCATCTGAATACATCCACCGGTTCATAAGGATACAGTGCAGTCCTTTTCAATCTGGGGCCAAAAACAAAGTGACATAAATACCAATAAAAATTAAGCACATCATTTTAACCCCTATCTCTTTATCCAAAATTAATTTAAATAAAAAAAGTTTTGTCTGGAGTCAAGTCTAACACTTTTCTGCACAGTGGGTAAGGTCAGTTGGCCATAAACCTCCACAATCATTGCACTACCTCCTGGGGTGAGAGTTTTATGAAAGAACCTGTTAGCTCCTAACTGGCATTTTAAGAAGTGAGCCTATTTTTAAATGAGCCTTTTCTATGTTAAAGGGAATACAGGACAGCATCAGGATAAAGGGGCACCCTTCCCACTATTCTCTGATCCATCTGCTTTGTATGCCAAGCTGGTATTGCTTGGGGAAGCGTTGTGGCATGTTTTTAAAAATGTAAATGTAAAGAAAGTAAATATTGGACGGAATCAGGGAAGCAGATCAGGAAAATGTTGAAACTTCTAGTGGCACAATTAAATCCCTCTGTGTGTTCCTTCACACCCATGTGGCCCATTGCAGTGCAACACCATCCTCACACATGTGCTATGGCTTAGTATTTTTTGTGAAGGTGCATTGCATTAAAGCATCCCACTAATTTTGAATGGACTGCCAACACGTGGTAATAGATGAAAAAACAGACCTGTGCCTTTTGAACATAATGGAATCCAAATGTTGATTGCTTCCATTTCTAACCTGTTCTAAAAATGTTTTTAAAAATTTGAATGGCCCATATGGCAAGTGATATAGGGGAAGCAGACTAGGTATTGCTACCCAGCTGTGTATGTTTCAAGAATACTAGTCTTTTCCTACCTATATTCCATCAAAAGCATCATTATGATTTTTGTATTAGATAAGGAGGCTTTCATGTTCACACATTGTATAGTAGGTGTTTTATTTAAAAGATGTCATGAAACCACCCATTTTGCATTTGAGCCCAAGGGGTTTAGTTACACCCCTGAATACTGACAATTTGAAGATCACTACATTTTCATATTTTAATTTCCTGCTCTGTATACTTTTTCACTGTGTCTCAAACATAATATTTCATCTACATTTAAAAGGTAAAAATATCAATCAAATTTATTTCTTAACTTTGTTTTCCTAATTATAGTTTATTAAGACTTGTTTTGACAATGTAGGAATATGCTAGATTGAAATAGTGAAATATGAGCAAAAACATCATGAACAAGGTAAGAGTTTGGAGAACAAGAAGAACAATTAAACGAAAACAACGATAAAAAATGTACATAACAATGTGTTGCGGATACCATTGTTTGTTTGTGAAGCTGTAGGCTGTAAAACGTCTGAAAACATTTTTTTTTACTCCTTAATTGGGAATAAATAGCCTGACAAGAGGAACAGATGTAGCACAGATTTAATTAAAGAGCGTTTCACATTTGCATAAACTTATAATTATCCAGGAAAGATTTTGTAAAGTCCAAAAAGCTTGCTCCAGCAGCTACTAAATGAAAAAAGGAAAGATTGGCTGGTTAAAATTATATAACTGGCAATTACTTATATAATTACATACAGTAAATAGAGTTGAATCTCGCTATCATGCCCTGCCAATCTCAGGGTGATAATGTATTGCCACTAAAGCCAAATTAGATGTTGATCCATCAGGGATGGAAACAGCTAAAGTAGTGTTTGGCAAAGTATCTGTCCACACTATAGGTGGTCCAGGGTGGCATTACAGTTTTGTGTGTAGGACAACTCTGAGACAGAATATGCTTACTCTTGTATCTGCCAGGGGCAGGCGGTGGAGCACTGGTTAACCTTTTTTTACTTAATCCCTAAATTAAACACCAAAAACACATGCATACATGCGCATACACAAATAAAGCTGAGGATTAGGAATGGCAATGTGTACACAGTTGCATTGGTCCAGCTTTACCTAGTTACATTAGTAACACCTTGTAAACTGACCATACATTTTTTGTAATATGAGGACCCACTTAAACTATCCAATGAACCTGTATCCAATCAGGCAGATCCTTGTACTACATAATTGTTGGTAGATCTAAAGGAGATTGGACTCTTAGATTGTAAAATGTGTGACGAGCTTTACAGTGTAAAAAAGTAAAAGAAGCCAACTAGACAATTGTTTTTCCAAAATCTTAAAGTGGTTCTAAAAGAAGAAAGATTTTTACCTTAATTCATTGTATGCATTAAGGTAAAAACCAGATGCATTGACCCCCCTATACTAACCTAAGCCCAAGCTCGATCCATTGCTGTACGCAAGAGCACAGGCTATCTCGGTTCTCACTCTTCTCATTGGCTCAGAGACAACAGAGGGAACCATTGGCTCCTGCTGCACTCAATTACAGCCAGTAAGGTGGGAGAGGGGGCAGAACCGAGAAGAGGAGAATCTGGGATGCTCTGTGCAAACATTGCACAGACATGTTTGTTATTTTTAAAATCTTAAATTGAATTCTTTACAATCATTTTAAAGTGTAACTAAAGGAAAAACTGTTTTCAGAGTTTTCAATAGAATGGAGAAAGATTAGAACCTCTGTCAGTATTTTATTGTTGCCTGTCCCCCATTATGGAGATTCATCCTCTCCATTTGTCCCGGTTACCGTTATCATCAAAAGTGAAAGAAAATGAAAATCCCAAATTTGGGTTGACATTGGGAAAGTAATAGAGGGGAAATGTCCAATGAGGACACTAATTCTGGTGACCCGGATAACTCTCTAGGATTCCCTCACTTTGGAGGGATTTCTTCTCACTTCCTGTTTTGGCTACAGGACAGGAAGTGAAGGGAAATCTCCCCTATGGGACACAGATATAAAAAAAAATTGACAAGGGTTATAGCCCCTCCCCTTACTCTATCCAAAAAAAAAGTTTTGCCTTTTGTTCTACTTTAACAAAATTATACATTGCTCTCTATAGTTCTTTGCTGACATTTCTAGTACACATGATGAGAAAATCCCAGCTTTCGAGAACCGGTCATTTTAGTTCATGCTAAAATATCTGGAAGAACAAGCACAAAAAATTTTCTCGTAATATAACAGAATGAATAATTTTTGTTTAATTAGTATAGTATTCATCCGTAAAAAATTGAGTGACCAAGACTGCACATGATCAGAAACAAGCCAGAAGGAAAAATGGCAATGAAAACAATCTTCGTATACAACGAAAATGCTCCTAAATACAAAAAAAATAATTTTTCAGGATACAAATATGTACAATGCCAATAATAGAGTGATTAATATTATACAGGATTTATAAAGCTCCAACAGTTTGCTCAGAGCTTTACAATATAAAGTAAGACAATACAGCAATGATACAATTCAATACAAGAGGGTTAGGAGGGCCCTGCTCCTTGGAGCTTACAATCTAAAAGGAAGGGGCAGGTGGTACAAACATTAATAACTGTGGGGGATGAACTAATAAGAGAGATGGAGGATTCAGTTATTAGCTGAAGGCAGGATAGGCTTCCCTGAAGAGATAGATTTTCAGACATCACATGAAAAGTTGGCAGAGTAGGCGATAGTCGGATAGATTGGGGTAGAGAGTTCTAGAAGATGGGAGAGGCTCTGGAGAAGTCCTGGAGACGAGCATGGGAGGAGGAGACAAGAGAGCTAGAGAGCAGGAGGTCATGGGAGGAGCAGAGAGGACGATTTAGGTAATATTTGGAAACAAGATTGGTGATGTAATTTGGGGCAGAGTTGTAAATGGCGTTATATGTTATTATTAATGTTTTGGATTTTATTCGGAAGCCAGTGGAGGAATTGGCAGAGACGGATGGCAGATATGGAATGGTTGGTAAGTTGGATGAGTCTAGCAGCAGCATTCATGATAGACTGAGGAAGGGATATCCTGCGATTAGGTAGGCCAATGAGGAGGGAGTTACAATAGTCAAGGCGAGATATAACAAGGGAGTGAATAAGTTGCTTAGTGGTTTCAGTTGTTAAAAACGGGCGTATCTTGGAAATGTTGCGGAGGTGAAATCTGCAAGATTTGGACAGTGGTTACATTTGTGGCTGAAAGGACAGATGGCAGTCCTGGATTCCTCCTAGTACCCTGGCATGAGGGGAAGGACTGATGGTTGTATTATTGTTGTATTATTGATCTTGATGGCGAAGTCAGGGGAGGGGGTATGGCCTGGAGGGAATAGTATGAGATCTGTTTTAGAGAGATTTAGTTTGAGGAAGTGGAATGACATCCATGCTGATATGTCACTTAATAGGTTAGTAATGCACAAGGAGAC
This sequence comes from Staurois parvus, assembly GCF_062004578.1. NCBI lineage: Eukaryota > Metazoa > Chordata > Amphibia > Anura > Ranidae > Staurois > Staurois parvus. Next base: position 1,831,183 of record NW_028319098.1, read on the forward strand.
TGAAGGGGTGAGATTAGGAGTAGAAAGATATATTTGTGTGTCATCAGCAGAAAGATGGTACTTGAAGCCATGGGAGTTTATCAAGTGACCGAGGAAGGCGGTGTAGATGGAGAAGAAATGGGGTCCAAGGACAGAACCTTGAGGGACCCCTACAGAAAGAGGAAGTGGAGAGGCGGAGACAGAGTTATAGGTAACACTGAAGGAACACTGTAATAGGTAGGAGGAGAACCAGGAGAGAGCAGAGTCTCAGAGGCCAAGAGAGTGGAGTTCTTTGAGGAGGAGGTGATGGTCAACAGTATCAAAAGCCGCAGAAAGGTTGAGTAGTAATAGTATGGAGTAGTGGCCATTGGTTTTAGCAGGCAGTAAATCATTACTGAATTTTTGTTGGGCGGTTTCAGTGGAGTGAGCTAAAGCCAGACTGATAATCTCATTACTTCAATATGGTAATTATCTGCAGAGGGGTCACACATACATTACATCACTTCTGAATACAGGCTGTTAAGTTGCTACACACACAGGAAGTTGTACTGGATCATCACTCTTGTATTCAATGTGAGCGTAGCATGCAAAAACACAAACAATCACCCAATTTTCTTATTGCATGTACTAGGCAATAAGCTATGCCACAATACACTGTATATAGGGAGAATGGGCAGTCATTTAAATGTCTGTGCGTAGATTGTTTCTCTATAAGAAGTAGATTCAAATGTTCCTTATCCAATGCTAACCAAAACTGGCATGGAAACTGACTGGAAATTTGTTTGGAAACTTAAAAATGAAAATGTAATTGAAAACAAGGGTAGTATGTTGCTATAGTGTAAAGACTAGGGAAAGCTCCCAACTGCAAAATGTATAGCCAGCATACGTGATGTTTCACAATGCAATGTTCTGCAATTCAGACAGTTCTTATTGCAGATTCATTGATGAACAAGATCATTTCTAGTATTTGTTTTGACAACATTGACATCCAAGGTCACCAGCTGTCTGTTATTGTTGGAAAGATTGAACGAAGCACTTAACATAACATTAAAGCTGATGTGACATTAGCAAAGGTGTTCAGTGTTATGTCATTAGGCACTAATTTGCAATTATATTCTAATATCATTAGTTCTAATTATGTAGAAACAGCAGTGTAAAGAAATACCTGTAAAGCCTGTATACTAAATTCAAGAGTATCTTGCAAACAATGTCCGTATTACTTGGGTGGTTTATAATAAAAACTGGTACAGTACAACCAAAATAAAGTATATTTACATTGTTATTTGAATAAAACTGTTTATTTTACAATATTCAAAGGTGTGGCAAAAGTAAAACAAAATGGTCAAAGCAGCTGAATACATTATAAACGTATTTAGGTAGGTGTAAGAATGTAAACTCATACTATTCCAACTTTACTTTTCCAATTTAGATAAGAGTGAAAATTAGAGATGAGCGAATCGAACTTGGCGAAGTGGAATTCGTTTCGAATATTAGGAAAATTTCGATTCGCGCCGAATCCGAAAATTAGCAGACTTCAGATGCGCGAATCGAAATTTTTCCAAAAATGGCGGCGACATGTGCGGCGACGGAGCAGGGATCTCTGGGAAGGCGCGCAGACAAGGCGCGCTGACCCATAATGCATTCATTCATGACATGTGATCGCATTAGCCAATCAGCAGCCAGCCAGCCAGCACTGTGTAATGGTGGAGCTATAAATTGCGGCCATCTTACAATTCTCCATTTGCCTCTGGTCATTCAAGAGAGACAGATCTCTCTGTATTAGGGACACAGAATCGTTACTTAGGGACACAGAATCGTTACTTAGGGACACAGAACTGTTACTTAGGGACACAGAACCGTGACTTAGGGACACAGAACCGTGACTTAGGGACACAGAACCGTTACTTAGGGATACACAATCGTTACTTAAGGACACAGAACCGTTACTTAGGGACACAGAACCGTTACTTAGGGACACAGAACCGTTACTTAGGGAAACACAATCGTTACTTAGGGACACAGAACCGTTACTTAGGGACACAGAATTGTTACTCAGGGACAGACACAGAATTGTTACTCAGGGACAGACACAGAATTGTTACTGAGGGACACAGAATTGTTACTGAGGAACACAGAATTGTTACTGAGGGACACAGAATTGTTACTGAGAGACACAGAATTGTTACTCAGGGACAGACACAGAATTGTTACTCAGGGACAGACACAGAATTGTTACTCAGGGACAGACACAGAATTGTTACTGAGGGACACAGAATTGTTACTGAGGGACACAGAATTGTTACTCAGGGACAGACACAGAATTGTTACTCAGGGACAGACACAGAATTGTTACTCAGGGACAGACACAGAATTGTTACTCAGGGACAGACACAGAATTGTTACTGAGGGACACAGAATTGTTACTGAGGGACACAGAATTGTTACTGAGGGACACAGAATTGTTACTCAGGGACAGACACAGAATTGTTACTCAGGGACAGACACAGAATTGTTACTGAGGGATACAGAATTGTTACTGAGGGACACAGAATTGTTACTGAGGGATACAGAATTGTTACTCAGGGACACAGACTTGTTACTCAGGGACAGACACAGAATTGTTACTGAGGGACACAGAATTGTTACTGAGGGATACAGAATTGTTACTCAGGGACAGACACAGAATTGTTACTGAGGAACACAGAATTGTTACTGAGGGACACAGAATTGTTACTCAGGGACAGACACAGAATTGTTACTGAGGGACTCAGAATTGTTACTGAGGGACACAGAATTGTTACTGAGGGACACAGAATTGTTACTGAGGGACACAGAATTGTTACTCAGGGACACAGAATTGTTACTCGGGGACACAGAATTGTTACTCAGGGACAGACACAGAATTGTTACTGAGGGACACAGAATTGTTACTGAGGGACACAGAATTGTTACTCAGGGACACAGAATTGTTACTCAGGGACAGACACAGAATTGTTACTGAGGGACACAGAATTGTTACTCAGGGACAGACACAGAATTGTTACTGAGGGACACAGAATTGTTACTGAGGGACACAGAATCGTTACTCAGGGACACAGAATTGTTACTGAGGGACACAGAATTGTTACTCAGGGACAGACACAGAATTGTTACTGAGGGACACAGAATTGTTACTCAGGGACACAGAATTGTTACTCAGGGACAGACACAGAATTTTTACTGAGGGACACAGAATTGTTACTCAGGGACAGACACAGAATTGTTACTGAGGGACACAGAATTGTTACTGAGGGACACAGAATTGTTACTCAGGGACACAGAATTGTTACTGAGGGACACAGAATTGTTACTCAGGGACACAGAATTGTTACTCAGGGACACAGAATTGTTACTCAGGGACAGACACAGAATTGTTACTGAGGGACACAGAATTGTTACTCAGGGACACAGAATCCTTGAATTAAAGAGTATGTCAGACAACATGCAGAGGAGTGGCAGAGGAGGCAATGTTTTAGGAGCGAGCAGACGTGGCAGCAGAGGAAGGGGTCGAGGCAGCACTAGTCGCAGCCAGAGGCCAGTGCTCCCGGTGTCATCCAGCGGTCGTGTCTCCACCGACAACCCTGCCGTCATCGATTGGTTGGCTCGGTCGTCTTCCTCTTCCCAGGTCACCTCTGACACCTACAGCCAACGGTCGGTGGGTACGTCAGACACAACCGTTAGTTGGCATGGCCCGGGAGCAAGCCCACTGAAATCACGTGTCCTCTACCTGCCCCTGTCCTTTGGTGTTCCCTCACCAAGCGAAGTATCGCATGCTGTGGGCTCAGCCCCACTGTACAGTGAGGAAGAGCTAACAGAGGGCGGTCAGGAACGGGGGGAGACATCTGCCTCTTCAGCAGCCAGGCGAAGAAGTACTGGCGAGGAGAGTGGCTCGGTAGCCGGTCTAGAGACAGGTCTGTCTCCTGACCCACACGCAGCCGAGGGGGCTAGTAGTGAGGCGGAGACCCTAATTGATGATGATGAGGCTGATCGCACTTGGCAGCCTCGTCGTCATCAGGCTATTGCTTCCGCATCATCAGGAGAAGAGGGTGGCAGCTTGGCAGCGAGCAAAACAGTCGGTGGGTTGCCCAGGAGGCAGCAGGGTCGCAGCAGTGTCAGTGGAGGCAAGCGGCCACGGAGTAGAGCACCAGCTCCACTGCAGCCTACCACCACGGCCAGTAGTGGTGCCGGTGTGCGCGGAGGAAGTAGCAGTCAGCCAGTGAGGAGTAGTGGGGGCAAAGTTTCCTACTCGGCGGTGTGGCAATTTTTCGTCAAGCCGCCCGAGGAAGTAAACGTAGCCGTATGTCGACTATGTGGCCAGAAAGTCAAGCGTGGCCAGGGGGCCCATGTTGGGACTACAGCGTTGCGTCAGCATATGCAGCGTCGCCATTTGGTGGCCTGGGAAAACCGTGATAAAGATACGGCGGTTCTGCCTGCCCCAGCCCCCGCTCCATCACCCGCTCCGTTACTTGCTCCGTCACCCGACGTCAATCGCCCTCTATCAGCCAGTCAAGGCTCCAACACCTCTGCTGAGGGGAGTTGTCGCTCGTTGGCATCTTCCGCTCGTTCAGATGCTCCTTCTCCTGCTACTCCTCTTCACGGATTCCGTCAGCAGTCTTTCTTGGAATCCGTTTCCAAGAGACAACAGTTTGCGAGCACGCACCCGACGGTGCAGAAGCTGAACGTCCTCCTGTCCAAGTTGCTGGTGCTGCAGTCCCTCCCTTTCCAAGTGGTGGACTCAGCACCTTTCCGAGAAATGATGGCTTGTGCCGCGCCGCGGTGGAGAGTGCCAAGCCGGCATTTCTTCGCCAAAAAGGCAGTGCCAGCCCTGCATTCACATGTAGAAGAGATGGTGGGCCAGTCTTTGAGCATGTCGGTCTCTGCCAAAGTGCACGGCAGCGCCGACGTGTGGAGCTGTAACTACGGTCAGGGACAGTACATGTCATTTACGGCCCACTGGGTGAACGTGGTGCCGTCACAGCCGCACCAGCAACTTGGACAGGTCACGCCGCTTTTGCCTCCACGTTTGCACGTCCTTGGTCCGGCAAAGATGTCCGCCTCTACCACCTCTTCTTCCGCCGTGTCCTCAGCCGCCACCCCCGTGCCAAGTCCCATTACCCGACCGGCATATCACATGTGCAGGGCGCAACGGTGTCACGCTGTGCTGCACCTGGTATGCCTTGGCGAACGTAGTCACACAGGGGAGGAACTTCTGAGTGTAATGAACAGAGAAATCGACAGATGGCTGTCTCCGCGCAAACTGAAAATCGGAACCATGTTGACCGACAACGGAAAGAACATGGTGTCTGCTCTGCGTCAAGGAAGGTTGTGCCATGCGCCATGCATGGCTCACGTGTTCAATCTGGTTGTCAAGCGGTTCATAAAATCCACCATCCCACTGCAAGACATCCTTAAAATGTCACGTAAACTTTGCATGCATTTCAGCCATTCCTACACCGCAAAGCACACCCTCCTTGAGCTGCAGCGGCAGAACGGAATTCCACAGCATCGCCTAATCTGCGACGTTGCAACAAGGTGGAATTCAACCCTACACATGTTAGACCGCCTTTACAAACAGCAAAAGGCCATCACCGATTTCCTGATGTTACAAGCGGATAAAGGTACTCCCCTGTGTAACTTCGATGTCAGCCATTGGCAGCTCATGCGTGACACCTGCCGCTTGCTCAGGCCCTTTGAGGAGGCCACGCTATTCGTGAGTCGGCAGGACTATGGGATGAACGACGTCATTCCTCTGTTGCACGTCCTGGAACAAATGCTGTTAACAATGGCTGGTCAGGGTGCGGTAGACGTGGCGCACAGATCTCAACGCCACATGACCCCTGTGGGGGCAGGACAGGAAGAAGAGGAGGAGGTAGAGGAGGACATTGGTGCTCAGGAATTATTGAGTGAAATGGGTGTTTTTTCCACTCAGCGGACAGGAGTGGAGGAGCAGGAGCATCTGGTAGAGGAGGAGGAGGAGACAGAGGACCCAGACGCATCGTGGCAGTATGCTGTGGAGATGGAGGCAGGGAGTCCCTCGCATTCCTTGGCACAAATGGCCCATAGCATGCTCGCTTGCTTGCGTAGCGACAGCCGAATAATAACCATCAGACAGAGGGATGACTTTTGGCTGTCCACCTTGTTGGACCCTCGCTACCGTTCAAAAATGGTGGCCTTTTTCACACCTGCTGAGAGGGAGGCCAAAATAACATACTATAAAAACCACCTATGTAGTCAGTTGGTCTCTGCCTTTCTGCGCCAACGTCCATCCTCAGACACTGTGGGCCCTGTGCGCTCGCGTTCCGCTGCCATGGCAGCAGGGGAGGGGTGGGGTGGTAGGAGCAGTGGCAGCTCCACCAGCAGTGGCTGCCACAGTCTGCAGTCGATGATGAGTAGCTTTCTTCACCAGCGCAGTGAGGAAACTACTAACCAGCCGCAGCAGCATCAGGTGGACCTGGAGCAGGACCTCAAACAACAGGCTTGGGCCTACTTGGACAGCACCCTGCCAACCGAGGTAGACAATCCCCTTGACTACTGGGCAACGAAACTTGACCTTTGGCCCCAACTAGCTGAATTTGCCCTTGAAAGGCTGTCATGTCCGGCCAGTAGCGTGGCATCGGAGCGCGTGTTTAGTGCGGCAGGAGGTATTGTAACTCCGCGGAGGACACGACTGTCCACCCAAAGTGTGGAGAGACTCACGTTTGTGAAAATGAATCAGGCGTGGATTAGTCTGGATTTCAAACCACCAGTTCCTGATACAACTGACTAAATCCGCCATGAATCATGCCCCAAACATGTGCCACTTTCAGGTCTCCTCACACTGCTGGTGGGTTCCATTTTGTCATAGGGTGCTGGCAGATTACGGGCCTCCCATTGCTGCTGCCAGGCCCGTAATCTGCCATGGGCCCCTGTACCGCCTCCTCATGCTGCTGCCAGGCCCGTAATCTGTCATGGGTCCCTGTACGGCCTCCCATTGCTGCTGTCTCCATCGCCACACTCTGCCATGTGCCACTTTCAGGTCTCCTCACACTGCTGGTGTGTTCCATTTTGTCATAGGGTGCTGGCAGATTACGGGCCTCCCATTGCTGCTGCCAGGCCTGTAATCTGCCATGGGCCCCTGTACCGCCTCCTCATGCTGCTGCCAGGTCCAGAGTGTGTCATGGGTCCCTGTACGGCCTCCCATTGCTGCTGTCTCCATCGCCACACTCTGCCATGTGCCACTTTCAGGTCTCCTCACACTGCTGGTGGGTTCCATTTTTGTCATAGGGTGCTGTATGGCCTCCCATTGCTGCTGCCTCCACCGCCACACTGTGGCTCCACACTCTGGTTTTGGCCCCGTGACTGCCCAAATGAGTGAAGTGTGCGGTGATTCTAAGATCGACGGCACTCATCTGCATGTCATACTGACTGACAGTATTATTTCTCTTCCCCAGCAGACTCCAAGGGCATTTAAATTAAAGGTACAGTGTTCTGCACTAATATAAAGGCTCTCTGAAGCCTAGAAACACCCTTTTATAAGTTAAATTCGCAGCGAATATATATTCGCCTCGAATCGAATTTATTCCTCGAATTCGCCGAATCAGCCGAATCGAATTTTTGAATACTTCGCTCATCTCTAGTGAAAATGATTTAACACGGTCATGTAAATCTCCTATAAATCACATTGGGGACAAATAAGTTGCCGTCATTCCTGAGACTGCCATGCCACCGGACCTGACCAACTTAGGGGACATTGAGTTTAAGCATACACAAGTCAAGAATCACTTTCTTTCTATAGGAAAAAAATGTAAAGCTGAACTTCAGGCAAACATCTAAACATCATAGCCAAGAGCCTGATACTATTTTCTCTATTATAGTTGGGGATACGGTGGTGTCAGCTCTTAAAAGAGCCTGTCTATTGGACAGTGCAAAGCAGCCGCAGACTAATGTGAGTTCATCTCTCTGCTCACTCTGCTTTCTCCTTCTATTATTATGTAACTTGGCAGCACATTTGCATGCAGCAAAGTTGGTTGGCTCCCATTGCTGCTTTCCATCTCCTAGTCTGAGGACTGCTAAACAAGAGATTGCAAAAGGGTAACATCAAGTCAAATTGCATTGGTAGTAAAAAACCTTTATTGTACCACAGAATGCCCCAGTCATTATTAATAACACAATCTATATGAAAAAACTGGAAGGGGGTGGGGGTGTCAATAGTACCTTGCTACTCTCTGGTTTACTGCCTTTAATTTACAGAAATCCTAGTTGTACTAATTCCCATCCCCTTCATGCTAAGTTCGGCTCTCTTACCATGAATGTCTTTTGGCAGGTGCCTAAAGTGTAGTTGTACTTTTGTAGTCACATTTGAGAAAAGCACACTGAATGTTTGTTTTGTGGTTATTTTCACACAGCATACCTAAAAACTTTTTGTTTTGTTTTGTGGGTTTTTTTTTACTATTTCTTACTTTTTAGATGTTCCTGAGGAAAAAGTGTCATGGCTGAGTGCAAGCATTTATCAGATAGCTCAGCGTGATCTGCCCCAATAGATGGGCCGGGGACTGGCAGAGTCCAGTTTACAGTAACAAACAAAGGAGAAGCCCAGCACCTACATTTTTAACCCTTTGTTAAGAAAGTGTTCAAAACATGTATAACTGATCAGATAGAGGCATTGTTAATTATGGCAAACACAGTTACCCAGCACCTCTAATAATAAAGAAAATTAAGTAGAACCTTTCCTTGCTGGAAGTTCCAGAAAAGAACATGTAGGCAGGTGTAATCTGTTTTTAACACTGTTTGTGGCACTCACCCGAAGCGGTACTGTAGCTGGAGGGGAAATCAAGAAAAATGTGGTTTCTCTGTGGTTCCCTTGGTCCACTGGAAAAGTGTTCACTGTATCCAGGCGGCCCTGATGGCCATCTTGGGTGTTTTTTTAAGTCCCTGCCCCCAGGTTTTGGCATCCATTTGCTAATTGGCTAATGTAGAGAAAGTGTACCCCTCTGTCAGGGACAGCCAGGGCCGTGGATAAGGGGGTACCACCAGTCTTCCTGTATGGGATGCAGGCAGAAAGGGGGGCCAGACAGTTGGGTGAATCAGATGTGGGCAGGGAGAATGATTGGCATGGCGGGGGCAATTATTGAAACTGATCCCCTGTTTTGCTCTCTCTGCAGCAGCTGAAAGCTGGCTTCTTCTTCTCTCCCTCCCACTGACTTTCAGCTGCTGTAGAGAGAGCCATACAGGGGATTGGTTCCAGTAATTGCCAATGTGCACCATATGTTTCCCCCTGCTGCCCAGGCCCCCCTGTGTGCCCCCACCCCTGCAGTGCTGCTGGTTTTCCAACTCTCCTTCACACCGGAAGCACACAATAGGATCCCTCATGTTAGAGAGTGGGGGAAGGGTCCAGTAAATATGTCACATTGACCAGCCCCTTTCTTTTCTAAAGGAATACAATGAGTGATCGGTATTGATCACTTACTGTATTCATTCATAACTGAAGCATAGTAAACTGTGGGGGGTTTTCGGGGGGGGGGGCTGTCAGGTTGGCTGTATAGGCCCCGTGGTTTCTAACAGCAGCACCGTGGACAGCTCTAGCAGTAGGGAGAGGTTCCGGAGGAGTAGGGAAAGCTAAGGGACTACGTCTACACTTCCACAAGCTCCCTCTTGGGTTGGACTGGCCAGGCCACACTCCACCTTGCTTGGCAAGCACCATATTCTGCTTAAAACTACTGCCCCTGGCTCTCTGCTGCACTGACTGTAAGTTCTGGTCGAGTGAGCTCCCCGCTGGCCTGCTGTACTGTTTGCAAATTCTTCAATACATCCATTACTATTCTTTGGGCCTCTGTGTACTTACTGCCACTACGCATTGTTACACCTACCTAACAGAGCATTTAAAAAGGCAAGCTGTAGTATTTATTTATTTTAGGTTTTGATATGTGAATGTGGACATGTAACAAATATATAAGCAGGTGTTATCCCAATTTGGCTGACTAAGTGAAAACACCCTTTAAAGCTGTGTTGACACGTTACACATTTAAAGAAACTTTGTTACACATTTAAAGAAACTGAGTGCCATTTCTCCACAAAGGTAGAAGCTATGACAGTTGATATATAACCAAAACTGTGATTCTGTGCAAGATGTAGTACCACCTTTTGAACACTGGATGCACAAACTCTGGAACAGCAGTATATAAGTGTTGGCTTATCCCATCCTCACTGAATCATTCCCACGGTGCTAAAGTGTTCTGCCTGCAGGATACAATGATCAGTGTTGCCGGCTATAGCCAGCAGCACTGATTGGGCAAAAAAAAAAAAAAAAAACAACTGTCTGGTTTTTGATCAACTTTTGTACAACCAACCTGTCCACCTTTGTCCACCTTTCATCTGCAATTGAATGATTCTTATCAATCGTTCATCATGATAATAATAACATTTTCTGACATAAATATCCACTAGATTGCGAACTCAGAGATCAGTATGCTAGATATTGTAGTATATTAGTATGCCTACAAATGCTACACATGACTAACAACTGACAATCACATCCAAGCAGTATTTGTCATAAACATTACAACCAGCACAAGTAAATTCTTTAAAAAAAATCAGTTTCCTTCTATTTGAGCATAATGTAGAGAAGAACAATATAGACTGAAAGCACCATTTTTTTTTTCAATGTAATTAGGCTCAGACATCTTTTCAAACACACAAATGTCCCTACAAACGAGGAAAGCTTTCCAATTTGTATCTAGATCCATCCACAGAACTAAACATCAGATTTATCTGGACAGTTTCCTCATTGAACAAGCACAGAAGGGCATTATTGTATCAGCTAAAATCAATGGGCTCACCTTGCCAGATTACAAAGCAATTGCATAATTGGTGCAATCAACTTCACATCAATTTAAAAGCCAGCTGAGGTGACGAAATGATAGTACATTGTAAACCAAGTCAACCACCTTTGGGTCATTTATCTAAAGTAGATAAGAATGATGAGACATAAACTATAATACAATTAAAGTCACATGGCTTAAGCAAATTAGTTTCTATAAAAAGAATAAGAGTCCCTACAAAAATAGATGATATTCCAAGCCAAACAAACAGAAAAAAAGACATGCCACGTAACAAAATTCAGAACAAACATTTCTCTGTTCAGTTACAGACACAAAGAAGCAATTAAAGTTATTACTGTTAGCACTGACACAACAAATGTTTTCTGGAGAATAACACACAAACTGTATAAAACATATGGCCACAAGTGTTGGAAACAACAGTTGATTCTGGCTTTTAATTAACAAGTGAAGTGCCAAGAACATGGCACTTAGAGGAAATGTGTGGTGCTATTTGCTGATCATTTGGCTTGAATGTATGGCAGCAAATTCATGTTTCTGTTCCTCACAAGGGAAAACAGAATAGAAGGGAGGCTGATTATAGCTAACTTACAATATCTGTTGTTGATACTTTAGGTCAAAGGATACTACAGACACACAAAATAGTCCAGTATGGCAGTCTGGAAACCCTGCCAAAGCCAAAGGATTTGAATATTTTATGGCATTAGGTTGGTAGAATTTTAAATGCAACACTGTGGTTGACTTTAATCTAACAGTGCACTCTATGTTTGTGCTATTATCTGTCCCTATGAAAAACCTTCAATTTATCGATAGCCTCCTGACACCATTTAACAGGTGCTCACAAAATGTAACATTCTTTGAAAATTTATGCTTAAAAGACCCCCTCTCCAAGTGCCTCATTTCAGCCCCTTATTCTGCTTTTTGCGACTTCCCGAGCTTTCTGCAATCTCATTATATTAAGAAATGGTAAATAAACTTCAGGGGCACATTAGACCAAACAGAACAGGATCTGGGAAACTACCATGAAATCCCCAACTTCCTAGTGGAAGAAAACTCTTACAAACTATTATCCCATTGGTATATGACAACAGAGCGCAAAAGCTAAGTTCTTTCCAAGAGTCTCACCCTCCTGTTTCTGGGGCTGTAGTAAACATGGCACTCTCTCATGCATTTGGTGGCACTGTCCCAAAGCTAAACACTTTTCAATCCAGGTAAATAACATGCTATGAATGGTTTTGCACTGTGATTTAACACAAAACCCTTAGGAAAAATTGCTTCATAGATCAATACTTCACTTATCCAAGACTGAACAAAAGTGGGTGAGATTTATGTTCATTGCAGCCAGACAAAGGTTAGCGAATGCGTTGAAAAAGCCTAATAATAACTTCTCTGAGGTTAACCAGTGACTAATCTGAGCCATGGTTCATGAGAAACTCACAGCAATACTAAACAATACCCATTCCAACTTTCTTAACATTTGGACACCCTGGCTGGCTTGCAATAGCCACATGAATATAGATTGCTCCTTACTTTCCCTCCAATATACAAGTGAGAGCACTAGAATATATGCATATTCGACTGGTACCCACAATCCAATTTACCCTTACTCTCCCCTTCCCTTTCACATCCCTTAAAGCGGTAGTAAACTCGGCACACAAAACCGCAAAAATCGCAAGACCACTATGCTAAACATTTCCCCACATGCCACAATGCTAGTTATCCCCATTGCATGCTTCTTACTTTTTGTTTTCTGCTTTATTTCCTTTACCATTTTCCAGTCAAAGCGGTGTCTACCAGTATACTGGTAGCCTTTTCTCATGTGTCCGAGACATAATCTTGTGCATGCGCAGTGAACAATAATAGAAATGGGACTGAATTCTTACGGGATTACTATGTAATGCCATGAAGTGCTGATGACAGAGGACGGCACCTGTATGAAGAGACTGACGGCACACTGAACATACTGTCAGTGGGGGACAAAATGCGCATTCACCAGTGATTTCATGCCAACAAAGATCGAGCAAAACTTCCCAAATGGCACAGGTTGAGATGGCATGAAAAACACCTACATTTAAGTTATTTCACTTTGCTTTACATGGCACAGAGTAGGCCAGGAGACTTTACTACCACTTTAACTGAATGTACATTACTTGCTCTCTTTCTCCACATATATATTCCTTTCACTTCAGGTGAATATTTACCCACTTCCTACTCACATTCTGAGCATTCTATCTACCCTGTAAAAGGAAAGATGCCTAAACTTACCTATCCTAAAGTCACTCCAGTCTGGTCACATGATTCTCCAGCACCAGCTTCAGTGAAGAAGAGAGATCGCCGATAATGGCTGCAGAGCCTAAGCTTACTATTGGGCATTCATTGTCGGCTTTCTCTCCTCTACACTAAAGATGGTGCTGGGACCTGATCATGTGATCGGACTGGAGCAACTTCAGAATAGGTAAGTATAAGCATCTTTCTATTTACAGGGTAGATAGAATAGTGTTAGATTGGGGGTGGGAGTAGACCTAGGCTTTGACTTACCGTCCACATGTTTTTAGTGTACATTGAACTACTACACCATTTCATGAAAGAACTGCTAAAATGTTAAAGCCTGTCTATGGTAAAATGTAAAACTGTCCACACTTTATTTTAATTGTTTATAACCTATTCCTACTAATCACATCCCCACCACCCTATAGCAGATATACTGCTTCAGGGTGGCAGGGGTGTGCAAAATCACATATATATATATGCGATTTTGCATTTCTGGGTAGGGGGCACGCTCGAGCGTAAATCACCAGGTACCAGCGGGCGCCCGGAGACTACCGAAGATCTCTGACAAGGAGGAGGGCTGCTTTGTTTACTAACAGTCCTCCTCCCTGTCGGCTCAGTCAAACTGCTCTAGATGGCTGTGCACAGCACAGCCATCCAGAGCAGTGTGCTTACAGTGAAGCACCAACACACTGCCCCCCCAGTAAAACACTCCCTGCACACAGTTAACACTTTGATCACTCCTCATGTTAACCCCTTCCTGCCCAGTGCCATTAGTACAGTGTCAGTGCTTTATTTTTAGCACTGATCACTGTATTGGTGTCACTGGGGATGTCAGTGACACCAAGTCAGTTCCCCCCAGTGTCAGAATGCCCGCAGCAGTCCCGCTATAAGTCACTGATCGCCGCCATTAATAGTAAAAAAATTCCAGTATCTATACCGCCATTTGTAAACACTATAACTTTCACATAAACCAATTCATTTACATGTATTAGGATTTTTTTTTAGCAAAGACATGTAGCATAATACATTTTGGCCTACATTTATGACAAAACCTGAATTTTTAATTTTTTTTACTGAACATGTTTAATAGCAAAAAGTCAAAAATATAGTTTTTTTCTCAAAATTGTCAATCTTTTTTTTATTCATAGCGCAAAAAATAAAAAAAACGCACAGATGATCAAATACCACCAAAAGAAAGCAGAAAGATTAATTCATAGGAAAAAAAGGACGCACAGTAAATTTCATTGAGATGCAGAATTGCATGACTGCTAAATTGTCAAAGTAACACAGTGCCATAATGCAAAAAATGGCCTGGTCATGAAGGGAAGTAAATACTCAGGAGGGCAAGTGGTTAATCTGAGCGATCTTGAAGTTTATAAATTTACTATGAGAAGATCTCACACTTCCCTGAATTCTGTGGCTCATATTCATTATGATGCATAAATAGGCACTGTTGTGTCACACGTTTCACAGAGCCTGCCTTCTGAACTGCAGAGAGAAGTTTCAGGAGGTGGAGTCAGCCTAGGAATCACTGCTTGCAAGCAGCAAAGTACCATGGGATATGTGGTAAACAGCAGAGATGAAGCTGCAAAGTATGCAGGAAATTCAGAAAGTCATGTATGACTATTTGGGGAGACTTCTGTCATCATACCACCAGCAGGAGGAAGGAGGTCTTGATTCCCCTATATAGATCTCTAGTTAGAACTCATTTAGAATACTGTCTAATTCTAGAAACCTCACTTGAAAAAGATATTGGTAAGATAGAATGACTTCAGAGATTGACAGCAAAAATGGTGAAAGGTCTGAGGGATAAAACATATTAGCAGAGATTTCAAGAGATTTCAGGAATTTAATGTTAATATGTACAGTCTAGAGGAAAGAATGGAAAGGGGAGACATGATTGAAACTTTGACATACATCACAGACGGTGAATAAGGTTCATTATCAATAACACAGGGACATAACCTCAAAGTAGCAGGAAAGTTCAAAATCCTAGATAGTATAAAGTATTATTTTCCCGAAAGAGTAGTTGATGCTTGGATTAGATTTCCAGAAGATGTAGTGAGTCAGTCAACAGTAAGTGGTTTCAATCATGCTTGGGATAAACATAGATCAATATAACCTTCTCTTCTTTGCAGACACAATATAGAAGATGTGATGGAATGAAAGCTGTCAAAGAGCTTCTATCAGTACCTGCATTTTGCAAGTAATCTTTTTTTTTTATTTAAGTATATCGTGCATACAGTGCTAAAGGTTACAAAAGTCAGTTGTTTTCAATCATTTATTTTACACCGAGACTAAAAAGTGAGTCCATACATTGAAATCCTCCGTACAATGACCCCAGCACACTTCTTATAAGTACCAGCGGCTCCCTCTTCCCTTGGCTCTTTATAAAGTCTTGTAGTATAATGCAGGCACTTGACAGACAGATATCTCATTAATAATGACATGAGTGACAATGAAAGATGTGACTACTATTGTTCTGTGCATGGCTAGACCTGCTGTGATTTGTTTCCCCAAATACATTGCTGAGCATCATCTTTTGTGCAGTGAAAGAATTGTTTATTATTCTCATGAAAAAGGCAATATATTAGTAAGAAGAGCATTGAAGTTTACCTGTTTGCTTTTAACCATTCCAAATCCTAAGTATTTCCAGTAATGCTTTAAGTTTGGAAAATTGCTTATAAATCTCACTACAAGTATGTGCACTTTGGTTAAATTCACACTTCTATGGTCTCTGAAAAGTGATCCACTGTGGATTGCTTTTAATAGTGTGGCTAAGCAGGTGCTATAAGGTGTTCAATAAGTGATCCTGCTGCCTCCAGAATTACTGTTTTTCTTTTTTTTTTTTTTTTTTTGCCAAACAGCAATTTTTAATGGGGCTAATGTGCAGCAACCATGAACCAAGTATTTGGTTTGCACTTGAGCCATGGCCCATTCACTTGCCACTTGTCACCTTGGTATGCCATGTTAACTTTTCTGTGGTGTGTGGTGTGAATAGCCCCCCTCCAGCTGTTATGGTAGGCTATAGGTGGGCGATCAAAGCGGGGGGGATGGTAAACCCACAGCTCAACTACTTGTTTTTCCACCCAGCCACCCATATCACAGAGGTCTTTCCCTTTGATACTATGTTTCACCCACAGTGGCTCAGTAGGTAAAAAAATGAGACGTGTACATGTGAAAAAAACAACCAGCGATCTCTCATTCACTGAATTATAAGGTAACATAAATCTAATGCAAGATAGTATATTACACATGAATAAAATAATCTTATATACCGGTATTTAAAATACAATACCCCTATGTGAAGTGAAAAAGAGTCCATATTCTAAATGTTATGGGGAATATTCGTAAAATGTGTGAATTTCACCATTCACAGATAATTAAAGCCCAACCTTGGGCACAAAAAAATGACCAGTGCATTGGGGCCCTCCACACTGCAAGGGATACAGTTTGGTTAGGTCTGGGATGTTGCAGAAGAATGCATTATTTACCTCCTCCTCAGTACAGCAGATTCACTAAATCCATGAGACCAGTACACTTCAGCCTCCTGCATACGCTGCTCCTGGCTGCAGTCACACTCCTGCCTCCACCATGTATAATTCCAAGTTAATAGCCCTGCACTGTAGAGGATGATCACCTACAGAATGAAGCTTTGGGGAGAAGTTAGCACTGGATCCTGCTGGAGCAGGGAGTCAGGATAGTGATACCACCTTTTATGCTTTAACAAGTATTTGAAGTGGCATTAAACAATGTCTTTTTCTCCAAAAATGATCCATATACATTCACAACCTAATAGCCCTGTAATGTATTTTTCATTAAATTGTTTCTTACTGTGTTTTTATTCCTCCTCGTTGTCATGGAAATTTTGTATTGTTGGTCGAACTTTAAATGTGTCATGTATTCGTGTTATTCATATGTCTCTCGTGTGGCTTAATTAAAGCTCTGAAGGCTGCAATTGGGCCATGCGCATGTACAATGTATGTATTACAGTACTCGGCTTGGTAATGGATGAGATGGCAGATCTGCGCTTATAGACCGGCGTGTATACCACCACGGCATTCCATGCGAATGCTGCTGTCAGTAGACCGTGGGCCTGTATCCACATATCAGCAGCATGGTACCACGTGGGCTTCATAACGCAATGCGCAAGCGGTGTGAACTCCACGTGTAGGCTTATGCATATCTTACAACCCATTACCAACTTGAAACTGTATCTTGGATGGATGTGTTTTAATAAAGATCGTATCGGGCCCATCCAGGTACAGACTGATATTTTTAGGGAGTGCTTGTGCAGAGAATTTTACATACCAATAGAAGCTAGTAGGACAGGAAATATGACCTCAGATGGCTCATAGGGGGGAAGGGGAGGAAGTCTGCTGACCTCAGAAGGTTCATGGGGGAGGACCAGTGATAGATAATAGCAAAGGCTATGCTCCAATTGGAATGTACATCTTCTGTATAGGCAATCCCCATTGCATTGTTCGGTGGGAGGGGTTTGACTTTATTCATGTGGGGGGCATGTGTGTATTTTTAATAAAAACAGAGAGCTGAGCCTAAAGCCGGCCCTTATGTGGATTGCAACCAGCCTTAGAGTGTCGTGTGATCATTCTAGGGTAACGGAGCTCCATCACCTACAAATCAACAGGACCAAAGTATTTGGATGGGCAGGAATCGTGTAGTTTGGCTGCAGTCGTGGTAAGCGAGATTCACACAGCTTTATGGGGGATTTCTGCGCATCCAACTGCGAGTACTCACGGTAAGGAGAAATTCGTTAAAGCGAATTTCCAAGACAGTTTGGCGAGCCTGGTGGATACTAACGCGTATTCTTGCGTAGCTAACCTAGAACGAGGGGGGAAATGGCTATCATGAACTAGCAAAAAGTATGCCGGCACATTTCAGGTCTCTCTGCCATTAAGAGGATCACTTTTTGCACGTTCGTGTGGCTGATTTCGCTCTCTGTTAGCTAACAAGAAATACCGCTTGGCAAGGACCTCATTTTTTGTCCTAAACTCTTGATTTGTGGGTGAAAGACGAGGGTTTGTCTCTGCTGAGAGCAGCAGAGGGGTGGGTTTGGTTGGCTGGATTTGGTCAAGTTTAAAAATCTTCCAACCAAAAATTAAACGGGTATATGTTTTAGTGGGTAAAAGTTGTTGCATAGTGTTAGGTAAGTATTTGTGGGCTGTAGGTACTGTGGTAATTGCTCTACCCCCTCCACGTGAGGTAATTATTACAGTGCTGAAAGGCTTAGGTTAATTGTTAACTGTTGTAAGATCTCTGTGTGTATGTGATCTGTACAATGTTTTGTGGTACTACTGCTCCCAGCAAGCATGCAGCAGGGGGTCCTTTCTGTTACATGTGCATGTTAGTGTGATATGTTGGTGTTTTATGTCCGTTCTGTGATTGTGCCCAAATTGTGTTGTATGTGTGCTTCATATTGTTGTGTAATTGTCCAGTGTATGTTCTGTCTAAAAGTCTGTTTTATGTAAGAGGCAATTTTGAGGCTAGAGTCTGCCGTGTGTTTCCCTGTGGGGGGTCATTCTAGTATCTGCCATGTGCTCCTCTGTGGGGGGTCATCTTCTTGACTAACCACATGGACTCTTTTTGTTTGGTGGCCATTTTGTTGGCTACCATGTGCTTTCCCTGTTGGTGGCCATTTTGTTGACTACCATATGTGCAGTAATCTCTATGCAATGTGCATGAAGTTTCCTATATGCATTTGACCCATATTGTGTTTTTAATCCAAATTTTTTACAGTTTAAGTTGTTTGCTTTTAGCTTTAAATTTGCGTATTGCCAGCCAATTTAAAGTGTGTTAAGCGAGTTTTCCCTTCACGTGTTCCACATTTAGTGAGCGCGGTGAAGTCTGGGTTTTTGCACATAGATTTCTTGTATAGTGATTATGTTTTTCTTGTGTTTTTCCTGTTAAAAGTAGTTCCTTATTGTAAAGCGGGTTTGTTTTAAGCTGCTGTGTCGCGTGTTTCACGTCCAGCAGACTTTTTGTGTAAACGGTTCTAGGTGGTTGCAGTAAAGATTGCGTGTGTAGCGCAGATCGTTTAGCGGTGCTGATAGGAGTGATTTTTGCGTCAGCAACAAGGTTACTTTTGGCGCAGTTTTTCGGTTTACCTCTGTGTAATTGTTTTACTGTGAAACGTCCCGTGTTTTTCATAAGGATCCACTTTGTCCTTTTTAACAGTTTTTCAGGTTGAAAAGGGTTTTTTTTTTTTCTGTGTGTATTAGGAAAGTTTTTTTCTTTACACAAATTTCCTAAAGGTCAGTTAGTAGGTTTCTGCCCAACCAGTGACCCCTAAGTAACATCCAAGAACCCCTCTTTTTGTTTTGACTTGTGTTAGCTTCTGTGTGCAGGGAGAGAAAAGCCACTTTCATCATTGTGCGGTGTGGCCTGCCAAACACAGTGGGTGATGAGAGCCACATAAATTACGCTGTGGGAGTGGGCGGTCCAGGGAAGTCCTGGTCACCACAAACACTTCGGGTGGTCAGGATCACACAAATTGCGCTGTGGGAGTGGGAGGTGTGCTCTCAGTCTGACCGCCACTTGATGCGCTTCGGGTGATCGATAAGAATCACATAAATTACGCTGTGCTGGGAAAGTGGTGGAATCAGGCCTCTCGGTAGGATCCCACCGAGTGCTCCAGGGGGTAAACAGGTACCCGGACGCGGGATATATACCAGTGACTAGTCACGATGGGCAGTAGTCAGTCCATGAAGAGAGAGGGGGAACCAGCCCTCTTCAGGGTAAGGACAGCTGCACAACTGATGAAGGTGAGTTTGGGGGGGAAGTCTACAGAACCCCTCAAAAGGTGGAATAAATGGTCGAAGGGTACCAGATGGGAAATTCCCCGGGAAGGTACATTTGACGCATGGAGGTGGGAAAAATTCATCTCTGAATTTGAACCACGGATGCAGGCGTCAGAACTAGAGATCGCACAGCTATGGCTTCACAGGTCAATCCAATTAGGGAGGCAGGGCATACATAAACTGGCCGTCTGTCCGGAAGAACCAGGTGATGTATACCTGGCCTCCAGAGGGAATAAAACAGGAGGATCCAGTGTCAGAGGTGGAAGAAGCTCTTTCAGGGCTGACTCTACTAAGGCAGGCAGGATCAGGGTCTGCTGGGGTTCCCCAACAACCAACAGTGGCTGAGATAAGTATAACTGCACCTGTCTCTTCTGTTAGTGACGTCACTCTTGACATACCTTCTGTGTCTTCTGTCTCTATGCCTCAGCCTCTACCTCTACCTCTCCTTTCTTCCTGCTTCACCCCAGCTCCTTCTGTTTCCAACTATGAAGCCTTCTCAACAACCGATTTGCAGACTATCTGTGAATCAAGGGGAGTAGACACCCGGTTAAAAAACAGGGCGGATTGCATCAAAGCGCTACGAACCACTGATCAGACCCCTGCCCCCCAGCTATACCCTGATCTGAGGGACCTCAAACCTGAAGGTGCAGTAAGCGAGGTGGTTAATCTAAGCCCACCGATGAAGCTGGGTCAGCCCTTGCACTCTTCCCGGACCGAGGCCTATCCAGTCAGGGTGCAGCAATTTGAAGGTCCTCCCAATGCACGGGGGGAACGGACTTTAGGGGAACGGGTAGTTTGGCATGTCCCTTTCACCCCGGCAGAGATCCGCACTATTCTGGCTGAGCTCCCGGACTATCGAGTCAATCCGAGAGGATTTGCTCGAATGTTTGGACAAAACCAGTTCAGCTATGGTATGAGCGGGTCAGATTGTGCACAGATCCTACGGGCAAAGGTGGGCATGGAAGTGGCCAGTACAGTGATTGCAGGGTGCTCTATAACCACGCATGAGGAGATGACTTCAGGGGGCAAAGAGTTCTGTACACAGCTAAAGGCAAAGCTTCCAGAAATGTATGGTGCTACCTCTACTACGGACATGATGAAGCTCACCCAGGGTCCTAATGAGGAAAGCGCCTGCTTCTGGCCCCGTCTCAAGCAGACGGCACTGGATGCAGATCTGGAAGTTGGACCTGATGCTCCAACTGAAGGGGTAAAGGTGACCGCGACGCACATTCTGTTGCGGGCCAAATTTTTGGAAGGCATCAATATTAAAATTCGGGAAAGGCTGGTTCTGGCCCGACCCGAATATAATGAGATGTCTATCCCTGCTATCCTTTCCACTCTTGCGGCAATAGAGAGGGAAATGGATAGAAGAAAACAAGACAAGGCCAAAGTTCTTATGTCCCAGACCCCACACGAAAAACCAAGGGATCTGGGTCACAGGAAGGATAGGCCCCCACCCAGGTGCTTCCAGTGCCACCAAACGGGGCACATGAGGAGGAGCTGTCCCCAATTACCTAAAGGTCGGTGGCAGTTCATTCCTGATGAGTCCCCCGCCCCTATGACCACCATGGTAAGTAACTCCTATGAATCCTCATAGGAAGTTGGCAAATCGGTGTCGGCCCAGATCCATCTTTTTCTCGAGGAATTAAAATATCCCCTCCCTTGCCTCATCGACACCGGTGCAGCCAGAACAGTCTTGCGAAAACAGGACATCCAAGGCAAGGTACCCCTCTCAGGGGCAAACACACCGACGGTAGGTCTCACAGGTCAAACAGTGTCTCTACAGTCCACCAAACCACTCCATTTCAGGTTAGGTCTGCACACTGAGGCTGTCAGGTCAGTGCTGGTCTCAGATGACGTCCCCATCAATCTTTTGGGAGCGGACATCTTGTCAGACATTCAAGCTGTCATTGAGTTCACCCCATCGGGTGTTGTGGTGAGTAGTGCCCTGTCGGAAGAAAGACTGTGCACATTGTTGGCCCTACCTTATCTCACCGAGGCTACATATTGTCTGGAGTTGGACGTATTGGCTGAAGTTGACCCCAAAGTTTGGGCAGCAGATAAATATGATGTGGGTCTCTTGCCGGTACCTCCAACTACAGTCAACATCAGACCAGGAAGCGTGTTACCACAACTACCACAATATCCTTTAAGTGTAGCTCAAATGGACAGCCTAAAAACCCAGATCGACCATTATCTACAGATAAAGGTCCTCACCCCAACCCAGTCGCCATGTAACACACCATTATTCCCAGTAGCAAAAAAGACAGCACCTGGTCAACCGACCACCTACCGGCTGGTACATGACCTGAGAGCGGTAAACAAAATCATCATCAGTGATGCCCCTTTGGTGCCCAATCCACACACCCTGCTGGCAACCGTACCACCCAATGCAAAATTTTTTACCATCATTGATCTGTCAAACGCGTTTTTCTCGGTACCCCTGGATCCCCAGTGTCAGTACCTTTTTGCCTTCTCCTTCCAGGGCCGACAACTTACCTGGACCCGTCTCCCCCAGGGAGCAGTAACCAGTCCCTCGGAATACAGCTGCAAGCTGAAAATCGTGTTAGATCAGTGGACCCCAATGAATCCAGAGGTGGTGTTGTTACAGTATGTTGATGACTTGCTCCTCTGCTGTCCCACTAAAAAGGATTGTTATCAACATACTGTTTCATTACTCAACCATCTGGCGTCAACGGGCAACAAGGCCAGCAAGGAGAAATTACAACTCTGCCAGGAAAAAGTCATCTTCTTGGGGCATTGTATTTCTCAGGGCACCAGGCACCTAACAACCCAAAGAGTGCAGACATTGCAAGACCTAAAGAGACCCAAAAACCACCGTCAGCTGAGAGCCGTCCTCGGCCTTATCAACTACTGCAGAGATTGGGTCCCCAACATCTCGGACAAACTTGGTCCCCTGTATGAGCTGACATCCAAAACACCATTTCAAATGTCAGATGACGACTGGTCAACTCTTCAAGATTTGACTCAGGAACTCTCAATAGCACCAGCCCTAGGTCTACCCAACTATGACCTACCTTTCTACCTTTTCTGTCATGAAAGTCAGGGCCATGCAACCGGAGTACTAACCCAACTTCACGGAACCAAATACCGCCCCATCATGTACCTATCGACCGCTCTGGACCCAGTCATCAAAGGGTCCCCGGGTTGTGTGAGGGCAGTGGCTGCTTGTGCTGTCCTTGTCCAAAAAGTGGGTGACATCGTTTTGGATTCACCCCTCACACTCTACACTCCGCACTCGGTGCAAGAGATCCTAAACCAGGTCCAAACTAAACATCTCTCTGCAGCAAGATTGACCAAATACGAGGTAGCCCTCCTAACTCCTACTAACCTCTCTATCAAACGATGCACTATTCTTAACCCAGCTTCTCTTCTTCCTGTGTTGGAAGACGAGAAAGGGGGGGAGGACAACAACGACAGTGCTGAATTTTGCAACCCGACTAACAATACTAACACCTCTTCTACTAACATGTCTTCTTTGTCCACTACTAACCTCTCTTCCAAAGGACACAACTGCATTTCTTTGATGGAACTGGAGTCAGCGGCGATCAGCCCAGTGAAGGAAACGCCAATACCGGAAGCGAAAAATCTTTTTGTCGATGGGTCCAGGTACTACACCCAAGACGGTAAGCCACACACTGGTTACGCGGTCACGACGGAAAGTGACGTTGTGGAAAAGGGCTCTCTGAACGCACATATGTCAGCTCAGGAAGCTGAGCTGTGGGCACTGGCCAGGGCATGTGAGTTACATGAAGGTCAGAGGATTAATGTTTATACGGATTCGAGGTACGCGTTTGGTATTGCACATGACTTTGGTCCCATCTGGAAAGCGAGGGGATTTCTCACAAGTTCAGGTAAACCGGTGAAGCATGCAGAACTGATTGACAGGTTGTTCATTGCCTTCGGCCTGCCACGGGAGATTGCTGTTCTTAAGGTGAAAGCTCATACCACTGAGACTAGTGTGGAGGCATGTGGAAACGCTTTGGCAGATCGGTCCGCAAAGGCCGGTGCACTGGTTCAGGAAACGGGGGTTCTGATGCTGGCCATCCCTTCAGAGGTTTCGTTAGACGAGTTTAAAAAACTGCAATCGCAGGCGGGTTTGCAGGAGAAGGCTAGATGGACAGCAGCAGGAGCCTCCCAAGGGTCGAATGACATTTGGTGCCTGAACAAAAGATGGTGTTTGCCAAAGTCCCTTTTCCCCATGATGGCCCACTTGGCTCACTACCCTGGGCACCAATCTAAGACGGCTATGTGTGCGTTGGTAGACGAGCATTGGATTGCACCTGGGTTCAGTACTGCTGCAGCTACCTTTGCAGCTTCTTGCCTAGTCTGTGCCCTACACAACCCTGGCAGAACGGTAGTAATACCCCAAAGGCACTCACCAAAACCTGAACGCCCCTTCCAACGCATCCAGATCGATTACATCTCGTTACCAAAGAGTGGGCCGTACGAATACGCCTTGGTCTGTGTAGATATGTTTTCAGGCTGGCCTGAAGCGTGGCCCGTCACATGTGCCAACGCTAGTACCACGGCGAAGAAAATCCTGTCTGAGGTTGTGTGCCGCTGGGGTCTACCTGAAACCATCGAGTCCGATAGGGGGTCACACTTCACTGGACAGATCTTTGCAGAGGTATGTAAAGCCCTTCACATCAACCAAGGGCTACACACCCCGTATCACCCCGAGAGTAGCGGTAAGGTTGAACGTCTCAACGGAATCCTTAAAAACAGGATCTCCAAAATCATGGCCGATACCAAAAAACCTTGGCCTGAGTGTCTCCCCATTGCCCTCTATTCCATCCGGAATGCCCCTCGGCAACCACATGGGCTGTCACCCTACGAGGTGTTGTTTGGGGGACCTCCCAAAACAGGGTTGTACTTTCCTCAACAGTTGTCGTCTTTGCATTCACAGCTTACAGGTTATGTGCAATCTCTGCAACGGGAGCTGCAGAAGATACACCATCGGGTTCGCGAATCGCTCCCCGATCCAAATACAATAACAGGTGTTCTTTCTATTGAGCCAGGTGATTGGGTCGTCCTAAAGAAACATCAAAGAACCGGACTCGAGCCACGGTTAACCGGACCATACCAAGTCCAGCTGACGACACCTACCTCACTCAAACTCGAGGGACGAGACAACTGGGTGCACGCAAGCCACTGCAAGAAACTTTTCAGCTACACCAGAGAATGAGGGGTGTCATTTTCCTTTTTCTTTTTGTTTGTATGTCATACATGTGTGTGAACGGAGGAAAAGACGGCAGATACCCCAACCTTTTATTTAAAATGCACCTGCGTTTAGCCAGAACCGCCAACAAAACCAACTGTTGGGTATGCTCAAAGCCCCCACCCAGTCATCACATGTCCGCAATGGCCGCTGTTCATGCCCTATATGACATCCGCGTCGGCATGAAAAAGCAAGGGACCCCTGGTCAGCCCCCACGTAGACATTTGTTGGTAGAACTTAATGACACATTTTTAGCAGGTAACATCAGTTTCAGCACCAATATTAGCTCTAGCTCCTGTAGGGCCCTCACCAGTCCATTATGGGTAACTGGGCAGCTAGGCAGCCCTCAGGTGTGCTTTAACATCAGCTTTGGCACAGGTAACAAGTTTGTTGGGATTACCACCTGCGAGGGAGGTATAACTGTCAATCTGACTAACCAGACTTCCTTTCTGAGTAACCACACTGACCGACCAGACCACGTGTGTTGGAAGGACGGATGTGATGTGCAGACTGAGGGAGCAATCCCCCAGTCTGTGCAACTGTTGCTCAGTACCAGAGGCCGAACGAGGAACTCCTCCTGTTCTGCTCTGACAGGTCCATACTATTTTCTGTGTGGTTCGGCAGCCTATAGAACATTTCCCCAGAACGCGAAAGGTTCGTGTGCCCTCATAAAGCTAGTCCCCGCATCCTATGTAGTGATGGACCATGAAGAGTTGATGGTCCACAAGAAGGTAAGGATGGCAGGGAGAGTTCGCAGGGAACTGTTCTCTGAGGGCGACCAGGCATGGGCTTGGTTCCCCTCATGGACAGGATGGGGAATAGAACTTATGAAGCGCCTGAACAATTTTTCTGTCATCGTGGATAGTATGTTTAACGAGACCGTAGAGGCTGTCAGAGAAATTGCCCAAGAACAACGGCAGATGGGAATTTTAGTGCTTCAGGAGAAGATGGCCCTCGATTATCTTTTAGCCGCCAAAGGGGGGTTCTGTGAGTTCATCGGAGAGGATTGTTGTACTTGGATAGAAGACACCGATGACAAGGTCCAGGCCCATATGGACAAAGTTAGTGAACTACAGGGAAAAGCTAGAGCTATAGCTAGTGAGGGTTGGAATCCGTTCAAGGGTTTGGGAGGATTGGGAGATTTCCTGTTCTCCATCGGATCTTGGTTGAAGGAAGTGGGAGTGTATATCCTGATGCTTCTCTTTTTCATCTGCCTTTTATATGCCGCGGTGAGATGTTCCTGTTACCTCATCGACCGTGTAAACCAAGCTCGGGCAGACGACCACATCTCCATGCCCGCTCCTGGGATCCCACTCCAACCACTGATCGGAGGAAGACCTCACCAACCATCCACCTTCTCTACAGATTACGTCCTGGCTTCCCTCTAATTTATCTCTCTGAAGACCACATTCTCCAAGACCTTCAAGCAAGCTTCAAGCCTCATCATGGTTTGTGTCTGCGATTTGGAAAACTGTCTGGGTCGAGACCAGCCTTGTGTGGCCCCGTCTGCAGGGGCAATTTGAGAATCTGTTGCTGGATCTCCCCAGACCACCGTGGGATCACAAGCTTTATTCATACCACAAGTCTGTTTGTGGTTTTTGCAAGAGCCTTCCTGTAGTGAAGGTTCCAACGCTCTTGAGGATCATCGCTTCAATCAAGCCTGTTTGCGTCGAGTCTGCGTCGGGTCTTGTTGTTTCAGGTACCCCGTGGAGCTTTATTCTCAGGGACAACTACAGGAACTCTTTGAAGTTTGAGACTACACCCATCAAGCTGAAGAAGATCAAGAAGGGACACGAGGAGAATATGATAAAACAGGAGGGAATGTCATGGAAATTTTGTATTGTTGGTCGAACTTTAAATGTGTCATGTATTCGTGTTATTCATATGTCTCTCGTGTGGCTTAATTAAAGCTCTGAAGGCTGCAATTGGGCCATGCGCATGTACAATGTATGTATTACAGTACTCGGCTTGGTAATGGATGAGATGGCAGATCTGCGCTTATAGACCGGCGTGTATACCACCACGGCATTCCATGCGAATGCTGCTGTCAGTAGACCGTGGGCCTGTATCCACATATCAGCAGCATGGTACCACGTGGGCTTCATAACGCAATGCGCAAGCGGTGTGAACTCCACGTGTAGGCTTATGCATATCTTACAACCCATTACCAACTTGAAACTGTATCTTGGATGGATGTGTTTTAATAAAGATCGTATCGGGCCCATCCAGGTACAGACTGATATTTTTAGGGAGTGCTTGTGCAGAGAATTTTACATACCAATAGAAGCTAGTAGGACAGGAAATATGACCTCAGATGGCTCATAGGGGGAAGGGGAGGAAGTCTGCTGACCTCAGAAGGTTCATGGGGGAGGACCAGTGATAGATAATAGCAAAGGCTATGCTCCAATTGGAATGTACATCTTCTGTATAGGCAATCCCCATTGCATTGTTCGGTGGGAGGGGTTTGACTTTATTCATGTGGGGGGCATGTGTGTATTTTTAATAAAAACAGAGAGCTGAGCCTAAAGCCGGCCCTTATGTGGATTGCAACCAGCCTTAGAGTGTCGTGTGATCATTCTAGGGTAACGGAGCTCCATCACCTACAAATCAACAGGACCAAAGTATTTGGATGGGCAGGAATCGTGTAGTTTGGCTGCAGTCGTGGTAAGCGAGATTCACACAGCTTTATGGGGGATTTCTGCGCATCCAACTGCGAGTACTCACGGTAAGGAGAAATTCGTTAAAGCGAATTTCCAAGACATCGTTATATCCTCCAAGAGCTTCCGAACCTCTCCTTTATCTTCTCACTTTCATTTGTTTGGGACAAGCAGTCAGGGGCGGACTGACAACTCATGGGGCCCCCGGGCAATAGGGGATCATGGGGCCACTGTGTCCTTGCCCAAACTCAAAAAATCCTATAAAAAAGGTACCAGGGGCATCTCATGGGGCCCCCTACTGACACCGGGCCCTCGGGCAGTGCCCGAGTTTCCAAATGGTCAGTCCGCCCCTGCAAGCAGTGCACGTTAGTTGTGGTCATGTACACTGCTCTATCCACACTACAAATCCATAGGTCATGGTCCCTAGTCCACCTCCGAAGCAAGCAAGAGAGAGTGGCTGCGTACCTACATGCAGAATAAATGTAGCCACCCTCTAAAGCTGGCCATACATGGACAGAAAATCATTCTACAAAAAAACATTCAATAAGCTTGATCATTCGACTTTCGAGATGTTAGTGGGCTCAGTTCAAATCTCGAAATGCCAAAAGAATGATCTGTCATGTCGCAATTTTGTTGCGTAATTTAACGATTTCTAAACATTAGTAGTGGAATCGATCGTAAACAGTGCAAAAAAATTTAAAACACATGTGAATGTGAAAATGTTACCCCAGAATTGTGTGATCGATTGACAAAAAATGTACCATTTATGAGATTAACGATCGATAATATGTCGAAAGTGTGGAACAGGTCACACAGGCATTCGACAGAGCTTTATAAACAACAAACATTTTTTTCAAACAATTTTCTATTCCATGTATGACGAGCTTTATAGGATGTCAAATCACAGCAGAAAAAAAGAATTTTAAGATTGGAGGAGACTGAAAGCAATAGAAGGGACTTTTCTGAGTTAAAGTGGAACTTCACGCAGAATGGGGAAGTTCTGCTCTTTCTCTCCATCGCCTCCTTTAGATTTTTTTTTGGGGGGGGGTGAGTACCTGTTTTCACAGATTCCCGCTCCCTCACTTTTGGTCCTTTGGCAGATTGAAAAGCAAATGTAAATTTTAATAACATTCAATTACAGTATGACTTGTGAGCAATTGTATATGCTGTATTATTTTTATTTCTTTATTTTATTTATTTATCTATTTGTTTCTTTCCCACGAAAGTGGAGTTACCCTTTTCTGACTAAAGTTCCACTTTAATGATGTATTGATAATTACAGACTTGTTTTAGTTTATGCCAGTTTTAGCAGCCAGTTGGTGGTACCCTATGCTGCTCCAATGTGTTTCATCACATAAGATTTTTTCACAATCTTGAAAAAGTGTTATATAAAGCAATGCAGCAAAGGGTAACGCTAAGGCTCCATGTACACTGCAGCTGATAAACTCACATTTAGGAGCTTTTAATGCGTTTTTTTTTTCAGCAGCCCCTGAACTCTCCCTATTGTTTTCCTATGTGTCCATGTACACTAAGTCGTTTACAGTCATTTACAGGCAGTTGAGTTTACAGTATTTTTTTTAACATACAAAACTTGCGTTCAGGAGTAGATTTTATCAGCGTTTCAAACGTCAAATGCTTGTAAATGCGTGTAAACACGGCTAACCACGTTTATAAGCATTTGGAAAATAGTTTTAACTCTTCCATTTCCATATTCTGTTCAGAGCCTTTTTTCATCATGAAAAATGCATACAAAACGTTTTTCCGATACTCAAATGGACCTGATACACCATACTTTGAGGTTTTGCATGAAAGAAAATATGTTAGATACTGCTGCAATAATTTCTGCACAGAAAGGAGCTGGAATACATCCAAACACCACAAAAAAAAAAGACAGCTAATCTCAACAAATACTACTCTCTCTGCTTCTGCTCTCTCTATTTCTCACAAAATGTCTGAAATAGTTAATTTTTTACTGTTTTTCAGTGCATTCTGGGCATTTTGGAAGGTCTCCTGAGGGTATCTATAAAAAACGCTTCTAAACGCAGATGCTCATAAACGCGCATAAACACAGTATGCAAACGTGGCTAAACAGACATTTTTTAACCTACGTTTTCCAGTAGTCAGTTTCCATTGTTCAGAAGTGTTTTCCAAACGTCCCCTGTACATGGAGCCCAAGGCTCATTTTGCACAGCAATGGACAGCTGCCAGAGCATTTTACTAATCAAGCAGCTCTCTGTTGCCGGCTGCAGTTGCGAGCAGTGTGGTGCGTGAATCAGAGCATCGCGTGGCTCACTTTTTTGTTTTGTACAAACTTTATGTGAAGTGTACAAAACATACACTTCATTCATAGCAATGTACAGGAGAATAATGTGCTGCGGTGCTGTACATTGCCTTGCGATTCGGCACGGTGTGCTGCGATAAAATGCAGCATGTCTGCTCTTTTTTACAGCTGTAGATTGCATTGCAGTGTGAATGAGACACATAGGAAACAATTGTGTTCAGTGTGTCCTTACAGTGACAGAGATTTTACAATGTTATGTTACGTCTGTCCCCACACTATGTATGAATTCAGTTTTAATCACCGTTAATACACGTGATCAAATTTGTTTTGCAAAACATCTCCAATATATAGGATTTTTATTATTTTCAGATTTGGAGTATGTAGGAGCTTAGAATGTGGGGATTTGTGGTTAAAAAATATTTGGATTGTGATCTCTAGTCTAGACAGTTGGTCTCCATGTTCTACAGCAAGGTATTTGAGAGGTGGGGTCACGGTCAAAACTGAAAAAAAGTGTTGTAAAAATAACAGAAATGAATGCCTCTGGTATAATTACATGTTGTGTGTACAAATGTTTACTGATAGTGTTATTATGTACAATGTTTGTGTTTGTGTTTGAGAAGTTCATCATGGTAGGAGGATTGGCACTTAAAAGTCTCTGGGTTTGGTCAAGAGATTGGGTCCCTGATACGTTTGTTATGTTTAACAATCTTTTCTTTGTCTTCTATGTATTCCATGCTTTACTTCTAAGGCTCCTTTAGGCTCAGTTTACACCTATGCATTTTTTAGTGCTTTCTGCAGAAACGCACTACAGTCCATTAACATGGTTTCCTATGGGACATGTTCATATCTTTGCTTTTTTGAGCTCCTGTGTTTTTGGACAGGGTCAGGTACTTTTTTAAAAGCAAAAAGCAGCGTTTTTGCTACAATAGAGTTCAATGAAAATCTGTTGAAATGCATGGTAGTGCGTTCTGCTGCTTTTTTGCCATGTTTTTGCTGCGTTTTGTGTTTTGCATTTTTATTCTGCCCAGCAAAAAAAAATTCCACTTTCAAATTAAAAAAAGCAGAACAAAATGCAAAACACGGTAAAAATGCATCAAAACGCGTGTAGAAAAATGCAAAACAAACTGCAAACAGCAAGCATCAAACGCAAAATGCATATACAGTATGTGAACGGAGCCTAAGCCCTCATGCACACCTGACGTTTTTATAGCGGCTGTTTTTGGCTTTTGATGTTTTTTTCTACAGCTAGTAAACCCCCCAGCATGTTATCCTGTGTGTCCATGCACACACAGACTGTAATCAACGTTTTATGGCTGGAAAAAAAACTCAGAATTAACGGGTTTCTAGAGCAGTTTTTTTGCTGTAAATATGCTCTAACGCTGAAAAATGTGGCAAAACGTGGTGAAACACTGCAAACCGTTTTTTTTACCCCCCTTCAATTTTTTTTTGGTAAAGAAAACCACTAAAAACCACAAATGTGGGAAAATGCCGCTATACGCTGCAAAATGACGCTAAACGCTAGTGCAAAAGCGCAAAAAAAAGCTGAAATACTCATGTTTTTAAGGTTTTTTTATGCAGCAGCTTTATCAAAATGTCAATTGTGCATGAGGATTTACACTTACACAATTGTTCATCTGCTCTCCCTTTAGCTGGGAAGGCAGCGGCCAGCAGAGTACACAAAGTGTACTGCAAAGGAGAAATTATACTCACTGTCACATTTGGTAGGAATGACGAACTACCAAAGGCGAGCTATTCAAGTGAAGGGGGCTGCACTGAAATCTCCCCCCAGCTGTGCACACGGCTATGTGATACAATGCCTGTTCTTTACCTGTCAAATGCTTTCTCAACAGTGGTTCAAATGTGCATTGCTCTTCAGAGATCAAAGCAAGTGTAAACCAGCCCATACTCTGTAACTTTTGTCTTCTAAGTACATTTCAAAACCTACACCATTAACGTAAGCTATATGCACAATTATTTTTTTCATTTTGGAGTGAGGGAGGGCTATAACCCCTGTCAGGTTTTTTTGCATTTTGTGGCCCATTTCCCTTCACTTCCTGTCCCATAGCCACACAGGAAGTGAAAGGTAATCCCTACACAGCAGAACTAGTGTCCCCATTGGAAGATTTACCCTCTATTACTTTCTGGGGACAACCCAAAATTTGGGATTTTGTTTTACTTTCACTTTCAACGATAATGGAAAACAGGACAGATAGAGAGGATGAATCTCCTTAATGGGATCACAGAAAGTAATAAAAACCAGACAGGTCTTCTAATCCATCTCCACTCTTTCCAAAACTTAAAAAAAGTTATATTTCAAGTTTTTGCTTTGTTATCAAACTTGAGTGTAGTTTTTTTTACCATTCTTAAAATTCAGATAAATCTCCATGATAACCTAAATAGCTTGGTGAGGATTGAATTGCTACATTGCAAAACAAAAGGAATTTGAAAAAAAAAAAAATGTTTTTTTCTAATTCTAGAGATAAATCTATCGAAGATCTGGAACTACCCCTGGAAATCACAAACAGCAGGTAAGAACTCACGACTAACATTTTTATGAATCCCAATAAAGCTGTCTTCCAGGAATATGAAAGTGACAGATACTCTCATTAGGTATAATTTGTATGAAATGTAAATATAACATTTGAAATATTAAAGGTGGTGAGAGACAAAAAACTGATCTGCAGGGCTCTGGGCACACTTATGCTTTAAAGTACCCCTGTGAGAATGGAATATACTGCAGGATGTTATATTGGACCTTAAATGGCAAATGAGAATAGTACGAACCAAGCTGGTCTGACTCGTTCACATCCAAATCATCTAGAGACCATATTTCAGCTTTGGAGGTTAGTGCTTATTCATTGCCTGCAAAACTATTCATTGTAACTGTGTCACATTTGAGAATTATGAGAATAACCTACAATGTGCAACCTAATGGAACATAATGGTTAAAACATTTCATTTGACTGATTTTTCTTTCGTAAGCTCTTACTTTGAGCTCTAGTTTATAATAAGAGGTTAATTCAAATGTACAAAGCTAACCTCCTCTCTCTCACTGTAAAGCCGGCCATGGATGGTTTGAATCTCGGTCGGTTCAGCAGGGACCAGCCGAGATTTGAACCGTGTATGGTGGGTATGTTGAATGTCCCCAAGTTGATTGATCAATCAACTTGGGTACAACCAGCCTGTCGGATTTTACATGTGATAATTAGAGATGAGCGAAGTATTCAAAAATTCGATTCGACTGATTCGGCGAATTCGTAGAAAAATTTTGATTCGAGTCGAATATATTCGCTGTGAATTTAACTTAAAAAAGGGTGTTTCTAGGCTTCAGAGAGACTTAATATTAGTGCTGAACACTGTACCTTTAATTTAAATGCCCTTGGAGTCTGCTGGGGAAGAGAAATAATACTGTCAGGCAGTATGACATGCAGATGAGTGCCGTCGATCTTAGAATCACCGCACACTTCACTCATTTGGGCAGTCACGGGGCCAAAACCAGAGTGTGGAGCCACAGTGTGGCGGTGGAGGCAGCAGCAATGGGAGGCCATACAGCACCCTATGACAAAAATGGAAACCACCAGCAGTGTGAGGAGACCAGAAAGTGGCACATGGCAGAGTGTGGCGATAGAGACAGCAGCAATGGGAGGCCGTACAGGGACCCATGACACACTCTGGACCTGGCAGCAGCATGAGGAGGCGGTACAGGGGCCCATGGCAGATTACGGGCCTGGCAGCAGCATGAGGAGTCGGTACGGTGGCCCATGACACACTCTGGACCTGGCAGCAGCATGAGGAGGCGGTACAGGGGCGCATGACAGATTACGAGCCTGGCAGCAGCAACTTGGACAGGAGGACGTTCAGTTTCTGCACCGTCTGGTGCGTGCTCGCAAACTGTTGTCTCTTGGAAACGGATTCCAAGAAAGACTGCTGACGGAATCCGTGAAGAGGAGTAGCAGGAGAAGGAGCATCTGAACGAGCGGAATATGCCAACAAGCGACAACAGGGGCCCATGGCAGATTAGGGGCCTGGCAGCAGCTATGGGAGGCCCGTAATCTGCCAGCACCCTATGACAAAAAATGGAACCCACCAGCAGTGTGAGGAGACCTGAAAGTGGCACATGGCAGAGTGTGGCGATGGAGACAGCAGCAATGGGAGGCCGTACAGGGACCCATGACAGACTCTGGACCTGGCAGCAGCATGAGGAGGCGGTATAGGGGCCCATGGCAGATTAGGGGCCTGGCAGCAGCTATGGGAGGCCCGTAATCTGCCAGCACCCTATGACAAAAAATGGAATACACCAGCAGTGTGAGGATACCTGAAAGTGGCACATGGCAGAGTGTGGCGATGGAGACAGCAGCAATGGGAGGCCGTACAGGGACCCATGAGAGACTCTGGACTTGGCAGCAGCATGAGGAGGCGGTATAGGGGCCCATGGCAGATTAGGGGCCTGGCAGCAGCTATGGGAGGCCCGTAATCTGCCAGCACCCTATGACAAAAAATGGAACACACCAGCAGTGTGAGGAGACCTGAAAGTGGCACATGTTTGGGGCATGATTCATGGCGGATTTAGTCAGTTGTGTCAGGAACTGGTGGTTTGAAATCCAGACTAATCCACGCCTGATTCATTTTCACAAACGTCAGTCTCTCCACACTTTGGGTGGACAGTCGTGTCCTCCGCGGAGTTGCAATACCTCCTGCCGCACTAAACACGCGCTCCGATGCCACGCTACTGGCCGGGCATGACAGCCTTTCAAGGGCAAATTCAGCTAGTTGGGGCCAAAGGTCAAGTTTCGTTGCCCAGTAGTCAAGGGGATTGTCTACCTCGGTTGGCAGGGTGCTGTCCAAGTAGGCCTAAGCCTGTTGTTTGAGGTCCTGCTCCAGGTCCACCTGATGCTGCTGCTGCTGCGGCTGGTTAGTAGTTTCCTCACTGCGCTGGTGAAGAAAGCTACTCATCATCGACTGCAGACTGAGGCAGCCGCTGCTGGTGGAGCTGCCACTGCTCCTACCACCCCACCCCTCCCCTGCTGCCATGGCAGCGGAACGCGAGCGCACAGGGCCCACAGTGTCTGAGGATGGACGTTGGCGCAGACAGGCAGAGACCAGCTGACTACATAGGTGGTTTTTATAGTACGTTATTTTGGCCTCCCTCTCAGCAGGTGTGAAAAAGGCCACCATTTTTGAACGGTAGCGAGGGTCCAACAAGGTGGACAGCCAAAAGTCATCCCTCTGTCTGATGGTTATTATTCGGCTGTCGCTACGCAAGCAAGCGAGCATGCTATGGGCCATTTGTGCCAAGGAATGCGAGGGACTCCCTGCCTCCATCTCCACAGCATACTGCCACGGTGCGTCTGGGTCCTCTGTCTCCTCCTCCTCCTCCTCCTCTACCAGATGCTCCTGCTCCTCCACTCCTGTCCGCTGAGTGGAAAAACCACCCATTTCACTCAATAATTCCTGAGCACCAATGTCCTCCTCTACCTCCTCCTCTTCTTCCTGTCCTGCCCCCACAGGGGTCATGTGGCGTTGAGATCTGTGCGCCACGTCTACCGCACCCTGACCAGCCATTGTTAACAGCATTTGTTCCAGGACGTGCAACAGAGGAATGACGTCGTTCATCCCATAGTCCTGCCGACTCACGAATAGCATGGCCTCCTCAAAGGGCCTGAGCAAGCGCAGGTGTCACGCATGAGCTGCCAATGGCTGACATCTAAGTTACACAGGGAGTACCTTTATCCGCTTTTAACATCAGGAAATCGGTGATGGCCTTTCGCTGTTCGTAAAGGCGGTCTAACATATGTAGGGTTGAATTCCACCTTGTTGCAACGTCACAGCATGAGGAGTCGGTACGGGGGCCCATGGCAGATTACGTGCCTGGCAGCAGCAATGGGAGGCCCGTAATCTGCCAGCACCCTATGTCAAAAAATTCAACACACCAGCAGTGTGAGGAGACCTGAAAGTGGCACATGGCAGAGTGTGGCTATGGAGACAGCAGCAATGGGAGGCCGTACAGGGACCCATGAAACACTCTGGACTTGGATGCAGCATGAGGAGGCGGTATAGGGGCCCATGGCAGATTAGGGGCCTGGCAGCAGCAATGGGAGGCCCGTAATCTGCCAGCACCCTATGTCAAAAAATTCTACACACCAGCAGTGTGAGGAGACCTGAAAGTGGCACATGGCAGAGTGTGGCGATGGAGACAGCAGCAATGGGAGGTCGTACAGGGACCCATGAGAGACTCTGGACCTGGCAGCAGCATGAGGAGGCGGTATATAGGGGCCTATGGCAGATTAGGGGCCTGGCAGCAGCTATGGGAGGCCCATAATCTGCCAGCACCCTATGTCAAAAAATTCTACACACCAGCAGTGTGTGAGGAGACCTGAAAGTGGCACATGGCAGAGTGTGGCGATGGAGACAGCAGCAATGGGAGGCCGTACAGGGACCCATGACAGACTCTGGACCTGGCAGCAGCATGAGGAGGCGGTATATAGGGGCCCATGGCAGATTAGGGGCCTGGCAGCAGCAATGGGAGGCCCGTAATCTGCCAACACCCTATGTCAAAAAATTCTACACACCAGCAGTGTGTGAGGAGACCTGAAAGTGGCACATGGCAGAGTGTGGCGATGGAGACAGCAGCAATGGGAGGCCGTACAGGGACCCATGAGAGACTCTGGACCTGGCAGCAGCATGAGGAAGCGGTATATAGGGGCCTATGGCAGATTAGGGGCCTGGCAGCAGCTATAGGAGGCCCATAATCTGCCAGCACCCTATGTCAAAAAATTCAACACACCAGCAGTGTGAGGAGACCTGAAAGTGGCACATGGCATGAGACACTGTGGACCTGGCAGCAGCATGAGGAGGCGGTATATAGGGGCCCATGGCAGATTAGGGGCCTGGCAGCAGCTATGGGAGGCCCATAATCTGCCAGCACCCTATGTCAAAAAATTCTACACACCAGCAGTGTGTGAGGAGACCTGAAAGTGGCACATGGCAGAGTGTGGCGATGGAGACAGCAGCAATGGGAGGCCGTACAGGGACCCATGACAGACTCTGGACCTGGCAGCAGCATGAGGAGGCGGTATATAGGGGCCTATGGCAGATTAGGGGCCTGGCAGCAGCTATGGGAGGCCCGTAATCTGCCAGCACCCTATGTCAAAAAATTCAACACACCAGCAGTGTGTGAGGAGACCTGAAAGTGGCACATGGCAGAGTGTGGCAATGGAGACAGCAGCAATGGGAGGCCGTACAGGGACCCATGAGAGACTCTGGACCTGGCAGCAGCATGAGGAGGCGGTATATAGGGGCCTATGGCAGATTAGGGGCCTGGCAGCAGCTATGGGAGGCCCGTAATCTGCCAGCACCCTATGTCAAAAAATTCTACACACCAGCAGTGTGTGAGACCTGAAAGTGGCACATGGCAGAGTGTGGCGATGGAGACAGCAGCAATGGGAGGCCGTACAGGGACCCATGACAGACTCTGGACCTGGCAGCAGCATGAGGAGGCGGTATATAGGGGCCCATGGCAGATTAGGGGCCTGGCAGCAGCAATGGGAGGCCCGTAATCTGCCAACACCCTATGTCAAAAAATTCTACACACCAGCAGTGTGTGAGGAGACCTGAAAGTGGCACATGGCAGAGTGTGGCGATGGAGACAGCAGCAATGGGAGGCCGTACAGGGACCCATGAGAGACTCTGGACCTGGCAGCAGCATGAGGAAGCGGTATATAGGGGCCTATGGCAGATTAGGGGCCTGGCAGCAGCTATAGGAGGCCCATAATCTGCCAGCACCCTATGTCAAAAAATTCAACACACCAGCAGTGTGAGGAGACCTGAAAGTGGCAGATGGCATGAGACACTGTGGACCTGGCAGCAGCATGAGGAGGCGGTATATAGGGGCCCATGGCAGATTAGGGGCCTGGCAGCAGCTATGGGAGGCCCATAATCTGCCAGCACCCTATGTCAAAAAATTCTACACACCAGCAGTGTGTGAGGAGACCTGAAAGTGGCACATGGCAGAGTGTGGCGATGGAGACAGCAGCAATGGGAGGCCGTACAGGGACCCATGACAGACTCTGGACCTGGCAGCAGCATGAGGAGGCGGTATATAGGGGCCTATGGCAGATTAGGGGCCTGGCAGCAGCTATGGGAGGCCCGTAATCTGCCAGCACCCTATGTCAAAAAATTCAACACACCAGCAGTGTGTGAGGAGACCTGAAAGTGGCACATGGCAGAGTGTGGCGATGGAGACAGCAGCAATGGGAGGCCGTACAGGGACCCATGAGAGACTCTGGACCTGGCAGCAGCATGAGGAGGCGGTATATAGGGGCCTATGGCAGATTAGGGGCCTGGCAGCAGCTATGGGAGGCCCGTAATCTGCCAGCACCCTATGTCAAAAAATTCTACACACCAGCAGTGTGTGAGACCTGAAAGTGGCACATGGCAGAGTGTGGCGATGGAGACAGCAGCAATGGGAGGCCGTACAGGGACCCATGACAGACTCTGGACCTGGCAGCAGCATGAGGAGGCGGTATATAGGGGCCTATGGCAGATTAGGGGCCTGGCAGCAGCTATGGGAGGCCCATAATCAGCCAGCACCCTATGTCAAAAAATTCTACACACCAGCAGTGTGTGAGGAGACCTGAAAGTGGCACATGGCAGAGTGTGGCGATGGAGACAGCAGCAATGGGAGGCCGTACAGGGACCCATGACAGACTCTGGACCTGGCAGCAGCATGAGGAGGCGGTATATAGGTGCCTATGGCAGATTAGGGGCCTGGCAGCAGCTATGGGAGGCCCGTAATCTGCCAGCACCCTATGTCAAAAAATTCTACACACCAGCAGTGTGTGAGGAGACCTGAAAGTGGCACATGGCAGAGTGTGGCGATGGAGACAGCAGCAATGGGAGGCCGTACAGGGACCCATGACAGACTCTGGACCTGGCAGCAGCATGAGGAGGCGGTATATAGGGGCCTATGGCAGATTAGGGGCCTGGCAGCAGCTATGGGAGGCCCGTAATCTGCCAGCACCCTATGTCAAAAAATTCTACACACCAGCAGTGTGTGAGACCTGAAAGTGGCACATGGCAGAGTGTGGCGATGGAGACAGCAGCAATGGGAGGCCGTACAGGGACCCATGACAGACTCTGGACCTGGCAGCAGCATGAGGAGGCGGTATATAGGGGCCTATGGCAGATTAGGGGCCTGGCAGCAGCTATGGGAGGCCCATAATCAGCCAGCACCCTATGTCAAAAAATTCTACACACCAGCAGTGTGTGAGGAGACCTGAAAGTGGCACATGGCAGAGTGTGGCGATGGAGACAGCAGCAATGGGAGGCCGTACAGGGACCCATGACAGACTCTGGACCTGGCAGCAGCATGAGGAGGCGGTATATAGGTGCCTATGGCAGATTAGGGGCCTGGCAGCAGCTATGGGAGGCCCGTAATCTGCCAGCACCCTATGTCAAAAAATTCTACACACCAGCAGTGTGTGAGGAGACCTGAAAGTGGCACATGGCAGAGTGTGGCGATGGAGACAGCAGCAATGGGAGGCCGTACAGGGACCCATGACAGACTCTGGACCTGGCAGCAGCATGAGGAGGCGGTATATAGGGGCCTATGGCAGATTAGGGGCCTGGCAGCAGCTATGGGAGGCCCGTAATCTGCCAGCACCCTATGTCAAAAAATTCAACACACCAGCAGTGTGTGAGGAGACCTGAAAGTGGCACATGGCAGAGTGTGGCGATGGAGACAGCAGCAATGGGAGGCCGTACAGGGACCCATGAGAGACTCTGGACCTGGCAGCAGCATGAGGAAGCGGTATATAGGGGCCTATGGCAGATTAGGGGCCTGGCAGCAGCTATAGGAGGCCCATAATCTGCCAGCACCCTATGTCAAAAAATTCAACACACCAGCAGTGTGAGGAGACCTGAAAGTGGCACATGGCATGAGACACTGTGGACCGGGCAGCAGCATGAGGAGGCGGTATATAGGGGCCCATGGCAGATTAGGGGCCTGGCAGCAGCTATGGGAGGCCCATAATCTGCCAGCACCCTATATCAAAAAATTCTACACACCAGCAGTGTGTGAGGAGACCTGAAAGTGGCACATGGCAGAGTGTGGCGATGGAGACAGCAGCAATGGGAGGCCGTACAGGGACCCATGAGAGACTCTGGACCTGGCAGCAGCATGAGGAGGCGGTATATAGGGGCCTATGGCAGATTAGGGGCCTGGCAGCAGCTATAGGAGGCCCGTAAACTGCCAGCACCCTATGTCAAAAAATTCTACACACCAGCAGTGTGAGGAGACCTGAAAGTGGCACATGGCAGAGTGTGGCGATGGAGACAGCAGCAATGGGAGGCCGTACAGGGACCCATGAGAGACTCTGGACCTGGCAGCAGCATGAGGAGGCGGTATATAGGGGCCTATGGCAGATTAGGGGCCTGGCAGCAGCTATAGGAGGCCCGTAATCTGCCAGCACCCTATGTCAAAAAATTCTACACACCAGCAGTGTGAGGAGACCTGAAAGTGGCACATGGCAGAGTGTGGCGATGGAGACAGCAGCAATGGGAGGCCGTACAGGGACCCATGAGAGACTCTGGACCTGGCAGCAGCATGAGGAGGCGGTATATAGGGGCCCATGGCAGATTAGGGGCCTGGCAGCAGCTATGGGAGGCCCGTAATCTGCCAGCACCCTATGTCAAAAAATTCAACACACCAGCAGTGTGTGAGGAGACCTGAAAGTGGCACATGGCAGAGTGTGGCGATGGAGACAGCAGCAATGGGAGGCCGTACAGGGACCCATGAGAGACTCTGGACCTGGCAGCAGCATGAGGAAGCGGTATATAGGGGCCTATGGCAGATTAGGGGCCTGGCAGCAGCTATAGGAGGCCCATAATCTGCCAGCACCCTATGTC
Source organism: Staurois parvus (assembly GCF_062004578.1). Lineage (NCBI taxonomy): Eukaryota > Metazoa > Chordata > Amphibia > Anura > Ranidae > Staurois > Staurois parvus. The sequence goes on from NW_028319098.1 coordinate 1,872,189, forward strand.
AAAAAATTCAACACACCAGCAGTGTGAGGAGACCTGAAAGTGGCACATGGCATGAGACACTGTGGACCTGGCAGCAGCATGAGGAGGCGGTATATAGGGGCCCATGGCAGATTAGGGGCCTGGCAGCAGCTATGGGAGGCCCATAATCTGCCAGCACCCTATGTCAAAAAATTCTACACACCAGCAGTGTGTGAGGAGACCTGAAAGTGGCACATGGCAGAGTGTGGCGATGGAGACAGCAGCAATGGGAGGCCGTACAGGGACCCATGACAGACTCTGGACCTGGCAGCAGCATGAGGAGGCGGTATATAGGGGCCTATGGCAGATTAGGGGCCTGGCAGCAGCTATGGGAGGCCCGTAATCTGCCAGCACCCTATGTCAAAAAATTCAACACACCAGCAGTGTGTGAGGAGACCTGAAAGTGGCACATGGCAGAGTGTGGCGATGGAGACAGCAGCAATGGGAGGCCGTACAGGGACCCATGAGAGACTCTGGACCTGGCAGCAGCATGAGGAGGCGGTATATAGGGGCCTATGGCAGATTAGGGGCCTGGCAGCAGCTATGGGAGGCCCGTAATCTGCCAGCACCCTATGTCAAAAAATTCTACACACCAGCAGTGTGTGAGACCTGAAAGTGGCACATGGCAGAGTGTGGCGATGGAGACAGCAGCAATGGGAGGCCGTACAGGGACCCATGACAGACTCTGGACCTGGCAGCAGCATGAGGAGGCGGTATATAGGGGCCTATGGCAGATTAGGGGCCTGGCAGCAGCTATGGGAGGCCCATAATCTGCCAGCACCCTATGTCAAAAAATTCTACACACCAGCAGTGTGTGAGGAGACCTGAAAGTGGCACATGGCAGAGTGTGGCGATGGAGACAGCAGCAATGGGAGGCCGTACAGGGACCCATGAGAGACTCTGGACCTGGCAGCAGCATGAGGAGGCGGTATACAGGGGCCTATGGCAGATTAGGGGCCTGGCAGCAGCTATGGGAGGCCCGTAATCTGCCAGCACCCTATGTCAAAAAATTCAACACACCAGCAGTGTGTGAGGAGACCTGAAAGTGGCACATGGCAGAGTGTGGCGATGGAGACAGCAGCAATGGGAGGCCGTACAGGGACCCATGAGAGACTCTGGACCTGGCAGCAGCATGAGGAAGCGGTATATAGGGGCCTATGGCAGATTAGGGGCCTGGCAGCAGCTATAGGAGGCCCATAATCTGCCAGCACCCTATGTCAAAAAATTCAACACACCAGCAGTGTGAGGAGACCTGAAAGTGGCACATGGCATGAGACACTGTGGACCTGGCAGCAGCATGAGGAGGCGGTATATAGGGGCCCATGGCAGATTAGGGGCCTGGCAGCAGCTATGGGAGGCCCATAATCTGCCAGCACCCTATGTCAAAAAATTCTACACACCAGCAGTGTGTGAGGAGACCTGAAAGTGGCACATGGCAGAGTGTGGCGATGGAGACAGCAGCAATGGGAGGCCGTACAGGGACCCATGAGAGACTCTGGACCTGGCAGCAGCATGAGGAGGCGGTATATAGGGGCCTATGGCAGATTAGGGGCCTGGCAGCAGCTATAGGAGGCCCGTAAACTGCCAGCACCCTATGTCAAAAAATTCTACACACCAGCAGTGTGAGGAGACCTGAAAGTGGCACATGGCAGAGTGTGGCGATGGAGACAGCAGCAATGGGAGGCCGTACAGGGACCCATGAGAGACTCTGGACCTGGCAGCAGCATGAGGAGGCGGTATATAGGGGCCTATGGCAGATTAGGGGCCTGGCAGCAGCTATAGGAGGCCCGTAATCTGCCAGCACCCTATGTCAAAAAATTCTACACACCAGCAGTGTGAGGAGACCTGAAAGTGGCACATGGCAGAGTGTGGCGATGGAGACAGCAGCAATGGGAGGCCGTACAGGGACCCATGAGAGACTCTGGACCTGGCAGCAGCATGAGGAGGCGGTATATAGGGGCCCATGGCAGATTAGGGGCCTGGCAGCAGCTATGGGAGGCCCGTAATCTGCCAGCACCCTATGTCAAAAAATTCAACACACCAGCAGTGTGTGAGGAGACCTGAAAGTGGCACATGGCAGAGTGTGGCGATGGAGACAGCAGCAATGGGAGGCCGTACAGGGACCCATGAGAGACTCTGGACCTGGCAGCAGCATGAGGAGGCGGTATATAGGGGCCTATGGCAGATTAGGGGCCTGGCAGCAGCTATGGGAGGCCCGTAATCTGCCAGCACCCTATGTCAAAAAATTCTACACACCAGCAGTGTGTGAGGAGACCTGAAAGTGGCACATGGCAGAGTGTGGCGATGGAGACAGCAGCAATGGGAGGCCGTACAGGGACCCATGAGAGACTCTGGACCTGGCAGCAGCATGAGGAGGCGGTATATAGGGGCCTATGGCAGATTAGGGGCCTGGCAGCAGCTATAGGAGGCCCGTAAACTGCCAGCACCCTATGTCAAAAAATTCTACACACCAGCAGTGTGAGGAGACCTGAAAGTGGCACATGGCAGAGTGTGGCGATGGAGACAGCAGCAATGGGAGGCCGTACAGGGACCCATGAGAGACTCTGGACCTGGCAGCAGCATGAGGAGGCGGTATATAGGGGCCTATGGCAGATTAGGGGCCTGGCAGCAGCTATAGGAGGCCCGTAATCTGCCAGCACCCTATGTCAAAAAATTCTACACACCAGCAGTGTGAGGAGACCTGAAAGTGGCACATGGCAGAGTGTGGCGATGGAGACAGCAGCAATGGGAGGCCGTACAGGGACCCATGAGAGACTCTGGACCTGGCAGCAGCATGAGGAGGCGGTATATAGGGGCCCATGGCAGATTAGGGGCCTGGCAGCAGCTATGGGAGGCCCGTAATCTGCCAGCACCCTATGTCAAAAAATTCAACACACCAGCAGTGTGTGAGGAGACCTGAAAGTGGCACATGGCAGAGTGTGGCGATGGAGACAGCAGCAATGGGAGGCCGTACAGGGACCCATGAGAGACTCTGGACCTGGCAGCAGCATGAGGAGGCGGTATATAGGGGCCTATGGCAGATTAGGGGCCTGGCAGCAGCTATGGGAGGCCCGTAATCTGCCAGCACCCTATGTCAAAAAATTCTACACACCAGCAGTGTGTGAGGAGACCTCAAAGTGGCACATGTTTGAGGCATGATTCATGGCGGATTTAGTCAGTTGTGTCAGGAACTGGTGGTTTGAAATCCAGACTAATCCACGCCTGATTCATTTTCACAAACGTGAGTCTCTCCACACTTTGGGTGGACAGTCGTGTCCTCCGCGGAGTTACAATACCTCCTGCCGCACTAAACACGCGCTCCGATGCCACGCTACTGGCCGGGCATGACAGCCTTTCAAGGGCAAATTCAGCTAGTTGGGGCCAAAGGTCAAGTTTCGTTGCCCAGTAGTCAAGGGGATTGTCTACCTCGGTTGGCAGGGTGCTGTCCAAGTAGGCCCAAGCCTGTTGTTTGAGGTCCTGCTCCAGGTCCACCTGATGCTGCTGCTGCTGCTGCGGCTGGTTAGTAGTTTCCTCACTGCGCTGGTGAAGAAAGCTACTCATCATCGACTGCAGACTGAGGCAGCCGCTGCTGGTGGAGCTGCCACTGCTCCTACCACCCCACCCCTCCCCTGCTGCCATGGCAGCGGAACGCGAGCGCACAGGGCCCACAGTGTCTGAGGATGGACGTTGTCGCAGAAAGGCAGAGACCAACTGACTACATAGGTGGTTTTTATAGTACGTTATTTTGGCCTCCCTCTCAGCAGGTGTGAAAAAGGCCACCATTTTGGAACGGTAGCGAGGGTCCAACAAGGTGGACAGCCAAAAGTCATCCCTCTGTCTGATGGTTATTATTCGGCTGTCGCTACGCAAGCAACCGAGCATGCTATGGGCCATTTGTGCCAAGGAATGCGAGGGACTCCCTGCCTCCATCTCCACAGCATACTGCCACGGTGCGTCTGGGTCCTCTGTCTCCTCCTCCTCCTCCTCTACCAGATGCTCCTGCTCCTCCACTCCTGTCCGCTGAGTGGAAAAACCACCCAATTCACTCAATAATTCCTGAGCACAAATGTCCTCCTCTACCTCCTCCTCTTCTTCCTGTCCTGCCCCCACAGGGGTCATGTGGCGTTGAGATCTGTGCGCCACGTCTACCGCACCCTGACCAGCCATTGTTAACAGCATTTGTTCAAGGACGTGCAACAGAGGAATGACGTCGTTCATCCCATAGTCCTGCCGACTCACGAATAGCGTGGCCTCCTCAAAGGGCCTGAGCAAGCGGCAGGTGTCACGCATGAGCTGCCAATGGCTGACATCGAAGTTACACAGGGGAGTACCTTTATCCGCTTGTAACATCAGGAAATCGGTGATGGCCTTTTGCTGTTCGTAAAGGCGGTCTAACATGTGTAGGGTTGAATTCCACCTTGTTGCAACGTCGCAGATCAGGCGATGCTGTGGAATTCCGTTCTGCCGCTGCAGCTCAAGGAGGGTGTGCTTTGCGGTGTAGGAATGGCTGAAATGCATGCAAAGTTTACGTGACATTTTAAGGATGTCTTGCAGTGGGATGGTGGATTTTAGGAACCGCTTGACAACCAGATTGAACACGTGAGCCACGCATGGCGCATGGCACAACCTTCCTTGACGCAGAGCAGACACCATGTTCTTTCCGTTGTCGGTCAACATGGTTCCGATTTTCAGTTTGCGCGGAGACAGCCATCTGTCGATTTCTCTGTTCATTACACTCAGAAGTTCCTCCCCTGTGTGACTACGTTCGCCAAGGCATACCAGGTGCAGAACAGCGTGACACCGTTGCGCCCTGCACATGTGATATGCCGGTCGGGTAATGGGACTTGGCACGGGGGTGGCGGCTGAGGACATGGCGGAAGAAGAGGTGGTAGAGGCGGACATCTTTGCCGGACCAAGGACGTGCAAACGTGGAGGCAAAAGCGGCGTGACCTGTCCAAGTTGCTGGTGCGGCTGTGACGGCACCACGTTCACCCAGTGGGCCGTAAATGACATGTACTGTCCCTGACCATAGTTACAGCTCCACACGTCGGCGCTGCCGTGCACTTTGGCAGAGACCGACATGCTCAAAGACTGGCCCACCATGTCTTCTACATGTGAATGCAGGGCTGGCACTGCCTTTTTGGCGAAGAAATGACGGCTTGGCACTCTCCACCGCGGCGCGGCACAAGCCATCATTTCTCTGAAAGGTGCTGAGTCCACCACTTGGAAAGGGAGGGACTGCAGCACCAGCAACTTGGACAGGAGGACGTTCAGCTTTTGCACCGTCGGGTGCGTGCTCGCAAACTGTTGTCTCTTGGAAACGGATTCCAAGAAAGACTGCTGACGGAATCCGTGAAGAGGAGTAGCAGGAGAAGGAGCATCTGAACGAGCGGAAGATGCCAACGAGCGACAACTCCCCTCAGCAGAGGTGTTGGAGCCTTGACTGGCTGATGGAGGGCGATTGACGTCGGGTGACGGAGCAAGTAACGGAGCGGGTGATGGAGCGGGGGCTGGGGCGGGCAGAACCGCCGTATCTTTATCACGGTTTTCCCAGGCCACCAAATGGCGACGCTGCATATGCTGCCGCAACGCTGTAGTCCCAACATGGGCCCCCTGGCCACGCTTGACTTTCTGGCCACATAGTCGACATACGGCTACGTTTACTTCCTCGGGCGGCTTGACGAAAAATTGCCACACCGCCGAGTAGGAAACTTTGCCCCCGATACTCCTCACTGGCTGACTGCTGCTTCCTCCGTGCACACCGGCACCACTACTGGCCGTGGTGGTAGGCTGCAGTGGAGCTGGTGCTCTACTCCGTGGACGTTCTGCTCCACTGACACTGCTGCGACCCTGCTGCTGTCTCCTGGGCAACCCACCGACTGTTTTGCTCGCTGCCAAGCTGCCACCCTCTTCTCCTGATGATGCGGAAGAAATTGCCTGATGACGACGAGGCTGCCAAGTGCGATCAACCTCCTCATCATCAAGTAGGGTCTCCACCTCACTACTAGCCCCCTCGGCTGCGTCTGGGTCAGGAGACAGACCTGTCTCTAGACCGGCTACCGAGCCACTCTCCTCGCCACTACTTCTTCGCCTGGCTGCTGAAAAGGCGGATGTCTCCCCCCGTTCCTGACCGCCCTCTGTTAGCTCTTCCTCACTGTACAGTGGGGCTGAGCCCACAGCATGCGATACTTCGCTTGGTGAGGGAACACCAAAGGACAGGGGCAGGTAGAGGACACGTGATTTCAGTGGGCTTGGTCCCGGGCCATGCCAACTAACGGTTGTGTCTGACGTACCCACCGACCGTTGGCTGTAGGTGTCAGAGGTGACCTGGGAAGAGGAAGACGACCGAGCCAACCAATCGACGACGGCAGGGTTGTCGGTGGAGACACGACCGCTGGATGACACCGGGAGCACTGGCCTCTGGCTGCGAATAGTGCTGCCTCGACCCCTTCCTCTGCTGCCACGTCTGCTCGCTCCTAAAACATTGCCTCCTCTGCCACTCCTCTGCATGTTGTCTGACATACTCTTTAATTAAACGATTATGTGTCCCTGAGTAACAATTCTGTGTCCCTGAGTAACAATTCTGTGTCTGTGCGAGTAACAATTCTGTGGCCCTAAGTAACAGTTCTGTGGCCCTCAGTAACAATTCTGTGTCCCTGATTAACGTTTCTGTGGCCCCAAGTAACAGTTCTGTGGCCCTCAGTAACAATTCTGTGTCTGTGCGAGTAACAATTCTGTGTCTGTGCGAGTAACAATTCTGTGGCCCTAAGTAAAGTTTCTGTGGCCCTAAGTAACAATTCTCTGGCACTCAGTAACAATTCTGTCTGTCCCTGAGTAACAATTCTCTGGCACTCAGTAACAATTCTGTCTGTCCCTGAGTAAAAATTCTGTGGCCCTAAGTAAAGTTTCTGGGGCCCTGAGTAACAATTATCTGGCACTCAGTAACAATTCTGTCTGTCCCTGAGTAACAATTCTCTGGCACTCAGTAACAATTCTGTCTGTCCCTGAGTAAAAATTCTCTGGCCCTAAGTAAAGTTTCTGTGGCCCTGAGTAACAATTCTCTGGCACTCCGTAACAATTCTGTCTGTCCCTGAGTAACAATTCTCTGGCACTCAGTAACAATTCTGTCTGTCCCTGAGTAAAAATTCTGTGGCCCTAATTAAAGTTTCTGTGGCCCTAAGTAACAATTCTCTGGCACTCAGTAACAATTCTGTCTGTCCCTGAGTAACAATTCTCTGGCACTCGGTAACAATTCTGTCTGTCCCTGAGTAACAATTCTCTGGCACTCAGTAACAATTCTGTCTGTCCCTGAGTAAAAATTCTGTGGCCCTAATTAAAGTTTCTGTGGCCCTAAGTAACAATTCTCTGGCACTCAGTAACAATTCTGTCTGTCCCTGAGTAACAATTCTCTGGCACTCCGTAACAATTCTGTCTGTCCCTGAGTAACAATTCTCTGGCACTCAGTAACAATTCTGTCTGTCCCTGAGTAAAAATTCTCTGGCCCTAAGTAAAGTTTCTGTGGCCCTGAGTAACAATTCTCTGGCACTCCGTAACAATTCTGTCTGTCCCTGAGTATGAATTCCGTGGCCCTAACTAGCGTTTCTTTGTCCCTAAGTAAAGTTTCTGTGGCCCTCAGTAACAGTTCTGTGTCTGTGCGAGTAACAATTCTGTGTCTGTGCGAGTAACAATTCTGTGGCCCTAAGTAAAGTTTCTGTGGCCCTAAGTAACAATTCTCTGGCACTCCGTAACAATTCTGTCTGTCCCTGAGTAACAATTCTCTGGCACTCAGTAACAATTCTGTCTGTCCCTGAGTAAAAATTCTGTGGCCCTAAGTAAAGTTTCTGTGGCCCTGAGTAACAATTCTCTGGCACTCCGTAACAATTCTGTCTGTCCCTGAGTAACAATTCTCTGGCACTCAGTAACAATTCTGTCTGTCCCTGAGTAAAAATTCTGTGACCCTAAGTAAAGTTTCTGTGGCCCTAAGTAACAATTCTCTGGCACTCAGTAACAATTCTGTCTGTCCCTTAGTAACAATTCTGTGGCCCTAAGTAAAGTTTCTGTGGCCCAGAGTAACAATTCTCTGGCACTCCGTAACAATTCTGTCTGTCCCTGAGTATGAATTCTGTGGCCCTAACTAGCGTTTCTTTGTCCCTAAGTAACAGTTCTGTGGCCCTGAGTAACAATTCTGTGTCTGTGCGAGTAACAATTCTGTGGCCCTAAGTAACAGTTCTGTGGCCCTCAGTAACAGTTCTGTGTCTGTGCGAGTAACAATTCTGTGTCTGTGCGAGTAACAATTCTGTGGCCCTAAGTAACAGTTCTGTGGCCTTCAGTAACAATTCTGTGTCTGTGCGAGTAACAATTCTGTGTCTGTGCGAGTAACAATTCTGTGGCCCTAAGTAAAGTTTCTGTGGCCCTAAGTAACAATTCTCTGGCACTCAGTAACAATTCTGTCTGTCCCTGAGTAACAATTCTCTGGCACTCAGTAACAATTCTGTCTGTCCCTGAGTAAAAATTCTGTGGCCCTAAGTAAAGTTTCTGGGGCCCTGAGTAACAATTCTCTGGCACTCAGTAACAATTCTGTCTGTCCCTGAGTAACAATTCTCTGGCACTCAGTAACAATTCTGTCTGTCCCTGAGTAAAAATTCTGTGGCCCTAAGTAAAGTTTCTGTGGCCCTAAGTAACAATTCTCTGGCACTCAGTAACAATTCTGTCTGTCCCTGAGTAACAATTCTCTGGCACTCAGTAACAATTCTGTCTGTCCCTGAGTAAAAATTCTGTGGCCCTAATTAAAGTTTCTGTGGCCCTAAGTAACAATTCTCTGGCACTCAGTAACAATTCTGTCTGTCCCTGAGTAACAATTCTCTGACACTCCGTAACAATTCTGTCTGTCCCTGAGTAACAATTCTCTGGCACTCAGTAACAATTCTGTCTGTCCCTGAGTAAAAATTCTGTGGCCCTAAGTAAAGTTTCTGTGGCCCTAAGTAACAATTCTCTGGCACTCAGTAACAATTCTGTCTGTCCCTGAGTAACAATTCTCTGGCACTCAGTAACAATTCTGTCTGTCCCTGAGTAAAAATTCTGTGGCCCTAATTAAAGTTTCTGTGGCCCTAAGTAACAATTCTCTGGCACTCAGTAACAATTCTGTCTGTCCCTGAGTAACAATTCTCTGACACTCCGTAACAATTCTGTCTGTCCCTGAGTAACAATTCTCTGGCACTCAGTAACAATTCTGTCTGTCCCTGAGTAAAAATTCTGTGGCCCTAAGTAAAGTTTCTGTGGCCCTGAGTAACAATTCTCTGGCACTCCGTAACAATTCTGTCTGTCCCTGAGTATGAATTCCGTGGCCCTAACTAGCGTTTCTTTGTCCCTAAGTAAAGTTTCTGTGGCCCTCAGTAACAGTTCTGTGTCTGTGCGAGTAACAATTCTGTGTCTGTGCGAGTAACAATTCTGTGGCCCTAAGTAAAGTTTCTGTGGCCCTAAGTAACAATTCTCTGGCACTCCGTAACAATTCTGTCTGTCCCTGAGTAACAATTCTCTGGCACTCAGTAACAATTCTGTCTGTCCCTGAGTAAAAATTCTGTGGCCCTAAGTAAAGTTTCTGTGGCCCTGAGTAACAATTCTCTGGCACTCCGTAACAATTCTGTCTGTCCCTGAGTAACAATTCTCTGGCACTCAGTAACAATTCTGTCTGTCCCTGAGTAAAAATTCTGTGGCCCTAAGTAAAGTTTCTGTGGCCCAGAGTAACAATTCTCTGGCACTCCGTAACAATTCTGTCTGTCCCTGAGTATGAATTCTGTGGCCCTAACTAGCGTTTCTTTGTCCCTAAGTAACAGTTCTGTGGCCCTGAGTAACAATTCTGTGTCTGTGCGAGTAACAATTCTGTGGCCCTAAGTAACAGTTCTGTGGCCCTCAGTAACAGTTCTGTGTCTGTGCGAGTAACAATTCTGTGTCTGTGCGAGTAACAATTCTGTGGCCCTAAGTAACAGTTCTGTGGCCTTCAGTAACAATTCTGTGTCTGTGCGAGTAACAATTCTGTGTCTGTGCGAGTAACAATTCTGTGGCCCTAAGTAACAATTCTCTGGCACTCAGTAACAATTCTGTCTGTCCCTGAGTAACAATTCTCTGGCACTCAGTAACAATTCTGTCTGTCCCTGAGTAAAAATTCTGTGGCCCTAAGTAAAGTTTCTGTGGCCCTAAGTAACAATTCTCTGGCACTCAGTAACAATTCTGTCTGTCCCTGAGTAACAATTCTCTGGCACTCAGTAACAATTCTGTCTGTCCCTGAGTAAAAATTCTGTGGCCCTAATTAAAGTTTCTGTGGCCCTAAGTAACAATTCTCTGGCACTCAGTAACAATTCTGTCTGTCCCTGAGTAACAATTCTCTGGCACTCAGTAACAATTCTGTCTGTCCCTGAGTAACAATTCTGTGGCCCTAATAATGTTTCTGTGGCCCTAAGTAACAATTCTCTGGCACTGAGTAACAATTCTGTCTGTCCCTGATTATGAATTCTGTGGCCCTAACTAGCGTTTCTTTGTCCCTAAATAACGATTCTGTGGCCCTCATTAACAAGTCTGTGTCCCTGAGTAATGGTTCTCTGTCCCTAAGTAACTTTTCTCTGTCCCCAATTATCGTTTCTGTGGCCCTAACTCTGTCCCTGTCCCTAGTACAGAGCGGTCTGCCTCTGTTCAATAACTGCAGGCAAATGAAGAATTCCAAAATGGCCGCTATTTATAGCTCGACCATTACACAGTGCTGGCTGGCTGGCTGCTGATTGGCTGATGCGATCACATGTAGTTGAGGAATGCATTATGGGTCAGCGCGCCTTGTCTGCGCGCCTTCCCAGACATCCCCGCTCCGTCGCCGCACATGTCAGCCGCCATTTTCTGAAAAATTTCGATTCGCGCGTCCGAATTAGGCTATTTTTCGGATTCGGCACGAATCGAAATTTTTCCGATATTCGACTCGAATTCCACTTCGGATACTTCGATTCGCTCATCTCTAGTGATAATTGCCAGCACCTATTTTAGCCACTAGCAGTAATCACTGTGTTCTCCCGGAGGAAATGACTCCCCCAACCCCTCCTCCCACCGGGAGAACACAATAGCTCTATGGGAGGGAATCTCCCATCAACACTGACTGTTGTGGCAACTCGTGGTTGCAGGAAAGAAAGTCGCTTCATCAATGGCTGTCTTTATTTTCTCTCAGGTCTATTTATAAAAATATTTCCTTTGCAAATGGCTCATTATTCACACAAATATAATAGCTGTAATGTTTGTAATATGTGTGTAATGTTAGTTTCTACTTGTTGCCTTCCGCCAAATGAATGTGAGGAGGGGAGGGTGATATCTAAGGGCCCCCTTACTTCTAAAGTAAGTAGTAATACTGCTTGTAAATGTTTCAGTTTCTGCTGCATCTGGAGGTTTGTTAGGCCAAACAACTATTCATTTGGTTGTGAATCTGCATAGACTGTACACCATGCTGAGGTCTCCCACATGGTATTACCCTAAGCTGGCTGAATGTTCTTAGCCTACAATGTTAGGTTATTTTCTCTATTATTCCTTACTTTTGTGCAAATTATGAGACAAAGCAATCCCATGTGACAGGGAAGGGTATCAGTAATAAGCACTTTCAGTTTTACTAAACCCACAACAGTAAATTTAGTCTGTATATGCAGTAAAGCATGCTTGCTATACTCACTTTGGAACCTACAGTTGTGTTCAAAATAATAGCAGTCAGACATGACTAACCTGATCAATCACTGTTTTTGGTAGAAATGATATTTCTACATGGCAAATAATTTACTAGCAGGTGTAGTAGGGTAATAGAAATCCAACAGATCCAACAGTCATGACATGCATGCTGCTGATTCTGTGTAGTTGAATCACTAATTGAAAGGGGCATGTTCAAAATAATAGCAGTGTGGAGTTCTATTAGTGAGGTCATTCATTCTTTGAAAAACAGGTGGCAATTATTGCCCTTATTTAAGGAAGGAAGGCAGCAAATGTTGTACATGCTGGTTACAGTACATTTCTCTGTGAAATTCTGAGGAAAATGGGTCGTTCCAGACATTGTTCAGAAGAACAGCGTACCTTGATTAAAAAGTTGATTGGAGAGGGGAAAACATATAAAGAAATGCAGAAAATGATAGGCTGCTCAGCTAAAATGATTGCAAATGCTTTAAAATGGCAACCAAAACCTGAAAGACGTGAAAGAAAGCGAAAAACTACCATTCGAATGGATAGAAGAATAGCCAAAATGGCAAGGACTCAGCCAACAATCAGCTCCAGGAAGATCAAAGAAGGTCTAAAGTTACCTGTGAGTACTGTTACAATTAGAAGACGCCTATGTGAAGCCAAGCTATCTGCAAGAAGCCCCCGCAAAGTCCCACTGTTGAAAAAAAGACATGTGCTGAAGAGGTTACAATTTGCCAAAGAGCACATTGACTGGCCTAAAGAGAAATGGCGCAACATTTTGTGGACTGATGAAAGTAAGATTGTTCTTTTTGGGTCTAGTGGCCGGAGACAGTTTGTCAGACGACCCCCAAACACTGAATTCAAGCCACAGTACACTGTGAAGACAGTGAAGCATGGCTGCGCAAGCATCATGATATGGGGATGTTTCTCATGTTGAAGAGGAAATGCCCTTGAAATGGGTGTTCCAACAAGACAACGACCCCAAACACACAAGTAAACATGCAACATCTTGGTTCCAGACCAACAAGATTGACGTTATGGAGTGGCCAGTCCAATCCCCGGATCTTAATCCAATAGAAAACTTGTGGGGTGACATCAAAAATGCAGTTTCTGAGGCAAAACCAAGAAATAGAGAAGAACTGTGGAATGTAGTCCAATCATCCTGGGCTGGAATACCTGTTCACAGGTGCCAGAAGTTGGTTGACTCCATGCAACACAGATGTACAGCAGTTCTCAGAAACAGTGCTTATACAACTATATATTCATTAAGTGATTCAAAGGAAAGCAAAATTTTCAAACATTTTTCAGTTTATATAGTGAATGTTTGAGTTTGTAAAGAAGAATACAAACACTGCTATTTTTTTGAACAGTCTAATATTCACTTTTCTTCAATTTTTTTAGAGGAACAACACAAATTTGATATATTTTTCTTCATGTTTTGATTTGGAATAGAATGTGTAGTGTTCCCAATGCATTTGTGTGTATGGAAATAAAAGCTATTAGAAGGATTTTGAGCTTTATTCGCTTTTTTCAACACACTGCTATTATTTTGAACACAACTGTAAGTGGTTAATCCTATACATTGTGTAAAAAGGCTGTGTGATCCTGACTTCTCTGCTCCTCCCCTTCTTCCAGTGTCGTCCTCTTTCATCCTGATAAGATATATCGTGTGGAGTCACTCTGCACATGTTCAGTTTGGTGTGTATTGCGAGAGTGTTTTTTTTTTCTTGGGAGATTGCATGTGATCAGCACAGGGCCAATCAGCACTGCCCAGACAGAGGTCAGGGGTTCTACATCCTCCTAGAGCAGAGAGAAATTTCCTCCTACAAGCTTTAACCAGCTCTCTGCTGAACACTGATAGAATTCACAAGACTTTCACTGCTGATGAGAAAAGGTATTTAGCAGTTTATATTTACTAAAAGAATTACATGTCCATGTTGTGGGAGACCGAATACAGTGAATTCAAGGTCCTGGGTTTGATAACACTTTAACCACTTGACCTCCAAAAGATTTACTCCCCCCCCCTTTCATGAACAGACCATTTTTTTCTGTTTGGCACTGCGCTATTTCAACTGGTAAATGCTGTATCCAAACAAAATTGATGTCCTTTTTTCACACAAATCGAGCTTTCTTTTGGTGGTATTTGATCACCTCTGTGGTTTTTACTTTTTGCACTATAAATAGAGATGAGCGAAGTATTCAAAAATTCGATTCGACTGATTCGGCGAATTCGTGGAAAAATTTTGATTCGAGTCGAATATATTCGCTGCGAATTTAACTTATAAAAGGGTGTTTCTAGGCTTCAGAGAGACTTTATATTAGTGCAGAACACTGTACCTTTAATTTAAATGCCCTTGGAGTCTGCTGGGGAAGAGAAATAATACTGACAGTCAGTATGACATGCAGATGAGTGCCGTCGATCTTAGAATCACCGCACACTTCACTCATTTGGGCAGTCACGGGGCCAAAACCAGAGTGTGGAGCCACAGTGTGGCGGTGGAGGCAGCAGCAATGGGAGGCCATACAGCACCCTATGACAAAAATGGAAACCACCAGCAGTGTGAGGAGACCTGAAAGTGGCACATGGCAGAGTGTGGCGATGGAGACAGCAGCAATGGGAGGCCGTACAGGGACCCATGACACACTCTGGACCTGGCAGCAGCATGAGGAGGCAGTACAGGGGCCCATGACAGATTACGGGCCTGGCAGCAGCATGAGGAGTTGGTACGGGGGCCCATGGCAGATTACGGGCCTGGCAGCAGCAATGGGAGGCCGTACAGGGACCCATGACACACTCTGGACCTGGCAGCAGCATGGGGAGGCGGTACAGGGGCCCATGACAGATTACGAGCCTGGCAGCAGCATGAGGAGTCGGTACGGGGGCCCATGACACACTCTGGACCTGGCAGCAGCATGAGGAGGCGGTACAGGGGCGCATGACAGATTACGAGCCTGGCAGCAGCAACTTGGACAGGAGGACGTTCAGCTTCTGCACCGTCGGGTGCGTGCTCGCAAACTGTTGTCTCTTGGAAACGGATTCCAAGAAAGACTGCTGACGGAATCCGTGAAGAGGAGTAGCAGGAGAAGGAGCATCTGAACGAGCGGAATATGCCAACAAGCGACAACAGGGGCCCATGACAGATTACGGGCCTGGCAGCAGCATGAGGAGTCGGTACGGGGGCCCATGGCAGATTAGGGGCCTGGCAGCAGCTATGGGAGGCCCGTAATCTGCCAGCACCCTATGACAAAAAATGGAACCCACCAGCAGTGTGAGGAGACCTGAAAGTGGCACATGGCAGAGTGTGGCGATGGAGACAGCAGCAATGGGAGGCCGTACAGGGACCCATGAGAGACTCTGGACCTGGCAGCAGCATGAGGAGGCGGTATAGGGGCACATGGCAGATTAGGGGCCTGGCAGCAGCTATGGGAGGCCCGTAATCTGCCAGCACCCTATGACAAAAAATGGAACCCACCAGCAGTGTGAGGAGACCTGAAAGTGGCACATGGCAGAGTGTGGCGATGGAGACAGCAGCAATGGGAGGCCGTACAGGGACCCATGAGAGACTCTGGACTTGGCAGCAGCATGAGGAGGCGGTATAGGGGCCCATGGCAGATTAGGGGCCTGGCAGCAGCTATGGGAGGCCCGTAATCTGCTAGCACCCTATGACAAAAAATAGAACACACCAGCAGTGTGAGGAGACCTGAAAGTGGCACATGTTTGGGGCATGATTCATGGCGGATTTAGTCAGTTGTGTCAGGAACTGGTGGTTTGAAATTCAGACTAATCCACGCCTGATTCATTTTCACAAACGTGAGTCTCTCCACACTTTGGGTGGACAGTCGTGTCCTCCGCGGAGTTGCAATACCTCCTGCCGCACTAAACACGCGCTCCGATGCCACGCTACTGGCCGGGCATGACAGCCTTTCAAGGGCAAATTCAGCTAGTTGGGGCCAAAGGTCAAGTTTCATTGCCCAGTAGTCAAGGGGATTGTCTACCTCGGTTGGCAGGGTGCTGTCCAAGTAGGCCTAAGCCTGTTGTTTGAGGTCCTGCTCTAGGTCCACCTGATGCTGCTGCTGCTGCTGCTGCTGCGGCTGGTTAGTAGTTTCCTCACTGCGCTGGTGAAGAAAGCTACTCATCATCAACTGCAGACTGAGGCAGCTGCTGCTGGTGGAGCTGCCACTGCTCCTACCACCCCACCCCTCCCCTGCTGCCATGGCAGCGGAACGCGAGCGCACAGGGCCCACAGTGTCTGAGGATGGACGTTGGCGCAGACAGGCAGAGACCAGCTGACTACATAGGTGGTTTTTATAGTACGTTATTTTGGCCTCCCTCTCAGCAGGTGTGAAAAAGGCCACCATTTTTGAAAGGTAGCGAGGGTCCAACAAGGTGGACAGCCAAAAGTCATCCCTCTGTCTGATGGTTATTATTCGGCTGTCGGTACGCAAGCAAGCAAGCATGCTATGGGCCATTTGTGCCAAGGAATGCGAGGGACTCCCTGCCTCCATCTGCACAGCATACTGCCACGGTGCGTCTGGGTCCTCTGTCTCCTCTTCCTCCTCCTCTACCAGATGCTCCTGCTCCTCCACTCCTGTCCGCTGAGTGGAAAAACCACCCATTTCACTCAATAATTCCTGAGCACCAATGTCCTCCTCTACCTCCTCCTCTTCTTCCTGTCCTGCCCCCACAGGGGTCATGTGGCGTTGAGATCTGTGCGCCACGTCTACCGCACCCTGACCAGCCATTGTTAACAGCATTTGTTCCAGGACGTGCAACAGAGGAATGACGTCGTTCATCCCATAGTCCTGCCGACTCATGAATAGCGTGGCCTCCTCAAAGGGCCTGAGCAAGCGCAGGTGTCACGCATGAGCTGCCAATGGCTGACATCTAAGTTACACAGGGAGTACCTTTATCCGCTTTTAACATCAGGAAATCTGTGATGGCCTTTTGCTGTTCGTAAAGGCGGTCTAACATATGTAGGGTTGAATTCCACCTTGTTGCAACGTCACAGCATGAGGAGTCGGTACGGGGGCCCATGGCAGATTACGGGCCTGGCAGCAGCAATGGGAGGCCCGTAATCTGCCAGCACCCTATGTCAAAAAATTCAACACACCAGCAGTGTGTGAGGAGACCTGAAAGTGGCACATGGCAGAGTGTGGCGATGGAGACAGCAGCAATGGGAGGCCGTACAGGGACCCATGAGAGACTCTGGACCTGGCAGCAGCATGAGGAGGCGGTATAGGGGCCCATGGCAGATTAGGGGCCTGGCAGCAGCTATGGGAGGCCCGTAATCTGCCAGCACCCTATGACAAAAAATGGAACCCACCAGCAGTGTGAGGAGACCTGAAAGTGGCACATGGCAGAGTGTGGCGATGGAGACAGCAGCAATGGGAGGCCGTACAGGGACCCATGAGAGACTCTGGACTTGGCAGCAGCATGAGGAGGCGGTATAGGGGCCCATGGCAGATTAGGGGCCTGGCAGCAGCTATGGGAGGCCCGTAATCTGCCAGCACCCTATGACAAAAAATGGAACACACCAGCAGTGTGAGGAGACCTGAAAGTGGCACATGTTTGGGGCATGATTCATGGCGGATTTAGTCAGTTGTGTCAGGAACTGGTGGTTTGAAATCCAGACGAATCCACGCCTGATTCATTTTCACAAACGTGAGTCTCTCCACACTTTGGGTGGACAGTCGTGTCCTCCGTGGAGTTGCAATACCTCCTGCCGCACTAAACACGCGCTCCGATGCCACGCTACTGGCCGGGCATGACAGCCTTTCAAGGGCAAATTCAGCTAGTTGGGGCCAAAGGTCAAGTTTCGTTGCCCAGTAGTCAAGGGGATTGTCTACCTCGGTTGGCAGGGTGCTGTCCAAGTAGGCCTAAGCGTGTTGTTTGAGGTCCTGCTCCAGGTCCACCTGATGCTGCTGCTGCTGCTGCTGCGGCTGGTTAGTAGTTTCCTCACTGCGCTGGTGAAGGAAGCTACTCATCATCGACTGCAGACTGAGGCAGCTGCTGCTGGTGGAGCTGCCACTGCTCCTACCACCCCACCCCTCCCCTGCTGCCATGGCAGCGGAACGCGAGCGCACAGGGCCCACAGTGTCTGAGGATGGACGTTGGCGCAGACAGGCAGAGACCAGCTGACTACATAGGTGGTTTTTATAGTACGTTATTTTGGCCTCCCTCTCAGCAGGTGTGAAAAAGGCCACCATTTTTGAACGGTAGCGAGGGTCCAACAAGTTGGACAGCCAAAAGTCATCCCTCTGTCTGATGGTTATTATTCGGCTGTCGGTACGCAAGCAAGCGAGCATGCTATGGGCCATTTGTGCCAAGGAATGCGAGGGACTCCCTGCCTCCATCTCCACAGCATACTGCCACGGTGCGTCTGGGTCCTCTGTCTCCTCTTCCTCCTCCTCTACCAGATGCTCCTGCTCCTCCACTCCTGTCCGCTGAGTGGAAAAACCACCCATTTCACTCAATAATTCCTGAGCACCAATGTCCTCCTCTACCTCCTCCTCTTCTTCCTGTCCTGCCCCCACAGGGGTCATGTGGCGTTGAGATCTGTGCGCCACGTCTACCGCACCCTGACCAGCCATTGTTAACAGCATTTGTTCCAGGACGTGCAACAGAGGAATGACGTCGTTCATCCCATAGTCCTGCCGACTCACGAATAGCGTGGCCTCCTCAAAGGGCCTGAGCAAGCGCAGGTGTCACGCATGAGCTGCCAATGGCTGACATCTAAGTTACACAGGGAGTACCTTTATCCGCTTTTAACATCAGGAAATCTGTGATGGCCTTTTGCTGTTCGTAAAGGCGGTCTAACATATGTAGGGTTGAATTCCACCTTGTTGCAACGTCACAGCATGAAGAGTCGGTACGGGGCCCATGGCAGATTACGGGCCTGGCAGCAGCAATGGGAGGCCCGTAATCTGCCAGCACCCTATGTCAAAAAATTCAACACACCAGCAGTGTGTGAGGAGACCTGAAAGTGGACATGGCAGAGTGTGGCGATGGAGACAGCAGCAATGGGAGGCCGTACAGGGACCCATGAGAGACTCTGGACCTGGCAGCAGCATGAGGAGGCGGTATAGGGGCCCATGGCAGATTAGGGGCCTGGCAGCAGCTATAGGAGGCCCGTAATCTGCCAGCACCCTATGTCAAAAAATTGAACACACCAGCAGTGTGAGGAGACCTGAAAGTGGCAAATGGCATGAGACACTGTGGACCTGGCAGCAGCATGAGGAGGCGGTACAGGGGCCCATGGCAGATTAGGGGCCTGGCAGCAGCTATGGGAGGCCCGTAATCTGCCTGCACCCAATATCAAAAAATTCAACACACCAGCAGTGTGAGGAGACCTGAAAGTGGCAAATGGCATGAGACACTGTGGACCTGGCAGCAGCATGAGGAGGCGGTACAGGGGCCCATGGCAGATTAGGGGCCTGGCAGCAGCTATAGCAGGCCCGTAATCTGCCAGCACCCTATGACAAAAAATGGAACACACCAGCAGTGTGAGGAGACCTGAAAGTGGCACATGGCAGAGTGTGGCGATGGAGACAGCAGCAATGGGAGGCCGTACAGGGACCCATGAGACACTCTGGACCTGGCAGCAGCATGTGGAGGCGGTACAGGGGCCCATGGCAGATTAGGGGCCTGGCAGCAGCTATGGGAGGCCCGTAATCTGCCAGCACCCTATGTCAAAAAATTCAACACACCAGCAGTGTGAGGAGACCTGAAAGTGGCACATGGCATGAGACACTGTGGACCTGGCAGCAGCATGAGGAGGCGGTACAGGGGCCCATGGCAGATTAGGGGCCTGGCAGCAGCTATGGGAGGCCCCTAATCTGCCAGCACCCTATGACAAAAAATGGAACACACCAGCAGTGTGAGGAGACCTGAAAGTGGCACATGGCAGAGTGTGGCGATGGAGACAGCAGCAATGGGAGGCCGTACAGGGACCCATGAGAGACTCTGGACCTGGCAGCAGCATGAGGAGGCGGTATAGGGGCCCATGGCAGATTAGGGGCCTCGCAGCAGCTATGGGAGGCCCGTAATCTGCCAGCACCCTATGTCAAAAAATGGAACACACCAGCAGTGTGTGAGGAGACCTGAAAGTGGCACATGGCAGAGTGTGGCGATGGAGACAGCAGCAATGGGAGGCCGTACAGGGACCCATGAGAGACTCTGGACTTGGCAGCAGCATGAGGAGGCGGTATAGGGGCCCATGGCAGATTAGGGGCCTGGCAGCAGCTATAGGAGGCCCGTAATCTGCCAGCACCCTATGTCAAAAAATTGAACACACCAGCAGTGTGAGGAGACCTGAAAGTGGCACATGGCATGAGACACTGTGGACCTGGCAGCAGCATGAGGAGGCGGTACAGGGGCCCATGGCAGATTAGGGGCCTGGCAGCAGCTATAGGAGGCCCGTAATCTGCCAGCACCCTATGTCAAGAAATTGAACACACCAGCAGTGTGTGGAGACCTGAAAGTGGCACATGGCATGAGACACTGTGGACCTGGCAGCAGCATGAGGAGGCGGTACAGGGGCCCATGGCAGATTAGGGGCCTGGCAGCAGCTATAGGAGGCCCGTAATCTGCCAGCACCCTATGACAAAAAATGGAACACACCAGCAGTGTGAGGAGACCTGAAAGTGGCACATGGCAGAGTGTGGCGATGGAGACAGCAGCAATGGGAGGCCGTACAGGGACCCATGAGACACTCTGGACCTGGCAGCAGCATGAGGAGGCGCTATAGGGGCCCATGGCAGATTAGGGGCCTGGCAGCAGCTATGGGAGGCCCGTAATCTGCCAGCACCCTATGTCAAAAAACTGAACACACCAGCAGTGTGTGAGGAGACCTGAAAGTGGCACATGGCATGAGACACTGTGGACCTGGCAGCAGCATGAGGAGGCGGAACAGGGGCCCATGGCAGATTAGGGGCCTGGCAGCAGCTATAGGAGGCCCGTAATCTGCCAGCACCCTATGTCAAAAAATTGAACACACCAGCAGTGTGAGGAGACCTGAAAGTGGCACATGGCATGAGACACTGTGGACCTGGAAGCAGCATGAGAAGGCGGTACAGGGGCCCATGGCAGATTAGGGGCCTGGCAGCAGCTATAGGAGGCCCGTAATCTGCCAGCACCCTATGACAAAAAATGGAACACACCAGCAGTGTGAGGAGACCTGAAAGTGGCACATGGCAGAGTGTGGCGATGGAGACAGCAGCAATGGGAGTCCGTACAGGGACCCATGAGACACTCTGGACCTGGCAGCAGCATGAGGAGGCGCTATAGAGGCCCATGGCAGATTAGGGGCCTGGCAGCAGCTATGGGAGGCCCGTAATCTGCCAGCACCCTATGTCAAAAAATTGAACACACCAGAAGTGTGAGGAGACCTGAAAGTGGCACATGGCATGAGACACTGTGGACCTGGCAGCAGCATGAGGAGGCGGTACAGGGGCCCATGGCAGATTAGGGGCCTGGCAGCAGCTATGGGAGGCCCGTAATCTGCCAGCACCCTATGTCAAAAAATTGAACACACCAGCAGTGTGTGAGGAGACCTGAAAGTGGCACATGGCAGAGTGTGGCGATGGAGACAGCAGCAATGGGAGGCCGTACAGGGACCCATGAGAGACTCTGGACCTGGCAGCAGCATGAGGAGGCGGTATAGGGGCCCATGGCAGATTAGGGGCCTGGCAGCAGCTATAGGAGGCCCGTAATCTGCCAGCACCCTATGTCAAAAAATTGAACACACCAGCAGTGTGAGGAGACCTGAAAGTGGCACATGGCATGAGACACTGTGGACCTGGCAGCAGCATGAGGAGGCGGTACAGGGGCCCATGGCAGATTAGGGGCCTGGCAGCAGCTATGGGAGGCCCCTAATCTGCCAGCACCCTATGACAAAAAATGGAACACACCAGCAGTGTGAGGAGACCTGAAAGTGGCACATGGCAGAGTGTGGCGATGGAGACAGCAGCAATGGGAGGCCGTACAGGGACCCATGAGACACTCTGGACCTGACAGCAGCATGAGGAGGCGGTATAGGGGCCCATGGCCGATTAGGGGCCTGGCAGCAGCTATGGGAGGCCCGTAATCTGCCAGCACCCTATGACAAAAAATGGAACACACCAGCAGTGTGAGGAGACCTGAAAGTGGCACATGGCAGAGTGTGGCGATGGAGACAGCAGCAATGGGAGGCCGTACAGGGACCCATGAGACACTCTGGACCTGGCAGCAGCATGAGGAGGCGCTATAGGGGCCCATGGCAGATTAGGGGCCTGGCAGCAGCTATGGGAGGCCCGTAATCTGCCAGCACCCTATGTCAAAAAATTGAACACACCAGCAGTGTGTGAGCAGACCTGAAAGTGGCACATGGCAGAGTGTGGCGATGGAGACAGCACCAATGGGAGGCCGTACAGGGACCCATGAGAGACTCTGGACCTGGCAGCAGCATGAGGAGGCGGTATAGGGGCCCATGGCAGAATAGGGGCCTGGCAGCAGCTATAGGAGGCCCGTAATCTGCCAGCACCCTATGTCAAAAAATTGAACACACCAGCAGTGTGAGGAGACCTAAAAGTGGCACATGGCATGAGACACTGTGGACCTGGCAGCAGCATGAGGAGGCGGTACAGGGGCCCATGGCAGATTAGGGGCCTGGCAGCAGCTATAGGAGGCCCGTAATCTGCCAGCACCCTATGACAAAAAATGGAACACACCAGCAGTGTGAGGAGACCTGAAAGTGGCACATGGCAGAGTGTGGCGATGGAGACAGCAGCAATGGGAGGCCGTACAGGGACCCATGAGACACTGTGGACCTGGCAGCAGCATGAGGAGGCGGTACAGGGGCCCATGGCAGATTAGGGGCCTGGCAGCAGCAATGGGAGGCCCGTAATCTGCCAGCACCCTATGACAAAAAATGGAACACACCAGCAGTGTGTGAGGAGACCTGAAAGTGGCACATGGCAGAGTGTGGCGATGGAGACAGCAGCAATGGGAGGCCGTACAGGGACCCATGAGAGACTCTGGACCTGGCAGCAGCATGAGGAGGCGGTACAGGGGCCCATGGCAGATTAGGGGCCTGGCAGCAGCAATGGGAGGCCCGAATGGCAACGCTGCATATGCTGACGCAACGCTGTAGTCCCAACATGGGCCCCCTGGCCACGCTTGACTTTCTGGCCACATAGTCGACATACGGCTACGTTTACTTCCTCGGGCGGCTTGATGAAAAATTGCCACACCGCCGAGTAGGAAACTTTGCCCCCGCTACTCCTCACTGGCTGACTGCTACTTCCTCCGTGCACACCGGCACCACTACTGGCCGTGGTGGTAGGCTGCAGTGGAGCCGGTGCTCTACTCCGTGGCCGTTTGCCTCCACTGACACTGCTGCGACCCTGCTGCCTCCTGGCAGCAGCAATGGGAGGCCGTACAGGGACCCATGACACACTCTGGACCTGGCAGCAGCATGAAGAGGCGGTACAGGGGCCCATGGCAGATTACGGGCCTGGCAGCAGCAATGGGAGGCCCGTAATTTGCCAGCACCCTATGACAAAAAATGGAACACACCAGCAGTGTGAGGAGACCTGAAAGTGGCACATGGCAGAGTGTGGCGATGGAGACAGCAGCAATGGGAGGCCGTACAGGGACCCATGAGACACTCTGGACCTGGGAGCAGCATGAGGAGGCGCTATAGGGGCCCATGGCAGATTAGGGGCCTGGCAGCAGCTTTGGGAGGCCCGTAATCTGCCAGCACCCTATGTCAAAAAATTCAACACACCAGCAGTGTGTGAGGAGACCTGAAAGTGGCACATGGCAGAGTGTGGCGATGGAGACAGCAGCAATGGGAGCCCGTACAGGGACCCATGAGAGACTCTGGACTTCGCAGCAGCATGAGGAGGCGGTATAGGGGCCCATGGCAGATTAGGGGCCTGGCAGCAGCTATGGGAGGCCCGTAATCTGCCAGCACCCTATTTCAAAAAAATTGAACACACCAGCAGTGTGTGAGGAGACCTGAAAGTGGCACATGGCAGAGTGTGGCGATGGAGACAGCAGCAATGGGAGGCCGTACAGGGACCCATGAGAGACTCTGGACTTGGCAGCAGCATGAGGAGGCGGTATAGGGGCCCATGGCAGATTAGGGGCCTGGCAGCAGCTATGGGAGGCCCGTAATCTGCCAGCACCCTATGACAAAAAATGGAACACACCAGCAGTGTGAGGAGACCTGAAAGTGGCACATGGCATGAGACACTGTGGACCTGGCAGCAGCATTAGGAGGCGGTACAGGGGCCCATGGCAGATTAGGGGCCTGGCAGCAGCTATGGGAGGCCCGTAATCTGCCAGCACCCTATGACAAAAAATGGAACACACCAGCAGTGTGTGAGGAGACCTGAAAGTGGCACATGGCAGAGTGTGGCGATGGAGACAACCCACCGACTGTTTTGCTCGCTGCCAAGCTGCCACCCTCTTCTCCTGATGATGCGGAAGCAATAGCCTGATGACGACGAGGCTGCCAAGTGCGATCAGCCTCATCATCATCAATTAGGGTCTCCGCCTCACTACTAGCCCCCTCGGCTGCGTGTGGGTCAGGAGACAGACCTGTCTCTAGACCGGCTACTGAGCCACTCTCCTCGCCACTACTTCTTCGCCTGGCTGCTGAAGAGGCGGATGTCTCCCCCCGTTCCTGACCGCCCTCTGTTAGCTCTTCCTCACTGTACTGGATGACACCGGGAGCACTGGCCTCTGGCTGCGAATAGTGCTGCCTCGACCCCTTCCTCTGCTGCCACGTCTGCTCGCTCCTAAAACATTGCCTTCTCTGCCACTCCTCTGCATGTTGTCTGACATACTCTTTAATTCAACGATTCTGTGTCCCTGAGTAACAATTCTGTGTCTGTCCCTGAGTAACAATTCTGTGTCCCTGAGTAACGTTTCTGTGGCCCTAAGTAACAGTTCTGTGGCCCTCAGTAACAATTCTGTGTCCCTCAGTAACAATTCTGTGTCCCTCAGTAACAATTCTGTGTCTGTCCCTGAGTAACAATTCTGTGTCCCTCAGTAACAATTCTGTGTCCCTCAGTAACAATTCTGTGTCCCTCAGTAACAATTCTGTGTCCCTGAGTAACAATTCTGTGTCTGTCCCTGAGTAAGAATTCTGTGTCTGTCCCTGAGTAACAATTCTGTGTCCCTAAGTAACGTTTCTGTGGCCCTAAGTAACGTTTCTGTGGCCCTAAGTAACGTTTCTGTGGCCCTAAGTAACGATTCTGTGGCCCTCAGTAACAATTCTGTGTCCCTCAGTAACAATTCTGTGTCCCTGAGTAACAATTCTGTGTCTGTCCCTGAGTAAGAATTCTGTGTCTGTCCCTGATTAACAATTCTGTGTCTGTCCCTGAGTAAGAATTCTGTGTCTGTCCCTGATTAACAATTCTGTGTCCCTGAGTAACGTTTCTGTGGCCCTAAGTAACAGTTCTGTGTCCCTCAGTAACAATTCTGTGTCCCTAAGTAACAATTCTGTGTCCCTCAGTAACAATTCTGTGTCTGTCCCTGAGTAACAATTCTGTGTCTGTCCCTGAGTAACAATTCTGTGTCCCTGAGTAACGTTTCTGTGGCCCTAAGTAACAGTTCTGTGGCCCTCAGTAACAATTCTGTGTCCCTCAGTAACAATTCTGTGTCTGTCCCTGAGTAACAATTCTGTGTCTGTCCCTGAGTAACAATTCTGTGTCCCTCAGTAACAATTCTGTGTCCCTGAGTAACAATTCTGTGTCCCTCAGTAACAATTCTGTGTCTGTCCCTGAGTAAGAATTCTGTGTCTGTCCCTGAGTAACAATTCTGTGTCCATAAGTAACGTTTCTGTTGCCCTAAGTAACGTTTCTGTGGCCCTAAGTAACGTTTCTGTGGCCCTAAGTAACGATTCTGTGGCCCTCAGTAACAATTCTGTGTCCCTCAGTAACAATTCTGTGTCCCTGAGTAACAATTCTGTGTCTGTCCCTGAGTAAGAATTCTGTGTCTGTCCCTGATTAACAATTCTGTGTCCCTGAGTAACGTTTCTGTGGCCCTAAGTAACAGTTCTGTGGCCCTCAGTAACAATTCTGTGTCCCTCAGTAACAATTCTGTGTCTGTCCCTGAGTAACAATTCTGTGTCTGTCCCTGAGTAACAATTCTGTGTCCCTGAGTAACGTTTCTGTGGCCCTAAGTAACAGTTCTGTGGCCCTCAGTAACAATTCTGTGTCCCTCAGTAACAATTCTGTGTCTGTCCCTGAGTAACAATTCTGTGTCTGTCCCTGAGTAACAATTCTGTGTCCCTCAGTAACAATTCTGTGTCCCTCAGTAACAATTCTGTGTCCCTCAGTAACAATTCTGTGTCCCTCAGTAACAATTCTGTGTCCCTCAGTAACAATTCTGTGTCCCTGAGTAACAATTCTGTGTCTGTCCCTGAGTAAGAATTCTGTGTCTGTCCCTGAGTAACAATTCTGTGGCCCTAAGTAACGTTTCTGTGGCCCTAAGTAACGTTTCTGTGGCCCTAAGTAACGTTTCTGTGGCCCTAAGTAACGTTTCTGTGGCCCTAAGTAACGGTTCTGTGTTCCTCAGTAACAATTCTGTATCCCTCAGTAACAATTCTGTGTCTGTCCCTAAGTAACAATTCTGTGGCCCTAAGTAAAGTTTCTGTGGCCCTAAGTAACGTTTCTGTGTCCCTAAGTAACGATTCTGTGGCCCTAAGTAACGATTCTGTGGCCCTAAGTAACGTTTCTGTAGCCCTAAGTAACGTTTCTGTAGCCCTAAGTAACGTTTCTGTGGCCCTAAGTAACGGTTCTGTGGCCCTCAGTAACAATTCTGTGGCCCTCAGTAACAATTCTGTGTCTGTCCCTAAGTAACAATTCTGTGGCCCTAAGTAACGTTTCTGTGGCCCTAAGTAACGTTTCTGTGGCCCTAAGTAACGATTCTGTGGCCCTAAGTAACGTTTCTGTGGCCCTAAGTAACGTTTCTGTGGCCCTCAGTAACAAATCTGTGTCCCTCAGTAACAATTCTGTGTCTGTCCCTAAGTAACGTTTCTGTGGCCCTAAGTAACGGTTCTGTGGCCCTAAGTAACGGTTCTGTGGCCCTCAGTAACAATTCTGTGTCCCTCAATAACAATTCTGTGTCTGTCGCTAAGTAACAATTCTGTGGCCCTAAGTAACGTTTCTGTGGCCCTAAGTAACGATTCTGTGGCCCTAAGTAACGTTTCTGTGGCCCTAAGTAACGTTTCTGTGGCCCTCAGTAACAATTCTGTGTCCCTCAATAACAATTCTGTGTCTGTCCCTAAGTAACAATTCTGTGGCCCTAAGTAACGTTTCTGTGGCCCTAAGTAACGATTCTGTGGCCCTCAGTAACAAATCTGTGTCCCTCAGTAACAATTCTGTGTCTGTCCCTAAGTAACAATTCTGTGGCCCTAAGTAACGTTTCTGTGGCCCTAAGTAACGTTTCTGTGGCCCTCAGTAACAATTCTGTGTCCCTCAATAACAATTCTGTGTCTGTCCCTAAGTAACAATTCTGTGGCCCTAAGTAACGATTCTGTGGCCCTCAGTAACAAATCTGTGTCCCTCAGTAACAATTCTGTGTCTGTCCCTAAGTAACAATTCTGTGGCCCTAAGTAACGTTTCTGTGGCCCTAAGTAACGGTTCTGTGGCCCTCAGTATCAATTCTGTGTCCCTCAATAACAATTCTGTGTCTGTCCCTAAGTAACAATTCTGTGGCCCTAAGTAACGTTTCTGTGGCCCTAAGTAACGATTCTGTGGCCCTCAGTAACAAATCTGTGTCCCTCACTAGCAATTCTGTGTCTGTCCCTAAGTAGCAATTCTGTGGCCCTAAGTAACGATTCTGTGGCCCTCAGTAACAATTCTGTGTCTCTCCCTAAGTAACAATTCTGTGGCCCTAAGTAACGTTTCTGTGGCCCTAAGTAACGATTCTGTGGCCCTCAGTAACAAATCTGTGTCCCTCAGTAACAATTCTGTGTCTGTCCCTAAGTAACAATTCTGTGGCCCTAAGTAACGATTCTGTGGCCCTCAGTAACAAATCTGTGTCCCTCAGTAACAATTCTGTGTCTGTCCCTAAGTAACAATTCTGTGGCCCTAAGTAACGTTTCTGTGGCCCTAAGTAACGATTCTGTGGCCCTCAGTAACAATTCTGTATCCCTCAGTAACAATTCTGTCTGTCCCTGAGTAACAATTCTGTGTCCCTAAGTAACGTTTCTGTGGCCCTAACTAACGATTCTGTGGCCCTAAGTAAACGTTTCTGTGGCCCTATGTAACGTTTCTATGGCCCTAAGTAACGATTCTGTGGCCCTAACTAACGTTTCTCTGTCCCTAACTCTCTCCCTGCATACAGCCAGGTCTGCCTCTGTTGAATGACTGGAGGCAAATGGAGAATTCTAAAATGGCCGCCATTTATAGCTCGACCATTACACTGTGCTGGCTGGCTGGCTGCTGATTGGCTAATGCGATCACATGTCATGAATGAATGCATTATGGGTCAGTGCGCCTTGTCTGCGCGCCTTCCCAGACATCCCCGCTCCGTCGCCGCACATGTCGCCGCCATTTTAGGAAAAATTTCGATTCGCGCATCCGAAGTCTGCTTATTTTCGGATTCAATGCGAATCGAAATTTTCCTAATATTCGAAACGAATTCCACTTCGCCTACTTCGATTCGCTCATCTCTAACTACAGTATAAACAAAAAAAAGTTTTGAAAAAACTATATTTTTCACTTTTGGTTATAAAAAATATCCAATAAACAAAAGTTAGTCATAAATTTAGACCAAAATGTATTCTGCTACATGTCCTTGGTAAAAGATATCCCAATACATGTATATTATTTGGTTTGTGTGAAAATTATAATGTCTACAGACTATGGTATATATATACTGTAGTATATTTGAATTTACACATCTTTTATTTTCTGACTGCCTATCACATGCTAAAGGTGCTAAAATGCCAGGGCAGTACACCCCTCCCCCCCAAATGACCCCTTTTTGGAAAGTAGACTCCCCAAATATTTTGCAGAGAGGCATGTTGAATCCATGGAACATTTTAATTTTTGCTACAAATTTTTTGAAAATGACAATTTAGTTTTTTTTGTACACAAAGTTGTCGCTTAAATGATATATTGTGTCACGTCTCTGATAGTGAGCTCTATCAAACCACAGCTTAGGGTTCCCCAGGGCGCGGAGTCTAAGCCCCAGCCTGCTTGCTCACCGGGGCCCCTGATGGTTCGGATGAACTTGGAGCAGGCTGGAACCAGGTTATGGCCCCCAGGTACACCCAGCTGATGTAGAAGAGGCTGCTGGCAGGAGCAGGGTACCCCTTGATTAGACACATGAGATCCAGTTGGAAAGCCAAGGTCAGGACAGGCGGAAAACTATCAATGTCAGGAACAAAGCCAGGGTCGGTTCACGGGCAGACAATACAGGAGCGATGTCAGGGATGAAGCCGGGGTCAGTACACAGATATACTAACGGATACTCAGTGGAACACAGGGGAGCTCCAACAACAACCGTTACTCAGGCCATGTGGCCCAGTCTGAGCACATCTTAAATAGACAGGCAGACAAGGAGG
This sequence comes from Staurois parvus, assembly GCF_062004578.1. Lineage (NCBI taxonomy): Eukaryota > Metazoa > Chordata > Amphibia > Anura > Ranidae > Staurois > Staurois parvus. The sequence continues at coordinate 1,901,465 of NW_028319098.1, forward strand.
TGGGACAGGAAGTGATGGAAGGAAAGGACATGAAACCCAGGGAATAGCAGACAACGCCCATAGGTGAGCACAGAACAACACACATGTGAAGGAATCAAGAGCAGCATGGAGGTAAGAGTAAACACACCAGAGGCTGCAAGCTAACTTGTGACATATTGCTAATGCATGCCATGGGTATATGTGGAATAACACCTCAAAACACAGTCTGCTACTTCTCCCGAGTATGGGGATACCGCATGTGAGAGTCTTTTTGGCAGCCGGACTACATGCAGGTGCCAAAATTCAATGACCACCTACAGGCTTTCAGAGGGCTTATTTCTTCATATATTTCTTCATGTCACATCCTCACTACCTACCACAGTTTCAGAGACCCTAAAATGCCAGAACAGTACAACCCCCCCCCTCAAATTACCCCTTTTTTGGGAAGTAGACACCCCAAAGAATTTGATAAGAGGCATGGTAAGTAGTTTATAGGTATAATTTTTGTCACAGGGTTTTGAAAAAAAAAAAGAAAAAATATATTTTCGTTTTCTTTCTTTGTTTTCCAAAAACATGTGGCAACAAATGGGATCTGCAAAATACTCACCATGCCTCTTAGCAAATACCTTGGTGTGTCTACTTTCCAAAAAGGGTCATTTGGAGGAGTTGCTTCTACTATCTTGGCATTTCAGGGCCAACATTAGAAGCTTATGCCACACATCATCCACTCTTGAAGACCAAGCCTTTTCTGACACTTTCTGTTCACATAAAAAAAAACTTTTTTTTTTTGCAAGAAAATTACTACGAACCCCCCAACATTATATATATTTTTTAAAGCAGAGGCCCTAGAGAAAAAAACTGTGAGTGTTGACATTTTTTCCCATCACAGTATTTGCACAGTGATTTTTCAAACGCAAATATTTTGAGAAAAATACACTTTTCAGAATTTCAATACCATACATGACATGCTTTAAAATTGCGCATAACCATGAAATGGCTACAAAGTACATACATTTTTTAATATTGATAGGCAATGCTTGAAAAGCCTCTACAGATCACCAATTTATATTTACACAGGAGAACTAGTGCTATAATTACTGACCTCGATCTGACATTCATGGTGATACCTCACATGCATGGTACAATCTCTGTTTACATACCGTCCGGGGTCCAACGCTTTTGCGCCTTTGCGCACGAGCACAAGAAGAGGGGAGGGGCAGGGGTGATTTTTTTTTTCTTAAATTTTGATTTTATTTTTTTTTCACTGTCCCTTTCTTTTTTTTGAGCACTTTTATTGTTATATTGTTATCACGGGCAATGTAAATATCTCCTGTAATAGCAATAGGCAGTGACAGGTACTCTTTTCTGAGAAATCTGGGTTGTATTAGACTCTAGGTATCTCCTCTGCCCTTAAAGCCTCTGATCACACCAAGATCAGTGTGATCAGATACTTTCTCAATTTAAAAATGGCGCTGTTAAAGTCCGCAAAACGGAAATGATGAAATGCTCGTAGCTCCGGTCTCTTAGACCATAGAGATGATTGGAGCCATTCTGGACTCTGATCAGCTCTATGGTCAAACAGCGGAACTTCCAGCTGCATTCTTGGATTCTCCTGTGGGACAGGACAGCCCAAGAAAACTGTGAAAGGCGGCAGGAGGGGGGTTGTCCCTTCCCACTGCTTGTAAAAACTATCAAGCAGCAAATTGGCCACTAGGATTGCTGTTACATGTAAGCCGACCACCAGCTGAAAAAATGAATACCTGGATGATGCCTGTAGCTGCAGGCATCATGCTGGTATACCCACTCAAAGTCCAGCGACGTACCAGTACATTGCTGATCCATGTTGGGCATATATGAAACAGCAGAGAACACAGGCATATGATGAATCAGGTCTGTGAACCAATATGACCGCAATTCATTCTTGTTTGTAGTGCCCATGTTGAAGGTTAGACCTAAAAAAGTTTTAAATTCAGAAAACGTGATAGGTTTCCATGCAAATTGTCAGGCAAGAGCTGAATTTGGGTGGCCGGCGATGTATTGTTGTGCGTATAGATTACTTTGGCCCACAATCAATTGGTACAAATCTTCCATGATAAACAGCGGAGGGGCTAAACGCTAGTGCTGGCAGCGAACGGGGCCGATCTTGCTAACACTGCAGTTTTGGGGACACTATAAAAAGCAGGCACTAGTATCGTTCTGTTCATGATCAATATATTGATCCGTACAAACACTATACTAGTAATGGCGGTGATCAGTGACCTATAGCGTGAGTGTGATAGTGTGCAGGCAATCTAACCCTAGCTGACCCTGGCTGAGAGGGGCATTAACTGACCCTGACACTATCTGATGTCGATAGTGGCAGGTATACAGTGATCCGTGAAAAATTCTATATATTGACACTGTACTAATGGAACTGGCTGGGTGACAGGGAGATTAAAGGGTTAATAGGGCGATCTAACATGTGTGTAAAATGTAGTGCTTTTACTCAGTGCCGTGTTCTCTCTTCCCTCACTGGACCAACGAGCTGGGAAGCGGGGGGTACCCTGAAATAGAAAGCGCCGTAAGATTACGTCGCTTTGCCCAGAGCCGCTGCTCACTCACAAAATACAGGTAAACGGTCGTCAAGTAGTTAAAAACCCTTAAAAAAATGTTTTTCTTAATTCTCAATACAGTTTTCTTTAAACATCATTTTTTAAAATACTTTTATCAAAATAGTACAATGTTACCATAGCAATATTGTTCTACTCTGGGGGGATGATCAGGGATTGTTTTTTTTTACACTTTACTTTGCAGGAGAAATAAAGATCATTTCTCCTGCAATGCAAAGCTTGCTGTCATGAACCTAACTCATTCATGAACTGTCATGAGTTAGGTTTAGGACAGCTCAAGATAGTGATCTGCAGGGGCGGACTGACAACTCATGGGGCCCCGGGCAATAGGGGATCATGGGGCCCCTGTGTCCTTGCCCAAACTCAAAAAAGCCTATGAAAAAGGTACCAGGAGCATCTCATGGGGCCCCCTACTGACCCCGGGCCCTCGGGCAGTGCCCGAGTTTCCAAATGGTCAGTCCGCCCCTAGTGATCTGTGATTGACTGGAGCTGGTCACATGGTACAGGGTGCTGTTATTGGCCCCTTGTATTACGGACAGGAAGCGACTAAAGTGCAAATTTACCAATAACAACTTGATAAAAAATAATGTTCTTTCGAAAGAAACAACATACATCCCACATTAATAATTATACTACCAAAATTACCCTGTGCTGTAAATTGCCACCACTAATGCTTCTTGCTGGAGGCCACCATTTTGCTGAAGCCCAGAGCTCCTGAGCAGCAGTAAATCTTTAGGCTGTCTACAGATACTGGCTATGATTTTAGGCGCAGTGCCAAAAAACAGAGAGCAACTGAGAATGTGCAGAGCAGTGTGAGGCAGTGCATTACTGGATTTAAACAGTATAGACACTTATTTTTAACATGTTACATAGCTATACCTGTAAAAGGGGCTAGCATGAAGTGATCTAGCTGCACTTAATTTTCTGACTGAAGTTCCACTTTAATGTAGCTGCTCCTAATAGTGCAGGGTGATCCACCACTGTAGCTATCAGAAACCAGACATGAGCATACTGATTGATGTGGAAATATGGGCCTACAATAGTTTTTACTTCCAAGGACATTATGAATGATAAGACACCATTATTTATGAACTTTTGTATTCTCAAAAAGCACTAGTTGGACATTACCTGCAGTTCTTTGAATAGGCAGTTTACCATCTGTTTTGGCACCATAAACCCCCCCTGGAAGGGTTCCTGAAGAGGTTTATGTTAGAATGGACACCTGGCTGATGTGAAAAAGTAAGCCCTGGACTCATTGTCATTTCTAATACCTCCTAGGAAGTATTGTAATAAATCTTCCTGTGGGAGTTGACTTCAAAGAATGTAAGCATAGCTGGGACTATCTGTCTTTTATACCAAATGGTATCCTAAACTGACCAGTGTCTTGACCGCCACCCGTTGACTGAAAGTGGCAAAGTCATAAGATATTTGAAAGGGTGTGTTTCTACCTGAATGGGGGGGAGGGCGGGGGCAGGAGAAGGGTGTATAAGGTGGCCTTTGCAAGCATATAAAGCATCAGTACACAGACCTCAGACCCGTTGCTGGCTGCACAATGAAAACATAAGAATGTAACTCCATTATTTATTTATCTGTAGCTTTCTCTTTCTGCTATTTTCTCTGTCCATTGGCAACATTCTATATGTTTAATGTCTACCAACACTGCTTTTTTTATGTAATCTTTATTTTCAAACAAAGGTTTTCATATACAAAAACAAAGACGCAAGAACAAGGAAAAACATGCATAGGGGTTTGAATTACAGCTGTATCAAGCAGCATGGCTAACACTGACTTCCATATAGGTGAAAAAACAAGAATCTCCTTGTGGCTAAGAACCATGTGCTATAATGTGTAGGCATGACAATACAAACAAAAAACAATAATAAAAATAATAAAAGGGAAAGGGAAAACCCAAAACTTCAGTCAACCGCTCTGGTAGGTAAGGGATCTATCACAGGGGCTAGCTCACAGGTCCGACTCAAACGCTGACACACTAGGGTTTAGGTTCAAGTGGCATATGGCTTCAAGTAGTCAGGGGCTCACATAAAAGTGCTCTGAGAGCGAGTGGCTTTTGGAGGACCCAAAACTCCTACCCTTTAGTATCAGGAAGGCCCTGAAGGAGGACATTGCAATGTCCACAAATTCCCAGAAGTGTAGAGAATCCATGTAGCCTTAATGAAGTAAAACTTGCTATAGTGGTCTTTTTATGTGGTCATCCATTCCTCTGCCTCCATTATTGTGTTAACCAGTTTAATCCGCTCAGCACAAGTAGAGACCTGGGGTTTATTCCAATACATTGGGATCAAGCGGTGTGCTGCATTCAGAAGATGTGGAAGAACACTTTTCTTATAGTGGCTAAGAGGAATGGAGAGCACATGGAGCAAGAATTGCAGAGGGTAGTCAGGAACGTCATAATCAAGAATCATTTTGATTTGGGCTCCAATGACTTGCCAAAAGGGATGCAGCTTGAGGCATTCCTACCAGATATGGAGGTAGGTACCATGGCAGCCACAATCTTGCCAACAGAGGCCAGCCATAGTGGGGTAAAACTTGGCAAGTTTGGAAGGGACTCGATACCAGTGAGTGGGCCGTTTGAACCCATTTTATTGCATTTTTGTATCAACCAAGCTGGTATGAGTCAAGTGGTATAGGTGGTCAAACTGTGTGTCAGAGAAGAGTTGCTGCAGGTCTCTCTCCCATTCTCATATAAATAATGGTTTCCCAACCGGATCATCTGACTGGAGCAGCCTGTACAGCATCAAGAGGGAGTGACGGACCGGGTGCTTCCAATGCAGAGTTTCTCAAACTGCGTCATGGAGGAAGGAGAGTGAATTCAAGGGGAACAGCTATGAACAAAATTAAGCTGTCTGTAGAGCCAACTAACCATAGGAAAACTTCCACAATAGTCCCTTAGTTCATCCATGGGACGCAATCCCCATTCCTGCACAAATCTGCCACATTGCATCACGCTGTCTGCCATCCCTGTCCTGAAGAAGGAAAGCTGCTATCCCAGTTAAAACTAGGGGAAACCCCCTAGTGGGGAAGAAGGGAGACTGGAGGTGACAATTGGCCATGTCTATTTAGTACATCCCAAAGAGTCAGGGCATGGGTGGCGATGGGAGAGGCAGAAACAGCAGGGTAGCCATGGAGCATGGGACAAGTTACATCCGGCCAAGCACTTCTCCAGAGGATTCAAAAGTTTATCCTTAATGTGGTGGTGCCAATCCAAAATCCTCTGTAATGCCATGGCCTTATAGTAGCCACCCCAAGGTGCTACCTACCAGTGAGTGCAATGTGTTGCTTTACTGGAGCAAGTCTAGTCTAGTAATTATAGTCTTTTAGTACACTAGGTGAATACATGCTTCTAGTTTGTGCTTCTCATTGCTATATATGTTTATTCCAATGTGTAAAACTATTCTGCTGGCAACTAGTTTAGAATTTCCCCTCATTTTGGAGAAACTTCCTATTACTCCCTGTTATGTCAATGAGACAGTAAGTAAAGGAAAAAACAAACCTCCAAAAAAAAGAAAAAGAAACTGTTGGGTCGTAAAGTGGCTGTAAACATCTGACATGAAATATGAACAAAGCATATCCCTCTATAGTTTGTGCATGTCTCACTCCAAAGTACAATGTGTCATTTCTGTCTGCAGCCATCATCCTCTGCAATACGAAAAAGGAGTCACTTCTGAAAGATTTTCCTAACACCAAAAGAAAAAAGGGGACAGGGGAGGGACAGTCAGCACACTCTTTGTGATCGACAGCCTCAGTTCTGTTCCTTTATGCTGTGTGAAGGCAGTGTCCAATCCACTCTCAGAGTTCCCCTCATTGAGTTCTGCAGAGTGTAACTTCAGCTCTCTGCCCCCTGCTTTCTGAAAACTCAGACAAGCTGTGTAAATTTGGTACTTTGAATGGCTGTAGAGAAGAAAATACTGAGGATAAAAGAGTACAAGTTGTGTAGGAGGATTTGTTTTATCTCTGTGTATCATATAAGGCTAGTCACTTCACTGAGTATATTTAAGGGTTTACAACCACTGTAACTATTCTCTGCAACACATACTTGTGTGAGAGTATTTGTAATGAGGAGTGTGGATGATACCAAGCACTTCCAGCATAAAGCACTGTTGTGAGAGGGCAGAAACAACATTTATACTGACCAAGAAAGGTATTTTAAGGCATTTCCAAATAAAGATTAGTCACAAATATAGCATGCAAATATAGTATTATAAAGTGATACAAAGGTATGAGACTTCATTCCTTATAAGCTGCAGACAATCATTTTGGTTTACACAGTATCACAGATTCTTCCTGGTTGAAGGAAACTTGTCATAAGCAAATTAGACTGCCACAGATGACTGCCCATTCAGAACACTATATTCATGATTTTGCTTCATTGCTTTTAATTGCTATCCTGGAACATGTATAGTAATAAATATGTCATCCTTTTCTGTCTCTATTCTGTGTGAATAGTATTGAATCCAGACAGAATCAGGACTCTAGTATTTTGAGAAGCGAGCAACACTCATATAGCTCCCATGACAGGTCTCTGTGCTTGCAGTCCCTTCCCCGCTTGCTGCCCAGAGTGTCTGCAGATGGAATTCATGCCCAGAGGGGAAGGGGGACTTGTTGATGCAGCATTTGTCTTCCCTGCTTCCTGAAGGATGTCTTAATAAACACTAGGATATGTAGTTTGCTAGGGGCGCTGTACTATGGAGATGAATGGAACTGTGAACTACAGCTCTTGCAAAGCATTGCAAACATAGGAGAGGAGTTCTTCCCAGGCTTTCAAAGAGAAATGTGGGCCTTTTCAGAGAGGAGGCAGAGCTGTACAGACCTGTTTTCCTGAGAAGGGCTGGTGTGCAGGGACCAGAGTTGGAGAGAGCTGTGAGCCGGGTGCTGTGCGCTGAGACTGAGGCACTAGAGTTTCTTGCTGCTGGGGACTAGAGCAATACCAACCTGTTGCCTGTGTGTGTGTCTCTCGTAACCCCAAAACGACCTATCAAAGATCAAAGAGCCAGAGCTGAGCCTAAAGGTCCTGATCATGAGAATTGAGTTGCCAACTGTCCTGAGGACAGCAGACTGCTAAGTGTCGAGGACATGGTTTGCGGTGTATCAGGACTGTGAGTAGATTCAGTTGTGTTTGTTTTGTAATAGGTGCACCACCATACAGACGGGCCCCAATGGTATCTGCAAATTTGGGACCAAGTACTATAGAAACACTGCCCAAAGAGTACCCCACTCAGGAAAGCCTACATATACCTACGTCTAGGGGTATATATATAAAATGCACTGTATACTTTTTATTAATGCTGTGTTTATCTGGCTCACTTGGCTCAGTATTATTGTGGTCCAGGTTAACTGCAATATCCTAGCCTAGTATTCATGTCAGTTACTTTAGTGACATTTAATGGAATCTTTTCCTGTTCATCAATGCTGGTGTGATGCTATACACTATACTGTACTTACTTTATCTACAGTCTATTAGTCTGGTGTAGTCTGGTGTTTATTTTCAAGAGTTGTGGGTAGCAGTCTAATACCTGAGCTAACATAGGTCCTCACAGCACACTGTTATAACCAGGTGTGTCAGAATGGATGAATCAGTTTACAGAGTTCTGGCAGGAAACAGAGGACTAATCATACCAAGCAGCACCTGCCGGGGTAAGAGCTACAGTACTTTAAGCTCTAAGAGGCAGAAAAAGCTTAATAGCAACAATGAGGGCTGCTATGATGGTAACCCTATGCTTTTCTGCACCCCTTCTGACTTTTAAGGCTTGATTGCACCTTTGAAGGTTGTAACTCCTATATTAAGAAGGCTAATCCAAGCTAAATAAAGCCATATGTAATGTTAAACAGCACAATTAGGAATAAGTGGGAAAAACTTTATTTTATTAGCATGCTATAATCACTGTGCTCTGGTAGTAAGAATAAAAGGTCAATGTGAGCTTTGATTCTTTATTACAAATGGACTGAGAGCTCTAGCACCTGTGCCGGTGAGTTATGCCTATTGGAAATTGTGTTTCACAGGTCAAGTGAATCCCTCAGCATCTGTCTTTCAGTTCCATTGGGTTTTAAATTGCCTGTTCTAAGTAAATGTCGCAGCCTCCAAAAAGGCAATTGCATCTGCTAAATTCTCTGCTGATCTATTTCGTACCTTGCTGACACACTTTATTTCTGCCTGAGTTTCCAACCAAATGCATCGAGAAATAGGACGGCGCAGTATTGCCACTCACTGCTCGGAGGTGCCTCCATCATAACGTTCAGGAAAATGCTGACATGAATTTGCTGACATAGCCACTGAATCAAATTGCTCATATTACTTCCCGTATTGTGTTACTGAAAAGGTCTACATGTCATTTCATTTATGTGAAAGCAAGGCTGAAATATATAAAATAAAAAAGTGGAGTGTAAATCATGTTGTTGGAACCAGGTTTGAAATGGCAAAAGTTATAAATAGTGTTGCTTGATCCCATGAGACAGGGATGACCAGAGTTAAGAACATTTAAATGAATAGTGGAATGTGACCCATCCCTCACATGTAATAGAGGAACTTTCATGTGTGTGAACAAAATATAACAAACAAAGCATTTATTACCAAGTTCTGCTCATTTGTTGTCTAATTGAACTGTTTTTTTCAGAAGGGAAACTATTTCAAAACATATGTGGGGAACATTGAAATACCTTTTCTCCAGCATACTGTCTATAGCAGTGTTTTTCAACCTTTTTTGTGCAAAGGCACACTTTTTTCATGAAAAAAATCACGAGGCACACCACCATTAGAAAATGTTAAAAAAATGTACCTCTGTGCCTATTTTGACTATATATAAAGTAATTCTCTTGAATAGGAATCAAACACAAAGAAATTATTTTAGACCCGGGGGCCGGACCAAGAGTAGATGAATGATGTGTATGTGTCATCCATAGTAAGTATAGTAATATTCCCCCATAGTAAGCATAGTAATTAATCCCCCATATAGTAATTCATCCCCCATAGTAATTCATCCCCCATAGTAATTCATCCCCCATATAGTAATTCATCCCCCATAGTAATTCATCCCCCATAGTAATTCATCCCTCATATAGTAATTAATCCCCCATAGTAATTCATCCCCCATATAGTAATTCATCCCCCATAGTAATTCACCCCCCATAAAGTAATTCATCCCCCCTATAGTAATTCATCCCCCATATAGTAATTCATCCCCCCTATAGTAATTCATCCCCCCTATAGTAATTCATCCCCCCTATAGTAATTCATCCCCCATAGTAATTCATCCCCCATATTAATTCATCCCCCATATTAAGTCCCCAAGCCCCCCCTGTGTCAATTCACTTACCTTTGCTCCGCGCGTTCCTCTCGCCGGTCCGGTGTAGCATGAAAATCTGTCTCCTATGAGGATCTGTCCCCCTCGACGTATCTGCGCATGTGCCAGTTTCAGGCATTAGCAGCCGATCGGCGATCTCCGGCACGTGCGCAGATACGTCGAGGGGGACAGATCATCCTGACAGTATCACGCTCCGCGGGCCGGATTAAAAAGTCCGCCGGGCCGTATACGGCCCACGGGCCGTAGTTTGCCTATTGCTGTTCTAATGATTGGTCTATTTGTGAGCCGAGGCCACATGTTACGGATGAAATTGCAATTTTTCCCACGGCACACCAGACAATATCTCACGGCACACTAGTGTGCCGCGGCACAGTGGTTGAAAAACGCTGGTCTATAGCATGCGTGACTAAAGAAATTCAAGAAGTACTATATAGAACAAAAGTAAACGTAAATGTGGCCAGAGTCAGATTTCTGCACAACCAGCATAGGCCATGGCCTAGGGCAGTGATGGCAAACCTTTTAGAGACCGAGTGCCCAAACTGCAACCCAAAACCCGCTTATTTATCGCAAAGTGCCAGTACTACAATTAAACCTGAATTTGTTGACCACCAGTGCAAGGGGGCAATGTTCTACTGACCACCAGTGCAAGGGGGCAATGTGCCACTGACCACCAGTGCAAGGGGGCAATGTTCTACTAACCAACAGCGCAAGGGGGCAATGTTTCAATGACCACCAGCGCAAGGTGGCAAAGTTCCACTGGCTACCAGCACAAGGGGGCAAAGTTCCACTGACCACCAGTTCAAGGGGGCAATGTTCCACTGACCACCAGCGCAAGGTGGCAAAGTTCCACTGGCTACCAGCGCAAGGGGGCAAAGTTCCACTGACCACCAGCGCAAGGGGGCAAAGTTCCACTGACCACCAGCGCAAGGGGGCAAAGTTCCACTGACCACCAGCGCAAGGGGGCAAAGTTCCACTGACCACCAGCATATGGGGGCAAAATTCCACTGACCACCGGCACAAGGGGGCAAAGTTCCACTGACCACCAGAACAAGGGGGCAAAGTTCCACTGATCACCGGCATAAGGGGGCAAAATTCCACTGACCACCGGCACAAGGGGGCAAAGTTCCACTGACCACCGGCACAAGGGGGCAAAGTTCTACTGACCACCAGCACAAGGGGGCAAAGTTCCACTGACCACCAGCACAAGGGGGCAAAGTTCCACTGATCACCAGCATAAGGGGGCAAAATTCCACTGACCACCGGCACAAGGGGGCAAAGTTCTACTGACCACCAGCACAAGGGGGCAAAGTTCCACTGACCACCAGCACAAGGGGGCAAAGTTTCATTGGCCACCAGCACTAGGGGCAAAGTTCCACTGGCCACCAGCACAAGAGGGGGCATAGTTCCACTGACCACCAGCACAAGCTAAAATCTTGTGTTTCTAAAAACAAATGTATTAAAACTCACAGCCAGTCCAATATATATATCCTTGGCAGCACACTGACTGGCTATGCAAAAGCTTGAAAGAGTCGCGGCTACTGAGTCGCGGTTCATGACGTCATCGCCTGGTGCTGCTACTCCTTTCCAAGCATGTGCATGGCAACTATGTGCACTGCTATCCGATGCTCAGCTGCTGGGGTGATGCTGTGACAACGTAGCTGCCGTGCTGACAGAGAGGGCTCTGCGTGCCAACTGCAGCACGCATGCCGTAGGTTCGCCACCACTGGCCTAGGGCAATAGGGATGCCTAAGGTGACATCATGCTACTGACTAGGAGTAATTGATTCTCATGTACAATAAAAAATTGCAGAACGCTGCCCTGTCTATCCTGCCTGCCAGAGCAATGTGCTTGGGTGCTTATTGTATGCTGTCCGTGTAAAGTTTTTAAACAAATGCAAAATTTCCTCTGTGCTACCAATATATATAAAAAAAAAACATTAAGTGTTGGTGCTAGATCACTGTCATGTGTTACTGCATCAACCAAATGTATATACATATATCATTAATCAACAAACCAATTAATAAATTAAATAAAATTATGAACAAAAAGCAAACCTCATAAAAACAGCGCTTCACTCCATAGAAACAAGCATAAATAATAAAACATAAAAAAAGAATGTTAAATGAAAAAAATCTTCCATCAAGGTGTAGCAGAGTGACATAAGAGTCAAGTCCACCATATAGATCTCTTATAGGGAAAGTCTTTGTAGCTCAAAGATGCACTCCAGCACCTCCGTGCTCTTTAGGTGACAATCACCCCATCAGATTAAACACTCACCAGAGCATGGTATAAAATAGGCACAATAAAATATCCTCTTCTTGGACCCACAATCACACCTGCTCAGAAAGATCCAATAGATCTAGTGCATACATATAAAGCACAAACGCACCACATAGCATAATTCCGTTTAAAGATTTTATTGCCAATAACTCCCATATAGTAATACTATCAGGAATGGACTGGCCAGCAATAGTGGGACTCAGCTGCCTTATGAGCTGCAGTACCAGGGCTGGCCAGCAGGTGCTCCCAGCAATCAGAGACTCAACCTTGCAGCCAGTCAAACACCTGGAACTAATTATACTGGTGTATTTAAGGGACATTCAGACCTGCAGACTCTGCCTTGGTGTTGTGTTTCTCTTGGGCCCTGTATCCTGTTCCTGCTCTCTGTTCCTGTCTGATTCTCTGCTGACCCTGCTCTGATCCCTGGCTTGTCTGACCATTCTCCTCTGCCTGACCCTCTGTACCACGCTGCCCGCTACCTGCTGAACCTGGCCTGTGACCCCGACCATTCTCCGCTTGCTCCCCCTGTACCTACCTACCCGACTGATATTGACCCGGCCTGCCTGACGACGCTTGCATTGTATGTACTGTTATCTGTGGGTGGTTGGTTGGTTTGTTTGCACTGTGTTATGTTTTAGTATTGCACTGCATTTATGTTTGTATGGTTAGTGTTAATAAATTACATTGTTTATAACATATCTGAAGTCTGCGTTTCCCTGCGTCAGTCACACACCTCTGGTCATACCCGGGAGCCCTGACAAATACTCACATCTAGATAAATACAATGTACAAATGTAGTGGAGCAATGAACTCCGGATTAAATGAACCGCTAGCATCTCACCACACTTCTGTGCACAACCCACTGTTCCACTTCCCGGTAGGAGAGGCAACATCACATCCGGTGAATGTGCTGACGTCACATATGGTCACTCACTGACGCATTCCATTATTATAACTTCCTCTGAGGGTGTTAATTAACCAATTAATAAATGTGTATCTTCTTATCTGCATTCATATGCACAAAAAAATCATGATTTTAAATTTCAACGCACAAATTAAATAAATCAATGTCTATATGTCACCAAAATGTGTCTTCAGCATATTAATCACGACTTATATTGCAACAAAGTCCTTCTCCTTCAAATTCATATATGTGTTAAATTGGTACTGTATTCACAACCAGTGAAGTGCTCTGCCACCATCCAAACAAACTGTTAACCTACAGTGCATCCAGAAAGTATTCACAGCGCTTAACTTTTGCCACATTTTGTTATGTTACAGCCTTATTCCAAAATGGATTAAATTCATTTTTTCCCTCAACATTCTACAAACAATACCCCATAATGACAATGGGAAAGAAGTTTGCTTTGAAATCTTTGCAATTTATTAAAAATAAAAAGCGAAAAAACCACATGTACATAAGTATTCACAGCCTTTGCCATGACACTCAAAATTGAGCTCTGGTGCATCCTGTTCCCACTGATCATCCTTGAGATGTTTCTACAACTTGATTGGAGTCCATCTGTGGGAAATTTGGTTGTTTGAACTTTCCATAATTCGGAAATGCATAAACCTGTCTATATAAGGTCCCACAGTTAACAGTGCATGCCAGGGCACAAACCAAGCCATGAAGTCATGGGAATTGTCCGTAGACCTCCAAGACAGGATTGTATCAAGGCACAGATCAAGGGAAGGGTACAGAAAAATTTCTGCAGCAATGAGCACACTGGCCCCCATCATCCATAAATGGAAGAAATTTAGAACCACCAGAAATCTTCCTAGAGCAGGCCGCCTGGCCAAAATGAGCAATCAAGGGAAAATGGCATTAGCTAGGGGGGTAACCAAGCACCCGATGGTCACTCTGAAAGAGATCCAGCGTTTCTCTGTGTAGAGAGGAGAACCTTCCAGAAGAACAACAATCTCTGCAGCACTCCACCAATCAGGCCTGTATGATAGAGTGGCCAGATGGAAGCCACACCTCATTAAAAGGCAAATGGCAGCCTGCCTAGAGTTTGCCAAAAGGCACCTGAGGGACTCTCAGACCATGAGAAACAAAATTCTCTGGTCTGATGAAACAGATTGAACTCTATGGCCTGAATGCCAAGCGTCATGTCTGGAGGAAACCAGGTACTGCTCACCACCTGGCCAATGTTATCCCTACAGTGAAGCATGGTAGTGGCAGTATCATGCTGTGGGGATGTTTTTCAGTGACAGGAACTGGGAGACTAGTCAGGATTTAATGAAAGATGAATGCAGCTATGTATAGAAACATCCTTGATGAAAACCTGTTCCAGAGCACTCTGGACCTTAGACTGGGGCGACGGATCATCTTTCAACAGGACAATGGCCCTAAGCACACAGCCCACATAACAAAGGAGTGGCTACGGGCCAACTTTATGAATGACCTGGAGTGGCCCAGCCAGAGTCCAGACTTGAACCTGATTGTACATCTCTGGAGATATCTAAAAACGGCTGTGCACCGACGCTCCTCATCCAACCTGATGGAGCTTGAGAGGCACTGCAAAGAAGAATGGGAGAAATTGCCCAAAAATAGGTGTGCCAAGCTTGTAGCATCATACTCAAAACAACTTGAGACTATAATTGGTGCTAAAGGTGCTTCAACAAAATATTGAGCAAAGGCTGTGAATACTTAAATACATTTTTTTTTTTTTTTTAATAAATTGCAAAGATTTCAAAACTAACTTCTTTTATGTTGTCAGTATGGGGTATTGTTTGTAGAATGTTGAGGAAAAAATGAATTTAATCCATTTTGGAATAAGGCTGTAACATAACAAAATGTGGCAAACGTTAAGCGCTGTGAATACTTTCTGGATGCACTGTATGTGCTTGACCCACTATGAAGTAAGGTCTATTTGTGCCTTGCCCTTTAATTAGGGCTGGTAACCTTGTTTTCACCATATGTACCAATCTTCACTCATCCGTATGCAGTTAATCCCTCCTTCAACAATAGTTACTCAAACAAATAAAACAGCTCTCAAAATGAAGTATGCTCCAAAGACCTTTCTACTTTTATTAATATAGCTTCTGAAACATAAGTAATGTGCACTAAATCTAGTACACAAAGAATATTCACTCCTTTAATACATGTTGTGCCCCCATAAGATGAATCCTCAGCATTAGTATATTTGAAAACAGCTTGCTTCCAGTTTCCAGCTGTGCGCGATGTCACCTGGCCCCACCACTGACACGTTTCGTCAACTAAACATGACTTTCTCCAAGGTTAATACTTTCGCCCACTCAAATCAGGAAAAAGAGGTAGGAGGAGGTAAGTAACTGAGCTGCAAACAGATATGAGAAGTTAGCAGTGGCTATTTATAGGTTTTATATTTTACCTTCACAAACCCTTTAGGGTTCATTCACACCACATGCACCGGGCTGCATTGGTCAATGCAATCTCAATGCACGGACAAGGCAAAAAGCCTTGTTTTCTTTTGGGTCAGTTCACACCAATGGTTTACGTTAAGGTGCGACAAAAACAATGAGGCAGGCAGCAATTCAAGCTAGCCTAAACATTTATTACTGTCAATTTAAAGTTAAGGAGAAGTACTGATAAAAATAACAAATGTCATGTATTACATGAAGGAACTAGCTGTACTAAATACAGCCCTAGATCATCCAGATCTTCCTCTTGAGTTAAAAACAGAAATATTCTCAAATGTTATGTTTGGCATACTGTAAAATCAGGTCAGTTTTGGATTTCTGCACATTAAAATCTTCTTTGAACAAATGCCAATCTTGGTAGAAAAACAGCAGCTTGTGTGCAAACAAGATATTTTCCAAAATATCAGTTTGTAATGATCCCTTCTGAAGGCTCAACATTTGCAAACAGATTGTAAGGTTTGTTTTCATATCTGAAATGCAGATGGAAGCGTGTTTGTTAAAGAGGCCGTCACATTTAGTTGTAAGATTGTTTAGAAAGCACTCAAAGGAATCAAAAGCAATCAAAAATTTAGAACTGAAGAGCAAGAAATGAACAGACAGTTAAAAAAACACAGATCTCATTAGAAAAGCAGGCAGGTGTTTGGTAATTAGCAGTCAGAAAATTCATTTTATCTGTTTAGCAAATATAGGTGCTAATAAAAAACCCAGCAATTTCATCTAATGTAAAAATATAATACAGGTGGCTTTGGGACAAGTGCTCAATCAAAAGAACCTCCTGCACCTTTTCATTACTTATATATCTTAGATTTGATGCCAGGCTGTCATTATATTCTTATATTTAATTATCTGTAAATTAACAGATTAATAACTACATTTTTAATGGCTATTATGCAGTACACAGATGTTTTAAACATTTCAGATTTTTTGGGTAAGGCAAATAAAACCAACAACCTGGAATATTTAGCAGTACCAAAGCAGCATTAAAAGGCTTTTAGCTATTCCTTTCATTTGATCTAATTCAAACAAAGAAGGCTCAATTGCCACAAAAATCTAAAACATAAATCCATTTTCTAGTCTGATTTCTTCTGCTTCTTCCATCCCCACTACTGTCAACACAGTAGACTCTGTCAACAAAATAGACAGTATTTTGCTGCAACTCTTTTGGAGTTTTTTTTGCCTATATTTCCCCTCTCAACTGCTTAATGGAAAAACATAAGAGCAAACAAACTTGATGCTTCTTTAGGATTTAGGGGTCTCTGTATCAATCTTTTCACCCCATACTCACATAACTGTCACCCAAGATTCATTAATTTTTCCAATTTAATTTTTTTGTGAAAAATATGTATATCTTGGATTAATCTTGAATGAGTCTTATATTGATACCTGCTGTTTTTATTGGTTTAAAACTTATATTAAAATATCTGAACCTCATCTGCTTGACTCCGGCCTCTTCCCATTCTGTGCCTATTGACTTCTATTCAATAGGGAGGTCAACTCATTTGGTGATTTGCCGTACTGGGTGGAGGTCACTTTTACCTGTGATGTGGAGGTTTCAATCGCTGCACTGCCTGGGTTTTTGATACATTAGGCAGCAATTGCCAAGGAAATAGACCTTGGCACATATTAAAATATAAAAATATCTTGAATATAGACAGAACATGCTTAGTACCTTAGTACCTGTGCCTTGCAGCATTGAGGTCCTTGGTTTGAGACTTGATCAGGACAGTATCTGCATGAAGTTTACATGTTCTCCCTGTGCTGCCATGAGTTACCTCCATGTTCTTGGGTTTAATAGCACACTCCAAAGCCATGCTGGTGTACTCAAGATGACTCTTACCATCTGCTCAAACAATAGAGAAAGTGATTTGAATTCGAGGGAAAAAAGCACTATCAAAAAATAATTAATTAATTAATTAATTAATTAATACAAAAAAGTGGCTTCAAGAAGGCTTCAGAAGTTCAGATTAGGAATATATATATATACAGTGGATATAAAAAGTCTACACACCCCTGTTAAAATGTCAGGTTTCTGTGACGTAAAAAAAGACAAAGATGAATAATTTCAGAACTTTTTCCACCTTTAATGTGACCTATAAACTGTACAACTCAATTGAAAAACAAACTGAAATCTTTTAGGGGGGGAAGTAAACATAAAAAACTAAAACAATGTGGTTGCATAAATGTGCACACCCTCTTATAACTGGGGATGTAGCTGTGTTATGAATTAAGCAATCACATTCAAAATCATGTTAAATAGGAGTCAGTACACATCTGCCATCATTTAAAGTGCCTCTGATTAACCCCAAATAAAGTTAAGCTGTTCTAGTAGGTCATTCCCTTAGTCACATCCTACAGCAAAAGCCATGGTCTGCAGAGAGCTTCCAAAGCATGAGAGGTATTTCATTGTTAAAAGGTATCAGTCAGGAGAATAGTACAAAAGAATTTTCAAGGCATAAGATATACCATGGAACACAGTGAAGTCAGTCATTATCAAGTGGAGAAAATGTTGTGCAACAGTGATATTACCAAGAACTGGATGTCCCTTAAAAATTGATGAAAAGACAAGAAGAAAACTGGTCTAGGAGGCTGTCAAGAGGCCTACAGCAACGTTAAAGGAGCTGCAGGAATATCTAGCAAGTACTGGCTGTGTGGTATATGTGGCAATAATCTCCCGTATTCTTCATATGTCTGGGCTATGGGATAGAGTGGCAAGACGGAAGCCTTTTCTTGCGAAGAAAAACATCCAAGCCCAGGAAACCAAGGTTGAACTTTTTGGCCATAATTCCAAAAGATATGTTTAGCACAAAAACAAAACTGCACATCACCAAAAGCACACCATACCCACAGTGAGGCATGGTGGTTGCAGCATCATGCTTTGGGGCTGTTTTTCTTCAGCTGGAACTGGGGCTTTAGTCAAGGTAGAGAGAATTATGAACAGTTCCAAATACCAGTCAATAATGGCTCATAACCTTCAGGCTTCTGCTAGAAAGCTGACCATGAAGAGGAACTTCATCTTTTAGCATGACAACGACCCAAAGCATACATCCAAATCAACAAAGGAATGGCTTCACCAGAAAAAGATGAAAGTTTTGGAATGGCCCAGCCAGAGCCCAGACCTGAATCTGATTGAAGATCTGTGGGGTGATCTGAAGAGGGCTGTGCACAGGAGATGTCCTCACAATCTGATAGATTTGGAGTGTTTTTGCAAGGAAGAGTGGGCAAATATTGCCAAGTCAAGATGTGCCATGCTGATAGACTCATACCCAAAAAAGACTGAGTGCTGTAATAAAGTCAAAAGGTGCTTCAACAAAGTATTAGTTTAAAGGTGTGCACACTTATGCAACCATATTATTTTAGTTTTTAATTTTTCCACAGTATATTATATATATATATATATATATATAATGTTTGTGTTTTTTTGGGGTTTTTTTTAACAACTGCAGCTATTGCACCTGTGTACCCCTTTTGGACCCGAACAATTTTTACATTTCCACCATGGTCGTGTTTGTTCAACATCAACTTTTTCATTGCTTAGGATAACAAAGTAAAACATACATAATTTACTGGGGGACAAACTAGACTTTCTTTTGACAATATTGCCCTTCAAATCTATTGTACATTATTAAACAATTTATATTTATATTTAATTTTAATTGTAATCCATAGACAAAAATAGAGGAAAAAATTAAAATGTGTTTATTTCTACTTTTACCAGTAGTTTTTAAGGGTATACAATTTAGTCTATAATTTGTCCTGTTTTAAAGTGCACTAAAATTATGTTTTTGGTACAAAGTATGGTAAAGTTATTTGCAAATGAAAATAAAATTAAATATTCATCTTTTTAAGCAATACTTAAATAAATAGTATATAAAACAATTAGAATAAAATAAATCAAACATTAATGTTAAAATAAAAAAAAATTCAGCAGAAAAGCAAGCATAAGAGTTAAAAAGGAGGGAGGAGGAGTTACTTTATCCCTTCACTTTATGCACTGGGATGATACCACTGTATATATTTTAATAAAAAAAAAATCTAAGTACCATTTTCAATAATCAATATACAGCTGGCATGTGACCCAATTCCTTCCCAGCCTGTCTGCAGGAAAAAAATCAGTAGGTGGAGCTTTTAGCCCTCTGCTGCTGGTCACATGTTAAAAAACAGCCTTCAGAATACAAAGGAAAAGCACACAATTAATATAAATATATGTTTTAATTCAACATACAAATACTGTATATATCTGAACTCAAATTTGTATTATTCTTGTGCAAAAATATGGTGTGGGCTGTCAATCACAGCCTGTTTCATGCTCCTCCAGCCTGTGTTTTTGTTTGTGCTTAGAATTACAGGGAGGTGATGCCTCCATCAATTAATATGTAATATCCCATCTCCATTTTGTTTAGTTGTTTAGTAGGCATAGAGGAGGAGGGAGGGAGTGGACTCCCATTTACTTGAAGTGTATACACATATGTGACTCTATAGTCATGTGGGCTGAACAGATAAGAAAAAAGAGGAAATGAATCACCTTAGAAGGGAACTGAAACTGTTGCATGATCAGTAGAGGTCAACAGTTGCTCTACACAAACACAGCTTGCAGCTGGGACACAGACAAGGAGGGAGTGAACAGCAGGATCAACCAGGTTTTTTTGCAAAATGCAAAAAACAGATCCCATAGTTACTGAGTATGAACCGCATGTAATACATAATGTACTGACAGTTTTTAGTTATGTTTCATGACATTTTAATTAGGGCTGAATATGGTTTATAAGGGGTTAAATAGGAATACATTTTATTAAAATATTTTTTTTTATTGTAAGGTTTCCTAGGCTGATGTCATGTGCAAATCAAATAGCCACACATATGTTTGCTTTACTAAAACCCTAAGACTAATTTGCTTAGGGTTTTAGTAAAAAAATAACATACACTGCTCAAAAAAATTTTTAATCAGAGTATAGCATCAAGTCATTTAAACTCCTGGGATGTTGATCTGGTCAGTTAAGTAGCAGAGAGATTATTAATCAGTTTCAGCTGCTTTGGTGTTAAATTAACAACAGAAGCACTAGATGGGCAACAATAAGACGGCTCCGAAAACAGGAATGGTTTTACAGGTGGCAGCCACTGACATTTTTTTCCCTACTCATCTTTTCTCTTTTTCACTAGTTTTGCATTTGGCTAGGGTCAGTGACACTACTGGTAGCATGAGGCAATACCTGAACCCTACAGAGCTTGCACAGGCAGTCCAACCCCTCCAGGATGGCACATCAATACGTGCCATTGCCATAAGGTATCTCCCAGCACAGTTTCAAGAGCATGGAGGAGATTCCAGGAGACAGGCAGTTACTCTAGGAGAGCTGGACAGGGCCATAGAAGGTCCTTAACCACCTTCCGCCCGCCATATAGTACAATGGCGGGCGCAAGGTGGTTCTCTCGTTCTGATAGGACGTCATATGATGTCCTTCCATTCTCACCATGCATGCGCGGCTCAGGGAGCGCACGGCGATCGTTGGTCTGCTGTGTCCCTCGGACACAGCGGATCACGGAAAGAGCCGAAGATATCGGCTCGGTTATGTGATCAGCTGTGTCCAATCACAGCTGATCACATGTAAACATGGAAATGCCGGTTATCAGCATTTCTCTCCTCTCGAGCTGTCACTCTGACAGCTTGAGAGGAGAGGAGAGCCGGTAATCGGCTTTCCACGGAGGGGACATGTACACTGATCATTAGGGCACATATATGGGATAAGGAAACGGGGGAATGTATGGGTTCTTTGTACATATGGTCACTGGAAGGCTGTAAATACACTCTTCAGAGCTATTCTTCATGCCCACACTCTGTTGGGCAGTATACTTAGTATCAGCTTAAAAAAAATAACCTTTCAAAAGACTTCAGAGGTTGATGTGACCTTAACTTCTTTTAGGTTTTAATTCTGATGAAAGAAAATAACTACATCTCAACGAAACTTTCTAAAATTGTATGATGTCGGTGAATGCACAAGGCTCTTGATTAGAGTAATTGCAGCATTGCAAGCGTAACAAAACACAGCACAAGTTAAGCTAGCATCACACTGGGTGCCTGTGTGAGTCACTTTATTTTCCTGCACCTTGAAGAGCAAAAATTAGATTTCAAGGCTGAACAGCAGAAATTTATAGCACCTGTAAAATTCTTTATACTCTGCTATGAAACATGTCAACACTGAAAAAATAAATGATTTTGGTTATGTACTCCTTTTTACCAATGTTACATGATATACACAAGAAATGGATTTTATGTCTTGTAATATTTAGTGCTAAACAACATATCATACCTTATGGTAGCAATAATATATTTAAATGCAAGGGGATTGCAATAGATTTTAGTAAAGTTTGTTTTGATGTATCTATAATGCTTTATGACTACACCCCAATTAGAGTCACAGAAATAGACATTCAGTCAGATAAGCACCTTTACTTTCATGGTCCTACCTAAACCATATATAAAAAAGTACATTTCTTTTTAAATAGATTTAATAGACTCCATTTGCATTATATGCATTAAACTAAAAAACCTTCTGCATGCAGGCTTGCTATGGGGGCACTCAACGGGGGAGATAAATCAGAAGCACTATTGGGGGGCCCCAGAAGAGGAGGAAATAAAACTTAATTCTTTAAGAGTTCTTCAAAGGTTGAGAAAGGCTGGGTAAAATCATTGCAATAAAATTCTATTCTTAAAAGCATGGAAGAAATTTGTGCACAAAGGAAATACCATACTAACTATAAAGATGTATTTTTAAAAATAGACTATAAATGCACTTATCTAAAGCATTCTAAAAGAACTTATAATACAGTATCAGCATCTAAATTCTATTTCAGGCCAAAAGGGAACATAGTATTAACAGTATAGATTGTAACCAGAATGTTTCCTGGTTACATCACTTCTGGAGCCTTTTTGATTGAAACGATTCTGAAGAAATTATTTAAATTTCAAATAATTTTAGGACTTCTGTATTTTTTTAATATTCTATTTGGGGAGCGGTTTTAGATGTGCATTCCAAGCTCCCAGAATTGGCAACTGAGAGATTGAATGGTATGGCTTACATAGCTGACATTACAGAGACATGTGAGACAGTACAGTATATCACATACTCATATGAGCAGTTCTTGAGCTGAAAAAAGCAATATTCTCTGCCCATACTAGCCTTAAAACCTTTCTGTCCATGATAACTGAAATTACACTTATGTAAGACCGTATATTACATACTCAGATGAATGGTTTATGAAGGGCCAATTCACACATTGATCTGCATTTTGGCTCAGCTGGTAAACGCAGATCGGAAGTACATCTGAAAAACAATAATGTCCAATGTGTCCTATTCACACCATAACGCTGCACATGCATGTCAATAGTGATGGGCCAAACACCCTCGTGTTCGGTTCGTGGTTGAACATTTGAACCTAGTGAATGTTTGACCACGAACTTTGAACTTAATGCAAATCAATGGGACTCAAACTTGTAAATTCAAAAGTGCCCATTTTGAAGGCTTATCTGCAAGTTATTGGCCATAAAAGGGGTATGGGAACTCGAGTACTGCCCTGAGGGACATGAATCAGTGAAAAAAAAATGCAAAAAGTACTTTTTGTAAAGGGGCAGTCATTTTGTATTGCTTAAAGAAAAAAAAAAAGAAAAATTCATTGAAATATCATGCCGGGGGGGGGGGGGCTTAAACTACCTGCATAGTTGCACATCTGTACAATGTATAGAACCTGCTGCAGCAGGACTGACTTTTTTTTTTTAATGACATTATTTGGGGGGTCTTCCCAATCCCCACAGTAAAAGCTTAAAAAAAAAAGTGTGTGGGGTTCCTCTAAAAGTCGTACCAGGCCCTTTAGGAATGGTAGGACTTTTACTGGGAACTTCACCTCCCAAAAATGGGAGGGGAAAAAAGCGTGGTGTCCCCCCTAAATTCCTACCAGATCTTTGATCCGAGCACAGGGGAGGAAAGGGGGGAGGAGAACAAGCACCCTCCTCTCCCTGCGGCTTACCAGACCACATGCCCTCGGCATAGGGACATTGTCCCCATGCCGATAGGGGCAAGGGCCTCTTCTTCACAACCCTTGCCCAGTGATTGTGGGGGTCTGTGGGCAGTGGAGCTCATAAGTATCAGAACACCCATTTAAATGAGGGGGCACTCTGATGCTGCCTTCCCCCTTATGAATGTGTACTCATTCACTGAAGGATTACATTTAGTGAAAAAAAAAAAGAGAGAGCAGTCTTTTGAAAAAATCCTATATTGAGCAAAAAAAAACAAAAAAAGTTTTTGACAAGTCCTTTATTAAAAAAAAAATTGGTTCCATCATTGTAATCCATTGTCAATCACTGTGTCATGACAATGCCGACTTACTGAAATGAGAAAAAAAAACCTGATGCCTGCTGACCTGTCCGCAGCTGCTGAGCACTAGCCACAATCTGATATTTGCCGGTCAGATATAAACAATTGAGAGGAGCTAGTGGTGACGTCACCGGTAGCTCTACCCAATTATGCTGTGATTGATCAAAGCATTGCACCAGACCTGTTGTCAGGTGCATTGCTTTGACCAATCACAATGCACTGTGAAAGCGCAGTGCATTGTGACCCACGGCCGGCGAATAGCCCACCGAACGCCCTTACTGTCTGTGTGTTTGGCGAACACATGAACAGCCAATGTTCAAGTTGAAATTACATTTGATTCGAACATCCAGACCATCACTACATGTCAATGGACATTATGTCAACAGACATCAAAATGTTTGTCAACAGATGTCAGCGTGCATTAAAATAGATGGAAATGTACATGCACTTTCCATATACTGTATTTTATCATAAATCAGTGTGAATTGGCCCGAACTGAGTAAAGTGATATTTACTGCCTATACTATCTTTGAAGGGGATTTTTAAAGATGGTAATTAAGAGCTGCTCCTATTTATATTCTTATAAGGTATTCATTAAATGTGTGAAATCTCTAATGTAAAAAGGCCCTGATGCCACCAAAGGAAACAAAAAAAACACTAGTTAGACTTTTGAAGCTAGAAATGATGGGTTTGCCAGGTGAGTTGTTCTTACCATTGTGACTTTTTGGTAGATAGTAAAAATGGCAGGTACTATACAAATCCCTACATAAGTATGACCACTCTGTCTTGGGTAAATTATTGTCAAATAAAACCATATCCTTATCCTAGCACTTAACCAATTTAGAGGACTCGTGGACACAGCAGAGACATAAGAAAGAGTAGATCCCAAAACAGTTGCCTGTCATTGGACCGAGAAGTGAATGCTGGAGCTTGTTTTATGGCTGCAAGGATGCCACACCATTCCAATTCATGGCACGTCTTTGAAACGGAAATCCCTTTGTTGGGTGGAAACTAGTACCCGGAGCACTGCTTGTCTGCTTGCCACAGCAGGCAGCCTATATCATCAACAAGAGGCTGATAACAAGTGCTTTCCACTTGTTTGTGTTAAAGGTTTTCTTGTTTAATGTATTATGGCTGTTCTTTGGTATTCCTATGTACTAGGGGTATGCCCAATGTCTTTTGTTTTTTTATATGTCTGTTTTTCTTCCTACCTGTCTGACACTGATGCTCCTACACTAAGGGGACCAGATAAGGAGTTACCTACTACGGTGATTTCCCATTTTCATGGACCTAAGGGACATTTTCCAAATGGTGGATGAAGAAATGGATGATTTCTGCTCTTGTATGTATCTCTTCTATCCATAACTAGCACAAAAAAGTGATCTACAAAACCTCTACTGGGAGTGAGGTATGTCAACAGTGAAGTATATCAACCTCTGCTTCTGATTTGAAACTATCTTCCTCTTTGACAATCAGCTGCTGATGAGTTTTTTGTGCCAGATAGAAAATAAATTATATTAAAGAATCCATTCATTCCTAAGTCCATATACACTGCCTTCTTCCTTAAAAGCCCTGATGTAGGGGCCATGTTTAGGCCCTGAAATGTGATGCATTCTGTACAATTTTATAATCAGAATACACTTCTAGCTCTACTAATGCTTTCTTAATGGCAGCTTTGTTTGCCTTGGAACATTTGTGTAAATGTCCAAACATAAGTCTGCTGGAACAATAATGTCATCTTTCTGTAAAGTTCTTATTTTTCTTATAATTTAGACTGTATATAAGCTGAAAAGAAATCTTCAGTTTTATTGGCACATGGTTGACTGTGATCCTCCTCCAGATCCCCAAGCAGTCCAAAACCCTCTCTAGCAAATACCCACGTCAGGGACAAGTCAGCAAATGACAACTGAAATTATTTCTCTGTATATTAGTTTATTGGAATCCAAGAACCAGTATTAAGAAAATAATTCAGAATCTGTGTATAAAATATTCCTTAGAGTAACTTTCATCAGTAAAAGTAAAGAACATTTGTTGTGTACACAGACCTCTCGACTGCAGGGTGACTCTAGTAATCCCTAAATCGAAAACTGGCAGAGCAGTAAATCCCAGACAAAGTCAGCATTAACAATGTACAATTCTTTTTTACTACTTTTTACATTGCTCTAAAAGTCTGTTCCAGTACAAAAACAGACTAAATTTACAAATAACTTCCCCAAAGTAATCACAGAAGCCAAAATGGCAGACAGGAATAGTACTCCTCTATTTATTTGGGAGCTTTCAGGCCCATTGTTCAAAGTTCTGAAACTTTATGCCACAAAGGCAATTCTTTGATGCCACACTCCTGCCTCCTAAACTCTATCCCACCTCAGTGCTATAATCTGCCCTTTAAAGAGATGTTCATATCTCCTTCATTACACACCAGCAAACAGTGTAAAGGCCAATGTCTACAGTATAAATATAGCAGCTCCACTGTAACAAAACACAGTTATTTTATCTGCCTGAAAGAATCCTCTCTGTGGTAGCGGGAGACCTGTTCAAGGTTGAGCCGAAGGGTCTGAAGTGTGGAAGAATTGTAACCTGTCAACATAGCATATCTACAACTTTGACTAACCACTTCAGAGACCATATTGGCATCTTGGTATGCACAATTGATCAGTGCTTCAACTTTGTCTACATTCCTTAAGGGTTTTCTGTTTTTTTTTTTCTAGTGGTGGCTTTAGAGAAAAGGCCTCAATTCCTGGAAACAACAAATAGCAGTATCCATTGAGCTCTACACATTTCTGGAGGTTTCCTAATTCATCCTTTTCTTGGAGTTTTCTGCTATAACATTCTCTTATCAGGTAACAGAGGTGAAACAAACATCACCTTTTCTGTCAGTGTAGCGATCTAGCCAATTTAGAGTGTCAATCTGACACAGTTATCTGGTCACGTCCGTTCTCCCACAGTACACTTTATGTCCAGCCTACACAGGGACCTACACAGTGCCTCTAGATTCAAGTGACACACAGACCTTTCTCTTCTAGTTGTAGGCTTAACTGACAACTTCTTAATACAGATTAACAGGTAATGAATAAAGAAACAATTACAAGTAGAGATGAGCGAATTATTCAAAAATTCGATTCGACTGATTCGGCGAATTCGTGAAAAAATTTCGATTCGAGTCGAATATATTCGCTGCGAATTTAACTTATAAAAGGGTGTTTCTAGGCTTCAGAGAGCCTTTATATTAGTGCAGAACACTGTACCTTTAATTTAAATGCCCTTGGAGTCTGCTGGGGAAGAGAAATAATACTGACAGTCAGTATGACATGCAGATGAGTGCCGTCGATCTTAGAATCACCGCACACTTCACTCATTTGGGCAGTCACGGGGCCAAAACCAGAGTGTGGAGCCACAGTGTGGCGGTGGAGGCAGCAGCAATGGGAGGCCATACAGCACCCTATGACAAAAATGGAAACCACCAGCAGTGTGAGGAGACCTGAAAGTGGCACATGGCAGAGTGTGGCGATGGAGACAGCAGCAATGGGAGGCCGTACAGGGACCCATGACACACTCTGGACCTGGCAGCAGCATGAGGAGGCGGTACAGGAGCCCATGACAGATTACGGGCCTGGCAGCAGCATGAGGAGATGGTACGGGGGCCCATGGCAGATTACGGGCCTGGCAGCAGCAATGGGAGGCCGTACAGGGACCCATGACACACTCTGGACCTGGCAGCAGCATGAGGAGGCGGTACAGGGGCCCATGACAGATTACGGGCCTGGCAGCAGCATGAGGAGTCGGTACGGGGGCCCATGACACACTCTGGACCTGGCAGCAGCATGAGGAGGCGGTACAGGGGCGCATGACAGATTACGAGCCTGGCAGCAGCAACTTGGACAGGAGGACGTTCAGCTTCTGCACCGTCGGGTGCGTGCTCGCAAACTGTTGTCTCTTGGAAATGGATTCCAAGAAAGACTGCTGACGGAATCCGTGAAGAGGAGTAGCAGGAGAAGGAGCATCTGAACGAGCGGAATATGCCAACAAGCGACAACAGGGGCCCATGACAGATTAGGGGCCTGGCAGCAGCATGAGGAGTCGGTACGGGGGCCCATGGCAGATTACGGGCCTGGCAGCAGTAATGGGAGGCCCGTAATCTGCCAGCACCCTATGACAAAAAATGGAACACACCAGCAGTGTGTGAGGAGACCTGAAAGTGGCACATGGCAGAGTGTGGCGATGGAGACAGCAGCAATGGGAGGCCGTACAGGGACCCATGAGAGACTCTGGACCTGGCAGCAGCATGAGGAGGCGGTACAGGGGCCCATGGCAGATTAAGGCCTGGCAGCAGCAATGGGAGGCCCGTAATCTGCCAGCACCCTATGACAAAAAATGGAACACACCAGCAGTGTGTGAGGAGACCTGAAAGTGGCACATGGCATGAGACACTGTGGACCTGGCAGCAGCATGAGGAGGCGGTACAGGGGCCCATGGCAGATTACGTGCCTGGCAGCAGCAATGGGAGGCCCGTAATCTGCCAGCACCCTATGACAAAAAATGGAACACACCAGCAGTGTGTGAGGAGACCTGAAAGTGGCACATGGCATGAGACACTGTGGACCTGGCAGCAGCATGAGGAGGCGGTACAGGGGCCCATGGCAGATTACGTGCCTGGCAGCAGCAATGGGAGGCCCGTAATCTGCCAGCACCGTATGACAAAAAATGGAACACAACAGCAGTGTGAGGAGACCTGAAAGTGGCACATGGCATGAGACACTGTGGACCTGGCAGCAGCATGAGGAGGCGGTACAGGGGCCCATGGCAGATTAGGGGCCTGGCAGCAGCTATGGGAGGCCCGTAATCTGCCAGCACCCTATGACAAAAAATGGAACACACCAGCAGTGTGAGGAGACCTGAAAGTGGCACATGGCAGAGTGTGGCGATGGAGACAGCAGCAATGGGAGGCCGTACAGGGACCCATGACACACTCTGGACCTGGCAGCAGCATGAGGAGGCGGTACAGGGGCCCATGGCAGATTACGTGCCTGGCAGCAGCAATGGGAGGCCCGTAATCTGCCAGCACCCTATGACAAAAAATGGAACACACCAGCAGTGTGAGGAGACCTGAAAGTGGCACATGTTTGGGGCATGATTCATGGCGGATTTAGTCAGTTGTGTCAGGAACTGTTGGTTTGAAATCCAGACTAATCCACGCCTGATTCATTTTCACAAACGTGAGTCTCTCCACACTTTGGGTGGACAGTCGTGTCCTCCGTGGAGTTACAATACCTCCTGCCGCACTAAACACGCGCTCCGATGCCACGCTACTGGCCGGGCATGACAGCCTTTCAAGGGCAAATTCAGCTAGTTGGGGCCAAAGGTCAAGTTTCATTGCCCAGTAGTCAAGGGGATTGTCTACCTCGGTTGGCAGGGTGCTGTCCAAGTAGGCCTAAGCCTGTTGTTTGAGGTCCTGCTCCAGGTCCACCTGATGCTGCTGCTGCTGCGGCTGGTTAGTAGTTTCCTCACTGCGCTGGTGAAGAAAGCTACTCATCATCGACTGCAGACTGAGGCAGCCGCTGCTGGTGGAGCTGCCACTGCTCCTACCACCCCACCCCTCCCCTGCTGCCATGGCAGCGGAACGCGAGCGCACAGGGACCACAGTGTCTGAGGATGGACGTTGGCGCAGAAAGGCAGAGACCAGCTGACTACATAGGTGGTTTTTATAGTACGTTATTTTGGCCTCCCTCTCAGCAGGTGTGAAAAAGGCCACCATTTTTGAACGGTAGCGAGGGTCCAACAAGGTGGACAGCCAAAAGTCATCCCTCTGTCTAATGGTTATTATTCGGCTGTCGCTACGCAAGCAAGCGAGCATGCTATGGGCCATTTGTGCCAAGGAATGCGAGGGACTCCCTGCCTCCATCTCCACAGCATACTGCCACGGTGCGTTTGGGTCCTCTGTCTCCTCCTCCTCCTCCTCTACCAGATGCTCCTGCTCCTCCACTCCTGTCCGCTGAGTGGAAAAACCACCCATTTCACTCAATAATTCCTGAGCACCAATGTCCTCCTCTACCTCCTCCTCTTCTTCCTGTCCTGCCCCCACAGGGGTCATGTGGCGTTGAGATCTGTGCGCCACGTCTACCGCACCCTGACCAGCCATTGTTAACAGCATTTGTTCAAGGACGTGCAACAGAGGAATGACGTCGTTCATCCCATAGTCCTGCCAACTCACGAATAGCGTGGCCTCCTCAAAGGGCCTGAGCAAGCGCAGGTGTCACGCATGAGCTGCCAATGGCTGACATCTAAGTTACACAGGGAGTACCTTTATCCGCTTGTAACATCAGGAAATCTGTGATGGCCTTTCGCTGTTCGTAAAGGCGGTCTAACATATGTAGGGTTGAATTCCACCTTGTTGCAACGTCACAGCATGAGGAGTCGGTACGGGGGCCCATGGCAGATTACGGGCCTGGCAGCAGCAATGGGAGGCCCGTAATCTGCCAGCACCCTATGACAAAAAATGTAACACACCAGCAGTGTGAGGAGATCTGAAAGTGGCACATGGCAGAGTGTGGCGATGGAGACAGCAGCAATGGGAGGCCGTAAAGGGACCCATGAGAGACTCTGGACCTGGCAGCAGCATGAGGAGGCGGTATAGGGGCCCATGGCAGATTAGGGGCCTGGCAGCAGCTATGGGAGGCCCGTAATCTGACAGCACCCTATGACAAAAAATGGAACACACCAGCAATGTGAGGAGACCTGAAAGTGGCACATGGCAGAGTGTGGCGATGGAGACAGCAGCAATGGGAGGCCGTACAGGGACCCATGAGAGACTCTGCACCTGGCAGCAGCATGAGGAGGCGGTATAGGGGCCCATGGCAGATTAGGGGCCTGGCAGCAGCTATGGGAGGCCCGTAATCTGCCAGCACCCTATGACAAAAAATGGAACACACCAGCACTGTGAGGAGACCTGAAAGTGGCACATGGCATGAGACACTGTGGACCTGGCAGCAGCATGAGGAGGCGGTACAGGGGCCCATGGCAGATTAGGGGCCTGGCAGCAGCTATGGGAGGCCCGTAATCTGCCAGCACCCTATGACAAAAAATGGAACACACCAGCAGTGTGAGGAGACCTGAAAGTGGCACATGGCAGAGTGTGGCGATGGAGACAGCAGCAATGGGAGGCCGTACAGGGACCCATGAGAGACTCTGGACCTGTCAGCAGCATGAGGAGGCGGTATAGGGGCCCATGGCAGATTAGGGGCCTGGCAGCAGCTATAGGAGGCCCGTAATCTGCCAGCACCCTATGACAAAAAATGGAACACACCAGCAGTGTGAGGAGACCTGAAAGTGGCACATGGCATGAGACACTGTGGACCTGGAAGCAGCATGAGGAGGCGGTACAGGGGCCCATGGCAGATTAGGGGCCTGGCAGCAGCTATGGGAGACCCGTAATCTGCCAGCACCCTATGACAAAAAATGGAACACACCAGCAGTGTGAGGAGACCTGAAAGTGGCACATGGCAGAGTGTGGCGATGGAGACAGCAGCAATGGGAGGCCGTACAGGGACCCATGAGAGACTCTGGACCTGGCAGCAGCATGAGGAGGCGGTATAGGGGCCCATGGCAGATTAGGGGCCTGGTAGCAGCTATGGGAGGCCCGTAATCTGACAGCACCCTATGACAAAAAATGTAACACACCAGCAGTGTGAGGAGACCTGAAAGTGGCACATGGCAGAGTGTGGCGATGGAGACAGCAGCAATGGGAGGCCGTACAGGGACCCATGAGAGACTCTGGACCTGGCAGCAGCATGAGGAGGCGGTATAGGGGCCCATGGCAGATTAGGGGCCTGGCAGCAGCTATGGGAGGCCCGTAATCTGCCAGCACCCTATGACAAAAAATGGAACACACCAGCAGTGTGAGGAGACCTGAAAGTGGCACATGGCATGAGACACTGTGGACCTGGCAGCAGCATGAGGAGGCGGTACAGGGGCCCATGGCAGATTAGGGGCCTGGCAGCAGCTATGGGAGGCCCGTAATCTGCCAGCACCCTATGACAAAAAATGTAACACACCAGCAGTGTGAGGAGACCTGAAAGTGGCACATGGCAGAGTGTGGCGATGGAGACAATTCTGTGTCCCTCAGTAACAGTTCTGTGTCCCTCAGTAACAATTCTGTGTCCCTGAGTAACAATTCTGTGTCCCTGAGTAACAATTCTGTGTCCCTCAGTAACAATTCTGTGTCCCTCAGTAACAATTCTGTGTCTGTCCCTGAGTAACAATTCTGTGTCTGTCCCTGAGTAACAATTCTGTGTCCCTCAGTAACAATTCTGTGTCTGTCCCTCAGTAACAATTCTGTGTCTGTCCCTGAGTAACAATTCTGTGTCCCTCAGTAACAATTCTGTGTCCCTCAGTAACAATTCTGTGTCCCTCAGTAACAATTCTGTCTGTCCCTGAGTAACAATTCTGTGGCACTAAGTAACGTTTCTGTGGCCCTAAGTAAAGTTTCTGTGGCCCTAAGTAAAGTTTCTGTGGCCCTAAGTAACGATTCTGTGGCCCTAAGTAACGTTTCTGTAGCCCTAAGTAACGTTTCTGTGGCCCTAAGTAACGTTTCTGTGGCCCTAAGTAACGGTTCTGTGTCCCTCAGTAACAATTCTGTATCCCTCAGTAACAATTCTGTGTCTGTCCCTCAGTAACAATTCTGTGTCCCTCAGTAACAATTCTGTGTCTGTCCCTAAGTAACAATTCTGTGGCCCTAAGTAACGTTTCTGTGGCCCTAAGAAACAGTTCTGTGGCCCTCAGTAACAATTCTGTGTCCCTCAGTAACAATTCTGTGTCTGTCCCTAAGTAACAATTCTGTGGCCCTAAGTAACGTTTCTGTGGCCCTAAGTAACAGTTCTGTGGCCCTCAGTAACAATTCTGTGTCCCTCAGTAACAATTCTGTGTCTGTCCCTAAGTAACAATTCTGTGTCTGTCCCTGAGTAACAATTCTGTGTCCCTAAGTAACGTTTCTGTGGCCCTAAGTAACAGTTCTGTGGCCCTCAGTAACAATTCTGTGGCCCTCAGTAACAATTCTGTGTCTGTCCCTAAGTAACAATTCTGTGTCCCTAAGTAACGTTTCTGTGGCCCTAAGTAACAGTTCTGTGGCCCTCAGTAACAATTCTGTGTCCCTCAGTAACAATTCTGTGTCTGTCCCTGAGTAACAATTCTGTGTCTGTCCCTGAGTAACAATTCTGTGTCCCTCAGTAACAATTCTGTGTCCCTGAGTAACAATTCTGTGTCCCTGAGTAACAATTCTGTGTCCCTCAGTAACAATTCTGTGTCCCTCAGTAACAATTCTGTGTCCCTCAGTAACAATTCTGTGTCCCTCAGTAACAATTCTGTGTCCCTGAGTAACAATTCTGTGTCCCTGAGTAACAATTCTGTGTCTGTCGCTGAGTAACAATTCTGTGTCCCTCAGTAACAATTCTGTGTCAATGAGTAACAATTCTGTGTCTGTCCCTGAGTAACAATTCTGTGTCTGTCCCTGAGTAACAATTCTGTGTCTGTCCCTGAGTAACAATTCTGTGTCCCTCAGTAACAATTCTGTGTCCCTCAGTAACAATTCTGTGTCTGTCCCTGAGTAACAATTCTGTGTCTGTCGCTGAGTAACAATTCTGTGTCCCTCAGTAACAATTCTGTGTCTGTCCCTGAGTAACAATTCTGTGTCTGTCCCTGAGTAACAATTCTGTGTCTGTCCCTGAGTAACAATTCTGTGTCTGTCCCTGAGAAA
The DNA here is from genome assembly GCF_062004578.1 of Staurois parvus. Lineage (NCBI taxonomy): Eukaryota > Metazoa > Chordata > Amphibia > Anura > Ranidae > Staurois > Staurois parvus. The sequence goes on from NW_028319098.1 coordinate 1,935,159, forward strand.
CAATTCTGTGTCCCTCAGTAACAATTCTGTGTCCCTCAGTAACAATTCTGTGTCCTTGAGTAACAATTCTGTGTCTGTCGCCGAGTAACAATTCTGTGTCCCTCAGTAACAATTCTGTGTCCCTCAGTAACAATTCTGTGTCTGTCCCTGAGTAACAATTCTGTGTCTGTCCCTGAGTAACAATTCTGTCTGTCCCTGAGTAACAATTCTGTGTCCCTCAGTAACAATTCTGTGTCCCTCAGTAACAATTCTGTGTCCCTCAGTATCAATTCTGTGTCCCTCAGTAACAATTCTGTGTCCCTCAGTATCAATTCTGTGTCCCTCAGTAACAATTCTGTGTCCCTGAGTAACAATTCTGTGTCCCTCAGTAACAATTCTGTGTCCCTCAGTAACAATTTTGTGTCTGTCCCTGAGTAACAATTCTGTGTCTGTCCCTCAGTAACAATTCTGTGTCTGTCCCTCAGTAACGATTCTGTGTCTGTCCCTGAGTAACAATTCTGTGTCCCTCAGTAACAATTCTGTGTCCCTCAGTAACAATTCTGTGTCCCTCAGTAACAATTCTGTGTCCCTCAGTAACAATTCTGTGTCTGACCCTGAGTAACAATTCTGTGTCTGTCGCTGAGTAACAATTCTGTGTCCCTCAGTAACAATTCTGTGTCTGTCCCTGAGTAACAATTCGGTGTTTGTCCCTGAGTAACAATTCTGTGTCTGTCCCTGAGTAACAATTCTGTGTCTGTCCCTGAGTATCAATTCTGTGTCAATCAGTAACAATTCTGTGTCTCTCAGTAACAATTCTGTGTCCCTGAGTAACAATTCTGTGTCCCTGAGTAACAATTCTGTGTCCCTCAGTAACAATTCTGTGTCCCTCAGTAACGTTTCTGTGGCCCTAAGTAACAGTTCTGTGGCCCTCAGTAACAATTCTGTGTCCCTCAGTAACAATTCTGTGTCTGTCCCTGAGTAACAATTCTGTGTCCGTCCCTGAGTAACAATTCTGTGTCCCTGAGTAACAATGCTGTGTCCCTGAGTAACAATTCTGTGTCCCTGAGTAACAATTCTGTGTCCCTCAGTAACAATTCTGTGTCTGTCCCTGAGTAACAATTCTGTGTCTGTCGCTGAGTAACAATTCTGTGTCCCTTAGTAACAATTCTGTGTCTGTCCCTGAGTAACAATTCTGTGTCTGTCCCTGAGTAACAATTCTGTGTCCCTCAGTAACAATTCTGTGTCCCTCAGTAACAATTCTGTGTCCCTGAGTAACAATTCTGTGTCTGTCGCTGAGCAACAATTCTGTGTCGCTCAGTAACAATTCGGTGTCTGTCCCTGAGTAACAATTCTGTGTCTGTCCCTGAGTAACAATTCTGTGTCTGTCCCTGAGTAACAATTCTGTGTCCCTCAGTAACAATTCTGTGTCCCTGAGTAACAATTCTGTGTCCCTGAGTAACAATTCTGTGTCCCTCAGTAACAATTCTGTGTCCCTGAGTAACAATTCTGTGTCCCTCAGTAACAATTCTGTGTCCCTCAGTAACAATTCTGTGTCCCTCAGTAACAATTCTGTGTCCCTCAGTAACAATTCTGTGTCCCTCAGTAACAATTCTGTGTCTGTCCCTGAGTAACAATTCTGTGTCTGTCGCTGAGTAACAATTCTGTGTCCCTCAGTAACAATTCTGTGTCTGTCCCTCAGTAACAATTCTGTGTCTGTCCCTGAGTAACAATTCTGTGTCCCTCAGTAACAATTCTGTGTCCCTCAGTAACAAATCTGTGTCCCTCAGTAACAATTCTGTGTCCCTCAGTAACAATTCTGTGTCTGTCCCTGAGTAACAATTCTGTGTCTGTCCCTGAGTAACAATTCTGTGTCTGTCCCTGAGTATCAATTCTGTGTCAATCAGTAACAATTCTGTGTCCCTCAGTAACAATTCTGTGTCCCTGAGTAACAATTCTGTGTCCCTCGGTGACAATTCTGTGTCCCTCGGTAATAATTCTGTGTCTGTCCCTCAGTAACAATTCTGTGTCTGTCCCTGAGTAACAATTCGGTGTCTGTCCCTGAGTAACAATTCTGTGTCTGTCCCTGAGTATCAATTCTGTGTCAATCAGTAACAATTCTGTGGCCCTAAGTAACGTTTCTGTGGCCCTAAGTAACGTTTCTGTGGCCCTAAGTAACGATTCTGTGGCCCTAAGTAACGTTTCTGTGTCCCTAAGTAACGTTTCTATGTCCCTAAGTAACGTTTCTGTGGCCCTAAGTAACGTTTCTGTGTCCCTAGCTAACGTTTCTATGTCCCTAACTCTCTCCCTGAATACAGCCAGGTCTGCCTCTGTTGAATGACTGGAGGCAAATGGAGAATTCTAAAATGGCCGCCATTTATAGCTCGACCATTACACAGTGCTGGCTGGCTGGCTGCTGATTGGCTAATGCGATCACATGTCATGAATGAATGCATTATGGGTCAGCGCGCCTTGTCTGCGCGCCTTCCCAGACATCCCCGCTCCGTCGCCGCACATGTCGCCGCCATTTTAGGAAAAATTTCGATTCGCGCATTCGAAGTCTGCTTATTTTCGGATTCGGCGCGAATCGAAATTTTTCTAATATTCGAAACGAATTCCACTTCGCCTAGTTCGATTCGCTCATCTCTAATTACAAGCTTGAACAGTCGCCACATTGCTTGTGTATGATCAGTACGGGGCTTGCATTCTAGTATTGATTTTCAATAAAGTTTTTAATAATCTCTCTATCTGGATTATATGGGGGAACACAGTCTAACACAATCGTTCCTTCAAGGAATGAGAGACCCTAGTTTATGCTCACATGGCATCTTCAAACATTGGTCTCACCCCCCTATATTACCTCTATAGAACTCCTCCAGCATCTAACCACTGATGCCCTTTCTCCTGATTGAGGGAACAGTCCCCCTAACCATAGAAAAGGACATCAGTAAAACACTACATTAGGAGAAAAGGTGCCAAAAATCTGAAAGCACCCTTTACAAGCCGCTAGGGTGTTCGGCATAACCAGTAATAAGGCTACGATGCTTCATAGACCAATATGTGTAAAGTGGAGACTGAATCAGAGGGATAAAGTTAAATGTAGTAACTGAAAGGCTTAATAGATAGGGACACAAATGTTCAGTCCAATAAAGGCTTCTAAACCATACTAAACATATTTGCAGTAATAGGGTATTAAAGTATTAGAGTATTAGGGTACTCAAGACCTGGACCATGACATGTGTACCCTAATGTACATATTGAGAACAAGCAGAAGAGGGTGACACCATCTAAGTGCAAACTGTGATATTAAAACCAATGATTAAAAATACGATTAAGCTTCCTGCATAATGGTAAGCATCAGCATGTCACCAAATACAAGTAGGAGCCCTCTATTGAGTGGTCCTTGTTTTCAGAGATCAGGCTGGTAAGGTCAGAGCTGTACCTGAAAGCTGCTGGAGGAGGGAGGATGGTCCCCTTTTTGCAAGCAAGGGTTGCTCCATACAGGGTTCGTACTTTGATTTGGTGACATGCTGACCTTTATCATTATGCAGCGAGTGCAATCCTATTTTTTATCATTGGTTTTAATAAATTAGTTTACACTTAGATGGTGGCGCCCTGTTCTGTTTGTGCTCAGCTTTGCATAAGAAAGCCCACTCTCTCCAGTACAGTCTTTCTCAATGGTATTCTCTTTCTGTCTACTGGTCAGTATCTTCACATAAAAGGCTTGCACTTTATACCACACTGCTCTTTTGACACCACTTAGTGCCCTGAACACAGTTCTAAGCAGGAGGGCCCTTCAAAAAAGCTATGGGCATCTATGTGTTCTATTTACCCCTCTAGCTGGAACACAATTTTACTTACTAAATTATTCCTCAATTGTGTGCAACTGGGTGGAAGGCAATTGGGGCACAATGGCTAGAGTAAAAAACATGTCATGTTATCCATTAGAATTTAAACCACCTCAGTTTACTTCGCTGAAAGAAACAGTTGCTCTACTCAAAGACTCTGTAGGGTCACAAAATATAAATTATCAGATTCACTCTTCCATTTATTTCTTATCTTATATGCCCATCACTTTCAGTCCTAAAATGGCAGGATGATTTTGCACAAAACTAATGTGAAACTCTCCCACACAATTCCAGTTTAATCAGTTACAGAATATAAACCAGCATTTATTGTATCTTCACCATGGTAAGGCTGACCGTACATACAGTACTTTGTTATCTGATGAGTGACACTGCATGAAGCTGGTGAAATGTTCAGCTATCCACTGTGTGCCGTAAATGCAAATTAAAGAAGGATTTCTAAAAGTCCCAGGCTTATTAATATTCTAGTCTGGAGCGGAATACATGAGAATTATTACTTTGGTTCAGATTGATTTGTACTGCAGGTCCTTTGAAATTAAATGCAAAAGTAAAGATTAGGCAAGTAGATATAACTAGAATTATTTAGGAGCACAATGACACCTACAATAAAATATAGTTTTGTTATGAAATAAAAAGAGGAAACACACTACATATGCAGCTTATTTCATCCCAGTAGATGGAAGCACTAATTTATTGTTATAAATACGTACATTCTGCTGGTTATAGAACAGAGATGTACAGAGCCTCTATGCCATTTCTAGGCATAGATTTGTTATAAGAAATATGCTGATTCTTTGCTTTCCTGAAGAAAGTAAAACAACTGGAAAACAAAGTCTGAATATTTTAAGCATAAGAGAGAAACCCCCTAAATGAATTGGGACTTTGAAGGCATAAATATGTCAAATGGGAATACAAAAAGTACAAAACTCTTTATTTTGTCAAAATTTTCACAGCATGACAAACCATTCAAGATCATAGTATAACATTACCATCAAAATTATTTGTTGGTAGTACAAATACTTAATATAGTCATACATAGTTGACCATTTTTAAAAAAACATAATGTGACATCACCATCAACACATATTATTGCAGAGACAATTTCTATAGAGCCAACGCGTTTCGGACTCCTTCAGGGAAAGAGGAAAGCTCTGCATAGGAGTGCCATCATAATGCATAAAAGTACAGAAACATAAGTGAATCTTCAACCAGACCTAAAAACAGAGAACTTACAATTGTCGCCACCTCATAAGCTGGGGGACCGGTGAGCCCCGGGCGCATAGAGCCCCACAAAAAACTGATAACAAGGGCACACCCAGGAATGTTTCCAACGCCTTGTTGAATCTATGCCACAAAGAATTAAGGCAGTTCTGAAGGCAACAAGGTACAAACCGGTACTAGAACAGGTACCTAATAAAGTAGACAGTGAGTGTATATAATGTGAGGTTGTGTGTAGTGATTTCCTATTATTATTATTATAATACAGGATTTATATAGCACCAACAGTTTGCTCAGCGCTTTACAATATAATGGCAGACAATACAGCAACAGTACAATTCAACACAAGAGGGTTAGGAGGGCCCTGCTCCTTGGAGCTTACAATCTAGGAAGGAGGAGCTAGTGGTACAAAAGGTAGTAACTGTGGGGGATGGACTGCTTGGAAGAGTAGAAGATTCCATTATTAGCTGAGGGCAGGATAGGCTTCCCTGAAGAGATAGGTTTTCAGAGATCGCCTAAAAGTGAGCAGAGTAGGCGATAGTCTGATAAATTGGGGTAGAGAGTTCCAGAGGATGGGAAAAGCTCTGGAGAAGTCCTGTAGATGAGCATGGATGGAGGAGACAAGGGAGCTAGAGAGTAGGAGGTCTTGGGAGCGGAGAGTGCGGTTTGGGTGATATTTAGAGACAAGATCGGTGATGTAATTTGGGGCAGAGTTATAAATGGCTTTATACGTTATTGTTAGTGTTTTGAAATTTATCTGTTGGGCAATGGAAGCCAGTGGAGTGATTGGCAGAGAGGGGTGGCAGATACAGAACGGTTAGTAAGGTGGATGAGTCGGGTAGCAGCATTCATGATAGACTGAAGAGGGGATAGCCTGCGATGAGGTAGGCCAATGAGGAGGGAGTTAAAATAGTCAAGGCGAGATATAAAAAGGGAGTGAATAAGTTGCTTAGTGGTTTCCAAGGTTAGGAACGGTCGTATCTTGGAGATGTTGCGGAGGTGAAGTCTACAAGATTTGGACAGCGATTGGATTTGGGGCTAAAAGGACAGATGGGAGTCTAGGATTACACCTAGTACCCTGGCATGAGGGGAGGGACTGATGATTGTGTTATTGATCTTGATGAAGAAGTCAGGGGAGGGGGCACGGGCTGGAGGGAATACTAAGAGCTCAGTTTTGGAAAGATTGAGTTTGAGGAAGTGGAGGGACATCCATGCCGATATATCACTTAGTAGGTTAATAATGCGAGTGGAGACTGAAGTATTATGCAATCATACCTAAACTAAATATTAAAAGTCAATAGAAACACCCTCTTGGAAGCAGCAATTTTTTGGCTCTGAAGAACTGTATTAAAGTATTTTTTTTTCTTTAGGATAGAGTAGAGAATGGATGTATGCTCTGTCAGTTTTTTTTATTTTTGTTGTCTGTGTCCTATTGGAGAATTTATTCTTCCCTTCTTGCCCTGAAAATACAACAGGAAATGAGAGGAAATATATTAAAAGTGAGGGGAAAAACTCTATTAGACAGTTGTCACTGGAATATGCAGTATGCACCATTGGCAATTTTCTTTGCTTTTCCTGATTCAGGGACAACTGCAAAATGTTGAACTTCTCATCACATTCTGTTCCAGTGACAATGGTCATCAAGTCAAATAAAAAGGATATGTTTTTGCTAATGGGGGCACAGGCAGCAATAAAAACTGATAAAGGTCTTAACACTTCCAAACCAAACTATTAAAAAAATCAGTTTCGATACATTTTAGAGGTATTAAAACAACACCAATTAAGCTCCCAGAGGCATATTTTAGAATAATTTAAAAAATTATAACATCATTTATATGGAGAAATAACAAGCCCAGAATAAGCTATGAAATCTTAAATAGAGATAAAGGAAAAGGCGGACTGGGGGTACCAGATATGAAGAGATACTATAATTCAGTAATATTGGCAAGAACTTTTGATTGGACACATAATGCACAGGGGAAAAGTTGGGTAAACATAGAAAATACATTAAGTCACACGAGTTTAAGTAGAATCATTTGGTTACCTCCTCAATTTAGAGGATTAAAAGATAGCACAAGTTTGTTTACACGTAATATTTTGATAGTTTGGGACACTTTACACAAACAAAGGGGGGTGGGAATTTAATTCATTGTTAATGCCCCTAGGATTTACAGAGTTTTTTCCTCCAGGTAAAGAGAGTATTACAGGGAATTGGATAAAGAAGAAAGATGTTCAATTAAAAGATATAATGGTGCGAGAAGAGTTGTGTCCACTTAGTGAACTGAAAAGTAGGAGGGATATATTTGCGAGAATTGATGAATGGCGGTATGGTCAACTAAAACATTTTGTAGGTACTCTCCCAGTACCATTAAGAAAAAGAGAATATTGGAACCCCTTTGAGCACTTATTAGATGGAAGAGGAGATGGGAAGCACGGGATCACTAAAATATATAAAATTCTCACAGGTTTAATCACGGCTACAAGGCCAGTATTTATAGAGAAGTGGGAAAGGGATTTAGAAGTAATAATTGATGAGGGAAAACAAAAGAAAATATATAGTTTAATTCATGGGAATGTAAATATGAAGGAAATGGAAATTAATTATAAGTGTTTGGTAAGATGGTATATTACACCGAATGTAGCGCATAGAATAAGTGGAGACAACTCACCTTTATGTTGGCGGGGATGTGGAGAGAGAGGTACAAAGATACGCTTATGGTGGGAGTGTCACAGAATTCAAGAATACTGGGAGGGCATAGTGAATATAATTCAGGAAATAACAGAGGTAAATATTCCTAAGGACCCTGAGACTTGCTCTCTTTTTGGTACTGAGTTTTCGGTTAAAAAATATAAAAAAACTGGATTATTGTATTATTTAAATGCAGCGAAGGGACTGATACCCAAGTTTTGGAAGAAACAACAGGCACCGAAAATAAAGGATTGGGTAGAAAGAGTGGAGAAGATATATAGAATGGAGGACAGAGGAGTGGACACACACGCTAACACGACACTCTTGCATACACATACAGTACATACACGTCTGAGAAGCTGCAACAGGTGCATGCTACAAGATCATCATTTCCATCTATTTCCGGCTTCTTCCCAAAAAGACATGAGAAAGACAAGAACATGAAAGACAGAACAGCACATGGCCGGACTTCTATGACAGATAATGGTGACTTATCTTTAAACTTGTGCTTGTTATTTTTACAGTAGTTTTCTCTACATGGAACTGTTCATAATACGCTTTACATTGTTATTTTACACCACTGTGTGATAGAATAAAATCACACTTCATTTTTTATTTCAATGGCTCTTTCATTCATAATCGCCTCAAGACACTAGAAGAAGTATTATATGTGTCTAAAATCCAACAAACAACAACAACAAAAATATCCAATGACTCTTTCAGAGTTAAGCACTACTCAAATAGATTTCGTCTTTTCCCCCAACCTGTGAATGGATCATTAAGGATTAGCAGCAGAAAGATGAGCCCACCTCTCTGTCACTCTAATTTCTTCTCCTATTCTTTGTTAAAGTAGTGCAGGACAACTGTTTTGCTCATTGTGCTGCTTCTCCCTCTCCCAGTCTGAGGTTAACTGTACAGGATATTTCAAGAGGCTGATAGCAAGTCAAATTAATGTACTTACCCTAGTAGCATTTAAAAATACAATTTTTTTTTTTTTTATTGAATGCATAGCTGCATTTTTGGTGTTCCTTTTTTATTTGATTGTGAGTTCAGCTTTAAGTGTATTTGCTTAGGCTGGCTATACACCAGTCATTTCTTTTTTCCGTTCAAACAGCAGGTTGGTCGAAATAACATTACACTCAATGTAGATGGGGGGGAATCCCTTCCACTGCACTATTGTGTTCTGACAGTTGGGAGATTTCCCCACTGTCAGAATACACTCATGCTATAGCCGTCAGTGCTAATCAAGAGAAAATTTTCCAACAGTGAACCAGTCATATTTCGATCCATGTATGGCTGGCTGTTCTCTAAACCAGGGCAGTCACTCTTAAAGAGATAGCTTCAACCTAGAAGAGGGTTGACCTGTGCCTGTTCCGTGTGTATCCCAGAAACTCCCAGCTCCCTTCTATTTTTTCTCTTTCTCTAAACGTTTTCTCTCTTGTGTTCTCCATTTTCATCTTTGTTATATGCCTGTGACAATTTACACATCCTTGCTTGGACTGTGGTTACCCTTGGACTACCCAGCGTTGTGCCTTTCTTACTTAGTGTAATAATGTCTGCATTGAAAAGCATTATCTTTATACTATAATATACAGTATACTTTGGTGTTCAACCTGAACATTACTTTATGCCTAAGAGATGTACGCCTTTCAGTTTCCAGTGGCTTTTAATGTGTATTTCCACTTTAGTGGCCTTTCACATGAACCATGTGTTGCTAACCTTTATTACTTTGTGTTTGTTTTTTCTTGCTGAAAAGCCTACTTAGCTTTCTCCTTTAAGAAAGGTACTGGGGAGTTATATTTACTATATTTAACCCTTACTGCACTGTGCTGGTAGATTTTCATTATCAGAACAAGACTAGATATGCACACTGTCTATGCTAAGGGTGAAGATCTCAAGGGTTGGGTGGTACATTCTTCTATATTAATGCACTTTTAAACCAATCTGCTCCTAAATTATGCTCCCTTATTGCACATTGCAAGCTATTCTGAAAAATGGAGGTTGTCTATAGAGCCCTATATATTATTATTATACAGTATTTATAAAGCGCCAATAGTTCGCTCAGCGCTGTACATTACAAAGGGGGACAGAACATGTGACAGAACAATAACAATACAATGCAAAACATGAGGGGATTGAGGGCCCTGCTCTTTCGAGCTTACATGATCCGTTTAGGTATGCTGTGTGAATGGGAACACACAACAAACCCTGTAGCTTGATTTTTTAAATTTTACTGCAAAGATGTAATTTTACTTTAAATAAAAAAAGTATTAGAAAACAAAATGTAAAGTTATCCTTTAATTTTATATTAAATAAAACAATACAGACGGAACCTATGATTTCCAAAATCACAAGGGTACAAAGCAAAGCTGAATTTGGTAATGCAAAAAAATGAGATCAAAGAATGCTTTAGACATAGCAGTGGAATCTTAACTAAACTTTGCAGCTCCCTAGAAAACAATATATTTATGGTGTTAAAACGTAATAATGAAATGTGTATTATTTGGAAGATGTGAAGATGTGAAATTACAGCACAGCCAATTTTCAGAACAGTTATTACCTATCATACTTCAAGGTAAGTTATATAAAGATGAGCATGGCAGCTAGCAGTGTCAGGTTCTGTGCGTTCAGAATACAGAATGTTCTTCTTTGAGTTACTGTTCTCTAGTCCATCCTTTGTGTAAAAAAGTGACAAATCTTTAAAAGAAACTATTGTGTATTTCCATTAAATATTTATTGTGTATTGCAATCGAAAAAAACTTTTAAAGTGTTTAATTTTGCAGTTAAGCTTGATGTTTTTAGCTGTACAAAGCATTGCATGTTTCAAGTAAAATGCTTTAAAGTTTCAAAGTGTCGTGTCTGTGCATTCATGTTGAAATTTTTTAAAATAATAGAACAGCATTAAATGAATAAAATGTAGTCAGATACAGTGCTTGGCTTGTATTTTTGTTTTTTGATCATGAAAATAACTTCTTGAATAAATAAGCTGTAATATTTGCTCAGCAATGTTTGATGGTTAAATGCCAGTAGACATAGTTTAGGGTCCAGTGGAATAGGGAACTCATGGGGTCCAAACATGGTGGCAGAAAATGTCTTTAACAATTTCACATTTGTGACAAACAAAAGAGTTCTGTGAATTGTATTTAGCTACTACCTTTATTGTAGCATAATTTCAAGGTAAACGGGCAAATAATTGTTGCATAAAGCTGCTCTCTAGGCAGAAATAAAAGACACAAAATATAATGAAATAATGCAGCTCTGTTATGATTAATACAAGCAGTAAGTATAGGCATAGGCTGTGCAAGGGTTCATTATGGCATGGGCTTAAAGAACAACTATCACTAGGGAAAAAAAGCTTGTTAAATTTCCCAGGGGACCCTGTGCAAATATCACTTGTCCCATTTAAAATATGAACAGCGGATGTTAAATAAAAAAAATAAAGTTAAATAAAATATAAACAGTTAAATAACATAAATCTTTCTTTTCTGTCATTGCTTGCTGTAACTTCATCCCCCAAAGTTGAAAGATATAGGAATTCCCATGGGGGGATGGGGGGGCTTACAGCCAGCACTGAACCCCACCCTCTCTCCATTCTGCAACACCATGTCACCCTATATTTCCTACTTAGTACTCTGAAAGTCCAAAGCTGCAGCTTGCTATTCAGGGGAAAGGAGAGAGAGTGGAGACTGTTAGCTTGTATTGTGAATGGTTTCAGATGAGGAAGAGCACTTTCATTCACAAAAAAACACAAGCTGACAATAGCATACACCACCTAATACACTTGTCCTAGACAGCCTAGTGTAGGTCCTGGCTTGTCCTGTTTTAAGCTTGTGTTTTTGTCAATAAAAACGCTTTTCCACAGCTGCAATCATTCACAACAAAGCTGAGAGTTTCCATAGTGAGTTGTAACTCAGAAATATGTTTCCATTGATCAGTGTTGTCAGATAGCTAGCTATAAAAAGCTTTTTTATATTTTATTTTCAATGGTCTTTTCATTTTTTATTTTTATTATTGGCTAGAGTTCTTCTGTAACATCATTATTTAGAGACTCCTGGTGTCTGTTTTAGTTAAAATAGGTAATAGGAGGGGAGAGGGAGTATTTTTAAGTTTAGCTAGATTTATCCTGGAATTCTACTTAAATTTTTTTCAGTTTTCAATATATTCACTTTATATACTGTAACATTATTTCTGCAGTAATTTACATTACACAAATAAAAATGTTTTGAGTGAGACTTACCATGGGGGATGTTCTTCCATTTTTGGGGTCTTGACATCGAGAGGCCGCATATTTGCGTACCAAAATGTAAGCAACCCTGTGCCAAGAGAGAGTACGTGCCCTGCATTATTATGCACAGTTATGGCACCTAACGGAAAGCTCCTGATTGCAAGTAGCGATGATGTGACCGCTGTTTAAAATAATGTTATTGCTGTGCATAACTGCACGTTATGGCAAGAACCCCCCACTTTATCTGGATGTTCTTCTTTAATATAAACAATCAAAGGGCCTGTTTCATTGGACTTGCATTGCTTGCATATACCCACTGATACAAGTTCAAACCCTAATGTCTTAAAAGCTTTGATCGTTTGTTGTGATCTGTGTAATGGGGTTAATCCTTTTGATTCTCTTATCTCATGGCTGGCTAAAATCAATAAACACTCTGTAGTAATGGTCAGTAGACAGTGGCAAGTGATTAACTTTCCAACACTAAGAAATGGGGTACAGGAAAATAACAATGTAATCTCTAGCAGCGGGTGTTACAGAAATTTCTTGAGGGTCAAAGTTGCTACAGCAGATACTGTTAAATTGTCCATGTTTGTGTTAAAATACATGGTGGCAGCTATTGTTTGTATGTGTAAAGGGTTACCTGTGGAGTTAATCAACCTCAGTGATGATTACTCTCAGTCTACTAGCACTTATGCTGTGGCCATACGCAGTTAGAAAATCATTAGAAAAAAATGGTCGTATTTAAAAAGATCATGTCGAACATGCATGCGATAATGCTATCATTGTATTGAAATATTTCCACAAACTGTCAACATATTATCGATCATTATCAACATAAATGGTACACTTTTTGTCAATTGGGGGAAATGATGTAAAGATTTTTTTGACCTTTGTGAACCCTCCCACTCGCCAACTGTATTTAAAAGAAGATCTTTCTTTTCGTTGCTTGTACTTCCAGGGTTAAATTTTAACACTCTCACAAATTTTTTTTAACTGTTTTTTTTATCAATCATTTTGGCTAAAAAAAACCCGACATGATGGTTCATTTTTTTACCATAAAATTTTGCATATCGATATTCAAAATTAGCCTAATGTTTCGAAAGTCGAACGGTTGAGCACATTGAACACTTTTTTGAATGATTTCAAACCAGCATTAGATTCTTGGTGCAGGGTGTGGCTAAGAGTTGCCATTGTCACACTCACTACATCAGATGTATATGTTTCCTCCAAACCAATCAAAGAATAAGATGTGCTTTGCCATGTTATGCGAAATTACTGAATGACAACTATATTTTGAACAAAATACTGAGAGTTTTAGGATCTGTGCAGTAGTTATACACATGTAGCCCGGTTTGCAGAGCTGACAAGAGAAGAGCAGCCACAGGGACCTGACTCTCAGTTTACTGTTCGCATTGCTATTCCTGTTCATGTTTGCAGAGAGGATTCTCTTTCTGGTCAGTGACAGAGACAGTTTACAGGCATGGGTGCAGGGGAGGCTGCTTTTACAGAACATAGAGCTGTCATTGTTAAGCCTGCCCTCCGACTTGGAGAGGAACTGAGGATGTGAGCAGACTGCTGCACCTGAAAAAGGTACTGTAGCAACTGTTCCTGGACATCGGAGGACATCCTGGATGTTGGTTGAACCTGCTCTCTGATTTAGGAGCCATTAGGGCTGGGATGCCATTAAAGTTCATTTGCGTGTAAATGCAGGTGTCCCAATACTTTTGGCAATATAGTGTATCTCCAATAAATATTCCTTGACTAGCAGGTATGTTAGAGTGGGGTTTATTTACTAAAGCTGGAGAGTGCAAAATCAGACTCACTTCTGCATAAAAACCATCAGCTTCCAGGTTTTATTGCCAAAACTTAATTGAACAGGCAGAGGTTAGAAACTGATTGGTTTCTATGCAGAAGTGAGCCTGATTTTGCACGCCCCAGCTTTAGTATATAAACCCCAATGTATGGTGGTACTTACAGAGTTGTGGACATAAGAACAGGGAGGCCCAAAAAACAGCAGCTCTTTGGGGGGTAAGTGCTATACTCATATACAAGTTACTTAGTAAAGTAGATGATGAAATTGATCCACTATGCACAAACACGAAAAAAACTTTGTTAACCAAGGAAATAAACTCTCAAATACCATTAGATGGCAATGATTATTAGGATATAAAAGTCACAAGACAATCGCTACACATTAGGGAGTATTCAGGCATAGAAACCACTAAAGACTATGGATAATATGGGCATAAAAGTCATTGGACACCAGGGAATATAAAACACTCAAGACAAAAGTGAGGTCTTCTTAACAGCCAGGTCAAATAACACCTAAAGCAAATATCAAGGTCAGAGTCAACAGGACAGAAGAAGCACCAACATAACCTTTAAATGCAGCCAGCAAGTTGGTTATTCTCACAGGAAAAGTGAAATGATCTTGAGGAATTTATTTCTTGATCACATATAGTGTTCATACTCTTTTTTTGTTTGCTTTTTTTTTGGTATGTCAAGTGGTGCTAAATTATGTTTTATTAATGAAACAAATATACTATGAATTTGGTTGTGGATTTCAGGGTGTTATTATAGGCACAAAGCTGTGTGAAGTGATTGTTAAAAGTTTAATACAGTATTGATTTTTGCCAAACCACGCTGGCTTAGGACATAATTTTTTGTTATATAGCACATAGAAACACTAAACACTTTGTTTTGGCTCATAAGAAGCAAAAACTGTTCACCTGAATTTATTGCTAAATCAATGTTGTATGGTAATTACAGCATTGTATATTTTTACATTAAGTTGCGACTGTCATATTTTGGTCACACTGTTAGAAGAGGGAAATAGTGAGTGGGAAGATCGAAGGCACCAGGCGAAGAGGAAGGACGACTCCTAGGTGGTTGGGCACATTGACTACTTCTGTGGGAATGACACTGGAAAAGTCAAAGCACCCTTTAAAATTCTTTGGAAATCTCAAGGCACCCCGTTCTAAAATGTAAAAAAAAAAAAACTAACAGTTTTACATAATACAGCAGCTTCAACTCGCTTTCCTGCAAAGCAAATACATCCTTGCACACTGGTACTGACTTGTATTTCAGTGTTTCTCTCCTCCCTCAGTTTCTCTCCTTCACTCAGCTAATGTGACCCCAGTGCTAACAGAGAGGGGTAGAAGAAGGGGCAAATAAGGATACTGTGCAGGAGCTTGACGTCCTCCTTATCAATCAATGACGTCACTGGTTGTTAGGATGCCTGTGGCTGAAAAGTTGTAGCGGTGCACCTGTGAAAACCTATGGCTTTGTTAACTAAAAGGCAGGCTTGATACACCAGTGGGCTTGTATGCAGCTTTTGGAAAATGTTTAGGCATTTTACCAAGATACGAATGAAGAAACCTGAAGGCACCCCAGGGTGCCTTGGCACCCTGCTTGAAAAAGACTGCACTAGAGGATCTCGCAAGGCTAGCACAAATCCGACTTCTTTTTAGAGCTCTTATACACAGTATAACTATAGTATAATATAATATACACAGATCAGTAATAACATTATGACTACCCACTATAACATTATGACCACCCACCATATTGTGTAGGTTTACATTTTGCAAGCCAAGACAGCCCTGACCCATTGAGGCATGGACTCCACTAGACATTTGAAGGAATTCCATGGTATATACCTCCACTGGCTTGCCTACTTCTCATACCACATACTGGTGCCATCTTCTCCCCACGTAAACAGCTCACATATAGTTATCCACATGATGTAAACGAAATGTGATTATTCAGACCAGGCCACCTTCTTTCATTGCTTTGTGGTCCAGCTCTGACGCTCACATGCCCATTGTAGGTGCTTTTGGCTGTGGATATGGGTCAGCATGAGCATCCAGACTGGTCTGCGGCTATGCAATCCCATACACAACATGCGATGCACTGTGTGTTCTGACACCTTTCTATCAGAAGCATCATTAACTTTTTCAGCAATTTGAGCTACAGTAACTCTCCTATTGGATCAGACTACACAGGCCAGCCTTTGTTCCCCATATGCTTCAATGACCCTTGGCTTCTCATGACCATGTCACCAGTTTTCCTTCTTTGGACTACTTTTGGTAAGTCTGGACCACTGCAGACCGGGAACATTCCACCCGAGCTGTAGTTTTGGAGTTGCTCTGACCCAGTCGTCTAGCTATTACAATTTGGCCCTTGTCAAAGTTGCTCAAATCCTTAAGTTTCCCTACTTTATTCTGCTTTCAACACAACTTCAGGGACAACTTGTAATACATATATCCCACCCACTTTCAAATGTCCTTGTGACAAGATGTTATTCAAGTTACCTGTTAGTGGTCTTATGATGGCAAGTGGACTGATTGGTGTATACTATATATATTGTACGTATGTAGTGCTACCCCTGGAGGAAATGCTGTATTTTTGCTCAGGTTTCCCCCTTTTTTTGCCCTGCAACCAGGCACCAGGTATTTTTCCACAGCCAGGTACACACACTCTTTCACTCATTGTCTTCAATGACCTGTCTATGGGATGTTTGTTTTTGGAGTTTTATTGTAGAGCTGGGGATAGGGATGCAGAATTGTAGTAGTATACTCCAACATTAGAACAATTCACACTGAGGACATCTAGCTGATCTCTTAGTTGAGCAATATTGAAGTCCTGACTGCAAGCAGATAGCTGATTTCTCTTTAGATTGTAGCAGAAAGTAGTTTAGAAATGACCAGTACGGGGCTGAGCTCCTCAGGTACAAGCCAGTTACGACAGACTGCAGCAGCCCAAAGGTACTGTAGCTGAGCAAAGTCCTTTGCAGTAGCAACATTTGGACAAGCTCTTCGGAACACTAGACAATGTTCCCTTTTCTTTTCAGACCCACGCTGGCTATCAAGTACTAGGGGGGGTAGCAAGCACACAGAGTCCCCAAATTTCAAATGTTTGTACTCACAAAGCCCAAGGACAGAATAGTAGCCTCCATCTAATCTTCCAAGGAAAACACTCCAGTGGTACCAGACAGAGCTTTGGCAGACAGCTCCCCTCAGTCAGCATACTGTAGAACCAGGGTCACTCTTTCTAACTTCAGGCCCTTGGGTAAACCACCTGAGGCCTGCATACTAGGCAGTGCCAGGCGAGGCAAGCCTGCCTCCAACCTGGTTAGGCTCAATCCTCTCCCGGGAAAGACGCTGAACGTATGTGCTCACAGAACATAAATAACACTCCCAGCATGCAATGGGGCTGCCTTCCCTGCAATTGGCCAGGGCTGTATCCATATTCATGCTGATCATCTGCCTTGCCCCTACCCATGATCCGGAGGGCTCTCATAGCTTCCTGAAGGCGGGCCGAACTCAGACAAACTCCAACAGCACCAGAGCATCATGAGCAGACCTGACTAATCAATCACAGCACTCTGTTTAGCAGAGAGCCCAATTAGATTTTCCTAACAGCCTTTCTGTTAAGCAGAGAAACACAGCTATACATAACCTAACTATACAAATCCTAGCACCTAACTAGGAGGGTGCTACACATATATTTAAATGCACACATACACTATGCAGTATAAATGTATAGCTATTAGTCAATGTCCTGTAAGAACACACTGACACTGATGTACCTACTTTGGCTCCACATTTTAAATCCATTTTGGGCCCTCCATTCGCTTTAAACCACCTTTGAACATGTCTGTTGAGATTTGTTTCAGATGGCTCTAATGCAGTTTCCTCAGGCTACTGTTCCACTGACAGGAAACCTGACTAAGAACAGCACAACTATACACCATAAACGCTTTAAAAAATTATAATCTTTTCACATGCCATTTGTAATTCATTTTGTTAGAGTCACACTTAAAAAAGTAATTAGAATCTATGAATTGGCTTGCTTCTCCATTTCTTTTGTATTTCTAGTGTCACGGACCCTACAGCGCCACAAAATTTTGAACACGCAGCCACCCAGATGCTGCTTTCCAAAGAAAAAAAACAATATGCAAATCCAGCGAAAACAAACAATTACTTGTGAACAAAACACTGCGCAGCATTTTCTATCCTTACCAAAACCAAAACCCCCAACTGCCACTCATCAAGTCTATTCAAAGCTGGCATGAAATGTTAATAGGCTTCTTATTTGAAGAGGAAAAAAAAAAAAGCATAATCCTATTTATTGTCAAAAACTATTATCATACTGTATACAAAATCATTACAAATAGAGCCATCTATTAAAAAGAAAGAATAAATGAGAGCTGCTCTGAAAACAATACGTTGCTAGATTACTTTTGTACAGCTAAATATATTATTTCCCCTAAATCTCTCCGGCAGCTAAATTAATATTGATTTAATGGATTTAATTGACCTTTACTTGATAAACTTACAATAGCCAGAAGGAAGTGCTTATGTCTTTTGTTTTAAATCATTCTCATTTTTAGATTATGATATAGGTGTACCTGATTAGTACTAAAGTGTCATACTGACATCTGCTGGGCAGTATTAGATCACTCCACTTTGCAAATAACAGCTAAGTACAGATATAAAAGAAGTTGGAAGCTAACAATCTGTGGCTTCCCTAGCTGACATCAAACTACATGGCTCCCAGCAAATTAAAGGGGACTGATTTAGCCTTTTTAGGCCCCAGTCATACTTGCAAATAGGGCAATTACTTGCAGGAGACCATGTGAATAGGTGCAGGAAGGAAGCCCCATTAAGAACAACGGGAGCCTGACAGCACCCGCAGCTATTCGCAGACGTTCACTTGTAATCGCTCATGCAGATGATTTGCCCTGGACACAAGCATTTCCTAAATATATAAATGTCAGTCTATTCAAAGTAGAATGGCTTAACTGGCTTAAATAACCATCAGATTGCTTATATATCTTGAGGACACTGGTAGAAAGATTTTCCCTCAGGAATGTGTAAATAGATCTAAATAACAAAAAAATAGGTCCTTCAAGGATTTGTCACCATTAATTTACAAAGGAATTGCATCACAGAACCATTATCAAAAGATACACCATAAAAGAAAATAAATGCAGTATACAACACAAATTCATTAAGGAACTATACTGTGTATATATATATATATATATATATATATATATATATGAGATATACAGCTCTGTGCAAATGTTTTAGGCAGGTGTGGAGAGATGCTGTAAAGTAAGAATAATTTAAGAAAATATATATTGTAATTGTCTATTTTTATCAATTTACAAAATGCAAAGTAAGTGAACAGAAGAAAAATCTAAATTGAATACCCTTTGGCTTAAAAGCAGCAGCAATTCTTATCCACATCCCATCCAGCCCATGTAGATTAATGACGGATGGGAGTGCTGCCGATGCAGGTGGACTTTTCTACACATCCCCCCTCATCCACTGCCTGTGCGCGCTCCCTAGGAGCGCGCGGCACCGCGATCGGAACACAGATCGCAGTACAGAACCTCTGTGTGAGGTCCCAATTCATGTGATCACTGATTGTCCAATCAGTGATCACATGAATAGTAGTAAACAAGATGTCACTGACATCAGTGCTTACTACGTGTGAAATCTGTGAATGATCACAGAGGTCACATGGTACAAGGCTATTCACAACAGCCTTGTACCATGTGACAAGCTGTGACCAATCACAGCTTGCACAATATTTCTCAATGGCTGCAGGAATGCCTAAAACTGGGTGGGGAACAGCCAAACTCTGCTACTAAGGTGAGGTTGGTGAAGACAGTTTTATGTCACAGGTCATGCACCATAGAAAGACTGAGCACTACAGTAAGACACAAGGTAGTTATAATGTATCAGCAAGGTCTCTCCCAGGCAAAGGGTTATCACATCGAACATTGATTTGATTTGAATTCCTCTTCTGTTCATTTACTTTCCATCTTGTTAATTGATATAAAATAAATTATTAACACTTCAATTTCTGAAAGCATTCTTAATTTACAGCATTTATCCAGACCTGCCCAAAACTTTAGCTAAATGTATTTAGTATATTAGTATAGATGCCATATCTGACCAAAATGTATACCTTTTTATTGCTATGACAGCCCAGGCTGTCCAACAACACCCAAAAAATTAACTTTAAAAATTATGAAAAGATCCTGAAAAAACAAGAGCCCTATCTTGTATACATATAAAGTAGATGCCTAAAAATGGATGTCATGGAACAAGTCCACAGGTGTGAATGAAAGGTGGAAACACTTGGCATGGAGTGTAACCAGGGCCTTAGGGCTCATTAATACTGCCCATGCACTAAACGCTGTGTTTTTGACATTCGGGAGGTCAGTTCTTGCATGCAGTAAGCTGCAGTGAGAGGGCAGAGCAATGCATACTTCAGTGCTTCACATTGTTTACTTTTTTTCTTTTTTAAATTATTGTATGCATTGACACTGAGGTACCTTCCAGTACCTCCAATGCTACATGTCTGCATTTTACCGCAGCTTACCACAACTCCAGGCTGCTTTGCACTTAAAACAATTGTTTTCTATGTCTTCCAGGGGTGACCTGCTTTGATCTATTGGGGAAAACAATGTGAGTGAAGGATCCCTTATTCTTAGACACATGTATGCAGTTTCTCTAGAAACATGGATTCAGTGCCTTTAACTAGATGGAATTGTAATAAAAGAGAAGTACGGACTTATTGTTTTCCCCAATTATACTTACCTAGGTGGATACAGCATCGGTCCAGAGCTTCATCTGTCCCCCACTGGCTCTAAGTGTGAGAACTCAGTGGTCACATGACCACTGATCGCTTAGTTCTCATAGCCGCTCTGAGCAGAGAGCAATGACTGTCATTCCCCACTGTCTGCTCTGCCCCCCCTCCCCACTGGAGCGCTGGGCTGTGGAGGGGGAGGGAGAAGCTGGCTCAGGCTCACAGCATATTCCAGACTATGGAGTGGATCCGACTTCAAAGTCAGGACCTTTCCCCGGGCCTGGACTGGCTGAATAATGTTGATCCTGAATGTGGTGACTACATTAGTTTTCTTTTTAGACACTTCTCCCTTTATTTTCATCTGGTAATCCAGCCAGTAACATTTCCTATTTAAACTGGCCATACACTGTCAGTTTTTTTTGTTGTTCAGCCAGGAAAAATTCAATAAAAAATTGACTGGTCTCTTTCGATCAGTGTGTGGCCAGCTCCAATGGAGAAATGGAGCTGACCTTGCTTTTTGCAGAAACCCAATATGGTCCATTTAACATGGTTTCCCATGGGACACATTCACATCTCTGCTTTTTTGAGCTGCTGTATTTTTTGAAAGGGTCTGGGACTTCTTTAAACACAAAAAAGTAGCATTTCTACTACAATAGAGTTCAATGGAGAAGATGCTGGAATGCATGTAGTGTGTTTTTGCTGTGTTTTGTGCTATTATTCTGCCCAGCAACAAAAAAAAAGAAAAAAAAACACAAAACATAGCAAAGACATACGTGCAAAAATGCACTGCAAGGCAGACAAAAAGCACAATGCATTGATATGAACCAGACCTCAAGGACTGGTAAGCTACAATATTAAATTTTTATTATTTTTTTTACCTTTGAATGTGGATATGCTGTAACTAAAAAAAAATCAGTTAAAAGTTAATTACTTGAAAATAAAAAGCTGTTAAAATCAGTCTGTTAGCCGAGTGTACTGGTAATTTTCTGAATTCTTAGTGTGCAGAAAATTTTCCAAAAACGTTTAATTATTGGACATCCTGTACATACAGCTGTTAATCTGCCATTCATTAAACACTCACTACAGGTGATTCTGCCATGTGTTTTAAAAGTCAGCGAACAATTCACCACAAGTAAATGTTTGGTGAAAGTTCCATTCACTACTTTATAAAAATATATGTCCCTAGGTGCTCCTTTGGCTTAACACATATCTAGAAGTGTGCAGTGTATGGTAGTGTAAGATGACAGTGAGATAGAGATAACACAAAGTAAATGGAAATAATCCATATATAATCATCCAACAACCACCCTCCCTAATGCCACACTACCAATTCTTTTTCACTACTAGTTCTACGCAAAGAATTTAAAAAGGAGACTCTTCCCCTTTTTGTACTAGAAGTTCTATCCTGAAAAGCTAATGAAATGCATCATTCCTGCTGAGTGATAAGTAAATAATTGGCACAAAATACCTCTAATCACTGAAGCACTTCCAGAACTATTGTGTGCTATATTTTAGTAAAGGTTTATCTCTGACATTCTGTTTGAGAAGCGCTTTTCAGTCCAGACGCCCATCAATAACAAAGACTAGCAATAATCTCTTGTACATTTCCCATGATACTCAGCTGCCAGTTACATAGCAGATAAAGTTAACTTACTGAGACAAACAGCATGCTTTGTCGATAAAATGTGCATCACAGAGGGGTTTTAAAGGAAAATTCCACTTACAGAAGATGAATGAAGCTGAATGGGAGACAGTAGTGTACAGATTAAACTCCCCTAATTCTCCAGCTTTGTTGAGCCACCGCTTTAAGGTCCAGACCTGAACCACTGATGAGAACTGTTGGCCTTTGCTTGCCTCCACTATGTGTCAGTACAGTAATAGCCTATGTGACAAGTCTGTTGACACCTCTGTTGAGATCCAGGCTGAGGGATCTTGAATTGGTTAGAGCTAGGCTTTAAATAGAGAAAAAAAATATTTGGTTACAATGTTTTTAATTCTTTGCTAAATCTCAGTATTGCTGATTTCCTGCAGCCAATTACTACACGAACTCGAGCGGTGGCTGTATCACTTTTGTCAGGGTGGGGTCGGGGATTCCTGTTCAGTTCCCATGGGGTACTTTGGGGCGCTCTTCAGACAGCTGACCAAGCTAATGGTCTTCTTGTTCCTGGAAGCCAGTGCATATTGTCTGCTGTTGAATACTGGGATACAGGGCTCTTCTGTGAGGACTTCTCAACTGACACCTGCGAATGCCCCTATGTCTGCCCACATTAGTGGTTTTTAGGCAGTTCCAATTATGACACGAACACATACGGCACTACAAAACTGTTGATAATTTCACCATTCCATCCTGAATAAGCAGACTAGATCTCCTAAATGCTTTGAAGGGGGATGCCAGCTTACCACTGAGCAAAGATACCATTGATTGCAAAGATAATAATGATGTATCAGCCTGTTTTGCTTACACTTTTTTTCATGTCAGAAACAATAACAATCCAGTAATTTATGAATTTATCACAGAATGGTACCTCCAAAGTTCAAATTCATTTTGGGTTTAGCTTGGTACAAGTATGCGGATGTCCTACTAAATGGTCTCTTATCTGTCTATACTCAGTGTGGTTTCCTAATGGTGACAACAGTGAACCTAGCTAGCATAATGTGTGCTGAAGTAGTCACTTGGAGTTCTCATCAAAATAATTATGTTATGGGGTGACAGCACAGGAGCACAACAGGGAGAAAGTTCCAGAGAAGGACCTACATGGCAAGATCCCAAGGTATTATGTTGTAAAAAGCTGAACATTTTAAATAATAAAAATGACTTTTAAAATTACATTAGCATGCTAAAGCTTATATGACATACAAGGGTTAGCCAACAAATTTAGAAACACTACATGATTTGCAGGTGTGAAAGTGACAACATGTTTTGCATTGAAAGCAGACATGATATAACATAATTTTGCTTCTGCTGTGTGATAAGACACCTAGCTAACAGGTGGGAAGCCTCACTTTTGTCATTCATTGCGTGTGCTGCTAGTAACACAAAGTCTTCACAGGACTGAGATTGAGCTCTGCAGTCCCTTTTGCAGCAGTTATTTTCTTATTCCGGGTCACAATCCTGTGCAATGTCCTTTTGTATCTTTCAGTCAGTTGATCTTGTTGACCGTGCTTATACTTGTCAGATGACATTTCCCGGAAACTGTATTTGCCGTCGTAACCTTTGATACTGTACCTTGCGAAATGCTATTAAATTGGTAACCTCAGTCACAGAGGCACCAGCTAAGTGGCACCAACAATTTGCCATTTTCGACGCTCAGTAAGCACTGACATGACTATTATTAGCAGTGCACGCAGAGAATGATGAAAGTGAGGCTTCCCACCTGTTAGCTAGGTGTCTCGTCACATAGTAGAAGGAAAATTATGTTATATCACGTCTGCTTTCAACGCAAAACATTATTATTACATTACATTACATTGAGTTTATATAGCGCCAAAGGGTTTGCTCAGCGCTGTACAATAGAGGGGGGGACAATACATGAAACATTACAGCAGCTACGAACAGCACACGAGGGGTAAGAGGGCCCTACTCTTTCGAGCTTACAATCTGGGAGGGAAAAACATGTTGTCACTTTCATACCTGCAAATCATGTAGTGTTTCCATTTTTCGTCTAACTCCTGTATATTGATAGGGTTTATATAAACTTTAACTTCCCGATCAATAAAGTGGTGGCAATATGCCAGAGTCATGTAATATTTCATTAGTGCAATTAGGGGAAAATGTCTTGTCTTTTTGTATGCAAGAAATACTCTATCATTTTAAATTGACCCGTGTACCATATTCTAAGGTTCAAGGATGAACCATGGCAAAAAAGTGGAAAATAAGGGGAAAAAATGGAAAAAAAAAACAAGAGTCGATGGCTGACTATGCTGTGCTTTAAATTTTATGCATTGCAAACTGCGGAAGTAAAATTCACACTACATAAACTTTAATTAATCTTGTTAGCCCTCTTGCAGTTTTAATCTTGTTTAAAATCCAACTGTCAGATTTAATGCTTAAGATATCAATGAGATTAGGCAATTGAGGAATTATTAAATTAAAAGCTATAATTCTGCAACCTGGTTCATTTAATTAATGCGTCATGGTTTCATGTCAAATAAATAGCTAGTTTCAGACATTTATGGTACATCCCAGTGGAATATAATATAACATAAAGTGGTTGGTATATTAAATTTGGGCTCTACTTACCATATATTTCCTAGGAATAATGCATTCTAATTAATTGGCTAAAGATGATTCTTGGGATAAAAGTTCATTTTCAGATTTTGCTTTTATCTCAGTACTGAAGGAATACCTGGGGTAGAGAAGATGATGAGCAATGAATAGCGGATCAAAAAAGAAAGAATATAGGGACTTTCGTAGTACAACAGCAGTGTTCTCAAGCAATTATATTAAAAAAACACAATTTTTAATTAGCAAGTTAAAATATCCCACATGGTGTTCATTGTACATCATTTTCTAAAACCAATATAATACAGCAGTTTAGCAGTGTACATTGAACACATGCATAATACTGTACCTGAAAATTGTTTATGATTTCATATACCTGTCTATATGCTTGTTCCTGACACACTTCCTGGATCAACACCCACTTCTTCAAAGGAACATAAATCTTTTTCATGTCCAATAATTCACCTCATGACCATAGCTGCCTTCCCTTGCATATATGAATGACATGTATGGATTAATTAAATCCCATGAAATAAATCTGTCCTTCATGAAATGCAATAAATGTAGGGAAGGAGTAGAAAACATTCCATATAAGAAAGTCCTGCATCTGGGGTGTTATCATAATTACAGTTTTATACTGGCCACATGTGTTACAATCTAACTGTACAATCCTCTTCATATTTACCAATAGGTAGTGCAAGGGCTTACCTGTTGGCATGTAAAACAAATTGTTTGGCCGGGACTGTACCAAGGGCAGGGCACAGTTCATAGTTGTGGGCAAAAAGTACAAGCAAATAATGTGGCCAGCTTTAGATTAAAGTGAAACTTGATTATATTTGAACACTACAAACCAAAAACACTAGTTCATTCATTTTTAATTTCAAAGCAAACTCACCCATCCATCCATGTCACCATGATTTTGTAGCGCTACCCCCTCAGGAGCCCCAGATACATTTGGCCCTAGGCCCAAGACAGAACCACACCCCTGCTGACACCACCAAAATATCTTGGCCAGGGAGTCTCCAAGCTGACACACAAGGAAAACACTAGCACACTAGGCAATTTAGGTAGGCAATTTAACGGTTAACAAAAGTTAACAATGAAACAAGGTGAATCAGGACAGAAACCCATCAATACTGTAAAAATATACTTCTTAGCATGGCCACTTGTCATGTAGGAATAAGAAGATAATCCTTAGCCCTCCGACTGAGAGCATACTCCCCAAGTGAGATATGTAGAAGCAGCAAGAGATCCAGGCTAGCTCACTTATAGGCCCTTGGTCAGGAAAGTCAGGTTTAACCTCTAGGAAATGTGTTAAATTTCTTGCACACCAGAATTTCTAAAAAAAATAGTCCTTAACCCCTTCACGCCTAAGGGTAAAACAAATCTAAAGGCCTAAGCACAATTCTGCTCCGTTGACATGTGATAGCAAAACCGTACATATCATCACAACTACTTTGCGCATCCAGGTGGATTATACCTTGATTTTTTCAGGACAAATTGGGCTTTCATTTGGTGGTAAATGGTAATGGATATCTCCTGATTTTTATTTTATTATCAAAGGAAGACTGGCCAAAAATAGTAAAAAAAATCCTTTTTTTTTATTTAGCTGTGTGTTTCTTGTTATGACCATAACCTACCACCAAAGAGCAACCCAAAAGAAATTCTCCAGCTCTTGACGATCGCAGCGATACCATATATGTGTATGTTATTTGTTGTTTGTACCCGTAGTACAGCCCAGAAACCATAGTGCGCATTTTGTTTTTTTTTTTGTTTTTTTTTTTTTACCTAAAACACACTAACACTAACTGACACTGACATTAACACTAACTGACACTGATACCAAATTTTTTTTAAATCCTGACCTTGACCTTTGACCCTGACCTTGACCTAAACACTAACCCTGGCACTGAACTAGATCAAACCTTGATCTAGGTATTTTTTTTTATTTTTTATTTTATTTTTTTAATATTTTTTTATTTATTTATCTTTTTTTTTTTTTTTTTTACAAACTTTTTTTTTCTTCTCTCTGACAGGAGTTCGAGAGATACAATGTATCTCTCTTCTCCATTCATAGAGAGAGAGAGAGAAAAAAAACAAGGGGGCCGGGCTGCACAGTGACTGATCACTGTGATAGCCAATCAGAGGCTATCACAGCAATCATGTGACCCGGGACCGGGAGTCCCGGGTTCCCGATCGTTAGAACGGGACCCGGTGCTCTCAGTGACACTGCGGTCTCGGTGCTGGGAGCGCGCTGAGGGGCGCGCTCCCAACACAAAGACAGGTACGCAAATATGCGGCCCCACGGAAAAAAGCCCAGGTCCGTGAGGCCGCATATTTGTGTTTCGTCGGCGTCAAGGGGTTAAGCACAATCTGGAAAATAGATTTTTTTTTCTGCCGCCTTAGTTGAGGCCCTTACATTGGCACGCGGCAAAAGGTGCAGTCCCTTTATGATGTGGAGAAACAGAGTAATTTCCCTTTAAGATGCAAGCAGTTAGCAGAGTTCTTAATATGTGAAGTTGGAGGGAAACAAGATATTGTTTCTAGCCTAGTCAGTGCTTCCATGTAAGAGCTAACAAACTCATTGACTATTTATACACTGACACTAATTACAATTTAAAAAGCCACAGATGTGGGACACTAACCTCTAATTGGCATTTTAACCCGTGTGTGTCACCTTGTGTGTCTGTACTAAGGCCAAACATTCCAGGGTATGTAAACTTTTGATCATGGCCATTTGGATGATTTCTGTTATCATTATGATTTAAAAAGGAGCCAAACAACTATTTGATAAGAAATGGCTTCATATGATCATCATCCTTCAATAAAAGAGCATTTTTTGGCATGATCAGTCATATTTTCAATATCAATACCAAATTTCACAATTTCTGCCAAGGTATGTAAACTTTTGAGCACAACTGATTGTATAGTATGTCTGTTTTATCAATTCCTTTGATTGTAATACATTTTTCTATTCTTTATCTGTCTGGATTATATAGTAGCTTTAACATTAATTTAATGAGCATTGATTATAGTGATTAGATTTTTAATGGGGCTGGACTTACTCACCCGAGTAAAGCTGAATTTAGTGGTAAACATTCTTCAATTTCTCTGTCTTGTCCATAATGTACTCATATTTTTAAAACCTATAGTCAGTGGTACAACATTTGTCCCGCAGCCTTTTAAAAAGTATGTAACCTATAAAACAAAATGAATGACAAGCAGCAGCTAGTACAATGGTAACACCACAATAGATCACAAACTAAGGTACAATGTCACCCTCTACACAGTACACAGGATGATATAGAGTAAGTGTCTCCTTTTATGCCAGTACTGTAAGCATATAACGTATTTAGTGCCAGTATTTTAACTGGGTTGTCCATTCACCTCAGATTTAAGCCCTGCTATTTCAAGCTACACATTTGCAATTACATGCTGACTGATTTTTTTTAATATGTTAGAAAGTAATATGGCTAATCAAATATAGAGAGAATAAAAAAATCCTCTCTACAGCTAGCATTCCTATATTTTATTTGTAAAAGGAATGTGCACACATTTATCAAGATTTATTTGCCAAGAGGTCTGGCACAAACTTCATGTTTAATTAAATGTCTGCAACTGTTTCGTTAAAAAAATATTTTTTTCCCGATTTCTTACAAATTTAGAGTAAGCAAAGTTTGTGAATATAATAAACCTGCTGGTTTGAAATGTTTAGCTGTTCTAGTGCCTATATTCAAGAAGGAATTAAAGACTTTGCCAAGTAACTACAAACCAGTTAGTTTGACTCCTGTAGTTGGGCAGATTAATAAAAGACCACACAGAAGAGTTTTTGCTTGAAAACAATATTTTAAGCAATAGATTGGTGTGGGCTGTTGATAAATGTTAAGTTATGTACTTAGATGGTAAAAAATATGCATGCATCATACATTTTAGGAAGAGAAAAGATGGGGGAGTCAATGGTGAAGGATTTGGGTGTCCTGGTAGATCTTATATTTAATAATAGCATGTGTAGCACCCCTACTGTACATACTGTAGCTAGTGTAGGCAAATTTAGTTATACTGCACTGTAGTCACCAGAGCCAGAATTAGTTGGTTTTGTTAATAGTTAGCTGGCAGGCTCTGAGGGCTGAGTCTCTGTCATCTCTTTATGGGATCTCTGACAATCCCTGGGCAAGGACAGCCCAGAAGTTGGAGAGACAGCCCTTAAATATGCTGGAGCTTGGCCATGTGAAAGAGAGTGCAGGATCCAGAGGCCTGGAAGGGGCCCCCTGTGCAGGTGGGGGGGGAGTTCTGCCTCCAGGCAGGAAGCTGCCAGAGAGGAAGTGTGGTGAGAGAGAGAAGAAGCAGGGAGAGAACTCTCACCCCCTTCAGCCTCAGCCGGGCTTGGTTGAGACACCCTGGGAGCATGTGTGACCTTTTCAGTGGGAGGCCTGTGCAGAAGTTGGCACATGTGCTGTAGGACCTAAAAGGGACTGAGTGAGTAACCTCTACTTATCCACCCCCAGAAGCCTAAATATGAGAAGCAGCCAGGTGCAATACCCTGCTAGTCTTCTGAAGGAACAGTCTACAGCTAACTTTCACCCCTGCTTCGGGAAATCCTGAGTTTGGAGTCAGGTGCAGTTATACTGGAGTCCAAGTGCTGTAATCAGTGCTGGAGATGCTTTTTGCCAGTCTGTCTGTACAGTTTCTCATGGGAACATAGTCTGGAGTTTTTTGCTGAGAAGTCAGAGTCATTTGCAGTTTGTCCTCAAAGTTCTACTTTAACTCAGTTCTGGGCATCCCATACCACCCCAACTCCATCCAATTGTTTCCCTCAATAAACAAACAAAACAAAAGCCCTTGTACAGGTTGTACCGTGTGACTACTGAAATTGCTTGTTGCCTGTGTGTGCAGACAAAGGGGCACCCAAAAACCAGTGGCTCCTAAGGGGGTAGTGCTACACATGCAATGCCAAGCAAGAAAAATACTTGTGTAGTACACAAACCACTGACAGTTCCTGCTGTTTGTCCTAAGTTCTATTCCCAAGTGGAGTCAAGCAGCCAGGCACACAGCAGTTTCTGAGTCCCTCAGCACAATAATTAGGCATCAATGTCTGTTTGAAGTTTGGTTGGGATGTAGGGTAAGCCTTGGGATACTCCAAATGTAGTGTAACTGAAACAGATGACAGTTTCTGATAGTAGCTAAACTCTTCAGGATAGACCTCTTGTGAAAGAGATACTGGACTCCCACTCTGGAAGCAACCTTCTGGAACAGTCTCTCAAAGGGTTAAACAGCAACAGTCTCTCCAGGATCTCTCTCTCTCTCAGGCCTTTACTCACTGTGTCCCTGTATACATGGATGTCTCCTTCCAGTACCAGGCAGATCCTGTACCGTGAGCCTCAAGGTGATATTCTCAACAGACTTTCTCCAGACTGTTCTCAGCAGTTTTTGAACTACACTCCCCAGCTTTCCCTGAGCTGGGACCTCATTGAAACTTCTGCAATCTTCAGCTAATCTGCCCAAGGGACAGCAGTCTTCAGGCAGTCTTCAGGCTAGGTGTCTCACACCTGGACAAAGACCCTGCTGTTCCAAGGCCCAGACTATTTATACACACCTCAGCCCCCTGCAGGCTATCCTCTTGACCAGGCAATTAGCTTAGGCTGTATGAATATTCAGCCCAGGGTCAGCCTCTCCCAAATCACTATATTCTAGAACATACTAGAAATGGGTTGGAGCAGTTGTGCCTGCAACCACCAGGACACGGAGCAGCCAAAAGCAATCAAATCCTGCTCCACTGGCTACAGAGGAACCAAAAGCTAAATTTACCTAATACTACTAGCATCCTGACTAGATATGTGCTACACTAATTTGTATTGAAAAGTGTATAGACTCCAAACAGAGAGATATTAAATCATATATAAATCATTAGTAATACCTCATCTGGAATATGCAGTTTAGTTTTTGTCCACAAAAAGGATATCGGAGAACAGGAGAAAATGCAGAGAAGGGCAACCAAACTGATAAGAGGCATGGAAAAGCTCAGTTATGAGGAAAGATTAACTGAACTGAATTTATTCTTTATTGAGAAGAATCTATTAAAAGGGGATATGATCACTATGTATACAGTAAATACATATGTAGCACTACCCGCACAAAGGCCACTTGTATTTTTGCCCCGGTTTCCCCTTACTTTGCCCTGCAGCCAGGCACAGTGTATTTCTTCAGCCAAATACACACACAAACTTCAGCTTCTTGTCTTCAATGACCAGTTTAGGGGATGTTTGTTTTGGAGTTTTATAGTAGAACTGTGGATAGGGTAGGGGATTTAGTAGGATGCTCCAAAATTATTAGAACTATTCACACTGAGGACATCTAGCTGATCTCTTATACGAGCACTATTGAAGATCTGACTGAAAGTAGATAGCAGATTTCTCTTTAAAGTGTAGCAACAAGTAGTTTCAGGAGTGTGCTAAGACCCTTTAGCAGTAGTAGTATCTCCTCAGGTACAGGCCTGTTATGGTAGACTGTAGCAGTCCAGGAGTATTAGAACTGTGCAATGTCCTTTTGCAGTAGCACCCGTTGGACAAGCTCTTCAGAACACTAGCTAGTGTTCCCTTTTTCTCAGACCCACGCTGACTATCGAGTACCAGAGGGATAGCAAAGCACACAGAGTCCCCAAGATCTCTCAGTGTCTGTACTCACATGCCCAAGGATAGAATGGTTGCCCCCTTCCAATCTTCCAAGCAACTCTCTCTCTCTCAGATGATACCAGACAGATCTTTGGCAGGCAGCTCCCCTTAGCATACTGCAGGACCAGGGTCAATGTCTCTAAGTTTAGGCCCCCAGGTCGACCCACCTAGCAGCAAGCGCCAGGCGAGGCAGCCAGCCTCCAGCCTGGCTTGGTGTAATCCACTCCAGGGAAAAACACTGAACCCATGTGCTCACAGAACATAAATACCACTCCCAGCATGCATTGGACTGCCCTCCCTTGCAATTGGCCAGGGCTGTATCTATATTCATGCTGTTCATTTGTCTAGCCTCTACCCATGTTCTGGAAGGCTCTCATAGCTTCCTAAAGGCAGGCAGAACTCAACAGCTCCAGAACATAATGAGCAAACCTGACTAAACAATCACAGCACTCTGTTAAGCAGAATACCACACTGAATTTACCTGACAGCCTCTCTGTTAAGCAGAGAAACACAGCTTTGCTTAAGGTGGTTGTAAAGGCTGAAGGTTTTTTCCTTCGTGTATTCTATGCATGATGGTAAAAAACCTTCTGTGTGCAGCAGCACCCCAGCCTCCTCAATACTTACCTGAGCCTCCTCACGATCCAGCGATATGAATGACGGCCTTGGCTGTCCCAGGTCTCTGCTTCCTCATTGGCTGAGACAGCAAGCAAGAGCCATTGACTCCCACTGCTATCAATCACAGCCAGTCATAAGGAGGGGGGGGCCAAGCCACAGCTCCGTGTGTGAATGGACACATGGAGCAGCGGGTGCCCCCATAGCAATCTACTTGCTGTGGGGGCACCTGACAGACAGGAGGAACCAGAAGAGCCTGCGGAGGACCAGAGAAAAGGAGTATCCAGGCTGCTCCGTGAAAAACCACTGCACACAGCAGGTAAGTATAACTTTTTTTACTTTACAAAAAAAAAATTAACATTTAGAATTGTTTTAACATAACTATACAAATCCTAGCACCTTACTAGGAGGGTGCTACACATAAATTGTCCATATATTGAACTTGGTATAGAGTTAATCACAGAGAACAAGGGAGCACCCTTTACATCTGGAGAGATTTAAAGGAGCAGTACAGCCAAAACTCTTTTCACTGTACATCTCCTGAGGATCACAGGAGTACAGTTTGTTCTGCACTCCTGTAACCCATTTTCAGCTGACAATGGGATGAAGCCCCCTGTCGGCTGACATCACTCAGCCGGTCCAGGCTGGGGAAAGATCCTGACTTTAAAGTTGAGATCTGCCCCAGAATCTGGAGTGGCACCTGGCTCAGCCTCTCAGTGATCTGCTGAGAACCTGAGCCAGCCACTCCCTCCCCCTCCAGAGCCCAGAACTCCAGTGAGAGCAGGGGGAGACAAAGCAGACAGAGGTGACTGACAGTCACCACTCTCTGCTCAGAGCGGCTGTGAGAAGGTCATGTGATCGCTGAGTTCTCACCCTTAGAGCCGACAGGGGACAGATGCAGCATTGGACTAATGAGGTTCCTATGGAAACTTTGAAATCTCATATACGGATTTATAGTATCATAATAAAGAAAGAGATCTATTGAGTCCATACATCACTGCAGGTACTCCCCAGTTGCACAGTCAGTGAGTGAGGAATCTTATCTTGCAAACACATTTTCAATACAACTTAACACGCTTTGTACTGTCCCTCTAGTGCAGAGGCACATACTTTAGTTACAAATACAACTGAAAATAATGCATCAACCAATGAATAAATTAAAGTTTTATATTAGTAAACTCCAGGTTTCCATCAATATCTTTCTTTTCACACACCAAAGTACCTTGGGTCTGGGACTTGCAACATGTTCCAAGTTGAGTCAAGATAGTCACACTGTACTCCAAATCTGGCATCCAGATCTCATTAGCACAACATGGTCCTTGTAAATGAACAATAGCTCTGGGTTAGCATGCAGCTGTGGTATTTATCCAAAAATACCAGCGGGTAATCATAGGGCTTAGTCACCCCAAGGCAGTTCTATACCTCCTTTCCACACCACTGGTAGCTCTAGGTTACCATGTAACTTTGGTATTTGTCTGCAAATATCGGTGACAGTTCTGCTGGCCTATATAGTTTAAGAACCTCCAGGTACACCCATACCTCATTTCAATCTAATCAAAGGCCATCTCAGTACAAAGGGACTTTCAGGCCAAGTACTCTCAGAATCCTCTTATTAATTAGCAGCTGAAACCTAAATAATTTAGGGATTTTCAATGCGTTTCATAACCCTAGCAGCAACTAAGATTAATGCTTATCATCAGAACTATAGGATGTGTTCTGCGCCAGCACAGTAGCAGCAGTCTGGGGTGGGGGATCATTGAGTCTTGGAGCTCGGCTGAATTTCCCCACCTCTAGCCTCTTCAGTTTCACTGCTCCACAACACAATCTGGGGCAACATTCTCATCCATGGGCAATGTGCTTGGCAGATATAGAGGGATCAGATAAAGAAACAGATGCTCACTTTGGTAAAACCTTCTAACGGGTATCCAAGATCATGTGGTCATAGTCTTTCTTCTCCTCAGATTTTATTAATTAGCAGCTGAAACCTAAATAATTTAGGGATTTTCAATGCGTTTCATAACCCTAGCAGCAACTAAGATTAATGCTTATCATCAGAACTATAGGATGTGTTCTGCGCCAGCACAGTAGCAGCAGTCTGGGGTGGGGGATCATTGAGTCTTGGAGCTCGGCTGAATTTCCCCACCTCTAGCCTCTTCAGTTTCACTGCTCCACAACACAATCTGGGGCAACATTCTCATCCATGGGCAATGTGCTTGGCAGATATAGAGGGATCAGATAAAGAAACAGATGCTCACTTTGGTAAAACCTTCTAACGGGTATCCAAGATCATGTGGTCATAGTCTTTCTTCTCCTCAGATTTTGAACTAAGATCTGTCTCAGTTTTTACAGCATTTTTGGGAGCAGATGTTAGGCCTTCCCCTTAGTGACCACCACACTCCTCTTCCCTTAGGTCTCACCTTCCTCTGTCGAGAAGCCTCCAGGTGAGCTGCCAATTCCTCCAAGTAACACTTTAACAGTACTCCTGTGCAGCAGTGCCAACTGTACCAATAAGTCTTGGGCACAGGTTCCAGATGCTGACTAACAACAGATGCTGGCATCTCCACTTTTTCACAGGTGAAGCTGGTCTTCCAATTTACATGCATCGCACTTGCCATACGAGCAAGAGCTAGGAACTTCCCACAGTCACCACACTGTCCAAAGTTGAATGGTGGTAAAAATCTTCCCAGAAGAACCACAAGAGAGGCACATAATTTTAAAGCTCAACACAATGCACAAGGCCAAGTCTCCTCACAAGCTCATCTGTATGCCAGTGTCTACCAGTAGTTCGCAGTGGGTAAGGGAAGCACAGACTTTTGGATCATCCTCAAAGCATTCTGCCAAGTATTTCCAGTGTCAGCAGCCTTCATAAGGTTAAGCATGATTAAGCTGACTTTTGAGACATGACCAGTATTTCTGTCACCCTCTCTAATATCTCCTCATAGTGCAGTCACTTACATACTCTCAGAATAGCCCCACCTCCCACCAGACATTATGGCACCAGATTCCCAGGGTGGGGTTTCTGCCACTTTAAAGGCCAGGTTTCCCCATGCAATTAACATATTAATTACTGGCCAAAGTGACAAACACTAGTGTTCTGTATTCACATGATTGCGTTGATTAGGGAGCCATCTATTGGGCATTCACTGCAATTGCACTATTTTGTTCTTTTGTCAATAAAGAACAGAGAGTGTCTCATGCTTGTTAAAACTAAAGATTTTCAATCTACCATTGCACCTCCACTTTGGCTTCCAGAAGGACACACCAGTGGAGGCTTCCTTTCTCCCTTTGATACTCATATGCCTGTAAGTTCTGTCATTGTGTTTATCAAAGTCATGTATATTGTATATCTAGATTGCATTACAATATATTTAATGTGATTTGTAGGTAGCGGTTTGCAAAAAATGTGTTCATTGTATGCATTTATAAAGCATATTGTAACTTTGGTTTAAGTGATTGTATAGCAGTTTTACAGAACTATTCACAGAAGAAAATTCAGTTTTGGAATGAAACACAACGCTGCTTCTGTCAGTTTTGTTAGCTAGCTCTTGGCTAACTGTTATTAGGACAACATAACTAGTAATGCTCACAAAAGCAAATAAAAGAATACAGATACTTCTGGAAATACCTCTCCAATAAATTATAGTAACATTCATCTCAGGAAGTTTTTTTTTTTTGTTTTACAATTTACAGATTGAAGGGTGCCAGTCACTTTAGTTAGGGGTTTTGCTGTTTTATTGAGAACTGGTAGGTGTAGGGAGCACAGGATGCCTGAAGGTTTCCATAGAGAACACATTCTCTGGAGTTTTGCACATCTTCCTAAATATTACTGGCCCTTTTCTCACAGGGATATGCTGGTAGCATCTTGACAACTGAGGTTCTAGTGGTATCACAATCGTGGTATTCAAGGCAGGTTACTTTCCACTCACTCATTCACTCACCACTTTCATTTTGATGGACAACTGCAATGTGTTTCCTTTATGTCCAAAAAAGCATCCATAGCAGCCATCACCTTCAAAGGTTCCTACCAGGAGTAGACATACTTGCAGCATTACAAATCTGTACACTCAAAGACCTGAGAACAAGATAGTTGGTATAGTTGCATCCACACTAGGTACAAGCCCACAAGCCATGAAGGAAGATCAATGTGACAGGAAGTGCATCAGATGTATAGTAACTCTCCCAGTATTCATCAGCAGCTCACCAAAGAACGATGATTAGCTAGGATATCAAATATCCATAATACAGAATGCTATCTCTGGCATACTCATGGAGCCAGCTCAAACAGCAAGTGTCTAAGATGAATCACTCCATACTAGAGAACATCAATGAACCCATACAGACAAGTTAAAGTTCTCTGCTTCCTACAATTTTTTTTAAAAATTGCAAAAAGAGAACTTAGAAAAAATACTACATCCGTACACGTGAATGATTTTTTTTTCTTTCAAGCACATCGTTGAGTTCCTTTGTTTGTAGCCATAATCCATATACTTTAGAAAAAACTGTCACGATTTGTCAGTGCTTCCTGCTGGTTTATCTGAAAAATGTGAGCAAGTCTAATGCCTCATCACTTGGCCTTTCAAATGGAAGTTAAAACAATTCAAATTTATTGCACAAATGAACACAATAAAATATTTATGAACGCGTACTATACACTTACCAGCAAGTATAAATAATGCAGTGTATCAAAATGCTGTATTAAACAATGTACATGTGTAACAGAACAGACTATTCCAAGTGGTAGAATTCCTAACTAGAACACTGCAAATGTCTCAGTGAACCATAAACCATGTAGACAATTTCAGTTCATGTAATAGATAATTCCTCTCCCAATGAATGTGACATTTTTCATATTTTAATCTAGCTCTACAATGATACATAATATCATGGGTATTAATATTTTTGTGAGTTTCTGAGTCTGATTTTCTGATGCATTAATGAGAACTGCCACCCAACTGCTAATCATATAGACCAACCAATACATGATTGATGGGGTAGGGGTGATATTACATTGCTATACTTACCATGAATTGATAGTAATCTCACAGAATCATATTCGCTGGTGTAATGATAAGCATTCAATCCAATTGATTTACAGAAGGAATAGAAACTCTTCACTTAGCAAAGTAAATGTTCTTGGAGATTAGAAGAAAAGACACAACTATTTTTTACTTTAGAACTACAATGCTATGCAAGTGAAATTCTGAGGCTCATTGATTATTAAGGTTCTTTGGTGTGCAGTTGTCTGATTTCTTTTTTTTTAACAGCAGCAAATTACAAATTCAGTGAGAAGCAGCAATCTTGCCAGTGTAGTTTTTAAAGTGATGGTAAATCCTCAGTTTTTAAGCTCTTTCAGCAGCTGATTTATTCATTTACTGTGTATGCAGCTTCTTTTTCTTTTAATCTTTGCCTATGTAGAAATCCGTTGCCTTCTACTGTCAGCTGCTAGTATCACAAAGTAATGTACAATTATGTGTGTCACTTCCTGATTCTGCGTTTTTTGGGAAAAGATCCTGGTAGGTGGAACTGGAGAGAGAGAAGGTCTCAGTCACATGTCCTGTCCATGCTACTGATACCAGATCAGAAGAGACAATTGTGCAAGTATTTCTATGTTCTAATAGTTTAACTGCAGCTGCCCATAGCTTCTCGAGTATAATGCTGAATCCTCGTGACTAAACAGAATATCTGTCTTATAACTATATCACATGCACAATGCCAGATAACTAGGACTGAGTTCCAGGCTGGTTGGGTAACGGCTGCCGGTTCTCCTCATCGCAGCATATCTTGTCTTCAGACCTTTGGCATGGGGACAAACACCTCATCCTCAGGGGTCTTTGTAGCAACATTCGCCAGTAGGGCTCTCTATAAATAACTATACCTGGGTATATGTGCGCAATTCCACCAGGACTCCTACCTGGTCCTTTGCTGATAATATCTGTTTGTACATTGTTCTGCTATGTCGTTATTAATCTTTCTTTTATTATATAAAGCTTGTATTATTTCTAAACTAGTGTGCATCTATATATTTATGGTTAATGTTATGTGCTTGTTGCTGTAGTTCTTCTGCTTCCAATTACTTTGTTTTTTTTAAAAAAATTATTGGAAGCAGAAGAACTACTGCACAGATGAACTACTGTTACATTTTCCTGGAAGGGAATCCCCTCTGTGAGGCCTTTTCCTGGGTGGAAGCACTGCCAACTTTATTATCATTCCCACTCTTTCACTTAGCAAAGGTTCTGGTTCTCTTATTTACCTACAGGTTTAGCAAAATATCTAGTTTGGGGGGAGTAATTTCTCATAACCCCCCTCCCAAAAAAAAGAGGGCTACACCTATGTCCCTATTTAAGCTGGTGCCATGATCACTGCCCTAGGTCTCCTGTTTCAGGGTGGCTTCTTTCTCTTGCAGCATCCTATGGAGCCACTCTTAAATGCAGAGATTGGAATTGTGTCTCTCCACACTGCGTGCATCAATAGAAACACACAGTCTCAAAGCCTATGATAGCATTGCACTCCTCTGCTCCTCCCCACTAAAAGTTTTAATACTACTTTTATAGCCAACTCTAGCTAAATATTTTATTTTATATTAGATAGAGTATTAGATAGAGCAGAGAAGGGTTAGAGCTTCTGTAAGGTTTCCTTTGACCTTTGTGTCTGCATTAAGATTTCCCCTCACTTCCTGCCAGGGTAGGATGTCACAGGAAATCTCTTCAATAGGGGAAATGTACCAAAACAAGATCATATTAAAGTCAATTTAATAATAAACTGAAGAACGGTTAAAACAGCTGACAATGTTTTCTTTGTTGTCTGTGTCTTCCTCTCCCAGTGACAGTTTCTCTCATATCTTGTCCTGTTGCCACAGGAACAGGAAATAAAGACAATATCCCCAATGGGAACACAAACAAAAATAAAAACATGATATTTTTATGGGCTTTAAGGAAATCATCACCCTAAGTATGTTTGCCCAGGAAAAAAGTGATGTAACCTTTACATAAATTTTACCTAATATTCATGGTATGGCTTCTGTAACAGAACACATTCTGTTGCAGGGATGTATATTCTTAGCCATATGCGGCAGTGAAAGCAAAAATATTATGAATATACAGTATATATATTGACCAGATGGTCATTTTACTGCAGAAACCATATGATTTTTTTCTGCAGGATTGCAGTAACACTGGTGCAGAGATATAATGTTTTTATGTCCCCAGTATGCAAATGACCATCTGGTTACAGCAGTAATAACTAGATATAAAATTAAAGGTGAAACTTTAACTGTCAAGTAAGGTGTCTCTCTATACCTCACAAAAGGTACTCATTATACAGTAACTAAAGATGATTGCTTCCAAAACTTATAACTATTTATAATTCATTGGGTACGTGCAGTATGGTGCTGCAGCCGTAAATACACTTGTATTGAAGGAATAGCCTCGAGTTACAAATAGCCTAGCGGGAAGGTACCCAACTAGGACCACTCACAGTTATATGCAAACTTATGGAGTGGAGCAGGTTCTGATGCACCGACAACGTCTGTCTCCGAGGGTGGAATGCAGCCTAACCAGTCTGAGCCCAATGGGGAGGATTCCGATTCAGGATGGCGTATCCCTAGCCAGTCCCTACTCGTTTGGAACCTTTCCCCACTGCTATTCACTCTCTCTGACAGATGGGTGAACTGTCCATATGCTATCCACTCACCAGAAAGCGCTCCAAAGCCTGGGGGCAGACATTTATAAAGGCTCTGCTGACACAAGATGACTAACAGGCTCACCTGGATGCAGCGTAGCCAACTGGATAGCTGCCTAGGGGAACCAAGGAAGCCATAGAAAAAACAGGTTTCTCTTCACTTCATCTCCAGCCATAGTACTGCTACGGCAGAGTGCCACTTACAGTGAAAAACAGAGACTGCACCTGCCTACACATGTAAAAGCGCTCCACCCATCAACCAGCTACAACAGTAATTTAAATTATCATTATATGATCCTTTAGCTAAAGGAAATAAAATTACCAGTAAGCATATCTAATATGAAAAAAAAATATTTTGAGCATTTCTTTTTAATTTGAGCTTTAGCACTTGCACCAAATGCTATTAAGCCAACAGCAGTATGAAGGAACTTCATGTCGTACGTTTAATGCTCACCAAGTACCAGTGATCCATGACTAAAGCTGCTGAGTGTAGCTTTGCCTATAGCAGCACCCTGCGGCTGACCCTCCTTGGTTGACTCAGGACTTCAAGCTGATCTTCAGGTTTACTGTCCCTTCAACTAGTTTGTCTGGGCCAAATAACCTATTTCCTACACTAACGCTGTAAAAAGCTATGTGTAACCCTTGTGTTCAAGCAGTGAGATGAGAACTCTCACACCCAGAACACAATTGAGTTGGGCTGATGATTGAGAGGTGGGTGGAGGATGTCATGATCTCCATCTCCAGACAGTAAGGGGAAGCATTTTATTAATTCAGATAAAAAAAGCTGCCTGTGACGTACCTGTGGTCTTCAAGAGTTTCAGGCATGACCTATAGTGCAACAGGAAAAGGCAGAGGTCAGGGCAGGCAGCAAACAGTAGTGTATTGTAGGGATGGCAGAGAGTAGTCCAGAGACAAGCTGAGGTTAGGTCAGGTAGCAGACCAACAGTAATTTAACGAAGCGCAGAGTTTAAGGCAGACAGTGTCAGTGTCTGAGTTACAAAGTGATATAGTGCAGGACAACAGGAACTTGAAACATATCAAGGTTAGGGGAATAAACATAGGAAACAGCAACAAGATACAGGATACAGGGCTCAATTCACAAAAGAATATTGCATGAGATAATCCAATCTCAGCTGGATCACTTGACACATTTTCTTTCCAATTATCTCATGTGATATTCAAAATGTCAGTTCACTGTCAGTTTTTGCAGTATTTACCGCACTAGTAAAAAAAACACATGGTAAATACCACATAAACTGACTCTAAAGTCAATTCACTAAGCTATATAAATAAATAAATACATTTGTTGAATAAGTCTAGCAACGCATTATTCAAGGAATATATTCAGTTAGAGCTGGTTGTTAACCGCGTCCCTTCCTGCCCATTGCCTATAAACAGCAGACGGGAAGCAGTGCCAATGCGGGCTAACATATCTGTACATCAGCCCACATTGGCGGCTCCTGCACAGCTCATAGAGTACGCACCTGGGAGCCCAGCGATCTTGGTGTCACCCAGACACAGCAGATCACATTACCGCTGTGTCCGGGTAATCACATGGTATTTTACTATGTGATTGCTGTGTCTAATCACAGGAATAAAATAATAAACAATAAAAATGGAAAGTAAATATCGGTTCTCTCTGCTCTCACTGTGAGGGCACAGAGAACGATGCTAAAGCCTATGAGTGTACAGCAGTCTGTCAGGCTGCTTGTACACTTACAGACTGCAGTGCCAGCTACCCCTGTGTCCCTGATCACTGTCCCAGTGTAGTCCTGATAGAAAATGCAGCAAACACCTGTCACCTGTCCCATTACTTACAAAAAAACGCCATACACCATACCAATGTCCCTATCACTGCCATATCAGCATCCTGATCACTGCCATACCCTTTACAAGTGCCCTGGTCACAGCCATATGCCATACCAACACCCTGATCTCCACCATACACCATACCAGAGCCCTGATTACTACCATATACCATACCAGCACCCTGATCACCACTATACCAGAATCCTGATCACTGCCATACCACATACCAGCATTCTGATTACCCCATATGCCATACCAGCATCTTGATCACCTCCATACACCATACCAACATCCTGATCACCGTCATACCCCATACCAGGGTCCGACATTTTAGGATCTCAACTGATCAATTTTCAGATATATATCCAATAGTTTGTAGACCCTATAACTTTCACACAGGCTAAATAATAAACACAGTTCTGGGTTATTTTACCCCAAAAATGTAGCAAAATACATTTTGGGCTAAATTTATGAAGAAAGATTATTTATTTGCAAAATTTTTTAACAAAAACTAAGCAACAAAATGCTTTTTTTTAAATTTTTCAGTATTTTTTCATTTATATAGCAAAAAAATGTAAAAAACCCAGTGGCGATTAAATACCATCAAAAGAAAGCTCTATCAGTCTAAAAAAAAACTATAAAAACTTCATATGGGTACAGTATTGCATGGCTGAGCAATTGCCACTCAAAGTGTGACAGTGCTGAAAGCTGAACATTGGCCTAGACTGGCAGGGGGTGAAAGTGTATGGACTTGAAGTGGTTAAGGAGCTGGCACCTGGGGCACTTAAAGTGGAGTTACAGCTGATTTAAAAAAAAAATACAAAAACTTTAGCTGCTGACTTTTAAACTATAGACACTTACCTGTCCCTTGGTCCAGCAGTGTCCTCACCATGGCTGGTTTCACCGGTTGTCTTCTCTCCCTGGCGCCGTCATCTTCAATGTGGGCACCAGGCTGTGACAGCTTGTGGCTTCACAGCCGGGTGCCCACTGTGCATTGGCAAGTAGCGCTGCGCTTTGTGAATGGTCCTGTAGTCTTCTGGGTCCTGTCACATGTCCCAGAGGACTGCGGGGAGGGAGGGGAGAGGACAACTTCCACTTCCAATTGCCAATGTTAATGTCGGCAAATCTTCTGTTTACATTCTGCTGTCAGCGCGTAACCCTGCTGACAGCAGATGAGTTATGGTTGTTAAACATGCTGCAGCTGTCCGCTCCTTGACAACCATGATACTTATTGGTTGTTAAGGATGCCGGCGACCACCCGCTAGTTTACGACAGGTTGTTTACTTGTTTTTAAGGTGCTAGTTCCTGAACAACCAGTGCTAAGTGAATATATTCCTCAAATAAAGAATGGTTATACCACGACTTATTCATATAATGTATTTATTTGTTTATATAGTTTAGTGAATTGACTTCAGAGTCAGTTTATGCAGTATTTACCATGCGTTTTTCACTAGTACTGTATATACTGTACCATATAAACTGACAGTGAATTGACATTTGGAATTGGAAAACAATGACGTTAATTGAAAAAAAAAGTGTCATGTGATCCAGTTATCTAATGCGATATTCTTTAGTGAATTGAGCCCACAGAGAGAACAGAGCCCATGAACTCAGAACTATCATAAACACAGGGTTGTGGATTTCTGATGCTTAAATATGGTGCCCAAAGCACCTATCAGGGCAGGAGAGACAGGACAATTTGAACCAACCACTTCCTAGCAACTAGCACGCTGTGGGACGGAGCTCATCCACTGGCCAATCAGAGCAGAGGAATTTTGCCGGCAGAGAATGGCCTTTTGTCTGGCAGCTGACAGTCTGGGTAGAGAGCTCTGAACTATGGAGAGGCAAGTACAGACAGCAAAGTGAAGGGCAATGTAGGAGCATGGGACACACCCATAACATTACACCTCTCTGAAGAGTGGCCTGTGGGCAGTTCAACCACAACTCAGCTGGTGGATTAGAGAGCCTTGCTGCACTAAAACCTGATCAAAGTGAACCAACAGGATCAAAACTGTAACTGGGAGACAAGCCACCAGGTTCAGTCAAGTCACTATAGCAAAGGTCAGGAGCACCAAAGTCCACAGTGTAGTGCCCAGAAGAGTTGGAACCTACAGTATAATACCCAGAAAAACTAGAACCCATTGAGTGATGCCCAACACAGTCACTGAAAACAGGGCAATACCTGCTGGAGACTAAGCTTATAAGGTCAAAACCAAGTCCTCCCAAGATTCTCAGAGGAGTATAAGTCTCACAGAATATTCAGGGGCTGAGGAATTTCTTTGATGCTCAGAGGAACATATCAGGACCCAAAATATTCCCTAAGAAGCCTCCAGAAATAGGGCATGCTGGAGTATAGGTACCATCAAAACACACTGTGGTGTGAGCAGTCTTACAGCTTGCCTGAATGGAGCATCTGGTCATGTCTGGTCATGGGCAATATCCAGATATACTTGGGCGAAAGTAGCATCCTGACATGTATGGATGGGAAGGCACTAGAGTGGATCTCTTAGCTCCAGAAAAAATGTCCAAACAATTACTTTTTAAAAGGAATGAGACTGGATGTTTAAGGTCTCTTACACAGATGCCTAAAAATGAGGTGTTTGGGGGCATATAGGCATTTTTTCATTTACCTATTTAAATGTAGACCATTGTTTTCAATGTGCTTGTACAGACAGGCACATAAACATGCACTGCGTACAGATCAGTAAAACAAAAAATACAGAAGTCTGCATTGCTGGTCAGTATTTTAAGCGTGTACCTGTTACTTGAAGAGATTACAATTGTATTCTGGGAGCTAGTATTTATTTTACGAGTGTATGTGCATACACACAAATACACGCAAAATAAACGCAAGGAATTTTGTTCACAAATGCTGATGTTCAAACATCAGTACCATGTGCAAGTACCCTTACTGTACAACAGAAGAAACCTGTTTATTACATAGGAGAAAAAGCTCATGAACAGAAGACAGAAGTACAGAATCCGAAGTAGTATCAGAAATGTCAAGTTCAGAGGTTCTGGATCCCAGGAGGTCAGTCTGGTTAATTTCCTCAAAGGAAGTCAGAGCTAACAGGGTTA
Organism: Staurois parvus; assembly: GCF_062004578.1. Taxonomy (NCBI): domain Eukaryota; kingdom Metazoa; phylum Chordata; class Amphibia; order Anura; family Ranidae; genus Staurois; species Staurois parvus. Next base: position 1,979,806 of record NW_028319098.1, read on the forward strand.
TGGGAGAGCATCGCACTGATGAGGTCTTGGGAGAACCTGGCTCTGGCAGGGTCTCAGGAGAGTGTGATATAGACAGTTTTGAGAGGGCATGCCTGGCAAAGTTCCAGGAGAGTGTGGCTGAGGCAGAATTAAGGTGGTGGGCTTCAGGGAAAGACTTAAAGCATTTGATAGAATTCACTAGGTCTGGATCAGTAGCAGAAGGCAGCACAGGAATCAGAAAACGAGCAGAGAAGTCTTCTTTTTTGTGCCCAGGCTTAAATTGTTTCCCAGAATTGTATTTCCACAAGTTTTAGTATTTGGAACTGAAATATTTGACTTGAAAAGCAATATTTTAGAGATTAAAGAGACAGAAGCTGGAAGTGCTACAACAGATTTGGAATTCTCAAATAAGGAAGGTTTCCAAGGACGAGTATATCTGGTGTTGTATTCTGAAGACTGGATTGACTCTTCTGAGAATGAGAATGGAAATGGCAGTTTTATATATTACATTACTTGGGGTGCCAAGAACTATCACCTTCTGCGGCATCCTTAGAACAGCCAATCTAGTACTCATCCTCAGAACAATCAGACCGGACTTTAACATATACAGTATATTTTCTGCCTGATACTCAGAAGAGTGAACAGAAGGGTTGGGCTGAAGATCCATAGGGAGATTCTGTATGTAATTGTTGACATGAGCTATTGTTATGAGATACTGGGACAGTAAACTCACATTAGGAACAGGTTCGGCAGTTGGTCTAAACATTCAGTGTTTGAAAAGTGGTGGAGATATCCAAAAGGAAGTGAAGAAGAAGTTGCAATGCAAACAACCCTTAGCACAGGCTCAAAATTCTACAAGCTGTATAGGATCTTCACAGATATAGTTGTGGTAATCTGAATATCATCCATCCAGTCAAAAAAATCTTCTTCTAGGAGGAAAAAAGCTGATGTGACCAGTTTACAAAGGACGACTGCTGGATTTGTGCAGTGCTTTGACATTAGCTTACAGGAACCTATAGAAATTCTTAGGATTTATATCTTTGAATTTAGGTTGGAAAACAAAAAAATGTATTGCTTTGGGCTGGATTCCCAGAACAACTAGTAGGACTACTAATTCCAGTTTACAGGCAAAAGAGAGCAGCAGGCTGTGGAGAGTCAGGGACAGATGGTACAGAGACAGGTGGCATAGGAGTGTGAGACAACACAACAGGGTACAATTTTAGATCTAGATTTGTATTGTGAATTATGCTGTCTGCAATGGCAAATTTTAGTTTAGTAGAAAGATTTGGTGCGTGTAGCATGCCAAAAGTTAAGCTAGTACAGTGCCAAATGTTTCATTTAAAAGCAAAAACATACAGTACGGAGGTACTGTAAATTGTATTTTATTCAGCAAATATAATAATAGTGAGTCACTCCACAAGTGATGAGCCTGATCCAACCCTGTAATCTTTTACATGGAATTGATTATTCCCTCTGAATTGCACCTAACCAACTAAGAATAAAGGCATCTTTTGACCCCCTCTACCACTGCTCTGACCTCAGGTTCAGCAAGTAAATGAGCCAATAGGCTTTTTCCTATATAGGATTGTTTATTTATTTTATGCATTACAGGTACTTATATAGCATCAACAATTTACGCAGGACCTTACATTTATATTGTACATTCACATCAGTCCCTAACCCTCAAGGAGCTTACAATCTAAGGTCCCTATCTCACCTTTTATACATACACATACTAGGGCCAATTTAGACAGGAGTCAATTAACCTACCAGCATGTCTTTGGTGTGTGGGAGGAAACCCACACAAGCAAAGGGAGAATTACTTTATGGGTGCTCCACATCATCATACCATAGATGTCCTTGCCAGAAAAATCTTATATATTAGGTAAATGCCCATAGGTCTATCCTGTAGTGAACAGTTACATGTGTTCTGCAATGTGTAACTGAACTGGTAAGGAGTTTATATGAATCTATAGCCCATACACAAGTGAACTGGTTGACAGAGTGATTCTTCAGCAATCCTGGAAAAATCTGGTGAACTGATCCATTACTATTGTTGAATATTATGCTTTTAAATGAGTTGTTCTTTAACCTCCCTAGCGGTATGATTATTTCATATTTTTGGTGCTGAAAGCGGTACCATTATTTTGCATGGAAATATGTAGTTTTTTTATTGTAGGCTGTAATTTTTAGGAATAACTCACTGAAATCTGTCTGAACAAGATTCTAAATCATACATTTAATTCAATAATATAATCAAACCAAAAACACTGAAATTTGAAATATAGCGCCAAGTGCGCACATCGCTGAGCAAAGTCGCAAAATTGTTTTCAGTGTCCGATGACGAATTTCTCCACAAATCATTATCACTCAATTCTGCAAGTGGTTCTGATTTACTATCGCTGTTCTCTAGCTGATCTAAACCCGCTTTTGACCTAAAGGGACACTTTTTGGACGCCATGGACTTTTCTAAGTTTCCAGGCAGAAAGAACAATCAAAATGCAGACAGGGGACAGGACAAAGCACTAGGGACAAAATGTATGTGAAATGGGTTGAAACAGCAATGTTTTACTATGTAAAATCGTTTTGAAAAAAAAGACATTTTTTTGAAATTTTCAAATTTCCTGCCGCCGGCGGCGCCCGTACGTCCTGACGTCACAGGGACCGGAACACAGGAGGCGGATGCCGGCATCAGCCAGAGGAGATGGCCGGGGGCGCTGCAGGGGACACATCGCGGGAGCCAAGGACAAGGTAAGTGCTGCAGGGACTCCCTATGCAGCGCCGCATGGTAAGCCCGAGTGTAGCTCGGGGTTACCGCTTTTGGTATAGACATTTTACCCCGAGCTACACTCGGAATACCGTTAGGGGGGTTAAAGCACTGTTCAACAGGTAAAAGGTTTTGGGCATAAAATTAGCTAATCTTACATAATTTTGGGGTGCTGACAACGAAAATGACCCTAAAAAATGTTGATTGGCTCTAGTTTCCATGATATATTCACCCATCTAATGACGTAAGCCATTCAAAATTATGATGCAACTTCAGCTGCATATTGCGCAATTGATACTGGTGACCAATAGAAAATTGCATGTATACTGAGATGATGCAATATTAGCCTTTAATTGCATCACTTCACTGCATAAAAGCTGCAGTATCTGTAGCTGATTGTAGTTCGACAGCGTCTTTACAATTCGTTTTATGCTTATATAGGCTACTCAGTAATGCCTCAAACTTGTGTGAATAAAGCAGATAATTTCTGCTATATCTGCGGTGAAATAACTTTTATCTCACAAAAAAGGAGGATAACAGGAATGATTAAGAAAGCCTACAACTTGTATTTTGGCTGCAAGATAGGAGACCAGGACAAGAGCTGGGCACCACATATATGCTGCAATTCTTGTGGGACGGCACTGGAGCAATGGTTGAATGGAAAAAAGGCATCTATGCCTTTCGCTGTGCCAATGATTTGGAGAGAGCCAACAGATCATGTTAGTAATTGTTACTTTTGTATGGTGCCTCCAATTGTAAAAGGGCTAAATAAGAAGAAAAAGTTATCTGTGCACTATCCAAATATTCCATCGGCAATACGTCCAGTTCCTCATGGAGAGGGGCTACCAATTCCTAAAGCACCAGAATCCTTCGTGGTTGAGTCAAGTGAGGAAGAACCTGAAGCGTGTAGTCACGTGCAGTTGTAAGAGATAGCCCTTTCCTCGAATACAAGAGAAAAGCCAAGAGAAGCAAAACCGACACAAACTGAAGACAAAACTAGTGAGAATCCTAAGTATTAAAATGATTCAACTTAGCTTATGGCTATAATTTTTCTTGGTAATCCTATGCAATATATTATGCCATTTAGGCTTTGTTATGTAGTCAATATCACTTGCTTTATATTTGTGGAAAGACATCTATCTATATAATTATTGTGCATTATGTAGTCATTACGCCTATAGTAGAAAACTTTCCGTTTACAGAAAAACTAGAGCCAATTGACAAATTTCATTGTTATATTTGAACTCAGAATGTGAAATTCATTAAGAAATGGATCCTTTTGTTTCCAAAACTGGCAAAAAATAAAAATTTGTTGAACAGTGAAAGCAGATCTTACATTACAACTTAAAGATTAAAGAAGAAACTCTGGGATAGGCAGAACAATCACCCATTACCACACCCCCTACACAAAACTCTAAACAGTTAATAACATTTAGTAAATCCTTACCATTTAGGAGAAAAGTCTAACTAAATTTTAATGACCTCATTTCTGTAATTCAAAAGATAACAGCATCTGCTCTACCAAGGAGGAGGTGTAACAGTGCGGATTACATGTTCTCTCCTCTCTTTGCAAAAAAAAGGAAACTACAGTTCCCATCAACCACAGGGAATTGTAGTGAATGTGGGTGGGTACGCCAGCCCTGTACAAGTTGAATGTGCCTGAGAGTCTTGGTCCATGCCAAGACCAGTGGCCGGGAGAATAGCAGGCCACAGGTCTTACAAACAGGAAACCAAAGAAAATTAACAGTTTGATTTGAAAATGAATATGCTAATTCAGAGCAACAACTGAGTGAACCAGAAGATGGATGACATATTCAGTGAAGGTAGGAAATCAGCAACAAGGACAACTAAAACAGTTTTTACTCAGAGTTTTGCTTTAGGCAAAAAGACATAATGAAGTCAGTCAATTGCATTAACACATCAGTTTTAATTTTGAGTCCCCTGTAACATAGTTGTACCTGTTTATCCTGCCAGTAGTTCTGTAATTTGTCCCCTTCCTTTAAATTGGTGACACGCTATTCATTTTGCAATGAAATCACTGCAGCATTGTCACCCAGGACAGTTTCAGATGGACTTTAAATAGTCAGCAACAAATAAAAGCCCAGTTCAAGCTAACACTTTCTAAACAGATACTGCAATAGTTTTTTTTTCTTCAGACAAAAGGTTTATAGCAGTATTGAACCGAAAAGCAAACATTTGTTATATTACAGCTTACCAATTCTTAGATGTGATGGATGTATTTGTTTTCTTTTTTAGGCTTTCTTTCTTCCATTTTCATATGATCTGGTGATCCAGCCAGCAAGTCTGTTGTGTTTCAAAAGCATAATCTTTCCAGCAGAATGTATCACTTTACATGGATGAGACAAACCATTTAACACTGGCAGGGGTTCATAAAATGTTCAGATTGTACTTATTCATGTAAAACCTTTATCCCAAAAGGAAAAAAATTGTTTGCTGTAACTGATAATAAAATAATGATAGCTGCAGTCTTGCTTCAATTTATTATTGTATTTAAATCTGCTAATAATTAATGTTACCCTCTCCCAGACTGACAATGCTGCTGTCCAATGGTGCCTCCTGTGCTCATTCCTCCAGAGTTGTGTCTCACTAATACAGGAGGTGTATTAACAGGTGAAAACCAAATGAAAACTCATAAGTACCAAGAATGTGATTCCTTCTCATGCAATACACCACCACGTACATACAGCGCTTGTGGTTAAGATGGCTGCTGCTTAACCACAAGCGCTGCATGTATCTGGTGCCGGTCCTTAGGCACATATACATGTGAGTGTGGTGTTATTGTTAGGTTTTATATGATTTAACAAAGTCAGCTGCTTTGCACAATAAATCTTTTCCCTGATACTGTTTTTTGAGTGGCTGTGTATTGCACGGGAAGGAATTGCATTCCCGGTACATATTATTATTATTATTATACAGTATTTATATAGCGCCAAAAAGTTTGCTCAGCACTGTACAATATAGTGGGGGACAGTACATGAGACAATACAGTAACAAAACAATACACAAGGGGTTCGAGGGCCCTGCTCCTTAGAGCTTACAATCTAGGAGGGAGGGGATAGTGGTACAGGAGGGAATGGCTGTGGGGGATGGAGTGGTAGGAGGAGTGGAGGAAATCGGCTGTTAGGTGAGGGTGGCGTAGGCTTCCCTGAAGAGATGGGTTTTCAGGGTGCGCCTAAAGGTGAGGAGGGTAGGTGACAGTATGATGGATTGGGGTAGTGAGTTCCAGAGGATGGGGGAAGACCTGGAGAAGTTCTGGAGTCGGGCATGGGAGGAGGAGACCAGGGAGCTAGAGAGTAGGAGGTCTTGTGAGGAGCGAAGAGTACGTGTAGGGTGGTATTTGGATATCAGGTCAGTGAGGTAGTTTGGGGCAGTATTATGAATAGCTTTGTATGTCAGTGTTAGAAGTTTGAATTTTATGCATTGGGCAATCGGAAGCCAGTGGAGGGAATGACAGGGGTGGTGTCGGATATGGAGTGGTTGTTAAGGTGGGTAAGTCTGGCTGCAGTGTTCAGGATAGACTGAAGCGGGGATAGTCTGTGATGAGGTAATCCGGTGAGGAGGGAGTTGCAGTAGTCGAGTCATGAGATAATAAGGGAGTGAATGAGTTGTTTAGTAGTGTCTGGGGTTAGGAACGAACGTATTTTGGAGATGTTGCGGAGGTGGAGCCTGCATGAATTTGCCAGTGATTGGACATGGGGCTGGAAGGACAGATTGGAGTCTAGAGTGACACCTAGAACTTTGGCTTGCGGGGTGCGACTTATGATGGCGTTATTGGTCGTGATGGAGTGGTTGGGGGGGGGGGCGCAGGCTGAGGGGAAGACTAGGAGCTCAGTTTTGGAAAGGTTTAGTTTGAGGAAGTGGAGTGACATCCAATCTGATATGTCGTTCAGCAGGCGAGTGATTCAGGCGGAGACTGAAGGCGTGAGGTGAGGGGTGGAGAGGTAGATTTGCATGTCGTCGGCATAGAGGTGGTAGTTGAAGCCGTGGGAATGTATCAGTTGGCCAAAGGAGGAGGTGTAGATGGAGAAGAGAAGGGGCCCAAGGACAGAGCCTTGGGGGACCCCAACAGAGAGGGGGAGGTGGCAGCGTTATAGGTAACACTGAAGGAGCGCTGGGATAGATAGGAGGAGAGCCAGGAGAGAGTGGAGTCTGTGAGGCAAAGGGAGTATAGTTTTTTAAGGAGGAGAGGGTGGTCGACTGTGTCGAAGGCCGCGGAGAGGTCGAGGAGTAGGAGCACTGAGTAGTGACCATTAGCGTTGGCCCGAGTAGGGCGGTTTCGGTGGAGTGTAGGGGATGGAAGCCAGACGGTAGGGGATCAAGGAGGTTGTTGTCGTTGACGTGGGAGCTTAAGTGATTATAGACTAAGCACTCGAGGAGTTTGGATGTAAATGGCAGCAGGGAGATGGGTCTAATGTTGTTCAGGTCGGTGGGGTCCAGGGAGGGTTTTTTGAGTATGGGAGTGATGTGCGCGTGCTTTAGGGGGGAGAGGAATGTGCCAGTAGAGAGGGAGAGATTGAAGATGTAAGTGAGGGAGTGTAGGATGGAGGAGGAGGGTGACCGTAGGAGTTGTGTGGGGACAGGGTCAAGGGGGCAGGTGGTGAGGCGGGCTTCGGAGAAGACCTTAGTGACCTCTTCAGTGGTAGCAAGGTCGAAGGAGTGGAGTGTTGGGGGGGTTTTAGTGTGCAGTATGTTAGGTAGGGTGGGGGTCTGGGCAGTTGCGAGGTCAGAGGAGGGGAGTGTTGAGGCGGTTATCATGGGAGGGAGGCTAGGTGGGGTGGAAGTCTGAGCATTGGCGATGTCCCTACGAATTGCGTCGATCTTGTTTTGGAAGTGGTTGGCAATCTCGTGTGCGGTGAGTGAGGTACTGGTTGGAGGTGGGGGGGGGAGAGAGTAGGGAGTTAAAAGTAGAGAAGAGCTGGTGAGGACTAGAGGAGAGGGTATTGATGAGGGTTATGAAGTAGGCTTGTTTGGCATCGTGGAGGAAGGAGGTGTAGGTGAGGAAGACAGATTTGTATAGGATATAATGCTTGTTGGGATCTGGTTTTGCGCCATAGTCGCTCCAGCGCACGACTGCGTTGTTTAAGATTTTTGGTGTGGTCGTTCTGCCAGGGTTGAAGCGGTCAGGGTCTAATGCTACGTGTGGTTAGGGGTGCTAAGGAGTCTAGGGCGGCTGACAGCGAGTTGTTATAAGCAGTAGTGGCCAGGTCAGGGCAGGACAGTGGAAGGATACTGTCGTAGAGTCGGTCAGCTGCAGAGTGGAGAGGAGAAACTAACTCTTCTGCGCTCTGAGACCCAGGTGGGTGGCGAACAGATGGAACCAGAACTGGAAAATTCAACCACCAGTGCATATAGGGTTGTGCAGCTCCAAACAAGCCTAGGGAAGCCCGACCAGTTCTGCAAAGCGAAACAAAAACGAAAAGCGCACCAACCTTGCACATTACCTCAGTAACCAAAATTTATTAAATACAAAATGATACTCACAAACTGTCAGGAATGGACTTGCCAATAGTGGTGGGACTCACCTGCCTTGTGGGCTGCAGTACCAGGGCTGGCCAGCGGGTGCTCTCAACAACCAGAGGTTCACTTCGGCAATTAGCCATCACCTGGGGCTGATTGTAGGTGGTGTATTTAAGGGATGGCCAGACCTGCAGTCTGTGCTTTGGTGTGTGTTTTTCCATGGGCCCCTGTATCTTGTAACCTGCATTCCTGTTCCTGTTTCTGCCTGGCTTGTTGCCGACCCTGCCTGATCCTGACCTCTGCTGACTTCTCCTGTTTGATCCCTGGCTTGTGACCCTGACCATTCTCTCCGCCTGCTCCTCCTGTACCTACCTGCCCGATAGTTATCGACCCGGCCTGCCTGACTACATTGTGCTCTATATGTGTATGTACCTGTGTATCTATATCAGTTTAGGTTTGGGTTTGTTTCACCTTGTTGTATGTATTTGTGTTAGCTTGGGGTTTGGTGCACTGCGTTTATATTTGTATTGTTAGTCTTAATAAATTGTCTTATTTATACCATATCTGAAGCTTGCGTTTCCCTGTGTCAGTCCACACACTTCTGGTCACACCCGCATCCCTGACACAAACAGCGAAATAATTCAGGCATGTAAGTCCTCAGAGGAACTTGAAAGGTAGGAAGCCCACGCTTCCATCATAGGGGTAGACACTCAGAGTACAGCTGCCGTGTTTCGAAGGGCATCCCTGATCTGATGAAGAAGGGATGCCCTTTGAAACGCTTCAGCTGTACTCTGAGTGTCTACCCCTATGATGGAACTCGCGCAGGCTTCCTACCTTTCAAGTTCCTCTGAGGACTTACATGCCTGAATTATTTCGCTGTTTGTGAGTATCATTTTGTATTTAATACATTTTGGTTACTGAAGTAATGCGCAAGGTTGGTGCGCTTCTTGTTTTTGTATCGCTTTGCAGAGTGGAGAAGGGCAGGGTTCAGGTTGCGGAGGTTACGGCTGGTGATGGTTTGACGTTTGGGGGGGAGGTGTTTGAGGATGGGGAGACAGAGAATGTAATGAGGTTGTGGTCAGAGAGAGGGAAAGGGGTGTTTGTGAGGTAGTGGGGGGTGCAGAGATGGAAGAAAACAAGGTCTAGGGTGTTCCCGTCGGAGTGGGTGGAGGACTGTGTACACTGTGTGAGTGCAAAAGAAGAGGTTAGGTGGAGGAGTTGGGATGTAGCTGGGTTATTGACATTGATAGGGATATTGAAGTCTCCAAGGATGATGGAGGGTCGCTCTGAGGAGAGGAAGAAGGGTAACCATGTGGAGAAATCGTCGAGGAAGCGGGATACGGGTCCAGGAGGCCGATAGATTACTGCAATCCTCAGAGGGGTAGGAGAGAATAGCTGGATGCAGTGGGCCTCAAAGGAGGAGAAGGATAGAGAGGGAGGGTTTGGGAGGACCTGGAAGGTGCTCAGCGGTGACAAGAGCATGCCGACCCCACCACCTCTACGACTGGGTGAATGGGTCCAGACAAGACCTCCATAGGAGAGTGCCGCAGGGGAGGTGGAGTCAGTGGCTTGGATCCAGGTTTCGGTGATCGCTAAGAGGCTGAGGGAGCAGGAGATAAAGAGGTCATGGATGGCTGTGATGTCAAGTTGCTGACAAGAAACACAGTGGGTCCAACAAAAAAAAGCGCAGAAAAACCTATCTAGTAACAGAAGGTCCATCCATTGTGGTGAGTGCAAATCCATGTGGGGTCACCTGGAGCACCTGGAAGTGGTCACCTGTTTTTTCTGTTACTAATGGCCCCAGCACCTGTTCACCTATCTTTTGGTTTTCAAGCAGTTATCATTTGAATGGGACTTCCTGATACATCAGACATTATTTGTACTTTCTGGTGTTGTTCTTTTATTTTATTTCTTTTTTGCATTTTTACATGCGCCAAATTGTTTAGTAATTTGAATTCACATTTTTTTGGCAGCGCAGTCTATATACACTTTTATAAGGGCTCACTAATGTGGAAGTTAGACATATTTTGAAGACTGCAGCAGCCATAATCACATTCATCTGTGTTTCCTTTTTGGTTTCTTTTGGTTTTGCCTGGTGTGCAGTTTTCATTCTTATTTAATGACCACTGATGGCATCTATAACTGCTGGCAGTGAACGCATGAACAAAATCCGACAGGCTGGCTGTACTAAAGTCAACATGGATCAACTTCAGTACAACCAGCTTGCCCATACATGGATCAAATCTTGGCCGATCCCTGTTCAACCAGCCAAGATTCGATCCATCTATTGCCCTATACACACGATAAGAAAATCGTACGAAAAATTTCACGGAATCACTGATCGAACGATTTTCTCTTCATTGATGAGCAGGATGTTTTAACCGATAACGATATTGTGAACTAAAATTCCGGTTGAACAACAGTAAAAAATGTTGTCGTTTCGCATACGAACGACCAATTTGCTATGCGGTGGTGACGGTCGTACGAAAAAATCTATCAAGCACAATCATGCATGAGCGGAAACAGAAGATGACCGGGATGTTTATGTCCAAGGAATCTTCGTAAACATGAACGAAAAATCCAAATGTTAAAAGTGGATTGGCCTAATGAGATAATGAAACCAGAATTATGCATATTATATTTTTATATATCACTATTTATGTATATAGGTAATGTTATAAACTATATTATACTCATTGCTGTTAATTGTTGTGTATATCGCTCATTCTGGCCGGAAGGGCGTGGCTACAAGGTCACACGCACACTGCATCACTTCCACTTGTAAGGAAGACGCCAACACTATGTATTGCCCGATGAACGATTGTTTTAGATTGGTTAATGTGGGCCACGATTTTCGACCAACAAACAAACGCCTCTCGGTCGTTGGATGACCGATCGGTCGACTTTCTAATCGTGTATTCCCACCTTAAGGCTGGCTTTAGTCCTAAATTGACATAGCTGCTTCTGTTGCTGAAACACTCTCACCGTGAGATGCAGTGTCTGGGGAGGGGGGATTGTCTCAGTCTGGGAAGTCAAAGGAAGTTTTTGGTTTACTTTGTGAAGCTTGTACATAAAATATAACTGGGTTTGTTACTTGTTTAGACTACCATACAGAAGCCTTTAGTTATACTTTGTGTTGTTTATGAAAGTTTCATTTATTTTTCTGACATTGGTAATAATTCAAACCTGATCATAGCATATTTAAATTGTCCCAAAATATCTCATAACCGCTGTTATATCTTACCAGCACGTCATATGAAATATATCACAATTCAAGCCATATGATCCCTTATCTAGTTTTATCGACAGTTTTATCACAAGGAATAACTAACAGTGAACTCTTCCAGACAAGATTTCTTTTCCTGTTATCATCACACCTATTTTATATTTAATTCATTACTCTCTAACATTGATTTCTCTGCTGGAGGAGTAACATGAAAAATGTCTTAAATAAAGAGTATATTAAAAAAGTCTACAACTCCTAATGATAGCATCTGTTTCCAATGTTAAATTTAGCCGCTAATTCTCTACCATCTCAGTGCCAGGACGAGTGCTGGGTACTAGCTGGAGGATGTACAAATTCAGCTGAAGTGAGATGTAAATTTATGCCTAGTCACACAGCACAAGAAAATGAATAATTGAACAGTCAGGTATGTTTTCATTTTATTTAGTAACCATCAGAATTACAGCAGAACTCAAGATTTTTATAGATGAAAAAAATGAAGCTCTTTTTCCCTCATGAAAATATTTTTCAATAGCAAACGCAATCGTAATTCAAAATTGATGCAACCTTTTTCAAAAGGGAACATCACATGTGATTATACGGCAAAAACAGTGATGGCTCCAATAGGTTGACATCTAAATGATTGAATTCATGATGATATTGTGCATTATACTGTATCTATCAGGGCAAGGTGCAGCATTTTATTAACACTGGCATAATTTTCATGCTTACACTAGAAGATGATACAGGATAAAGCTGCCTGCTTGCAAACTAAATCAGAGAATTTGATGGAACCAAACCCAGCAGGGGATTATGTAGTGCTGCAAGGAGATCAATAATAAATGAAGCAGCAATGGACAGGATATACTTGAGTCATTTCGCTTGTTTGTTTTTGTCAAAAACAAAATGGTACTCGTACATTTTTTTCATTAATGTCATAGGGTTAAGAAAGGTCTGTCAAGACAGTAAAGAGGGTACATTTACCTTGACACTTGCAAGGGTTCCTTCTTAGCTCTCAAGTACCATCAAACACTTGTGTATCTGTTTCCTCTTGCTCCTATAGTCTTCTCTACAAACCTATAGTATATAACTAAATTGCTATTTTTACACAGCTTGGGATGGATAAAGCCTCAATTCCTAGGTCCACCTAATAACCAGACCTCATTAGTTAGTCAACTGACAACAGGCCTTTTTAGATGTGAGCAGACAGATGCCAGAGGCTCTTTTTCTCTCCCACACTCTCAGCTGTGGGAGTCTGCTGCTGGGTAAAAAGGCTGACTGCTGACAGAACACTAAAAAGGTGCTGCCTGTTTGTTTTGAGGAACCCTGTTAGTGAGGAACTGATATAGGTTTCTTAGTGGCTTAAATATTTAGTTTTTTTAAGCTATAGTATGGTTACTATTCGTCTCCATCTACTGGGGACAGTCCCATTTTGAAAGGTCTATTCCTGGGAAACAAATGTCCCCGGCATTAGTGAATCCATGTCAATCAAACAAAGGTAGTGGCTCCCCACCTTGCGTTTTTTCCCTTGCAGCTCCAATGGGGACATCACCTGGAACCTTATAGTAGAAGATGCCACACACCAACCCCCACTCCTCAACTTGGGGATCTGATAATATGGCAGAGGGGTGGGGCTTTATGCTCAGTGTTTAGATTGTGCCAGGTGTAGAAATGGCTGCTGAACTTTGAGGCATGATGTAGGGATGACAGCAGTCAGATGGATGAAGATGGGCTCAGAGCATGGGTCTCCACTTAATGTAGGGGACTTCTTGCCAATCACTGGCCACCACCATCAATTGCCAACACTGAAACATGGGGCTTGAGGAGGTGAGGGAAAGAAACCACATCGCATGACGCAACTTTCTACTGATCCCATAATTCTATATTACATGTTACTAAGCCCTGCCCTCTGCGTAGCTTAACAATGACCGCTTGACTCTACTTAGTCACTTACTCCTGGCCCTTGAACTATACTACATTACTTACCACTACTGACCTCTGAATTCTTCATTACTTTCTACTGACCCCTGAACTCTGCTACATTGCTTACTCCTGAACCCAGAACTGTGTAACTTACTCCTGATCCCAGAATTTGTGTTCCTTACTATTGACCCCAGAGCCCTGCTGTGTACCTTACCATCGATCCCTGAGTTCTGCTGCATTACATACTCCCTGCACTTTTGTATGTTACACACTCCTGACCCCTACACACTGCACTGCATGCTCCTGACCCCTGAACTCATGCAGTACATACTCTTGACCTTTGAATGCACTTTTGACCCTTGCACTTGACCCAAAGAAGAGTAGGCTCAAGTTTAATTTAACCATACCCCTTTAAGCCACACACGTCAGTTGCATCATTCCTCTCCTCAGAGCACCCAAATTGGGGGCTTGATTTTGTGGGTCTGGTAAAAAGTTGACATGGTCAGTAAGGTGTAAGATATCCCTAAATTTAATTTGAAAGTCTGGAACCTTAATATGGGTCCAATTTGTGCAAGGTAGCAGCCCCTGTGTGTCTGTGATTTCTAATGTTCAGAATGAAAAGGCTTAGTCCAACTTTTGTACTACTTTTGCAAATGGTAGTAACTGCAGCAACATTGCTCTAATGATCAATATGCATTTACTAATTTTAGTCATGAGACCTGCAGAGTATTGTACATGTGATCAGTGCATTGTGGGTGCAATTCAAAGTCTCTTTATTATCTCATTTCTCAGGTCCATATGGAGGTGTGGACCTGCTGGAGGAAGTGCACCTTAAACTACAGGGAGAGGGAAGAGAGATCAGTAGCATGCTCTGCATTGTTCTTCTGCCATGGTGGCAGATGGGATTTATAGTATGTAATGTAAATGATCCCAGATTTGGGTGATGCTTTTATGTGAGCAAAGTCATACACTGTCATACTAAATGACTATCTCTACAACTATCTGGTGGAAGTTGATTGATTTAAGTGGGAGAGGCTGTTTGGGTTCTGCAGATGCTGTATTCAACATTCTTCATGTGTACCCTAAATATGGGTCTAAACTTGGTCTTAAAGTCGGACTTAATCTTCAAAGGATTTATAAGTATAGCGCCACCCCCACAGGGGCCACTAGATAATGCTTGTCCCCAGTGGTTGCTCTGAACTTGCAAGCTTCCTGGCACCTCCAACACTCTAGGTTCAGACATATTTCAACAGTATAGGATAATAATGCAAGAGACACAATAATAATGGGTTCAGGATATACAATCCTAGTTAACACATGAAAATAGACCACTGGTGAAATAGGAATAATTAGTTAGCAACATTTAACAAATGATACAGTCCTGAATAGTAACTATTAAACTGCAACACCAGCAGTAAGAAGGAGAATGAAAGGCTTGTTGACTTATCAGCTAGGCCACCTGCGTTGCAATGGGGATGCAGAGAATTATGGAAATGTATACTCCAACATAAATAGATATATGTATCTTAATTTGAATAATAATGACCTTAGAAGAGAAGAGATCCCTTTAACTAGAGATTGCAACTAGAGTCCTGTGATGTTTAAAGTTCCTGATATGGTGGTGTCAGTTGTCTTCTGCTAGCAATGGTGGGGCCCAAAAACAGTAGTGAATACTGGTAATTCATTGAAGTTAAACAGATGTGGTACTGCTCAAAACAAAGATCTGATACTGAGGTGCAAAGGTGTTTGCATGCAGTGTCTCTAGAGTATTGTCAGAAAGAGGTCAGGCATCCACCTGCTCACCAATCCAATGGATAACACGGCCTCCTAGCAACAAAGTTCTTATACAGGCTCTTGGCTGTTTGCAGGGATGTGCAGAGTTGCCACCTGATGGTCTGTCAGTGCAGCATGCATAAATGTCTATGTGAAGACTGGAGAGTGACAGTCACGATGCAAAGAAGCTGATGCAATCCTGGTGTGGTGAGTGGTGTCACTGCCATGCTGAACTGATGTGCAGAGTCCTGCAGCAGTAGGCACACAATCTGCCTCTGAAGGAGAATGGCAGTCCCCCTGTGTTCAGCTCTGAATTCTGCACCAAGAGAACTAGCCAGTTCCTTGCTGTAGAATATATCTGCTCTCCCAGCAACACTCTGGTTTCCCAGCTCTCTGGTGGCTGTAGTTCAATCAGCACTCAGAAATACAGTATGTATTGGCTATAGGACTACAGGTCTCAGGGACCTCTGCTGTCATAAGAACTGGATCCACTCTGCAAAAAGGAAGTCCAAGTACACTAGGGGCAAAAGGATTAATCATAATCTCATCTGTAAATGTCCCTGAAAGGCATAATGATACAGCCGGAACTTGACTACATAAGGACTTGTGTTCTTGCATTATTGGGCATGTTGGAAAACCTTGAGCACCACAACTTTACCTTTTGCCTTTGTTTTCCTCTATCAGTGAAACCAGAATAAATAGCTATTGTCCTTAAAATCACTTTTCACATTGAATCTGTATTAGGTTTGTGAATATTGAAAAGGGAGAAAGTTGGTGCAGTGTTTATAGGGTGATAATATAGACTGACGCCAAAATTTAGTGCAGCTGAATGCAGTGCAATTTTAAACAAATGCATTTACGCAAAATGTATATACAAAAGAGATAGTAAATGGCCTGAATCTGAGTGAAGCTAAGAGGAGGGCCAACATGACTGGGGGTGCAGGAAAGGCAGAGTATTAGTGGGGTGATTGTTCAGTAATGTATTGGGCTTATAGAATTGGAGGGGTTGAGGCATAGGGAGTGTCTTTTAGTGTGTAGAACGGAGGGAGCTCTTGTCAGAGCTCAGTTGGAGCTTGTGCCAACAGCAGACAGGTTTATTTTCTTTTCCCTGTTCTAATTTGACCCATGGATGATTTGGACAGCATGCTGTCACAGCTTAGGGCTATGGCCATGGACCGAGGGCTGGAATGGCTGCAAGACAGACTTTTGGATTTATTGTGGAAGTCAGGGCAGGGCTCTCCGGGGCCCTCTGCTAGTCGCCCACATGCTAGGAGGTCTAGGCTGCCTGAGCGCTTCAGTCCTGAGGCGACATCCAGGGTTCGGTGCCATTCTCAGAGCCCCTCCAGGGACTCTCCAACCCCTCCTGCTAAGCACAAGCCTGCTTAACCTGGTGTGCAAGTCGGGAGGAATCCCCATCTATGGCGGACCCACAGCGGGGGTGTTACACATGCCACCCCCCCGTCAGGGCTCTGTCCTCAGCAGAGGTGTCAGGAGACCTGGCACCCCTGCCAGAACCTTGCATGGCCACAGAAGTTCACATCGGCTCAAATTTGGCGCCAATCGGCCTTTATAAGGAAGCTCTGCACTACTCTCAGGTGCTGGTTGATCTCTGGCTACCTAGTACCTTCGTTCCCTTGCTATCCTGGTTTGTGATTTTCTGTTAATGGACCTCCTGGACCTGTCTGCTCTGTTTAACCCCGACCTAACCCCGGCTTGTCTAATGGATCTTCTCTCCTGCTCTCTGTGTATGACCTCGGCTATCCCTTTTGGTTACGTCTGCGCTGATCCCCGCCTGGCACCCGACCTTGGTCTATCCTGTGATCCTCTGTTCTCTGGAAGGCCTGCATAACTCGCACAGGCGCTCCCTGCCTGCAGACCCCATCTCAGCGCATCAGCCGTGCTCCTGGGTGGACCTTTAAAGAAGCACTCCCACAGGCAACCTGTGCTACTCTGGGCCTGACTCCTGCTGTCCCACCTTCAGGGGAGTCTGGAACTTAGCCGCAAGGGAAGCCCTCTCTCCATTGGCCTCTGTCACCAGGTATGTGATAGTATCAACCAGCCAATATGTCTGAGGCTGAGAGAGGTGCTTCTGCACTAAAGGCCCTATGCCAACAGATGACGGCTCTCACGCAAGCAGTTAAAGATCTGCAGGAAGGATACTTCCAGCTGGAAGGACGCCTTCATTCGCTTACTACTTCTGCGACTTCTGCAGACCAGAGTCCGTTGGTTAGTCCAAGCCCTATAGTCGCACCAGCCAGTACACCTCCTACCGCTACACCTGCTGTGGTACTACCGCCTCCAGAGCCCAGGGTCCCCATCCCTGAATGCTTCCTAGGGGACCAATGCAAATTCTGAGCCTTTATAAACGCCTGCGAGCTGTATTTCGCATTGCAACCAAGGACCTTCTCACTAGAGGCGGTGAAAGTAGGGTTCATCATCTCTCTTCTGTCTGACGAACCTCAATCATGGGCACACAGCCTACTGGAACAAAAGAACCCTGCACTCAACTCCGTGATCACATTTTTCGAAGCCATGGCAGCTCTCATTGATGCTCCCCAGAGGACCTCCACTGCTGAGTCCGCCCTCCATGTTTTACAACAAGGCCGATGGCCTGTGGAGGACTACATTGTGGAATTCCGCAAATGGTCAGCCGACACCGGGTGGAACGATACAGCACTAAAATACCAGTTCTGTCGGGGGGCCTGTCCTAATCCCTTAAGGACAAACTAGCTAGGGTGGAAACTCCCTCCTCCCTGGAGGACCTGATCCAGCTCGCTACCCAATTAGATCGACAGCACCAGGAAAGGTGTTCCGAACTTACCCAGTCCTTTCACCCTACGTGGGTTCTGCCAAAGTTTCCAAGACCAATGGCTCCTGTCCCTATTCCTCTGCCCATCGGCACCTCGGAAGCAGAACCCATGCAAATTGGCCTTCTCCGACCCGCTTTAATTCCAGAGGAAAGAGCACACAGATGGCAAGGCAACCTATGTCTTTACTGCAGGGCCATTTCTTATGCAACTGCCCTGTGCGACCAAGTAAGTCCAGCCAACCTCATCCCTCATATCTCCAGTTGTCCAGAACCCTAACCACCCATGTCATTCTACCCATGTCATTACAGATAGCTGGAAGGGAAGTCAAGTTGCGGGCAATCGTTGATTCAGGGGCCTGTAGCTGCTTCTTGGACATCAACCTTGCCAAGAACTTAGAAATTCCGCTGCTTCCTAAAAAAACAAAGGCTGGATGTATTAGTGGTAGACTGCACCACCCCTAGTTCAGGACCCGTTACTCAGGAAACCATTCCCATACTAGCGACAATAGATTCCAGCCACCAGGAATTCATCCGTTTCGATGTCCTTGGATCCCTTATGTTCCCAGCCATCCTAGGAATACCTTGGTTGCAAGCCCACAACCCAAAAATCGACTAGCCCAGGAAAGAAATTACTTTCCCATCGAGTTACTGCCTTCAACACTGCAGCAGCTCCACACCCTCAAATGTTCAGCCTACTTCAGATGCCAGTCAATCCATTCTCTCTGCCTTCCACAGTTTCTTGGACGTGTTCGATAAGAAAAAGGCCGACACTTTGCCTTCTCATCGATCCTATGACTGCCCTATTGAACTGCTTCCAGGGGCAGAAATACCGCTTGGATGAATTTTTTCATTGTCCGAACTGGAGCTGGAAGCCGTATGGCAATATATTGATGAGAACCTTGCCAAAGGATTCATCCTCCCTTCTTCCTCCCCTGCCTTGATCTTCTACCTGGACATCTTAATTTTCTCAAACTCTCTGGAAATCCACCGAGACCATGTTAAGAAGGTACTGACTACGCTGAGGACGCATGGCCTGTACGCTAAGGCAGAGAAGTACGAGTTTGAGAAATAGTCTATCCAGGTTCCTGGGGCTCGTCATCTCCACTGAAGGAATCTCCATGGATCCTCAGAAAATCTCCGCCATCTTGGAGTGGCCTGCACCTACTGACAAAAAAGGGGTCCAAAGATTTGTGGGCTTTGCCAACTTTTATTGGAAGTTTATCCAAGGCTTTTCAACCATTATTGCCCCGATTACTCAACTCACCCGCCAGCATGCATGTTTTTTCTGGAGCCTGGAAGCACAAATAGCCTTTGAGCAACTAAAGAAGCAATTTACATCGGCTCCTGTGTTACAACACCCAGAACCAACACTTCCCTTCATCCTGGAGGTGGACGCTTCGGAGGTGGCTACAGGAGCCGTGCTCTCGCAGCGCCAAGGTCCAAAGGCCCTGCTCCATCTGGTAGCCTTTTTTTCCAGGAAACTAAGCCAAGCGGAAAAGCACTATGACGTAGGCGATAGGGAACTTCTGGCGATCAAAACGGCCTTTGAAGAATGGAGGTATTTTGGAAGGAGCTAGTTACCCAATTATGATGTTCACAGATCATAAGGATCTAGAATATTTAAGATCTCCAGATTCAATTTTCATATAACCAAACACCCAGGAACCAAGAAAGGGAAGACAGAAGCTCTATCCCGTATGTTCCCAGATTCGGTTGAACCTTCGCCCCCCGACACCATCCTGTCTGCCCAAAATTGTTTGCTAATCCAACCCAGTCTAAGATTATCGATTGAACAGGCCTCGGCATGCTACACCAAACCCACACCAGACTCGTTAAGGAGGTAGAATGGCTTTCTGTGGCGCCAGGATAAGATCTTTGTACCTCAAGAGGTAAGATCCCAGGTTTTCAGAACATTCCACCACGACCATCAACTTGCTGGACACTTCGGGGCCCGTAAAACTATGGAACTAATCCAACGGTCCTTTTGGTGGCCTAACTTAAGTCAGGACTGCAGAGCCTAAGTAAAATCCTGCACGGTGTGCCTATGCAGCAAGGGAGACAAAACCAAGGCATGGGGGCTACTGAGACATCTGCCCATTCCTAATCACCCCTGGGAAATGATTGCAAGGGACTTCATTGTGGACTTGCCCCTCTGAGGGGTTTACTACCATCCTAGTGGTGACAGATAGGCTATCCAAAATGGCCCATTTCCTGCCAATGATAGGTACCCCGTCTGCGCCTGAGACAGCACATGCCTTTATCAAGGAGATTGTGAGGCTTCACAGACTACCCAGCAATATTGTTTCTGACCAAGGGGTGCAATTTACCTCCAGGTTCTGGAGAGCCCTGTGCAAAACCCTGAAAGTGGAACTCTGCCTATCATCTGCTTACCACCCTCAAAGTAATGGCCAAACAGAGCGGACGAACCAAACTTTAGAACAATATCTTCGATGTTTCTCCACTGAATCCCAGGATGACTGGACGTCCCTGCTTCTGTTGGCAGAATTTGCCTACAACAATTCTATCAATTCTGCTACGAATCAGTTGCCATTCTGGGCTAATTATGGATTCCACTCTTCCTGCCTTCCGGATACAATACTCGAAGCCTCAGTACTAGGGGCGGACTGACAACTCATGGGGCCCCCAGGCAATAGAGGATCATGGGGCCCCTGTGTCCTTGCCCAAACTCTAAAAAGCCTATGAAAAAGGTACCAGGGGCATCTCATGGGGCCCCCTACTGAGCCCAGGCCCTCGGGCAGTGCCCAAGTTTCCAAATGGTCAGTCTGCCCCTGCTCAGTACCCGCAGTACAGGACAGACTTATCAGGAAACAGGACAACTATCGAGCTCTCCAAGAGTCCATACAATGATCGCAAACAGACTATAAAAAGTACTATGACAAGAAACGAAAGGGAAATCCTGCTCTAAAGGTCGGAGACAAGGTTTGGTTATCAACAGCCAACTTACATCTTCCTTGCCCATTACGAAAATTGGGTCCAAGATACATTGGCCCCTTCCAAATCAAATGAGAAATCAACCCAGTAGCATATGAACTATCCCTTCCCGAATCATACAGGATTCATCCAGTCTTCCATGGCTCCCTGCTCAAGCCAGCTGTTCATGACCCGATAAAATAAACTTATATATAAATATATATATAAAATCGAGCGCAGTATGAGGATGTAGATAGGGTAGCTGCTGGCACTGAAAGGCACCTCGTGAACCTCCAGAGTAATGGTAAAATATGAAAGTGCAGCGCTAACTTAAACCATGATTACACATAAGATAGATCCCATATGAATGTGGATCGGCAAAAAAGACGGCGTCAGTTCATCAGATGTACTAAATACGTATACAGTCTCCAACACTTGAAGAGCTAGATGTCATCGGTTCCAGGAGAAGCTGTATCACGGATCCAGGGATGTCACTGCAGATGTGTTCTTGTTAGGCACAATCCCAGGACCTAAAGCCTGTAAATCCAGTAAATCCTGGGATTGTGCCTAACAAGAACACATCTGCAGTGACATCCCTGGATCCGTGATACAGCTTCTCCTGGAACCGATGACATCTAGTGGTCACCCTACAGACAACACCCACCTGATCCATCAACACAGTGGCTGGACACAGCTTCCATCCGGACAGATGACATCTAGTGGTCACCCTACAGATGACACCGCCTTGCTCCAGTGATACAGTGGCTGAGTACCAGGGACAGGTCTTAAATGTCCCATGCGCTTTAACTTGCGCTATCTGGTCAGTGCATTACTTGGCTTTTCTTTATCATTGCTGATATCTACTATCCCTGGCTCTTCAAGTGTTGGAGACTGTATACGTATTTAGTACATCTGATGAACTGACGCCGTCTTTTTTGCCGATCCACATTCATATGGGATCTATCTTATGTGTAATCATGGTTTAAGTTAGCGCTGCACTTTCATATTTTACCACAGCTGTTCATGACCCATTTCCAGGAAGACTGGAACCACCTCCACCGCAAATAACAGTTGGGGAGGAGGCAGAATACAAGGTAGAATCAATCCTGGACTGCAGGAAACGGGGAAGACAAATCCAATTCCTGGTTAAATTGAAGGGGTTCTACCTGAAGAAAGCTCTTGAGAACCAAAGGACAACGTGCATGCCCCCAGACTTCTCCAAGAATTCTATTCCAAATACCCAGACAAGGCGACCCAAGTAGGCATCCAGAGACTGTCCTTTGGGGGGGGGCACTGTCAGGGCTCTGTCCTCGGCAGAGGTGTTAGGAGACCTGGCACCTCTGCCAGTACCTTGCATGGCCGCAGAAGTTCACATTGGCTCAAATTTGGCGCCAAACAGCCTTTATAAGGAAGCCCTGCACTACTCTCAGGTGCTGGTTGATCTCTGGCTCCCTAGTACCTTTGTTCCCTTGCTATCCTGACTTGTGATTTCCTGTTAATGACTCAGTTTGCTCCTGGACCTGTCTGCTCTGTTTAACTTTGACCTAACCCCGGCTTGTCTAATGGATCTTCTCTCCTGCTCTCTGTGTATGACCTCAGCTATCCCTTTTGACTACGTCTGCTCTGATCCCCATCTGGCACTCGACCTTGGTTTGAACTGGTTATCCTGTGATCCTCTGTTCTCTGGAAGACCTGCATACCTCGTACAGGTGCTCCCTGCCTGCAGACCCCCCCTGCCTTCTCACTGAGGACGATGCGGCCAGCTCAGCAGACTTCACACCTGTTATCTGTGTGGCTCAGTGTGGGAGAGAACGAGTGGCGGGTGCAAGCCTGATACCTGGTGCAGGGTCCACAGTGCAGGAAGCAGAGGTCCATCACCAGTGTCCCGTTGGCAGGGGACTGGCACCATGGAGAGAAGGATCCGACTGGCAGCTTGTGCAGCTTTCTCTGCTCCTCATAGTGCCTGGCGTGGGAGCAGGAGAGCTTCAGAAAGGCAGGTAGTGCTGGCGTCATCAGTGGGTGCCTGCGGGGCTCTGTGGCTGTGAGTGGCAGTGGTGAGCCTGCAGGTAGAGATGAGCGAAGTATTCAAAAATTCGATTCGGCTGATTCGGCGAATTCGCGGAATAAATTCGATTCGAGTCGAATATATTCGCTGCGAATTTAACTTATAAAAAGGGTGTTTCTAGGCTTCAGAGAGCCTTTATATTAGTGCAGAACACTGTACCTTTAATTTAAATGCCCTTGGAATCTGCTGGGGAAGAGAAATAATACTGTCAGTCAGTATGACATGCAGATGAGTGCCGTCGATCTTAGAATCACCGCACACTTCACTCATTTGGGCAGTCACGGGGCCAAAACCAGAGTGTGGAGCCACAGTGTGGCGGTGGAGGCAGCAGCAATGGGAGGCCATACAGCACCCTATGAAAAAATGGCACCCACCAGCAGTGTGAGGAGACCTGAAAGTGGCACATGGCAGAGTGTGGCGATGGAGACAGCAGCAATGGGAGGCCGTACAGGGACCCATGACACACTCTGGACCTGGCAGCAGCATGAGGAGGCGGTACAGGGGCCCATGACAGATTACGGGCCTGGCAGCAGCATGAGGAGTCGGTACGGGGGCCCATGGCAGATTACGGGCCTGGCAGCAGCAATGGGAGGCCGTACAGGGACCCATGACACACTCTGGACCTGGCAGCAGCATGAGGAGGCGGTACAGGGGCCCATGACAGATTACGGGCCTGGCAGCAGCATGAGGAGTCGGTACGGGGGCCCATGGCAGATTACGGGCCTGGCAGCAGCAATGGGAGGCCCGTAATCTGCCAGCACCCTATGACAAAATGGAACCCACCAGCAGTGTGAGGAGACCTGAAAGTGGCACATGGCAGAGTGTGGCGATGGAGACAGCAGCAATGGGAGGCCGTACAGGGACCCATGACACACTCTGGACCTGGCAGCAGCATGAGGAGGCGGTACAGGGGCCCATGACAGATTACGGGCCTGGCAGCAGCATGAGGAGTCGGTACGGGGGCCCATGGCAGATTACGGGCCTGGCAGCAGCAATGGGAGGCCCGTAATCTGCCAGCACCCTATGACAAAATGGAACCCACCAGCAGTGTGAGGAGACCTGAAAGTGGCACATGGCAGAGTGTGGCGATGGAGACAGCAGCAATGGGAGGCCGTACAGGGACCCATGACACACTCTGGACCTGGCAGCAGCATGAGGAGGCGGTACAGGGGCCCATGACAGATTACGGGCCTGGCAGCAGCATGAGGAGTCGGTACGGGGGCCCATGGCAGATTACGGGCCTGGCAGCAGCAATGGGAGGCCGTACAGGGACCCATGACACACTCTGGACCTGGCAGCAGCATGAGGAGGCGGTACAGAGGCCCATGACATATTACGGGCCTGGCAGCAGCATGAGGAGTCGGCACGGGGGCCCATGGCAGATTACGGGCCTGGCAGCAGCAATGGGAAGCCCGTAATCTGCCAGCACCCTATGACAAAATGGAACCCACCAGCAGTGTGAGGAGACCTGAAAGTGGCACATGGCAGAGTGTGGCGATGGAGACAGCAGCAATGGGAGGCCGTACAGGGACCCATGACACACTCTGGACCTGGCAGCAGCATGAGGAGGCGGTACAGGGGCCCATGACAGATTACGGGCCTGGCAGCAGCATGAGGAGTCGGTACGGGGGCCCATGGCAGATTACGGGCCTGGCAGCAGCAATGGGAGGCCATACAGCACCCTATGACAAAATGGAACCCACCAGCAGTGTGAGGAGACCTGAAAGTGGCACATGGCAGAGTGTGGCGATGGAGACAGCAGCAATGGGAGGCCGTACAGGGACCCATGACACACTCTGGACATGGCAGCAGCATGAGGAGGCGGTACAGGGGCCCATGACAGATTACGGGCCTGGCAGCAGCATGAGGAGTCGGTACGGGGGCCCATGGCAGATTACGGGCCTGGCAGCAGCAATGGGAGGCCATACAGCACCCTATGACAAAATGGAACCCACCAGCAGTGTGAGGAGACCTGAAAGTGGCACATGGCAGAGTGTGGCAATGGAGACAGCAGCAATGGGAGGCCGTACAGGGACCCATGACACACTCTGGACCTGGCAGCAGCATGAGGAGGCGGTACAGGGGCCCATGACAGATTACGGGCCTGGCAGCAGCATGAGGAGTCGGTACGGGGGCCCATGGCAGATTACGGGCCTGGCAGCAGCAATGGGAGGCCCGTAATCTGCCAGCACCCTATGACAAAATGGAACCCACCAGCAGTGTGAGGAGACCTGAAAGTGGCACATGGCAGAGTGTGGCGATGGAGACAGCAGCAATGGGAGGCCGTACAGGGACCCATGACACATTCTGGACCTGGCAGCAGCAAGAGGAGGCGGTACAGGGGCCCATGGCAGAGTGGCGAAGCGTAAGCAGCTTAAATTGAAGACCATAAAGAGGCCTATGTTAAAAATAATAACATGTTTGGGGCATGATTCATGGCGGATTTAGTCAGTTGTGTCAGGAACTGGTGGTTTGAAATCCAGACTAATCCACGCCTGATTCATTTTCACAAACGTGAGTCTCTCCACACTTTGGGTGGACAGTCGTGTCCTCCGCGGAGTTACAATACCTCCTGCCGCACTAAACACGCGCTCCGATGCCACGCTACTGGCCGGGCATGACAGCCTTTCAAGGGCAAATTCAGCTAGTTGGGGCCAAAGGTCAAGTTTCGTTGCCCAGTAGTCAAGGGGATTGTCTACCTCGGTTGGCAGGGTGCTGTCCAAGTAGGCCCAAGCCTGTTGTTTGAGGTCCTGCTCCAGGTCCACCTGATGCTGCTGCTGCTGCGGCTGGATAGTAGTTTCCTCACTGCGCTGGTGAAGAAAGCTACTCATCATCGACTGCAGACTGAGGCAGCCGCTGCTGGTGGAGCTGCCACTGCTCCTACCACCCCACCCCTCCCCTGCTGCCATGGCAGCGGAACGCGAGCGCACAGGGCCCACAGTGTCTGAGGATGGACGTTGGCGCAGAAAGGCAGAGACCAACTGACTACATAGGTGGTTTTTATAGTACGTTATTTTGGCCTCCCTCTCAGCAGGTGTGAAAAAGGCCACCATTTTTGAACGGTAGCGAGGGTCCAACAAGGTGGACAGCCAAAAGTCATCCCTCTGTCTGATGGTTATTATTCGGCTGTCGCTACGCAAGCAACCGAGCATGCTATGGGCCATTTGTGCCAAGGAATGCGAGGGACTCCCTGCCTCCATCTCCACAGCATACTGCCACGGTGCGTCTGGGTCCTCTGTCTCCTCCTCCTCCTCTACCAGATGCTCCTGCTCCTCCACTCCTGTCCGCTGAGTGGAAAAACCACCCATTTCACTCAATAATTCCTGAGCACCAATGTCCTCCTCTACCTCCTCCTCTTCTTCCTGTCCTGCCCCCACAGGGGTCATGTGGCATTGAGATCTGTGCGCCACGTCTACCGCACCCTGACCAGCCATTGTTAACAGCATTTGTTCCAGGACGTGCAACAGAGGAATGACGTCGTTCATCCCATAGCCCTGCCGACTCGCGAATAGCGTGGCCTCCTCAAAGGGCCTGAGCAAGCGGCAGGTGTCACGCATGAGCTGCCAATGGCTGACATCTAAGTTACACAGGGGAGTACCTTTATCCGCTTGTAACATCAGGAAATCGGTGATTGCCTTTCGCTGTTCGTAAAGGCGGTCTAACATATGTAGGGTTGAATTCCACCTTGTTGCAACGTCGCAGATCAGGCGATGCTGTGGAATTCCGTTCTGCCGCTGCAGCTCAAGGAGGGTGTGCTTTGCGGTGTAGGAATGGCTGAAATGCATGCAAAGTTTACGTGACATTTTAAGGATGTCTTGCAGTGGGATGGTGGATTTTAGGAACCGCTTGACAACCAGATTGAACATGTGAGCCATGCATGGCACATGGCACAACCTTCCTTGACGCAGAGCAGACACCATGTTCTTTCCGTTGTCGGTCAACATGGTTCCGATTTTCAGTTTGCGCGGAGACAGCCATCTGTCGATTTCTCTGTTCATTACACTCAGAAGTTCCTCCCCTGTGTGACTATGTTCGCCAAGGCATACCAGGTGCAGCACAGCGTGACACCGTTGCGCCCTGCACATGTGATATGCCGGTCGGGTAATGGGACTTGGCACGGGGGTGGCGGCTGAGGACACGGCGGAAGAAGAGGTGGTAGAGGCGGACATCTTTGCTGGACCAAGGACGTGCAAACGTGGAGGCAAAAGTGGCGTGACCTGTCCAAGTTGCTGGTGCGGCTGTGACGGCACCACGTTCACCCAGTGGGCCGTAAATGACATGTACTGTCCCTGACCGTAGTTACAGCTCCACACGTCGGCGCTGCCGTGCACTTTGGCAGAGACCGACATGCTCAAAGACTGGCCCACCATTTCTTCTACATGTGAATGCAGGGCTGGCACTGCCTTTTTGGCGAAGAAATGCCGGCTTGGCACTCTCCACCGCGGCTCGGCACAAGCCATCATTTCTCGGAAAGGTGCTGAGTCCACCACTTGGAAAGGGAGGGACTGCAGCACCAGCAACTTGGACAGGAGGACGTTCAGCTTCTGCACCGTCGGGTGCGTGCTCGCAAACTGTTGTCTCTTGGAAACGGATTCCAAGAAAGACTGCTGACGTGAAGAGGAGTAGCAGGAGAAGGAGCATCTGAACGAGCGGAAGATGCCAACGAGCGACAACTCCCCTCAGCAGAGGTGTTGGAGCCTTGACTGGCTGATAGAGGGCGATTGACGTCGGGTGACGGAGCAAGTAACGGAGCGGGTGATGGAGCGGGGGCTGGGGCAGGCAGAACCGCCGTATCTTTATCACGGTTTTCCCAGGCCACCGAATGGCGACGCTGCATATGCTGACGCAACGCTGTAGTCCCAACATGGGCCCCCTGGCCACGCTTGACTTTCTGGCCACATAGTCGACATACGGCTACGTTTACTTCCTCGGGCGGCTTGACGAAAAATTGCCACACCGCCGAGTAGGAAACTTTGCCCCCGCTACTCCTCACTGGCTGACTGCTACTTCCTCCGCGCACACCGGCACCACTACTGGCCGTGGTGGTAGGCTGCAGTGGAGCTGGTGCTCTACTCCGTGGCCGTTTGCCTCCACTGACACTGCTGCGACCCTGCTGCCTCCTGGGCAACCCACCGACTGTTTTGTTCGCTGCCAAGCTGGCACCCTCTTCTCCTGATGATGCGGAAGCAATAGCCTGATGACGACGAGGCTGCCAAGTGCGATCAGCCTCATCATCATCAATTAGGGTCTCCGCCTCACTACTAGCCCCCTCGGCTGTGTGTGGGTCAGGAGACAGACCTGTCTCTAGACCGGCTACCGAGCCACTCTCCTCGCCAGTACTTCTTCTCCTGGCTGCTGAAGAGGCGGATGTCTCCCCCCGTTCCTGACCGCCCTCTGTTAGCTCTTCCTCACTGTACAGTGGGGCTGAGCCCACAGCATGCGATACTTCGCTTGGTGAGGGAACACCAAAGGACAGGGGCAGGTAGAGGACACGTGATTTCAGTGGGCTTGCTCCCGGGCCATGCCAACTAATGGTTGTGTCTGACGTACCCACCGACCGTTGGCTGTAGGTGTCAGAGGTGACCTGGGAAGAGGAAGACGACCGAGCCAACCAATCGATGACGGCAGGGTTGTCGGTGGAGACACGACCGCTGGATGACACTGGGAGCACTGGCCTCTGGCTGCGACTAGTGCTGCCTCGACCCCTTCCTCTGCTGCCACGTCTGCTCGCTCCTGAAACATTGCCTCCTCTGCCACTCCTCTGCGTGTTGTCTGACATACTCTTTAATTCAACGATTCTGTGTCCCTGAGTAACAATTCTGTGTCCCTGAGTAACAATTCTGTGTCCCTGAGTAACGATTCTGTGTCCCTGAGTAACAATTCTGTGTCCCTGAGTAACAATTCTGTGTCCCTGAGTAACAATTCTGTGTCCCTCAGTAACGATTCTGTGTCCCTCAGTAACAATTCTGTGTCCCTGAGTAACGATTCTGTGTCCCTGAGTAACGATTCTGTGTCCCTGAGTAACGATTCTGTGTCCCTCAGTAACGATTCTGTGTCCCTGAGTAACAATTCTGTGTCCCTGAGTAACAATTCTGTGTCCCTGAGTAACGATTCTGTGTCCCTCAGTAACAATTCTGTGTCCCTGAGTAACAATTCTGTGTCCCTGAGTAACGATTCTGTGTCCCTGAGTAACGATTCTGTGTCCCTGAGTAACGATTCTGTGTCCCTCAGTAACGATTCTGTGTCCCTCAGTAACAATTCTGTGTCTGTCCCTGAGTAACAATTCTGTGTCCCTGAGTAACAATTCTGTGTCCCTGAGTAACGATTCTGTGTCCCTGAGTAACGATTCTGTGTCCCTCAGTAACAATTCTGTGTCCCTGAGTAACAATTCTGTGTCCCTGAGTAACGATTCTGTGTCCCTGAGTAACAATTCTGTGTCCCTGAGTAACGATTCTGTGTCCCTGAGTAATGATTCTGTGTCCCTGAGTAACGATTCTGTGTCCCTGAGTAACAATTCTGTGTCTGTCCCTGAGTAACAATTCTGTGTCTGTCCCTGAGTAACAATTCTGTGTCCCTGAGTAACAATTCTGTGTCCCTCAGTAACAATTCTGTGTCCCTCAGTAATGATTCTGTGTCCCTGAGTAACAATTCTGTGTCCCTGAGTAACAATTCTGTGTCCCTGAGTAACAATTCTGTGTCCCTCAGTAACGATTCTGTGTCCCTGAGTAACAATTCTGTGTCCCTGAGTAACAATTCTGTGTCTGTCCCTGAGTAACAATTCTGTGTCCCTGAGTAACGATTCTGTGTCCCTGAGTAACGATTCTGTGTCCCTCAATAACGATTCTGTGTCCCTCAGTAACGATTCTGTGTCCCTGAGTAACGATTCTGTGTCCCTCAGTAACAATTCTGTGTCCCTGAGTAACAATTCTGTGTCCCTGAGTAACATTTCTGTGTCCCTGAGTAACGATTCTGTGTCCCTGAGTAACGATTCTGTGTCCCTCAGTAACAATTCTGTGTCCCTGAGTAACAATTCTGTGTCCCTGAGTAACAATTCTGTGTCTGTCCCTGAGTAACAATTCTGTGTCCCTGAGTAACGATTCTGTGTCCCTGAGTAACGATTCTGTGTCCCTGAGTAACAATTCTGTGTCCCTGAGTAACAATTCTGTGTCTGTCCCTGAGCAACAATTCTGTGTCCCTGAGTAACAATTCTGTGTCCCTCAGTAACGATTCTGTGTCCCTCAGTAACAATTCTGTGTCCCTGAGTAACAATTCTGTGTCCCTGAGTAACAATTCTGTGTCTGTCCCTGAGTAACAATTCTGTGTCCCTGAGTAACAATTCTGTGTCCCTGAGTAACGATTCTGTGTCCCTCAGTAACGATTCTGTGTCCCTCAGTAACAATTCTGTGTCCCTGAGTAACAATTCTGTGTCCCTGAGTAACGATTCTGTGTCCCTGAGTAACAATTCTGTGTCCCTGAGTAACGATTCTGTGTCCCTGAGTAACGATTCTGTGTCCCTCAGTAACAATTCTGTGTCCCTGAGTAACAATTCTGTGTCCCTGAGTAACAATTCTGTGTCCCTGAGTAACGATTCTGTGTCCCTCAGTAACAATTCTGTGTCCATGAGTAACAATTCCGTGTCCCTGAGTAACAATTCCGTGTCCCTGAGTAACAATTCTGTGTCCCTCAGTAACAATTCTGTGTCCCTGAGTAACAATTCTGTGTCCCTGAGTAACAATTCTGTGTCTGTCCCTGAGTAACAATTCTGTGTCCCTGAGTAACAATTCTGTGTCCCTGAGTAACGATTCTGTGTCCCTCAGTAACAATTCTGTGTCTCTGAGTAACAATTCTGTGTCCCTGAGTAACAATTCTGTGTCTGTCCCTGAGTAACAATTCTGTGTCCCTGAGTAACAATTCTGTGTCCCTGAGTAACGATTCTGTGTCCCTGAGTAACAATTCTGTGTCCCTGAGTAACGATTCTGTGTGCCTCAGTAACAATTCTGTGTCCCTGAGTAACAATTCTGTGTCTGTCCCTGAGCAACGATTCTGTGTCCCTGAGTAACAATTCTGTGTCCCTGAGTAACAATTCTGTGTCCCTGAGTAACGATTCTGTGTCCCTAAGTAATGATTCTGTGTCCCTAAGTAACGATTCTGTGGCCCTAAAGTCTCTGTGGCCCTAACTCTGTCCCTAATACACAGAGGTCTGTCTCTCTTGAATGACCGGAGGCTAATGGAGAATTCTAAGATGGCCGCGATTTATAGCTCCACCATTACACAGTGCTGGCTGGCTGGCTGCTGATTGGCTAATGCGATCACGTCATGAATGAATGCATTATGGGTCAGCGCGCCTTGTCTGCGCGCCTTCCCAGAGATCCCCGCTCCGTCGCCACACATGTCGCCGCCATTTTTGGGAAAATTCGATTCGTGCATCCTAAGTTTGCTAATTTTCGGATTCGGCGCGAATCGAATATTTCCTAATCTTCGAAACGAATTCCACTTCGTCATGTTCAATTCGCTCATCTCTACCTGCAGGGGAACAACTGTTGCTGTTCCCTGCTGCTGAGAGCCAGTCTGAGGGAGAGCTCTGCAGCTCTGAAGATGGAGAACTGCTGCAGGCTACTCTGGGATCCAGATCTGTGGCTGGATGTTCTGAGGGACAGGGACAGCCAGGTGATACTTCTGTTGTGTGTCCTGTTTCTTGCTTTTCTTCTCTCTCTGTTTCCAGGGTGTCAATGGGCAGAGGGGGCAGTGCTATATCCTCTCCCCCTTTTTTGG
This sequence comes from Staurois parvus, assembly GCF_062004578.1. Lineage (NCBI taxonomy): Eukaryota > Metazoa > Chordata > Amphibia > Anura > Ranidae > Staurois > Staurois parvus. The sequence continues at coordinate 2,011,526 of NW_028319098.1, forward strand.
TGGGAGCACCTGGTGCAGATGGGGTTACCCACATGTTGCTAGCGGGTCTTCAGGAAGTGCTGGTGTGCTGTGAGGCTGATGAGCCACCTGGGGCGTCTTCGTCTCCGGCATTTGCGTGATCTGCGGCACAGGCTGCTCCTTCTAGCAGCAGCAGTCAGGTAGATAGGGTTCTAGTTGCAGTTGCTGTGGGTCCATTTGAAGCATTCACTTACCCCCTTGCAGAGGGTTCTGGGACGTCGGATTCCTCCACTCAACGTTTGGCTGCTTCTGGGGCTGGTACGGCCTCGGACGACAATGTGGTTGACAAAGGGGTTGCTGGTTTAAATGGAGTGTGTTTAGCCGATACTGCAAAATGTGAGGCGTATGTGTGTTTTGAGGGGCCATTGGGTGTACATTTAAAACCTGAAGTTAAGGTGCGTATATGGAAGGGTGAGTATGTCAAACTTTTTTCTTTGTTGCCATTGGAGAAGTTCAATTTAGACAAGGTTAAGCTGGATGAAAGCAAGAAGGAGGAGGAAGAAAAATGGCATTATCAGTTGATTCCGCGCATGTTCTCGAACTGGCCACAGGCGTTTGCAAATTTATCATCGGGGAAAAGGCCCAAGAAAATTGCTCCTCCCTGTTTTGTTATTTTGTCTCTATAGGCAAAGCTCAGCAGGTCTATGGTGGGGTTACTTGGTTGTGCTATGACAAGCAATTTCGTCAGCTCAAGGCTGTTAGGCCTTCCTTGCGATGAGATCAAAAGGATATCAGTTTCTGGATGAAACTGATGTTGTCTCCATGGGGTGTACCCCTCCCTTTCAGGGTGGGGCGGGGGCTGCTGCTGCATCTTCACAACCGGCTGCGAATCTCCTAATGCGCTATCCTAATGAGAAGGCGGCTTGGGTGTTACACCATGGTTTCTCTGAGGTTTTTCTTATACCCTGCCGGTTGCTGACGGTTCCTCCCAGGCTGCTAATCTGAAGTCCTCTCACATCCAAGAGGGGGTTCAGTGAATTATGCCATCGATCCTGAGCTGTGTTCGGTGCCCTACACTTCTTTTGACACAGCAGTGGTGTGGGTACGTCAGTATGGTAAGGGCTCATTGTTAGCGAAAACTGATATTGAGGCGGCCTTTCGACTGTTGCCTGTGCATCCTAGCTGTTGCCATTTGTTGGGGTGAAAATGGCAAGGGCAGATTTTTGTTTATAGATGTTTGCCCATGGGATGTGCCCTTTCTTGTTCGCTGTTTGAAATGTTTAGTTCTTTTCTGCTGTGGGTGGTTCGGGATGTTTCTGGACTCGACTCAGTTATCCATTATTTTGATGATTTTTTATGCATTGGCCACGCAGAGAGTACTATTTGTGCTTCACTTTTGGCCACGGTTCAACGCATTTTTGAATGTGTTGGTTTGCCTCTGGCCCCTGACAAGACAGAGGGACCGACCACTGAGTTGCGGTTCTTGGACATTGCTATCGATGCTGTGGTAATGGAATGCTGTTTGTGGTTGGACAAGCTTGAGGATCTGCGGGTGATGGTTTCTGCCACTAGTCGCAGCAAGAAGATTCAACTCCATGACTTGCAATCTCTCTTGGCCAAGTTGAATTTTGCTTGTCGCATTATGCCCATAGGGTGAGTTTTTAGTAGACGGCTGGCATCAGAGCACTGTATCATTATGTCCGACTGGTGCAGGATCATCGTGACAACTTGCGGGTGTGGGATTTATTTCTGGCCTCTTACAATAGTCGCTCTCTTTGGTTGGAGCAGGTCATTTAGAATTTTGACTTGGAGTTGTTCACTGATGCGGTGGGCTCTGCAGGCTATGGAGCTTACTGTCAGGGTCATTGGAGTGCTGGGATTTGAGATATGCCATGGAGGGAGGCGGGCTTGCTCCGTAATTTGGCTGCTCTGGAACTCTTCCCCATAATCTTGTCCGTGGAGTTGTGGCGGCAGGAATTTTGGAATAAATGCATTATGTTCCATTGCAATAATTTGGGGGTAGTGCAGGCCATTAACATTATTATGGCCTCTTCTTTTGCTATTATTCGCTTACTTCATCATCTGGTTCTTGCATGTTTACATCTTAATTGTTTTTTTTATGCTGTACACATTCTTGGAGTTGAAAATTCAGTGGATGATGCTTTGTCTCGTTTTTAGTGGGACAGGTTCCATCGGTTGACACCAGATGCGGAGCAGCGCGGACTTCCTTGCCCCAGGCATCCTTGGATCATTGCATTGCCACTTCCATGGCATTAATTCGTAATGCGGTCTGTGCATCCACCTGGTCCTCGTATTGTAGGGTATGGCAGGAATGGAACATTCTGGTGAGTGAGGTTGGGGGGTGTTCTCACGGGACTGATAATTTGCGTGTGTTGCTTTTATTTTATTGGTAGGAACATGCGGTGTATCTGTATCTTCCATGTCTCATAAGTAGGTCTGGGTTTCTTGTTTAAGTTGTTGGGTCACAGGGATGTCACCAAGGTTTTCTCTGTTAGACAGGCTATGCAGGGTTATTGGAAGGGTCGTTCTTTGGCGGATACTCACCGCTCAGTTTCCTTTGAGGTTCTGTGTGCCATTGTGGGTCACTTGGACATTTGTTCTTCAGCCTATGAGGTGGCTTTGTTTCGGGCCGTTTTTTGTGCTGGCCTTTTTTGGGACTGTTTGAGTTGGGGAAACAGGCGTGGCAAGGGTGGTTTGGGTCGTCATGATGTGTGTTTACACGAGGGTACCTTGAGCATCTGGTTATACTATCTTTGTGTGATCTGACAGAGTCGCTAGGTCTTCTTGGCACTTGGCTCACTCTGTTGACAAAATCAATAGGGCCCGGATAAAGGTGAACAAGGAGGTGGCAAGGTTTTTTGTCTGGAATGGGGAACTGGCTGTGTGTCATCGAGAGCTAGAGGATGAAACTTTGCAGTATTTGAGGGGCGAAGGTGTTCACTTGAATGCCATCGGCATCGATTTGTGGCATCTTGGCTTGCAGGATAGTATTCAGCGGGTGTTCAGGGTTTGGAGGGCAGCACGGGCATGAGGTATCATGCTCGTGTACGGTGGCGGGGGGTCTATAGGGCCTTTGAAGGCGGTGCTAGGTCAAAATTGTGGAGAATTATGGGTTGGGCCCATCTTACGTATGGGTGTCCCCTCCTAATAATACTTTAGTAACACTAGGGTTTTAAGTAGGTTGTGTCTGGTAGTACTGTAAGTGGTTAAATTGTCCCAGAGGCAGTTTAATTGTGGCTGGGGGCCTTTTTATGGGGTGACAGATACAACCGGTGTGCTGAGGTTATATCGGCCTTCAAAGACCTTAGACCTGGCAGGATTAAATCTGAAATTGATTATGCATTGACTGTATTGTATTCACTAAGTTTGTTTTCATTTAATATTGTATTTAAGGTTTTTTAATAAAAGGCCGCTAAGGCCATTCGACTCCAAAATAAATTGTTGTCGTCTGGTCATTTCGGGGAAAAAAGGGAGGGTCTAACTTGTGGATGTTTATAGATAACAGGAGCCTTGGCACTCTGCAGGACCCTCAGTCATGAACATTTTGTGTTATAATGCCTTGACTGTAAGTAATGTTAAGATGAGTTGCATTACTTGAAATATTGTACGGTATATGCAGTCCCATTGAAAATGTATGTGACCAATATGAAATTTAGAGATAATTCCAACAAATGAAGGGTATTATCTGATTTTACGTATTAGCTGTTTTATTAAAAAGTTTAGTTTTTTTTAAAGGAAACCTGGAGATTGCTATTAATGACTTTACTTTTTAAAACGCTAGGTGCCTGGCTGCCAAGCTAACCCTCTAGTTTCAATACTTCAATCCACAAACATGCAAATAAAATGTTCCCCTGACTTTTGCAATCTGCATTCTTGTTCTGGGTCTGTGACTCAGAAAGTAGTATGATCAGTATAACAGCCAGGTAGCTACCACTTTCAATTAAAGCAACCACCATATTACTGTAGTATTCTTTTCTTGTAAGACAATGATTGCAATTCTCCATGCTTTCAGTAGGTGGCAGACAACTATATATATACAAAAATCATATTTATCATATATTGAAGCAGCTACAGTAGTTCCACGTTATCCAAATTTTCATGTTTCAAACAATGCATTGTTTGCATGCTTCTACTTCCAGGTTTAACAGATACAGTAGTTTGGGTATTTTACAGAAGGGCAACATGTTTGTGATAACTACTGGGCAATGTGGCCCTATTTTTGAAAAGAAATAGGATACATTTCACTGCATATAGCATGGTTTGCATCCTTGGAAGCAGAAAAGCCTTCTCAACCAGGGTTCTGTGGAACCCTAAGGTTCCTTCAGAGGTTGCAAGAGCTTTATTGTGCTGTGCCTGATTGACCTCCCATTGATGGTGCCTTCAGAATTCTTGAGCCAATGCCACCTGGCAGAGCCAGCTGAAGGACACCAGGGATGAGCTCAGGCATGTTTAGATTCTAAACCTATCAGAGCGATCCCTCCAGAAAGTTGTCATCTGCACCGAGTCAATCATAAGTGAACAAGGCATTCCCCACCCTGCAGCCGCATATATGCAAAAAGTGTGTAAACATATTGCTGAAGGTGGGGGAATGAAACTTTTACAGGCAGCTAAAAACATCATTGGCATCAGGTAGGGATGAGCTCGGGTAGCCAGTCTTAAGTAGCAGCAGCATTCCCCACCCCTCAGCAGTATGTATGGACGCTTTTCATATACCTGTGGCTGTGGGGTGGGGAATACCCTGGCCGCTTTTAATTGGTCACATACAGTGACAGCTTCCTTGCGGGACCACTCAGGTGGGTTAGGTCTGAGATCAACTCATGCTTGAGCTCTTTCCTAGCTGACACCAATGATCTTTTTTAGCTGCAGCATTCTGCCTACTGACCACCAACAAAGGGGGCATTTTTCCCACTGACCCCTAATGAAATAGCAGGAGTGCTTCTATCTTTAGATAGATTAGAAAGGGTAAGAATTTCTCTCTGCTTCGTTTTTTTGCTGTCTGTGTCCCTATTAGGTGAATTTTGCAATACTTTCTGCAGACGCAACAGGCAGTTGAGGGAAATCTCCGCATTTGACAATTGTCCCTGTAACAGGCATACCCTTTTGGAGAGTTCTATTTCTGTTCCAGTGACAGATGTAAAATTTTAAGTTTCCTCTCAATTCCTGTCCTGGTGACGACAGTCAGTTGTGACATCTGATGTGTTAAATTGTGTTAAAGAATATGTTCACCTTTGGGAACATGTTACATGTTCCACCTGTTTTTAGGGTAAGACATGTAACATGTTCCCACTGCTGCAGCTGCAGTCCACTGTCCTCTCTCCCTCTGACAGCAGTATTATTATTATTATTATACAGGATTTATATAGCGCCAACAGTTTGCTCAGCACTTTACAATATAAAGGGAGACAATACATCAACAATATAGTTCAATACAACAGGGATAGAAGGGACCTGCTTCTTGGAGCTTACAATCTACGAGGGAGGGGCCAGTGGTACAAAAGGTAGTAACTGTGGGGGATGGACTGGTAGGAAGAGTAGAAGATTATTAGCTGAGGGCAGGATAGGCTTCCCTGAAGAGATAGGTTTTCAGAGATCGCCTAAAAGTGAGCAGAGTAGGCAATAGTCTGATAAATTGGGGTAGAGAGTTCCAGAGGATGGGGGAAGCTCTGGAGAAGTCCTGGAGATGAGCATGGGAGGAGGAGACAAGGGAGCTAGAGAGCAGGAGGTCGTGCAAGGAGCGGAGAGTACGGTTTGGGTGATATTTGGAGACAAGATTGGTGATGTAATTTGGGGCAGAATTATAAATGGCTTGATATGTTATTGTTAATGTTTTGAATTGTATCCGTTGGGCAATGGAAAGCCAGTGGAGGGATTGGCAGAGAGGGGTGGCAGATACAGAACGGTTAGTAAGGTCGATGAGTCTGGCAGCAGCATTTATGATAGACTGAAGAGTTGATTAGCATGCGATGAGATAGGCCAATGAGGAGGGAGTTACAATAGTTAAGGCGAGAGATAACCAGGGAGTGAATAAGTTGCTTAGTGGTTTCCGAGGTTAAGAATGGGCATATCTTGGAGATGTTGCGGAGGTGAAGTCTACAAGATTTGGACAGTGATTGGACTTGGGGCTGAAGGGACAGATGGGAGTCTAGGATTACACCTAGTACCCTGGCATGAGGGGAGGGACTGATGATTGTATTACTGATCTTGATGGAGAAGTCAGGGGAGGGGGTACGGGCTGGGGGGAATACTAAGAGCTCAGTTTTGGAAAGATTGAGTTTGAGGAAGTGGAGTGACATCCATGCCGATATGTCACTTTGTAGGTTAGTAATGCGAGAGGAGAGAGGAGACTGAAGGGGTGAGGTGAGGAGTAGAAAGATAGATTTGTATGTCATCAGCATAGAGATGGTACTTAAAGCCATGAGAGTTTATCAAGTAGAGGGAGAAGTTCCCTGTACTAGCTGTCAATTTTTCAGAACAGCGTGAACGTGCGGGGCTCCACTCACATGGCCACGTCAATTATTCACAGAGTTCTGTGAATATATGAATTACAAGTCCCAACAGCCTTTGCGGCTGTCAGCTTGTAGTTCTCAATGAACTATCATGGTGCTATTGAGTGCAGTTTTAGTTCATTGATTCTTCCTGTCTCAGTGTATCTGCTTACCCGTATGAGGTATGAACGCACAGATACACTAACAGGTTTGCAGGAGTCCTGAATGGCACCAGCAATCTGCTGATCCCTAGTGCAAAGCTTTCCTGGCTCTAAAAAAAATAGTAAATGCACATTTGTCTACCTGAAAAAAATGGGCTCTTTTTTTTAAGTGAACTTATCTTTCAAATTATCAGTAATTTTACAAGTGCTATCAGTAACTTTACAAAAAAAATGGTCCTATCAGACAACTTGGCATGAATAATTTAATGGAAACACTACAATTCTTACAAAACATGTCTGTATCTTTTATCAATAAAAAGCTGTTCTTAAGCTTTAGGCAAGTGAGTGTCCTCAGGTTGAGTAGTGCACTCTGGGAGAATAATTTATTTGGTATGCTGCTGGCAGGAGGAAGTATTCCTTCAGTTTTTTCTCTTCCAGAGGAACTGAATTCAAAGAGTGAAGAGTTGCTGTTATAAAGAACATTTAGAAATGTTATTTGAACCTAAGCAACACAAATAACATTTCTTACTGCCTAAGCAGCTGGAAAATCTACCTTCTCTCTGGAGTGTCTCCTGAAAAACAGCAGTACGCTTCTAGGTTTGTCAGTGTGGCTAGGCACTCCTGTACCTACAGCCTCATAGCTGTATGTCTGCAGTGTTAAACCTAAAGAGCCTCTGACATCTAGTCCCAGGAGATCTGAAGTAAGATTTGGTGATGTAACTACTTTGCCGCTTGCTGTTCTCCCTGCTGGATGCTCTGACATAGGGAAGTAAAATCCTGCCTGTAGCAAGATGGTCGCCTCCCATACAGGACAAAATAAGGCATGGCAAGTCAGTAATGGGGAGAATATCAACTGCAGGGAAACCACAAAAAATACTAGTGGTTTGTCCTTTGCCCTCTGCCTGCCATTTGTTGGACAGATCTTCCAGAGTTCAGTTCACAAGCAGACAGTGGCTGGTCCATGTGAGATATATGAACATAAAGCACAGAATGCACAGGCACCAGGATCTATGAAATAGATGCAAGCGTCAGATGATGCCTAAACAGAGATGGCAGCAGTCTTCTTGGAACAAAGAATGATGCAGGCATTACTACAAAGAGTGCTGTTTTAAAAATTGCAAATACTGTATCTGCAGGAATTGCACTTACACTTTACTTCCATTACTAACCTCTATGCACCTGGCATGAAAATTTATATTGGGTGTTAGGTATTAAAGATCTCCTCTCTCTGAAGATCCCTGATAAGACCAGAACTGCTAAATCTTTGAGACTAGAAGTACATTCTATGTACAGATAATTGCAAACAGATGTGTTTCCTTCGCCTCAGCCTTAAATACCGTTTAAATGAAATTTTAAATTAAGATATTTTAGAAACATAATTGCATTTTGCAGCAGCAGGTTAGTTATTGGGTTCTTGAGGAAATTATCCCTTTCCGATTTCCACAGCTGTTATTTTTAACGGTTATCAAAAGTTACTCAGCCATGTTAGCATTTATCTGAATGGTTGTAAGCATCCCAAAGTAATATATTTTATTGTTGTATTTATTAAACATAATTTTAGGATATTTTTGTGTAATGCAGACAGTCAAATATAGCCTTTCTATTTTTCTAGACAGCTGTACAAACATGAAAGAAAGATTATCTTAAAATTTATATTGAAATATTTTTAACCAAAAGGTTAGGTAACGCAGACAATTGCTAATTTTTCTAAATGTCTGGGGTTGAAATATGGTTGTTGTTCATCTATGGGGGCACTCGGCAGAAGAAGGAGAGGACAGTGCCAGTGGGTGACCACCAAAGGACTGCTCTGTGCATTATTGTTGCACAGAGCAGGTAAGTATAACATCTTTCTTTTTTTAATAAAAATGCATTTAATATTACTTTAGTTTGGCTGATTTACCAAAGAAAAAACAAAAACAATCTTTTGACAAGACATTGTGTGAGTATTCAGGTATCCAGTCATGTGAAAATGAGAGTAAAACGTAATGTAAACAGTTTGTTTTTTACATGAATGGATGAATGAAATGAATGGAAATCAATTTGTCAGTGCAATGGCTATGAGTCTATACCTGTCTATTTATGTCAACATATTAACATTAATGCTAAAGTATGTGTGAAAAAAAAATATAAATACCTTTTCTCTTTATTTCTTTTTTTTTTTAGATGTGATCATATGACCACTGTTTTTTTTGCAGCATAAGGGGCTTAGAAAGATGGGAGTTGAGACTCCTTGTGATGATGTGTGTGTGCAGGGGGGGGGGGTGTGCTGTAATCTTGGTAGCAGCTATCTGACCAGAGCATCAGGCACAGTTTTGTGTAAAATGCAGACAGAGATATACTGTGATGAGTTTGTGGGGAGGTACAGCATGGTGTGGACAGAAATTCCACACCATGAAAAGAAAAGAAGGAAACTGACCACACTGGGATGGATGTGCTTCCATGCCTAGAGTGGTTAATTTGAAATAGGAAGGCAGAGGAACTGGCAGGAACAGCAAGTATTTCACACAAAGGAAGAAATGCAAAAAGAACATGATACTTTTTCATACATGGTAGAGCAGGCACTTATCAGGAATATGAAATGTTGGGGAAACATACTGTAAACTTTAATGCAAATTTGTCATTCAGTGAGAATAAATCAGTCTGTCCTGCAATGTCAATCAATCTGTCAATGCCAGCCTGTCAGTCTATGCCAGTTAGCCTACCCTTCAATTCTATTTAGTCTGGCTATTGTTGCCAAAAATGCTATTAACATTTACCTGCCGCTGTGTCTTTGCATGCATGTTTTTCTAATCCATACCATTTATACCTATCCTGTCCATATACGTCCATTTATACCTATCCTGTCCATATACGTCCATTTATACCTATCCTGTCCATATACATCTAACCTGTCCATATACATCTACAAATAGAGATATGACTTTCAGAATATGTTTGTGCTTTTCTATTAAATAAATCTTGCTGACTGAGATGTGAACCAAAATTTACTGTATTTACAATGTAAGATGGGGAACATGGGTTGGTGATTTCAATGACACACATTTGACTCGGTTCACTAAGCTTACACACCAGGATAAAGAGGCTTATTTGGAAAAAGGTTACAGTTATTTTCAAACAAGTTCAATAAGTGTGGAAAATAAGTCACATGGCTAAAATAAATATTGGTATCCTTTTGGTAAAGCTTTCTTAATTGATCCTATTACCTGGTATTCTGGTATTCCAGTTTTTCCCTGTTAAATCTCTACTGACACTGACTTGGGTTGGAAAGCCTGAGTGGGCTCTAAAGTGTAAGGGCAACATCAAGTTTGGCAAACAAAACAAAAATACAATGCCACAATACACTCAACAAATACTTTCTATGAAATATTTGGTATAGCTTTGTGTCCTGGTCAAAGCCAGATAAATAGCAGCTTTAGGGCTCAAGTACACAGGCATATACAGGTGTACAATATAAAATACCACTAAATTGTAAATAGTTATGTTATATTCTCTTTTAAACTGTCTCTGTATTGTACCCCCCCCCCCCCCCCACACACACACACACACACACCATATGCCCCCCACCCTCCTTGGAGCATCCATACATATATATACATACCCTTTTTCCAGGTGTATTGGGATTGGTGACACTACAAGTCTTCTTGGCCTTCTTTGGCCTTCTATTTCCTCCAGCAGTGAGAAGATCCGAAATGCTACAGATAGCAACACCACTTAATGGCGAGACATAGACCTGCTTTCTGGAGAAATGTTCATTGAGAGAGGAGGTGGAGTCCTGACATCCTGTACTTACAGGAAATGGGTTGAATGACGTTGGGCAACATCCAAACTGTAAGAAGAGTGATGCCCCATCCCTGGATCAGTGAGTCTGAGGGGGGCAATGCTGAAAATCAGGTGAGTATAGCAGCCAGCGCAGCTGTTTACTTTTTAAGAACCCCTAGGGAATGCTATTTATTGTTTGTGGCCCAAAATAAAGATAGGATTTAATTTAACAAAGCAGGCATCTTGCACATTTGCCCTTTTTCTCCAGTGTGCCAAGTAAAAGAATAAAAGAAGTTATTTCCAAGGCTGTTCAGAGGTTTATTACTGCTGTGCTTCTAAGAAAAGGGGAGGTTTGTAGAGGAATAGCAAGAACAGAGAGGGAAGTCTGTAATCCTTGTCTGAGAACTATAGCCAAAGTTTCTGTGAATTCACCTGAAAGCTGATGCCAAAGTTCCCTATGAGTGTCACTTGAGAACACTTCACAAGAGAAAAATTACAACTGTTAAATGTGTGAAGAGTGCTACAGAAATGTAGAAGTGGTTCAGGTTAAGAAAGACAAAAACTTACTATCCTGACCTGTGTGTTACTGTACGTACAAAAATTGTGGTGCCCAAATCAACACTCCACTGCCAGTGTCACCATTTTAAACAAGAATATTGTTTAGTTTCGCAGGTGGGGGGTATAAAAAGTGTGTTTCTTACCTTAAGTGGGTGTAGAACCCTCCTAGATAGGCTAGTTAAATGTAATTCTTTTTTTTTTGGCTCCCCTGTAGTCAGTGGAGCAGTTTATGACTGCTTCGGGCTGTTCTCGGCTTCACTGGCTGCAGGATCAGCTTCTTCCCCCTGCCTTCTGAAAGATTCCAGAATTTAGTGGACTGAAAGATGTAAATCTACAGCCTGAATATGTATGTGGTCTAAGCCAATCCGTGAGGGAGAATGCCCAATAGGTGTCTGGGGAGTACATAAATGGTGTGAAGCCTGAGGCAGCATTGTTCTTGTCCAAGTGGAGAAGTTCCCAGCCTGAGGGGTTGCTGCCTTTCTGGGCAGCTTAGCTGTAATTCTACATGTGTTCATCAAATTCCAGCTATGCTAGAGCTGGGGGGCCTGTTCTACTGAAACCTCATGGAACTGATTGAGGAATTTTACTTTGGATCTGGTCTGGAGAGTTCACAGGAGAAATGTCTGGCTGATATTGGAAGGAGGCATACAAGTATCCAGGGACATTGTGAATACAGATCTGTGTGTAAGATCTTAGTGATTGTGTGCTGATACAATCCCTTGTGCATCAGTGCCAGAGCTTGCTTAAACGTGAACATTTCCTATGATGTCTTAGTATTGCTCAGTGCCTTAGTTGCTGCTGAGGGTAAAAAGGCTCAGAAAGGCTACCCTACACTGTTCACTGAGCCAGAAGAGTAACTGATACTGTGTGCCTGGCTGGTGCTACATTAGCTTTGAGAAAGAACCTAGGTCAAAACAACAGGCCCTTTCAGGGGTGAATACTACAAGGGTATAGCTCAATAAGTGAGGTTTACTCATAATTAGCATATGAACACTGTACTGCAGGGGCAGGCTTTTATTAACATGATAATAAACAGATTTTTTTATAGTCTGGAAAATTCTGCAATTTGTCCAACTTGCTGTAGACTACCATTAAATGATGGGGGCATATTTATAAAAAAAATGGCAAACTGTGAACGTTTGTTAAACACACATAGGGTAAAATTCTCCCTATTTATAAAGCACATTCACTGTAGATTCGGCAATATCTGTTCTTCAATGGCAGAAAGGTTGTTACTGTATTATTCACCATATTTAGAAAAGCCTGAATGTCACAATCAAGTGGCATTTACTGGATACATGCAAAAATAAATGTGCCAAGGCTAGGATGTCAAGTCATTACATTTTCTGATGAAAATGCAAAATTGCCTTTTTTTTAATAAATTAAGATTTTACTCCTATAGTCATTGCCAGCACAATTCACTAGGCATGAGGGTTGGTATGCCCATGATAAAAAAAAGGAAGGATATTACCCCATACTCCCCTGATAATTGAGGATCTGGTTTTAGAGGAGTTTGGCATAAAGGAAATAACACTTTCAAATAACTTATGCCTGAAGCCAAAGGGAACCAGGAGCTTGGCGCCCCCAGTCTCTAGTAGAGGGTAATAGCAGAGGGTTGGGTTTAGGTGTCACTTACCTGTCCTACATAAGGGTCAAGTAGGTGGTTGCTCCCTCCCTGGTGAACTGCTGTTGGTGGTCACTTTCTGCACAAATCAGAAATATTATACTATTAAAGTGCCGCCTCATCAGTGAAGCATCATCAGTGCTGCCTATCCGTGCCACCTCATCAGTGCAGCCTATCAGTGCCGCCCATCAGTGCCCATCAGTGCTACCTATCACTGCAGCCTCATCAACGCACATAAGTGAAGGAGAAAAATTACCTGTTTGCAAAATTTTATAATAGAAACAAAGAAAAACTTTTTTTTCAAATTTATTGCTCTTTTTTTGTTTATAGCGCAAAATATAAAACACCCAGTGGCTATTAAATACCACCAAAAGAAATCTCTATTTGTGTGAAAAAAGTGATAAAAATTTCATATGGGTACAATGCTGCATGACTGCGCAATTGTCATTCAAAATGTGACAGTGCTGAAAGCTGAAAATTGGACTGGACAGGAAGCGGGTATAAGTGCCTGGAAGGCAAGTAGTTAAAGAGGCCCCGTAACAAACTTCAGACATTGCAGGCAGGAATAAAGATAAATATTTAAAATGCTTACTTGCTGTGTTTTTCTTTTCTATAAAAAGTTTTATATTTACATGCAATGTGCCTTTGCCTGCCAAATTTGACTTCTTCATATCCCTCCTTTTTGCACATCATAACCCTCTCGTCTTCTAGGAGGGTCTGATTACTATTGTGCTGACTCAGCTTCTCCACTACTCTTACATAATCTTCTATTTAGCTTCTGAAAGGGAATACTACAGAGTGTCATTCAAGTGACAGCTCTGAGTCTGCTGGGGCTGATGACATTGCATCAAAGATGGCAGCATCTAGCAGGAATATCAGGGTTTTAAGATGTTTACAAAAGGAAGGTGTGACGGAACTCCTGTCACCCCAATTGGGTGATTCCATCAGAGAACTAATTCCTCGCTGCTGGGACACAGGATCAAAATATTATAGCTGGGCATTGCACCCTAGAACTAGACAGCACTAGCTCAGGTGCAACTGGAACTACTACTGGAACAGAAATACCAATTTTTATACTCCAGAAAAAGGGGCAGTCCCCACATGAATATTAGAAACAAATAGTATACATTAGGATAAAAAAATCCCACAAGGGTTTGGTAACAAGGTGAAGTGGACATAATACTAATCAAGTCTCCAGGAGGACTAGCAGACAGAGAGACAGACAATAGGTGACTCAATTAATTAAATTAACAATAGGAATGCACACCTAGGAGGCACACAATGGGAGAAAGACAACAAACACATAACACCATAATAAACAGAAGCACAGTGGCTAAAAGGTTAGCACTTCTGCCTGACAGTATTAGGGTTGTTGGTTCAAATCCCAACCATGGCACCACCTGCCTGGAGTTTGCATGTTCTCCCTGTGTCTGCATGGGTTTCCTCTGGGTAATCCAGTTTCCTCCTACACTCCAAAGACATGCTGGTAGGTTAATTGGGTCCTGTCTAAATTGGCGTATGTATGAATGTAAGCTAGTGACTTTAGATTGTACGCCCCTTGAGGGTTAGGGACTGATGTGAATATACAATATACAGTATTTCACAGAAGTGAGTACACCCCTCAAATTTTTGTAAATATTTTATTCTATCTTTTTATGTGACAACACTGAAGAAATGACACTTTGCTACAATGTAAAGTAGTGAGTTGATTTCCCCTCAAAATAACTCAACACACAGCCATTAATGTTTAAACCACTGGCAACAAAAGTGAGTACACCCCTACAGGAAAATGTCCAAATTGGGCCCAATTTTCCCTCCCAGTGTCATGTGACTCATTAGTGTTACAAGGTCTCAGGTGTGAATGGGGAGTAGGTGTGTTAAATTTGGTGTTATCGCTCTCACTCTCTCATACTGGTCACTGGAAGTTAAACATGGTACCCCTTTGGCAAAGAACTCTCTGAGGATCTGAAAAAAAGAATTGTTGCTCTACATAAAGATGGCCTAGGCTATAGGAAGATTGCCAAGACCCTGAAACTGAGCTGCAGCATGGTGGCCAAGACCATACAGCGGTTTAACAGGACAGGTTCCACTCCGAACAGGCCTCACCATGGTCGACCAAAGAAGTTGAGTGCACGTGCTCAACGTCATATCCAGAGGTTGTCTTTGGGAAATAGACGTATGAGTGCTGCCAGCATTGCTGCAGAAGTTGAAGGGGTGGGGGGTCAGCCTGTCAATGCTCAGATCATACAGCGCACACTGCATCAAATTGGCCTGCATGGCTGTCATCCCAGAAGGAAGCCGCTTCTAAAGATAATGCACAAGAAAGCCAGCAAACAGTTTGCAGAAGACAAGCAGACTATGGACATGGATTACTGGAACCATGTCTGATGAGACCAAGATAAACATATTTGGTTCAGATGGTGTCGAGCGTGTGTGGTGGCAACCAGGTGAGGAGTACAAAGACAAGTGTGTCTTGCCTACAGTCAAGCATGATGGTGGTAGTGTCATGGTCTGGGGCTGCATGAGTGCTGCCGGCACTGGGGAGCAACAGTTCATTGAGGGAACCATTAAAACCAACATGTAATGTGACATACTGAAGCAGAGCATGATCCCTCCCTTTGGAGACTGGGCCGCAGGGCAGTATTCCGACATGAAAACAACCCCAAACACACCTCCAAGATGACCACTGCCTTGCTAAAGAAGCTGAGGGTAAAGGTGATGGACTGGTCAAGCATGTCCCCAGACCTAAACCCTATTGAGCATCTGTGGGGCATCCTCAAATGGAAGGTGGAGGAGCGCAAGGTCTCTAACATCCACCAGCTCCGTGATATCATCATGGAGGAGTGGAAGAGGACAACAGTGGCAACTTGTGAAGCTCTGGTGAACTCCATGCCCAAGAGGGTTAAGGCAGTGCTGGAAAATAATGGTGGCCACACAAAATATTGACACTTGGGGCCCAATTTGAACATTTTTACTTAGGGGTGTACTCACTTTTGTTGCCAGCGGTTTAGACATTAATGGCTGTGTGTTGAGTTATTTTGAGGGGACAGCAAATTTACACTGTTATACAAGCTATACACTCACTAATTTACATTGTAGCAAAGTGTACTTTCTTCAGTGTTGTCACATGAAAAGATAGAATAAAATATTTACAAAAATTCGAGGGGTGTACTCACTTCTGTGAGATACTGTATATGTAAAGTGCTGCATAAACTGATGGCACTATATAAGTTCTTGTAATAATAATAGATCAATAGTCCTCAGCATCAGGTTGTTTTGAGCTGATTATATCAATATCTTTTTAGAGTTTTAGAGTCTAGGAAGGGGGGAGGCTGAAGCAGTCAATTGTGGTTTGGGTACAGAGACCCCAAATCTGTATCCTGGTCTTCCAGTTCTCAGAGTCTGTGTGTTTTGGGGAGACATGACCTTGCATTCAAAGTAAACCACTCCAAAGGTTCCCCCCAGGCACACACCTCCCAAAGAATAGAGGCCCCTCAGATGCCAGGGCCATGGTCAGTAGTAGAGATGAGCGAATCGAAGTATCCGAAGTGGAATTCGAGTCGAATATCGGAAAAATTTCGATTCGTGCCGAATCCGAAAAATAGCCTAATTCGGACGCGCGAATCGAAATTTTTCAGAAAATGGCGGCTGACATGTGCGGCGACGGAGCGGGGATGTCTGGGAAGGCGCGCAGACAAGGCGCGCTGACCCATAATGCATTCCTCAACTACATGTGATCGCATCAGCCTATCAGCAGCCAGCCAGCCAGCACTGTGTAATGGTCGAGCTATAAATAGCGGCCATTTTGGAATTCTTCATTTGCCTACAGTTATTGAACAGAGGCAGACCGCTCTGTACTAGGGACAGGGACAGAGTTAGGGCCACAGAAACGATAATTGGGGACAGAGAAAAGTTACTTAGGGACAGAGAACCATTACTCAGGGACACAGACTTGTTAATGAGGGCCACAGAATCGTTATTTAGGGACAAAGAAACGCTAGTTAGGGCCACAGAATTCATAATCAGGGACAGACAGAATTGTTACTCAGTGCCAGAGAATTGTTACTTAGGGCCACAGAAACGTTATTAGGGCCACAGAATTGTTACTCAGGGACAGACAGAATTGTTACTGAGTGCCAGAGAATTGTTACTCAGGGACAGACAGAATTGTTACTGAGTGCCAGAGAATTGTTACTTAGGGCCACAGAAACTTTAATTAGGGCCACAGAATTTTTACTCAGGGACAGACAGAATTGTTACTCAGTGCCAGAGAATTGTTACTCAGGGACAGACAGAATTGTTACTGAGTGCCAGAGAATTGTTACTTAGGGCCACAGAAACTTTACTTAGGGCCACAGAATTTTTACTCAGGGACAGACAGAATTGTTACTGAGTGCCAGAGAATTGTTACTCAGGGACAGACAGAATTGTTACTGAGTGCCAGAGAATTGTTACTTAGGGCCACAGAAACTTTACTTAGGGCCACAGAATTGTTACTCGCACAGACACAGAATTGTTACTGAAGGCCACAGAACTGTTACTTAGGGCCACAGAATTGTTACTCGCACAGACACAGAATTGTTACTCGCACAGACACAGAACTGTTACTGAGGGCCACAGAACTGTTACTTAGGGCCACAGAATTGTTACTCGCACAGACACAGAATTGTTACTCAGGGCCACAGAACTGTTACTTAGGGACAAAGAAACGCTAGTTAGGGCCACGGAATTCATACTCAGGGACAGACAGAATTGTTACGGAGTGCCAGAGAATTGTTACTCTGGGCCACAGAAACTTTACTTAGGGCCACAGAATTTTACTCAGGGACAGACAGAATTGTTACTGAGTGCCAGAGAATTGTTACTCAGGGACAGACAGAATTGTTACGGAGTGCCAGAGAATTGTTACTCAGGGCCACAGAAACTTTACTTAGGGCCACAGAATTTTTACTCAGGGACAGACAGAATTGTTACTGAGTGCCAGAGAATTGTTACTCAGGGACAGACAGAATTGTTACGGAGTGCCAGAGAATTGTTACTTAGGGCCACAGAAACTTTAATTAGGGCCACAGAATTTTTACTCAGGGACAGACAGAATTGTTACTCAGTGCCAGAGAATTGTTACTCAGGGACAGACAGAATTGTTACTGAGTGCCAGAGAATTGTTACTTAGGGCCACAGAAACTTTACTTAGGGCCACAGAATTTTTACTCAGGGACAGACAGAATTGTTACTGAGTGCCAGAGAATTGTTACTCAGGGACAGACAGAATTGTTACTGAGTGCCAGAGAATTGTTACTTAGGGCCACAGAAACTTTACTTAGGGCCACAGAATTGTTACTCGCACAGACACAGAATTGTTACTCGCACAGACACAGAATTGTTACTGAAGGCCACAGAACTGTTACTTAGGGCCACAGAATTGTTACTCGCACAGACACAGAATTGTTACTCGCACAGACACAGAACTGTTACTGAGGGCCACAGAACTGTTACTTAGGGCCACAGAATTGTTACTCGCACAGACACAGAATTGTTACTCAGGGCCACAGAACTGTTACTTAGGGACAAAGAAACGCTAGTTAGGGCCACAGAATTCATACTCAGGGACAGACAGAATTGTTACGGAGTGCCAGAGAATTGTTACTCTGGGCCACAGAAACTTTACTTAGGGCCACAGAATTTTTACTCAGGGACAGACAGAATTGTTACTGAGTGCCAGAGAATTGTTACTCAGGGACAGACAGAATTGTTACGGAGTGCCAGAGAATTGTTACTCAGGGCCACAGAAACTTTACTTAGGGCCACAGAATTGTTACTCGCACAGACACAGAATTGTTACTCGCACAGACAC
The DNA here is from genome assembly GCF_062004578.1 of Staurois parvus. Classification (NCBI taxonomy): domain Eukaryota; kingdom Metazoa; phylum Chordata; class Amphibia; order Anura; family Ranidae; genus Staurois; species Staurois parvus. The sequence goes on from NW_028319098.1 coordinate 2,029,946, forward strand.
AGAACTGTTACTGAGGGCCACAGAAACTTTACTTAGGGACAAAGAAACGCTAGTTAGGGCCACGGAATTCATACTCAGGGACAGACAGAATTGTTACGGAGTGCCAGAGAATTGTTACTCAGGGCCACAGAAACTTTACTTAGGGCCACAGAATTTTTACTCAGGGACAGACAGAATTGTTACTGAGTGCCAGAGAATTGTTACTCAGGGACAGACAGAATTGTTACGGAGTGTCAGAGAATTGTTACTCAGGGACAGACAGAATTGTTACTGAGTGCCAGAGAATTGTTACTTAGGGCCACAGAAACTTTAATTAGGGCCACAGAATTTTTACTCAGGGACAGACAGAATTGTTACTGAGTGCCAGAGAATTGTTACTCAGGGACAGACAGAATTGTTACTGAGTGCCAGAGAATTGTTACTTAGGGCCACAGAAACTTTACTTAGGGCCACAGAATTTTTACTCAGGGACAGACAGAATTGTTACTGAGTGCCAGAGAATTGTTACTCAGGGACAGACAGAATTGTTACTGAGTGCCAGAGAATTGTTACTTAGGGCCACAGAAACTTTACTTAGGGCCACAGAATTGTTACTCGCACAGACACAGAATTGTTACTGAAGGCCACAGAACTGTTACTTAGGGCCACAGAATTGTTACTCGCACAGACACAGAATTGTTACTCGCACAGACACAGAACTGTTACTGAGGGCCACAGAACTGTTACTTAGGGCCACAGAATTGTTACTCGCACAGACACAGAATTGTTACTCAGGGCCACAGAACTGTTACTTAGGGACAAAGAAACGCTAGTTAGGGCCACGGAATTCATACTCAGGGACAGACAGAATTGTTACGGAGTGCCAGAGAATTGTTACTCTGGGCCACAGAAACTTTACTTAGGGCCACAGAATTTTACTCAGGGACAGACAGAATTGTTACTGAGTGCCAGAGAATTGTTACTCAGGGACAGACAGAATTGTTACGGAGTGCCAGAGAATTGTTACTCAGGGCCACAGAAACTTTACTTAGGGCCACAGAATTTTTACTCAGGGACAGACAGAATTGTTACTGAGTGCCAGAGAATTGTTACTCAGGGACAGACAGAATTGTTACGGAGTGCCAGAGAATTGTTACTTAGGGCCACAGAAACTTTAATTAGGGCCACAGAATTTTTACTCAGGGACAGACAGAATTGTTACTCAGTGCCAGAGAATTGTTACTCAGGGACAGACAGAATTGTTACTGAGTGCCAGAGAATTGTTACTTAGGGCCACAGAAACTTTACTTAGGGCCACAGAATTTTTACTCAGGGACAGACAGAATTGTTACTGAGTGCCAGAGAATTGTTACTCAGGGACAGACAGAATTGTTACTGAGTGCCAGAGAATTGTTACTTAGGGCCACAGAAACTTTACTTAGGGCCACAGAATTGTTACTCGCACAGACACAGAATTGTTACTCGCACAGACACAGAATTGTTACTGAAGGCCACAGAACTGTTACTTAGGGCCACAGAATTGTTACTCGCACAGACACAGAATTGTTACTCGCACAGACACAGAACTGTTACTGAGGGCCACAGAACTGTTACTTAGGGCCACAGAATTGTTACTCGCACAGACACAGAATTGTTACTCAGGGCCACAGAACTGTTACTTAGGGACAAAGAAACGCTAGTTAGGGCCACAGAATTCATACTCAGGGACAGACAGAATTGTTACGGAGTGCCAGAGAATTGTTACTCTGGGCCACAGAAACTTTACTTAGGGCCACAGAATTTTTACTCAGGGACAGACAGAATTGTTACTGAGTGCCAGAGAATTGTTACTCAGGGACAGACAGAATTGTTACGGAGTGCCAGAGAATTGTTACTCAGGGCCACAGAAACTTTACTTAGGGCCACAGAATTGTTACTCGCACAGACACAGAATTGTTACTCGCACAGACACAGAACTGTTACTGAGGGCCACAGAAACTTTACTTAGGGACAAAGAAACGCTAGTTAGGGCCACGGAATTCATACTCAGGGACAGACAGAATTGTTACGGAGTGCCAGAGAATTGTTACTCAGGGCCACAGAAACTTTACTTAGGGCCACAGAATTTTTACTCAGGGACAGACAGAATTGTTACTGAGTGCCAGAGAATTGTTACTCAGGGACAGACAGAATTGTTACGGAGTGTCAGAGAATTGTTACTCAGGGACAGACAGAATTGTTACTGAGTGCCAGAGAATTGTTACTTAGGGCCACAGAAACTTTAATTAGGGCCACAGAATTTTTACTCAGGGACAGACAGAATTGTTACTGAGTGCCAGAGAATTGTTACTCAGGGACAGACAGAATTGTTACTGAGTGCCAGAGAATTGTTACTTAGGGCCACAGAAACTTTACTTAGGGCCACAGAATTTTTACTCAGGGACAGACAGAATTGTTACTGAGTGCCAGAGAATTGTTACTCAGGGACAGACAGAATTGTTACTGAGTGCCAGAGAATTGTTACTCAGGGCCCCAGAAACTTTACTTAGGGCCACAGAATTTTTACTCAGGGACAGACAGAATTGTTACTGAGTGCCAGAGAATTGTTACTCAGGGACAGACAGAATTGTTACTGAGTGCCAGAGAATTGTTACTTAGGGCCACAGAAACTTTACTTAGGGCCACAGAATTGTTACTCGCACAGACACAGAATTGTTACTCGCACAGACACAGAATTGTTACTGAAGGCCACAGAACTGTTACTTAGGGCCACAGAATTGTTACTCGCACAGACACAGAATTGTTACTCACACAGACACAGAACTGTTACTGAGGGCCACAGAACTGTTACTTAGGGCCACAGAATTGTTACTCGCACAGACACAGAATTGTTACTCAGGGCCACAGAACTGTTACTTAGGGACAAAGAAACGCTAGTTAGGGCCACAGAATTCATACTCAGGGACAGACAGAATTGTTACGGAGTGCCAGAGAATTGTTACTCTGGGCCACAGAAACTTTACTTAGGGTCACAGAATTTTTACTCAGGGACAGACAGAATTGTTACTGAGTGCCAGAGAATTGTTACTCAGGGACAGACAGAATTGTTACGGAGTGCCAGAGAATTGTTACTCAGGGCCACAGAAACTTTACTTAGGGCCACAGAATTTTTACTCAGGGACAGACAGAATTGTTACTGAGTGCCAGAGAATTGTTACTCAGGGACAGACAGAATTGTTACGGAGTGCCAGAGAATTGTTACTTAGGGCCACAGAATTGTTACTCGCACAGACACAGAATTGTTACTCGCACAGACACAGAACTGTTACTGAGGGCCACAGAAACTTTACTTAGGGACAAAGAAACGCTAGTTAGGGCCACGGAATTCATACTCAGGGACAGACAGAATTGTTACGGAGTGCCAGAGAATTGTTACTCAGGGCCACAGAAACTTTACTTAGGGCCACAGAATTTTTACTCAGGGACAGACAGAATTGTTACTGAGTGCCAGAGAATTGTTACTCAGGGACAGACAGAATTGTTACGGAGTGTCAGAGAATTGTTACTCAGGGACAGACAGAATTGTTACTGAGTGCCAGAGAATTGTTACTTAGGGCCACAGAAACTTTAATTAGGGCCACAGAATTTTTACTCAGGGACAGACAGAATTGTTACTGAGTGCCAGAGAATTGTTACTCAGGGACAGACAGAATTGTTACCGAGTGCCAGAGAATTGTTACTCAGGGACAGACAGAATTGTTACTGAGTGCCAGAGAATTGTTACTTAGGGCCACAGAAACTTTAATTAGGGCCACAGAATTTTTACTCAGGGACAGACAGAATTGTTACTGAGTGCCAGAGAATTGTTACTCAGGGACAGACAGAATTGTTACGGAGTGCCAGAGAATTGTTACTCAGGGCCACAGAAACTTTACTTAGGGCCAGAGAATTTTTACTCAGGGACAGACAGAATTGTTACTGAGTGCCAGAGAATTGTTACTCAGGGACAGACAGAATTGTTACTGAGTGCCAGATAATTGTTACTCAGGGCCCCAGAAACTTTATTTAGGGCCACAGAATTTTTACTCAGGGACAGACAGAATTGTTACTGAGTGCCAGAGAATTGTTACTCAGGGACAGACAGAATTGTTACTGAGTGCCAGAGAATTGTTACTTAGGGCCACAGAAACTTTACTTAGGGCCACAGAATTGTTACTCGCACAGACACAGAATTGTTACTCGCACAGACACAGAATTGTTACTGAGGGCCACAGAACTGTTACTTGGGGCCACAGAAACGTTAATCAGGGACACAGAATTGTTACTGAGGGCCACAGAACTGTTACTTAGGGCCACAGAATTGTTACTCGCACAGACACAGAATTGTTACTCAGGGACACAGAATTGTTACTCAGGGACACATAATCGTTTAATTAAAGAGTATGTCAGACAACATGCAGAGGAGTGGCAGAGGAGGCAATGTTTTAGGAGCGAGCAGACGTGGCAGCAGAGGAAGGGGTCGAGGCAGCACTATTCGCAGCCAGAGGCCAGTGCTCCCGGTGTCATCCAGCGGTCGTGTCTCCACCGACAACCCTGCCGTCGTCGATTGGTTGGCTCGGTCGTCTTCCTCTTCCCAGGTCACCTCTGACACCTACAGCCAACGGTCGGTGGGTACGTCAGACACAACCGTTAGTTGGCATGGCCCGGGACCAAGCCCACTGAAATCACGTGTCCTCTACCTGCCCCTGTCCTTTGGTGTTCCCTCACCAAGCGAAGTATCGCATGCTGTGGGCTCAGCCCCACTGTACAGTGAGGAAGAGCTAACAGAGGGCGGTCAGGAACGGGGGGAGACATCCGCCTTTTCAGCAGCCAGGCGAAGAAGTAGTGGCGAGGAGAGTGGCTCGGTAGCCGGTCTAGAGACAGGTCTGTCTCCTGACCCAGACGCAGCTGAGGGGGCTAGTAGTGAGGCGGAGACCCTACTTGATGATGAGGAGGTTGATCGCACTTGGCAGCCTCGTCGTCATCAGGCAATTTCTTCCGCATCATCAGGAGAAGAGGGTGGCAGCTTGGCAGCGAGCAAAACAGTCGGTGGGTTGCCCAGGAGACAGCAGCAGGGTCGCAGCAGTGTCAGTGGAGCCAAACGTCCACGGAGTAGAGCACCAGCTCCACTGCAGCCTACCACCACGGCCAGTAGTGGTGCCGGTGTGCACGGAGGAAGCAGCAGTCAGCCAGTGAGGAGTATCGGGGGCAAAGTTTCCTACTCGGCGGTGTGGCAATTTTTCGTCAAGCCGCCCGAGGAAGTAAACGTAGCCGTATGTCGACTATGTGGCCAGAAAGTCAAGCGTGGCCAGGGGGCCCATGTTGGGACTACAGCGTTGCGGCAGCATATGCAGCGTCGCCATTTGGTGGCCTGGGAAAACCGTGATAAAGATACGGCGGTTCTGCCCGCCCCAGCCCCCGCTCCATCACCCGCTCCGTTACTTGCTCCGTCACCCGACGTCAATCGCCCTCCATCAGCCAGTCAAGGCTCCAACACCTCTGCTGAGGGGAGTTGTCGCTCGTTGGCATCTTCCGCTCGTTCAGATGCTCCTTCTCCTGCTACTCCTCTTCACGGATTCCGTCAGCAGTCTTTCTTGGAATCCGTTTCCAAGAGACAACAGTTTGCGAGCACGCACCCGACGGTGCAAAAGCTGAACGTCCTCCTGTCCAAGTTGCTGGTGCTGCAGTCCCTCCCTTTCCAAGTGGTGGACTCAGCACCTTTCAGAGAAATGATGGCTTGTGCCGCGCCGCGGTGGAGAGTGCCAAGCCGTCATTTCTTCGCCAAAAAGGCAGTGCCAGCCCTGCATTCACATGTAGAAGACATGGTGGGCCAGTCTTTGAGCATGTCGGTCTCTGCCAAAGTGCACGGCAGCGCCGACGTGTGGAGCTGTAACTATGGTCAGGGACAGTACATGTCATTTACGGCCCACTGGGTGAACGTGGTGCCGTCACAGCCGCACCAGCAACTTGGACAGGTCACGCCGCTTTTGCCTCCACGTTTGCACGTCCTTGGTCCGGCAAAGATGTCCGCCTCTACCACCTCTTCTTCCGCCGTGTCCTCAGCCGCCACCCCCGTGCCAAGTCCCATTACCCGACCGGCATATCACATGTGCAGGGCGCAACGGTGTCACGCTGTTCTGCACCTGGTATGCCTTGGCGAACGTAGTCACACAGGGGAGGAACTTCTGAGTGTAATGAACAGAGAAATCGACAGATGGCTGTCTCCGCGCAAACTGAAAATCGGAACCATGTTGACCGACAACGGAAAGAACATGGTGTCTGCTCTGCGTCAAGGAAGGTTGTGCCATGCGCCATGCATGGCTCACGTGTTCAATCTGGTTGTCAAGCGGTTCTTAAAATCCACCATCCCACTGCAAGACATCCTTAAAATGTCACGTAAACTTTGCATGCATTTCAGCCATTCCTACACCGCAAAGCACACCCTCCTTGAGCTGCAGCGGCAGAACGGAATTCCACAGCATCGCCTGATCTGCGACGTTGCAACAAGGTGGAATTCAACCCTACACATGTTAGACCGCCTTTACGAACAGCGAAAGGCCATCACCGATTTCCTGATGTTACAAGCGGATAAAGGTACTCCCCTGTGTAACTTCGATGTCAGCCATTGGCAGCTCATGCGTGACACCTGCGCTTGCTCAGGCCCTTTGAGGAGGCCACGCTATTCGTGAGTCGGCAGGACTATGGGATGAACGACGTCATTCCTCTGTTGCACGTCCTTGAACAAATGCTGTTAACAATGGCTGGTCAGGGTGCGGTAGACGTGGCGCACAGATCTCAACGCCACATGACCCCTGTGGGGGCAGGACAGGAAGAAGAGGAGGAGGTAGAGGAGGACATTTGTGCTCAGGAATTATTGAGTGAAATGGGTGGTTTTTCCACTCAGCGGACAGGAGTGGAGGAGCAGGAGCATCTGGTAGAGGAGGAGGAGGAGGAGACAGAGGACCCAGACGCACCGTGGCAGTATGCTGTGGAGATGGAGGCAGGGAGTCCCTCGCATTCCTTGGCACAAATGGCCCATAGCATGCTCGGTTGCTTGCGTAGCGACAGCCGAATAATAACCATCAGACAGAGGGATGACTTTTGGCTGTCCACCTTGTTGGACCCTCGCTACTGTTCCAAAATGGTGGCCTTTTTCACACCTGCTGAGAGGGAGGCCAAAATAACGTACTATAAAAACCACCTATGTAGTCAGTTGGTCTCTGCCTTTGTGCGCCAACGTCCATCCTCAGACACTGTGGGCCCTGTGCGCTCGCGTTCCGCTGCCATGGCAGCAGGGGAGGGGTGGGGTGGTAGGAGCAGTGGCAGCTCCACCAGCAGCGGCTGCCTCAGTCTGCAGTCGATGATGAGTAGCTTTCTTCACCAGCGCAGTGAGGAAACTACTAACCAGCCGCAGCAGCAGCAGCAGCATCAGGTGGACCTGGAGCAGGACCTCAAACAACAGGCTTGGGCCTACTTGGACAGCACCCTGCCAACCGAGGTAGACAATCCCCTTGACTACTGGGCAACGAAACTTGACCTTTGGCCCCAACTAGCTGAATTTGCCCTTGAAAGGCTGTCATGCCCGGCCAGTAGCGTGGCATCGGAGCGCGTGTTTAGTGCGGCAGGAGGTATTGTAACTCCGCGGAGGACACGACTGTCCACCCAAAGTGTGGAGAGACTCACGTTTGTGAAAATGAATCAGGCGTGGATTAGTCTGGATTTCAAACCACCAGTTCCTGACACAACTGACTAAATCCGCCATGAATCATGCCTCAAACATGTGCCACTTTGAGGTCTCCTCACACACTGCTGGTGCGTAGAATTTTTTGACATAGGGTGCTGGCAGATTACGGGCCTCCCATAGCTGCTGCCAGGCCCCTAATCTGCCATAGGCCCCTATATACCGCCTCCTCATGCTGCTGCCAGGTCCAGAGTCTCTCATGGGTCCCTGTACGGCCTCCCATTGCTGCTGTCTCCATCGCCACACTCTGCCATGTGCCACTTTCAGGTCTCCTCACACACTGCTGGTGTGTAGAATTTTTTGACATAGGGTGCTGGCAGATTATGGGCCTCCCATAGCTGCTGCCAGACCCCTAATCTGCCATGGGCCCCTATATACCACCTCCTCATGCTGCTGCCAGGTCCACAGTGTCTCATGCCATGTGCCACTTTCAGGTCTCCTCACACTGCTGGTGTGTTGAATTTTTTGACATAGGGTGCTGGCAGATTATGGGCCTCCTATAGCTGCTGCCAGGCCCCTAATCTGCCATAGGCCCCTATATACCGCTTCCTCATGCTGCTGCCAGGTCCAGAGTCTGTCATGGGTCCCTGTACGGCCTCCCATTGCTGCTGTCTCCATCGCCACACTCTGCCATGTGCCACTTTCAGGTCTCCTCACACACTGCTGGTGTGTAGAATTTTTTGACATAGGGTGCTGGCAGATTACGGGCCTCCCATAGCTGCTGCCAGGCCCCTAATCTGCCATAGGCCCCTATATACCGCTTCCTCATGCTGCTGCCAGGTCCAGAGTCTCTCATGGGTCCCTGTACGGCCTCCCATTGCTGCTGTCTCCATCGCCACACTCTGCCATGTGCCACTTTCAGGTCTCCTCACACACTGCTGGTGTGTAGAATTTTTTGACATAGGGTGCTGGCAGATTATGGGCCTCCTATAGCTGCTGCCAGGCCCCTAATCTGCCATAGGCCCCTATATACCGCTTCCTCATGCTGCTGCCAGGTCCAGAGTCTCTCATGGGTCCCTGTACGGCCTCCCATTGCTGCTGTCTCCATCGCCACACTCTGCCATGTGCCACTTTCAGGTCTCCTCACACACTGCTGGTGTGTAGAATTTTTTGACATAGGGTGCTGGCAGATTATGGGCCTCCCATAGCTGCTGCCAGGCCCCTAATCTGCCATAGGCCCCTATATACCGCTTCCTCATGCTGCTGCCAGGTCCAGAGTCTCTCATGGGTCCCTGTACGGCCTCCCATTGCTGCTGTCTCCATCGCCACACTCTGCCATGTGCCACTTTCAGGTCTCACACACTGCTGGTGTGTAGAATTTTTTGACATAGGGTGCTGGCAGATTACGGGCCTCCCATAGCTGCTGCCAGGCCCCTAATCTGCCATAGGCCCCTATATACCGCTTCCTCATGCTGCTGCCAGGTCCAGAGTCTCTCATGGGTCCCTGTACGGCCTCCCATTGCTGCTGTCTCCATCGCCACACTCTGCCATGTGCCACTTTCAGGTCTCCTCACACACTGCTGGTGTGTAGAATTTTTTGACATAGGGTGCTGGCAGATTATGGGCCTCCCATAGCTGCTGCCAGTCCCCTAATCTGCCATGGGCCCCTATATACCGCCTCCTCATGCTGCTGCCAGGTCCACAGTGTCTCATGCCATGTGCCACTTTCAGGTCTCCTCACACTGCTGGTGTGTTGAATTTTTTGACATAGGGTGCTGGCAGATTATGGGCCTCCTATAGCTGCTGCCAGGCCCCTAATCTGCCATAGGCCCCTATATACCGCTTCCTCATGCTGCTGCCAGGTCCAGAGTCTGTCATGGGTCCCTGTACGGCCTCCCATTGCTGCTGTCTCCATCGCCACACTCTGCCATGTGCCACTTTCAGGTCTCCTCACACACTGCTGGTGTGTAGAATTTTTTGACATAGGGTGCTGGCAGATTATGGGCCTCCTATAGCTGCTGCCAGGCCCCTAATCTGCCATAGGCCCCTATATACCGCTTCCTCATGCTGCTGCCAGGTCCAGAGTCTCTCATGGGTCCCTGTACGGCCTCCCATTGCTGCTGTCTCCATCGCCACACTCTGCCATGTGCCACTTTCAGGTCTCCTCACACACTGCTGGTGTGTAGAATTTTTTGACATAGGGTGCTGGCAGATTACGGGCCTCCCATAGCTGCTGCCAGGCCCCTAATCTGCCATAGGCCCCTATATACCGCTTCCTCATGCTGCTGCCAGGTCCAGAGTCTCTCATGGGTCCCTGTATGGCCTCCCATTGCTGCTGTCTCCATCGCCACACTCTGCCATGTGCCACTTTCAGGTCTCCTCACACTGCTGGTGTGTAGAATTTTTTGACATAGGGTGCTGGCAGATTACGGGCCTCCCATTGCTGCTGCCAGGCCCCTAATCTGCCATGGGCCCCTATACCGCCTCCTCATGCTGCTGCCAAGTCCAGAGTGTGTCATGGGTCCCTGTACGGCCTCCTATTGCTGCTGTCTCCATAGCCACACTCTGCCATGTGCCACTTTCAGGTCTCCTCACACTGCTGGTGTGTTGAATTTTTTGACATAGGGTGCTGGCAGATTACGGGCCTCCCATTGCTGCTGCCAGGCACGTAATCTGCCATGGGCCCCCGTACCGACTCCTCATGCTGTGACGTTGCAACAAGGTGGAATTCAACCCTACATATGTTAGACCGCCTTTACGAACAGCGAAAGGCCATCACAGATTTCCTGATGTTAAAAGCGGATAAAGGTACTCCCTGTGTAACTTAGATGTCAGCCATTGGCAGCTCATGCGTGACACCTGCGCTTGCTCAGGCCCTTTGAGGAGGCCACGCTATTCGTGAGTCGGCAGGACTATGGGATGAACGACGTCATTCCTCTGTTGCACGTCCTGGAACAAATGCTGTTAACAATGGCTGGTCAGGGTGCGGTAGACGTGGCGCACAGATCTCAACGCCACATGACCCCTGTGGGGGCAGGACAGGAAGAAGAGGAGGAGGTAGAGGAGGACATTGGTGCTCAGGAATTATTGAGTGAAATGGGTGGTTTTTCCACTCAGCGGACAGGAGTGGAGGAGCAGGAGCATCTGGTAGAGGAGGAGGAGGAGGAGACAGAGGACCCAGACGCACCGTGGCAGTATGCTGTGGAGATGGAGGCAGGGAGCCCCTCGCATTCCTTGGCACAAATGGCCCATAGCATGCTCGCTTGCTTGCGTAGCGACAGCCGAATAATAACCATCAGACAGAGGGATGACTTTTGGCTGTCCACCTTGTTGGACCCTCGCTACCGTTCAAAAATGGTGGCCTTTTTCACACCTGCTGAGAGGGAGGCCAAAATAACGTACTATAAAAACCACCTATGTAGTCAGCTGGTCTCTGCCTGTCTGCGCCAACGTCCATCCTCAGACACTGTGGGCCCTGTGCGCTCGCGTTCCGCTGCCATGGCAGCAGGGGAGGGGTGGGGTGGTAGGAGCAGTGGCAGCTCCACCAGCAGCGGCTGCCTCAGTCTGCAGTCGATGATGAGTAGCTTTCTTCACCAGCGCAGTGAGGAAACTACTAACCAGCCGCAGCAGCAGCAGCAGCAGCAGCATCAGGTGGACCTGGAGCAGGACCTCAAACAACAGGCTTAGGCCTACTTGGACAGCACCCTGCCAACCGAGGTAGACAATCCCCTTGACTACTGGGCAACGAAACTTGACCTTTGGCCCCAACTAGCTGAATTTGCCCTTGAAAGGCTGTCATGCCCGGCCAGTAGCGTGGCATCGGAGCGCGTGTTTAGTGCGGCAGGAGGTATTGCAACTCCGCGGAGGACACGACTGTCCACCCAAAGTGTGGAGAGACTGACGTTTGTGAAAATGAATCAGGCGTGGATTAGTCTGGATTTCAAACCACCAGTTCCTGACACAACTGACTAAATCCGCCATGAATCATGCCCCAAACATGTGCCACTTTCAGGTCTCCTCACACTGCTGGTGTGTTCCATTTTTTGTCATAGGGTGCTGGCAGATTACGGGCCTCCCATAGCTGCTGCCAGGCCCCTAATGTGCCATGGGCCCCTATACCGCCTCCTCATGCTGCTGCCAAGTCCAGAGTCTCTCATGGGTCCCTGTACGGCCTCCCATTGCTGCTGTCTCCATCGCCACACTCTGCCATGTGCCACTTTCAGGTCTCACACACTGCTGGTGTGTAGAATTTTTTGACATAGGGTGCTGGCAGATTACGGGCCTCCCATAGCTGCTGCCAGGCCCCTAATCTGCCATAGGCCCCTATATACCGCTTCCTCATGCTGCTGCCAGGTCCAGAGTCTCTCATGGGTCCCTGTACGGCCTCCCATTGCTGCTGTCTCCATCGCCACACTCTGCCATGTGCCACTTTCAGGTCTCCTCACACACTGCTGGTGTGTAGAATTTTTTGACATAGGGTGCTGGCAGATTATGGGCCTCCCATAGCTGCTGCCAGTCCCCTAATCTGCCATGGGCCCCTATATACCGCTTCCTCATGCTGCTGCCAGGTCCACAGTGTCTCATGCCATGTGCCACTTTCAGGTCTCCTCACACTGCTGGTGTGTTGAATTTTTTGACATAGGGTGCTGGCAGATTATGGGCCTCCTATAGCTGCTGCCAGGCCCCTAATCTGCCATAGGCCCCTATATACCGCTTCCTCATGCTGCTGCCAGGTCCAGAGTCTGTCATGGGTCCCTGTACGGCCTCCCATTGCTGCTGTCTCCATCGCCACACTCTGCCATGTGCCACTTTCAGGTCTCCTCACACACTGCTGGTGTGTAGAATTTTTTGACATAGGGTGCTGGCAGATTACGGGCCTCCCATAGCTGCTGCCAGGCCCCTAATCTGCCATAGGCCCCTATATACCGCTTCCTCATGCTGCTGCCAGGTCCAGAGTCTCTCATGGGTCCCTGTACGGCCTCCCATTGCTGCTGTCTCCATCGCCACACTCTGCCATGTGCCACTTTCAGGTCTCCTCACACACTGCTGGTGTGTAGAATTTTTTGACATAGGGTCCAGGCAGATTATGGGCCTCCTATAGCTGCTGCCAGGCCCCTAATCTGCCATAGGCCCCTATATACCGCTTCCTCATGCTGCTGCCAGGTCCAGAGTCTCTCATGGGTCCCTGTACGGCCTCCCATTGCTGCTGTCTCCATCGCCACACTCTGCCATGTGCCACTTTCAGGTCTCCTCACACACTGCTGGTGTGTAGAATTTTTTGACATAGGGTGCTGGCAGATTACGGGCCTCCCATAGCTGCTGCCAGGCCCCTAATCTGCCATAGGCCCCTATATACCGCTTCCTCATGCTGCTGCCAGGTCCAGAGTCTCTCATGGGTCCCTGTATGGCCTCCCATTGCTGCTGTCTCCATCGCCACACTCTGCCATGTGCCACTTTCAGGTCTCCTCACACTGCTGGTGTGTAGAATTTTTTGACATAGGGTGCTGGCAGATTACGGGCCTCCCATTGCTGCTGCCAGGCCCCTAATCTGCCATGGGCCCCTATACCGCCTCCTCATGCTGCTGCCAAGTCCAGAGTGTGTCATGGGTCCCTGTACGGCCTCCTATTGCTGCTGTCTCCATAGCCACACTCTGCCATGTGCCACTTTCAGGTCTCCTCACACTGCTGGTGTGTTGAATTTTTTGACATAGGGTGCTGGCAGATTACGGGCCTCCCATTGCTGCTGCCAGGCACGTAATCTGCCATGGGCCCCCGTACCGACTCCTCATGCTGTGACGTTGCAACAAGGTGGAATTCAACCCTACATATGTTAGACCGCCTTTACGAACAGCGAAAGGCCATCACCGATTTCCTGATGTTAAAAGCGGATAAAGGTACTCCCTGTGTAACTTAGATGTCAGCCATTGGCAGCTCATGCGTGACACCTGCGCTTGCTCAGGCCCTTTGAGGAGGCCACGCTATTCGTGAGTCGGCAGGACTATGGGATGAACGACGTCATTCCTCTGTTGCACGTCCTGGAACAAATGCTGTTAACAATGGCTGGTCAGGGTGCGGTAGACGTGGCGCACAGATCTCAACGCCACATGACCCCTGTGGGGGCAGGACAGGAAGAAGAGGAGGAGGTAGAGGAGGACATTGGTGCTCAGGAATTATTGAGTGAAATGGGTGGTTTTTCCACTCAGCGGACAGGAGTGGAGGAGCAGGAGCATCTGGTAGAGGAGGAGGAGGAGGAGACAGAGGACCCAGACGCACCGTGGCAGTATGCTGTGGAGATGGAGGCAGGGAGTCCCTCGCATTCCTTGGCACAAATGGCCCATAGCATGCTCGCTTGCTTGCGTAGCGACAGCCGAATAATAACCATCAGACAGAGGGATGACTTTTGGCTGTCCACCTTGTTGGACCCTCGCTACCGTTCAAAAATGGTGGCCTTTTTCACACCTGCTGAGAGGGAGGCCAAAATAACGTACTATAAAAACCACCTATGTAGTCAGCTGGTCTCTGCCTGTCTGCGCCAACGTCCATCCTCAGACACTGTGGGCCCTGTGCGCTCGCGTTCCGCTGCCATGGCAGCAGGGGAGGGGTGGGGTGGTAGGAGCAGTGGCAGCTCCACCAGCAGCGGCTGCCTCAGTCTGCAGTCGATGATGAGTAGCTTTCTTCACCAGCGCAGTGAGGAAACTACTAACCAGCCGCAGCAGCAGCAGCAGCAGCAGCATCAGGTGGACCTGGAGCAGGACCTCAAACAACAGGCTTAGGCCTACTTGGACAGCACCCTGCCAACCGAGGTAGACAATCCCCTTGACTACTGGGCAACGAAACTTGACCTTTGGCCCCAACTAGCTGAATTTGCCCTTGAAAGGCTGTCATGCCCGGCCAGTAGCGTGGCATCGGAGCGCGTGTTTAGTGCGGCAGGAGGTATTGCAACTCCGCGGAGGACACGACTGTCCACCCAAAGTGTGGAGAGACTGACGTTTGTGAAAATGAATCAGGCGTGGATTAGTCTGGATTTCAAACCACCAGTTCCTGACACAACTGACTAAATCCGCCATGAATCATGCCCCAAACATGTGCCACTTTCAGGTCTCCTCACACTGCTGGTGTGTTCCATTTTTTGTCATAGGGTGCTGGCAGATTACGGGCCTCCCATAGCTGCTGCCAGGCCCCTAATGTGCCATGGGCCCCTATACCGCCTCCTCATGCTGCTGCCAAGTCCAGAGTCTCTCATGGGTCCCTGTACGGCCTCCCATTGCTGCTGTCTCCATCGCCACACTCTGCCATGTGCCACTTTCAGGTCTCACACACTGCTGGTGTGTAGAATTTTTTGACATAGGGTGCTGGCAGATTACGGGCCTCCCATAGCTGCTGCCAGGCCCCTAATCTGCCATAGGCCCCTATATACCGCTTCCTCATGCTGCTGCCAGGTCCAGAGTCTCTCATGGGTCCCTGTACGGCCTCCCATTGCTGCTGTCTCCATCGCCACACTCTGCCATGTGCCACTTTCAGGTCTCCTCACACACTGCTGGTGTGTAGAATTTTTTGACATAGGGTGCTGGCAGATTATGGGCCTCCCATAGCTGCTGCCAGTCCCCTAATCTGCCATGGGCCCCTATATACCGCTTCCTCATGCTGCTGCCAGGTCCACAGTGTCTCATGCCATGTGCCACTTTCAGGTCTCCTCACACTGCTGGTGTGTTGAATTTTTTGACATAGGGTGCTGGCAGATTATGGGCCTCCTATAGCTGCTGCCAGGCCCCTAATCTGCCATAGGCCCCTATATACCGCTTCCTCATGCTGCTGCCAGGTCCAGAGTCTGTCATGGGTCCCTGTACGGCCTCCCATTGCTGCTGTCTCCATCGCCACACTCTGCCATGTGCCACTTTCAGGTCTCCTCACACACTGCTGGTGTGTAGAATTTTTTGACATAGGGTGCTGGCAGATTACGGGCCTCCCATAGCTGCTGCCAGGCCCCTAATCTGCCATAGGCCCCTATATACCGCTTCCTCATGCTGCTGCCAGGTCCAGAGTCTCTCATGGGTCCCTGTACGGCCTCCCATTGCTGCTGTCTCCATCGCCACACTCTGCCATGTGCCACTTTCAGGTCTCCTCACACACTGCTGGTGTGTAGAATTTTTTGACATAGGGTCCAGGCAGATTATGGGCCTCCTATAGCTGCTGCCAGGCCCCTAATCTGCCATAGGCCCCTATATACCGCTTCCTCATGCTGCTGCCAGGTCCAGAGTCTCTCATGGGTCCCTGTACGGCCTCCCATTGCTGCTGTCTCCATCGCCACACTCTGCCATGTGCCACTTTCAGGTCTCCTCACACACTGCTGGTGTGTAGAATTTTTTGACATAGGGTGCTGGCAGATTACGGGCCTCCCATAGCTGCTGCCAGGCCCCTAATCTGCCATAGGCCCCTATATACCGCTTCCTCATGCTGCTGCCAGGTCCAGAGTCTCTCATGGGTCCCTGTATGGCCTCCCATTGCTGCTGTCTCCATCGCCACACTCTGCCATGTGCCACTTTCAGGTCTCCTCACACTGCTGGTGTGTAGAATTTTTTGACATAGGGTGCTGGCAGATTACGGGCCTCCCATTGCTGCTGCCAGGCCCCTAATCTGCCATGGGCCCCTATACCGCCTCCTCATGCTGCTGCCAAGTCCAGAGTGTGTCATGGGTCCCTGTACGGCCTCCTATTGCTGCTGTCTCCATAGCCACACTCTGCCATGTGCCACTTTCAGGTCTCCTCACACTGCTGGTGTGTTGAATTTTTTGACATAGGGTGCTGGCAGATTACGGGCCTCCCATTGCTGCTGCCAGGCACGTAATCTGCCATGGGCCCCCGTACCGACTCCTCATGCTGTGACGTTGCAACAAGGTGGAATTCAACCCTACATATGTTAGACCGCCTTTACGAACAGCAAAAGGCCATCACCGATTTCCTGATGTTAAAAGCGGATAAAGGTACTCCCTGTGTAACTTAGATGTCAGCCATTGGCAGCTCATGCGTGACACCTGCGCTTGCTCAGGCCCTTTGAGGAGGCCACGCTATTCGTGAGTCGGCAGGACTATGGGATGAACGACGTCATTCCTCTGTTGCACGTCCTGGAACAAATGCTGTTAACAATGGCTGGTCAGGGTGCGGTAGACGTGGCGCACAGATCTCAACGCCACATGACCCCTGTGGGGGCAGGACAGGAAGAAGAGGAGGAGGTAGAGGAGGACATTGGTGCTCAGGAATTATTGAGTGAAATGGGTGGTTTTTCCACTCAGCGGACAGGAGTGGAGGAGCAGGAGCATCTGGTAGAGGAGGAGGAGGAGGAGACAGAGGACCCAGACGCACCGTGGCAGTATGCTGTGGAGATGGAGGCAGGGAGTCCCTCGCATTCCTTGGCACAAATGGCCCATAGCATGCTCGCTTGCTTGCGTAGCGACAGCCGAATAATAACCATCAGACAGAGGGATGACTTTTGGCTGTCCACCTTGTTGGACCCTCGCTACCGTTCAAAAATGGTGGCCTTTTTCACACCTGCTGAGAGGGAGGCCAAAATAACGTACTATAAAAACCACCTATGTAGTCAGCTGGTCTCTGCCTGTCTGCGCCAACGTCCATCCTCAGACACTGTGGGCCCTGTGCGCTCGCGTTCCGCTGCCATGGCAGCAGGGGAGGGGTGGGGTGGTAGGAGCAGTGGCAGCTCCACCAGCAGCGGCTGCCTCAGTCTGCAGTCGATGATGAGTAGCTTTCTTCACCAGCGCAGTGAGGAAACTACTAACCAGCCGCAGCAGCAGCAGCAGCAGCAGCATCAGGTGGACCTGGAGCAGGACCTCAAACAACAGGCTTAGGCCTACTTGGACAGCACCCTGCCAACCGAGGTAGACAATCCCCTTGACTACTGGGCAACGAAACTTGACCTTTGGCCCCAACTAGCTGAATTTGCCCTTGAAAGGCTGTCATGCCCGGCCAGTAGCGTGGCATCGGAGCGCGTGTTTAGTGCGGCAGGAGGTATTGCAACTCCGCGGAGGACACGACTGTCCACCCAAAGTGTGGAGAGACTGACGTTTGTGAAAATGAATCAGGCGTGGATTAGTCTGGATTTCAAACCACCAGTTCCTGACACAACTGACTAAATCCGCCATGAATCATGCCCCAAACATGTGCCACTTTCAGGTCTCCTCACACTGCTGGTGTGTTCCATTTTTTGTCATAGGGTGCTGGCAGATTACGGGCCTCCCATAGCTGCTGCCAGGCCCCTAATGTGCCATGGGCCCCTATACCGCCTCCTCATGCTGCTGCCAAGTCCAGAGTCTCTCATGGGTCCCTGTACGGCCTCCCATTGCTGCTGTCTCCATCGCCACACTCTGCCATGTGCCACTTTCAGGTCTCACACACTGCTGGTGTGTAGAATTTTTTGACATAGGGTGCTGGCAGATTACGGGCCTCCCATAGCTGCTGCCAGGCCCCTAATCTGCCATAGGCCCCTATATACCGCCTCCTCATGCTGCTGCCAGGTCCAGAGTCTGTCATGGGTCCCTGTACGGCCTCCCATTGCTGCTGTCTCCATCGCCACACTCTGCCATGTGCCACTTTCAGGTCTCCTCACACTGCTGGTGGGTTCCATTTTTTGTCATAGGGTGCTGGCAGATTACGGGCCTCCCATAGCTGCTGCCAGGCCCCTAATCTGCCATGGGCCCCTGTTGTCGCTTGTTGGCATATTCCGCTCGTTCAGATGCTCCTTCTCCTGCTACTCCTCTTCACGGATTCCGTCAGCAGTCTTTCTTGGAATCCGTTTCCAAGAGACAACAGTTTGCGAGCACGCACCAGACGGTGCAGAAACTGAACGTCCTCCTGTCCAAGTTGCTGCTGCCAGGCTCGTAATCTGTCATGCGCCCCTGTACCGCCTCCTCATGCTGCTGCCAGGTCCAGAGTGTGTCATGGGCCCCCGTACCGACTCCAAATGCTGCTGCCAGGCCCGTAATCTGTCATGGGCCCCTGTACCGCCTCCCCATGCTGCTGCCACGTCCAGATTGTGTCATGGGTCCCTGTACGGCCTCCCATTGCTGCTGCCAGGCCTGTAATCTGCCATGGGCCCCCGTACCGACTCCTCATGCTGCTGCCAGGCCCGTAATCTGCCATGGGCCCCTGTACCGCCTCCTCATGCTGCTGCCAGGTCCAGAGTGTGTCATGGGTCCCTGTACGGCCTCCCATTGCTGCTGTCTCTATCGCCACACTCTGCCATGTGCCACTTTCAGGTCTCCTCACACTGCTGGTGGTTTCCATTTTTGTCATAGGGTGCTGTATGGCCTCCCATTGCTGCTGCCTCCACCGCCACACTGTGGCTCCACACTCTGGTTTTGGCCCCGTGACTGGCCAAATGAGTGAAGTGTGCGGTGATTCTAAGATCGACGGCACTCATCTGCATGTCATACTGCCTGACAGTATTATTTCTCTTCCCCAGCAGACTCCAAGGGCATTTAAATTAAAGGTACAGTGTTCAGCACTAATATTAAGTCTCTCTGAAGCCTAGAAACACCCTTTTTTAAGTTAAATTCACAGCGAATATATTCGACTCGAATCGAAATTTTTCTACGAATTCGCCGAATCAGTCGAATCGAATTTTTGAATACTTCGCTCATCTCTAGTCAGTAGGCAAGAGTCTAGCCTGCATTCCCCTCCAAAAGCCCCTGTCCCATTTGGGTCTGTCACAGAAGGCTTTTATAGAAAAGTAAAGAGCATAATATATATTTTATGACACATATACAAGTGCCTCTTATGGGAAGATTGTTGTTGAAATGAAATGGACTGCTGGCAGGGTCTCTTTAAAGTTTAGTATACACTGCACTGTTTCCCTTGTTTTTTCCTATGCTTATGTATTGCGACACATCCTAAAATGCTTCCAATGCTTTTCTTTTATGTCAGCATATCCAAGGAAAATCGGATGTGTTTTCAGTGCACATGAACATATTTCAGTGTAGTCAGCACATGTGATTGCATCTACTGGCATGCTATACAGGCACACTGTTTATGGGGACAAGGAAAGTGTGTCCTCTAGTTTCATAAATGTGACTAAACTACAAAGGCTGCACATGTAAACATTTCTAAAAAATCTATTTCTTAGGGCTCCCTTCATATTACTGTATGTGTAAAAGAAAATACCATGTAAAGGGTCAGTTGATGCTGGAGGTTAAGGCCTCAAATCTATGACAAGCTGAAATATGGGGCTGGATATTGCTTGATATTGTACCAGGCAGTATTTGCATTTAGGGCCTTATGCATTCTGGGGCATTTGCCCCAAACACAGGATTTCCTACAAGAAATATAACACCAGTGAATGACTCCAGATGTCACCTATAATTGAAATATTACTTTTCAGTAGACTGACTCTTTCATTAAAGTGAAACTCAGTAGCTTATCCTGTTTGTTTCTCCTCCACCTGTTGCATTCTTCATGATTTTAAAATTAAAAAGCCAACAGGCAGAGTAGAACCCTTTATTCTTGCTGTGGCTGGAGTAGCACTCAACACTGTATGATGACTGAGAACTGAGTCAGGATTGTCTGGAAGACCTTGTCCTTACAGTCTCCCAGAGCAGGGGCAGACTGACCATTTGGAAACTTGGGCACTGTCCGAGGGCCTGGGGTCAGTAGGGGGCCCCATGAGATGCCCCTGGTACCTTTTTCATAGGCTTTTTTGAGTTTGGGCAAGGACACAGGGGCCCCATGATCCCCAATTGCCTGGGGGCCCCATGAGTTGTCAGTCCGCCCCTGTCCCAGAGATATAAAAAAAGTGGTGCCTACCAGACTCCACCTATGACTTAATATCACTTTTGGGTGGGCCAAACCTGGGTTTGTATTAGCTTTAAATACCCTGTATGTAGAGTAAATACCTGAATTTGTCCTAATAGTGGCCTTCTGTAATCCCTTGTAGAGCAACACTCAGGGCTAGTTCACACTAGATGCAGTCCAGTGTGTTTTTTTTCTGCATCAAAAATGCATGTAGAGTGTTTTCCATGTATTCCAATGGCCCTATTTCACAATAGTGCAGTCAGTTGCAGTCAGTTTCCGGTGCAGAAAAAAAAAGTAGAACATGCTGCATATTTTCTGCACAGAACTGTACTAGAACATTTTTGTTGTGTGACCTGGCCCTCAGACTGGGAGAAGAAGGGTGAGCAGTAATCTTCTAATACAATGAAGGCGGCTACTCGGTGACACCCATTAGAACAATTCTTTACTAGATACATAGCAGGATACAGTAATAACAGACTAACACGTTTCTGCCAAAGCTGACTTATCAGCAAGCAGCTGCTCTGTCATTATTCAATCAGAATGTTGAGAGTGAGTTCTGTCCAAGTTGTGCTATTGGCAGGGCCGGTTCTAGACTATTTTGCACCCTCAGCAAGACCAGCTACTTGTTCCCTCCCCCCCCCCCCAAAAAAAATTGAAATTTTTAAAAACAGTAGAAAATATTAAATCAACATGACATGAAACTGCTAAATTTCTTTTAATTTGCAAATAAATATGTGCCATAAGATGCCACCAGCACTAGTATTAAAGACAAATTATATATTACCCAAATATAAATTAACTATTAACCAATCAGACAAAAAAAAAGACAGAGTTACACAACTCCACAGTGATCAGCAGCCGCCAGCCGGCTTGCAGTAAAGGACTGAGTCTGAGATGAACACTGGAAGGAGTGGCAACTCGGCTGCTACACTAGCCCCGGAGAGTCAGCATCTTCCTCTGTCCGTTCTTCCTCCCCCTCTGCCACCCCTCCCCTCAGCTGAAGGATCATTCATCACGTGGCAGCGTCTCACACGATCAATCAGTATCCACTCCCCTCACCTCAACCATTGCCTGCCCCCCCCTCCTCCTCCCATTATCTCCATGACCCGCCATCCTCTTAGGCTCGGCTCACCTCTTCTGCCAGAGTGCGAAGTCCAGGTTGTGGCTCTCACTGAAGACAGGCAGCCGCCCAGCACTACACCGCATCCCTCTCATACACATTGGGCCCTGATCATCCTACTCACATAGGGTTAGCCCTGCAACCGGAGCACACCCCGGCCTATTGATTGGCTCCAACTGTGTAGAAGAAGGAGGAGCAAGCACTGGACACACCCCATTCGGTCACTAGCCGGCTCCCTGTTACAGCTGGAGGATCGTGAGTGCCAGTGTAAGTACCGGAGATGTATGGACCGATCCTCCAATCAGAGACTGCTGACCACCGCGGTCCTGGGCTAATGTCATCACTTTCCATCCTAGGGGGAGCTGACACTTCATTGCAACATGGAACATGGAATACTGTTTTATATATATAGTATCTAACAGAAGTGAGTACACCCCTCACATTTTTGTAAATATTTTATTCTATCTTTTCATGTGACAACACAAAGAAATTACACTTTGCTACAATGTAAAGTAGTGAGTGTACAGCTTGTATAACAGTGTAAATTTACTGTCCCCTCAAAATAACTCAACACAGAGCCATTAATGTCTAAACTGTTGGCAACAAAAGTGAGTACACCCCTAAGTGAAAATGTCCAAATTGGGCCCAAAGTGTCAATATTCTGTGTGGTCACCATTATTTTCCAGCACTGCCTTAACCCTCTTGGGCATGGAGTTCACCAGAGCTTCACAGGTTGCCACTGGAGTCCTCTTCCACACCTCCATGACGACATCACGGAGCTGGTGGATGTTAGAGACCTTGCGCTCCTCCACCTTCCATTTGAGGATGCCCCACAGATGCTCAATAGGGTTTAGGTCTGGAGACATGTCCTAGGGACACAGCCAGGGGTGGACTGACCATTCGAGCACTCGGGCACTGCCCGAGGGCCCGGAGTCAGTAGGGGGCCCCATGAGATGCCCCTGGTACCATTATTTTGCTGTTTCATAGACGTTTTTATGGGTGTGGGTAAGGACACAGGGGCCCCATGATCCCCTATTGCCCGGGGGCCCCATGAGTTGTCAGTCCACCCCTGGACACAGCGCACCACCGATCGCTGTGCAACGTGCTCCTGGAGGCACGCATGTGCAACTTGAGAGGGAGGATGTCATATGACATCCTCCCAGAACAAGAGAGCTCCCACCTGTCTGTCATTTCCTTATACAGTGGATGGGAGGCGGTTAAATATGTGAGCAAAAAAAAGTTCTGCTAGAAATGTAAAAGTTTGCTATGTGTTTGTAAAATAATGCCCACGATGCACTCCGCTACACATTGTACTTGTACTCCAGAAATAAAAGGATGTAATAAAGTTGAAAATGTTTAATGACTTTGTATTATTAATTCCATTTTTAATATAACAGGACCCAGCCTTCAAACTGGGGTTAAGCTAAAAATTTTATATTATTCCATTAGGCAGCTAATGATAAAAAAGTATGTGCTCCGTTGCCGTGTCCCAATTTGAGAAAATGATGCTTCCAATTTATTGCTGTGGACTCCTACATAATTAAAACAGTGGATGAATTTTAAATATTCTTTCCAATTTTACAAGGAACAAAAGGGTGAAGCTTTATCACGAAAGCCAAAAAGGAGAACAATGAGAAGAAATTGTTACAATTAAATCTTTGTCATAAGGAGATAATGTCAGTCGCTGTGCATTGACATTCCAGGTTATAGTTACACTAATAATGTGCATTCAACATTAACCCATATCAACCAATCATAATTCATGTTTCACCAATATGACTTTACATTAAAATAAAATGTGAAGGTTTACTAGGGAGTAACTGCATCATGCACATTATAACTGTTCATTCCATTCTAACAACATTTCATATTTCTGATATGTGTCTGCTGTACCATGTGCTTCCTTTGTGTGAAACCCCTGGTGTTCCCGCCAGTGCCTGTTTTTTTTATTAAAAACTGACTACTGTAGACATGAGAGCACAGCATGGTCAGTTCTCTAGCTGTGCTGCGAATGTAGTCTGCTCTCCTCCAATGATCAGACTTGTCCTGACTCCCCCCCCCCCACTGCACATCCAATCACTGGGAAGTTCAGTGCACTGCTATTTTTCGTCCTCCAGCTCTCTGTGCAGCTGAGAATAGAGGGTATTTGATGACTTATAAATAAGGGAAAAAAAGATATTGGGTTTTTTTAGATCTATATCTGTGTTTTGGCAGCAGTACAGGGACTTCCCATCTGCTGCTGGAACAAAATTGAGACTGGCTGAGAGCTGCTCAGCCACTAGAGGAAGCCTTGTATTTTATGGAGGAATACAAAGCTTTGTCTGATTTGCTGAGGTGGAGCTCATGACATCATCCCTCTGCCTCTCCACCTTTATTTAAGTCTATGCACAGAGTTGCCAACAGTTCAAAACATTTTTAGACACTTTTTTTTGTGTGCTCAGAAAGCCGCAAAGAAAGGGTAAATTATGTACAGCCAGCAAGGATCTTCAGGCGATAAAAGGGTTAATTATGTCTCCGGCCACCAGGGATCTTAGGCTAGTAAGATCCCTAGTGGCTAGAGGCATAATTAACCCTTTTTATTGCTAGCAGACCCTTGCTGGCTGCTGTACATTCTTTTAACTATACAATAAGCTAGTAAGATCCTTGTGGTGGCTAGGGATATGAATATTATTTATCATGTCTCTAGCCACTGCAGGGATCTTACTAGCCTATTGCATAGTTGCCAAGAATGTACAGCAGCAAGCAAGGATCTGCTAGCAATAAGAAAGTAAATCATTAAACCGTTTATTGCTAGCAGATCCTTGCTGGCTGTACATTCTTGGCAGCTATGCAGGCTAGTATTATTATTATTATTATTACACAGGACTTATATAGCGCCAACGATTTGCTCAGCGCGTTACAATATAAAGGGAGACAATACAGCAACAATACAGTTCAATACAAGTGGGTTAGGAGGGCCCTGCTCCTTGGAGCTTACAATCTAAAGGGACGGGCTAGTGGCACAAAAGGTAATAACTGTGGGGGATGAGCTGATGGGAGAAATAGATTTGGTTATTAGATGAAGGCAGAATAGGCTTCCCTGAAGAGATAGGTTTTCAGAGATTGCCTAAAAGTAAGCAAAGTAGGCAATAGTCTGATAGATTGGGCTGGAGAGTTCCAGAGGATGGTGGAGGCTCTGGAGAAGTCCCAGAGATAAGCATAGGAGAAGGAGACAAGGGAGCTAGAGAGCAGGAGGTCTTGGGAGAAGCAGAGAGGACAGTTTGGGTGATATTTGGAGACAAGATTAGTGATGTAATTTGGGGTAGAGTTATAAATGGCTTTATATGTTATTGTTAATGTTTTGAATTTTATTTGTTGGGCAATGGGAAGCCAGTGGAGGGATTGGCAGAGAGGGATGGCAGATATGGAACGGTTGGTTAGGTGGATAAGTCTGGCAGCGGCATTCATGATAGACTGTAGAGGGGATAGCCTGTGATGAGGTAGGCCAATGAGGAGGGAGTTACAATAGTCAAGATCCCCTTGGTGGCTAGAGACATGATTGCTAGCAAATCATCCTTGCTGCCCACAAAGACTTACTGCCCCGTTCCATTCTCTCTGCATACTGACTCATAGAGCCACATGCACCTCACCAAAGGCAGGTCGGGCACAATCACTGGATACCAGCCACACCCCCTTCCCTTAGTCCTGCCCAGTCACTGCCTCCCTTGCAGCAGGCTCTGCCTGACACAGCCAATAGTCCCAATAGTTGCTGGAGTGATAACTGCTGGGGGGGAGGAGGTAGGGGAGGGATCTGTGCCCTACATGGTCCTGTTTTGAATGTGATGACCCCGCCCAGCAGCATCACTGAGCATCTGAGCTTAGAATGTCGGTCTCCAACTGTCTGTGACTGGCCTTGATTTCCGGGACAAGGTTGGGTTGGGACACGTTTTTAAAAATCCATGAGTGTCCCGAACAGATCAAGACAGTTGGCAACTATGCATCACAATGCACTGTGACGTGTTGCTCTACAGTGACTTGAGGTGCGATGAGCAGACGTAGCATTTATATGCAGCACAGCTCACCACAATGCACTGTTAGGCCTTAAAGCGGAGTTCCACCCAAAAGGGGAAGTTCTGCTTTAAATATTGGTCCCGCACTTCCCACTATGGATTGGCACCTTTGGTGAGTGGGGGGGGGGATGGGTACCCGAATTTGACAGGAACCCGCTCCCACTTCCGCTGTGATCGTCTAGGCAATCGGAAACGGAAGTTGTCCTCCTACCCTCCCTCCCTGAAGTCTTGTGGGACACGTGACAGGTCCCAGAAGACTACAGGACCATTCAGGAAGTGCAGCGCTACTCGCGCATGCGCAGTGGGCACCCGGCTGTGAAGCTGAAAGCTGTCACAGCCAGGTGCCCACACTGAAGATGCCGGCGCCTAGAATACTGGACGGCTGGTGAAACGGGCTGCAATGGGGGCAATGCGGGATCATGGGACAGGTCAGTGGTTGTTTTTTAAAAGTCAGCAGCTACAGTTTTTATACAGAGAGAGTGGAACTCCGCTTTAAGCATACACATGTGTGAGGGCTGTGTTTGCCTGCATGGGGATGCGCAGCTCCTCCATATACCATCATGCAGGCAGTCCCCTCCTCTTCATATCAATTGGGATGCAGAAGCTTCACAGACACACCAGCTGCTCCCACTTTGACATCCATGTGGGTGCGGGTGCATTTCCCCAAACTCACACTGTCTTCATTCAGGCAAATTTGGTCCATGCATGATGTACACTTGAAGTGGAACCAGGGGCGGACTGACCATTTGGAAACTCGGGCACTGCCCGAGGGCCCCGGGGTCAGTAGGGGGCCCCATAAGATGCCCCTGGTACCTTTTTAATAGGCTTTTTTGAGTTTGGGCAAGGATACAGGGGCCCCATGATCCCCTATTGCCCGGGGGCCCCATGAGTTGTCAGTCCGCCCCTGAGTGGAACTGAAGATATTTGCATAACACTTGTGAGCAGGCAGGCTATTTATCGCACAGGAGACTTTCAATGTCTCATCTGCAATAACATACACCTACCTGCCAGCCTGCAGCATTCTCTGACATGTACAGTATGCATATGGTCATATATGCATGGTTTAGAGAGATTGGAAAGTCAATTGTTTTTAACCAGTTCTCATTCTACACATGCCCAAAAAAATGTCATCATTGTACACAGGACATGTGTAGAACATCCAGTCCTTCTGCCCTGCTGCTGGGACCCCCCTCCCCCTCCTTCCCTGTCCCAGGGCTGGATCTAGCCTATCTGGTCTGGGTGTGCAGTAAAAAAAGTCAGAAGGCATAATGCCAACACTGTGTGTGAGTCACTGAGAGTCTGTCACAGTGTCACTACCTGGGAAACTCTAATACTGCCTTTCTCAACCTTTTCAATGCAGAGGAACCCTTGACATAACTTTTCAGTCTCAGGGAACCCCTGCTAAAAATTACTATGTCTACAATTCATGATACATTGGTGTGATAGTCAGAGGTAAGAATGCTCCTTACACTTGTGGTCATTGGGAAAAATTACCCCCTTAAAGATTGCTAAAAAGATCAATGGTGTCAGTGGGAACTTAACTGAGAGGCAAAAATTGCTGATTGCTCAAGGAACCCCTAATAACCTCTGGAGGAACCTTAGGGTTCCATGGAACCCTGGTTGAGAAATCCCAATCTAGTATGTATTAGGATGACACAGGACCTGTCCTCCTTATATCCGATGTCCCTATCAGAATCTCCTTTTAAATCAGGAGACCTCATCAGAGTCCCCCTTTACAATGGGTTCTCATCTGCTTTCCCCCTTACATCAGGTGTCCCCATCAGAGTGCATCCATTAGAGTTCCCCCTTACATCAATTGTCCCCATCAGAGTTCCCCCTTACATCTATTGTCCCCATCAGAGTGCCCCCTTACATCAGGGTCCCCATCAGAGTGCCCCCTTACATCAGGGTCCCCATCAGAGTGCTCCCTTACATCAGGTGTCCCATCAGAGTGCTCCCTTACATCAGATGCCCCCATCAGAGTGCATCCATAACAGTTCCCCCTTACATTAATTGTCCCAAGCAGCGTGCCCCCTTACATTTATTGTCCCCAGCAGAGTGCCCCCTTACATTTATTGTCCCCAGCAGAGTGCCCCCTTACATCAGGGGCTCCATCAGAGTGCCCCCTTACATTAGGGGCCCCAACAGAGTATCCCATTAAATCAGGTGTCTCCATCAAAGTGCCCCCTGTTAGATAATGAGTTTATGTGAAATCTCCATTAATGGATGAAAATAATGTTATAATTACAAGTATATTTTAGTTAGATGGAAATATACAGTATTTAAACCATTGAGTGTTTTGCAGCATCAAAACTTTCTAGCTTCTATACTGGTGTAAATATATATAGAGTTTTCCACTATACAAGTTCTGGCCTTTTATTGTCCCCTTAGCATATCTCACATTAGGGGTAAACAGCAGCTTTCTTTGAACTTCCAATCAGGCTGTGCCCAATATACATTGGCTAGGTACAGTGTCCAATTAGTGAGCATTATATTAGCCACAGTACAGACAGGAGGGGGGATATAAGGCCTGGTCACCCAGCTGGAGGTCTCTTTGTGCTGGGACGCCCAGCAGGCAGCATGAGCAGAGCGGAAGTTGAGAGGTAACTAACTTCATACCTGTATTGTACATTGTATGTTAAACATGGTTTTGTGGGTAAATTGTAAATTATTGTAGAAGTCAAGATACTTAAACTGTACACTATGTTGTAAATACTGCTTAGCCTGTAATTTGTATATATTATGTACCTCTATCAATAAATGTACATTGCAGATGGAACTACCTCTTTTGTGTAGGAACTCTCAGATCTAGCTGGATATATGTAAATACTCCTACAAGGATTGGGGTGTATTCACAAATACACGTAACCTAGTCAACACCCCTTACATCAGGTGTTCCCATCAAAGTGCCCCCTCATATCAGGTGTACCATTAGAGTTACCCTGTACATCAGGTGTCCCATCAGAGTGCACTTTTACATCAATTTTCACCATCAGAGTACCCCATTACATCAGAGCCCCATCAGAATGCCCCCTTACATCAGGGTCCCCAGCAAGAGTGCCCCCTTACATCAGGGGCCCCATCAGAGTGTTCCCTTACATCAGGTGTCTCCATCAAAGTGCCCCCTTGCATCAGGTGTCCCATCAGAGTGCCCTTTTACATCAATTTTCGCCAACAGAGTGGCCTTTTACATATGATCATCCCAATCAGAGTGCCCCTTATATCAGGTGTCCCCATCAGCGTGCCCCCCCCCCCCTTATATGGATTGTTACCATCAGAATGCCTCCTTACCAGGGGCGGACTGACAACTCATGGGGCCCCCGGGCAATATGGGATCATGGGGCCCCTGTGTCCTTGCCCAAACTCAAAAAAGCCTATAAAAAAGTTACTAGCGGCATCTCATGGTGCCCCCTACTGACCCCGGGCCCTCGGGCAGTGCCCGAGTTTCCAAATGGTCAGTCCACCCCTGCTCCTTACATTAAATGTCTGCATCAGGCTGGCTCATGGATTAGTGGATGCACTTTCAGAGACCTGCAGGGGGCACAGCTAAAATCTCACCCCAGCACCCTGTCCCAGTACAGGCAATTCAGCTGTGATTAATGACATTGGCATTGCCCAGTATACAGAGCAGGTCCAGGCAACTGGAGCTGTCAAAAAGAAAAAAGCAGTCTGACAATGTTTATCAAGAACATTGCTCCAAAAGATACAAAGTAACATGTTGTTACACTTGTATCTATTCTGTTTATTCATCTACAGATCAAATGGGTGAACTTTGATCTGTAGATAATGTCAGTTAAAACAACCTAAGTAAAAAAAGTTTTTCTTCTTTAATTAAATGTTTAACCCCTTATTAACCCTTAGTTTACTCCAATCAGCACTAAATAACTAATTCTCCTTCATTCAATTAGGATTTCTCTGCTGATTTTTTTTTGTAACTAATAATATTTAAACTTTTTTTTTGTTTGCTTTGTTCATTAATATTTTTACACCTTTAACATATATTCATGAGGTGTTATCAAAAAGTTGGAGACTAGTTTTGTAACATGCCAACAGATGGCAGCACAAGGCTGCATGCACAGTCAAAGGGAGCACCGACCTTCATATGTCAGTGTGCCAAAAGACATCATCCTGTGTAAATCGGGAGCTGTGCAACTGGTGCTATTCTGACCATGTGTGTTACTACGTCTGCTATTTCATCATGGACACAGGACGATGTCTTTTGGCACACTAACTTATGCAGGTTGGTGCTCCCTGTGACTGTGTGTGCAGCCTTGTATTGCCATCTGTTGGTGTGTTACAAAACGAGTCTTGAAATTTTTTGATACCCCCTCGTATACATAGTTTGTGGACACTGCAACTTTCAACCTAATCAATATAAACTTACCCTAGGGTCACACCTAAGCGTTTTCCGCAGCATTTTGCAGAAATGCACTACAGTCCATTTAACATGATTTCCTATGGGACACGTTCACATCTCCGCATTTTCACCCGGTGCATTTTTGGAAAGGATCAGGGCAAGTTCACACTACATGCGTTTCAGTTCCTTTTTTTCTGCATCCAAAACACACAGAAAGTAGGTTATATGGTTGTCGATGTCATAGTTCACATCAGTGCTTGCAGTTCCAGCGTGTTCCAATTGCAGAAAAAAAAGTAGAACACGCTGCATTTTTTCTGCACAGAACTGTACTGGAACGCGGTAAAACGTATAAAAAATGCACCAAAACACACTGGAACATGCCGACATGCATCAAGAATGCACATATCCCTATTTAAATTGAAGAAAAATAAGGGAAAAAAATTAATTGGAATGCATAAAAAATATTAAACGCACTGGAACGTGTCAAAAACGCGAATGTGGAAACACATCTGGAATGCATCTGGACTGCATTTCTATAGTGTGAAGAGGCCCTCAGCAACTTTTTTGAATGCAAAAAGCTGCATTTTTGGTTCTATAGACATCAATGGAACACTGCAGAAAAGCATGTAGTGCATTTTTGCTGAGTTTTTGCTGCGTTTTGCATTTTAAATCTGCCTAGCAACAAGAAAAAAAAATCTACAAAACGCATAAAAAACACAGCAAAAACACAGGTGCAAAAATGTAAAACGCAATGCAGAAATGGATCAAACGCAAACTGCATAGGTGTGAACCTAGCCTTATTGGGATTTTTTTTTATACCAAAGTCATGAAGCAGAATACATTTTAAACCTAAATTTATGGAGAAATTTGATTTGTAAAATTTTCATATTGACTATGTTTTATAGCAGAGAGTAAAAAATATTGTTTAGGGTTTTTTTTTTCAAAATGTCAGTATTTTTTCATTTATATAATATAAAATTTAAAAAAATACAGTGTTGATCAAATACCACCAAAAGAAAGCTCTATTTGTGTGAAAAAAAATTATCAGTTAAAGTGTTACTAAACCCCGGACTCTGCATTCGCTATATCCGGTCTCCCACAGTACACAGAACATGGAAGTGCAATTATTTTAGAAAATATACACCGCTAAATACCTTTTCTCATCAGCAGTAAACAGCAGTCTTGTGACTTCAGCAGAGCACTGGTTAAAGCTTGTAGGAGGAGTTTTCTTTCTGCTCTAGGACACGGGTGTCAAACTGGTGGCCCTCCAGCTGTTGCCAAACTACAATTCCCATGAGGCATTGCAAGATTGACAGTTACAAGCATGACTCCCAAAGGCAGAGGTATGATGGAACTTGTAGTTTTGCAACAGTTTGAGGGTTGCAAGTTTAACACCCCTGTTCTAGGAGGATGCAGAACCCCTGACCTCTGTCTGGACAGTGCTGATTGGCCCTGTGCTGATCACATGCACTCTCCTAAAAAAACCTGAAAACCTCTCTAGCAATACACACCAAACTGAGCATGTGTATGTGACTACGGATTCAGTCTGTATCAGGTGGTAATTTCAACAAGAGGAGCAGAGAATTCAGGATCAAACAGCCTTTTTACACAATGCAGAGGATTAACCCCTTAGGCTCCACAGTGAGTATAACAAGCATGCTTTACTGCATATACAGACTGATTTTACTGTTGTGGGTTTAGTAACACTCAGGGGCGGACTTATCATTTGAGCACTCGGCACTGCTCGAGGGCCCGGAATCAGTAGGGGGCCCCATGAAATGCCCCTGGTACCTTTTATAGTCTTTTTTGAGTGTGGGCGAGGACACAGGGGCCCCATGATCCCCTATTGCCCTGGGGCCCCATGAGTTGTCAGTCCGCCCCTGGTAACACTTTAAAGTAGCGTAGTGCTGTCCAGCGAAAAAAAAAGGCCTAGTCACGAGGGGGTAAAATCTTCCAGAGGGCAAGTGATTAAACTATGCAGAGGTTTTTACATTTGCGACATCAGAAGAAGCTCTCCTTTTGTAGCAAGAGTCATTCTACACGTGATTCCTTGTTTGGAGTGTTCTATGAGAGCGGGAACGAGGCTTGGTAACACTTCCTGGTTCCAGAGTGAGGCTTGGCTCCGCTCCCAGATGGAGGCTTGGTTGTGATCCGGATGGAGGTTTGGTTGTGGAGGAATAGATCGTGCAGTAGGCTGAGTGTGATCTGGGAGGGCGATGAAGCTGAATGTTTTCCTTCCTATCATTGAGGAGCGGAGGGAGCTGAGACCAGGACAGGTACGGTGCTGCCTATACAGAGCCATGCCCCATGTGTTCCCTGCACTGGGGGAGGGGGGACCTCCTATGATTACATAGTATGCAGTGTAGTTGTGGGGGCATC
This sequence comes from Staurois parvus, assembly GCF_062004578.1. Classification (NCBI taxonomy): domain Eukaryota; kingdom Metazoa; phylum Chordata; class Amphibia; order Anura; family Ranidae; genus Staurois; species Staurois parvus. The sequence goes on from NW_028319098.1 coordinate 2,062,347, forward strand.
ATCCCTGACTTCACAGCACCTGGGGAATCTCACTTTACAGTGTACTTCCACTTTGCTGCCAGATTGGGATAACGCCTCCCTTATGTGTTTCCTTGCAGAACTCGCTGCTTAACTTCTTTACTTGCCAGAAACTCCTGCCTTCCAGGTAATGCTGGCGTATAATTACAGACTGCTTTCCTAGTTTTGGGTAGTGTGGGGATGGATTTGAACCCATGTCAGGTTTGTATTGCTGTCTGGGTCCCCATTACAGAGATTCTCCGTCTCTATCATGTCTACCGTTTTCACCGAAAGTGGAAAAAACATCCCACATTTTGAGTTGTCACCAGAACAGGAATAGAGGAGAAATCTTCCAATGGGGACAACCAGGGATTCCCTCTCACTTCCTGTTTTGACTGTGGGACAGGAAGTGAAATGAAATGCCACAGGTGGCAAAAATACCCAGGGGTTATAAAATTCAGCGATCTGCGGTCATGTGATCGCTGAGTTCTTACACTTAGAGCTGGTGGGGGACAGATGCAACAGCAGACCAATGCTGCATCCACTAAGTATAATTTGGGGAAAGAAAAACCCCAAACTGATCTTTTAAATAAAAAAAACTGCTGAGGGTTTAATGCTGCTTTGCAGGGAAAACTGTCATCTATCCACTAGTCCTTAAAGTCCACTTTAAGGTGAATGAGCAACTTAAAGTGCATTTCTACTTTTCAGACAAATTACTCACACACACTATATTTGTGTTATGTCCTCATTCACACAGAATACCTAATATTTATTTACAAAATATATTTCTTGCTGTTTAGATCATTTTATGAAGTAGGGGTACACATAGGACTCCATAGGCAGGTTCCAATTGTTCAGGATAGCTTCCAAGGTGCAGTTAGAGGAACAGATTTAGGGACTTTTTTTCTTAAAGCGCAATAACATACAATGTGTCACTCAAGCATGATCTTTAACCCTTTGTTAGGACAGATCTAACAGATCTTTACACAAACTATTGAGATCTGCCAGCACAGTACAGAGGTAAAGCCGATTGTCACAATAAAGGTGATGTTATGCCGCCCGGTCTCTTACCAATGAACATACATTTTTGTAAAGTACTTTATTTGTTCTGCAAATCAACACTTCCCCCTTTCTTGCCTAGGTGAGAAGTCCCCCTTCAGGCTCTCTTGGCCCCTCCTTTCTGTCGGGTGCCCCCCCCCCCCAGCTGACTGGCTATGAGTGGCAGCAGCCAATGGCTCCCACTTGCTGTCTCAGCCAATATGGAAGTAGAGACCCGAGACAGCCCAGGCTGTCATGCCCATCACTGGATCTTGATGAGGCTCAGGTAAGTATTGAGGGGGGCTGGGGGCATGGCTGCACACAGAAGATTTTTTACCCTGCATAGAATGCATGAAGGTAAAAAACCTTTACAACCGCTTTAACAGTGGACAGTGAAACTCTTAGTGTGAAGAAGGGAGCGATTGTAGGTGGGATGAGCTGGGGAGTGCCTTGTCATCCTCAGACTACAGGGCTGTGTGTTTCTATTGATGCACACAATGTAGGAAGCCACAACTTCAGTGCCTGCATTCAAGGGTGGCACCATAGTTTGCTGCAAGATAAAGGAGCCACCCTGAAAAAGGAAACCTGGTGCAATGATCATGGCAGCAGCTTAAAGGATAGGTTCACCTTTGGGAACATGTTACATATTCCACCCATTTTTAGGGTGGGATATGTAACATGATCCCACCGCTGCAGCTGCTGCCCGATTCCACCCCTTTCCCCCTTGTGACAGCAGTATGGGGAGAAGTTCCCTGTACAGGGCTGTCAGTTTTTGAAAACAGCTTGGCCATTCTGAGCTCTGCCCACACACAGGGTTCTATGAATAAATGAACAACAAGTCCCGACATCCTTTGTGGCTGTTGGTTTGTAGTTCTCAATGAAATACCACAGTGTTGTTGAGCGCTTTGGTAGTTCATGTCAGACTTTATCTGCTTGTCTGTACAGGATATATGAGCAAGCAGATACACTGACATTCTGCAGGAGTCCTGCATGGTACAATCTGCTGATTGCTGGTGTAATGCTTTCCAGGCTCAAAAAAAAAAAAACATTTGCATTTATAATTTAAATAAAAAATGAACTTATCCTTTAAAGCATTAATTCACCTTTACAGAAAAAAATGAAATAGTGAACTAACACTGAATTCCCCACCCCCTCTTCTTTGTGCAGCCCTTCTGGGATGGATAAGATTGATTCTGATTGGTCAGGGCTGGCACAGAGCATGTGTTTCAATGGAAGCATGCAGCTTTGGCCAGGGGTGCTCATGCATAGATGTCTCCTTTAGGGGCGCTAGCTAAAGGAGACACTCGCATGCAGGAGAGTTGAGGGGGCAGCAGCTCTGGGACCAGCCAGGAAAACAAAAATACGAACTTTCTATGAAGCAGACTATAAACAATTGGTACGCTTAGACTTTTGTTTCATTTTAACCACTTGCCTACCAGGGCACATTATAAATATAAACAGCAGGGTAAACAAGTGGTTAAATCAAGCTCACAGCTGTAAGTTTGATAGCGGCTTTAAGAGCTGGCGCAGAGTTTTCTGATAAAAGTGACGCGAACAGCTCTCACTTTGATGGCGCTAACAAGATGCTTGCTAGCCCCCTTGTCAGAGCAATAAAGTTTAAAAAAATACATAAAAAAATGTAAAAACAAATTATATGAAAATGAAAAAAAAAATCAGCCTCTTGCATATCTCATTAAAAAGCACAATGTACGCACATGCATGTAACATCTATTGCGTCACACATGCGAGGTATCGTCACAAATGTCAGAGTGAGAGCTATAATTCTAGGGTCACATGTAAAGGCTTTTAAAGAGTCGCCTATGAAGAATTTGGTGTTCTGTAGGTTTCTGTGATTTCACGGGTGTGTACAATTTTAGGGCTTAACATTTGTAGTATCTATTTACAACCCCCATCTTTTTACTGTCCAGTAGACAAGTGGTTAAAGGGTCTATCTTTGGGGGCTGGTTCACACCAGATGCAGTCCAGGGAGTTATTAACCACTTGAGCTCTGGAAGATTTTACCCCTTCCATGACCATGGCATTTTTTGCTATTCAGCACTATGCTATTTTAACTGGCAATTGTGCGATCATGCAACGCTGTATACAAATGAAATTTTTATAATTTTCTTTTTCACACAAATAGTTTTCTTTTGGTGGTTTTTAATCACAACTGGGTTTTTTAATTTTTTTTACAATATAAATGAAAAAAACCCCACAATTTTGGAAAATATTTTCTACCTTCTGTTATAAAACATATCCAATAAAATCTAATTTCATCATAAAACTAAGATTGTACGCCCCTTGAGGGTTAGCGACTGCTGTGAATGTACAATATATATGTAAAGCGCTGCGTAAATTGACAGCACTATATAAGTACCTGAAATAAATAAAAATAATAAAATTAGGCCAAAATGTATTCTACTACTTGTCTTTGGGGAAAAATCCCAATAAGTGTATATTAATTGTTTTTTGTGAAAGTTATAGTGTCTACAAACTATATATAACTGAAAATCGACCAGTCCTGATATACTAACGGGCTATCTCATTTCTTGAGGCCCTAAAACGCAAGGACAGTACAAATACACCCCAAATAACCCCTTGTTTGGAAAGTAGACAGTCGGAGACATTTAGTAATAGGTGAGTTTTATTGAAGTTATTTTTTGTCACAATTTTTTTTTTTTTTAAATGAAGAAATCAAATACATTATTTTTTCACTTTTTTTGTTTAATACAAAATGCCACCAGTGCAGTACAGCATACCACCATGTGACTGATGTGGCAGTAATCAGGGATACTGACTTGTGACGTGTTTAACAAAAAAAAAAAAGTAAATTTTCTTACTCAATCTTTTAACTATATATATATATATATATATATATATATATATATATATAAAATCTTTTTTTTTTTCCATGTACAGTGAAGATCATTGTAACAGCAAAGTATTCAACTGTAATGTCTGGGTTATATTCCTGACAATCTGATCTGTGATTGGCTACTGTGATTGGTGAAGGGTGCTGTGATTGGTCCAGGTACCATGTGACAGCTGTAAGACAATGACAGCCTAGGAAACACAGCTGTTATGAATGAATTCATAACAGCTTTGTAGACCTTAAGCACAGGGCTCCCAAGTACCGGGGGGTTATGGGAGGCTCACAACGCATCCCTGAACTGGAGCGGGCAAAATCACGTACATGTACATCAGTATGTGTACTGCAGCTGGTTGGCAAGTGGTTAATCTGCAGCACAAAGGCATGCACAGTGTTTTCCATGAATTCGAATGGCCTGTTTCACATCAGTGCAGATAACAGAAGTAGAACATGCTGCATTTGTTCTGTATGGAATGCATTAAAAATGCACTGGAATGCACTTGTCCTAAACTGAGATAAAGATAAAAAAAGGAGAAAAAAAACATGTTTGCAGAAACACATCCAGAACACAGAGATTGTATGAACCGGTCTTCAACATTTTCACCAAAAATTTGCACATTTTTCACATAAGATTTATTTAGAAAAATGTGTGGATCTTGGGCAAAAGTTGTGTGAACGATGAGTGAAAGTACATGTAAAAAGACCCAAAAATGATTTGTTATATGGTACTGTGTTGTACTATATAACACTAAAGAACCCTGAATATTTGATTCAATCAAGACGGAGGCATGTCAGCCAGGCAACTAGCATTTTTCAGGAGTGAATAATGACAGCATTCTTCGTTTATCTCAGATGTTAGTTTAACTAAAGCACATCATTACTTTGAGTTCATTTTTAAATTAAAAAGTCCCTTTTCTTGCCTTGGTCTCTGGTGGTTTATGGTTAGGACACTGTCTGCATGGAGTTTGTATGTTCTCCCTGTACTTGAGTGGGTTTCCTCCTGGTACTCTAGTTTTTTTTCTCTCACATATGCTGGTAGATTAATTAGCTGCTGTCTGAGTTGGTCCTTAGTAGGACCTAAGGTTGTATGTATGAGAGTTGGGGACTTTAGGTTGTAAGTTCCTTGGGGCAGTGAGTGATGTGAAAGTACAGTATGTAGTATTTACTGCGTAAATTGTAGGAATGATATAAATACCTGTAATAAGAGACTACAATGTTGTCCAGCAGACCCTTCCCAAAGGACCTACAATGAGATAACAGGATTGAGGATGCCCATATGTAATATGCCATTACATGAAGACATCTGATTTTGAAAGGGAGTGGACTCTTCTTGGTAGTTAGGAACTGTCTTGACAGAACTTAGCAGCAGCTTTTCACAATGGTTATGTATTCATCGGTGTTATGATTTATGGAGCAAGTTAATTGTTGACTTGTCTCTTAGATCAGTTTTGGTTATCTTTTCTTTGTTTAGTCATGTGTGAGAAGTTCAGCCTAAGCTCTTTTGGCTGTTTTTCTCCTGTGGATTGCAGGAGAGCAGTTCCTTCTGCACTTCTGTTACCCATTTTCAGCTGACAACGGGCTGACATCACTCAGACGGTCCAGGCTGGGGAAAGATCCCAACTTTGAAGTCGGGATCCACCCCAGAGTCCAGAGTAGCACCTGACTCAGCTTCTCAGAGATCTGCTGACTCAATCGCTCCCTCCAGTGAGCGCGGGGGGGGGAGCAGACAGCTGTGACTGACAGTGCAATCAGACAGATGCTGCATCCACCTAGGTAAGTAGAATTTATTGCTCTGGCAGGCTCCAGCATTCTTCTTTGCTCCAGCTTGGGGCAAGTTCTTTGCTGTCCTCCTTTACAGTATATGGCTGTTGACCCTGCATTGCACTTGATGTATGTCGTGTGACTGCCAGCAGGAAAACCATATAGAAGAGGCTTCGGGGGGACTGGTTGCACAGGTCTGGGGGGCCTACCAGCACAATGAATAAGGTAATACACTGTATTCCTCACCCCCCTAGGGTTAAAAGACATTTACCCCTTGCAGTGTGTGTGTGTGTGGGGGGGTCAGCGTCAGCAGCACTGTAAATGTAGTTTTTTTCCCCTTGGAGCTGGGCTTCAAATATGTTCCCCGCTCGCTCTGCACAGAGAACTGACCAATCAAACACCATGATTACTCGGTTCTGCTCTCCACTCTGGGTAGAGAGCTGAGACTATCAGTCACCGCTGTCTGCTTTGCCCCTCCAGCACTCACTGGAGTGCTGGGCTATGGAGGGGATCAGAGCGGTTGGCTCAGGCTTTCTGTGGATTACAAAGAGGTTGAGCCAGCCGTCGGTCAAGGGATCTGGGTGGATCCCAACCATATGGTCGGGATCTTTTCAGAGCCTGGACAAGCTCTATGACATCAGCCGACAGCAGGCTTCAGCCCGCTGTCAGCTGAAAACGATTCACATGAGTGCAGAACTAACTTTAAATTTAAAGTATAACTAAATGTATTTTGTTTTCCTTTAGTTGTGGATAGAGTGGAGAAGGATTAGGACACCTGTCATGTTTTTTGTTGCTGTCTGTCCCCATTTGGGAGATTCATCTTCTCCTTTTTGTCATGTTTACCATTATCACTGAAAATGATAGTGAAGGAAAACCCCAAATATTGGGTCGCCTCCAAAATAGTAATAGAGGGGAAAGCTTTTAATGGGGACACTCGTTCTGGTGACAACCAGGGGATCCCTCACTTTGGAGGGATTTCCTCCCACTTCTGTTTTGGCTTTGGGACAGGAAGTGAAGGGAAATCTCCCCAATGAAACACAGATGGCAAAAAATTGACGGGTTATAACCCTCCCCAACTCTATCCAAAATAGGGGAACAAAGTTTTGCCTTTATTTCTACTTTAAAGCCCAACTCCAGACTTGATAACCTTATCAGATTTACAACAGCAGAACTTTTCTTTGCCTCTGAAGCAATGCCCCATCATGTCTTGTGAATTAGTTTGTTTACATGCCAAGATTAATGCGGCTCCCACTGTACTTAATGTAAGTGCGGCAGATCCATAAACCTCAGTGCTGTGGTCGTGTCTCCACTCTCCTCTCTACCGGACCATTAAAAAAAAAAAAAAAAAAAAAAATCATAGTGCAAGGCTTTATTTTGTGAATGGTCAGTAGGAGCGGGGGCAGAGACATGACCACAGAGCTGGGGTCTACGAGACCTGCAGCTCTTACAGGAAGTACAGCGGGAGCCATACTAATCCCAGCATGTAAACAAACTGTTCATAAGCAATACCCTGTCATGCAGGTTTGCTTCTATGTCAAAGGAATGTTTTGGTGCTGTGAAGTAATCATGCCTGGAGTTGGACTTCTTTTCTGAGATGCTCAGTATACAATCTAGCTTTGTGTTTAGTTTTGGATAGTCCCTAATTATACGTTGGTAGCCGGAGCAGTGTGTTTGTTGGCATACAGCATGACAGGTCACAGGTTCTTATAATGGATAGAAAGAAAGGGTAAATATGCTGGGAATATTAAAGTTAGCTGCAGATCAAATGATATTATTAATCCCTGTGTATTACGAGAGCAAACTGATAGGTGACATCTAGAATTCACAGTACAATGGACCAAGCACGTTTTTTCTTTATTTCTAGTAATCTAGGTGGAATTTATGGGTGGGATCATTCTCTTCATAATGGAGTATCGCCTGTCAGAAAGTATTAAAAAACAAATTGTTTGTTTATGAACACCTAGGTGACACGCTATAGTATTTCCCTTCACTCCTCCCCTGACTACTGCTTAAAAGGTTATAGAAGGAGGTATTGGGCCAGCATAGACTGTAAGGAGACATATCCAGTGGAGGAGAGGGCTGTGAGGTGCAAGGGAGAGGGCTGTGCTTGGTAGTTGACTCTTCCTAAAGTAGTCAAATCTTCTCTTAAGTTTAACTACTTTCTAGCCAGTGTATTTACAGTATATAATAGGGGTATGCCAATATATTGGCCGCCAAAAATTATCAGCTGAAAATAGGGTTAAGAAGCACAGAAAAGAAAAAGATCGAGTGGTCCATCGAGTCTGCCCATTTTTGTGAGTGTTTTTTTTTTTGGGGGGGGTTGTTTGGTATTTTTTTGTTAACGTTTTTGTCTGAATATAGATCTATGCTTGTCCCATGCATGTTTGGAGCTATTTACTGTTAACTGTCTCACTACCTCTGCTGGAAGTTGACTCCAAGCATCAACTACTCTTTCAGTAAAATAGTACTTTCTGAGATTAGTTTGAACTTTCCTCCAGTTAGTTTAAGGTCATATCCCCACGTTCTTGATTTTGGTTTCATGTTGAAAATATTGCCCTCCTGAACCTTATAAAGGTTTCAATCATGTCTCCCCTTTCCCTTCTGTCCTCCAGACTGTATATGTTAAGTTCCTAAAGTCACTCTTGATATGTTTGATCCCCCAGACCTTCCACCATTTTTGTTATCTGTCTCTGGACTTGTTCTATCTTATCAATATCTTCTTGTAAGTGAGGTCTCCAGAACTGGACACAGTATTCTAAATGAGGTCTAACTAAAGATCTATATAGGGGAAGCAGGACCTCCTTCCTGCTGGTGACCCCGCTAGTGATGCGTCCTAGAATTCTATTTGCTTTCCCCATTGCTGGCAACACTGCTCATTTTTCAGTCTTCTGAAATAAGTACCCCCAAGTCCTTTTCCTCTGTAGTGGTGGCCAACACTGTACCCCCAATGTTGTACTCTCTCAGGGGATTATTTTTCACTACGTGCATTATTTTACATTTAGAAATATTGAACTGCAGTTTCCACTGTTTTGACCAATCTTCCAGCAATGCCAAATCATATTCCATGTTTCAGACAACTCCAGCGTTATCAACCCTATTGCACACCTTTGTGTCATCCGCAAAAAGACAAACTCTACCCGATAAACCTTTAGTTATATCACTTACATATAGATTAAATAGAACAGGACCTAGTACAGAGCCTTGGGGTACACCACTAGTGACTGGTCTCTGTTCTGAGTGAACCCCATTTACAACCACACTCTGGTATCTATCCTTTAGCCAGCTGCATATCCACTGAACCACCCAAGGGCTAAGTCCTAGCTTGTACAACTTTTGTAGTAGACCATTAATGTGGAATTGTATCAAATGCCTTGCTGAAATCAAGATATGCTATGTCCACAGCACCACCCTGGTCCAAACACATTGTAAGAGAATGAAAAAATAATTTAAAGAGAAGTTTGGGTTTATTTTCTATTTTCTTTTACTGTGAGCAGAGCTAGCTATCAGTCACTGCTGTCTGCTCTGACCTAAAGGCCCCTGCCCCTGCGCACGCTCATTGAAGTGCTGGGCTGTGGTGGGGGAGGCAGCAGCTGGCTCAGGCTCTCAGCAGAAAACAGGTCACAGGAGTGCAGAACGAACTGTACTCCTGTAACCTCAAGAGAGGTACAGCCAGGGGAGCTCCTTTAACCACTTGCTGACCGCAGATAGCTGAATGATGGCTTCACTGCGGCCGGCCTATCCTGGGAGGGCATCATATGACATCCTCCCAGAACATGCTTTCCTGCATGCCCCCGGGGGCGCTCACCCAGCTATCTCCGCGATCGCTGTGTCCTACGGACACAGCTGATCACATGATGTGGTGAAAGGCCAGTCACAGTGGCCTTTTACCACGTTATCAGCCGTGTCCAATGACACACTTATCACCGGGAAATGCAATTGCCGGTTATCAGCTGCACTTCAGTGCCCTGATGATCGGTGTCGATCCCTCCTCTGACAACTGCTGGTTCTCGGCATTACGTTCCTCATGCTGTGACCGCGATCGGTGCCCAGCATTGCTGCCCATCAGTGTCACCCACCAGTGCTGCCAGTCAGTGCCCAGCAATGCTGCCTTATCAGTGCTACCTATCAGTGCCAAGTCATCTGTGCCCATCAGTGCTGTCTATCAGTGCAGCCTCATCAACGCACATCAGTGAAGGAGAAAAATTAACCGTTTGCAAAATTTTATATAAGAAACAAAGAACTTTTTTTTTTCCAAATTTTGTGCTCTTTTTTTTGTTTATAGCGCAAAAGATAAAACACCCAGCGGTGAGTAAATACCACCAAAAGAAAGCTCTATTTGTGTGAAAAAAATTCATATGGGACAATGTTGCATGACCGCGCAATTGTCATTCAAAGTGCGACAGTGCTTAAAGCTGAAAATTGGCCTGGTCGGGAAGGGGGTATAAGTGCCCGGTAGGCACGTGGCTAAGGAAAGGAAAATGGTAAGCATTTAAAATACTTGATTTTTCTGTGCTTTCACCTGCAACTTTGTGTTGGTGACAGGATCTCTTTAAGGTTTACCTAATTTATTATCGTTCCTAAACCCCTTCCCACAGAGGATTTGCAGATATGCGGCCTCACTGAAGTGGGTCTTTATCCATGGGCCTACATATCTGCGTACCTGTCTTTGTGCTCCCAGCACAGAGAGCTTGTTCTCACCAAGAGCCCTGGCACTCGAACTAACGATTGGGACCCGAGACTCCCAGTTCCTGGTCACCTGATCGCTGTGATAGCTTCTGATTAGCTATCATAGTGATCAGTCACTGTGCAGCCTGCCCGTGTTTTCTCTCTCTTCTGAATTAAGAGAAAGATAAATTGTATCTTTCCGTACTGCAGGAGAGAGTAAATAAGCAAAAGTTTGTAAAAGAAAAGAAAAATAAATATCTAGATCATGGTTTGATCTAGGTTTGTGTTAGGGTCAAGGTAGTGGTCAAAGGTCAAGTCAGTATATTTTGGGTAATTTTGTTTTTTTTTTTGTTTTTTTTAAGCATTTTTAAAAACAATTGTGTCAGTATGTTTTAGGAAGAAGAAAAAAAAAAAGCAAAATGTGCACTTTTGTTTCTGGGCCATACTACGGGTACAAACAACATACACATATGTGGTATCCCTGTGATCCCCAGGAGCAGGAGAACTTCTTTTGCATTGTTTCTTGATGGTTAATCTTTAGGCCAGTTTTCTTTTGATAATAAAAAAAAAAATCGGGAGATATCCATTACCATTTACCAGCAAAAGAAAACCAAATATGTCCTGAAAAAACAAGGTATAATCTACCTGGACACACAAAGTAGTGGTGGTATGTACAGCTTTACTAACTCCTGTCAAAGTTGCAAAATTGTGTTCAGGTATTTACATTTGTTTTACCCTCCGTCACTAAGAGGTTAATAAAAAATCTTGAATCAAAGAAGTAGTAGTTTTGCATACTTTCACAACCCATTTCAGTCTTTTCTGTATCGTTTTTTCTCCCAGATTCTGCATTTTTGTGCGGCCAGAATGCTTTGTTAGATGGGTGGTGTCATTTGGCACAGTCATACAGCTGAAAAGTGCAACAAGCATGGCAACTCCTTTTGTACCTGTACCTATGCCAATAGGAAATTCTTCTGCAGGCAGCATTACAACTAGAAGCCAAAGGAGCTCCTCGCTTGGAAGCAGCTCAGCTAGTTCAAACTCGTCAAAGGAGCCACATGAAGATCCCAGAGGGCGCAAGAAACTCAGTGCACCCGATCAAGTGAGCTGCACTTCATCTGTATGCGGCAGCCCTCTCATCAGGACTAAGTTTGACTCATCAGTAGAGTACAGTTCCCGACCAGTGGAACATGAACACATACAAAACTCGGATTTGGAGGAAAGGCCTTCAACTCCAACCATTTTAGGATATGAAGTAATGGAAGAACGAGCCAAGTTTACGGTGAGTTTTGTCGGTTCACAGTTGCAAATTAATTTTTGACTCCAAGAACCCAGAGTAGTGTTTTCACTGCTGAAAGTGGAAAAGACAGACACAAATACACACATCCTGATCTTCAAAGTACAAATACACATTTAAAGCACCCAACCTCTCTTCCTAGTTTTCTCAATACCTGAATCTGAGACCTCCTTCCAGTAAATCTGTACTTACCTCTTACATTAGCTACGGCTTCAGACAATGTTTGCAGCCCATCTGGTAAAAATGCTGCCCACCTGTACTCTGTCACTCTTATGGTCTTTAAATCGCCTTAAAGTGTTACTAAACCCATGACCCTGCATTCACTATAACTGGTCTCCACAGTGCACAGAACATGGAAATGCAATTGGTTTAGTAAATATAAACTGATAAATACCTTTTCTCATCTGCAGTATATAGCAATCTTGTGACTTCTATCAGTGTCTGGCCGAACACTGGTTAAAGCTTGAAGGAGGAGTTGTCCTTCTCCTCTGACTGTCCTACAGTGCCTTGAAAAAGTACTCACACCCCTTGAAATTTTCCAAATTTTGTAATGTTACAACCACAAACGTAAATGTATTTTATTGAGACTTTGTGTGATAGACCAACACAAAGTAGCAAATAATTGTGAAGTGGAAGGAAAATGATAAATGGTTTTCAACATTTTTAACAAATATCTTAAAAGTGTGCATTTGTATTCAGCCCCCTTTACTCTGATACCCCTAACTAAAATCTAGTGGAACCAATTGCCTTCAGAAGTCACCTAATTAGTAAATAGAGTCTACCTGTGTGTAGTTTAATCTCAGTATAAATACAGCTGTTCTGTGAAGCCCTCAGAGGTTTGTTAGAGAACATTAGTGAACAAACAGCATCCTGAAGGCCAAGGAACACACCAGACAGGGACAAGGTTGTGGAGAAGTTTAACGCAGGGTTAGATTATAAAAAAATATCCCAAGCTTTGTACATCTCATGGAGCACTGTTTCCAATTGCGGATGATGGATTGAAGAGTATGGCACAACTGCAAACCTACCAAGGCATGGCCAATCACCTAAACTGACAGCCCGGGCAAGGAGAGTATTAATCAGAGAAGTAGCCAAGAGGCCAATGGTAACTCTGGAGGAGCTGCAGAAATCCACAGCTCAAGAGGAAGAATCTGTCCACAGGACAACTATTAGTTGTGCACTCCACAAATCTGGCCTTTATGGAAGAATGGCAAGAAGCCATTGTTGAAAGAAAGCCATAAGAAGTCCTGTTTGCAAGAAGCCATGTGGGCGACACAGCAAACATGTGGAAGAAGGTGTTCTGCTCAGATGAGACCAAAATTTAACTTTTTGGCCTAAAAGTAAAATACTGTGTGGTGCACATCACCCTGAACACACCATCCCCGCTGTGAAACATGGTGCTGCCAGCATCATGTGGGGATGCTTTTCTTCAGCAGGGACAGGGAAGCTGGTCAGAGTTGATGGGAAGATGGATGGAGCCAAATACAGGGCAATCTTAGAAGAAAACCTGTTACAGTCTGCAAAAGACTTGAGACTGGGGTGGAGGTTCACCTTCCAGCAGGACAACGACCCTAAACATACAGCCAGAGCTACAATGGAATGATTTAGATCAAAGCATATTCCTGTGTTAGAATGGCCCAGTCAAAGTCCGGACCTAAATCCAATTGAGAATCTGTGGCAAGACTTGAAAATTGCTGTTCACAGACGCTCTCCATCCAATCTGACAGAGCTTGAGCTATTTTGCAAAGAAGAATGGGCAAAAATTTCACTCTCTAGATGTGCAAAGCTGGTAGAGACATTCCCAAAAAGACTTGCAGCTGTAATTGCAGCGAAAGGTGGTTCTACAAAGTATTGACTCAGGGAGGCTGGATCCAAATGCACGCCACACTTTTCAGATATTTATTTGTAAAAAATTTTGAAAACCATTTATCATTTTCCTTCCACTTCACAATTATGTGCCACTTTGTGTTGGTCTATCACATAAAATACATTTGTTTTTGGTTGTAACATGTAAAAATGTGGAACATTTCAAGGGGTATGAATACTTTTTTCAAGGCACTGTATGAGGCTGCCTCACTCCTGACCCTCTGGCCCTGTACTGATCACATGCACCCTCCCAAAAAAAAAAAAATAAAACCTTCTAGCAATACATACCAAACTGAGCATGTGCACAGTGTCTCCTAGAGCTCTGTACTATCAGTAGATGGATTTGGGACAGTAAAAGGGGAGGATCAGACAAGACAGGATCAGCCTTTTTACACAATGCAGAGGATTAACCCCTTTAGGTTCCACAATGAGTATAACAAGCTTGCTTTATACTGCATATACAGACTGATTTTACTGTTGTGGGTCTGGTAACACTTTAACTGGAAAAGTACCAAGCCAATACTAATCCATTAAAAAGACACCCACGTGTGTTAAATACATCTCTACTTTATCTTTGGATGTATTCAATCAAAATTTGGCCAGTTCAGCAGGGACACTGGGCACCTTGGTTGTACACAAGTCAATCTATCAACCTATTTTTTATTGATCTATTTTTCCCAAACAATTAGTGCCTCCAGCTCTAGCTGGCAGAACACAATAACACTGCAGGAGGGAGTCCTCCATCAACACTGACTGTGTAGATGGGGGAATTGAGCAATTTTCTTTCCTTCCACCCATTGTGTAAAGGAATGTGCATAATCTATGGCCTGCCTTAGTCCAGTTTTCTCATATTTCCTGTATTTTGTTTTTGGCGGGGGGGGCGTGCAGTAGCTTAACGTGGAGCTCCACCCAAAAGGGGAAGTTCCACTTTAAGCCTTTGTCCCACGTTCCCCATTAAGGAATGGCACCTTTGGGGAGCGGATACCTGAATTTGACAGGTACCCGCTCCCACTTCTGCTGCGATCGCCTGTAGCCTCTGCCCAATTTTTAATCACGTCCCTGTACAGAATTTATGCCTTTTTTAAAGTGCACTTTTATAAAGGGTTTTGAACAGATAAAATACTTTTTTTTTTTTTTTTTTTTTTTTTAACTTTTTTCTGACCTCTGGAACGGATTAATTGGTTTTCAATGCATTCCTATGGGAAACCGCATTACAGTTTATGAATTTTTCGCAGTACAAAAAGTCCCGCAGAACGCATTAAATTCATACATTCACATCAGTCCCTAACCCTCAAGGGGCGTACAGTCTAAGGTCACTAACTCACATTCATTCATACACATACTAGGGACAAGTTAGACAGGAGCCAATTAACCTACCATCATGTCGTTGGAGTGTGGGAGGATACCGGAATACCCGGAGGAAACCCACACAGACACAGGGAGAACATGCAAACTTCAGGCAAGTGGTGCCGTGGCTGGGATTCCAACCAACAACCCTAGTACTGCCTGGTGGAAGTGCTAACCATTTAGCCACATTGAATCTTCCTGTCAGTATATCTGGTTGCTCGTACATCCTTTAAATGGCAAGCAGACATACTGACAGATCTTCAGGAGACCTGCATGGCACCAGCGTTTTGCTGATCGCTGGTGCAACGCTCTACAGGGTCCTGCAGACAAAAATGATAAATGCACATTTTTTTTACCTGCAAACAAATGTGCACTTATTATTTTTGTGCATAAGGTGAACTTATCTTCTAGACTTCATGCACACTAGGTTTTTTTTTTTTTTTTTTTTTTTTTCAAACTCCTAGAAGCTGCTATTAGTATTTTTCTTTCTGCTCCTAGAAGCTAAATAGCGTTCTCCTATGTGTTCATGCACACTACTTTAGGCTATTAGCATTTTTTGAGCTTCAGCGTCTAGGAGCAGAAAACAAAACCTTTTTGTTTTTTGGAGCGTTGTTCCAGCAGAAAAAAAACACTAAATGCTCCAAAATGCTCCTAACTGTATTTACAGTACATGTTGAAGAAAAAAACTAGAAAAAAGCTAATAAAACACTAATGCTCCTAGACTATACTAAGAACCGCTATTACCAGTGTTTTCTATCCAGCGATTTTGAGCTTAAAAAAAACGCTTGTGTGCATGGAGCCTAAAGGGAGAGTTTGATTAAATGCTGCAGTTAGCAATAACAATGGAAATGTTGACACTTAGGGGTTTATTTACTAAAGCTGGAGAGTCCAAAATCAGACTCCCTTCTGCCTAGAAACCAATCAGCTTCTAACATCAGCTTGTTCAATGAAGCTTTGGCAATGAAACCTGGAAGCTGATTGGTTTCTATGCAGAAGGGAGTCTGATTTTGGACTCTCCAGCTTTAGTAAATAAACCCCATATTGTCTTTTATCTCCTTACATTGTCATTCTCTGAAATCTGTAGTCGTGGCACATTTCCTGCACACGAGATTGAGTTTAATCTATACACTGTTCATCCTGATATTTTCTAAAAATATGTTATGACTAACAATTGTCTTCAAAGAATGCCGGTCATTAGAAAGCCAATCTAATAGCATAATCTCATCTAATGCAGCTAGTAGCGTATGCTTTTATTGTCTTTGTATTTAGAGAGCGAAATCTTCATAACAAGTACTAAGGGTTATCAGATATCTATCTTCCCTTCAGTAATGTTGCCGTATTGATTAGAGGCTGTGCAATCATTAGCTAGATCCATACAAATGTCTGGCTATTAGGGACTTTGCCGTATACTTCTGTATATACTTGCTCTTTTCATTTTGTTTAAATTAGAGATCATTTTTATTCAGATGTTTATTTGTATTGATTTTTTTATTGCATTTTCTGTTTCTTCTAAGGACTTCCTAATGAGTCTTGTCTGATTCTGTGTTTTGGGAACACATATTTTAGGCTGCTCAGACTTTAAAACTTGCCAAGTTAATGGTGCAAAATCTCTACCTTGTTCATTTATATTCTTTCTGAGGAACAGAAAGAGTCAGCTAATTCGCTAGTAGGCCTCAAAGGAGTGATGCCCTACACCAACATCCCATGAAGCAAATAAGTAGAATATGACTTGACAACGTTCTGAAAATGCTGTTTGTCTGTTCATCATGCTGATCCTTTGGCTTCAGTTCTTTGTGAATCTCAGCCTGGAACAATCATGCAGCAAGTATAGTCAGATTTCTGATCTGCATGTTTGTTCCTCCTGGTTGGGAAATTATTCAGAAAGTCTGATGATTAGCCACAACAGACGGTGCCAACAATGGCAGGCTAAAGTGATGGTAAAGGATAACATTTTATTTTTTAAAAATAATAAACATGTTCTACTTACCAATGGTTTTGAAAAGAGCAGCACTGATCTTTCCCTTTTCATGGCTCCTCCCCCCAACCAAGTGCCCCCATAACAATCCGTTTGCTTTGGGAGCGCTCGTGTAGGCTCTTTCCCAAGCTGCACTCTGTGTGTCCTTTGACAGTGTGACTCGGCTCAGCCCTGCCCCCGCTCTCTCTTCACTGGCAGTGATTGACAGCAACAGGAGCCAATGGCCAAGGAAGAGAGACTCTGGTCTTGTGCACAGCACTGGATCGCGATTTGGCACAGGTAAGTATAAGGGTGTGCTGGGAAAGCTGCGTGCAGAAGGTTGTTTACTTTAATGCAGACAAAATGTTAAAGTATAACTAAAGGCAAACTTTTTTTTTTAGTTTTGGTTAGAGTGGAGATGGATTAGAACCCCTGTCAGGTAATATTGCTGTGCCCCTGTTAAGGAGATTTACATTTGTCCTGTGTACCATTCTCATTGGAAATGAAATTTAAAAGAAAATTACAAATTTTAGATTGTACCCAGAACAGTAGTAGAGGGGAAATTTTCCATTGGGGACGCTGGTGCTGACCGAAGTTATAACCCTCCATTACTCTATCCAGAGTGAAAAAAAAAGTTGTGCTTATAGTTCTACTTCAAAGTAAATAACATTCATCCTTTAGAATAGGTGCCAGGCTGCCATGGCGACTAGAAATTGCATCCTGATGCCTGTTTTGTTTTCAGCAGCAGGGATGTTATATCACCCAACACCTGGGACATGCAGTTCCTGGCGAAGGGCAGGTAGTTTCTTTGTGACATTTAGCCCTACTACCGCTCAAATGCTTTCACACACCCCGGTAAAGTGCCCAAATATCCCCCCCATTCCAAAGTATCCAGGGGTTCGCTTGCTTATCTGCGGGCCCGGCAGCTACATAGCTGGTGCTGCTGGATATCTTGTTCCTGACTTGGAAGCAACATGTATGACATATTTTCCGGGTCCCTGTTGTCAGTGTCCCGGCCATCAAGGTAATGCAGTGCAGTCTGTACTCCCCACACTTTTTGTCCCCTATGTGATGGAAAATAAATGTAAGTAAAAAAAAAAATGTTTTTCATTAATAAAATATTTAAGTTCTACCCAAGCACAAAAAATCCCCCCACCCCCACATATACTCATGTACAAACGCATGCGTCGGAGCGCTTACACATGAAAACATCCATTTCGATACATGTTACATCAGGGCTTAAAAAATACCAACCCACCCACTGCCGGCGCCAGGCTCAAGCATTCCCCACCAATGGACGCCCCGGATATGCAGCGCTGGGCAGCAGACCCAGTTCCAACATCCAAAAAAAAAATGTCAGCTCTGATGGTGTTTTCCCTTTCCTCCCCACACACCAGCATCCTGTGCATTCTCCGCCCCCTTCCCCAGCAGACCCACTGCCGCTCTGCGGACAGACTCGCCCTACCCCCGTCCATCCCCCGGCACCAATCCATGAGCACCCCTCCCCGCCAGTCTGCTGAGTGGCACCAGAGACAAGCAAGAAGGTGAGAAGAGTCCAGCTAGAAGCATGCCACACACCAAAAACTCCAGCCCCAACAACCTCAAGTGGCAAATCCCCACACAAAGGGACATGCATCCCCAAAACCACCCAGTGAGAAAGCCGTCCCACCCAGTAGCACCACAAACAAATGAGACTGCCCGACCCCCAAATTAATCAAATTTATAAAAAAAAATGGCTTCTAACCCTTTAGCTGGCTCCTAAGTTCAAACAAATTTGTGAAGCCTTGCTTTTAATGCAACCCTGTTAAATAAAATTCCAATCAGCTCTACCTGCAAAAAAAAAGAGTGAATACTTACCTATCCAGAAACCTATATGGGCTGCCAGAATACTGATCCATTCAAGAGAAATCTTCTTTTCAAATCCCTTGGAAACCCAAAACTTGGGAGTGTCAAGGGACTTGGTTCTCTGCAGTGCTCAATGGTTACTCCCTCATTCTCCAAATCACTACTTTAACATGAAGCTCAATAGGAGAAACCACTGAGCACTAAAGGGATTCAAGAAGATAGACATACACTACTGTAACATGAAGCTCAATAGGAGAAACCACTGAGCACTAAAGGGATTCAAGAAGATAGACATACACTACTGTAACATGAAGCTCAATAGGAGAAACCACTGAGCACTACAGGGATTCAAGAAGGTAGACATACACTGAAAGGGTTGGGTTTCCCAACAGACTTCAGCTAGGACATCTATTGAAAGAAACGGTTGAACATGTTAAGTGTTATCTAGAGATAACTGTATTGTAGCAGTCAATTCCCCGCTACCGTTTCTAATCTAGACATCTGGGTATCCCTTTTGCTTTCCTTTTTGTAATAAAGTACAGCTTTTCCCATATGCAGGCTCCTTGCTGCATGTTGCTTTCACAAACCCTGATATATAGGAATGTCAGAACTACAGATATGGACACATTTATTTCCCTTACAGCTCATTGAAACAATTCTTCTTTCCTCTTGGAAAGTGATGAAATGAGAGCAGTTGTCAAAGGCCTGCATGCCTATGGTGTGTCATTGAGTAAAGCAGAGAAAGTGTGAAGCCTTAAAGGCTTATGCAGATATGTGACAACCCTTTTGAAAAGCTATTTGCAGGGACTGCAAAGGGCTGCCTCATGTCTTCCTCTGAGCATGACCCACCCAAGTTAAAGTATAACTAAAGAAAAAAAGCTTAGTTATGGACAGAGCGGAGAAGGAATAGAACACCTGCAAGGCTTTTAATACCATCTCTATTTCTCTTGTTCCCAAATTTTGGGTTGTTCCCAGAACAATAATAGAGGGGTAATCTTCCAATGAGGATGCCAGTTCTGGTGACAACCAGGAATTCCCTCAGTTTGGAGGGATTTCCTGTTTTGGCTAATGGATACGACATTATGGATAATCTCCCCAATGGCTCTCAGATAGCAGGAAAAAAAGCCTGACAGGTTATAACCCTCCCTTACGCTATCCAAACTGATAAAAAAAGTTTGGCCTTTAGTTCTACTTTAATGGAGCCACAAGGCAACCACGTGCAATGCATGTGGTTGTGGCACAGCGGTTTGGCTTTTGAAGGCTAAAACAAGTACCGAGGAGGAGACATATCACCTCCCAGCCCCCTGTCAACCACTCTGAAAAGTGATCAGAGGTGGATATTTTTTCAGAGGGTGGTTGACAGGCAGCTGGGAAATGTGTCTTTCTCACTACCTGTTTTAACACTCCGAAATGCCAAACAACCTTATCGCAACCACATGTATTGTCCGCAATTCAACACAATACTGCCTGCTGAGTATGACAGGGGTTTACATTTTTACCATGAAGCATGTCTTTGTGCAGGTGGGTGGTAAAACCATTGTTCGACCACCTGTTCTAATTGCACATCTTAAAGAGCCTTAAAAGCTGTGTTGCAAAATGTTAGGATAATATTATTTTGTCCATAGCATTTTAAGATTTTCTTATTTAAATGATTCTGTTGAATCAAAAGCAAAATCTGATTTTTATTAAATATGCAATGAAATATGGTGGATATCAATTATTTTTCGCAGTTTCGCGTTAGTTCAAGTGCGACCTTTGCAACCGTGGTAGTTCCACCACTGGTGTCAGTAATTTTTTATTTTTGTTATTTTTTAATATTTTTATTTTTTCCCATTTTTTGTTTTTACAAATTTATTTTTTATTATTTTTTAGAAGCCGCATTGGGGGGCTTTGGTGAAATATCAGGGGTCTAAAGAGACCTCTGATGTTTCACGTTTGAGACAAAGAAATGAAGGACACAGCCCTCAGTCTCCTCCTGTACAGCCTCAGCTGCACAGAATGAATGGACAGGAATAGCTCTATATTGAACTTCTTATTCATTCATAAACTGGAGCATAGTAAACACAGTTTACTATGCCTCAGTTATGAATAAACAGAGTCAGTGATTGGTGCCAATCATACCTTTACTGATCCACTCCCTGCCCTCCATCCTGACAGATCTCCCGCAGCAGCTGAGAGAGGGGAGGGGGGGAAGCCGGCAGCTTTGCAGGGCATGAGGGGGGACCGGGGGAGTACACAGAAGCCCAATCACAGCAGGAGGTTGATAGAATTGTAGAGGAACCTTCAGCGGCTGCAGAAGAAAAATGGAAGGGATTGGTTCATCTGGCACCTCTCCTATCCAGGTGTGCAGGGGGCTGCATGGGCAATTGTGACCCCAGTACATATGCCCCTGGGTCCACGACTGTAATGCTTCCTAAAGCCTCTACTCCGATTCAAACCTACCTTGGATAAGGTATCATCACATAGACCCATTATGTATTTTTTTCTTCAGATCCATTGAAAAAAATACTATTTGTTGACAATAGTTACTTTTTTTTAAAATATGACTTTATTTTAGTTAGCATGGGAGAACAGATGTGTTTTGATCCTTGACATTTTCTACCATGAAGACATAATAGAGATCCAAATCTGTATTATTGGGCAGCATCAACATTACAGATCTGGATAAATAAGGCCCATTGTTGTCACATGACTTAAAATTTCCTGTAACCTCTTTGGGTGAATTCATATGGCTGTCAATGGTAGGGGTTACATTAGTATATTGGAAAATGTATGCGTTTCACATGACTACTTTTAACTCCTACAAAGAAGCAGGGACTTTATGGGGTTGCATTTCATTAGATGTTCAGACTCCAGCTCCACATGAATAGTTTGCAGTATCCGCCATATAAATAGATAAACTATTGTTACTTCTTTTGTTTTCCAATGTATAAGTTACCCTTTTGAGAAGGTTTGTTTGCTTTAAGTTAATGATTGTAAATGTAGAGTTCATAGAAAGCACAAGACTGCACAATGGACAGGGTGTCTTTTGTTCGCTTGTGAGTCACCTGTCCAGTAAACGCATTCTTTTACCTGGCCATATACTGTATATTTAGAGGATTGTGTGCTTGCTTTCCAGAACTGGACAAGACCATTTTCTTCAGGTTGGGGATGTTAACTAGTGCTTTGTAAACATCTGATGCTATAAAAGGATAGGTAATATAGTGGTTTTAGGCATAGCACATGAATTCACTAGCCTATGTGGCCAATCTAGAGCTCCTGTAAAGAGTATGGCAGTGGTACTGGTATATATTGTCAGAAGAATATTTATTACTTGGACTAATGTATCAGGCAGCGCAGTGGATGTGTTTGGGAATGTCTTTCCTAAAGCTTAACTAAATATTTATTATAAGCTGAGCGAGGAAGGGGTTAACCCTGCTCAGAATTAGCCTTTGACCTTTTGCTATCACTACGTTTGGTACCAACCAAGTAATGCTATACCAGGTAACTGATATGTAATTGATTATTGACAGGTTTACAAAATTTTGGCTAGAAGAAGTCCAGATGAGAGTTGGGTTGTATTCCGAAGATACACAGATTTTTCAAGACTTAATGACAAGGTAAGGAGTAAAGAGCTTACTATTTGCCAAGCTGTGCATTTGCAATGCTTAGGGGCACATACAGTTGTAGAAAAACTGCAGCAAAATAATGCAGTTTAAAGGCGAAGCAAATAAAAAAAAAAAAAAAAAAACACAAAAACAAAACATCTATACTCACTTCTATGCTGCAGCATCAGTCCCCCACCAGCACTAAGACCAAGAACTGAGCAATCACATGACTTGGTCCGCTTAGAGTGGAAAGAAGTGACCATTACTGCTTACCGAATGGCCAGGCAGGAGAGAGGGTGGGCACAGCTGGCTTTGGCTGTTACCTGTGCTGAATGTCGGAGCCAGCTGTCAATCGGGCAGCTAGTTAGATCCCGACAATATGGTAAGGATCCTTCAGAAGCTGGAGTGGCTCTATGACATCAGCTGACTTTAGCCTGTTATTGGCTAATTCTTAGTCACAGGAGTGCAAAATAAGTGCACTCCTGTGACCCAGAAGAGAAGTATGATCAAAAAAGCTTTGACCATACTTCTCTTTTAAAATTTATAGTGTATAATTGTTCCCATGGTATTTTATAAAATTCAGAAGAAAGCCAAAGAAGGGTCAGCCATATACACCCCAATATTTTGTAAGCAATAACAAATTACTTGAAGCTTATTAATGTTGGCCTTCAGGTTCAATTCTATGCAGGCAAATCTTCAGATACAACTTTCTCCCTGACTGCTCTGTTGGAAACAATTACCAAGCCTGTTCAAATCTTCCTGCCTGACAGATGCAGTTCTGCAGAGATTGGGCATATTAAAGCCACCCCTGGATTATGGCTGGACACATTTAGTGTGCACCCAGTCACGATTACCACAGTTAATGTGCAAACAGTCACCAGTAGCTGCAGCCACCAACAGCCTGTCATTGCAGTGTATGTCCTTGGTGGCTGCAGCTATATGCACACAGCTGTCAATCCCAGCTTCAGGAATCGGTAGATTCTTGCCACTTGGATTTACAGCGTGACTAAACGCCTGTGTGAATTGAGCTTTCATGCAAGAAGTGTGGGAAATATTTGAATGGAGTGCATTTACATGTAAGTAGTTACTTTGTTCTAACTTTGAAGTCTTATCAAATGTCTTTACATTGGTTTGACTATACTTAACTTTTACTAAACTGTTGTAATGCAAGGGTTGCAAACATCACTGAACTGTTTATTTTTGTTTTTTAATCATTTAGTTGCCTGCTTGACTTGTTTTCCCTGCTTTCATTCTATTCACGTTGTTTAGAGTCTTAATTCATTTGTGAAAACTAAATGTGTGTTTTAATCACTTCCAGCTTAAGGAAATGTTTCCCGGTTTCCGACTCGCTCTTCCACCAAAACGATGGTTTAAGGACAATTATGATTTAGATTTTCTAGAGGATCGACAGCTGGGTCTGCAGGCCTTTCTCCAAAACTTGGTGGCGCACAAGGATATTGCAAACTGGTATGACTGGCTATTACGTCTGCTTGATTTGTCTTTCACCATCTTGGGATCTGTGAATCTTTCTGATCTCTTGTTTTGAGTGATATTTCGTCCCACTTGTCGCAGTGTAAATTACAGTTCAGTGAAACTGGTAATTAGCTTTATAAATATTGCTTTGTGTTAGAGGGATTTGGAAAAAATGTGGCTGGTTGTTGGTTGCAGATTAAAAAACAGTTCTTCTTTTTGTTTCAGTTCCTCTTAAAAAAAAAAGTTAATGGAATTTGTGTATTACGCACAGCATATTCATGGAATTCATGAACAGTGTAATTTCATGCTTTATTCAATGACCACAATTTACAAAAAGTATCTGATGGAATTATTTTACAGTCTAATTGGGAATGTCTGTAAGACCAGTTATCTTAAAGGAAACCTGATTTAGGAGAAAATTGGTGGCTTCCATTGCTGACATGTTTCTAAACACGTTAATTGCCTGGTCGCTGGCTGAGTTCATGTATGCAGCTAATTGTGACATTAAATCTCCTATCTGTATGTTCATGCCAGTTCAGTGATCAAGACAGCCAGGGAGTTAGCATTTTCAGACATGTTGGCCTCCTTTTTTCTCTCTATTAAATTAATAGAAAGTAAAGTTAAAGTTGTGAGAGAAATGATGATAGAAGTATGGAGGGCACCATTGCTGACCTCCTCCTGAAAATGCTAACTGCCTGGCTGCTTCTGGCATCTGTATTTTTGAGTCATTAATCCAGAGCAATAATTAAACTACAAAAAAGTTATTTGACTAAACAAAAGTTCAGCAATGGAAGTCTCCTTTTTTTTTTTCTCAGTACAGGTTTTTCCATTCAGCCTCTTTCTAGAGTACCCAGGAAGACCCAAAGTCTACAGCCCTTGACTTTAAAAACACTGTCTTTGGCTAGGCAGTTAAACTGGTTCTAAAGTCACAAGGTTTTTTACCTTAATGCATTATCTGCATTAAAAAAACAAACATTTTTACTAGCTGTTTACTTCCCCCCAAATACTTACCTAAAGCCTGTATCGATCAAGCGCTGTGCCCGTCTGCAGCAGCGCTGGTCTTTCTCTCTGAGCAGATTCATAGCAGCAGGAGCAGGTAAATATAACATCTTTTTTTGCTTTAGGTTAAAAAAGGAGGCTTTACAATCCCTTTATAACTTTGGCTGTCCCTTCACTATCAGTCCAAATCTGTGATGGGTGACCAATGATTGGGTTCAGGAGCCAGATTTCTAGGTGAAGTCAGTATCTGCATAATAGGACATCTCGGCATTCTAGAAAGAAGCAGAGACGTCGGTTACATTGAAATGGCATTTAACACCAATTCTTTTTTAATGTTGAGTAGTTTGGGGAAGAACATTTACCACAACCACGATGCTGACTTTTATATTCCTCTAAAACCTAAAACCACATACCACTGACTACCAAAGCAGACCTTCACTCAAAAGTAAGAAGATTATTCAACCTCTCCAAACGTTTTTGAGGGTTTTTAAATTATTCTTGACAAGTATCATTCCCATTTCCTCAATTCTTCTCTAGGGAAGAATGACATATACTTAGGTACACCCCCTGTCCACAGGCTCCTGGGAAATGCCACACATCCTGGGAGGCTGCAGGACCAGTCCTGCAGCACCGTGTGATCTCACACACTCACAGCCGAGAGTTGGTTGTGATTCCTCAGGAAGTCAGTCGACTTCCATATCCAAAATGACAGTACCAGGGACCTGCCGGAGTAAGACGTAGTGGCTGCAGGAAGACGCTGCTGGACCCCAGGCACTGGTGAGTAATTTTTAACTGATTTTTTTATTTATTTTAAGTCAGCAGCTCCAGTATTTGTAGCTGTTGACTTTTATTATTGTTACTATTTTTTTAAAGACTGAAATTCCTCTTTTAAATAAGCCAATTTTGTAAAAAAAAAAAAAGTCTGGCTACATTAAAATGGTTATAAGTATTGAATCCTGATTTCTATGTTCTGGCGTTGTTACTTCATGTCATCCAGATTCAAGAAGCACTGCAAGTAGAGCAAGTATTGAATAGCTTACTGTTTTTGTTTTTTTTTTCAAAGCTGTCCCAGCAGAAGACTCCCATGCCCGCCTAGAGGCTGCATTTAAAGACAGCTATAGATGAGAACAGCAGTCTCTGTACAGTGGTTACTCTGGATGTTCAATTAGCAAATGTCACACTACAGTACCTGCTGTCTACAGTGCTGTAGTGATGGGATGAGGGAGCTTGTCAGTCACTGTATTGGGACCACTGATCTCTCCCATAGTGCAGCAGTCTTCCTCTGCAGTCCCTGGACAGGGATCGTAAAATGGTAAGCTATTTACCACATAATGCTTTGATGCAGCCTGGTTTTATACTTTAAAACTGCAATTGGGCTTTAAGTAAGTGATGCTTGTGATGGACGTTGCAATAAACCGTGGCCACTTTCACCAGCTTCTGACAAATTACTGGTCAAACTCCCATAAAGAAAGGGGGATAATTTAATGTAAAGTCAGTAAAATGTGTAAGGGCCCACATTAAGCTTGGCCCTTTTCCTTCCTACCTTCTGATCCCTCCTTTTGGTCATTGGGCTGCTCATTGTCCTAGAAGACCAATAGGTTCAATTTTGAGGGGGGCATGACTAAACTCAGCCTTTGCAGAAAAAGTCTGGATGTGCAAATACTGTACCATTCCTTGGATTTGAAAAGATCATTTTGCATGAATTAAACCCACTACAGTAACTTAATAGCATTCTCAAGTTTTTATTTAACCAAACTAAATCAGAAGAATGAAGTGTCCTAGTTTAATTTCTATGTTGGAGCATGAAGCCCATGGTCAGATTTTACATGTGTTACAGTTAACATGCCCAATGCTTATGCTATAAGTCTTGTGCCATAGCGGTTTTATCTAGTTCATGTTTATAAAAAAAAAAAGAAACTTGTATTAAAGCAGAACATAACTCTCTCAATCTGTTGGCATTTTTAAATACATGGGAAGGTAAGTTATATTTACTTTTATTAACTTTTTTTTTACATTTCTTCAGTTGCTTCCTGGTTTCCAACCTAGGCCAAAATATCATACATCCCAGGAGCCGTTATGGCATTTTTCCTTGGAGGATGGGTTTTGTCAGCTAAGTGCATCCTCCTGCCTGCATGCCTGAGCTAAGGGCAGATGGATTCCAGGACGTAAATGCTACATGAATCATTTGCCCTTACTCTAGTTGGTCATGGTTAGAAATGCTAGGGTGGGGGGTTTTTCAAGGTGATTTCTCAATAAAATAAAGCATGGAGTCATAGTGTAGTTGGATAAGTGAGTTTGCTTTGAATATTAAAAATGGATAAATAGTGTTTTCAGTTTATGGTGCTCAAATACTGCTAGGTTCCTCTTTAAGGGAATATCTTTTTTAAAAATTATATATATTTTTTTTAAAGACTGAGATTCCTCTTCAATAAGTGTTTTATGTTAAAGCCTGATTGTAGGTGGGCTGGCAGTTGTCTTTTGCGGAAGAATTGCAGAATGCACAAATGAAAAGTGCAGCATCCCCATTGAAGGTTTTTCTGTGAACAGGTTGTCTTGACCTTCGACCTACTACTCATATTTATTACATCCTTTCTGGCCTATCTGTTATCGGTTTAAAGCTTTTATAGTTGTCAAACGAATTTTAATCTAGATGAAAATAATAACCATTATGACCACAATGCAATGTAATATTCCTTCTATTGTTTGAAGCCAAATAGTAATTTTATACGGTTCATTATTATACTCTGTAAATAAGACATTAAAATCATTGACATCTTCTCACCCTCTAAAAATCTTGGTAGATGAAAACTATAAAGTGGACGTGTAAGAATGAAGTCCCAGATTAGATGAAAACCATTCAGTGTGAAATAGACCTTTTTATGATCTTTTTAATAGGTTGGTGTAAGCAAAACATCTTCAGAATGTTCTACAGGCCTGTGGTGTGTGCATGTAAAACATTTAAACTGAAACACTAAAGCTGGCCATACATGGATCAAGTTTTAGCCAATTCCCACTGAAATGTCCAAAATTCGTTAAGTGGGCGACCTTGTGTGTACCACCCGGCTCTACATAAGTCAATTTTTTTCAATGTGGAAGGAGTCAGGAGGAAAATTCTCATGTGGAAAAATATGGGCTGAGTGGCAACTGCAGCCAGTCAGATACAGTCACTGTTCAGGTATTCTGGCAGCCCTAGGTGCCCAATGTCAAAATACAATAGCTGGTGCTGCAAATCCGTCCGTCTGTGTTGTTTGGTATGGATAGTAGAATTGAGTAATACATATAAATGGTTTTCAGGTGCTCATAATTTTAGATGTAGACCATTTATTATTCAATACATACTGTATCCAAAATTTATCAGATTGTGGGCCGAATGTCATATAAAACCTAGGTCTGACCGTTTGATGCATCACGCTGTGAGAGTGACAAAATGGAATCTGCAGTGGGTGTGTTTAAATATAACTCTCCTTCATTAAAATGGATAAACAAAAGGGGTTCCCAGAATTCCAGATACCTGCTAAATGAGAGTGTGTATCTTTAAAATATGGACTATATTCTGTAGCGCAATAATGTGGTACTATGATGACAGCTCTTTGAATATCAGGGTCCTTTTTTATATTTTAAAATCTTGTGTGTTTTTTTTTTTTAATCTTGACTTGATAATGGCCACTTTATAAGCCAAAACACTTATGTTTTTGTCTAATGCATTATAAAGGCAAGTGTTTTTTTCCCCCACTTTTTATTATAATACAGCATATTTTATGTTTGTACACAAAGTGTATATCAGGTTTTTTTTTTTTTATTTTATTTGTTGTTTGAATTGTTAGGCCTCATGCACACTGGGTGTTTTGTTATCTGTCCTAGACACCTTTCCTCCTGGCAGCAGTGTTTTGGCAGAAAAACGCTTGCCACTTGCAAGCAATTCGGCGTTAATCATTTTATTGGCCATAATATTTTTTTCTGGTCATAGAAATGATTTAACTCTCAAGTGCTAAATGCAGCTAGGTTTAACATGCGTTTACAGGCGCCAAGCATTTTTTTCTGCAAAAACACTGCTGCTCCTGGACATGCTGGCGGTGAGTTTCTAAACGCCTATGTGTGCATGAACACATAGGCTATAATGCAAGGGTGTTTGGAAGTAGAAAAAAAAAACACACCAGGTGCCGCTAGGATCAGAGAAAAAAAACTTCCACTGTGCAAGAGGACTTATATTAAAAATAAGCTGCAATACAATAGAGCAAAAAATACATAATACTTGGTAAACCGCAAGGATAGCAGTAAACACTGATTTGAAGTTCTGGCAACCCCTCTGTTCAAATGATTTTAGGGCCTGTTCACCCCAGAGTGGGGTGCAGGAAACCCGTGTTCTGTGTGCATTTTCTGCATGGAGTTCAAAACACACTGGGATGTCGGTTTATTCCTAACGACACCCAAAATGCATATTGCAAACGCTGTGCATTTGCCTGTACTGTGTTGCAGTTGTGATCCAGTTGCAGTGCATTTTTAAAAGTAGAGCATGCAGTGCTTTTTGTGCGATCCAGTGCAATTTCATCCCAATCAAATGAATGGGTTGAAAACTGCACTGCACTGAATCGTGCAGGAATGCAAACTGCGTTCCCGTATGATTCAGGTGTGAACTGGCTCAGAAATGTGTGAGAGAATGGGGAAAAATGAAGGAAAATACATGTATTATTTTGTTTGAAACCATAAAATAAATAAACTTGATAGCAGCATATTTCCCATATAGGACACAACTATGCTCACAGAAAAGATGTTCACATTAGCAGCAATGGCCTGTCCCCTAAGAGGGTGGAAAGAGGTCACTTGGAAATGTCTTTGCTGGGAACAGTGTCACACAGTGGCTCTTGTAGTATAATAGGTCTTTACAGCGGGGAAGCACATGAATAATTGCTCTCTCCTTTTCAGACTGTTGTGACTACGTGGGCTAGCATCTCTCCCCATAACAAGGAACAGTGTAGTTTGATTTTGGCAAGGATGACAGTTTGAGTTAAGTGCTGCATAAAATATGATTCTGTGGGAATTCTTCCCACGTCACTCTCCCTGAAAAAGGCCTGTACACTATCCCCTGATGGTAACACATCCTGTACATTATATTGTGCTGATCCTTATTTGCTGACCTTGGGCTAACTTGACAACCTGTACTGCCTTATGTCCAGGGAGCCACGGCAGTACCTTCTGCAATTTATTGTTTCAACTGTTTTGCTTTATATTGAGTTCAGTTGTCTTCAGTGATAGCTTCAGAGAAGGGACTACCAGTAGTGTTTTAGTGGAAGCAGGTGGAAATTCTCAGAATTTACAAATAAAAAACACTTCTTTATTCAAAGCAAGGATCACTGGGGTTGATTTTACTAAAGGAGTAGAGGCTGTTCAACTAGCAATGTTTATGCTGACTTTGCATAGTGAGGACTCATTTACACCATCTATGCAGATTGGTGCATATGGCATCTAGAAAACAATTGTTTGTGCCCATTTCACACCATAATGCTGCAGTGAGGTGTGGTGCCGTGCACTGCATACAAATGCAGCCTGTCTGCATTCTATCACTATGGAACTCACTGCAGTGCATAAATATGAAGACATTATGGAATTTATTTACTAAAGCTGGAGAGTGCAAAATCAGGCTCACTCCAATCGGTTTCTAACCTCAGCTTGTTGAATTACGCTTTGGCAATAATACCTGGAAGCTGTTTGGTTTCTATGCAGAAGTGAGCCTGATTTTTCACTCTCCAGCTTTAGTAAATAAACCCCTAATTGTCATTTGTGACACTTCGATTAAAAAAATAAAATAAAAGGAAGTTAACAGTGTGATTCATTGTAATAACTCATTTCACAACCCCTACACAATACACACCAGCGTGCACCTGTGAGCTGATGTTAACCAACTCCAAAGACATGCTGGAAGGTTAATTGGATCCTGTCTAAATTGGCCCTAGTATGTGTATGTATAAATGTAAGTTAGGGACTTTTTAGTCTTTATAACAAATTGAGCCCAGTTCTATCCATGGGCAGTCAACAATAGACTTCAATGCTGTGAACTTTAGAAAATAGTTAGCTTGTCTTTATTCTACTAAAATCTATTTATTGCTATGGGTTAGTGGACTTTGTACACCATCGTTGATCCTGAAGGAGTAAAAACATTGCTAACTGGAGATTCAGGATAACTGCACCTAATTAAAGCTCAATTCCAGACAAAAACTGATTTTTACTATACAGAAGAGTTAGAACATGTCAGGTTTTTTTGTTTTTTGCTTTTTATGTCCCTACTGGGGAGATCTAATTTCAGTTCCTGTCCTGCTGACAGTGTGTCATCCGGACATGATGGGATATCTCCTAGATAGGGGCAGAGGAGATGGCAAGAAATATATTTTTATTTTGTAGAGTGGATAGGGGTTAGAACACCTATCAGGTTTTTATTTTGAAGTTAGAGACTTGGTTAGGGCCTGTATTGAATTGTTTCCAAAACATTCAAAATTATATAATCAGAATGATGAGATGTTTTTATTTCTTTTTCTGTTCCTGGTGACACCTCCACCTTCTTATTTCTTGTCCTGGTGTCACGGCATGGGCACAGACAGCAATTCAAATGAAAAGGTTCTGACGCTCTCATTCTGTCCTAAACTTTAAAAAAAAAAAAAAAGTTTGGGATAAGATTCGATAAGGTTAGACTTAAAATGCCTAATAACGTTTTTGGGTGGAATTACTTTAACATTTCATATTATTTTTTGTTGTGTACAATATGAAAGTATAGTAAGAAGATGTTTTTTTTTTTCTTTTTTTTCAGTGCCCCGGTGAGGCTGTTTCTCTGCTTAGATGACCCTCCTGGTCCTTTTGATAGTCTAGAAGAGAGCAGGGTGAGTACTCCTGTTTTTAATTAATTTTTATATTGGCTTCTTTATTATCTTCCTATTTTATTGCAGGCTTAGGAAGCTGTGGCTCCACAGCTTGGCTTATATGAGATGAAGAAGCATGCTGGGATCTGTAGTTCCAGAGCAGCTAATAAGCCACAGGCTGACTAATCCGATGCCTTCTTTTCTGCCGTATAATGCCGCCTTCTATGCCTTATGCCTTAATGTTAGCAGTTTTTTTTTACACATTTGACTGAACATTGCTGTGCGCTTAGGCTTTCTGCGAGACGTTAGAAGAAACAAATTACAGACTTCAAAGGGATCTTGCCGAGAAGCAGAAAGAGCTGGAAACCATGAAGAAGCTGTTAAATGAGAAACAGCTGCATATACAGACCCTGGAAAGCCAGATTCAGTGAGTATTTCCCATTAAACTGCGAAGTCTGAGGACATTTCCTGGCCACCATTTCACTACTCTGCGGGCTCTTTACTTATAAATTATTGGAGTTATTTTCAAATTCTGGAAGGAATTGCCTCATTATTGTCTTTTGGTTCTGTGTAAGCCTCGGCAATACTGGTGTTTACAGCTTCTGTAGGTCACCAGATGGTCATACACCTAGGATAGGAATCACTTTAATGTGGTCTGAATGTGGCCCTAAATAGAAGCAACATTTGTGTTACTGTTAGCCACAGTTGTGCTTGGAACAGATGTACTGCAAACATTTTAGGAGTGAAACCTAAATCTGTCACATTCTTTGCTGCATATGAGCTAAAGATGTTGAGCATCACTGCCCTGGAATTAGTACATAGTCCAAAAGAGAAAAAAACTAATGGCAACTTCCTACTAAATACAGGGCAGTTTGTGACTCCACTCTTAAAATTGGTCTCCCCAGCCTCGGGTGCAGGCTGTCTGGCTCAATCAAGACCCACTCACCCTGGATACAAAGAAAATTACAAGAGTTGCTCTTTGCGATACAATTCCACTGTAAATGTTATTGTGTGACATTTGTAGGCACAACCCACCTGGGCCCCCCACTGGTGCCCAATCTGCAGTATGGGGTCCTCATGCCAACCTTTCATACATGCTGTACAGCCCTTGGATCTTGGCAATCACTTCTGGGAGTTGGATCACTGCCTTGTTAAAGGGCTGTGTTGCTAGAGAGCACAAGCAGTCTCAAATAGCATATTCCCAGTCTTTGTCTCCTACAGAACTTCCCCAGTCCTTGTCTCCTACAGAACTTCCCCAGTCCTTGTCTCCTACAGAACTTCCCCAGTCCTTGTCTCCTACAGAACTTCCCCAGTCCTTGTCTCCTACAGAACTTCCCCAGTCCTTGTCTCCTACAGAACTTCCCCAGTCCTTGTCTCCTACAGAACCTTCCCAGTCTTTAACCACTCTGGTAGCACATCCTTTCTGAGCATCTGCTGAAGGATGTCCATGCCCTCTGATTGTCTTCTGTAGCATTACATATCCTGAATATTATGTGTAACCCCATGATGATATCTGGGGCCACAACTGAGGCATCCCTATACCTTATGAGAGTTGAACACCACTCCTTTACAGGGAGGAACCTGGACATGCTGTGCATGGACATGTAGCAAAATAAAGTTCACAGCGATATCATGTCGGAGTGCAGCTGCCATGAGTTCTTTTCCTTATACATAGGGTTTTAATTTGGGATAAATTATTTTAAATTTTTAAATCATGTGAGCCTTGTATTGTTTTAAGACAAACTCCAGCCCCCCTCCCCCCCCCCTTTTTTTTTTTTTTTGGCTTTGCCCTTCCTCTGGCACTGCTATTTTCATTGTGATGACCCATGTGCAAATGTGCCAAAGGGATCTTTGATTCCTGGAAGAGCCTGTAGGCACATCTGGGCACATGCAGGAGATTCCCCATGCATGTGCAAATACAGCAAAGGTTTGGATCTTCCAGAACAGCTGTCTTTGTGCAGGTTTGCTGTAGAGCTCAGTTAAGAGCTGCAGCACATTTGCGCACACACACACGAACACAGAATACAGGAGGAGGAAGTACAGGGGGGACACAAACTTCTTTCTCTCTCCTAGGCGAGAAATGCAAAAATACAGATTTGTGTTATTTTTTTTTATTTAAAAGATTTTTGTGCTGCAATCAATATCCAAATCTGAGAGTGGGAAGTGGCAGAAGGCAGGGCAAAATTAAAGTTAGTTTAGGGCAGTGGTCTCTAAACATTTCATTCAAAGGGCCAATTTACTGTACCTCTGACTTTAGGAGAGCCGGATTGTGGGCAGTAGGGGTAGAAAATGTCCCAGGCCCAGCATCAGTGAAAATAAACACGGCCTCAGGGTTGATGGTCAGTAAAAGGAAGAGTATTGCCCCATCATTGGTATTAATGGAAGGAATAGTAACTCAACATTGGTATCAGTGAAAGGAATGGTGCACCATTTTTGGTGTCAGTGGAAGGAATAATACCTTTTATCATTGGAAGAAATAGTGCCCCATTATTTGTATCAGTGGATGAAATAGTGCACCATTGTTGGTGTCAGTGGGAGGAATAGTGCCCCAAAGGCCGGTTAAAGGCTGGCAAAGGGCCACTGCCGGGCCACAGTTTGGAGACCTCTGATTTAGGGTAAAAGTTTGGTTGAATGAAAACATGGTCACAGTGTTAGTTACACTGAGCAGCATGTCTGCTCACCTTGCTTTAACCATAGCATAAGTAGTTTGCCAGGCTAACTTATCAAAGATATGGTAGGGGTCCTAAATGTAGGTTGCCCAGTAGAGTAGGGAGCTGTGCTAGTTAACGTTGCTTCATTTCCTGAACGGTACCTCCACCTCACTTGGTAGCTTGGAATCCACAGGTTCCTCCTAAACCCTTACAGACCTGTGGAAGTCCATGTCATGGCAGGGTGTGGAGATATCATCCTCTTTTTCATTACACATAGATGTCTCTGTGTAGCTTTTAGCTTTTGGAAAAGATAAACATTGGTTGACTTCCAATATTGTTGCCAGAGCATGGGTAAGTATAGCTACAGGAAAAGGCCACCAACAATTCCTGGACTGAGCACAAGAGAGGATATTCATGCTTATATCCACTTTATTTATTAAACCAATCAAAAGGCCTGTATGTTATCTACAATGACCAATTGGCTTCCAGCATGCATGTCCTAGCGCAGTTTGAAAATAAAAAACATAAGCAGAATGGAAACCTCTTCTTCTTTTTTTTTTTTTTTTTTGAGATGTTAATAAATTGGATACATTGGGCCTCAATAACTAAAATGTCCCAGAAAAAAACTGCTTCAGGCATTCCGACATCCATTATTGACAACCAATCAATTTTTCCCATTGCAATATGGGGAAATGAATCTGGCTGCAATAGGGCAAAACAGCCTAATACAACTGTTTGATTCGCTTGATCTGATAAACAGTGTTTACCTTAGTGAATGATGTCCCCAATATATTTTGAACAAAGGATAAAAAAAAGTCTGCAAAAAAAAAGCCTTTACTACTAAAAAAACCAAACTGATATATTGGGCCTTTTCACATTTCAAAAAAAATTAATGGATGAAGAATGAACAGCAAAACATTCCTAAGGGTAAACGGATGATCATCTATTTACATCTGCATCCATTCAGGTCCAATATTTTTTTCAAACTGAACAAGTCTTTATTTTTGTTCCATTTAATAAAATCGAAGACGAACTAAATAGATGTAAACGGACAACAGTCTGTTTTTTTGCATCAATTTGTGCATTAGTTGTTAGGATCCAGCATATGCCGGCATCCGAACATCCTTGACTCCTCCCTGCTGTCAGCATTGTGAATTTTAGGCAGGACCTGGAGCTAAATTTTTTTAAATGAATTAACTGAACTTAAAACTGCATTGATGTTCAATTCCTATGCAGTTCCGAGCGCCGGGCAAGAAGTTTTTCTGTACATTTAGCTCTATTGCAGCCAAGCAGCATGGTTTAGAGCTAACTGTTGACTCTCCTGTAAAAGCAATTTGGGCGGCTAACTAGTTGCTGGATTGTTTTTACAAGCAGCGGGAGGGGAAGCCTTGCATAGCTTTAATGGGCTTTCCAGGGGTGAACTGACCATTGGGGATCCGTTTGTCCCAATCCTTCACCTCACCAAACACCACTAGTGGGCTCTGAGAGCTGACAGCTGTGATTGGCTTTAGAATGGAGGATAGCGGCTCCTCTCAGCCAATGACAGGCAACAATCTGACGTCACGCAGAGAAGGTCTTGCCTAGCTGTGCAGGGTTCCTGGCAGCGGCTGGATACTGTGCATATCCTGTGTAAAGTGCCGGGGGACGGAGGTAGGCTGGGCTTGTAGTATCCTGGTCTGTGTGGATGTAATTCACTGACAGAGCAGCATTTGTAATAAGTGTGCACCAGGTGGCTGCAATGACTGCTCTACACAATGCTTTTCTCCTATTCTTCTGTGCCCTCATTGCCCAGGCAGCAGCTAAGAGAGTGACCGCAAGCTTGGCTGCCAAGTAACCAAACAGCAAGCTATTTGGGGGGGGGTTGGGGCAGGTTTATGATGTGTGCCCAGCCATCCTCCTCCACCTGTTATTTTCTGTTATTTTGAGGACTCAGTGCCAGCTGTCCTCCGCCTATCCCTGTGCAAGCTCGGTGCCCAGCCATCCTCCTCCGCCTATCACTGTGCAGGCTCAGTGCCCAGCCGTCCTTCTCCGCCTATCACTGTGCAGGCTCATTGCCCAGCCGTCCTTCTCCGCCTATCACTGTGCAGGCTCTTTGCCCAGCCGTCCTCCTCCGCCTATCACTGTGCAAGCTCAGTGCCCAGCCGTCCTTCTCCGCCTATCACTGTGCAGGCTCATTGCCCAGCCATCCTCCTCCGCCTATCACTGTGCGAATAAAAAAAAATTTGCAACACCCACCAATTTATGCTCTAGGGCCTCTGCTTAAAAAAAAAATCTATAATGTTTGTGGGTTCTAAGAAATTTTCTAGCAAAAAATATTGATTGTTACTTGTAAACAAAAAGTACCAGAAAAGGCTTGGTCTTCAAGTAGTTAACATAGTGGACATCGGAGCTTGATTTGGCTGCTCCACATGCACTTGTACTGAGCATCCATGTCATTCCTTAAAGCACCTCGGCCTAATAAAAAACATCAACCTTTCTTGCTATCAATAAAGACATTATTTAAATACAGTTTTGGTTAAAATTATTTTTTTTTCCATCAGGTCAACTAGATTGTCATGAGGGACAAGTAGATTGGGACCCCAATTTAGTCCCTCGGACAAGTAGCTTTTAAAACATTTTCCACACCACCTGAATTGCAAGCTGAATCCTTTTGTCTTTGAAAAAACATGGCTGAACCAATGATGCCCACGTGAAAGGGGCCTTATAGTTTAGCATCAATTTGTTCCATTGCCAGTTAGGATACAATCTATGCAGTTAATAAATATATAACTGAATTACATTTATGTCATTTATAACGCATTTTTACAGTTATTTAAAAAAAGTGTAAGTAACTGAATCTGATTTGGTATCAGTCTCCTGCACTGCAGCACTCCTGTACAGCACCTCTCAGACTAGGAAGGGGAGTGGCAAGCACTGGGAGCCACATGCAACTGTACTGACAAGAAGTTTATGGATAGCAGGGGGGTGATCAGACAGATGAGGTCAACAGTCTGTTGCTGTTCTTTTATTGTCCAATTACATGCTGGGGGTGGGAGATGACACCACTGCATTCCTGTCACTGAAGAAGTGGTGTCATTCTCCCGATTGTGCTCTGTAAAGACTCAAAACGTGATTCTCAGAAATACAAATCATGTGGCAAGTAAACAGTTCCCATATATGTGCTTCATCTGTGTATTTATCTGTTTCCCTGGATTCCAGTTGTAACATCCTTATTCAAAAATCAAAACTGATTCTTTGTAGGGAAACGAGTATGGGACACAGTAAGGCACGCAGACCTTCCAGAGAGGAGAGTGAATGCAGTGGTGAGGTGGAGTCCTCCGCCATTGAAGCTGATCAAGTTGCCTCTATAGAGAATGGGTAAGTTATACCTGTGTTGGGGTTTTCCCTTGTAAAAATGGAGTAGAATGGTCTGAAGTCTAGACAATGGCTGGAAAAGAATGAGAATGCCTGCAGCAGATGTGTACCTACTGTTACATTTGGCTTATGAGGAACTGTATAAACAGATGTGCAACACTGACTACATGGGATTTGTTTGTTTTTTAATGAGCAAAATTGAGAGAGAATGGTCACAGAGCAGACTGTGATAATAGTACAGGTACTAGAGGATGGGTTACCAAGACCATGCTGCATAAGATAGGTAAGAATCCAAGACAACTCACAAAAGCATCACTTATAGGAGCAGATTACCAGTACACAGAAGGGCAGTTAAAATACACCTATACTTCAACACTGCCATAAAGCTTTGTTAAAGTGCAATTAAAGAAAGGATACTTGCCTTCCAAATGCTCCCACACCAGTGCTGGCATTTTCTCTTGTGTGCTGGGTTTTGGGCCTTTTTCATTGGCCAGCGCAGGATGGTGTCATCCCGGCACACAAGATTGACGTGGGTTGGCTACATTTTAGCGCACAGGATCGGCCTGGCCACTGTAATGGCCCTTTAACTTAGGTCATCCATCAGTCTTGCAAATAAGGAATGAGGAACAAATGAGAGAACAGAGCGCCTTGCCAGAGAAGACTGTGATGTAATCCAATGCAACATGCTCTGCTGGTCACGGCACTGCCTTTGTTTCATGAATGAGAATGAAAAGGTGCATGCACTATTAATGTAAGCAACACACAGTTACTGCAGTATTCATAGAAAAGGGGCACTGTGCGGGATTTAGGCCTATGCACTTTATGTAAAAAATTGTGAACTTGCTGATGGATGAAAGTAAAAAAAACGTTGCGTTAAATTCCGCTTTAAAAGAGCTTTAACCAACATTCGGATAGGTACACATTAAAGTGTTACAAAAGTCTACATTTATTTTTTCAATTAAATTAACAAACATGTTATACTCACTTGCTCTGTGCAGTGGTATTGCACAGACCGGCCCTGATCCTCCTCTTCTTGGGTCTCCTGCCAGCAATTTCGGCTCCTCTTTTGTTTGTGTGTCCCCCATAGCTGTTTGCTATGGGGACATACGTTACATGCACGCTTCCGACCTGTGTGTTTTTGGAGCCGTGCTCCATAGACATACACAGTGAGACTAAGCCCCCTCACCCATTTCCCCTTCACTACATTTGATTGACAACAGCAAGAGCCATACGCTCTTGCTGCTGTTCAAGCCCCTCTGCACAATGCTGATCTCTTCTCCCCTCTTTCTCTTTACAGCACAGGGAGACTGAAAACATTTTTCACCTTAATGATAGCATTGCCTTTAAAGTAAAAAACATGTTTAGGTTTAGTGTCACTTTATGGCAAACCTGTCATTAAAATGTACACATACAGTGGGGCAAAAAAGTATTTAGTCAGCCACCAATTGTGCAAGTTCTCCCACTTAAAAATATGAGGTCTACCTATGATGCCAATTACAGGCCTCTCTCAACTATGAGAGACAAAATGAGAAAAAAAATTCAGACAATCACATTGGCTGATTTGGAAAGAATTTATTTGCAAATTATGGTGGAAAATAATTATTTGGTCAATATCAAAAGTTCATCTCAATACTTTGTTATATATCCTTTGTTGGCAATGACAGAGGTCAAATGTTTCCTGTAAGTCTTCACAAGGTTGGCATACACTGTTGCTGGTATGTTGGCCCATTCCAACATGCAGATCACCTCTAGAGCAGTGATATTTTGGGGCTGTCGCTGGGCAACACGGACTTTCAACTCCCTCCAAAGGTTTTCTATGGGGTTGAGATCTGGAGACTGGCTAGGCCACTCCAGGAACTTGAAATGCTTCTTACGAAGCCACTCCTTCGTTGCCCAGGCGGTTTCTTTGGGATCATTGTCATGTTGGAAGACCCAGCCACGTTTCATCTTCAATGCCCTTGCTGATGGAAGGAGGTTTGCACTCAAAATCTCATGATACATGGCCCCATTCATTCTGTCCTGTACATGGATCAGTCGTCCTGGTCCCTTTGCAGAGAAACAGCCCCAAAGCATGATATTGCCACCCCCATGCTTCACAGTAGCTATGGTGTTCTTTGGATGCAACACAGCATTCTTTCTCCTCCAAACACGACGAGTTGTGTTTCTACCAAATAGTTCTATTTTGGTTTCATCTGACCATGACATTCTCAAAATCCTTTTCTGGATCATCCAAATGCTCTCTAGCAAACTTCAGACGGGCCCAGACATGTACTGGCTTAAGCAGGGGGACACGTCTGGCACTGCAGGATCTGAGTCCCTGGCGGCTTAGTGTGTTACTGATGGTAGCCTTTGTTACGTTGGTCCCAGCTCTCTGCAGGTAATTCACTAGGTCCCCCCGTGTGGTCCTGGGATTTTTGCTCACCGTTCTTGTGATCATTTTGACCCCACGGGGTGAGATCTTGCGTGGAGCCCCAGATCGAGGGAGATTATCAGTGGTCTTGTATGTCTTCCATTTTCTAATTATTGCTCCCACAGTTGATTTGTTCACACCAAGCTGCTTGCCTATTGCAGTTTTAGTCTTCCCAGCCTGGTGCAGATCAACAATTTTATTTCTGGTGTCCTTCGACAGCTCTTTGGTCTTCACCATAGTGGAGTTTGGAGTGTGACTGTTTGAGGTTGTGGACAGGTGTCTTTTATACTAACAAGTTCAAACAGGTGCCATTGATACAGGTAATGAGTGCAGGACAGAGGAGCCTCTTAAAGAAGAAGGTACAGGTCTGTGAGAGCCAGAAATCTTGCTTGTTTGTAGGTGACCAAATACTTATTTTCCACCATAATTTGCAAATAAATTCTTTCCAAATCAGCCAATGTGATTGTCTGGATTTTTTTTCTCATTTTGTCTCTCATAGTTGAGGTCTACCTATGATGCCATTTACAGGCCTCTCTCATCTTTTTAAGTGGGAGAACTTGCACAATTGGTGGCTGACTAAATACTTTTTTGCCCCATGGTAAATAGGCAACATGTAGTCCCTAATCATATTATATTAAGTAAAATAGGACCACTTACTTGCATTGAGACTGCAAAAAGTCTATTTTTAGACTTGCATTTATATACAGTGCAGGAAATAAGTATTTGATCCCCTGCTGATTTTGAATGTTTGCCCACTCAAGAAAAGATCAGTCTAAAAATCGAATGGTAGGTGTATTGAAATACTGAGAGACAGAATAGCAACACAAAATTCAAACGAAATGCATGTCTAACAAATTATGCACTGATTTACATGTTCATGAGGGAAATAAGTATTTGATCCCCTTCACAAAACATGACTTGGTACTTGGTGGCAAATCCCTTGTTGGCAGTCACAGAGGTCAGACGTTTCCTGTAGTTGGCCACCAGGATTTCACACATCTCCAGGAGGGATTTTGGCCAACTTCTCTTGGCAGATCCTCTCCAAGTCATTAAAGTTTGGTGGCTGACGTTTGGCAACTCGAACTTTCAGCTCCCTCAACAGATTTTCAATCGAATTAAGGTCTGCAGATTGGCTAGGTCACTCCAGGACCTTAATGTGCTTCTTCTTGAGCCACTGCTTTGTTTCCTTGGCCGTGTGTTTTGGGTCATTGTCATGCTGGAACACCTATCCACGACCCATTTTCAGTGCCCTGGCTGAGGGAAGAAGGTTTTCACCCAAGATTTGATGGTACATTGCCCCGTCCATCGTCCCTTTGATGCTGTGCAGTTGTCCTGTCCCCCAGAGCAGAATGTTTCCACCACCGTGTTGGACAGTTGGGATGGTGTTCTTGGGGTCATAGGCAGCATTCCTCCTCCTCCTACAAACACGGCGTGGAGTTGATGCCAAAGAGCTCGATTTTGGTGTCATCAAACTACAACACTTTCAACCAGTCCTCCTCTGCATCATTCAGATGTTCAGTGGCAAACTTCAGATGGGCCTGGACATGTTCTTTCTTGAGCAGAGGGACCTTGCGGGCACTGCAGGATTTCAATCCTTGTCGGTGCAGTGTGTTACCAGTTGTTTTCTTGGTGACTGTGGTCCCAGCTGCCTGGAGACCATTGACAAGATCCTCACGTGTAGTTCTGGGATGATTCCTCACTGTTCTCATGATCATTGACACTCCACGACGTGAGATCTTGCATGGTGCACCAGACCTAGGGACTGACAGTTGTTTTGTATTTCTTCCATTTGCGAACGATTGCACCAACTGTTGTCACCTTCTCAGCAAGCTGCTTGGAGATAGTTTTCTAGCCCAGTCCAGCCTTGTGTAGGTCTGCATTCTTGTCCCCGACATCCTTGGACAGCTCTTTGGTCTTTGCCATGATGGAGAGTTTGGAATCTGATTGTTTAAATACTCCTGTGGACAGGTGTCTTTTATACAGGTAATAAAATTAAATTAGCAGCACTCACTTTAAGAGTCTGCTTCTAATCTCTGCTTGTTACCTGTATGAAAGACACCTGGTAGTCAGAAATTCTGCTGAATGATAGGGGATCAAATACGTATTTCCCTCATGAACATGCAATAATCAGTGCATAATTTGTTAGACATGCATTTCTTTTCACTTTTTTGTTGCTATTCTGTCTCCCAGTGTTACAATACACCTACCATTCGATTTTTAGACTGATCATTTCTTTGTGAGTGGGCAAACAATCAAAATCAGCAGAGGATCAAATACTTATTTCCTTCACTGTAGGAGGATCTGCAAGACCTATCTGCACAACGGCAGAGCCTGCATATTTATTGAGTAAATATGGCTGCCTCTGTATGCATATATAATCACAAACTATACATGGAAACAAGGTTATTGTGCATTAACCGACATCTATATGATTACTTACTTTACTCCTGCATCAAACGTTGCTGTGTGGCTTGGCCTAGCACCGTTTTTGCAAGGAAAGCACACCAATGGGGTCTTAGGCCTAGTGCGCATGTGCACCACAGCTCTATTATTCCTGTGGACAATGGTTTGTACTCCACCGAATAGCTGGGGGCTGCCCTGAGTATGGACCAGCCATTAGAATGTGTGAAGGACTCAGGGGCAGGCTACACTAAATGGGGTGAGCGATCTGTTGTAAAGGACCAAAAGTAAATTTGTTCTTTAAGCTGAGCTCTTACACGTGAGAATTAAAATGCAACTGGTGATAAAAAATTTTGGGTACAAGGCAAAATATTTGTAATGGCTCTGACTTTGATCAGTAGAGTGACCTTCTAGTCATTAAAGCAGAACTTTCATTATATAAAGAGTTTAATCTCTTCTCTGCCGCATTTGTATAAATGTGACATTTACATTGCCTTATTATGCTTCTTTTGATGAAGTTCTCTTGAAGTTCACAACTAAAATCCATTCTGGCAGCCGGTTAAAGGTACCATTTGCATGTAATATTTCTGCTTAATGGATAACAAAGTGCAGTTCTTACCTGTGGCATTAGTGATATAGTTGAAGGGTACCTTGCTGCACAGCTGATTTTGTGACATTAGAGATTACAATATTCTTCCTTTTTTCTCTACTAAAAGTGAGCTGAATTTTAATACTTCAATAACGGACACTTTCACCTCCTTCCTGCCCAGGCCAATTTTCTGCTTTCAGCGCTATCATGCTGTGAATGACAATTGCTCAGTCTTTCAACACTGTACCTAAATTATTTTTTTTTCACACAAATAGAGCTTTCTTTTGGTGGTATTTAATCACCACTGTATTTTGAATTATTTGCTAAACAAACGAAACAAGACTGAAAAAAAACGGTGTTTTTCATTGTTTCTGTTCTAAAATTTAGCAAATAAATAATCTTTCTTCAGAAGTTTAGGTCAATATGTATTCTGCTACATTTCTTTGGTAAAAAAAACCCAAAGCAGTGAATATTGTCTGTAGGAAAGTTATAGAGTCCACAAACTATGGTGTATATATATCTGAAAATCAAACCTGATGTACTTGACAGCCTCATTTGTTGAGGCACAAAAATGCCAGGGCAGTACAAATACCCTCCAAATGACCCCTTTTTGTAAAGTAGAAAGTCCAAGGACTTAATACTATCCAAGGCCAAGAACTCATACGCATGTTTAGTCCCTCACATCTTTCACCAGCAAAATGCCACTGGGTTATCTTTGACTGGGGGTCTCTAATACACCAAAGGCAAGTGAGGGAGAATCAGGTGGGCAGGAAACTTCAGAGTCCCACAACTGCATCGAATGTAGCAGAGTCGGGTCTGAGAGAATGGGCCTGTATTGTGGCGGGGTCCATAGAAGGTTGAAAACTGGAAAGGGGGAGCAGTCCATGATGGCTATATGAACCCAGGTAGGAATTTCGGTGTTAGTATAAACAGACACAAGAGGGGCAATTTGGGTGGCAATGTAGTAAGATTTAAGATTAAGGACAGCTAAGACCTTTCTAAGCTAAGCACACCCTCCTGACCGCATGCCTGAGATAAGGGCAGATGGATTATAGGAAGTAATTGCTACATAAATCATCTGACCTTACTCAAGATGGCCACAGCCAGAAATGCTCGAGGGATGTAGCTGCTGACTTTTAAAAAAACAGCCACTCACCTGTCCCACGATCCCGCTTTGCCCCCGCCGCAGCCTGTCCCACCGGCCTTCCTGTATTCCAGGCGCTGGCATCTTCAGTGTGGGCACCTGGCTGTGCCAGCTTGTGGCTTCACAGCCGGGTGCCCACTGCGCATGCGCTTCCTGAATGGCCCCATCGTCTTCTGGGATCTGTCGCGTGTCCCACAAGACTTCGGGGAGGGAGGGTAGGAGGACAACGTCCGCTTCCTATCGCCTAAGCAATCGCAGCAGAAGTGGGAGCGGGTACCTGTCAAATTCGAGTACCTGTTCCCTTCCCCCACTCCCAAAAGGTGCCAATCCTGAATGGGG
This sequence comes from Staurois parvus, assembly GCF_062004578.1. Lineage (NCBI taxonomy): Eukaryota > Metazoa > Chordata > Amphibia > Anura > Ranidae > Staurois > Staurois parvus. The sequence continues at coordinate 2,106,777 of NW_028319098.1, forward strand.
AGCGGGGGACCAATCTTTAAAGCAGAACTTCCCCTTTTGGGTGGAACTCCGCTTTAACTGCAGCATAAATAGGTCACTGATCTGGCAGAGCTGTGTAAATCTGAGGACTGGATTAAAAAAAACTGCATATAATAATTTTTTTTTTTTAAATTAAGAATTTGCAAGTAGTTCGTCTTGGTGCTCCCAATCCAGAATTTATAATGTCCTTTTCATTAAAGTGCTGTGTGCTCAGGTAAATCAAACAAAGTGGTGCTCATAATGTGCTCATCAATCGGTCACCCCTGTTGTGACCACACTCATCAGATCAGGTTGACTCCTTGCTCTAAGCAAAAGAGTCAGACAGCACTTTAATCTGGTGAGGAGCTTCTCCTTCTCCCTCACTCCCTGTTGCTCTCCCTTCTCTCCTTCCAGCTTTCAGTACAAGAGCATAGCAATGGATGAACTGGTGCCTCAAATAAAAATCAGAGGGGAAGAGGGAGCCCTCATAGTGTAGTATTGACTTTATTAAAAGATAGGTTGTAGATTTACACTTACAATGTAAATAAAATCATTCCGTCTTATATGTAAACTTGCTGGGCAGTAAAATTGCGGTCCTGGAATGTCGCTATCCACGTGTGTTCCACGGATCGAATGTGACGTCACTGGGAACCAGAAGCTCCATCCAAGTTCTGGTTTCCACTGGCCTGGTCCTATGATGACCACTTTCAGAACACAAAGAATAAAAGCTACTAAAAATACAGTTTTTTTTAAAAGTTTAGCTATCCTTTGTTACAAAATAGCTACAGAGCAATTATATTTACAATGTTAGATCAATTTTATTGATAAAAGTAGACAGTCTGCATGTACTTTGTTTACAACTCACCCTGATGTTTGTTATTTTTCTTATTTACAGCTCTTACAGAGACAGCCATGATAACTGCTGGAATGAGTCTTCGCATGGAGAGCCTCCACCAGAGATTGAAGTTGCTGAGGTGGCAGATCCAGATGAAGACATGTAATGTGCCTGTATACACTGGACAGGTTGTGCTCATCTTCATGTGTTTATGTGCCATCCAGTGAAGTCGTAGAGCCTTTAACTCACTAATGCAGGATGTTTACATGCACAGATAACACTAAGACAAGAAAGTGCCGTCTTTGCTGCTATGTGGCCAGCCCATTGAAGTTTTCTATACAATCCGAGGACATAAGGGGGCTTGCACCTTAGAACTGAATAAACAAAGCCCATCTTTTGATTCTTGTACATTAATGATACATTTCTGTCTAGCTGTGCCTGTGTGAGAATGGCATTGTTTGAAGCACTTTTGTAGAAGTCCACATTAATCTCATCAGTGCCACACGGGCCTCTTCTGCTTTGCCAAGTCTGCTTCCTGCTTTCTTTCTTTTTCCACACAAAGAATCACTTGTTTCCTGCTGTGGATGTTGCCAATCGTGTTATTTTAATCAGCAGCGGCTCAGAGAGAGATTTTCTAGTAACTGAGCAACAACATATGAGTACAGGTTGTCCTATTATTAGAGCAGTGTGACTCGTGTAACTCTGCTGTGTAGGCAGCACACCTGACCTCCAGCAACTCCCTTGGAGATTCAGTGTCAGTTTCAATGAAGACCTGAAACCTTTGTGTACTTTGGTGCTTCAGAAAGCACCTCAATCTAAGGGATGGTTAAGTGGTTACTCTTCAGTTTGATAGAGAACCTGTCATGAACGGAGATGGAATTCAATAATACTGCCTGTCAATTTATGTATAAAATATGAACTGCTCTTACCCAGCATTGTTGGTCTTCTAATTGCTTGTGTTATGGTCCTCTGCAGTGCAAAATCATGTGTCCCATGTCTCAGAGAAGAGCTATAGCTGTGTTTCAGGTGACACCTTTCCTCACACTGACCATTGAGGTGAGATCACAACATATTGGATATAAACAATATTTAGAGATAACTGCACTTTCAGCTCAGATCATGACTGCAAGGCCCGCATGCCCTCCCCCTTCTGCCCCTCAAGGCTTGCAGCCTCCTTCAGTTTCTACTGTGCTGCTGTTACTCCCACACGCCACTAGAGGGAGACCTTGGGAAGAGGGTTCTGTAATAAACTGGATTTGTATCCCGCCTATGAAGAACTTAATTATCCTACGAGTATATCTCCGTTCATGGCAGGTCTTCAAACACAATCCTAATTTCCAGATGGTTTTATAGATATATACATTTATACATATATATATGTTCCAATATTTTAACTATGAATTTAGAAGTACCAAATTCCAAAGTATTTATATATTGAGAAGAAATGGATGCTTGTGTACGTTATGCAGTGTAAAGGAAAGCATTTTTTTTTTTTTTTTTTTTGCTAAGCTTGCATCTTTGATGTGGAAGCAAATAACTCATCTAACAGTAGTTAGTCACATTCAACTGGACTTGTTCAGTAATGTCGAAGACGTTTCATAGCTTTCAGCATTACAGAACAAGTCCAGTTGAATGTGACTAACTACTGGATATGCCGTGACCTGGATCAATAAGAACCTTCACAGACGAGCACGTAACTTGTTTTGCATTCTGCACCATGGTTAGCTGGTCTTCTTATGTGCTCTGTATTATATTTTTTTGTTTCCTTGATAAGTTTTATGTTTTAATATTGAGAAGATATACAATGTGGTAGCCAAAGCAAAATTATTGTAATGTAAATGGTATATCAGAGGCAGCCATTTTGTATCTTAAGTTATATTTGGCCAGAGAATGCACAAGGAGCTAGTGACATCACTGTACCCTGAAATACAGACAATTGAGCACACGGGGTGAAACATTTTAAAGTAGCATTGATTGTTTCAGACACATATACGTGATTTTTCCACCAGATTGCACTTTGTCTTCAATTCTTAAGGGGTAATATGTTCAGGCTCAGGGAGTTAGTAATGAGGCATGCAGGAAACTGATGGATAAGCTTTTCTTACTGCCATGTTCCTGATCGAGTCTTCTAATGGTTCTTTGTTGAGTATTTCCCTTTCTTGGTCATACAGCAAGTGCTGTGGCCCAATAAACTCCTATGGAGAAACTAGTGTTTCACTGACAAGTGGTTAAAAAAAGAGGCTGCTATAAGGTCCAAAGAAGGAAGATCATGGCATTGGACCTTTCACAGACAGAAACCGTAAACTGAGAACATAAAGATCAGACCAAAATTAAAGTCATTGACCAATTATCAGATTTCTTTTTTCATTTTATTAGAGAATAAAAAAGGACAGCTGGTCTCTATGGGCATATCATCCACTTTTCTGCTCTGTTTCATTTCTCAAGTTTTTTTTAAGATGGTTCCCTTGTTGTAAAGCCTGCCCCTCCCCAGTTCATGTTCTTTCTGCATATTGGTGGGTAGTAGCTTAAAGCAGAACTCCCGGAATTCAGCTACTTTGTAAACTGTGCTGGGTTAGTAGGGGTTAAGTCCAACAAGGTGCACACCACCTTGTAGACTGATATTATTTACAGTTTGCATTTTCTCTTAGTGTTCAGAGTATAACTATCGCTATGTTTCCAGCACTCCGACGCTGGACCCTCTGGTCTTGACTCTTGAGGCTTAAAAGTTGCATGTAGCTTCTTTGCCCACCCGTCCCCTCCTCCTGCCCAATCACAGAAGCCATTGTATTCTGTGAACTCATTCACAGAATACAAAGGCTTCTGTGAATGAACAGCAGAGGGGAGGGGACTGGCATAGATGTTAAGTGTGAGAACACAGCACATCTCAGAGCCCCATGAGTGTAGTGATAACTGCGCTCCAGAGCTCTGTAAAACTGTCATGTGATGTAAATTTAAGAGGTAAGTCCAGGAGATGGCATGCACCTTGTTGGGCCTGACTCATAGTATGCCAGCATATTTAACAAAGTGGCTGAATTCCCAGTGTTCAGCTTTAAAGAGAACAGTGCCTCTTTGTTTTTAAGCCATTTCTAAAGAGACACGTCTTTGTTCATGTTGTTATTTCTCACATGCAGTAAATGAGTCCCATTTCTAGATCTACAACATTGTATTCTATTAGTTGAAGAAAGTCAGTTTAAAGCTTACAGATAATATCACATGCATTTCTAGTGTGGAAGTCATTTTATATATTACCACTTCTTTTGTATATTTATTACAAATAGGTTGTATTGGCACACTTGTGTTTGTAAACAATACAGTATAAGGGCCAGTTCATATCAAAACTTGATACTGGAAACCCATTTTCCATGTGCATTTCCTGCACCGTGTTCAAAATGCCCTGCACTTGAGATCTGCAGCAGGTGTCATAACGACACCCCAAATGCAAAGTGTGTTTGCCTGCACTGGATTGCATGGTACAGTAGCATCATGTGATCCAGTTGCTGTGTGTTTTATAAAGTAGTGCCTTCGCTACTTTTGGTGTGGTCTGACATGATTTACGTGGATCTCATTTGAATCACACTGGAATTCACGCCTCTTTCCTATGATTGCGAACCAGCCCTTAAACTAGGACCTGTTAGTGATGCCTCAAGATCTAAGTTTGTCTCATGACCATTAGCTTAGTCCGCATTCACATGGCCTTATCAATATTATGCAGGATCTTGCTGGCCGCTAGATCCTCAATAAAAAGTTGTCCGTACACTGTTAGATTTGTGCTACCAGTATACATGGGCCTTATTGGCTGCTGCTGCAGGCGCAGAATGACCTCCGCCTATTCTGAAGAAGTGGGCTCCTTTTGAGCATGCACCACCACATAAATGACTCATTCAGAGGAGCTGTAAACATCAATAGTGTGTAATGACTGACAGCGCTGCTGGCTACACATTGTTCATATTTACATATTGGTTCTGAGCAGTGGCAGTGGTCAGTAGAGTCCAGGTACACTGTACTCTATAGAATACTAGCACAAGGGTTTACATGCATAACTACAGTCCAAATACAGATCATAAACACAGATTTTTCTATTTTTTTATGCTGCCTTATGGGACATATTTACTGCTGCATGCTGTGTTTTTATTGCCTGGAGTCCTTATTATCTGATATGTGACAAATTAATCTTAAAATGTTACTAAACCCACAACAGTAAAATCAGTCTGTATATGCAGTAAAGCATGCTTGTTATACTCACTGTGGACCCTAAGGGGTTAATCCTCTGCTTTGTGTAAAAAGGCTGTTTGATCCTGCCTTCTCTTTTACCTCCCTTTCTTCCACAGACCCCAATCCATCTGCTGATAGTACAGAGACATACGAGACACTCTGCAAATGCTCAGTTTGGTGTGTGTTACTAGAGGGGAGGGTGTATGTAATCAGCACACGGCCAATCAACATTGTCAAAACAGAGGGTCAGGGGTCATGCAGCCTCATAGGATAGTCAGAGGAGAATGTAAACTCCTCCTACAAGATTAACCAGTGCTCAGCTGGGCACTGATAGAAGTCACAAGACTGCTATATAATTGCATTTCCCTGTTCTGTGTACTGTGGAAGACCAGATATAGTGAATGCAGGATCCTGGGTTTAGTAACAATTCAAGGTCTAATAAACAGTGGACGTCATAAAAACGCCAGTAGCATTAGCTGTAGAATGCTGTGTTTAAAAACGCAATCTTTGTCACATCTCTTAGCATTTTTGCATTAGCATTTTTTTTAGCAAAACTATACTCCCACAAAAGCCTAATAGCCATGTTTTGCAGCGTTAAAGCATTATTACAGCTGAAAAACTCCTCTTCAAACACAGCAGTTCTGGGCTTTTTTTCCAGCCTGAAAACGTCCCTGCCAAAAAACTGATAAAATCCTATGTGTGCATGAATACATAGGATAACATGCTGGGGAGTTTAATGGTTGTAGAAAAAACTGCCTGATGCGCAAAACAGCAGCTGTAAAAATGCCCAGTGTGCACGAGGCCTTAGGCTTTCTACAGATATATGCATTGCAGTAACACAGACATTTCACCATGCATTGCCGTAATGTATGGCAGTGCATTGTGGTGCCATTCATTTTTTCTTGCAATAGCAGCTCATGAATGGGCTACCCTAACACAATGTACTTTAACATGAATGCAGCAATGGGCCACAAAGGTCTGAGGGAGGCCTTAAATGTGGGATATAAAAAAACTCCTCTTGTTTATATTCATTTGCGTAGAGTAGTTTTCAGTAGTAGTCATTCAGTAATACCACTGCTTGTTAGTCACTTGACAGGCTCTGGAATGTTTGTCTTGCGAAATGACTATTGCCAAAATGCTTATGATAATATCTACACCTAAAAGAAAACATGTACAGGAGTAACATGCAGGCAGTCATTGCTGACTTCTACTTCTTTAAAGTTTGAGTTGTCTTCTATGCAGATCCAATGCCTCTGACTTGGAATAAGTATTACCCATGTAAAAGACTCAAGAAAAGAGAACAGATGGCCAGGTAACTAGCATTTTCAAAATATAGTCAGAATTAGCAGCCTACATGTTTTTCAGTACTTGGATACTTTCTGTGCTCGACTGCAGCCATATTCTTTTTATCTTTTGGGTAGAATGGAAAAGGGTTAACATTTTTCAGATGGTGATCCCTGTCTAGGACAATCCATATACAAAGAACTTGGAGCGCCACTCAAAGCACTACAAAACTTCCCCCTGCATTCCAAAGCTTAAATCAGGTGCCGACTTTCAAACAATCTCTTCCAGCGTTCCGATTTGCGGCGTTTCCACCTTCTGTTTACCAAGTAAGGTGATGATCTCTTTTACCAAAAAATAGAGGTCGGTGCTGTCCCCGGGACAACTGCACGTATGAACAGGTATACGAGCAATATCGGAAGTTTCTGTCCCTCCTCCCTCTGCTAGAAAAGAAATGTTTTTTGGTGTCTTTGCCTGTTGGTGTCTTCCTATTGCTTCTTTTAGGAAATGTCTGCCAAAGGACGGACAGTAGTTCAACGCTGACAGAGGCTCTAACCCTTCCACACTCTTTTCCAAATGAAATACAATTTGGCTGGAGTTTAGCTTTAAGGGCTTAGCTGCACCGTAACTTCTTCCAGTCTCCTAGTAGATTGGAAAGAATCTCGTTTTAATAGTTGCTTCATTTGGAACATGATGTAAACTGTAGGTGACACATCTGATGACTGGAGTGATCTCTTGTTATTAAGCTATTCACAATCCCATGTATAGTTGAGCTTTTGGAATTTAACAGGAAAAGTCATTTGTATGGATATTCTTGTTTGCAGTTTTGAATTTTCTTTTTAGGGAAGAGTGCCTTTTTAAGACATTTATAGCAATATATGTCTACACTTCATTGGTTATAATTTTTTAATGGTAAAGTGATGCATTGTTTGAAATGCGCTGTTTTATACTGTATATTCATTAAAATGTGTATAGTAATGTTGCAGAGAGCACTAGTTAATCCAGTGTGGTTTCTGAACATCACATTATTTTGGCACATACAGTTTCATGTTTCTTCAAGTTTCTGTAAATCATAAATGCATTTGTGTACAATATAACAGTATATGATGTGTGTTTTATGCTTGATTCATATGTTAAGCAACTCACCTGCCACCATTCATAAGGATTATAAATCTTTTCTATAAGAGTGTATAAGAGTTACTGATACTAGTCAAAGCAGAGACCCTTTTAACCCCTTCGCTGCAAGGCCCTGAGCTCCACTTTTAAACTCAGCTGGCTGGACCATTTTTGCAATTTCTCCATTGCATTTTATTTTTCACTACAGCTTTCAGAGTTTATAAAAGCCCACCCAAACCATATATTTTCTGAAAGCAAATGACCAGTAGAATAAAAATACCAGTAGAATAAAAATAAACTGATTTTTTTTGGACCCCTTGATATTTGCGCAAATGTTTATCAAAACAATATTTTCACGAAAAATATACTAAAATCAGTATGATCAGATAAAAACACAGCACATTTTAAAAAAATTCCTGCTAGATTCCTACTAAATATAAAAGTTTAACCTGTATCGAGGTAATAAATAACAAATATTTGCAAATTTTATAGTTCAACCTTTTTAGTGAAAATTGAATGTACGCAAAACGCATATTTCTGTAAAAAATCTGGAGGGTTTCATTTTTCACTTACAGCTTTCAGAGTTTGTAAAAGATCCCCCCCCCCCCTTTCCCCAAACCATATATTTTCTGAAATCACATGACTAGTAGAATAGAAAGAAGGCGCTACTGATTTTTTAGGCCCCACAGGAGTTGTGCAATGGAAATGATCAAATTGCTGTTTTATCTAAAAAAAAAACTTTAAAATCCTTATTAGCATACATAAACACAACATAACTTATAAAATTCCTACTAAGGCCTCATACACATGGGGGTGTATTAAAACGTATGCCCATGGAGGGCCGTGTTTACCCACACAGGTGCTCTGTGCATCCCTGTGCAGGGAGTCCCATTCATGTCAATTGGGATACAGTGGCTGGAAGGACAGATCTGACGTCCATGCAGGTCTGGTGCATGGCCCCAAATGCAGACAGTGTGAGTTTAGGGACATGTACCCACACGGATGTCAAGTTGGGAGCCGTGGCTCTGTCCATGCAGCCACTGCATCCCAATTTACATGAGTGGGACTGCCTGCACTGGAATGCATTGAACACCTGTGCATCCCCCTGCAGCCGCTGTGTCTTAATTGACCATGATGGGACAGCCTGCATGAGACAGAAGCCGTGTAAATTGCTGTGCAGCTAAACAGCCTCATTGTAGTATGCCCCGTGTGAATGAGGTCCTAGGCCCTTGTTTAAACTTGAGGGGGGCAGCAAAAAAATGCTATTGAGCTGCGTTCTGGCATTCCTTATTTGGGTGTTATCAGAGGATGTATCATAGTAAAATACATATCAGATGTTGACACATTTATTACCTGCATTGTGCGTAACCGTAAGATTCAAGTTACATTGCCTTCAATGTTACAACTTTCATACATAATATGAATTGTCCTCAAACAACTTTCATGGAGCAATCTAATTCCTCTGATAGGTAACCTGAAGTAAAGAAGGCAGTCAAATACCAGAACAGTATATGAAATTCAAATTTATAGGATTTGTTAATAATAGTCAATTTGTATGTTGACATTTGGTCCCAAGAACTTTGAGGGTTTGTTAGGGGAAAAAGAGCCAAAAAGAGAAGACACTGCAGAGGAAAGAAGCAAAAGCTGAAGGTGAACAAAAAAATCCTGGAGCCTTTCAGCTTGCTATTTTTATAAGAGAAACTAGACATGGAGAAATATACAGGCTTCTTTGTGAAATGTGTTCAGCATGTGAAGTCAGAACAATATGTAAAATGTGCACCAACTAAAAGAGTGATTCTCCTACAACAAAAACTGCCAAATCCTTGTTTTCATGAATAGATGTAGACAACAATCTGAAGCATGTACTTTGTAAAACTAATATAGTGTACTTTATCCATGAATGATAAAACCCATGTACTAATCAATATGAGTATCTACAACAGAAAAGGAAAGAAAAAGTGCTAAACTAATATTTTGAGAACATCCACTGTGAAAATATAATCTAAAGAATAAACTCTGCTTTACAGCTCTCCCATAAATAGACCATAGAAGGTTAAATAAAGTGCCTTAGTAAAAGATGCTGTTGTCAGGGGTAACAAGAGAGGTGACAAATAGGAAAGACATTGAGATATTCAGCTTGGAGTCAGAGAAACCGCTAAGGTCCCTTTCACACGAAAGGTCCGATAAGGTCTGCCTGTCAGTTTTTCGGGAGGACCTGATCGGACCCCCCATTCACCCCTATGGACCAGCAGATGTTAACAGACTTGTGTCTTTTTACACCTACCTACCTCCAGTCTGATCTGGTCAACTAAAAAAACAGAAGGGGATCCGTTACCCTCTGTCAAAGTGGATCAAATTGGAGGGCAGTCAGGTGTAAACGGACAGTGGAGTTCATTTACTCCCAGCTGCCCATAGAGCTGAATGGACTCTGTCCATATCCACTCTGCATAAAATGAACAGACACGGCCCTGTCACTCACCCGCTCTGATCAGCAGACATATTCCCTGCTGATGAAAGCAAAGTCCACCCCGTGTGAAAGGGACTTAGAGGCCATGGAGGAACTACAGTAATATCAGTGAAGCGTGCTGCATCCAGTCAAGGATGATTTCCCCTACAAAAATGGCAATGATTCCATTTCTATACTGTATGTTTTTAAATGGTTTAACAATTTGGAGATATTTATATGTTTAATGCTATTAATCTTTGCCAAAACACATACAATGATATTAATGTAATGGACAGTTTCTTTCTGTAGGGCTTGTCACCATACATTTTTTTTGTACTTCCATAGATTTTATAGAGCTCTCCAGTGTACATTGGCATGATATTAGGCATAGCAATTACCCCAGCCTAAACGTCTTGCTACTGATAGATTTACCCACATTAAGCTAGAGCTACACAGGAGGTTTCTGTAACCCCAACCTGCTAGTAGTGATTAATAGCTAGGATTAGCAATTGATTGCTAAACAGGTGGAACAAATGACTCCCAATGGAGTAAGTTTCAGAAGTAGTAGTGTTCACAACAATGTGCAGTTATTCACTACAAGATGCTAATGCCTGCTATTTATGTAGCTTGCAAAGATTTTTACAGGGTGGAGAAGGGTAAAGTGATTGTTAACCTCAGACAAAGCATATCCCTCTATAGCAAGGTTTCTCAACCAGGGTTCTGTGGGGTTCCAGAGGTTGCTAGAGGTTCCATCACGCAATGAGAAATTTCTGCCTCTCAGATAAGTTCTCACTGACACCGTTGATCCTTTTAGCTACCTGTAAGATGGGAATTCTTCCCAATGACCACAAGTGTAAGGAGCATTCTTTCTACTGACTATCACACTAATGTCTCATGAGTTGTAGATGCAGAAATTTTTAGAAGTTGTTCCCTGACAAAGAAAAGTTGTTTCAAGAGCTCTTCTATGTAGGTTGAGAAAGTCTTCTCTATAGTGTGTACTATAAAAGCACTAAGTGTCATTTTTGTCTGTTGCTTCATTCCTCTGCTATCAGCATGAATCACTTCTGACTGGGGAGGGAGCTCCAGTACACAGTCTGTGATTGACAGCCTCAGCCCTGTTTCTGTGAGCGTGAGCTGTGTCAAGGTGGGTGTGTTCCTTCCCTCCAATCAGCTCTTGGAGTTCTCCTTACTGAGCTCTTCAGTGTGTAATTTCAGCTCTCTGCCCCCTGTTTTCTGACAGCTCAGACACGCTTTATAAATTCTAGACTTTTAATGGATGTAGAGAAGAGAAGACTGCTGACAAATGGGTACAACTTATGTAAGAAGATTTGTTTTTTCTCTGTGTATCACCTAAGCCCAGTCACTCCACTGGGTGTATGTAAGGGTTTCCAACAACTTTAAGCTGGCCATACATAGTTCAGTTTTTTCATTCAGCCAGCGGGGCTGAACGAACAAAACTGAACCAGTTCCCCCATTCACACATTTGAGGTAGATGGGGGGAGGGATCCTCCCTGCTGCACTATTGTACTCTGATAGTGGGGAGACTATCCTATTATCAAAATACACAGATCAGCGCTGCAGCTGCTGATCAAGCAGCTTTTATCTAATGGCGGTTCAACAGAAGTCAATCTATCAGTCAACTTCTGTTCAACTGCATGCCACATATGGATTGAAATTCAGCTGGTCCCTGCTGAACAAGCCAAATTTTGATCCATCTATGGCCACCTTTAGGTTTTGCATTGCTGTATCCCCATTGGAAAGATTTCCTTCCCACTTTCTGTGCTAACACTGGAGGCACAAGGTGTATTACCTCAGACATACAGTAAATATAATTGTTTTATAGTAGTCTGTGTTACTTCCCTGAGTAGGGTTTGTGGGTGGATTTTTAGATTTGCATGTTCCTGAAGTTAGAATAGATGTGAGCTGCACTCTTCATGACTGCTAGTATGGGTAAGCTTAGGGCTATTTCAGCAGAATGCACTTGTAAAAGCTTGTCTTCTGGCCACCTACTGTAGCTAAGAAAAACTGGGAGGGCCAGAAAGGTAGAGAAAAGTGATAAACAATATTAAGGAGTAGGGAGTAATTAGTAAAATATGTAAATTATAAGGTGACAATGTGTAGAGGTCAACGTTGCCTTTAACATATTTGTGCAAGAGTAACAGTGAATTGTAGCTCTTAGCAGTAAACCACACGCCTTACCTGCAGTTCTGTCTATTTTTGGGTACACTATTCCTTTTTTTCTTTGTGTAATCTGATGTAAAAAATACAGATTTATTTATATTGCATATTGCCATAACGTTAGATTGGAATGTTTAGAGGAAGAAAAATGTCCAGCTGCAGTAAAAGGGTTTATTATACGAGCTTGTCTTAATTAAATTGTGTTTCACATTCGGCTTATACATTTAAAATGTTCAATTATGGCCATTTTATATGGGCTTGTTTTGTTTTTTTTTATCCTTGAAATATGTATACATTTTGGTACAATTAGCTTTTTGTTTTTTTTTTTTATTTAATTTAAATTGACTATAGAAGAGCAAGGTGTGCCTATTGGGAGACACTGACAGACATAAAAAAAAAATCTGTCAGAGGTAAGAATAATCCTTTTCTACTCTGTCCACAAAAAAAAAAAATACATTTTTGGCTTTAACCTCATTTTAGCCTTATTTTACATATGCTGCAGGAAAGGTTTGTCTGAACTGAATAATGCAGAAGATAAAAACCAGCATATAAAGTAGCAGTTTTGGTGTGTGCAAGCAAAAAACAATGCTTCTTTTTATTTCTAAATAGTATCTTCTAGTTGTAAGGAACTGCTGCCTATCTGCCCCTCCTACATAGCTTTATGCTACCCTGCAATCAGATTTATGTTGATCTTTACCTTCATTCTTTTTAATTGTATATAACCCCAATATAAGAATTTTGTACTTTTAAAAACCTTTTCTTGGACAAAGGTTTTCAGGTGAGAACACTAGCAAACAAAGCTGTTAGGATAGCCCATAAAACCTCTCTCACTTCCAGCAATGCTCAATTTTATAGCAAGCAAATAGGAGGATTCAGCAGGACAGACAAGAGGGCGGCCTGTGTTTGAAACTGTGCTCTGTGCTGTCAGACAAGAATTTTTCAGGTAGGTAAAAAAAAATCCTTATTTTTTTTTCATCGTAAAGTACAACACACCATTATTCAATAATTGGGATGTCCCCAAGCAATACAGCTAAGGGGTGGGCAAAACCGCAAACAATGCCAACAGGCCCCAAAAAGGGAATCAGATTCCTAAACTCAAAGAGCGGATTGAACCACCTTATGGCTGAAGCTAGCGTCAGCAGTGGCCACCTGGTAACACTTAAAAAGTGAGTGAACAGAGGACCAGGTGGTGGCTTTGCAAATCTGAGAAATATATGCCTGGTGCTAAAATACCTGAGAGGTACCTACTAAAAGAATCAAAAAGCCTTAAAAGGAAATTGATCCCATTTTTCAAGGCATAAACATTCATGATAACCTGCCTAATCTACCCAGAAATGATAGAACAAGACGCCCTGTGAGAGCCCACAGGCAGGGCAAAAAGAGAATCCAAATTTCAGATAGAAGCAGTGGCTGGGAACTAAATTCACATTGTGCTCACCACACGAGTGTAGAGAAGACTCCTTGGGATGCCTTGGAGCTGGGCAAGCAGAAGAAAGGACAATGTCCCAATTAAGTTAAAAAGTTGAAGCAACCTGCAGGAGAAAGGAGCCCAAGGCCTCAAAACCACCTTGTCCCTATGAAGAGCAAGGAAAAGTTCTTTCCAGATTAGGCTGCCAGTTCAGAGACCAGTATCTCTGACATAACAGCCACAAAACAAAAACACCTTACAAATATCCTAAATGGGCTCAAATGGAGGCTTCGATAGAGCTGACAGGACCTGATTAAGATCCCATGGTGAGACTAGATGATAAATGTCAGCCACTTTACCAGCAAATGAGCCACCAGAGGTCTGTGAAAGAGAATAGCAAAGGCTGAAAACTTGATCCATCAGGGTGCTACTCCAGCCCAGACCAGAGAAAGGACAGGACATGTTCTATCGAGTATTGATTATGGTGAAACTGTTGTGCTCTGCACCATGCAAAGTAAACCTTCCAAGGCAATTCGGCCTTCTGATAGGTTGATCTTGCTTTAATCAGCGTCCCATCAGGACTGTGGCTTCAACAGCCAAGGTTTTAACACCAACAACAGTGAATCAGGATGGTAGACTGGCCTTTGGGAGAGCAGGTTGGGTCAATCAGGAAGTGCCCACAGAATGGCTTTCAGGAACTGGAAAATGTCCAAGTACCGAGTCCTGAGCCAGTTTTGGGGCTACCAAGATCTCCAGTATGCCCTCCAGTCTTGATCTTTCAAAGCATCCAAGAAAGAATCTGTAATGGAAGGAAAGTGTATATTAGCAGGACATGATCTTGTGAGGTCACAAGTGTAACTACTTCAAAGTCCTGTAGATCACCTAATCCTGGCCACCTTTTTGTTGAAACAGGATACCAACAGATCTGCATCTGGCATCCCCCAGATGTCCTGTATAATTTTGTGGTGAAGAGATCTGGCATCCAGTCACTGACTGAGGAAGTCTGGCTGCTGTTTGTCTACAGCCAAAAAGGCTGAAACATGCCTTTTGGCCCAACTCACAATTAGTTCCACTTCTTGAAGTGCTACACAGCTTCTGTTGCTGCCCTGAGGATTGATATGAATCACATTTGTGAAATTGTCTGTCTGAACTCTTGTCGGTTTTCACTGAAGCTGGTCAATCCACTGCATCCACTTAGCTCAAGAATGTTGATGGAAAGTCTGAACTCCCACAAGAACCCCCCTCCCTTGGACCGTTTCTGTCCCTAGGAATCCCAACAGGCTAGCATCTATTCTGACAATTGTCCAGGTTAACGGGAGAAAAGACTCCAGATTCCAGTGCAGGGCTGGTCAGGGATAGCCTGGTCTTGGGAGACCAGCGCATGGGGTGGCACAGAGACTGAGGGAGTTGCCACACTGAGTTGCAGAGGCCTCAAGTAAGGCTGGGTAAATAATGCCTCAAAGGATGCCACCATGAAGCCCAGTACTCTCATTAAAAATCAAACCAAAGGAAGCTTCTTAGAGTGAAGAGTCCACACATGAGTATGGAGGGTCAACACCTGGTCCCAGTGAAGAAACACCAAGACTAATTACAGGTACTCAAGGCAGTGGGTCAGATCCAACACAAACTTCACAACCATTTATAGTTTTACAGCAGCCCTGCAATCCAGCATTCCTGCCCTAAGGAAATCACTCTGCCTACCCTTATGCACACAAAGTAGAGTCCTGGGACAACTCCCAGGTATGGGGTGGGGGAGGGGCTGCGTGCGAAGGTAGGTTGGGGACATCCTACATATCCACTACACTAGAGTACTTCATCCAGTTTTGCTAATGCCATGCTTAACCATAGGTAAAAGATTTGCCCCTTCTCTTCCTGCTGCTGTGGATTGCACAACAGCTTTGAAAGAGACAGCCGATTCATAAGTGCAACTTGTCAGTAAAAAAAAGTTATAATAATAGATCTTCAAGCCACAGACAGTTTCTTATATCTTTAAAGGGCTCTATGGGTGAGATCTCTGCACACGAGTTCCTTGTGACCATTATGATGGGTTTCCACCCTCCATGTTAGTTTCTTATATTAAAGAAAATGTCCTAGAATATGCAAAAGTGGGCAGCAGAGGCATAGCTTGAAGCATGTGAGCTACGATGCAAAAGTTGACCTGCCCCCCCCCCCCCACTACCTTCCATCATGGGACAAGATGCTCCCACCATACACTAAGATATGATAGCTGTATGGTGGCTGTCTCTCTCTTCTCTCCTGCTGCCATCTGCACATGCACACAAATGGAGGGCAGGAAGGTCACACTCTAAGCTATCGAGCGAAAGCAATAGGTTTGTATGTAAAAGAGAAAACTCAGCAGGCCCTCTGACTTCCAGATCCAAATGCAAGACTACTGCTTTCACCCAGCAGCTCATAGTGTGGTCTGCCTGCCCCCTCCTTGTGTGCACATGCAGGGGCGGAAGGGGAGTACTGGGCTGGGTATAGAGCTGATCAATGAGTGCCAGTGCAGATATCACACTTTTTTTTTTTGTAAATACCTTTCTTTTATATGTTATTTAACAGCACCCAGTTACCTCTCTCATGGCCAGGCTGCAGTGATATGGAGGTGCAGGATATTAGGGAAATGTAATACTCCCCTTCCTGGTAATGACAAATGCCTTCCTGCCTCCTCTTGGTATTCACAGATGACCCCTCCTTCAAGAGCCCCCCTACTTCAGCTAATCATAGATGACCCCCTCCTCCTGTAAAGACAGATGACTTCCCTTCCTGGTAATGACACATGTCCCCCCAGCAGGTAATGACAGATCAACCCCTCCTCCCACCAGGTAATGACAGATGACCCTTCCCCTGCCACCAGGTAATGACAAATGACCCTTCCCTCCCCCCACCAGGTAATGACTGATAACCACCTCCTCCTCCCACCAAGTAATGACAGATGACCCCCCCCCAACCACTACCAGGTAATGACAGATGATCCCCCCAACCACTACCAAGTAATGACAAATGACCCCCCTCTGCCCCACCAGGTAATGACAGATGACTGCTCCCCCACCAGGTAATGGCAGATGAACCCTTCTCCCCCCACCAGGTAATAACATGACCAATCCTACCAAGTAATGACAGGTGACCCCCACCCACCAGGTAATGACAGATGACCCCCCTCTCCCCCACCAGGTAATAACATGAACACTCCCACCAACTAATGACAGAAGACCCCCCCCCCCTCTCTCTCACCAGGCAATGACAGATGACCCTCTTCCCCACCAGGTAATGACCCCCACCTTCAGGTGCCCTCCTCGTATTGTCACACGGCCCCCCAGAGGATTACTGATCCCCCCCCATCATGGTAATGTCACATTACCCCCCCCCTTTATGCTAACAATGACAGGTTCCCCATCCAGCTCAGCATCTGCTCATCCTGCTCAAACTGTCACAGTAAAATCTGCAACCGCTGGAGCCTGCAGACCCTCAGGGGCCGCTCAGGAGGTGGTACCGGATTTTGTGAAATTTTTGTGTGAGTGTGAGCAGGAGTTGTGGGGAGGTGTGTGTCTGTTCTATGCACGGATCTGACCGGTATATTTTTACCTCCCCATTGACCGCAGTGCCAGCTCCTGGACAGTGCTCTCTTCCTCCTCCCTCACTCAGCCCGGTGACAGCTTGGTGTCTATCCTCACCTACTTGCCAGCACTAACACTTCCCCATTAGGCAGGGCTGGCCTCACACCGTCCTTCCTCCGCTACTCTCTGGCTCAGGACTTGAAAATAGAGCCCAAAATGTCCCAATTGCTCCAGATTACGCTTTGCCCATGATAGTGACAGGAAGACAGCATGGGTCCCCCTGGAGCATGAGCGGGGTCACAGTTGTCACCCCTGATGCTATGCCCATGGTGGGCAGGTACAACCACAACTCTCTGGTGGAAAAGAACAGATTTGGGAATGATGGCAGGGACATTTCATTATTGAAATAACCAAGATTCAGCATTTGTGTCTCATTTTGGGGATTTCACTTTCTGTCCCATCAGAAAGCAACAAGAAATATCCTACAGCAAAGAAAATCATCTCAAACAACTGCTAATGGGCAAGTGTCCTCGTTGGGAGATTTTACCGTCTGTTCCCATTCCAGTGACTATTAACAACTTTAGATTTTCTGTACTTTTCAAGCCTATTTACAGTGTCAACGAAACACAATGGATCAAAAAATGCATTAAATCCTATTGGGCAGCAGAGCACAGGGCACATGCATTGTACTCTGCATTACAGTATGTTGTGGTGCTGTTTGCAATGAATCACATCAAACTGCGCATAGAGTAGGTGCATTGTGGTACTAGACATTGTACCAACACACAAATGTTTGTATGGCTATAAACCCCATGACAATGGTCTTTAGGATAAACACAGAAGGTAAATGTTCCTAGCAGGGACACAGGTGGTATTACAAAAACTACATTATACAGATCTAATTTTTCTTTTTTTCCCCTCAGTGCATTTCAGTTCTGATGAATGAGGAGTGCCTAAACATGTTGGCTGTATTAACTTAATATTAAATAATGAAAAATCAGCTTGGACGCTACCATCATTGGTGTGGATTCTACCCAGGGCTCCCAGTCTGGGGTGCCTTGTTTGATGAGAGTAGCCTAACCAGAGCCAGTGAGCTATAAAAATTGAATTCACATTTGATTACATTGGACTTTAATATTGTAAAGAGCTAGCATCACACCGCCACACTTTCTGCGCAATACAAATCTGGTTTGGCTTTAGATTATTATTATACAGTATTTATATAGCGCTAAAAGGTTTGCTCAGCGCTGTACATTATAGTGGGGGACAGAACATGAGATAATACAGTAACAAAACAAAACACGAGGGATTCTAGGGCCCTGCTCTTTCGAGCTTACAATCTAGGAGGGAGGGGATAGTGGTACAGGAGGAAGTGGCTGTGGGGGAGTGGAGGAGATCGGCTGTTAGGTGAGGGTGGGGTAGGCTTCCCTGAAGAGATGGGTTTTCAGGGTGCGCCTGAAGGTGAGGAGGGTAGGTGACAGTCTGATGGATTGGGGTAGTGAGTTCCAGAGGATGGGGGAAGTCCTGCAGTCGGGCATGGGAGGTGGAGACCAGGGAGCTAGAAAGTATGAGGTTTTGTGAGGAGCGAAGATTACGGGTAGGGTGGTATTTGGGTATCAGGTCGGTGAGGTAGTTTGGGGCAGCATTATGAATGGCTTTGTATGTCTGTGTTAGTAGTTTGAATTTAATGCGTTGGGCAATCGGAAGCCAGTGGAAGGAATGACAGAGGGGGGTGGCAGAAGCAGAGCGGTTGGTAAGGTGGATGAGTCTGGTCGCTGAGTTCAGGATAGACTGAAGCGGGGATAGTCTGCGATGAGTTAAGCCGGTGAGAAGGGAGTTGCAGTAATCCAGACGTGAGATAATAAGGGAGTGAACGAGTTGTTTAGTAGTGTCTGGGGTTAGGAAGAAACATACTGTATTTTGGAGATGTTGCGGAGGTAAAGCCTGCATGAGTTTGCCAACGATTGGACATGGGGTTGGAAGGACAGGTTTGAGTCTAGAGTGACACCTAGGACTTTGGCTTGCGGGGTGGGGCTGATGGTGGCGTTGTTGGTCGTGATGGAGAGGGTGGGGGCACGGGCTGGGGGGAAAATCAGGAGAAAATCTAGATACTCTTTAAAGAGGGTGTGCAAAGCTTTAATCAATATACTGTACATATACAAGTCTTTGGCCAATGTGCTTATCTGAGAATATTTGGGCAAACCACACTGCTTTCTATAAGGCCCTTTCAGAGTTTTTCAATCTGATTTTTTTTTTTCAGTTTTTCCAAACAAAATTGTAATAAAGCCTATCTAAATATTTCAGAGTTTAAATATTGGGAGCTCGAGCTCTGAACTGCTGGTGCAATCAATTAATCATATTTCTTTCTTTCCTGTTTTAAATACACCATCTATGTACAGTATTTCCTGTATTCACATCACTAACTGTGATAATACTTGGGATACATTTCTATCAAACCGTTGGGAGTCTAGATAGCTTAATCCCTAGTGACAGAATAAAAGGTAGTTCATCATTTGGGAGGAACATTGCACAAAGAAGCTGCTTAACAGCTCACATCAAAATTACTTGATTTTATTACCATCTGTGAAACTGTTTTATGTTGTTAGCCAAGGGCATTACAGGTTCCTGTGCATGAAAAAAACAGAATACAATTGGAATTCCCCTGGTTAAATTAATGTTCTCTGGAGAGATGTGGATTAAAAGAGGCAGCAAAGAGCATAAAAACTCATTAAAAAGTTTTGATGTCAAACCTACAAACTTTTCTGAACTTTCTTTTTAATTCTGAGTGACATACTAATAATGGGATCTTAGGTCTGTTCACTCTATTAAAATTCTGCTCCAAAATAGGTAACACATTTAAAGTGAACCTGCTCTTCACCCATGCAGAATACAGAAACAGGTTTGCTAAAGTGGATGCCATCCTGCTGCCTATACCCCCCTCCAATGCCCAGTTCAGCCAATGAAGAAGAAAAAATCCTATGTGAGCTATGTCACTAAGGCTAAGACTCTCATTCCACTCTGTGACAATATTAGGCCTGGTAATTGGACACTCAAGCACAAATCACTGCATCATGGGAGAGTCACATGTTTCCCCATACCCAGAAATACCAGAGTACATTGTAGAGAGTGAATGGGCAACGGACAAGCAAACAGTAAATATAACCATTGGGTATAGAGGAGGACAGGTAGGCTATGTCACTTGAACCACTTAAAAGTGAACCTGCAGCTTTTGAATATACCAGCCCCCCTTCTTCAAAGCTACTGTTGTATCTTCGATCCCTCCATCTTTATCAGTGAGATTTAGAAATTTGTGTAAATATCTCAGACCTCTGTTAAGTAATGTTAAAGTGCCTGCCTCCTCTTGTACATTTTGAGAGCTTCTGCTTGTTGGAAGGATGAGGATATACACACTTTTTGGAAAGGATCATCCAGACATTCTTAGTGCGGGGGTCCTTGCAGACTTATGTCCACCTCCATACTCACCTGGGTGGACGTGTTGGACCTCCAACTGGGATTGTTTTTAACAAGATATTTCTGGCTGATAAGTATTAGGGGTTGTCAATGCTATAACCCTATTCCAGCCCCTGAAGAGAATCGTCTTAAAATGCATCAGAAAGTTCCCACCTAATCCCACTGTTTTACTTCTTTTGGTGAAACAAGTAGGAGAGGACTTGTATACAGAGTTGATGCCTTAAACTGACCCATAAGTTGTCAGTAGACGTGTATGTTTCAATAAGAATTTATTTTCAGACTACAATTTTATTTACGAAGATTCTAATGTATATGAATCTCCAAATGGACATAGTAATGAATGTCACTGAATCTGAAAAAAGTTGTAACGAAATTAACGAATGCCTTTGTTTCACTCGGATGACATCACATGAGGCAATAGTAGTCCAGGCCCATGGGAAAATGAATTCAACTTTCAAATTTGTTCAATAATTCAGATTCAAGTACATTTGTGATTTAAATTTAATTTGTAATTGTCACAGTCAGTATGTTCCACAGTTTAATGCAATTCTTATGTTTGAAAAATTCATGGCTGCCAAATTTTGCATTATATTTATGCAATTGCATCCAAAAATATCAAATCGTTTCAATATATGAATAACAAATCCACTCAAAATTTTGAACTTGAAAACTAGTAAAAATCAATCTTCCGAAAAAAAACAGCAACTTTTTTCAAATCCACCCGAACCAACGAATATAAGAAACCAATGCTGAAGATACAAAATTATTTTCGAAAACGAATCGGTTCAACATAACAAATATGATAAAATTCTTCAAAGAAGAAATGCATCCAAAACAAAATGAAAATTTTTGGCATGCACACTTCTATTTATCAACCATGATGTTTTATATTATTTCATTTTCAGAATTAATAAAATACAAATTGTGTGGGTTTTTAATGAAAATATGGTTTCATTGTAATGTTATATGCCCAATGCAATTTCAGTTTGTTCTATAGTATTAAAATGCCTGCCTGCCTGCCTGCCAGCCAATCAGTTGACTGGCATGGATGTTGATGTCATTGTTACCTCTCCTATTAACATAGGTGTCATAGCAGAGAGTTGAGTCTATAAAGGAGGAGAGAGACTGGAGAAGGCATAAGGCTGCATTCTCCACATGTAGCACTTTTGTCTGGCCATTGGGAGAACCCATGGCCAGAGGCACAGGTGACCAACTGCCTAGAACTAGCATGCCTGGAGTAGAGGTAAAGGGGGTGGCACATTGGGCTGCAATGATTACAGCTACTTTGTATTGCATTGTAATGATTGCCTAAGTGTTGACCCCATATCTCCAGGCTTGCATGTCCCATAAATATTGCCAAGCTTTACTGCTACAGTGCATTTTTGCGTGCATGACCAAGGTGTTAATGTTTTGTTTTTTGTTTTATTTTTGTTTTTTGGGGGGGGACCTTATCACAATTTAACTCCCTAAAAATGTCTGTCTTTGGCAAACCACACCTGTAAAAACACTGCCATTTTGTAGTTCCTTCTCCTTTAATAACTACAGGGAAATATACGTTTGTGTGTTGTAAAAAAAAAAAAAAAAACCAGAAGCTCCCAAACTTTGATTTTATAGCACTGTGCTGTGCTGTGCTTTTGCTTAATTATGAAGCATAAAGGAACCAAAGACACACATGTATATCTAGAAACCATAAAAAGCCTATTGATTTCCTTTAACAATTACTGTAGTTTCAGACCTGCCGTGGCTTTCTTCCTGGAATCCTGATATTAATTTTTTTACTTCGCAACAAGCATATTGAAAAGTTCTCTCCATTTTCTAATGGTAAATCGAATGACTCATCGGATTGAAGAGATTTGATACCATCATCTCCTTAAGGGTTACAAACCCAAGTCTATTAAAATACAGGTCATCATGGTCAAAGATTCATAGGCCGTACTCTCTCTGAGCACTCTGCACCTTTCATCACACACGATGGAGAGTGAGGAGGAGGTTGCAAAGCACAGAAATTTGCACAACTGATTACTATGGCCTACAAGAAATGTTCACTTTGGTACAATTTTTACACATTGCCTTGCCGTGTTCTGCACCATACACATATGCACAATGTTAAACTCCAATACCTGGAAATATTTTAAAGTCTTGTAAACCCAGTAACACCATTGCAGTGTTATATTGCAAAACACTGAGGAAACTGTTGGCGCTATATAAATCCTGTATAATAATAATAACTTACACTAACATCAGTACAAATTTTTAAGAGACCATTTTACATGCAGAACAGGCGTTGCTGATGGTTGTCTATGCATTCATGTGAGGACATTGACATCTAAGCTATTCTTTCTTCTAGCTGTCTAAACTCTCACTTGGTTTTGTAGAAACATAGCTATGCTGCCATCTACAGGTCATTTTGGGCAATACAAGGTAATTATAGCATGTTGGGGTGACATAGCCAGAAGAGTTTGCTTGGTAAAATTCCCATACATCATCCAATACTGTCATAGAACACATTATTTCTGCAGTAATTTTTTATTAATTAAAGTTTTTTTATTATTTAATAATTATTAATATTTAAAAGGTAATACTGTCCTGGCAAGTGTAGTACACATTTACCTTGACCTTAAACAGCATTGTTAGAAACTCTCAGTATGAGCCACTCCTAACTTTTTTCACTTGCTATCTTGATTTTTTAAGTCTAAAAAAAAATCAAGGCGATGTTATGCTCTAACTTTCAATTGTAAAGTGGAAAATGCATATAGCCCCCATAGATGACCAGAAAGTGTCTTCTGTTTGAAACTCTTTTATCAGCTAGTTGAAATGATCAGGTTGGTCTCAGGAGCCCTTTAAAGGAGAGTGAGCTAAACATGGGTATTTTGTACTGTGATAAGCACCTGTAGTATGCTAATAGTATAGACAATGCAAGTAGAAAATGCCCCGATGTCAATGGAAGTAAACCATGCCCCATTATTGGTATTAATGGGAGTAATAGTGCCCTATTGTTGGTATTAGCAGAAGTAGTAGTGCCCCTCGTTGGCGTCAGTGGGAGGATTTGTATTCCCTCATTGGCTTCAGTAGGAGGAATAGTTCCCCATCATTGGCGTCATGGAAGGAATAGTGCCTTATTGAATAATGAATATAGCGAGCGCTCAGAAAAACCAGCTGCTGGAACACTTCAAGGGATCACTAAACCTCATAACAGAGACATTATATATATATATAGTGCAGCGCTGAAATGTAATAAAATGGTATATATAGAGAGTCTTTCTCATGACAATAAAATCAAATATGTGCAGGTCTTCTCCTCATTAGGTGACTGGAAAATAGCAAGATTGCGCACTCACCGACCGCACATTTAAAATGCGCCTGTGTATGATATAATCCAAAAGACCAGCCAGGTATACAGCTCCAGAGACCACACGGATCCTCCCTCTTCCACACTCTCATCCGCCTTGGGTGTCGCAATATCTCCAGATCCAAAGGTAGATAGACAGAGATCCCCCTTTTTTGGTTCCAGACACCCCAAGAATGGAAGATGTATATCTGCACTCTCCAACAGGAGAGTCAAAGAAAAAGGGGAACGCCAATAGTGTGGTACTATCAAAACTTTATTGGAGCAATAATGCCTGGGTCATATGCACATACATATCCATACACCATAAGCCAATAACGGACAGGTAGGTATGAAAAGGAAAATTGTACTAACCCGGCAATGGCATAAAAACAAAGACCACTAGACCTCCTCTTGGTCTCAGTGGTCTGGAAGTCACACTTGCTACTTGGCTCCTCCTGAGGCCTTTCGTGCAAGAAGCACTTCTTCAGAGGATGGACGCCACTAGTAGTGGCGTCCATCCTCTGAAGAAGTGCTTCTTGCACGAAAGGCCTCAGGAGGAGCCAAGTTAGTACAATTTTCCTTTTCATACCTACCTGTCCGTTATTGGCTTATGGTGTATGGATATGTATGTGCATATGACCCAGGCATTATTGCTCCAATAAAGTTTTGATAGTACCACACTATTGGCGTTCCCCTTTTTCTTTGACTCTCCTGTTGGAGAGTGCAGATATACATCTTCCATTCTTGGGGTGTCTGGAACCAAAAAAGGGGGATCTCTGTCTATCTACCTTTGGATCTGGAGATATTGCGACACCCAAGGCGGATGAGAGTGTGGAAGAGGGAGGATCCGTGTGGTCTCTGGAGCTGTATACCTGGCTGGTCTTTTGGATTATATCATACACAGGCGCATTTTAAATGTGCGGTCGGTGAGTGCGCAATCTTGCTATTTTCCAGTCACCTAATGAGGAGAAGACCTGCACATATTTGATTTTATTGTCATGAGAAAGACTCTCTATATATACCATTTTATTACATTTCAGCGCTGCACTATATATATATATAATAGTGCCTTATTGTTGGTGTCAATGGGAAATAGTGCCCCAACATTGGTGTCAGTGGGAGAAATAGTGCCCCATTATTGGTGTCAATAGAGGAAGGGTGACTCATCGTTGGTGTCAGTGAGAGCAATAGTGCCCCATTGGTGGTGTAGTTGGGAGGAATAGTGCCCTATTGCTGGTATTAGCAGAAGTAGTAGTGCCCCTCATTGGTGTCAGTGGGAGGATTTGTATTCCCTGATTGGCTTCAGTAGGAGGAATAGTTCCCCAGCATTGGTGTCAGTGGAAGGAATAGTGCCTCACTGTTGGTGTCAGCAGGAGGAATAGTGCCCTGTCATTGGTGTCAGTGGAAGAAATAGTGCCCCAACATTGGTGTCAGTGGGAGAAATAGTGCCCCATTATTGGTGTCAGTAGAGGAAGAGTGACCCATCATTGGTGTCAGTGGGAACAATAGTGTCCCATTGGTGGTGTAGTTGGGAGGAATAGTGCCCCATCATTGGTGTCAGTGGAGGAATAGTGCCCCATCATTGGTGTCAGTGGAGGAATAGTTTGCCATCATTGGTGTCAGTGGAGGAATAGTGCCTCATTGTTGGTGTCAGTGCGAGGAATAGTAACCCAAGGGCCAAATAAAAGCAAGCAAAAGGCTGCAGTTTTAAAACCACTTATATAGACTTTTCAATAAATCATTGGATTCTGAAATGATGGGAATAAACTTGAGACAAAGAGACATACCTCAAGTTACAATCCTAGGCACTGGAATTAGAGTACACTTGCTTCATCTCCCAACCAATCCAGCTACAGAAGAGAAGCAAAGCAGGTACCACAATGTGCCAAAAGTAATAAATCTGGCCAAAGCCGGGGCTTCCCCGGCAGACACTTCTGAAGATCTTCAACTTTACTCTGACTTGGGGCTCTTGCTCTACTCAATGTAGCACCTTTCTGTTGGACACTAACAGACCTGCATTAGGGATGCAAAGAGCAAAGTCATGGATTCCAGGAAATGTGTGCATGGGTTCAAGGGTATCCCCATGTGCAAATGAAGCTGTGAGCAAATAAAGTTTTTGCAGGAACCTTGTGTTGTGTTGCTATCAAATTACAAGTGAAGTGCCTTGAAAAAGTATTCATACCCCTTAAAATTTTCCATATTTTGTCATGTTACAACCAAAAACATAAGTGTATTTTATTGGGATTTCATGTGATAGACCAACACAAAGTGGCACATAATTGTAAAGTGGAAGGAAAATGATAAATGGTTTTTAAAATTTTTTACAAATATCTGAAAAATGTGGCGTGCATTTGTATTCATCCCCCTTTACTCTGATACCCCTAACTAAAATCTAGTGGAAGTAATTGCCTTCAGAAGTCACCTAATGAGTAAATAGAGTCCACCTGTGTAATTTAAGTATAAATACAGCTGTTCTCTGAAGCCTTCAGAGGCTTGTTAGAGAACATTAATGAACAAACAGCATCTTGAAGGCCAAGGAACACACCAGACAGGTCAGGAATAAAGTTGTGGAGAAGTTTAAAGCATGATTAGGCTATTAAAAAAATATCCCAAGCTTTGAACATCTCATGGAGCACTGTTCAATTCATCATCCGAAAATGGAAAGAGTATGGCACAACTGCAAGCCTACCAAGACATGGCTGTCCACTTAAACTGACAGGCCGGGCAAGGAGAGCATTAATCAGAGAAGCAGCCAAGAAGCCCATGGTAACTCTGGAGGAGCTGCAGAGATCCACAGCTCAGGTGGGAGAATCTGTCCACAGGACAACTATTAGTCGTGCACTCCACAAATATGGCCTTTATGGCAGAGTGGCAAGAAGAAGGCCATTGTTGAAACAAAGCCATAAGCAGTCCAGTTTGCAGTTTACGAGAAGCCATGTTGGTGACACAGCAAACATGTGGAAGAAGGTGCTCTGGTCAGATGACTAAAATTGAACTTGTTGGCTTAAAAGCAAAACGCTGTGAGTGGCAGAAAACCAACACTGCACATCATCCGGAAAACAAACCATCCCCACCATGAAATGTGGTGGTAGTATCATATTGTGGGGATGCTTTTCTTCAGCAGGGACTGGGAAGCTGGTCAGAGTTGATGGGAAGATGGATGGAGCCACATACAGGGCAATCTTAGAAGAGAACCTGTTAGAGTCTGCAAAAGATGGGTGGAGGTTCACCTTCCAGCGGGACAACAACCCGAAACATCCAGCCAGAGCTACAATGGAAGGTTTACATCAAATTATATTCATGTGTTAGAATGGCCCAGTCAAATTCCAGACCTAAATCCAATTGAGAATCTGTGGCAAGACTTGAAAATTGCTGATCACAGACGCTCTTCATCCAATCTGACAGAGCTTGAGCTATTTGTAAAGAAGAATGGGCAAAAATGTCACTCACTAGATGTGCAAAGCTGGTCCAGACATCCCCAAAAAGACGTACAGCTGTAATTGCAGCGAAAGGTGGTTCTACAAAGTATTGACTCAGGGGGACTGAATACAAATACATGGCACACTTTTCAGATATTTATTTGTAACAAATGTTGAAAACCATTTATCATTTTCCTTCCACTTCACAATTATGTGCCACTTTGTGTTGGTCTATCACATAAAATTCCAATAAAATACATTTACATTTTGGGCTGTAACATGACAAAATGTGGAAAATTTCAAAGGGTATGAATACTTTTTCAAGGCACTGTACATGAATGAGATACGTGTACTTTATGCCATGAAAATTCCAGATCATGTAATGAGGTCCTATTGTTCGTGTGGGTTTACTCGTTTGGATAACGTGAACATTTTTTGAACATTATAGTACTGTTTAAAATTCCTATTGCATTATACTATATGTATACTTGATAAACTCTATCTACTTTGTTATGCTGAAAGTGAACAGGGACAACAGGACTAACACAGCACTAAAACAGGGTGAACTCCCCAGATATTAGTGTTCATATATTAAAATCCAAATAAAGATGGGGCAGCACAGTGGCTAAATGGTTAGCACTTCCGCCTGGCAGTACTAGGGACGTTTGTTCAAATCCCAACTACGGCACCACCTGC
This sequence comes from Staurois parvus, assembly GCF_062004578.1. Taxonomy (NCBI): domain Eukaryota; kingdom Metazoa; phylum Chordata; class Amphibia; order Anura; family Ranidae; genus Staurois; species Staurois parvus. The sequence goes on from NW_028319098.1 coordinate 2,134,721, forward strand.
CTGGAGCTTACATGTTCTCCCTGTGCCTGCATGGGTTTACTCTTGTACTCTAATTGGCTCCTGTCTAAATTGGCTCTAGTATGTGTATGTATGAATGTAAGCTTAGGACCCTTGAGGGTTAGGGACCGATGTGAATGTACAATATATATGTTAAGTGCTGCATAAATTGACGGCGCTATATAAGTACCTGAAATAAATAAGATGGAGTTTTGCCCATAGTACACAATCAGATTCCATATCTTATTTTCCCATCCAAGACTTGACCAGTCACTATCACAATGGCACTATTAGCCTTTGCCCCAGGGTTCATAAATCACTCCAGATAGAGGAACTTTGAACATTTCCACACAGTATTGAGGAATGGGTCAGACTGACATACTATATTAATACTGCATTCAGAAAACCCAAATGACTGATTTCCAAGCAGTTTCTGTAAATCATAAACACCATAGTATTTTATTTTACACCCTAAGCAATAAAAAGCAAAGGTATTACACAATACAACAGCAGTGTACGACATATGTACAGTTTTGTATTTTCTGATCTGAAGTAGTTTACATTATTTATACATGCTGTCAAATCTGATTTTACACCGCAAGTATGACTGTAGGTGTTCCTCATTCTTAACCCTTTGTCCACGTACCTAGTCATTGAAAGGGAATATACAATCTGTTCAATGTGTTCAAATTTACATATAAAAGACATCATCTTACCGGAAATGATCTTTTCAATGTGTGGTAACATTTTAAAAGTCTAACTCTAATCTATAATGAGTTATGTACATGGGGCTGCCAAACGTGATTATTACATGAGCAGGTTTTGTTTCCAGCTCTGCAATACCACACAATGGGGGAGATTTACTAAAACTGGAGCACTCCAAATCTAGTGCAGCTGTGCATGGTAACTTCTAACTTCAGCTTGGTCAATTAAGCTTTGACAATAAAATCTGGAAGCTGATTGGTTTCTATGCAGAGCTGCACCAGATTTTGCACTCTCCAATTTTAGTAAATAACCCCCATAGGTTGTGCATTCTTTATACATTGCAAGTGTTTAATGTGCATCTAAACCACAAACCAAAAATGTAATATATTGCAGCTCCCTATTCGTAAAATGTGGTGGCTGCATTAGTTTTCTTTTTTTTTTTTCAAGCGTTTTTACCCTTTATTTTTACCTGACACTAACTCCCTGTTCTAGGGTGACAATGCTCACTCACTGCACTGTATCTATGGAGGCAGTTGTGGTTGTTAGTCAGCTTGCATTTCAAATATGTCTGCCTTCATCACATAACGGTTGATGGGCTTAGTAGTTTACACAAGAAAGAGAATTTTATTTTATGCTTCCATGTCAGCTCACAGGAAGTGAGAATGATGCTACATGTCTGGCAGGATCAACAGGTATTTAATCTAGAGACAAGAGGGTGGAGCGCTATAAAAAATATCCACAATATTAGTAAAAATCAAGATTAAGAAGCAAATACAGTGACCATGTGCTTGTAAAAAGGCCACTATACAGTGGCTGTAAAGTGAGGGAAGTGTCAATAAAATCAATGAGTCCAAAACAGGAGTGCTATTGAGATCTCAGATGATCTTCAGACGTCCAATATGTGGAACCGTAAAGGAGGTGATAAATATAAAAACTGCGCACTCACCAGATACCGAATCTTAATGCGCATTTATAATAAAGACCCCTGAACATCTGGTGTCATCCAACTGGTCTGGTCAGATCTGGTCACGTGACTCTCACTGCCTGGTGCTTTGATATGGCTGCTCTGTAAACCTGGCTGGTTCTCATAAGAACTCAAACAAACAGAGAGGGCCACATAGTGTAGTATCCTTAGGGAATTTATTCAGTATGCAGGCACAAATAGCAGAAGAGGTACCAACAGATCAAATATACTGACCAAGTACATATGCAAGATGGCCGCCGGGGCACCTCGTGGCGCCGGTGGCGTAGCGTCCAACCTGCTGTAGCTCTCCCTCCTTAAGGTATTTAATCTACTTGCTAAAAATATTCTGATCCTGAAAAAAAGAAAACTAAAGCAGCCACCACATCCAAGGACTGGTGAGCTGAAATCGTTATCATTATTGTTTCTTAGGTTTAGTTATCCTTTAATTCCTCCAACTTAATGCATGTCCTATATGGCTGATATCTTTTAACAGTTGATAAACAGAAGCTGTGATAGCAATATGCCACTGAGAGCTCTATCTAGTGTCTAATAAACAAATCTCTGCATTTTATGCAATTAGAAAGAACATTGAAAGAAAAATCTTGTGTAAATGGCAAAGTCACATCAACAATTAAAATAAACACTGAATTAAGTAAAAACATGTTCTTGCTGAAAATATACTACATTTTCTCATTAAAGATTAAGTCCAAGTCAACAACTAAATACACATGAAATACATGAAAGAGAGCTGTTTTACCTGCCAAAGGATTTGTGTTTTTGTCTTTCAATTTACATAGCACAGTCCTGTCTGGTGGGGGAAGAGCCCTGCTTTTTAATTTGCTGTAGCTGACTAACATTTACAGGTCTTGCCCCTCCCACAGCCTGTGACTGGACAGTGAAAGTTGAAGTAGCACCCTGATGAGCTCATCTCTCTGTCACTCTGCTCTCTCCTCCTGTCAGCATAGTTGTCTAGTGCTGCTTCCAGCTCTCTCAGTCTGCTGTACAGCAAGTCACTGATACCAGTTCAAATTCAGCTACCCTGATTGCAGTTATCAAAATATGTGTAAGGGTGTGTAAATGAATACAGAGCTGAATTTATTTGTGTATGTTATACTGTATGTGATTGAATTTCAGCTGGGGGGAGGGGCATCATTTTAAAAGAGAAGTGTGGGATTAAACAACTCAAACAATCACACTCAGCTTTGTGGATGTAGCATTGGTGAAATGTCATGTCCACTGCTTTATAAATGTATCCATAATTAAAGCACTCATAGGTTTATTCAGCAACAATAGATGAAGAGTGTGCAATTACCCATAGTTACCAATAAGTATTATTCTTTCTCCATCTGTGCTCTATAGAACAACTGCTTATATTTGATTCCAATTTCAACAAATTTCTGCCAACATTTACGCCTTGAATTATCATAAAGCATTGTGTAAAATTAAAGGCTTGATATGACATACATACAATTGTTTGCGTCTGTGTTTGTATATAATCTTATATCTGCAGTACCATTACTCTAAGAATTATTACCTGTACAAATCAAAATCAATGTAAATAAGGTGATAGCTATAGAAAACAACTATATTATATACCGTATAACTGTATATATATTTATTTATTTTTGCAAGTAGCGTCATTCAATTATTATACATATTAGTCATAAAACCAGTCTATCAACTCATTAACATATTGTTTAGTATTCTAAATAGTCCATGGATCCTGTAAGTGCTACAGTGACAAAAAATATAATATCCACAAAGATGAGTTGATGGTCATATATTTATTAGTGTATGTGTGTATATATTTAAATATATACGTATATATATACACACACATTTTTTTCTTTTTTTTTCTTTTGTGTGTTACTTTCCAGTTGTTATTTATAGGTATCACCTTATATACATTAATTTTAGAGTAATGAAGTTGTATATATATATTTTTTTTTTATTTTTTCAATATCCTTTTGATTTTAATGCAGCAGCTTGGGTTTTTTTTGTTGGGGGGTTTGTTTAAAATAATTTTTTAGGGTTAACACAGAATTTCATATCATATTGTATAAGATTTGTAATTTAAAGACATTTTACTTTGCTAGAAATGAGTAAAACGATGCTTTGCTGTCTAAGAATATAAATATAATATATACCTGTGAATCTATTAAAAAAAGCTATAAACAGTGATCGCTGCAGCACACTTTAGTCATATATTTTTCTCTGTATGGCAGTATTTTAGTGCACAAGCTTTTTTTCTCAAGAAAGGCTTAGTTCAGCCAAAAGTTTGTATATTGAAATTCTGCAAATGATAAAATAAGATCAACACAAAATGGGAATGTGCTGTAGTAATCGCTGGTATACTACAGGAGCAATGTGGAGAAGCTGCTTGCACCATATCAAATATATAAAAATTACACAATATATGTAAACAGCTGACAATGGGCCATTTAATACCACAATACAACAGTGCAAATAGTGATGTGCTGTGACCTATTATACCCAATCAGATGTCAGCCTACATCAATTTAGAGCAGCCAGAAAAAGATAATTGCTTATAGGAAGTTATGGGTAACAGCACTTTGCATACTTCTCTCTTGTCTTATAATGGTGTGTGTCTGGGCATAATTAAAAAAGAGATGTACTTTTTTTTTTACTTTGCTCAGTCAATTATTTAAAAAAAAAAACATTTATGAAGGCACCAATTCACCAAAGGCAATGTTTCATGCATTACTATTCAGCATATTTTCTTAAATCCTTTCTCAGGTAATGTTTTTAAGCTAAACTCCAGCCTCAAAAATGTCATTTAAATACATTCCTTATTAGCCACAGAGGATATAAATCCTTTTTATGTGCAGGAAATGATTTTACAAACCCTTTTATTGCCGTGTAAACATTGTAGTGACTTCATCATTGAAAAAAACTACAGGGGGTAGACAAGACCAGTCACCCTGCACAAGGAGACAGAGCAGCAATGACTGGACTTTATTACAGGAAGCTCCTGCACAGGGGGGCAAAGTTTCACGCTGGATTACTGCACAGATCTGGAAGAAATACACAAAGCACACCAAGAATCAAGGAAGAATACACATGTTTCTTGTAATTAGATAAATATTTGCTTACCCCAGACTTCATAAATATTAGCACATTTAGTAGTGGCTCTACAGCATATGAAATTTCACAAGTATTGGTCAAATAAATCTCAGGTGAGAGTGTAGCTGACCAGTGTGACCACACCGGAGACCTGGAGAGCCCAGCATAGTTACATAAGATAGACTGTCACTTTAACGTGTGGATTCCCACTCTATTTTGCAGTTTTAAATGTGTGATAGTGTTCAGCTTGTCGAGTTCCAGTAATTGTAGCACAGAAGTTAATGAAGTACACATTCATGATCCCCAGTCTGTACATATAGTTATAATCATAATTTACAAATCTCTACAGAGAGTAGAAAGTGTTCCAAATTATGTAGCCCAGGCAGCCAACATCTTCATGTCATCCTCATCCTCCCCCCTCTTCCGCGATGATGCTGTAGAAAAGCAAAACACAGTCAGTTGATGAGGAACCTGTGCTATGAAAGATGTATATATACAGGTGAAACTCGAAAAATTAGAATATGGTGCAAAAGATCATTTATTTCAGTAATGCAACTTAAAAGATGAAACTAATATATGAGACAGACTCATTACATGCAAAGCAAGATAGTTCAAGCCGTGATTTGTCATAATTGTGATGATTATGGCTGACAGCTCATGAAAACCCCAAATCCACAATCTCAGAAAATTAGAATATTACATGCAATCAATAAAACAAGGATTGTACATAGAACAATATCGGACCTCTGAAAAGTATAAGCATGCATATGTACTCAGTACTTGGTTTGGGCCCCTTTTGCAGCAATTACTGCCTCCATGCGGTGTGGCATGGAAGCTATCAGCCTGTAGCACTGCTGAGGTGTTATGGAAGACCAAGATGCTTCAATAGTGGCCTTCAGCTCTTCTGCATTGTTCGGTCTCATGTCTCTCATCTTTCTCTTGGCAATACCCCATAGATTCTCTATGGGGTTCAGGTCAGGCGAGTTGCTGGCCAATCAAGCACAGTAATCCCACGGTCATTGAACCAGGTTTTGGTGCTTTTGGAAGTGTGGGCAGGTGCCAGGTCCTGCTGGAAAATGAAGTCAGCATCCCATAAAGCTCGTCTGCGGAAGGAAGCATGAAGTGCTCCAAAATCTCCTGGTAGATGGCTGCGTTGACCCTGGACTTAATGAAGCACAGTGGACCAACACCAGCAGATGGCATGGCTCCCCAAATCAACACAGACTGTGGAAACTTCACACTGGACTTCAAGCATCTTGCAGTGTGTGCCTCTCCATTCTTCCTCCATACTCTGGGTCCTTGGTTTCCAAATGAGATGCAAAAGTTGCTCTCATCAGAAAAGAGGACTTTGGACCACTGAGCAACAGACCAGGTCTGTTTTTCTTTAGCCCAGGTAAGATGCTTCTGATGTTTGTTGTTCAGGAGCTGCTTGACATATGACATTTGAAGCCATGTCCAGGATCAGTCTGTGTGTGGTGGCTCTTGATGCACTGACTCCAGCCTCAGTCCACTCCTTGTGAAAGTCCCCAACACTTTTGAATAGCCTTTTCCTGACAATCCTCTCCAGCCTGCGGTCATCCCTGCTGCTTGTGCACCTTTTTCTTCCACACTTTTCCCTTCCACATAACTTTCTATTAATGTGCTATGATACAGCACTTTGGGAACATCCAATGTCTTTTGCAATTACCTTTTGAGGCTTTCTCTCCTTATGGAGGGTGTCAATGATGGTTTTCTGCACAACTGTCAGGTCAGCAGTCTTTCCCATGATTATGATTCATACTGAACCAGACTGAGAGACCATTTAAAGGCTCAGGAACCCTTTGCAGGTGTTATGGCTTAATTAGCTGATTAGAGTGGGACACTTTGATCCTAGAATATTGCAGAATATTGCACCTTTTCACAACATTCTAATTTTCTGAGATTGTGGATTTGGGGTTTTCATGAGCTGTAAGCCATAATCATCACAATTATTAAAAATCACGGCTTAAACGATCTTGCCTTGCATGTAATGAGTCTATCTCATATATTAGTTTCACCTTTTAAGTTGCATTACTAGAATAAATGAACGTTTGCATGATATTCTAATTTTTCGAGTTTCACCTGTATATACATACATACATATATATAAATACATATACACACACACATATATATAAATATATATATATACACACACACACATACAGTTGCGCTCAAAAAACACACGGGTTAAAATGTAAATTATAGGTTAATGTCCCACATCTGTGGCTGTTTAAATTGCAATTAGTGTCAGTGTATAAATAGTCAATGAGTTTATTAGCTCTTACGTGGAAGCACTGACTAGGCTAGATACTGAGCCATGGGGATCAGAAAAGAACTGTCAAAAGTCCTGCGTAACAAGGTAATGGAACTTTATAAAGATGGAAAAGGACATATAAAGATGTCCAAAGCCTTGAATATGCCAATCAGTACTGTTAAATTACCTATTAAGAAGTGGAAAGTTTGGGGATCTCTTGATACCAAGCCAAGGTCAGGTAGACCAAGAAAGATTGTAGCCATTACTGACAGAAGAATTGTCTGGGATTCAAAGAAAAACCCACAGGCAACCTCAAAAGAAAAACAGACTGCTCTGGAAAATACGGTGATACTTGAACAAAAATGACCTGTTTGGTCGAAGTGCCAGAAAGAAGCCTTTACTGCACCAATGCCACAAAAAAGCCCAGTTACAATATGCCTGACAACACCATGACATGCCTAACCAGGCCTTTTTGTGTCATTGATGCAGTAAAGGCTTCTTTCTGCCACCTCGACCATGCAGCTCATTTTTGTTCAAGTGTCATCATATTGTGCTCCTTCAAAACAACCACACTGTCTTTTTCCAGAGCAGCCTGTATTTTTTTTGTGGTTACCTATGGGTTTCCCTTTGTATCCCAAACAATTCTTCTGGCAGTTGTGGCTGCAATCTTGGTCTACCTGACCTTGGCTTGGTATCAAGGTATTTTTTGGCATGATCAGTCAATATCAATGCCACAATTTCACAATTTCTGCCAGGGTATGTAAACTTTTGAGCACAACTGTATATATATACACATACATATATATACACATACAGTGGGGATCAAAAGTTTGGGCACCCCAGCTAAAAATTTGTATTAATGTGAATAAGAAGACAAGGAACGATGGAAAAATCTCCAAAAGGCATCAAATTACAGATTAGACATTCTTATAATATGTCAACAAAAGTTAGATTTTATTTCCATCATTTACACTTTCAAAATAACAGAAAACAAAAAAATGGCGTCTGCAAAAGTTTGGGCACCCTGCAGAGTTAATATCTTGTACTGCCCCCTTTGGCAAGTATCACAGCTTGTAAACGCTTTTTGTAGCCAGCCAAGAGTCTTTCAATTCTTGTTTGAGGTATCTTTGCCCATTCTTCCTTACAAAAGTCTTCCAGTTCTTTGAGATTTCTGGGCTGTCTGTCACGCACTGCTCTTTTAAGGTCTATCCATAGATTTTCAATTATGTTGAGGTCAGGAGATTGTGAAGGCCATGGCAAAACCTTCAGTTTACGCCTCTTGATGTAATCCCCCGTGGATTTCGAGGTGTGTTTAGGATCATTATCCATTTGTAGAACCCATACTCTCTTTAACTTCAGCTTTTTCACAGATGGCATCAAGTTACCATCCAAAATTTGCTGAAATTTTATTGAATCCATTTTTCCTTCTACTCGTGAGATGTTCCCTGTGCCACTGGCTGCAACACAACCCCAAAGCATGATTGATCCAACCCCATGCTTAACAGTTGGACAGAGGTTCTTTTCATTAAATTCTGTGCCCCTTCTTCTCCAAACGTACCTTTGCTCATTCCGGCCAAAAAGTTCAATTTTAACCTCATCGGTCCACAGAACTTGTTTCCAAAATGCATCAGGCTTGTCTATATGTTCATTTGCAAAGTTCAAACGATGATTTTTGTGGTGAGGACATAGAAGAGGTTAAACTATGAATTCTTATACTGTACCGCGCTTATACTGTACACATATATACACACGCACACATACATATATATATGTATAAACACACGCATACATATATACATATATATATATATATATATGTATTATATATATACATATACAGTACATACACACACAAAGACAACCCATTGACTGATGAACATACAAGGTAAATATAAATATAGTTCGAAATATGAATAAATAAATGTTTCATAAACAATACATTAAAATATCGAAATATGAATAACTAAATGTTTCAATATTAATTAAATAAATGTTTCAGAAGCAATAAAAGCAACCTGTTTGATATGACTGGGAATCTGCTCAAGTAGTAGGTCTGGCCGAAATTTGTAAAGGATCAAATTAAATGAGTCGACTTAATGATGGCATCAGTGAATGCTTTGATGAATGATTTCTCAGCGTTTAGTACAAACTTTTGACTGTAAATGTAACTGTGTATGGCTAGCTGAAGACGTCTCTATAATGACCACAAGAGATGTGTGGATTTGGGAGTTGGAGTTCAGGTGCCAAAATCTCACAACTGGAGTCCTCAGCCAATGGAAGAAGCCATTGCATTCCTTTATTCACTTGCATTATTATTATTATTGTATTGTATTATTATTGTAGGTGGTATGACAATCTAGGCTGCAGACTCAAAAGTTTTTCTATCTGTCTGTGCTATACCCTGTCTGTAAATAATTTAAATGATTGCAAGCCACACTATAGTGTTGCTCTGAAATGTAAAAATAATAAGCAGTTGAACTGTATGTAGTTGGAGAGCTCTTGACTAGTTTCAGGTTTATGAGAAATATATAATGCAACAAGTTCTTCTATATTAATATATCTCAGTTTAGAATGATTGACAAAGGTTATTCAAAACTATATTATAATGTATGAAGCCATATGGGGCTCATGAAGAACTTCCTGGTGATCACTAGGGTATAGATGATTACATGACTAATCTCAGACATTCAGAAACTTGTATACCTGGCCGGGCAGGAAGTTTGTGAGATGGTGCACTAGGCAACGTGACACTGGCCATGTGTCTGTTGAGATCCTCCTGTTCCAGCTCTTCTAATTCTGCCATTAACTCATCCTGAAAGATTAACAGACATACAGTGAGACACTCTACAACAACAGGTACATTTAATTATAATAAAAATATACGCACTCAGCAAATAATATAACAATATTTTGTAAGTTGCGATCTAGTTATGTTTGCTACTTGCCTCATCAAACTCTTCACCAATACCAATTGGTCGAGAAATGGCATCAGAAATTTCTTGTGCAACATCTTGCTGCTCATGAATATCCTGCATAAGGTCATCAATCTTATCAAGATCCCTATGAATAAAAAAAGCATACTGTCAGCAGATAAGGATCACTAAGAATACATCAATTACAGGAGATTACACTGTGCTCTAGACTAGAGAGGCTGTGTTAGGTGATGCTCTTAACCCCTTGCCAACCACTTTACACATATATGCAGCAGCAAGAAAAGGGGTCTTTAACCCCCAGGTGCAGCACATATGCATCCATTGGAGCCTGAGGTTGTGTGCTAAGACCACGCTCACTGTGCGCTCCCATCACACTAACCAAGCTGTCACTGACAGCTCTTGGTCAAAGCCTCTGATCGCGAGCAAGCACAATGGGCTCCCAATCATATAACCACTGTAAGAGCCAATCACAGCGGTCACATGACAGGGAAACCCAGTCATCAAAGCATCTTAACAGGCCACTGGGAGGTGGTGCTATGGGGCTAAAACATATCTAAATTTTCCAATTAGATTAGAGAATGGTTAAAAACTCATGTCAGCTGGTTTGCCATCTCTGTTCAACTGGAGAAATTTCCCATTACTTACAGTCCTACAGACCCAACAGGAAGTGAGGAAAAATGTCTTTAAAGTAAGGGAAATCCCCTCTTAGATAGTAAAAGTGTCCCACTAAAATGTTTCTCCTCTATTTCTGTTCTGGAATCATCTTAAAATTGTGGAATCTGACACAGCTTTAGTACTAAGTGATTGTAAAGGTATTATTTTTTTTTAAATAATAGACATACTTACCTGATCTGTTCAGTTGTTTTGCACAGTGCGGCCTGGATCCTCCTCTTCTTTGGGGCCCTCGCTGGCACTCTAGCTCCTCCGCTTCTCCAAGTGCCACCATAGCAAGTCACTTCCTATGGTGGTACACATCCGGACTCGAAACCGAGCTGGGCTGTGTGTATCTATTGACAACCGCAGTCCGGCTCAGCCTCACGCTTATCCCTCCTCACTGGATTTGATTGAGAGCAGCAGGAGCCAATGGCTCCCACTGCTGCCTCCTTGTCCAGTAAGGAGAAAGAGAGCAGCACCACTGCGGCATGGTGCTGGATTGAGATCAGGCTCAGGTAAGTATTGGGGGTGGGTGAGAAAGCTAAGCATAAAATGCTTTTTACGTTAATGCAGAGAATGCATTATTGTAAAAAAAAACATAAGCCTTCACAATGACATTTAGTGCTGTGAACCTCTTGCTGCCATCCAAGAGCATTCAAACCTGATGTGTCTAGATGCTCGTTGCCACCATCTGCCAGATAATATTCAGCACTACGTGGTCATGGTGCAGCTGCACACCTGGACTGAATCAGTAGAATTCAAATTGGTATCTGGACACTCAGCTAGGTAGGTGTTTGTATCCTGACCTGTCAGGTTGTATTTGTGAACTCTGGACCTATACTGATGTTTTCCACTTGGCTTGCACTTGGTATCTGTTTTTTGTCTCATCCTTAGAATCTGCCACTGGTCATATCTCACACTTCAGTTAGTTTACATTCTCTGCCTGCCTTCACCTTGTGCTTTATTGTTTCTAGCCCTGACCCTCAACCTGCCTTCTCCCTGTCTTCAAATTACCTGGTTAGAAGGGCTTAAAGTTGTTGTAAAAGCTCAAGGTTTATAAACCTTCATGCATTCTATGCATGAAAGTAAAAAACCTTCTCTGTGCAGAAGCCCCCCAGTCCAATACTCACCTAAGCCCCCTCTAGGTCCAGAGATGTGCACTGGAGTCTCAGCTAGCCCGGAACTCACTCTCCTCATTGGCTGAGACAGAAGCAGGAGCCATTGGCTCCCAATGCTGTCAGTCACAGCCAGTGAGCCAATGAGAAGAGGGGTTGGGGCTGAGCTGCAGCCCTGTGTGTGAACGCACACACGGAGCAGCGAGTGCCCCCATAGCAAGCTGCTTGCTGTGGGAGCACCCGACTGGAGGGAGGGGCCAGGAGCTCCTGCGGGGGACCTGAGAAGAGGAGGATCCAGGCTGCTCTGTGCAAAACCACTGCACACAACTGGTAAGTATAGACATGTTGTTTTTTTTTGGTTTTTTTTTAAATAAGCCTTTAGAATCACTTTAATAGGAACACATCAGTATAGGACTATGGGATCTCCCATTGTTGAAATGTTTTGATCTGTTTTGGTCTCTCTGATAAAGGACCCATTCACATGTATAGATTACAGTAGTACAAGGTAAAACCATTGTACTTAGTGGTGCTATTGAATTTAAATGCATTGTTATAGTAGCAGGCAACACAACTATACTACAACACATAGCCATGTGTTGTGATGTGTTGCATTAAAAATGGGTCATGTAAAGCAGTTAAAGTGGACCTAAACAGAAGAAATAAACATTTGCTGTCTCATAGGAACATCTAGAAATGTTAAAGCAGAACTAAACCCTCCTATCCTTTACAGCCAGGGAAGCAGCCATCTTAGCTTCTGATTGATCTGCAGTTGGCATGGTGTGCACACATGATCAGCTGTGACACCAGACATTTGATGGCTTGACAATTTGGTTGAGAACTAACATAAGCATAGTGGCAACTGTTACAATTATCATTCATGACATACTTTGAATTTAACTGTTTTGGGAAACAGTTAAAGTGATTCTATAGGTTATTTTTTTTAAATGTCTTTAAAATATCAAACATGCTATACTTACCTGCTCTGTGCTGAGGTTTTGCACAGAGCAGTCCTGATTCTGCTCTTCTTGTGTCCCCCGCCAGTGCTCCTAGCTTCCCCCCCCCTCCCACCGAGTGACCCCATAGCAAGCAAGCTGTGTGCTCACTCCTGAGTTAAACTCGGAGAGCGTAGCTTGGATCTGCCCCCCATCCCTCCTCAATGGCTGTGTTTGATAGCAATGGGAGCCAATGCCTCCCACTGCTGTGTCTCAGCCAAGGAGTAGGGAGAGACCAGGGGGAGCCTTGGCTCTCATGCACATTGCTGGATTGGGCTCAGGTGGGTATAAGAGGGAAGGGGGGGGGGGCTGTGGGGGGAAACCGCACTCAGAAGGTTTTTTACATTCATACATAAAAGGCATGAAGGTAAATAACCTTCTGCCTTTACAACCACTTTAAATAAGTGGGTTTAGTTCAGCTTACAATTTTGCCTAGGCATTACTACCTTTGGCCTTGAATTCTTTCTGAAAAATAAAGGTGCACTTCCGGGCATGTGATTGTGTCTAGGCACTCCTGTTCTGTAGCCAACCAAGTATATATCTGCAGTGTAGGATCCTCTAGGGCACTGCTGCCTCTTCTTGCTAATCTCATGAGTTACGGAGTGAGATTTGATGGGGGTTACTGTTATTGTGCTACTTCTTACCAGAGAACAAGCTTTATCTGAGGATCTGCGGTACAGGGATCTCCCTGCTTCTGCTTCATTCATTCTGTGGATTTGTGTTTTCTCAACCTTTCCTGCTGCTACTTGATCATTACCCCATCAGTCATCAGATCAGCAGCCATCAGGGGGCAGTAATGAGAAAACAAAACATTGCCCCTCTACTAAGGGGGCTACCTCCACACACAGACACAATGCAGAACAAGGCATGTGATAAATATCAGCTGCAGGGAGTCTTCAGGCAATATTGGTGACTAGTCCCTTAACCTGTGTTTTGGCTCAGCTTCAGCAGTTCATGTACCTCTTTAAAATGATGCCAAACAGTATTCTTATTCTCCAAGAGTAATTCATACACATTCACTAACGTGTAATCGATTTTTCATGAAATTATTTCTTTCTGTGCTTTTCTGCTTTCTTATGACGTCCTTCATGAGTTCCCGAACCTCTCCTTTTCCCCTCACGTCAGTTTGTTTGGAACAGGCAGTGCATGTTAGTTACAGTCCTGTGCACTGCTCTGTACACACTTTTGTGGCATCCTCCAAGGTAGGCTGTTAGGCTGGCTTGCACTGTAGTTACAGAAGCAATAATTGTTTAATATAGTCTGTCCAGTTTCATAGGCTGGGAGTTTAATTACTTCCCCTGTCTCTAGAAGAAGCTTCTGTAGCTTAGGGTGGGAGGATTCAGATCCCCAGCTTGAATATTTGGTAGGGCCTAAACAATCCCTGGGGTGGGGTGGGGTGACCGGATGGTGGCTGGGTTGCTGTTAAATTGTTTGGAACCCTGAGAGTTCTTGTCTTTTTTTTCCCCCGTAGGGATGGATCTACATGTTTAAGGGAAGGGGTATTGCTTGTCTCCGGACCCTCTTTCCTGGACTGGTAGCTGGACTACTCTGCTGAAAGTTGCATCTGGATTGATCATTTCCAGGATTTGTGAATAAATCCAAACCCCTGCAATGCCATGTCTTGTGGTTACCAGCTGCAAGAATCTAGACTACTTCAGCTTATTTCTGCTACATGTGCCCATCAATTCTGGTCCTCAGCCGGGATTGGATGACTGTATTGCTGACTAGAGATACAGAAGAACCCTCTGCAGTTTGTGCATTCAGTGTTTTGGAGTATCCCATACCCACTGTCCTCAGAAGTTACCAGTTACTTAGTAATGAACTTCAAAAAAAGATACCCTTGAACTGTTTATTGGCCTCAGTTGATGAAATGCTCTGCTTGGCTGCCCTGCACGGACTAGAGAAAGAACCTGTGTACATCTACAGTGGCTCCTACGGGGGTATCACAACACTACAAATCCCATAGTCCATAGTCTTTCTTGGGAGCAAACAGGAAAGAGTGGCTAACATCCTATATAGCAGCCTTTTTCAACCAGGGTGCCCAGGCACCCTGGGGTGTCTTTGGGTTTCTTCAGGGGTGCCGTGGCAAAATGCCTAAAAAGTCCCAAAAAGTGCATACAAGCCAGCAGGTTGATCAAGCCTGCCTTTTGGTTGCACAAAGCCACACATTTTCATTGTGCACCATTACAACCTTCTAGCTGCCAACATCCCAACAACCAATGATGTTATCGGTTGATAAAAAAATGTCGGACCTTCACAGAAACTTTTTTGCCCCTCCCCTCTCTATCAGCACTGGGGTCTTATTAGCTTAGCAAGGGAGAGAAACTGAGGGAGAAGAGAAACATTGGAATACTAGTCAGTACCAGTGTGCTTTGTAAGAATAAATCACCTCTAATGTTGGCTGTCCTGCATGTGTGGATGCTGCTGCATTATGTAAAACTTTTGGTTTAGTTTTTACATTTTAAAATGGGGTGCCTCAAGATTGTGCAGCATGTTAAAGGGTGCCTTTATGGTAAAAAGGATGAGAAACACTGCTATATAGAGTGGAACCATGGAGAATGAATGTAACAAGAAGTCAGATCACTGCAGCAAAACAAAAAAACAAAAAAAGGAATTTGGAGATTTGTTCAGAGGAGGCTGAGAACAATAAAAGGGGCTTTTTGAGTTCAGATTACATATTTTAATGGAATTTTAATTTTATAAATGAAAACTTAAAGAGTTTAGTGACACTTTGTTTTGTTTTTTTACTAAAGCCGGAGAGTGCAAAATCAGGCTCACTTCTGCATAGAGACCAATCAGCTTCCAGATTTTATTCCCAAAGCTTAAATGAACAAACTGAGGTTAGAAGCTGATTGGTTTCTATACAAAAGTGAGACTGATTTTGCACCCTCCAGCTTTAATAAATAAACCCCTTTTGTCTATCCTGCAGCTCCAACACCAGGCTAAAATGCCAATTAAAAAAAAAATCACATTTTCAAAAACATTATGTTACCTTTAAGCTGATCAGAGAAAAAGAGGGAAAAATAAAGGCAGAAGATTGCCTCTGAGGAACACGTTTCCTTTACATTATACATAATTTGATGGTTTCCTTTATTTTCCTTTTATAACAACAATCTATATTTAATAGCAGAGATAAATAGATAGTTTGTACTTGCTGTGAGCTTTATGCTACAGTACCTGCAGGATACAGGATGATCAAAAGAAGCTGCATGGAAATGAGGAGGTATTTGATTGTAGGAGTCCGGATATAAATATGTAGTGCTACAGATAGCGCACAATAAACAGATCATAATTGCAGAACAAGTCTGAGTTGACTGCGGATACAAGCTATGAATTTTCTTCTCTAAAATCTGCCATGTAGGCCCTACAGAGTTATTGAATATCAGAGCCACAAAAGACATTGTTATTCCTTCAGTGAAGTGTATTGTGCTCTTGTAAGATCTTTTTTTACATCAATATAATGTCAGGAAACAAGCAAGCAGCATGTCCTGCCTATTGTATCTCCTATGGATTAACTGGCAATGTGTTACTTTGTTATGTATAAACTGTCTAGACATTTATGTCTTAATCTGACAGCAAAATAAATATTTATCACCAACTACTAAATAGATGTATTATTAAAGATTTATTCCATTAAACTGTATTAACAGCAATAAATTATAGAGAGGACATTTGTTTATGCCTAAACACTTTTATATTAAGTTTCAGCTCAAATCCATTGATTTCTGATCGCTACTAATAAACAGTAAATCCCAGTTTTCATGTACCGGTACTACTAAATTTTGATGATATCAGAAAGGCAATTCTATTTTAGAAAAAAATGAGCTGTCTGTGTGTGTGTGTCTGTCTGTCTGTCGGCAGTTGCAGTCTGTTTTTTCCCACTGTAGGTGGTGTGTGACCAGAGCGGTACCACAGCCTTGAGAGAAGGCAGGAGAATCGGTTCCCCTTTGATTTTCTGGTCCCTGCGCGCAGTGTTCCAGTTGACTACGCTGCATTCAGGTGACCTCTGTCAGCCATCTTGGGTCAAAGTCTTTATAAGTCTCTGCCCCCTGGTTTTGGTGCGCATTTTGCGAAGTGGCTAGAGTAGGGAAAGAGCACCCATCTGTCAGGGAAGGTGATAGCGGCAGGAAAAGGTTCCAGATGAGTAGGGACAGGCTAGGAACTCACAACCCTGCACAGAAGCCTCCAGTTTGGGACCAGACTGGCCAGGTCCCATTTCTGCCCTCTGAAGGCAGATACTGTTGGAGCATCTTTATCCGCTGTCTCTCTGCATTGAACTGAACTGTAAGTGTTACCCTTAGCGGCGCTCTCCCACTGCGATTGTCTGTAGTTGGCATACAAGTTCTGAGGTTACCTGCAGCCAGACTCTGTGTCTTTACTGCCGCCACACCACCCCACATGTCCCTACCCTACCCATACATAGCACATACCTTGAACTTCAGAATGAGGAACACTTAAGGGAGGAAGTGACCTGTGGCATGTGCATGGCGAGCAGTGGCAAAAATAGGTGTGGCCAAATGCTTATCAGTGGGAGGGATCTAAGGGCGTGGTTAAACAAAACTTGGCCTTCCTTGTACCTATAAAATATACTTTGATTGCTGTGCCACAAGCAAGAGACTCACGGACACAAATCCCAGCACAAATCATTTAAAAAACGAATATAAAGTTTCCATTACAAATGGTTTTGCACAAACTGTTAAAGAGTGCATTACACAAAGTGTGGAAGGATTCAGGAATGCATTATGCAGAGTGCAGGATTCAGGAGTGCGCTTCTTACAGAGTGCAGGATTCGGGAGTGCGCTTCTTACAGAGTGCAGGATTGAGGAGTGCGCTTCTTACAGAGTGCAGGATTCAGGAGTGCGCTTCTTACAGAGTGCAGGATTCAGAAGTGCGCTTCTTACAGAGTGCAGGATTCAGGAGTGCGCTTCTTACAGAGTGCAGGATTCAGGAGTGCGTTTCTTACAGAGTGCAGGATTCAGGAGTGCGCTTCTTACAGAGTGCAGGATTCAGGAGTGCGCTTCTTACAGAGTGCAGGATTGAGGAGTGCGCTTCTTACAGAGTGCAGGATTCAGGAGTGCGCTTCTTACAGAGTGCAGGATTCAGGAGTGCGCTTCTTACAGAGTGCAGGATTCAGGAGTGCGCTTCTTACACAGTGCAGGATTCGGGAGTGCGCTTCTTACAGAGTGCAGGATTGAGGAGTGCGCTTCTTACAGAGTGCAGGATTGAGGAGTGCGCTTCTTACAGAGTGCAGGATTCAGGAGTGCGCTTCTTACAGAGTGCAGGATTCAGGAGTGCGTTTCTTACAGAGTGCAGGATTCAGGAGTGCGCTTCTTACAGAGTGCAGGATTCAGGAGTGCGCTTCTTACAGAGTGCAGGATTCAGGAGTGCGCTTCTTACAGAGTGCAGGATTCAGGAGTGCGCTTCTTACAGAGTGCAGGATTCAGGAGTGCGCTTCTTACACAGTGCAGGATTCAGGAGTGCGCTTCTTACAGAGTGCAGGATTCAGGAGTGCGCTTCTTACAGAGTGCAGGATTCAGGAGTGCGCTTCTTACAGGGTGCAGGATTCAGGAGTGCGCTTCTTACAGAGTGCAGGATTCAGGAGTGCGCTTCTTACAGGGTGCAGGATTCAGAAGTGCGCTTCTTACAGAGTGCAGGATTCAGGAGTGCGCTTCTTACACAGTGCAGGATTCAGGAGTGCGCTTCTTACACAGTGCAGGATTCAGGAGTGCGCTTCTTACACAGTGCAGGATTCAGGAGTGCGCTTCTTACACAGTGCAGGATTCAGGAGTGCGCTTCTTACAGAGTGCAGGATTCAGGAGTGCGCTTCTTACAGAGTGCAGGATTCAGGAGTGCGCTTCTTACAGAGTGCAGGATTCAGGAGTGCGCTTCTTACACAGTGCAGGATTCAGGAGTGCGCTTCTTACACAGTGCAGGATTCAGGAGTGCGCTTCTTACACAGTGCAGGATTCAGGAGTGCGCTTCTTACAGAGTGCAGGATTCAGGAGTGCGCTTCTTACAGAGTGCAGGATTCAAGAGTGCGCTTCTTACAGAGTGCAGGATTCAGGAGTGCGCTTCTTACAGAGTGCAGGATTCAGGAGTGCGCTTCTTACAGAGTGCAGGATTCAGGAGTGCGCTTCTTACAGAGTGTAGGATTCAGGAGTGCGCTTCTTACAGAGTGCAGGATTCAGGAGTGCGCTTCTTACAGAGTGCAGGATTCAGGAGTGCGCTTCTTACAGAGTGCAGGATTCAGGAGTGCGCTTCTTACAGAGTGCAGGATTCAGGAGTGCGCTTCTTACAGAGTGCAGGATTCAAGAGTGCGCTTCTTACAGAGTGCAGGATTCAAGAGTGCACTTGTTACAGCGTTACATACAGAGTGCAAGGTTCAGAATTTAATTGAACCGCAAAGACACCAATTAAACACACACTTACATTCTAAAACCTTGGTTATCAGCATACAGGAGCCAAGGCAAGAATGCAGGCATCAGATGGATAACAAATGAGTGCAGCCAAGCAGGACCTGCAGCAGTGTGAATGTCTAGCACAGCCAGGGATTGGCGAACAAGCTGGTGGGGGTACGGCTGCAAGGAGAGAGTGCAGCTGTCAAATCCAGCCTGTGATGTTGGGGATGAGTGGGGCAGATATGTGTTTCAGGGGCTCCACCCTTTTAAAAACAACCTGTTCATAGGCAGAACCAATTAGAACTACTGCATGTGCACCCGCAGCAGTGTATAATTCAGGTTTATTATACACCGCTGCAGGTGCACATGTAGTAGTTCCAATTGGTCCTGCCCCTTGTCACCGTCTTCCCTGACAAGCAATGTATAAATACCGGCTGTTGTCTATGCAGTGTTTGCTTGGAGCGGAGCCCCTGAAGTGCATATCAGCTCCGCTCATCCCCGACATCACAGGTTGGAGTTGACAGCTGTATGCTCTCTCATTGCGGTTGCAAGCCACGCTGGCTCGACCGCCAATCCCTGGCTGTGCTAAATGTGCACACTGTTTACACTATTGCAGGACCTGCTCGGCTGGAAGTTAACATATAAAGAATAGATAAAGTAACGCAGGACAAAGCCCCTGTACACAGGGACCGCAGGACAAAGGTGAAAATGCAGGAAAGTCCCGCCTGATCCGGGACTGCTGGGCGGTATGCATAGCATGTGCAGAAAGCAGAGCTTTGGGATGAGCCCAGCATCCCCAACCACTGCAGACTGCCTGCAGAAAACTACATGAGGGGGGGGAGACCAGACCAGTTATTTCAGGAATGTGTAGACCCTACAGAGATATTGAATATCAGAGCCACAAAAGACAGTTATTGCTTTAGTGAGATGTATTATGCTCTTGCAAGATCTTCTTCTACATCAATTTAATGTCATGAAAAAGTAAGCGGCTTGTTTTGCCTATATCTCCGTGTCAGCACCTGGATCACCGGCTGGTGGCACCGTAGTTCCCTGGGCAAAGGGTTATAATTCCAGTGTCCATCAGTGGATATCTCCCAACAAACAGAAGATCCCAGTAATCAGTTTCCACCTGATGCTGGCTGCTGGGAGGGTATTTAGGTCCTCCCTTTTAGTGTTTCTTGCTTCAGTGTTTTGCTGCTGCCAGATCCTGTTGTCATTTATCCTGACCTCGCTATTGCCCTGCACCCTGTACCCAGAACACTGCTGTCCTTTACTGCTCTTCTTTGTTCCTTTTTCTAGGTTTGGTTATCTGCCTCCTGCACCTCCAGTTTTCCCCTGCCTTTTGTGTTCCACATTTTGTATATATTGTATATATAAATTAACTGGTTACTAATATTAATAGGTAAAGTTGATCCAGGGAATAACCGATTGCCTCTCGGGGGGGGGGGGGGGGATCAGGAAGGAATTTTTTTCCCTGCAGGAGCAAATTGGATCATGCTTTGCTGGGGTTTTTTTGCCTTCCTCTGAATCAACTGTGGGTATAGGATTATAACTTTTTTTCTGTGGTTGAACTGGATGGACTTTTGTCTTTTTTCAGCCGGACTAACTATGTAACTATATGTAACTATGTAACTATGTATATACTGTAGTTAGTTGTTAGGCTGTTTGTTAGGTTTATCAGTCAAGTATTCTGTCACTGGGTTTTCGGTACACTTATATTTTTATGTTTGCTGTGTTGGATGTTGTTTCACTGTAAATAAATCTCACTTAAAGCATATACAGTAAGGCCCCAGTTTCCTTAGTGTAGCCACACAGATCTGGCCAGCCCTGCTGATGATTCCTAACACTCCTATTGCTTAACTGTCAATGTGCTACTTTGTTATGTATAAACTGTCTAGACATATATACCTTAATCTTACAGCAAAATAAATATTTATTGCCATCTACTAAATGTCTGTCCTCTAAGCAGAGATAGATCTACAGTATGTATGTCTTCTACAGTGCTGATATCCACCTCCCATCCTCTTACTGTGAATGAAGAATAGATGAAGGACTCATTCACACCATGTGCAGTGACTGGTGTTTTTCTGCGCCTGATCAATGCCAGTCACCTCAAATGATAGAAAACAATTGTTTTCTATATGCGCCATGTTTATACAACAGTGGTTCCATAGGGTGGGTTGCAGTGCGTTAGTTAGCAAGAGACATATAGGGGAATTCATAAAGAGTGTTGTAAAGGGGTACATGTAACTGGGGTACACACCAGTGTGAAGGTACACCAAGACCAGAATGTACATATGAACACTCTGGCTTCAGTACAGCGGAGCTTCCTTCTCCTGCCACAGCTGTCATGCAGACAGTGCGCGGTGGGTAGTTTTGTATCTGGGTGGGCAGAGCCTGATGGGGATTCACAGAAACTAGTCAGAGACTGCCATCAGGTCTGCTCCTTTTTTAACTGATAGCTGGCACTGGGTGGATCCTCAGCCAATAAACAGCCTGTTTTGGGCCATAGAATCCACCCACTGCCTGCTATTAATCATAAGAAGAAGGTGGACCTGATAGGGAACTATTGTCTCAGCTTCCTCATCAGACTCTGTCCACTGGTCACTAGGAGATGGTCCGCTATAAATTCAACAGATTCCTTAACAACCAATGACAGGAGAGGAAGTGATAGCAGTAGCAAATAAGCTGCTCTTCTTCACTGCATACAAAGACAGGTATTCTGCCTGTCTCTGTACACCAACTTACATTTGGTCCTAATTACCTCCAGTTTCACTATCTATAAACTGGAGGTAATTATTTTTAAATTTGGTGCAATAATAGCTCTATTTTGTAAAAATGGAGCTGCAGTATTAACAACTACCTGAATCTGCTGCACGAGACGGTAAAGTTACCTAAATGGGCTCTAAGGATGTTTGCATCTCTCACAGGCTTAGTGTCTTTTAGCACCAAAAAAGACACTAAGGAACCCATGCGCAAGACCAGTTTAACTACTGTACCAAGGGAAAAGGTTCCATCACCCATCTGACCTACATCTGGGGAAATCAGACTCCTATGTCCCAGAGGGTCCTTATACATAAGTCTGCACATTGCTCTGTAAACTTCTAAAAAAGGTGATGGAGAGAAGTGTACAGTCGTAAAGATCTGTGGTCACGTCTGTTACAACACAGTAACCAAAAGGCCACGTTACTGAAATTTGGCTTTGCCTATAACAGTAAGATCTGGTTCTGATAACCTCCTGTGGGTATTTGCTGAGCTACACATTGGCTCCTAGTCATGTCATGGCTTGTATATGTATAGCCCCAGATAAAGGATCATTAGTCACCCTCACTGAAAGGCACGTGCACATGACTTCAGCACAAGGCTTGTGCAATCAGGTTTTTATCAATATAAGTTACTGTTTTACAACCAAGCAGAAAAGTAAAAGATTAACACTTTCTGTTGAAACTAATGTTCTTCAGTTACACATAGCCTACTTCTTATAACATCTTATGAACTGTTAAAAGGACTTTAAAGGAGAAGTATGGCCATAGCTCTTTTGGTTATACTTTTCTCGTAATTTACAGCAGTACACTTAGTTCTTAGTCCTGTGACCCAGACTCAGCCAACAAAGTTCGCTGTTGATTGATGTCACAGAGCTGGTCCAGGCTCCGCAGGAATCCTGATAATGCTGTCGGGATCCACCCAGATGCTTGACTGGCAGCTGGCTCAGCCTCTCAGCACACTGCTGAGAGCTTGAGCCAGCTGCTCCCACACCCTCCACAGCCCGTCGCTCCAGTGAGTGCTGGAGGGGCAGAGCAGTGAAGACCAAGAACTGAGCAATCAGCAGTCATGTGATCGCTTAGTTCTCAGTTCTAGAGGCGGCAGGGGACCAATGAAGCACCAGACCAATGATGCATCCACCGAGGTCAGTATGATTGGTTTTTTTCAAAACCCACAGAGTACAGAGACTGCTCAGATTTATTTTTGTTAACCTAGTAGGAATTGGCTGCCCTATATTTTGTCTTTGAGACATATAGCAGCTAAAAGGCTCTTTATCTGTACCAGAAATGCTTATTCTGATCTCACTGCACACTGTGAGCTTCTCACGGTGTGAATTAGAAGTTGCAACAATTGAAATAGAACCAACTTAATTTCCTGGCTGTTCAGTATCATCTAGCTCTTCCTTTCCAGCCTCACTGGAACTTGATCTACCCTATCCATTCATTATATTTTTTTTTTCAATTATTAAGGTTCAGTTTAATATGTGGGCATTGCCTAGGTAAGTCTGCATGCAAATGCAGCCTACATAGGAACGCTAACTCTTCCAGACTGACATCCACCCACCAAAGCATTTTGATATTTTCATAATCCCTCTATTCACTATGTGATGCCTGTTTATGTGTCATTGCTTCATAAGCCAGTTATAGACTTGGGCAGGTGGCCATTTTTTATTTGCATGTTGGAGTTTTGGTACGTGGGCGCACTAGGATCCTGGCTGCCATTGTGCTACATGCTAGGGTCCTGTGCACTCCTTTGCCTTCAAGAGGGGTGGGCTCCCTCAGGTCAACCTGCCCTTGATCTATCCATTAAATGCATGTGCCTCTACTATGGGGACTCACAGAAATTGTAGAGTTAGGAGCACAGATTATCAGGGTGCCGTGACGTGGCTCTGTGGCTTACGTATGTATTTGCAAATGTGTGCTAACTAAACCCCTGTTATAAACGCATACTGTTAGACAGGTTAATTCGGTTGTTAGCAAACTGGCTGGCAAGTTGTCCAAGAACATTGTTCTCTCCCCTTTATTCACTATGTGATGCCTGTTTATGTGTCCTTGCTTCATAAGCCAGTTATAGACTTGGGAGGTGGCCATTTTTTATTTTATTTTTATTTATTTATTTTCATAATCCCTCCCTAAAGCTAGCCCACTGCTTGCATTAGGCTGGGGGATGTTGAGAGGAGTACAGAAGCAGGGTACTGTGATGTTTTCAGGAAGCTGTGTACATCACCCTACCGGTCATCCCACCAGCCACGAACTGACTGCATTGCATAGAGAATCAAAAAGAACCAATGATGACATAACTGGGTCTAAAATTAGGTACGTAATAAAAACTGATATTTCCTGTAAAAGTTGAGTGTACCCCTACCGCTTCTGCCTCCCTTTTCCTTATTGGTCTATTAAAGTAATTAGCAGCCATGGCCAATAGGGACACTTGAGATCTGGAGGTCAGTGCCAAGCTGTAAATCCAATTGCCTTTATTTCCTTAAATAATCACAGAACTCAGTACTTCTCCCAAAAGCCCTCAGCCTTGATGAAAACAGTGGGCTGGCTCTTGGTAAGAGTACAGCTTCAGGCTCCGTTCACATCTGGCATTTTAGGATCTCAGGCAGAATCACTGCGATTCTGCCTGGGTTCTCAAATTGCACTGCAATAGCGGCAAAATGTAACACGCGTGTTCAGGTGCCATTCATTCTCAAAATATTGCGCTGCAATCATGGCAAGCCTCATTGTGTGAAGCTGATAGCCCAAAAGAAGCTCCTGCTCCTTTTTGAACAATGCATTTTATCGTGCGACAATCTCATCAGAACCACATTGCATTTGAGAGCCACTGAAAATGAATGGCACCTGAACACACATGGTGCGTTTTAACAATATTGCAGTGCGAATTGAGATCTCAGGCAGAATCACAGTGATTCTGCCTGAGATTTCAAAATGTCAAATGTGAACAGGGCCTTAAAGCCACACATACCCTGACTGCAGTGTAAGCCTATGCATATTACTCATGAGATTACTTATCTCTTCAGTCTTCATTAGTAAGTAATGGTAAACACAGGCAGAACTCCTAACGCTGTATGTTCTGTTTTGGTATCATTTTGTTGAATTCTTCTAGGGGCCAGTCCACACTGGGATTGCACAAGAACATGTGCCGAGTTCCCGAGCGATTCCCATCCAGTGCGATTTTGCAGCCCATTCATGTGAATCGCCTGCAAATTACCTAGAACACAGAAAAAGTAGTGCATGCACTGCTTTTAAAAATCGTCACACCATCCCTGACACTTGCTGGTGTTGTCAACGCTCGCAAGGTACCCTGCTACACATCTGGTGGTCTTGTCCCTGGCAATCTATTTTTGACCTGTATTGTAAACTGATGACGACGTCTGTTCTTCCATCCCCAGAGCTCGCTCTTCTTTCCCTACTCCCTGAATCTATTAAATCAGTGAAACGGGATATCTTGAGACACAGGTGGCCGCTGCCCGGGCAGTTATCCCCCGCCACTGGCAGTCCACTTCTGTACCCTCCTTAGGTGAATGGGTTACTGAACTGAACTCTATTCATGACCTTGAACGCCTGTTGGCAAGGGAATTGGAGAAAATGGGTCTGTTCTCTTCTATCTTGACCCCTTAGACCATGTTCCGCTACTCTTCCAAATTCCACTCCAGGGTTGCCGGTGGTGCTGACCCCTCTTTGGTGCAGCCATGGTGGAGCAGGTATGCCATTCCTGATCCCCCTCATTCTTCTCTACTGCTCTGTACTCGTCTTTTTTTTTATTTCTTCCCCTCCTTCTCAACATATCTTTTATCAGATCACCATTCCCCCCTATTCTTATACTGCTATTGAATATACTCTGAAATGTGTACCGCTCTATACAGCCCCTGCCTCCCGGGCCATGGAGCCCTGGGCTATGGTTTTGTTTTTTATGTGGTTTCTCTCTTATTTTGCCAATCTGACTCAATGTATCGTATGTGTGCCATAACTACTGTATATCTATGATTATTGATATATGCGGATTGGTATAAGATGTTTTATTTTGTTTGCTTTCTCTTACTGTATCTGTATTTCTTGTTATCATTTACCTTATTAAAAACTCAATAAATTCAGATTGAAAAAAAAAAAACATGTCGCACCACATTGCATGGCACTGAGGTACCATGCAGTCTGGTGCCCGCAAACGCACTGCATATGCAATCTGCATTTGGGGTGGCGTTAACATTACATTAGCACCTGCATGCAGGTTAAGGGCAATGCATTTGAATACGGCGCAAGAAACACATACAGAACACAACTTTCCCACACTGTATTCTGGTGTCCAGCCTTTAGTGTGGTAATCCAGTGTACATAGTGACAGCTGCGTCACCCAATATATCTTAGATCAAGCAAAACACTTGTTACAATCATTTGGTGGAAATAAATATTTTCTGCTGCCATAGACATACCATTCTAGAGCTACTTACATGTTTTGGTGCACTGATTTCATGGCCTTGGCGGCATAGCCCATGTTTTTCAGCACCTCGGTGTTGGTGTGGGAGTTTTCTAGTGCTTCTCTCTGGAACTCAATGGTGGAGAGGGTGCCATCAATCTGCATTAACTGCTTCTCTAATCTTTTTTTTTTCTTTAGAGCCTGTAATGCAGCTAAGCAGAAAAAAAGACCCATTATGAGCAAAGAATATAATTTTGTCCAATCAACTACTGGAACAGGTATAATCCTTAAACCCAAGAACAGAAATGTAATACTAATCAACCATAACTTTACGATTGCTGACAGGTAAAGTCAATAACATTGATTATCTCATTGCAATGGCATATGAAAGTCGGTGGGATATATTAGGCAGCAAGTAAACATGCCCTTGAACTTGATGCGATGAAAAAAAAATTTTTTTGGTGATTCTGAACTATAATGAATTTATATACTGTGGGGGGAGATTTACTACAACTGAAGCACTCAGAATCTGGTGCAGCTGTGCATGGGAGCCAATCAGCTTCTAACTTCACCTTGTTCAGTTAAGCTTTGGCAAAAAAAAAAACTGGCAGCTGATTGGTTTTTATGCAGATTTTGCACTCACCAGCTTTAGTAAATAAACCCCTGTGCGTGTATAATATATTCCTACGTTAATACTATACAATTATAACAAATATCCCAACTTTCTGGGATTAAAAAGATGGACATCTTTTAGCACAATATATGTAGGCAATGGGCATACCCCTGTAATGCATTCAAAAAAGGGGGTTTGTGAAAAGAGATTCACAGAAAAGCGGCTACATTATGAACAGACCGTGACACTCAGAAAATTTTCCAAAAATTATGCTTTATTACACAGATATAAATATGACATATGGGCATTCGCCCTGGTTTACCATCACCTCAGTATGAGACAATAACACACAGACCTAAAACCATATAAAATGACATCATTTGTAATGCCCCTAGTTATGGAGGCCATGAAGAATAAGGGCTTCTAATTCTAAGACTCAGCACTCAGGCAGCTAAACTGAACATCTGGATGCAGCATCACTCAGTGCTATGGCCACATCCAACTGGATGATTAACTGTGTCCAGTTTGTGTTCAACTAGAACCAATGGCCCTGAGCGCAAAATATTTAACACAGAATTAGCCTGAATCACCCTCCTGAGGAAGCGGAGTACATCTGAGAAATACATAGATTAATAAGGTTCCCTAGTCTACTATATCATTTGTCATAGACAATGTATACGTAAACATTGAATATTGCATGTTGACAGGATAGTCCCAGGAGAGTGATATCCAAAATGTTGATTAGGGATCTAATTTATGTGATAGAGGCATTTTAATTACTGTATTTTTAAGTCTGATCTTTTAAATATTATTGATATAATTGTGCATTTCATAATAAAGTGAAACTTAACTGTATCTGAGCACCACAAACCAAAAACACAATTTGATTCCTTTTTGATACTCAAAGCAAACTCACCTATCCATCTACTGTACGTGTTCATGCTTTATTTTGTTGAGAAATCACTTTGTAAAACATCTCCCTAGCATTTCTAGCTGTAGCCATCTAGAGCAAGAGCACATGATTATGGTGGAATTTATTTCCTGGAATCCATCTGCCCTTAGCTCAGGCAGGAAAACCTAGCCTCGTGCATGTGTTGCATGCCATTGCTTTTCTTATATGCTGATTTTACAAAGTAAAAACATAATAAAATAAAGGTTGAATAAAAGGTTAAGAGTAGTAAAACACTTGTGTTAGTTAAATTGTTCATTTTCTTGTATAGGTCTACACATCAAACCAAAAAGAGAGACGACTGAGAAGGAAAGAAGGAGGTAACATACATGCGTATGTAAAGGATAAGCAAAACTGCCATTATTGTAAAACTTTATTGCCACGTAGATCCTGGAAGCTGGTTGACTGGTCTGTACTGACTACTGGGTGTGTTTGGGGAATGTTACAGCATTGTGACTTGTCAACATATCTTTCTATTATAATGAAATTCACTTAGCTCCTGAGACACATTCAGTGATCTCACTGAGCAAACGAATATTTCTTTAGCAACAATTACAGAGGACACAAATGCAATGAGCGAGCTGCCAATGCTATGTAGTAAAATTACAGCTGCTGTAAATCAGTAAATTCACTCAAAGTAATTCAATCTAAGTTCTCTAATACCAACCGCATTTAGATTCCAGAGATTATCCCACAGGGTGACTGGGAGTGTACAGGTTGGATTTAACGCAGATGGGGTTAATGTGGAGTCTATCAGTAGACCACATTATAGACAGTTAGTTTATGACAGTTGTCTCAAAAAAAAAACAGTTACCAACTAAGTATGTAATGGTTACAGCATGCACCAATTAGTTGTGGGACACTACTATGAATAAAAAAGTTTAAAAGCAATGCACATACTGTCATGCAGTAAAAAATAGAGCTCGGGCCCCTTTCACACAGGGCGGACTCCGTTATGATCAGCAGGGGATTTGTCCGTAGGAGGAATTGAGGTCCTTGTTAGCTCAGTTTATGCAGAACGGACATGGACTGAGCCTGCTGCGCTCTATGGACCAGTAGGTGAAAATGGACTGCGCTGTCTGTTTACCCCTGACTGCCCTCCATTTTCAACCTGCCTAGATGGGGGAGGGGGGCAGATCCCCTTCAATTTTTTTTTTTAGCAAACCAGATTGAGGGTAGGTGGGTGTAAAGGGACACTGAAAAACTTGTGGGCGGACATGATCAGACCCCTTGTGTCAAAGGGGCCTAACAGTGGCGAAGATAGGAATGTCTCGGCATCAGTTTGAGGAAAAGTCCCCCTTGCCTTTTAGGTGTCATTGGAAGAAAAAAATACCCCTGCATGGGTGATGTCACTAGAATGAAAGTTTCTGCTGTGTCAGTGGGTGGGGAATAAAATGTCAGTTTGTTGGTGTCAGTGGGAGAACAATGTTACTTTGTCAGTGTAAGCGGGAGGAAAACAGCCGCTAACTGAATCCATCACCCGGAAAGCTGGTAACCTAAATAAGAAGCTGGCCCCTTCGAGTGAAAGCGGGCAGGTTTCTAGGTATGGTCATCATGATACTGATACATTTCAGAAGCTGGGCAGACAAAGCAAATAATGTTGTCTTTCCCATGTATTATACTATATTTGTCATTAGTGAAACATCATCTTAGCTTCTTGCCCTGTCCTCTTCCTGTTACTGGACTTCTGGCTCGAAGATGGGGTGATCAGGCTCCTGACTAAGCTGCTGTAAAAAGCTGCTGTAAAAAGGTTCCTCCAGTAAAAAGAGTTGTTTCTTTTACAGTCTCTAACATGATCTGTTAATGGAGAAGAGAACACTGCGACTCATCAGATCTCCCCTATTCACAGATTCAGGTATAGGCATTGAACGCAATCAAAGGATTTTTCTCAATGGAGGAGATAGGTGAAGGGAACATTTTTCACAGCAGCTCAGCCTGGAGCCTGAAGCTATTAACCCCATGTGCACAGGAAGTTCAGCCACAGGAAGAGGACAGGACATTCCTGCACTGAAGACTTCTCTA
The DNA here is from genome assembly GCF_062004578.1 of Staurois parvus. Classification (NCBI taxonomy): domain Eukaryota; kingdom Metazoa; phylum Chordata; class Amphibia; order Anura; family Ranidae; genus Staurois; species Staurois parvus. The sequence continues at coordinate 2,164,601 of NW_028319098.1, forward strand.
GGATCCAGCTGCCTGCACGACATGAGGCATACATCTGGTAAGTTATATCACTATCTACTGGTAGGTTATATCACTAAAGTTGAAAAAAAAAATACTATTTCCTTCACACACAAGTTGGTCCATCAAACAAACTTTCCCAAGCAAATAGACAAATCTTCAGTTGGGATTACCACTTCTTTTTAAAGGGAGGTGAATTCTTTACTTGTATAATCAAAGTTACAAAATCCAACATCAGACAAAGGTGTTTCCTCATAATCACCACTTCCTGTCTTCCAAGTTAACTCAACTCCAAAAGGGGAGATCCAATGTTCCAATGTTCACACAGTTCAAATAGGCATCATATAACATTCTTCATCCAAAGAAAGGGCAAATGTTCTCTCCCATCTCCACCAGGGAGCAGTCCCAATGCTCCCCCAAAGGGAAGGCTAGACAGGACTGGACAGTGCACTCCGCGGTATTTCTTTTAGGGCAGTGTGCACCCAGGAATGGAGAAGGTTTGTGTTCCAAGCATTCATCCCTGGGCACATACTTCCCTAAATGTACATACCACCAGCCACAGCAGCTATCGAATTCTCATAGAGTAGACAGGCTGCCGGCAGCAAGGCTGAATGGCACACCTGGGCTAAACATAGAGTATGAATGAGGCCTTAGGGGGGATTTCATAAAGGATGTTGTAGACACCCTTTAGAAATCTTTTGTGCTGCCACACTGAAAGTAGCAGTGCTTGTGGTACTTGTCACAGATAGGTAAGTGAATCTGTCAGTGCCTAACACTGAGGTCAGAGTGAACATACAGAACCATCCCTAGCCACTGTACCTATCACACTGGTGCATGGCTTGAGGAGTTTTGTGCTAGGGATGGGGTATTGAGAGACGAGTTCCTTGTTAGGTCCATCTGACTGTTGATTAACAGCGCATGGCGGAGGGCAAATCTATAGCTGCTATTCAGTCCAATAGCGGCTTTTGAATCAGCCCAATGTCATGCACAAGGTAGACCAGATGAGGAACTAGTCTATCAGTTCCCCATCAGGCTCTGCCCACCCAGTGACAAGTAATTTCACAAATATTGGCATTGACAATATTACAATGACATCACCAGTATCTCTGACCTCTTTGTTTACATTTCATTGTCAGACAGACATCTCCTGCTTGGCAGCTGAATGGGGCCAGGAATAGAGATTTGTGTGGGAAACTGTTACAGTCATGACAGCTTCCCAGCACAGGCATGCTCCACTCTGAGTACTCGTGTACCTCAGACCTGGTCTTAATCACTAATCTGTGAACTGGCGGTAATAATTTAAGAATCCGTTACTGCCACAGTGACTGGTTCTTATAGTGGCGGTAGTTAGAACTACATAAACTCGTGTTGGTAATGTTACTGAAACTGGTGCAAATGCTTGCCTGAATTAGGCACAGGTTGTTTTAAAGAAAAGTACCCGCAGGTTTAATGAACACATTAAGGCTTCATTGAATTCCCCTTTTAGTGTCTTTTCTGACAAAGGTGCCAAAAGGTTCAAACTTTGCAACTTTGATGGAGAAGATTTGCCCAAAAAGTGTCTTGGTTCACCCCATTAGGGAGATGATCCCCCTCTATTTTTCATGTGTACCCTTATCACTGAAAGTGAAAGAAAATCCCAAATTTTGAGTTGCCACCAGAACAGTAGTAGAGGGGAAATCTTCCAATGGGAAACTATTTCTGTTGACAACCAGGGATTTCTTCACTGTGGAGGGATTTCTTTTCACTTCCTGTTTTGGCTATGGGAAAGCAAGTAAGGGGAGATCTACTCAAAAGGCACACAGGTGCCTCCCTTACTCACAAACAAAACCAGATACTTCATGTTCTTTTTCTGTGGTGTAAAAAGGACAAACATTTCACTGCACGTGCACCACACTGCACTCCCAGCCAGGTCAAGGAGAAGTCCATGGTGAGTCCTGGTACTGCAGGTCGGTGACTGCCAGACAGCTGATCATACTTCTTTTTCTCCAGGAGAGGTCTGCCAGCATATGGACATCAAAGCTCCACAATCATTCACAAATTTTTACATCTGAGCAGAATAATTTTCAGGTGTTTTTATTTGAGCACTTTTGGGTGTTAGAAGTGTATTTCAAGTGTTTTACATGTGTATTCAAGCTTCAGGTTTTTTTTGTTTGCCAATGGAAAGCACCAGGAGGAGGAGGCCAGTTCTTACAGCTAAAAAACCTGAAATATGCCACTCAAGTGTTTACAGACATTCCCATTAATTATTATTATACAGTATTTATAAAGCGCCAACAGTTCACTCAGTGCTGTACATTACAAAGGGGGACCGAACATGCGACAGTACAGTAACAATACAATGCGATACACGAGGGGTTCAAGGGCCCTGCTCTTTCGAGCTTGCCCAAACCTGCTTTAACCCCTTTGCGCCGGCGCCTCCCAGCCCTTTAAGAGTTTCAGAAGTCGGGAGGTGGGTGGGGTTTTAGGGTCATGTGACCGCCGTAATTTGCTGTCACGGCGGTCACATGATCGGAAAAGGTCCTGATCGCAAGGGGAGATTGGGACCTTTCCGTAAGTCACGAACATATGTGCTGGGAGCGCACAGGGCATGCGCTCTCAGCACATATGTATTTTCTAATGGCACGCAAATATGTGGTCGCTCGGCGTCAAGGCCCAGACCGCATCTAGTGGTTAAACGTACCTTATGTAGCTTCTGGAGCATCACGTGTCTTACTACAGAAACCTGAGCACTCAAATGTGAAAGGCCAACATTGAAGTACATTGGATGATGAGCATTGTGGAGCTTTGAACTACAAAACACTCTGGTGTGAATGAGGCTTTGGGCCTCATTATGTGTACACAATGTAAGGGCCATGTTTACCTGTATGGGGATGCATATGTGCTTCGTGAATCTCCATGCAGGCAGTCTCTTTGATGTCAACTGGGACACAGGGGCTGCATGGACACAGCTGTTGCTTTGACATCAGTGTGGGTCGGGGTGTGTCCCTAAACGCAAATAGTGTGCATTCGGGGTTGTTCACTGGCACAGATTTCAAATTGGGAGCAGTGACCATGCAGCTGCTGTGTCCCAATTGACATCAATGAGACTGCTTCCACAGGGATTCAGGTAACACCTGTGCACCCCCATGTAGACAAACACAGCCCTCACAAAGGGGAAAGCATTGATACACCCATGAGAATGAGGCCTTACAGTTCAGTGTATGTTAAGGGTGCATATAGAGATGCAAATAGAAGGCTCCTCTCCGTCAAGCTGAGGTGGGCCACATTACTAGCTTGCTTTTAAAGCCCCCAGAGTCAGCAAGCAAGAGAAGATACATTCTCTGATAAAATATAATTACAGCAAAGGCCAAGCCAAAGGGGGTGTGTATGAGAGAAGTTAAAGTGACTGAAAATTGCAGTATAGATGTATACTTGTAAAGACAGCAGAGATTATCCCGAATGTAAAAAAACAAACCTGAACAAAACGTGTAATTTGTAAGAGATTTAAAGTTTTCCATTTCTGAGATGATAAAAACACATCATGGATGAGTATAAAAGACTGCTACATTCAAACAAAATATACACAAGATATATTTGCAAAGCAGCAAAGTATCAGATCAGTAATCAACTTCTACTAAAAGATTTGCAATTTTTATTAAAAGAGAAGTATTATTAAAAGAGAAAAAAAATGTATTCACCTAGGTCAGTGGTGGGCAACCTTTTTTTTCAACTGAGCCAAATCTCGCCAAAACCACGATTGAAATTTATTTTGAGAGCCACATTTTTAAAACTGAAAATACATAGGATGGTACACTGTTTTTAGTTTCAATAAGTTTTTATAGTAATTCATCCTCCATAGTAATTCATCCCCCATATAGTAATTCATCCCCCATAGTAATTAATCCCCCATATAGTAATTAATCCCCCATATAGTAATTAATCCCCCCTATAGTAATTCATCCCCCATAGTAATTCATCCCCCATATAGTAATTCATCCCCCATATAGTAATTTATCCCCCATAGTAATTCATCCCCCCTATAGTAATTCATCCCCCATATAGTAATTCATCCCCCATATAGTAATTCATCCCCCATAGTAATTCATCCTCCATATAGTAATTCATCCCCCATAGTAATTCATCCCCCATAGTAATTCATCCCCCATATAGTAATTTATCCCCCATAGTAATTCATCCCCCATATAGTAATTCATCCCCCCTATAGTAATTCATCCCCCCTATAGTAATTCATCCCCCATATAGTAATTCATCCCCCATAGTAATTCATCCCCCATATAGTAATACATCCCCCATATAGTAATTCATCCCCCATAGTAATTCATCCCCCATATAGTAATTCATCCCCCCTATAGTAATTCATCCCCCCTATAGTAATTCATCCCCCATAGTAATTCATCCCCCATAGTAATTCATCCCCCCTATAGTAATTCATCCCCCATATTAATTCATCCCTCATATAGTAGTAGTAAGTAAGTAGCAAGTAGTAAGTCCCCCCTGTGTCAATTCACTTACCTTTGCTCCGCGCGTTCCTCTCGCCGTGTTCCCGCGCCGTTCCGGTCTTCAGGGCGGACTGTGAGAGGAGCCTAGCTCCTCTCACGTTCGTCACGCTGCCCCGCCTACACACATCCTGACAGCCAATCACTGGCTATCAGGATGTGAGTGGCAGCGAGACTGGGCAATCATTGCATTTGAGCGCGCTGCCCTGGCTGTTTTTTTTTTGGATCACGCTGTAGAGTCCCTGCCGCCCGAGAGGAGGGAGGGGAGCGGGCGCCCGGCTCGCGAGCCGCAGCTTGCCGACCACTGACCTAGGTGAATGCAGCATTGAGCAATGCTGCGTCTGTTCCCCGACAGCTCTGCACAGAGAACTGAGTGATTAAAGGTTGCGATCACTCAGTTCTTCCCCTCCACTCTGAGCAGAGAGCCAGCATTGTCAGTCTCCAGCTCTCTGCTCTGCCCCTCCAGCATTTACTGGAGTGGTGGGCTGTGGAGGGGGCAGGAGGGGATGTCTTAGGCTCTATGTATATTGCCGAGAGGCTGAGCCAATGCTGGCCCAAGGTACCTTTCAGAGCCTGGACTTGCTCTGTGATGTCAGCTGATAGAACTAACTGCACTCCTGTGATCCATTGAGGAAGTATAGTTAAAATAGCTTTGTCTATACTTCTTTAATAACATTTGCCATCTGCATTATGGGTGTCAGAGGTGTGCACAGGTGCCTTTCATAACTGAAACCTTAGGTCATTCATGAATAGAGTTGTGGTTACACTGTCAATGTACATTAGCCAAAGTATTTCATTGAGTTGACCCTGTGGAGATATACAGTACATTTCCTATGCAAAGCTGTAGGACATTCATTGTAAATCATAACCAGCATCTATGATCCTCTTTAGAATTCCGTCTTGCCTCCACATGGTAAATGTCAGAGTGGGCAACAGGTTCTGTATCTGTTGAAAACTGATAAACTAACTTGTGGCAAGCACTGTATGCAGGGGCACACAGAGGAGTTTTGTGGCTGCGTGGGTGAAGCCTGATGGGGAATCAGAGACACTAGTTCTCTATCAGGTCCGTTCTCTCTTTGTGATTGACAGTGGGCTGATCATTAGCCAACAGAAAGCCTGCAATTGGCTATAGAATCCGCCCACTGCCTGCGGTCAATCACAAGTGGACCTGATAGGGAACTAGTCCCTCAGCTTCCCCATAAAGTTCAACCCATTTTCAGCATCACTGTTTGCTAGGAACCTGTTGGCTGTGAATTGTGTCCTTGACTTGACAACAGTGGTGACAGGTGGGGAGAGGGTGGAAAACATGCCATTCTTCTTCACAGTGTACAGAGACAGACGCTCTGTCTGTCTCTGTACAGCAAGTTAGAGTTCGTCTTAATTACCTCTAGCTTCATTAGCTAAAAACTGAATTGTTGATTGTTGAATTTATTGCAGTAGTAGCACCACTTTGTGAAACTAGCCGAACTACCAGAATCTGCCACGTCAGTAAAGCTGAGGAAACTGGCGACAGGGATTTTTGAATCTGGAACTGGTCATTTTAAAGGGGCCATACCGTCATTAAAGTGTTATTAGTGTTTTATTGAATTTCCTCATGGTATGGCCTGGTAGGCTTCCTTTAACTTAATATGGTCAAATATATGTACATACCCTAGCTTGCATGTAAAGACTGAGGCTCGTCACTCCTTTAAGGTAATTATCGTACCATTCCTAACTTTATATCCAGTGTGCACCCAGGTATAATGAAAACATACACAACGATTGACTGTTGTGGATTGTTTGCTTACCTCCTTGCCTTCTTATTGGCCACCAAATGTTATGGGCATCCCCAGGGGCCAGTAGGAATGCACATTGGTGGACAAAAGTGAGTCAAGTATCAAAAGTTATAAACTATGTCAATTTCAACCATGAAAGATGTGGTTGATATTTACTATGAGTCTCAGCACCACAAGTGCCTGCGGTATGAATTCAGGACCATAAGTTTTCTTTAAGGAGACGAGACTTATATGCAACTGTACAAGTCCACACAAAAAGAGTTCCTGACATGTCACATCTCCTAGCTACTACTTTACAACAGCATGAAGTAATCATGTAGAAGCCGTAAAGAGAAACCACAGCACACAGTGGGGGACGAGGCATCTGACACACCTGAAGTGTTTGGGATGCTGAAGAAACTGCAGCACACATACTGTAGATCTTCAGGAAAGCAACAATTCGAGTCAGTGGCCATTAGTGAAGTAAGTACAGTGTTCTTTTGCAGGGGCCCATTTTATTTTTCAAAAAGTTTGAGGATTTTCATAAAGATTCACCAACAGAAACCAATAGCATGTCTTACACTTACAGTTCCAATAGTGTTTTATTATTACTATTATTACAGGCACTTATATAATGCTGTAAATTTACGCAGAGCTTTACATATATATTGCACATTCTCATCAGTTCAGAACACAAAAATGCAATCCAAATCTATTCCGGATGTGTCTCTGCATGCGTGTTTTCAACACGTTTTTGGTTCATTCTGGTGTGTTTTTGATGTGGTACAGATCCTTTTTTTCATTCTTCCTGTTTTACTTCAATATATTGATAGTCTAGTGTGTTTTTTATGCATTTTTTATGCATGTAGCTGTATTTGTTTATGCGTTTTACTGCTTTCCAATACAGGAAAAATGCAGCATGCTCTACTTTTTCTTTTACTTTTTACTTTTGTGGAAATGGAACGCATGGGAACGCAAGCACTGATGTGAACTATGCCATTGAAAACCATGTAACCTACTTTCTATGCATTTTGGATGCAGAAAAATGGCCCTTGGGAGCAGTCTACACCACATGCAATCCAGTGTATTTTTTTCTGTACCGAAAATACATGAAAAGTAGGTTATATGGATTCAAATGGCATAGTTCACACTAGTGCAGTCAGTTCCAGTGAGCTCCAGTTCCAGAGAAAAAAAAGTAGCACATGCTGCATTTTTCCTGCACTGAACTGTAATGGAATGTAGTAAGAAACATCAAAAATGCACCAGAATGCAAAAAAAAAAAAACACCAGACCCCAGTACAGTGAAAAAAAAAAGAAAGAAGGAAAAAAAAAGTATCTGCAACACATTTTTGTGGTGTGAACTGGCTTTATAGGAGTGTACAATCTAAGCTTCCTAACCCACATTCATACACACACTAGGGCCAGTTTAGACAGGAGCCAATTACCCTACCAGCCTATCTTTGGAGTGTGGGGGAAAACCAGAGGACCAGGAGGAAACCCATACAGGCAGAACATGCAAACTCCAGGTCACGGTTGGGATTCAAACACTGTGCTGCCTTTACAGCTTAGACATAAGTATAGCTTAGTAATGCATCAGTTCTACAGCAACATCAAGAACATAATTCTTGTCTAAGGGGCCCTTTGTTAAAAGAAAATACATTTCCAGCAACAGTCACTTTAATCACCAAAGAGTAGTTGTAGAGCTGCAGCCTAGACAGTCAGAGGTGACACAGGGGGCAGGGCCGTGGATAAGGAGGTACCACCAATCTTACTGTACGGGGCCCAGGCAGCTAGGTGAATCAGATTTGTGGGCAAGGAGGGTGATCGGCACAGCGGGGGGGGGGGAGGTAAATTACTGGAACCAATCTTCTGTATGGCTCTTTGCAGCAACTGAAAGCTGGCTTCTTCTCCTCTCCCTCTTGCTGGCTTTCATCTGTTGCAGAGAGACCCATACATGGGACTGATTCCAGTAATTCACCCCCCCTGCCGCATCCATCACCCTCCCTGTGCACCAAACGTTTCCCTTTGCTCCCCAGGGCCCCTGTGTGCCCCCACCCCTGCAGTGCTGCTGGCTTCTCTACTCTTTCCACCGGCAACTGCAGTCACGCAAAAGGTTCCTTCAGGATGGAGAATGGGGGAAGGGTCTGGTAAATGTAGCACATTTACAAGCCCTTTACTTTCCTGAATGAACGCAATGAGGGATTGGTACCGATAATTTATAACTGAAGCATACTAAACTGTGTTTTTTTTTTGAGGGGGCCCTGTCAGGTTGACTTTATGGGGCCCCGTGGTTTCTAACAGCAGCTCTGACAGTGGGTGATGGGGCTGGTAGGACAGCCAATATTTGTCTTTAGGTCTTCTTTAAGAAATGATTTCTAATTATACACGACCAACAGTTTGATAATGAAGACATTTGCTATTGTCTGAATGAGTGTTTATGTAACAAGACTACAGTTGTGTTCAAAATAATAGCAGTCAGACATCACTAACCTGTTCAATCACTGTTTTTGGTAGAAATGATATTTCTACATGGCAAATAATTTACTAGCAGGTGTAGTAGAGTAATAGAAATCCAACAGACCCAAAAGTCATGACATGCATGCTGCTGATTCTGTGTGATTGAATCACTAATTGAAAGGGGCATGTTCAAAATAATAGCAGTGCGGAGTTCTATCAGTGAGGTCATTCATTCTTTGAAAAACAGGTGGCAATTATTGCCTTTATTTAATGAAGGAAGGCAGCAAATGTTGTACATGCTGGTTACAGCGCATTTCTCTCTGAAATTCTGAGGAAAATGGGTCGTTCCAGACATTGTTCAGAACAACAGCGTACCTTGATTAAAAAGTTGATTGGAGAGGGGAAAACATATAAAGAAGTGCAGAAAATGATAGGCTGCTCAGCTAAAATGATCGCAAATGCTTTAAAATGGCAACCAAAACCTGAAAGACATGGAAGAAAGCGAAAAACTACCATTTGAATGGATAGAAGAATAGCCAAAATGGCAAGGACTCAGCCAACAATCAGCTCCAGGAAGATCAAAGAAGGTCTAAAGTTACCTGTGAGTACTGTTACAATTAGAAGACACCTATGTGAAGCCAAGCTATCTGCAAGAAGCCCCCGCAAAGTCCCACTGTTGAAAAAAAGACGTGCTGAAGAGGTTACAATTTGCCAAAGAGCACATTGACTGGCCTAAAGAGAAATGGCGCAACATTTTGTGGACTGATGAAAGTAAGATTGTTCTTTTTGGGTCTAGTGGCCGGAGACAGTTTGTCAGACGACCTCCAAACACTGAATTCAAGCCACAGTACACTGTGAAGACAGTGAAGCATGGTTGCGCAAACATCATGATATGGGGATGTTTCTCATACTACGGTGTTGGGCCTATTTATCGCATACCAGGGATTATGGATCAGTTTGAATACATCAGAATACTTGAAGAGGTCATGCTGCCTTATGCTGAAGAGGAAATGCCCTTGAAATGGGTGTTCCAACAAGACAACGACCCCAAACACACCAGTAAACGTGCAACATCTTGGTTCCAGACCAACAAGATTGACGTTATGGAGTGGCCAGCCCAATCCCGGATCTTAATCCAATAGAAAACTTGTGGGGTGACATCAAAAATGCAGTTTCTGAGGCAAAACCAAGAAATAGAGAAGAACTGTGGAATGTATTCCAATCATCCTGGGCTGGAATACCTGTTCACAGATGCCAGAAGTTGGTTGACTCCATGCAACACAGATGTACAGCAGTTCTCAGAAACAGTGCGACTACAACTAAATATTAATTAAGTGATTCAAAGGAAAGCAAAATCTTCATTTTTCAGTTTATATAGTGAATGTTTGAGTTTGTAAATAAGAATACAAACACTGCTATTTTTTTGAACAGTCTAATATTCACTTTTCTTCAATTTTTTTAGAGGAACAACCCACATTTGATATACTTTTCTTCATATTTTGATTTGGAATAGAATGTGTAGTGTTCCCAATGCATTTGTGTGTATGGAAATAAAAGCTATTAGAAGGATTTTGAGCTTTATTCACTCTTTTCAACACACTGCTATTATTTTGAACACAACTGTATATGCTATGTTCTATATGTTTTATTTACATGTATTGGTGACCAACAATCATGCCTCACAATAGTGAGCTGCATTCACAATAGTGTTCTAGAGGATAGGCTTCCTAATGCTCCTCTGTTCTCCTATCTTTCCAGAGCTCTGGGTTTCTAATCTCCTGGCAAAACGTCTCTTCCATTTCTCCAGGATAGTATTTCACCTCAGGATTCTGTTCTCTGACTAAGGCACTCCATTATTCATTAGAAGAAATTCACACACATCTAAGGTCAACACCTCTCCCGGCAGAGGCTCTGAAGAAAGCAAACTAGAATATGATGGCTGTAATCATAAAGCCATCAAAGAAACAAAACAAGGCACGCCTTTCCTGCGGAGTCCTAAGAATAGACCTGAATCCCAAAGGCTGCGGTTTGCTTAGAAAAGTTTTGCTGCTCGCCATAGCTGAAAGAGAACTGGTCATGACTGGCTTAAGCAAGGATCTGATTTTATTATGAAATAGTGTAGACTTGTTAAAGTGATTGTAAAGTATATTTTTTTTATTAAAATAATAAACAGGTTCATACTTACCTACTTTGTGCTATGGTATTGCACAGAGCCACCCCTTACCATCTCTTCTGAGGCCCCCTGCTGGCAATCTTGGCGGCTCCTCCTCTTCTGTGTCTGCCCCTATAGCAAGCCACTTGCTTGGGGGTAGATGTGCGGGCTCAGTCCTGAGCCGGGCTGTATGTGTCTATAGACACACACAGTGCAGCTTGGCCCCATCCCCCTCCTGGTCCCTCCTCACTGGCTTTGATGGACAGAAGCAGGAGCCAATGGCTCCCATTGTTCTAAACAATGCCTGTGAGACCAGGAAGACAGGGAGAGAAGACCTGCAGCCAAGCACAGCGGTGGATCAATACAGGAGGCAGGTAAGTGTTAGGAACAGAAAAGGAGGGAACACACAGTGGAAGGTTTTTCACCTTAATGCAAAGAATGTATTAACCACTTCCAGACTGCCCACCCGCAATATACTGCGCACCAGCAGCTCATACAGGCAAAGCGATGGACTGGTACATCACATACATAGAAACGGGGACATAGAAATGGGAAAATGTCAATAGGAGCGTAGTTTATCTCTACATCTATAAATAAATATAAAGCAGCATCACAAATGGACAACGAGGCTTAATGTGATGCTGTTATCATGCTTAGCCTATAATTTTCAGGTATTTATATAAACTAAGGGCCTCTACACCAGCCTTTCACAACCTTTTTAATTTGAAGGAACCCTTAAAAACACTTTTGAGTCTCAGGGTACCCCTGATAATAAATACTATATCTACTGTATAGCTCATGGTGCATCAGTGTGAGTGGTAAGTTGCAGACTTACTGAAAAAGAAAAGAATAAGGAATGTGGGGTATTAGTAAAAGCGTTAAGGAGGGTTAAACTGACGACAATGGAAAATTGTGAATTTACGGAATAAGAAAATAATAAGGAATGTGGGGCATTAGTAAAAGCGTTAAGATGGGTTAAAATGAAGACAACAGTAAGTTATGGAACAAGAAAAGGATAAGGAATGTGGAGTGTTAGTAAAAGCGTTAAAAACTGATAAAATGAAGAGAACGGTAAGCTATGGAGTAAGAAAAGGATAAGGAATGTGAGGTTGTGCATTTGACACCCAGGGCTGATCAATATGACAAAATTATTTTCAGTGAAAATGAAACAAATTGTAATGATGGACAGAAAATAAATGCAGACTGTGAAAATTGCAGCTTTCCCTCACATTGGTGCCCAGTGGAGAAACACTTGCTTATTATGATAGTCAATGCAGAAGTGCCTCTAATATTAGTGGCCAGTGAAGTGTCCCTTTACATTAGTGGTCAGAGCAGTGCAACCATACATTGTTGGTTAGTAAAATGCTTCCCTACATTGCTACTCAATGGAGAAAGGCCCCCTTACATGGTCTTAGAGATAGTAGAAGAGTGAAGGCCCCTATTACACTGGAGGCCACTGGGAAGAATGCTCCTTGCATTGGTGGGCAGGTGAAAGAATACCTTCCTTACAGATAGTGAAAAAGATCACCACTATCAGTAGTTGCTCATCTGAGAATCAGAAAATGCTCATTGCTTAAGGAACCCCTAGCAATCTTTGGAGGAACCCCAAGGTTCCAGGGAACCCTGGTTGAGAAAGCCTGTTCTGCACACACTGTTCAGCAAAGGTCTCCTGAGCATACGAATAATATAATAGGCCAGCCACACTCACTACAGCAAGGCAGAAGGGGATGTCCTTAGGTCCAAGACAGCCATTTTACATACACCAGACAAACTTTGCCCAAGGCACCAATAAATAATCAACTATAAAGACAATAACATGGTTCCTTTTTAAGAAGTGTGTGATACTTTTTTTTTGAAGAAGCGGAAGTACGGTAGTTTAAGAGTTCATAGTTACATGTTATGAAGAACACTGTTAGTAAAAGTGTTAGGAAGGGTTAAACTAAAGACAAGATCCTGGCAAGGTGGCGATGTGCTCACCTCTCTTGTTTTTGGTTCCGTGCTTCCTTGCTGTGGCCAGTTCCTGTTCGATCTTCTTTTCCAAATATTCCTGTTTCTTAGTTAACATCTCCTCTGTTTCCCGAAGTCTGAACAAAGCCTCCTGGGCACTGGGGGCCCCTTTCCTGCCTTTAGAAGACCCAGAGCCAGCGGAGGACTTGAAAAATTTGGTGATTTTACTCATGGTTGTGTGTTATTTCCTCCCCAGTCAGAAAGAAGCCATTCAGCAGGATTGTCCCTCTCAGAAATCTGGATACAGGAAGAGAAGCACGGAAAGCAGCCCTGCTAGGCAGACACCTGTCATTTCCTGACTAGTAAAACTTGAAATGCAGCTTCAGCTGACCTGCCAGTGGGGTGGGGTATGATTAGAATGATCAAGTGACTTGTTACGTAGCTGAATACCTGTCTGATAATCTCACACCTACCACATGGCATATACCAAATGAAATTTCATTAGATGTTTCTCTGACATCATCCAGAGCTAAACAATGACTAACCCTGCTACTTTTAGCAAGTAAGAGTCACAATCCCATGTACAATATGTCCCAACAATAGCTGAAATTATGTAATTATGAATGACAGATTTCTTCTATCTATCATATTAGAATGATAATGAGAAAATAATGAAAACATTTATCAAAGCAGTAGTGAATGCTAACTTAAAGGGGACATACTGTATGGCCAAAGCTCGTAGCACTCAGTTCTGCACTCCTGTGACTCAGATTCAGCCGACAGTGGGCTAAAGTTCGCTGTCAACCGACATTGCAGAGCTGGTGCAGGCTTTGCAGGGATCCTGACAATAATAATGGGATCAGCCCAGATGCCTGATTGTCAGCTAGCTCTCCATCTCAGCATGCTGCTGAGAGCCTGAGCTGGTCGCTCCCACCCCCTCCATAGTTCGGTGCTCCTGTGTGTGCTGGAGGGGCAGAGCACAGTGCAGTGACTGACAGTCACTGCTCTCTGCTCAAAGCATACCAGTGAATGGAGCAGTGTTTGATCGCTCAGTTCTTGGTGTAGAGTCAGCGTGGAATACATACAGCACCAGATCAATGCTGCAGCCATCTAGGTGAGTATGTATCTTTGTTTGTTTTTTTTTGCATTCCCACACTTGTAGGTACAGGTAAGCTTATAATAAGTCTTTACTGTAGGTACTGTGAATATCTCCTAAACCTATGATATTTAGGGGATAGTCACATCACCTCAAACCGATGGTGTCACTGTGCATGCACATTGCGCTCTGCATTCAGGGCATACTGAGTGTGTCATGAATACAGAGAGCACCATGCAGCAATTGTGACGCACATGCATGGAAGTGATGTCGTAGCAGCCCAGCCATTCAAACGGCCTGAAAGCACTAACCCAGAAGGAAGAACAATGAACATGGAAGTGCCAGAAGCAGTGACAGCTCTGGAGGGCTCAGTTTAAAAGGTAAGTCTGTCATAACGTACTAGTATGCACCGCATAAACCTGCAGGTAGAGTTCACAACCGCTTTAAGATCTATGTGTAGCAGTAACACACAGTAAAAGGTAAGTTTAACCGCACATTACTGAAGTGCATGGCAATGTGTCCTGCAATGCCAATATGGCATATCCCTTTGAAAACGCGTCAGGAAAGAGCCTGCACATTGATGTCACGCTGCTGGGGACGCACGAAGGTCCGGCGGCCATCTTAGTGCGTTGTTTTATACTGTTTGTTTGTACTCTCCACGTGGATACTCTGCACCTTTAATAAAGTACTACACTATTAGCCGATGTTCTCCGGCTCTTTTGTGAGCTAACTCCTCAGGATTTCTCATGCTGCTTGGTGTCATCATCCCTATCTGAGATCATCCTAGCCTTCATGGTCCTATGACTGATGGGTGTGCTGCCTGACTTACCTGGGGAAGAAACCAGCTGTTCATTGACTGATGGGTGTGCTGCCTGACTTACCTGGGGAAGAAACCAGCTGTTCAAGCGCATTTTATATGCGCTTCTGGTGAGTGCATATAAAGGAGTACTTTTCACGGATTCACCAGCACTGGATGTCACCTGTTCATGGATTTATTTTCTGGACTCTTTTATAATTAGTGTTTATCGCAATTGTGTCATTTATCACAGTGGCTAAATGGTTAGCACTTCCACCTGGAAGTATTTGGGCAGCACAGTGGCTAAATCGTTAGCACTTCCGCCTGGCAGTACTAGGGTCGTTGTTTCAAATCCCAGCCACGGCACCACCTGCCTGGAGTTTGCATGTTCTCCCTGTGCCTGTGTGGGTTTCCTCCGGGTACTCCGGTTTCCTCCCACACTCCAAAGACATGCTGGTAGGTTATTGGATCCTGTCTAAATTTTCCCTAGTATATGTATGAATGTGAGTTAGGGACTTTAGATTGTACGCCCCTTGAGGGTTAGGGACTGATGTGAATGTACAATATATATGTAAAGCGCTATATAAGTACCTGAAATAAGTAAATAAATAAATGAATTTGATATATGTTCACTGTCAGTCACTATTCATTTTATATCACCCAACGCTGACCACTCAGTGTCACGGATACCATCACCACAATTATCAGTATATTAATTACTGCTATATTAATAATTCATGAACTCTCACACTTTAGACTAGTAGTGCTGATCAGAGCACCTCACTGTGTCTGCTTTTTAACCACTTGCCTGGAGGGCACTTATACCCCCTTCCTGCCCAGGCCTATTTTCAGCATATGTACCCATATTAACATTTTTATCATTTTTTTGAGACAAATAGAGCTTTATTTTGGTGGTATTTACTCACCTCTGGGTTTTTTATTTTTCGCTAAACAAACCAAAAACAACTGAAAATTTTGAAAAAAAAAAGTTTTTTCTTAGTTTCTGTTATAAAATTTTGTAAATACGTGATTTCTCTCCTTCACCGATGTGCGCTAACGAGGCTGCAGTGATGGGCACTGATGAGGAGGCACTGGTAGGTGGTCCTGATGGGCACTGATAGGTGACACTGATAGGTGGCACTGATAGGCGGCACTGACTGGCACTGATAGGCAGCACTGACTGGCACTGTTAGCTGGCACTGACTGGCACTGATAGGCGGCACTGTTAGGCAGCACTGATGGGCACTGACAGGCGGCACTGATGCACACTGATAGGCAGCACTGACTGGCACTGATAGGCGGCACTGACTGACACTGATAGGTGGCACTGATTGGCAGCACTGATAGGTGGCACAGACTGGCATTGATAGGTGGCACTGAAAGGCAGCTCAGATGGGCACTGATATTTGACATTGATGTGGCACTGATGGGCACTGGCAGGTGGCATTGATGAGCACTGACAGCTGGCATTGATGGACACTGACAGGTGGCACTGATGGGGCTGCACTGATCATCAGGGCACACTGATCAGGGTACATGTCCCCTCTGAGGAATGCTGATTACCGGCTCTCCTCTCCTCATGAGCTGTCAGCATGACAGCTCGTGAGGAGAGAAATGTCGATGACTGGCATTTACTTATTTACATGCGATCAGCTGTGATTGGACACAGCTGATCACATGACAGAGCTGACGTCTTCGGCTCTTTCAATTGATCAGTGATCCGCTGTGTCCAAGGGACACAGCGCTCCACCGATCACCGTGCTGCGTGCCCCCGGACCCGCGCATGCGCAGTTAGAGTGGGAGGACATAATTTCCTTACATGGCGGGCGGGAAGCAGTTAATATACAGTTGTGGCCAAAATTATTCAACCCCCAATGCTGTAAAGGGGTTTAGGGACTATAGTGTACATTTGGAATTGTATTCAGAATCAAATCCTACAAGGACGTTGTAACTACCCAAATGCAACTAAAATGACATCAATTGTTTATGTAATACAGTAGTAAATGGTTCTTATGTGGTTTCTTCATTGCCACAATTATTCAACCCCTTAAAGACTACCACTCTGAAGAACAGAGGTTCATACAGGTGCTTTCCATCAGGTATTGAAAACACCTGTGGATGTCACCGAGCAGCAATCAAGCATAATAAGCACCAATTAGGCAGCTTTAAAATGACTGTGATACTCAGCTCCTTCTAGACATTTACTGGTGTGGTTACAAACATGGTGAAGGCAAGAGAATGGTCCAGGAAGACAAGAGAAGAGGTGATTTCTCTTCACAGGAAGGGCAATGGCTATAAGAAGATTGCAAAGATGTTAAACATACCAAGAGACACCTTAGGAAGCATCATTCGCAAATTCAAGGCAAAGGGCACTGTTGAAACGCTACCTGGTCGTGGCAGAAAGAAGATGCTGACTTCGACTGCTGTGCGCTACCTGAAGCGTAGAGTGGAGAGAAGTCCCCGTGTGACTGCTGAGGAACTGAGAAAAGATTTGTCAGATGTGGGTACAGAAGTTTCAGCCCAGACAATAAGACGCACACTGCGTAATGAAGGCCTCCGTGCCAGAACTCCCAGGCGTACCCCCTTGCTGTCTCCAAAGAATAAGAAGAGTCGACTGCAGTATGCCAAAAGCCATGTGGACAAACCACAAAAGTTGTGGGATAGTGTTCTGTGGACTGATGAAACAAAATTAGAACTGTTTGGGCCCATGGATCAACGCTATGTTTGGAGGAGGAAGAACAAGGCCTATGATGAAAAGAACACCTTGCCTACTGTGAAGCATGGTGGAGGGTCAATCATGCTTTGGGGCTGTTTTGCTTCTGCAGGTACAGGGAAGCTTCAGCGTGTGCAAGGTACCATGAATTCTCTTCAGTACCAGGAGATATTGGATGGAAACGTGATGCAGTCCGTCACACACCTGAGGCTTGGGAGACGTTGGACCTTTCAACAGGACAATGATCCCAAGCATACCTCCAAGTCCACTAGAGCATGGTTGCAGAGGAAAGGCTGGAACATTTTGGAGTGGCCATCGCAGTCACCAGACTTAAATCCGATTGAGAACCTCTGGTGGGACTTAAAGAAAGCAGTTGCAGTGCGCAAGCCTAAGAATGTGACTGAACTGGAGGCCTTTGCCCATGAAGAATGGGCGAAGATACCCGTAGATCGCTGCAAGACACTTGTGTCAAGCTATGCTTCACGTTTAAAAGCTGTTATAACTGTAAAAGGATGCTGTACTAAGTACTAAGATTGAATGTCACTTGGGGGTTGAATAAAACTGATAATGCTGTGAGCACAGAAAAGACATTTGTGGTTATTTCATTATAACTGTTATGTTATATTTGTCTGACCTACAAGTGCCTCTTTAATGTAAATGTAAGCAAGATGACTGAATGATCAAAAGCAATGTCAAACTGGCCAAAACACTCAATTTCAGTGGGGGTTGAATAATTTTGGCCACAACTGTAGCTGCTATTCATTCTATTGCTGCTTCAATTCACCTTATCATAATTTATTATTTATGTATATGCACATGTTTTAGAAGTATTTCATTTGATTCATTCATTTCTTTAGCGCTGCACCTTTTATATTTCATTGCAATGCCATTAGTTTTGAAAGTAATTGAATACACTAATATAGTAGTGGGAAGTGCACCACAACACACACATCTCATGCGCTTTGTTGCAAAAATGGTGTATGTCTCAGCTACAATGGCAGAACATTCAAAATGAATGCAACACACTCTAATGCATGACAATACACCATTACCGCACATTCAGCAAGCCGAAATGCAGCACTAAAGTGAGAATAGAACCCTGGAGAATTTGTGAGAAATCAACCATTTTATTAATATTCATAATATACCATTATATAATATTGACATATTACACAGAGGTTTACATTTAATAACTTGTTAACATATCAATCCAAGCAGCAATTTACAATCTAAAGTCCCTCCTATAGTTATAAAAGCACAGCCATATACATTCTAGAGCTAATCAGATTCCAGTTAGCCTACAAATATGTTGTCAGGTTGTGGAGGAAAACTGGAGCACCTTGAGGAAGACAAACACAGGCAGAACATACAAACTCCATGCATATAATGCCCCTTGTAAGATTCGAAGACAGAATGCAGGGCTGCATAACAAGAGTTTTAACTATATAATAACTATAGTCTGGAAAGAAATCCTCTGAATCACATCTAAAGCCACACACAAAAAGTTCCTTTTGAGTCATTACTAGCACCCTGTTGGAAATTACCTCACAAATTTCAAGTTTCCTCTTTCAAAAAGGGGAGTATGATCAAATCCACAAGCATTACTTCAGTCCTAGAAAACATACCTCTCATGGCCATTGTTTACTCCGTGATGTCCTATGAATATCTCTGTGGATGGAGGAATAAATGGAATAAAATGCACAGCAGCATAACTATATTTATGAAACATCTTATACAATACCAGCCACGTATTATTAATGCACATGTCACACATTCATGCTGCACATGTCAATAGAATACAGTACAATCCAGACAGGAAAGATTGCTCATGTGTAATAGCATGACCTACTCGCCTCTGCACAATGTGTTTTGTAATGACTTTTCAGGAAAGTCGATGCTTCCCATTCAGCCTTATAGCTGCATTTCATTAGCCCCATATATTCTATCTATTAGGCCTCTTTTTCTTCATAATGAACAATACAAAAAAGGTTACATTCCTGAGACAAGCTGCTATCATCTTTTAAGGAGTTGGAAACATCCCTCAGGGACAATTTATCAGGTAATTATCTGGCTAAGAAAGGTAAGTATTGCCATTTGCTTTTCTTTGTTAGTGTGCTGGGACAAGGTTTAGTAAAAGATTTGATGCATTTGAAGCTTTGTTTCCTTTCTCATCCATTGAAGGACACAGGAAGTCATATATTGATGGGTTACACTGCTGCTTAATGGAAAACTGGACATTAGCAAACAAAAAATTGTAGACCAGCCCAGGATAACCCCTCCAACTTTCAGCATGTCTGAGGTTTTTTTGCTAGTGTCCTACGAGGATGGATGTCTTTTCTTCAGCTTTGCTGAAAAAAGTCTAACTTTTTCGCTAGCTTTTTTCTTCAGTCATGATTCCAGCTACATGCTGCTTGAGCTGGTTTCTACATTACAGCAATCTGGATCAGCAATGTAAACAGTCTGATTATGAAGTGCAATACGTAGACTCCACTAAACTGGACGTTGTGGGGCAAACCTGCAATGTGAACTTTAGGCTGTTTTCAACTTGTGGCTCTTTCTAGATCTCAGCTACTAGTAAAAGTTAGTCGCTGAACATTTTCCTGGTTCAGAGATGTGGATTTGCCTCAGTGTTTACTCTACCCCAAAGAGGCCACTGGAGCTACCTTGCTATTTGAACTACTGAACACCTTCAAAATACTAGCTTTCTGTGCGTTTCACTGTGGAAAGGGTTAACACTGAGGGACTGATTGCTGATGTATTCCACTAGGTGGAGCAACGTGGAACGCTGATCCTTCATCCATTCCTACTTCCCTTCTACAGTGACTTGGCCACCATCGGCCATATGACCCTACAACTGCTTCCAGGCAGTTGAGTTTGTGAGTACCTGAGTCACTGCCTTTTACCTTAAAGAAGAATTCCAGGAAAAAGTTTTTCTCATGCAGTGGGGTTGTGCCCACAATGCATGGGTTAACTGCTTGTTTTTTTCTAGGGGTGAAACCGCATGACGTGGGGGAGCACCATTTTCTGGAGGATCGAAGGATCGGTTGAGTGGCCTTTCTGTGCACCCCTGGAAAAAAACAAGGAATTACCCCATGCAGTGAGGGTACAGCCCCACTGTATGGGAAAAAAATTTCCTGGATTTCTGCTTTAAGCTGCATTAGCTGTCCACCCTGCAGTACAACATACCTGATTCTAGACTCCGCTCAAGCCAGAGCTTTTTTCCCTAGGAGAAAGTTAAATCACTCCGCTCAGACTCATATTCTTCAGTCCCAGGGGTTGCCCAACTGTTCACATCTGTACAAGAGTCCTAGGGCTGATGGTAGCCTTCTTTGAAGCAGTCCTAGTTGCCTAGTTTCACTCCAGGCCACAACAACACAACATTCTCACAATGTGGGGCAGGTCAGTCGTGCCGCAAGAGATTGATTCCTCCAGAACCGATGACCATGCTGTCATTGGTTGATCTATGTCATGGGTGCTCAACCTGTGGCCCTCAGGCTGTTGCGGAACTAAAAGTCCCATCATGCGTCTGCCTTTGGGAGTCATGCTTGTAACTGTTAGGGGCTTGCAAAGCCTCATGGGGCTTGTAGATCTGCAACAGCTGGAGGGCTACAGGATGGGCACCCATGATCTATGTGTTTCCTCCCCTCAAACGTCTTCCTCATCTGCTTGTCAGGATCATGATGGAGAGCATTCTGGTGATCCTCATAGCTCAAGAATGACCCAGACGAATATGATATTCTGACCTTGTAACACCCATGGTGGATGCTCAGGGTCTCTAGAAGATCATCTGGATCTTCTGTCTCATGAACCGATTTACCATCCTGCTTCACAAACACTGGCTTTAAGGGCATAGATGTTGAAGCCAAGATTCTAAAGGTACAGAGACATTTCTAAATAGGTTATCCCCATGAGTCTTTACGCTAGGAAATCTACTTCATGCAGGGTTTATCACCATACATGGAAGACATAATTTCTTGGTGTGAAAAGAGAGGCATTCACCACAAGAGAATCTCAGAGGGGCAAATCCTTGCCTATCTGCAGATTTGGCCCTATGCACTATCAAGGATCAGGATTCTGCTCATTTCTTAATCCAAAAAACACTGGCTTCACATTTCTTATCAAGACCTTTGTGTAGGGAGTCTCACATGTGGTTCCCCCTGTTCAATCCCCTGTGATTTGAATTTGGTTCTCTCAGTACTTCAAAAACCACCTCTTGAATGCTTTAGAGATTTTCGCCTATTCACTCTCACCCACAATGTAGAGTTTCTTGTTGCCATCATCCCTGCAAATGAGTATTTGAGCTGGCAGCTTTATCGTGGAAAGAATCCTTTCTGGTCTTGCAAAGGACAAGGTGGTGTTGAGTCTGAGAACTTATGAATCCCAAAACTTCCTTCCTATCTAAGGTAGCTTTGGCCTATCACCTCTACCAGAACATCATTCTTCCATTCCTTGGTCCAGCTCCAATACATCAGAAAGAGGTCATTGCCTGCATGTGTCAGGAATGGACTGGCCAGCAATGGTGGGACTCACCTGCCTTATGGGCTGCAGTACCAGGGCTGGCCAGCGGGTGCTCCCAGCAATCAGAGACTCAACCTTGCAGCCAGCCAAACACCTGAAACTGCTTATGCTGGTGTATTTAAGGGATGGCCAGACCTGCAGACTCTGCCTTGGTGTGTGTTTCTCCTGGGCCCTGTATCCTGTTCCTGTTCCTGTCTGATTCGTTGCTGACCCTGCTCTGATCCCTGGCTTGTCTGACCATTCTCCTGCTCTGATCCCTGGCTTTGTCTGACCATTCTCCTGCTCTGATCCCTGGCTTTGTCTGACCATTCTCCTGCTCTGATCCCTGGCTTTGTCTGACCATTCTCCTGCTCTGATCCCTGGCTTTGTCTGACCATTCTCCTGCTCTGATCCCTGGCTTTGTCTGACCATTCTCCTGCTTAACCCCATACGTTCTGACCTCCTGTTATTGACCCGGCCTGCCTGACGACGCTTGCATTGTATGTTTTGTTATCTGTGGGTGGTTTGGTTCGTTTGCACTGTGTTATGTTTTAGTATTGCACTGCGTTTATGTATTGTTAGTGTTAATAAATTATATTGTTTATATCATATCTGGAGTCTGCGTTTCCCTGCGTCAGTCACATACCTCTGGTCATACCCTGGGAGCCCTGACAGCATGTAGCTTGCACTATCTCACAGCTACTGCTTTCTTTAGAAAAACTGACTCTCTGTCATTCCTGATGGTCCTATAAAGGTGAACCAGATCTCATTCCACCAATTATTCAAGCTTATGGCCTAAAGGATCGGATGCGACCCTTTTCCATCAAGGCATATCCCACTAGATTTGTAAGTGCCTTTTGGGGTCATCAGCATCAGGATGTGACGTGTTCCACATTTTACCAGGTAGAGGTTCAGGCCTCATCCAGTGCCAGCTTTTAACCTATGGTCCTATTTGAGCTGCAGGCAGTGCCCTGTTTTGTTGTTTTTTGGGGGTCTGTTCTTTTGCCGTTGCCCACCCCTTGGACTACTTTTGGATGTCCTGACAGTATATGACTCGCTGTGTCCCTCAATGGATGAAAAAAAAATGGGTTTTTTGTATTCACTGTAAAATCTCCTTTGGGAAAGGAACACAGTTACCACCTCTCCATGTTTATGATAATGCTTTTGGTACTGTTTTACCACAAAACTGAAGGATGCTGGGAGTAGAAGGGGTTATCCTGGGTTGAGCTGCCTCCTTTTTTTTCCAGTGTCCAGTCATCCTTCAGGTGTCAGTATAACCTAACGGTATATAACTTTAAGTGCCCTTTAATGGACTCCAGGAAAATAATTTTACAGTGGGATAAAAATCCTTTTACCCTTTAAACAAGAGTGAATGACAGGGTGTGTGGGTTTGAGGCCTGAGTACCTAAAACAGTGCAGAGAACAATGCACCCACCCAGATTAGACCTTTCCCCAGGGGGTCTAATCCTAGGAACAGTAAAATAAAACCATATAGTTGTTTTAGTAGCCTTTCAATAGTCCATTATTAATGAGTGCTATGCTCATGCAGAGCAAAGCAATAGGTTTAGTTCAACGCCCTCTTCCCAACTGCACACATTCACTTTCCCTTTGCTCCACTGCTCCATTCAACCACTGGAAGTGAAGAAAGACAACCCCTTGTAAGCATCTAGTTGCTCCAGTTGGAGTACTCAGAGCTGATGATTCTCTCTACCCTCTGGTAACATTTCTAGGGCCAATCATCAAGCTTCACTGTCCCCTCATGTAGATAACCATATGTTCCTCTATAACCAGCAGCTCTGGGTGCTTTCTCCAGCTGAACAATGCTGGTGAAATGAAAGCAAAACTATTGCTTTTTCATTCATGGGCAAAGAACAAGTTTACGTTAATATGGAAAGAAGTTGAAGTAACCTCATGTGCATAAATTTTAAGTTTATTTCAATGTTCCATAGTTCAGTAGATTTCACCCAGAAACAACCCTAATGACTTAAATAGAAGCCTTACCTGTTCTACTACTGTATGAGCTGTGCTGTCAATCATCACAGTGTAAAGAAAAAGATGGCACACACTGTATTGTTGAGGCGATCAGGTGATGGACTGTGTACTAGATGCCCCCTTACTGCATGGAAAGACAAAACTGTTATTTGTTATATTTAGTAATCCTCATTTTAAAACAATATATCTTGCATTTGAATTAGCCAATAGTTCAACTTTTGTTATGGAATTTCACTGCCTCCCCAGAAAGCAAATACATGATATTATTACCAGCGAGCCTCGGCGCAGTTTATAATGTATGCACTTCTGCATCAGCATGAAGCTCCCTACCGCTCATGATCCTGCATGGCTAATTTGCCACAATATTTAAATTCAATTCAAAGCGCCTTTGTCTTGTAAGACAGTAATTTGATGTTTGACTTGTTTTTTTATCCCCCTGCTCCCATTGAGCTCCTTATCTTCCCTTTGACAGCGCCGAGGAATTTTACACTCTATGAAACCCAATCCCCTGAGACAGTGACGCTGCCAATGTTCTTCAGTGGCTTATATTCATCCAGGTTCACCTATCTTTACACAAATGAGCTTTTGTTTGTGACAAACTAACTGTGTGGCCTGAATTGGAAATTGGAGAAAATACAAAAGCTGGAGTCACAAAACACAGGAACTCTACAAAGTGTATAAACTTGACAATAAACACATGAAGAGGTAAATAGTGACTTTCATATGAAAGCTTTAAAATATTGTTTTCTTTACAAGTTAGAAGATGAAAATGAGAACTTGGTTGCATGCTCTGGGTGGCACTTTTTTGTTTTAGGACATTTTTAGACAGCTCTGTGCATGTGGCCCATATACCAGTCATACTGAACAAATATAACCAGTGTAATCAACCAATGCTGATTTACTCATAGGGGTTTTCCTTTTAGGGCTTAAAATTCCAAAAGCGCATAGAATAGGTATGGTTCCTCTCTAAGCTATGCAGGATGTCCTTCCCCGATGGACTGCAGTGAAGTGGAGCTCCCTCTTTCAGCTTTCCTCTTTCCTCTAATCTCCAGCCTGGAGGCAGAACCCCCCTTCTCTGGGGCCCCCTCCCAGACTACACAGCAGGACTCCTCAGCACTTCATCTTCCACCCAACTCCCCTGCTGGCCAGGTTCTGTCATATTTATGGGCTGATCTGCTACAATGCCAAGCCCCTGCCTGGGATTTGTCATACTCCCATAAATATGCAGATCAGCCCCCCCCCCACCTCTGCCTGCTGACTTCTAGAAGCTTCTCTGAGATTCTAGAGCAGAGGGAGATACCAGAGGACTTACCTGTAGTACCCTCCAGCTTAACTTGAAGTAACCCTCTGACTCACACCCATGCTTTATTACCCAATATTCGGAATTGTTGTATAGCACCCTCCTAGATAGGTGCTAGGACATGTACAGTAGATTATAGTTGATTTCCTCTGCTTAACAGGAAAACTGTTAGGACCATCTACTATGGCGTTGTGGTTAACAGAGAGCTGCAATTGTTAGTAGTGCATGCTCAGTGTGTTCAAGTGCTGCTAGTTCTGTCCCTGAATTCCTCTGTATCCAAGTAACCTAGGGAGGTTCTGTATGTGTAGATGGAACTCATGCAGAACACAGTATGAATATAAATGCCACTCCAGCTAATCGCAGTGAGTGCAGCCCTGAGGAATGCTGGGAGAAGGTATTTATTCTTTGGGCATACTGAGCCCTGGGTCTTTCCTGGAGAGGATTGTACCAGCCTCGGGGAAGGCACGCTGCCTCCTCAGGTACCTGCTGCCATGTGGCCTCAGGTGGGTGACCTGAGGGCCTGAAGTAAGAGAGAGAGTGACCCTGGTTCTTCAGTAAGCTGACTGAGGAGGGGTGTCTGCCTAAGATCTGTCTATACCATACTGACGGGCATCGCTTGGAAGATTGGAAGGAGCCTATTATTCTGTCCTTGGGCCTTGTGAGTACAGAGACTGAGGGATTCTGGGGACTCTGTGTGCTTTGCTATCCCTCCGGTGCTATATAGTCAGCGTGGGTCTGTAAAATGGACGCCGGCTGGTGTCCAAAAAAACACTGTCCGTGTACCCCTTCCTAACACTGGGTCTTTTCTCCAGGCTGCTACTTAAGGAAGTTCTGTCCTCAACTGTAATTAGTTCTATTCCTGGAGTATCCTACTAAATTCCCCATCCCTATCCAAGTTCTCAAAAAATAAAACAACATAAACAACAACCCCTAGACTGATTGGAGACAATGAGTAAAAGTGTGTGTGTACCTGGCTTTTGAAACTATCTTGCGCCTGGCTGTGGGGCAAAGTTAGGGAAGACCTGGACAATAACTACAGCGGGTCCTTCGGAGGTAAGTGCTACAGTTGGAAAATATAACAAGTGTCAACAGCATACAGTATGATCTCTGCATCATTTCTAAAAGTTGATTGTAGAAAAAAGAGGGTTGTTTGGTGTGCAAGCAGGATCCTGTGCTGTCTGGATGCTCGGTAAACATGAATGTTTATCTCATCCAAATAGTCATGTTTATTTCAATGGAGAGAAAAGGAGAAGAGAAGACTGTGCTGGCATACCTTACAGACATCATATATTCCAAGATATAAGAGAAGTATCAAAGGAAATGTTCAACCTGCCCACTGATTGTCCACCCATCCCTACAGAGGCTAGATGGAAATAATGTGTGAGACACATAGACATGAGGTTGCAACCTAGCTAGAATGGACAACCATCATTTCATGTCTCTGGGAAGCTTAAAGTGGACTTATAGTTTAAAAATGCCTGCACCCATACTGCTGTGAGATAAATTTTACACGGTCTATATACTGTACTTGGCATCATACTCTTCTGCCATGTACTCACATTCCGAAGACCCTGATAAGATACTAGCCTGCCTATGTACTGCCTCAGTTACTCCCCTTGTTACCTTAAAAGCATATTCCTTAAGATTAATGTCATACCTAGGTGAGGTGCAGTGTGGTGCGGCGACATTGAACACACTGTAGTCCAATTGCAGGAAATCTTTGTATTGAGCAAGAAGTCAATGTTACAAACAGCCCAGCGGGAGAGCGATGCTCAGAGGAATAACTCACTGTTCAAAATAGTCAAAAGATGTGGCTGAGGAGAGGTGTCAACAATGTCTGTTTCATAGGGTGAAGTGCGATATGGCCAGTCAAGTCCCAAGAGGGGAGACTTCCGTTCAGGAAAACGAGTCCCTAGCCTATCCCTCCTCGTCAGGAACCTTTCCCTACTGCTAGTCACTTTTCCTAACAAGCCGGATCTCTCTCCCTAAACTAGCCAATTGCAAAAATGCATGCCAAAACCCGGGGGCAGAGACTTACAGTATATAGACCTTGCTGACCCAAGATGGCTGCCAAGGGTCACATGGCCACAGCGTTGCCAACCTGAACACTGCTCCATTGATCCAGAAAACCATAGAGAAACTGTGTTTCCCCTGGGATGCCTCTCCAGGCTGTAGTACCACTTGGTGCAAGCGCCACCTACAGTGGAAAAAACAGACTGCACCTGCCTAAAAATGTGTTGAATACAGAAGAACAGTTATTTAGAAAGATGTTGAATGTATTTTTGTGCCTGTTTCCTACTGTAGTTGTTATTACCAATTTGGAAGCACTATTCAGTATTGGGATAGGAGTTGTCTATCTGTAAAATTTTCAAGAGGTTGCCTATTGTCACTTAAACATGCTGTAAAAATAAAATACTTACCTCTCCTCAGCACAGTCTTCATCTATGTCCACAAGGCCAGTCAAGGCTGGCCAGGCAGAGGCAGCCAGTCATTGACTCTGCCTCTCATATTCCCAGGCCCTTAACCGTGGTGTTAGAGCAGAAATAGTGAAGAATTAATGCTGCAGTTGGATTCAGAGAAAGACAACTGACATGTAAGACCAATGGCAGGTAAGTATTTGCGTGCTCTTTTAGATTCCAGTGAGAGTAGGCAGCATGAGGAGATGCCAGACCGAAAGTCAGTTTCAGATTTTAGGTCCAAGTAAAGGTTTGCTATATAATTATGTGCTGCAGTCAGAATCTTAGAGATGTGCACTGGTAATTCATGAGTATGGTCAAGCCTTTAAATCTCTATATCAGTGATGGTCAACTTAAAAATTATAGAGGGCCTCAAATGCAACTGCTGACACTTCCAGAGGACCACACAATAGCAGCGCATTTTCATGCGTTAAGGTGCATTGTGTCAAGTTAGGTAATCCATTCAAACTGAACAGCCTGCAATGCACATTAAAGCGGTAGTAAGCTGCCAAAAAAAAGTACAAAAAAAAACATTTCCCTTGCAAAAATAATGTCATAATATGCTAGTATGCATTGCATACTAGCACATTATGAAAGACTTACCGCTACCTTAGAATGAAGCCCTTTAGTGGCGTGCTGTCACCACTAACAGGGCTTCCAACTTCTCCCAGTCTTCCTTCTAGGTTCACTGGTTCTGGCCACTTCATTGGTTGAGCCGCATACATGGGAGACACATGTGCCAGTGACGTCATTGGCTGCAGGGACAATGAATATCGCCTAAACAGTGTATATTTAGGAGGTAGGTACACCTGTAGGTAGAAGTGTCCAGTGGTAGTTTACTTCCACTTTAATGCCTAAACATTTTCTGGTGCTTTTTTTGCAATGTATGGCATTGTAAACTGAAGATAATATGGAAGTCATCATTGGTGTCAGTGGCTGCAATAAAACCCCCAAGCATTGGTGCAGTGAAAGTACAAATAAACCCCCCTCCCCTCAACAGGGTGAGACCAGTGCTTGGTAGTAGTGTTGTTGAACCCCCTCCCCGCATTGGTGGTCAGTGGCAGTTTTGTTTAATAAGCACATGCCTGCTGCATTGGTGATCAGTGACAGTGTTTTTTACCCCTTTTCCCCCTCATGCATTAGTGGTGGGTACAGTGTTTTTAAACACCCACATCACCTGCACTGGTGGTCACTGCAGTGTTGTATAACCCCCCCCCCCCCCAAATTAGTGATCAGTGCCAGTTTTTTTAACCCCTCCATTCATGTTGGTGAACAGTGCAGCATTTAATTTTAACCCACTCCAATTAAATGGTGGTGAAATTTAACATAACCTGATCACAAGTTCCCGCACTGTTCTCTCTCCTCCTATCTGGCCAGGACATCACAAGTACTGCTAGGCAGGGGTCACGCCACTTGGCATTGTTGTCTGTTTCAGTGTTGGGTGCTAAAATGCAAAGCGTGTTTCAGTGCCCGGCTTCCAGCTGCCACTCTGCAAAATGATCAAGTGCCTAACGGGTGGCAGACAGAGCAGGCTGGACACTTGGAGGTGGCAGGCTGTGTGTTCGGCTCCCAGCCTCTATATGCTTTAAGCAATATATATATATTTGTTAATAATAAATAATATCCCCATGACATTGCAATATTCCACAAGTTGGCAAATAATGTATCTCTCCCACTATCATTTCATACAAACTGATATGTCACTTAGCAACTTAGTTATGCAAAAGGAGACTGAAGGGGTGAGGTGAGTAGAAGAGAGACAGATTTGGGAGTCATTAGCATAGAGATAATATTGGACGCCATGGAAAGTGACCAAAGGAGGAGGTATAGAAAATAGGGGTCCTAGGACAGAGCCTTGGGGGACCCCTACTGAAATAGGAAGAGAAGAGGAGGAGATAGAGTTGTAGGAGACACTGAAGGAGTGCTTAGATACGTAGGAGAACCAGGAAAGATCAGAGTCTTGCAGGCCAAGTGAGTGGAGTTTTTTGAGAAGCGAGCTGTTTGCTTTATCAAAGGCAGAAGAAAGGTATAATTGTATGAGTATTGTTTAGCCGTTGGTTTTAGATTCTTTGAGAACGTTCTGTGCCTAGCTTAAAACAAGTCAGAATAGAACTTATTCCTGCTGGCTACTTTATTAAAGGAAGAATATTATTTTTCATCTCGGTGTGGAGCATTCCTGTTACTGGTACACTAGAGATGAGCCGGGCCAGCACCTGAGATGACATTGTGAAGTCAGGAGCTTGATCTCATCTGGAGAAGCTTGTGAAATGTTTGACACTGGTTTTAGCAGTTGAAAGCATTTTGCAATCTGTTTGAAGAGTGAAAAAAAACCTTGTTGATCTTGTCCAAAAATCCACTGTTACCATCTGTTGTGGTGCACTGCAGTGCATATGTGTTGGAGCTGCATTGCCTCAAAATTAATGACATCAGAAGGAAAATGATAAATGTTTTTCAATATTTTTTACAAATAAATATCTGAAAAGTGTGGCTGTATTTGTATTCAGCCCCATTTACTCAGATACCCCTAACTAAAATCTAGTGGAACCAATTGCCTTCAGAAGTCATCTAATTAGTAAATAGAGTCCACCATCTCAGCATAAATACAGCTGTTCTATGAAGCCCTCAGAGGTTTGTTAGAGAACATTAGTGAACAAACAGCATGATGAAGGTCAAGAAACACACCAGACAGGTCAGGGATAAAGTTGTGGAGTAGTTTAAAGCAGGGTTAGGTTATAAAAAAATATCCCAAGCTTTGACCATCTCACAGAGCACTGTTGAATCCATCATCTGAAAATGGAAAGAGTATGGTACAACTGCAAGCCTACGAAGACATGGCCTCCACCTAATCTGACAGACCAGGCAAGGAGAGCATTAATCAGAGAAGCAGCCAAGAGGCCCATGGTAACTCTGGAGGAGCTGCAGAGATCCACAGCTCAGGTGGGAGAATCTGTCCACAGGACTACTATTAGTCGTGCACTCCACAAATATGGCCTTTATGGAAGAGTGGCAAGAAGAAGGCCATTGTTGAAAGAAGTCATAAGAAGTCTTGTTTGCAGTTTGTGAGAATCCATGTGGGGGACACAGCAAACATGTGGAAGTACCTTCATGCGTATGGTACTGCGCACCGCTGAGACCCTGCGCCATCTTCTCCCGCCCCTCCATAGCCCAGCGCTCTAGTGAGGGCTGGGGGAGTAGAGCCCAGAGCAATGACAGTCACCACTCTCTGCTCAGAATGGACCAGAGAACTGAGCGATCAGTGGTCTTTGATTGCTCAGTTCTTAGTGTACAGACGGAGGGGACAGAAGTAGCATTAGTTCGATGCTGCAGCCATCTAGGTTTATATGATTGCTTCCCCCCATGCACTTCTCTTACCACTTTAATCAGTCAGTTATCTATAAACACAGATAGTAGAGGGTAGCAGATGCTTACACGCGTTAGCATGCATTGTGGGAATGATCGTCTTACAGCAACACACTGCAGAGGAGTGAATGAGCCCTTATGAAGTGAGTGCATTTCATCACAGCAGGTGTTGGTCTGTACTTGTAGGTTCTGTAAAAGGATAACACATGCATGCACTGCATAGATGTTCTCTGGATTTTGTTTTTTCATTTTGCCTTATATGAGTATATCTCTATATATATCGCACTTCCCAACACAGCCCCGTTCTTCTTTGCATGGACACAGCAGAAGCCTCCATCCACCAGGGGGAGCTAATAAATATGTGAGTCTGTGAACATTATAGACCGGTCCCAGGATCGCTGTTTGATGACGTCACTTGCGGTGGACGGAAGAAATCTGGAATACAGACTAGTCCTTTCCATACTACATAAACAAGCGTTCCTCGGTGTGAGGCAGCTGACACAGGGATATGGCAGAGCTGGAGATCGGACAGCACTGTGATGTGGAGCACTGTGGACAGATAGGTGATGAGAAGTCATTGAAGGAAACAGGGAACTCCATATCTGAAAATACCACTTGTCTGGCTGCCATTGCTTTATTGTAGCACTGTGTATCAGAATCGGATTTGTTTCTAATAGCTGTTTTCATCATTGTTCATGCTTTGTTGGATGTCAGTGATGCGGATCTCCTGCAGCTTCTTGCTGCCACTTCCTGTCCACGTACACCCAACTACTGGCAGCATGGCGTGTCTTAGGCTGGGTTTCCTAATGGCTACAATAATGGACTATGCCTGGATAATGTGTGGAAATGGCCACTCCTAGTCTGTACCAGAAGCACATGTGGGTGACAACACAGGAGCATAAAAGGAAGCCAAGGACAGCCTGTTGTCACCCGATAAGAGAAAGTGCCAGAACAAGGATCACCGGGTGTAATTTTACTGTAAGCTGCTGACTTAAAAATGGTCTTGATGGAGAAGTTTGAAGTTATAATAAAACAAACATCTATACTCCGCTCTGATACTACATCTGCCCCCGCTGTCTTTAATCCCAAAAACTGAGTGATCACATGATCGCTCAGTTCTCAGTCCACTCACAGCTGAGAGTAGTGATCAGTCACTGGCTGTTCACTCTGCTCCTCTAACGCTCACTGGAGTGTTGGCTGAGGAAGAGGCAGGAGCAGCTAGCTCAGACTCTCTGCCGCCCGCTTCCTGTCCAGGCATCTGGGCAGATCCCAACATATTGTCAGGATCCTTCCATAGTCTGGAGTGGCTCTGTGATGTCAGCCAATAGCAGGCTTTAGCCCACTGTTGGTTGATTTAGGGTCGCAGGAGAGTGCAAGTAAATACACTCCTGTGATCCAGAAGAGAAGCATGACCAAATAAATCTTTGGCCATACTTCTTTTTTAAGCAATGCATGCATGTAGATAGGAAGTAGCTATAAAGACGCTGTAGAAGATCAGCAGCACTGATCCAACAGAAGATGAAAAAAGTCAAAAGTATATGATACGCAGAGCTTTAGCCAATTTAACCACTTTACAGCCGCGCTATAACAGAATGACGGCTACAGCACGGTTGTCCAGTTCTGGGAGGCGTCATATGACGTCCTCCCAGAATGCGCCCCCAGTGGCACGCACCCGGTGCTATCAGTGATTGATGTGTCCTATGGACGAAGCTGATCACACGACTAGGTAAAAGGCCAATCACAGCGGTCTTTTACCACATGATCACAAAGTAAATACAGTTGCCAGTTATCGGCATCACTTTCCTCACACTGTCACAGCTTGAGGAAAGTACTGCCGATAACCAGCAAATGTCACAGAGCAAATCGGCACTGATCATTAGGGCACTGATGATCAGTGTCACCCAGACGTGCTGCCCAGCAGTTGCGCCCATCAGTGCTGTCAGCCAGTGCCACCTGTCAGTGCTGCATATCAGTGCAGCATCATCAGTGCCTCCTCATCAATGCCCACCAGTGCTGCATCATCAGTGCAGCCTCAGTGTCCATCAGTGCTGCCTATCTATGCCACCTCATCAACACACATCAGTGAAGGAGAAAAATTACCTGTCTGCTAATTTTTATAATCGAAACAAAGAAACTTTTTTTTTTAATTTTTTGATCATTTGTTTTGTTGATAGTGCAAAAAATAAAAACCCCAATGGCGATTACATACCACCAAATTAAATCTCTATTTGTGTGAAAAAAAGATACAAAATTTCATATGGGTACAGTGTTGCATGACCGTGCAATTGTCATTCAATGTGCCACAGCATTGAAAGCTGAAAAGTGGCCTGGGCACGAAGGGGGTAAAAGTGCTCAGTAGGCAAGAGGTTAAAAGTCATGCAGTTAACGTATACATCCACTTTAATGGAGTGGATTGTTATCTTTGTTATTGTCACATCTCATTTTGTTTCTGTTCCTATCCCACAGATTTTCTTCCTTTTGTCTGTGATGGCTGCTCAAAAGTATTTTGGTGAGTGTTGGACTTTGGAGGGCAGACACCATGTTGTGAAATGTTGCTCTGTTGCTGTTCACCTGAGTTCATTATTCTGTAAATGTTAGACCCAATTCACACTTGCCACATGAAAAACACTAGCCCTTCCACTCTTCCAGTGCCATTAATTGTTAAAGGATAAGTTCACCATAAAGGAAAAAAAAAAATAATAAATGCACATTTTTTTCAGGTAAGAAAATGTGTATTTATTTCTTTAAGGAACCTGCAGAGCATTGCACCTGAGATCAGCAGACCTAATGTCTTCCTTCCCTCTGCCAGTCTTGCTGTGTAGGGGATAACATGAGGCTTATATTCAGGTCATGACACCAATTGCATTTAAAATATTTAAAATAAAAGTATTTTAGATTTGCATAATTGGTGTTCTATGTGTTATATTCCTGAAGTTCTTTTTTACAAAAGTATATTACATTAAGTATTACAACTTCCAGTAAGTAGATGTTTTATGCTGCTTTTTGTTTTTGTTGTTCTTACAAATGTACATGTTTGTCTTTACAGTCTCATACACAGAAGCAGAGACTCTCATGGCTGTGTTGAGGTAATAGTGTATTTACCAGCAGTGTATTTATAACCGTATTTGGATGGGTCTTCATTATAAACATACATGTATTTTCGATGTCGCACTACTTGTAGGGGTTAGGTAAAAAAAAATGGAAACACTACATGATTTTAAGGTGTGAAAGTGATGTAACAATCTTTTGCTTGCGCTGTGTGGTGGGACACCTAGCCAACAGGTGAGAAGCCTCATTTTCACCATACACTGCGTGCTTTGCTAGTAATATAGAGCTGTGTCAGAGATTACTGAGCTTCAAAAAGGCAAACTGTAGGTGCCAGCTTAGCTGGTGCCTCTGTGACTGAATTGCCAATTTATTTGACGTGAGGTACAGTATCAAAGGTTATGGCAGCAAATACAGTTTCTGGGAAAACATTGTCTGATGAGCATAAGCACGGTCAACATGGTCAACTGACTGAAAGATACAAAAGGACATTGTGCAGGATTGTGACACGGGGTAAGAAAACTACTGCTGCAAAAGTGACAGCAGAGCTCAGTCTCAGTCTTCACGAGATTGAGCTCTGCAGTCACTTTTGCAGCAGTAGTTTTCTGTAGCTACAGAGGCTGGGGTGAGACTTTGTTTTCATGTGCTACAAAATTACATAATTACAGTAGAAGGTATTTGCATCTTACTGCTTCCATTTAAAGAAAAAAAAACTGAAATAAGGCTGGTGCAGCCTTGCAATTAATAATTTGTGCTTCTTGAGACCACCTGTGCCATACTTGCCATATCTTGCACAGATGAGCCTACCAAGTCAGAAATGACTGTATGCAAGTTGTTCCAGCTTTAGAATTGTAGAGATTTTCTGGATCTAGATGCCCAGCTGTTCTCATGGAAATGGCTCATGCCTAAAGGAAGAATAAACCCTTGTATTGTAGATTTTCAGTGGAAGTGACAGCATGCCAAAAATATTGATGGCAGTACTGTGCCTTGTGGTATTTAAAGTAGAAGCTCAGTCAAAAATGACATTTCAACTTGCTCCCATCGTTATTCTAAGTCCTCTACTAAATACCCTGCAGAGGAAAGATGCTTATACTCATCTATTCTCAGGGTGCTCTGTTTGGGTTATATGATTGGCTCCCAGCACTGGCTTCATTGTAGTGGAGGAACAACGAACAATGGATGCCCCATTATAACAAAAAAATAATTAAAAAGGGGGGGGGGGGCGTGAAACTGTATATAAACAGTGACACCACTAGGGGAAATAATTATAGTTCACTAACTACACCAAATAGGTGCGGGTCACAGTACCAGAGAAATATACTAAAAAAAAAGTTTATGACGACAGAACCCCATAAAAACAGAAGGTACTACTGATTGTACCCAGGTATTTTAACTAACAAAAGTAACTTTATTGAAATTACATGTACAAACATGATGCAAGTGCATATACAAAAATCAAAAAAATTTTATTCCTAATGGCTCTAATATGTTCATCGATCCAGATACGTA
Organism: Staurois parvus; assembly: GCF_062004578.1. Classification (NCBI taxonomy): domain Eukaryota; kingdom Metazoa; phylum Chordata; class Amphibia; order Anura; family Ranidae; genus Staurois; species Staurois parvus. The sequence goes on from NW_028319098.1 coordinate 2,200,168, forward strand.
AGAGTCTTTTAGTTTTACCCACATAAAGTTTTTCTTACATGGGCATTCCATCATATACAGTACCCTCTCTGTCAAGCAATTATTAAAGGTCTTAATATCATATGTTCTCATATGATTTGCTCCAGTGAACGTCCTAGTCTTTTCAACAAATGGACAGAACAGTGTCCACAAGGGAACATTCCAGTAGTACGCGGTGGCTAATTAGAGGAGAAACTTCTAGTAAATTCAGAATGTTCCAGAATATCTTTTAAATTACTTGCTGTTTTGGCCACCATAGATGGTTTAGGGCCTAATGCCATTGTTGAGCGAGTATAGATTTTACCGTTTCCCATTGGGAACCAAACTTGGTGATAAATCTAGTAAGGCCATACTTGGTATTTTCATCCTTACTGGCAACCTTAGTTGGCTGTTGAAGTAGAGTCTCACGTTCCCTCTATGCTGCTTAGTTTTTTAGCTACCTTCGAAATGTCCCATGTGGATATCCCCGTTTTTGAAATCTTAGATACATCTGATTAGACTCACTGCTAAATTCCTTAAACTGGGTACAGTTCCTCCTAATACAGAGTAACTGGCCCACAGGGATTCCACTTTTTAGAGGTTCCGGGTGATAACTACTGGCGTAGAGGAGAGTATTGGCTGCTGTTTCCTTCCTAAAAGTTCTGTTATGGAGAATACCTCCCACAATAGAAATAAAGAGGTCCAGGAATGGAATCTCCTTATGATGGAAGCTATATGTCAATTTAATATTGCAGTCATTGATGTTCAGTTCTGCCATAAACATCTGTAATTGTTCAACAGACCCTGTTCACAATTCAGGACATCATCGATGTACCTAAGCCATGTCATTGCATGGGCCAGGTACAGATGAGAGTGGTACACTATATCAGACTCCTATTTTCCCAAATGTAAGCAGGCATATGCTGGGTCACATGGAGCACCCATCGAGGTGCCCCTTACCTGTTGGTAATAAATTCCCAGAAACTGGAAATAGTTTTTAGAAAGTACAAAGTCTAACAGTTCTAGGATGAATTCATTTTGGGCACCAAAGTCCAGATAGTGAGTTTCAAGAAAATGAGCCACAGCCCGTAGGCCCCACATATGGGGAATGGAGGTATAAATAGATTCCACATCTATCCCAACAAGAAGAGCCCCCTGATGGATCTCTAGATCCTGTATTTTACAAAGGACATCTCTAGTATCCTACACATACGAGGGTACCTGAACCACCATTCCCTTAATAAGACTGTCCAAGTATTTACCCACCTTTTCTAAGGGGCCATTTACCACTGAAATAATTTGGTCTTCCCGGTGGTTTAGTTGGGTTTTTATGAATTTTAGGGATGCTATAGAAGGCCGGTGTATTATGTTTCTACCTTAAAATATTCAGACTTTTTTAGAACGTAGACCTGCTTCTTTGCCCAATTCCAATTTTTAATTTAGTTGGAAGATTAGATCTGGAAATGGATTCTGTGATAATTTCAGATAGGTTGAGTGGTCCCCTAGTTGTCTTTGCACTTCAGCAACGTAATCGGAATCATTCAGTAGTACAACGTTGCCACCTTTGTAACTATTCTTTATCGCAACATTATGGGCACTCTTTAGCTCATTAAGGGCTATCCGTTCATCTCTTGAAAGATTGTCATTAGACCTAAGAGACCAACCAACCAAATCGAGATCTTTTTGTACCAGCACCAGGGAAAGGCTAACCCATTTATTTTGTTGTAAGGATGGCATCTTAGTGGACTTAATATTCAGATCAACTGCTCTTATAAGTGGCGAGTGTAAATCCTCAGTCCCCTCCTTAAATTCAACATTCTCATCTAAAAGACTAACCAGATCACTTAATACCTGCCTTTCACTATCACGAGGAAAGGGGTCTTGTTGTCTCTCCAGTTCCGGCGACTCCTTAAATGTTTTTAGGAAGACCTTCCGCAAAATTAAATTGAGGTCTTTGAATACCTTAAACTCATCCATATCGGAGGTAGGAGAGAAAGAATGACCCCTTGGCAAAAGCTTAATATGTCTTTCCTGCAGAGCAAAGTTTGAAAGGTTGACAACTTTAAGATCATCCACATGGGATGAAGGTTCTTCCTGCGTTTAACTGGTTATTTTCTCTGACTCTGAGTTTACCCTGTGGGTTTTGTTTTTCCTGCCTCTCATGTCCCCTTAGCCCTTTTCTACCAGTATACCTTTGCTCATTTTGCGTTGGTGTCTGGTCCCCTGGTCATAGTTAGCTTCTACAAAAGAGACTGATTGTTTTTAGATGAATTCTCATCACTTTCTGATGATGAGGCGTTGCTACGATTAGGAGTAAGTCGTCTCCTATGTGAGTGGCTCCTCCCTCTCTTGGTAGTTAGATCAAAAATGAGTCCCTTATTCCAATCTTCAAGGTCCCTTTTTAAATTTGAGTTGCTTGGTGGTCTTAAGGTTTGTCTGAACCAGCCTTTGTCTTTTTAGTCTTATTAATTAACCATTTTTTATTGTGTTTCTGCGTTCTCTGCCATCAACACACAGGCTAGACCTATACTTTCTTTAGTTTTTAAACATTACTAAAATGTAAAGAAAATTATTAGTGTTGACACGCCAAGTTTTTAAATGAAAGTTTTGATTTTTTTTTTTTCTTTTATGTATTTTGGTGAAAGGTTTGTGTGAGTACTGATCATGTAAAATCTGAGGGGAGCACACAGTGCCCATGTACCTATAAAGGCTGCAGTGACAAGGAGTTAGTCCAAGTTCTGTGCCCGTTCTGTGAGAAACACTTCTGTTTCAGGTATGTTTTATATATACAGTATACACACACGCACATATACCGTGACCGTATGGTTTTCTTGTAACACAGTATATCTTTTATAGACATCGCCATCAGTCTGATCATGAGTGTGATAAGCTTGAAGCACCCAAGCACCGAATGTCTGCAACACAACAGTTGGTAAAAGAGATTGTCGGTCAGTAGATCTGTTCTATTTTATTTTTTTTTTAATCACGTTGGTAGATAATTGTCAAAGAGAACTAGTTTGGCCTTCAGTCTTGAATATTTAATTTGTTTGTCCTCTGTTAACCTCTCTGGTGGTCTGGTTATTATTATACAGGATTCATATAGCGCCAATAGTTTTCTCAGCGCTTTACACTATGACAGGAGACAATACAGTTAAATACAAGAGGGTTAGGAGGGCCCTGCTCCTTGGAGCTTACAATCTAAGAGTTATGTCGATTTTTTTTTTTAATGTCAAAGCGGCACATTGTTTTGCATGGAAATGTGGTGTTTTATATTGTAGGCTTGTAATTCACTTAAATCTATCCAAACAAGAGTCTAGTAAACATCCCGGGTATGATACAGTTTGAAACACAATCATAAATTATAATAAATAATTATAAAAAAAGATTTAATAATTTGAATTCAATAATGTAATCAAACCAAAAACACTGAAATATGAAATAGAACACCAAGTTTGCAGATCACTGAGCTCAGTCGCGGAATTGTCGCTGTCGTTACTTTCAGTGTCTGATGACGAATTTTCCCATGAATCACTATCGCTCATTTCTGCAAGTGATTCTAATTCACTATCCCTGTTTTCTAGCTGGTCTAAAACCGCTTTTGACCTAAAGGGACGCTTTTTGGATGCCATGGACGTTCTCAAGTTTTCAGGCAGAAAGAATGGTAAAAGTGCAGGCATGGCACTGACAAAGCACTAGGGACAAAACTGAGGTGAAATAGTTTGCCACAGTATGTAATCCTAACAGATTACAATGTATTGTGTGTATGTCTTGTTTTTACTTTTTTGAATCTCTCGCCGGTTCCGCCCCCCTCGCTCGCAGGGAAGGGAACCCGGTAGACGGATGCCGGAATCGGCCGGAGGACACATCAGGAAGACATCGGGGGATCACAGGACAAGGTAAGTTACACTACAGTGTAATCCCGAGTGTGGCTCGGGGATATCGCTTTTGGTACTGAAAATGAACCCCGAGCCACACTCAGGATTACCGCTAGGGAGGTTAAGTTGAATTTACTCTTAACAATGACTCTAGGCCTTGGAAGGCAAGTGTTTACCTGAAGTGAGAGTTTCTGGTCTACCAGCTGTCTGCAGTGCACTACATACTTTAGAGCAGTGGTTCTTAACCTGGGTTCGATCGAACCCCAGCGGTTCGGTGAGTCAGTCTCGGGGGTTCGGCGGAGGTGACCCACACCCGACTCATATGATTTGTGATGACATGCCCCGCTTGTCCATCATTGGCTGCAGGTGGTCACGCAACATCGCTTAGCCCAGTGGTCGGCAAGCCGCAGCTCTTGTGTGCCGGGCGCCCGCTCCCCTCCCTCCTCTCGGGCGGCAGGGACTCAAATGCAATGATTAGCCAGTCTCGCTGCCACTCACATCCTGATAGCCAGTGATTGGCTGTCAGGATGTGTGTAGGCGGGGCAGCGTGACGAACGTGAGAGGAGCTAGGCTCCTCTCACAGTCCGCCCTGAAGACCGGAACGGCGCGGGAATACAGCGAGAGGAACGCGAGGAGCAAAGGTAAGTGAATTGACACAGGGGGGACTTGGGGACTTAATATGGGGGATGAATTAATATGGGGGATGAATTAATATGGGGGATGTATTACTATGGGGGATGTATTACTATGGGGGATGTATTACTATGGGGGATGAATTACTATATGGGGGATGAATTACTATGGGGGATGAATTACTATATGGGGGATGAATTACTATAGGGGGGATGAATTACTATATGGGGGATGAATTACTATATGGGGGGATGAATTACTATGGGGGATGAATTACTATGGGGGATGAATTACTATGGGGGATGAATTGCTATATGGGGGATGAATTGCTATATGGGGGATGAATTACTATATGGGGGATGAATTACTATGGGGGATGAATTTTCATACCGTTTGTTACAACATATCTTTGCGAGCAATCCTTTTCGAGGATGCTGGACATAAAGACGAAGAAAAGGAACAGACTTTGTTGCGAAAATGAAATGAGAGTGGCACTTGCCAAGGTAATGCCGCGCATTTCTGAACTGGCCTCTGAAAGACAACAGCAGAAGTCACACTGATTTGCGGTAAATATTCATTATTTTGTTTTTGTGTGAAAATCATGTTTTAATGGTTTTGTTCTTTGTTCTTAATGGTTTTGTTCATTTTGTGCACCTATGTATAAATATATACCTATGTTTTGAATTTTAAAAATCATATTTTATTTTTCCAATTAAGAAGGGTTCGGTGAATGCGCATATGAAACTGGTGGGGTTCAGTACCTCCAAAAAGGTTAAGAACCACTGCTTTAGAGGCACTTGAGGCAGACTGGAGGTTTCTTGTATCGGAGGCTGTTCTGTGTTACCTACAGGAAGAAAAGCCGCATAAACCTGTCAGGAAATTCTCCATAGTGTTCACTGTATTATTATTTATCTGATCTTATTTACAGATTCTAAAAAATCTGCCCCTCCCAGCAAAGGGAGAAAGGGAGCAAAAAACAGCGAGACTGCAGCAAAAGTTGCACTGATGAAACTGAAGCTCCATGCCCTGGGAGATAAATCTTTACTGCAGGCAAGTGTTTGATCAGAATAGTGTGCAGATGGTCACTATGAAAAGTGCCTAATCAGTACAGGTGGAGAAAATGACAAAGATGGTATCAACCTAGCAACTTTGCAACTAAAAAAAAAAAGAAAAGTGCAGTCACTTTGCTGTTATCCTTAAATTCCAGGCAGTTATGACAGGTTAAACGTAATCATTAATGAGGACAGTGATTGCTTTACAGCCCACCTTTCTCAAGGCAACAGACACCATGTTGCCTACTATATATTTTTCTGCATCATGCCTTTTGTGTGGAGCACCAAGACATTTATTTTGGATAGAGTGCCATGTGTGTGTATATATGTGTATGTTTTTAACATGTCACCATTTTTCTCAGTAAATATATTTCTAAAGGTGCTATTGACATGAAATTTTCACTATATGTCGGTAACAGCCCATGCATTCCATACATACAAAGAAACCAAAACAAATAAGTTCAGCAATTAACCACTTGCCCTGCTGAGGATTTACTCCCCTTCCTGACAAGGCCATTTATTGCATTATGGCGCTGTGTTACTTTAACTGACAATCGCAGTCATGCAACGCTGCACCCACACGAAATTTACTTCCTTTTTTTTCCCACGAATAGAGCTGTTTTGTTTTTGTTTTTTTTGTTTGTTTCTTTTTTGGTGGTACTTGTTTGCCTGTGCATTTTTTATTTTATGCACTATAAAAAAAAGACCGACAATTTTTAGACAAAATGTTTTGCTTTTTCCTACTAAACATCCAGTAAAAAATTTTAAAAATCAAATTTTGTCATAAATTCAGGCCAAAATGTATTCTGCTACATGTCTTTGCTAAAAACAAAATCCCAATACGTGTAAATTAATTGGTTTACGTGAAAGTTAAAGCGTTTACAACTGGCGGTATATATACTGGGATTTTTTTTAATGGCGGCAATCAGCGACTTATAGTGGGACTGCGGCAGGCATTCTGACACTGGGGGGAACCAGTGACACCAATACAGTGATCAGTACTAATAAAAACCACTGACACTGTACTAAGGACACTGGGCAGGAAGGGGTTAACATGTAGAGTGATCAAAGTGTTAACTGTGTGCTATTTTACACTGCGTGGCTGTGTTTGTGCTTCACTGTAAGCACACTGCTTTGCATGGCTTTGCGTTGGAGATGCTCTGCAATCACCAGGCACCGGTGAGAATTCAGTGGCCGGGACCCGATGATTGACACCCACAAATGGCGGCGCGGGTAGGGTCACGTGCGCCCCCTCCCCGGAAATGCAAAATCACGTGTACATATATGTGATTTTGCACACCCGTGCCGCTCTGTAGCAGTACTTCTGATCTAGGGAGACAAGAAGTGGTTATGTGTAATAAAATGGAATGAAACAGGGAAAAAGTATTAAACATACTAACTGAAATTTATTTAATGCTTCATACAAAATTCTTTGTTGGTAATGACAGCTTCAAGACGTCTCCTGTATGGAGTAACTAGTCGCGTGCATTTATCAATTGTAATTTTGCCCCATTCTTCCACACAAACAACCTCCACACACAGATTCTTCAAATCTTGAAGGTTCTGTGGGCCTCTTCTTCTATGAACTCTGATCTTTAGTTCTTTCCAGAGATTTTCTATTGGATTCAAGTCAGATGGTTGGCTGGGCCATTCTAGCGGCTTTATATACGTTCTTTGAAACCAATTGTGAGTTTCCTTGGCTTTGTGTTTGGGATCATTGTCTTGCTGAAATTTCCATCCTCGTTTCATCTTCATCATCTGATGGATGACAGCAGATTTGTATCAAGAATGTCTAGGTAAATTTTTCCATTCATTCTTCCTTCAATGACATGAAATTAGCCAGTACTGTATGCTGAAAAACAGCCCAGACCATGATGTTCCCACCTCCAAACTTCACTGTTGGTATGGTGTTTTTGGGGTGCTGTGCAAACATGGTATGTATTATGGCATCCAAAGAGTTAAATTTTGGTCTCATCTGACCATTTATTATTATTATTCTTATTATACAGGATTTATATAGCGCCAACAGTTTGCTCAGCACTTTACAATATAATGGGAGACAATACAGCAACAATACAGTTCAATATAAGAGGGATAGGAGGGCCCTGCTCCTTGGAGCTTCCAATCTAGGAGGGAGGGGCTAGTGGTACAAAAGGTAGTAACTGTGGGGGATGGACTGGTAGCTAACAATGGAATTTTCTACTCTTCCTGCCGGCAGGATAGGCTTCCTTGAAGAGAGAGGTTTTCAGAGATCGCCTAAAAGTGAGCAGAGTAGGCGATAGTCTGATAAATTGGGGTAGAGAATTCCAGAGGATGGGGGAAGCTCTAGAGAAGTCCTGGAGACGAGCATGGGAGGAGGAGACAAGGGAGCTAGAGAGACTAGGAGGTCGTGCGAGGAGCGGAGAGTACGGTTTGGGTGATATTTAGAGACAAGATCGGTGATGTAATTTGGGGTAGAGTTATAAATGGCTTTATATGTTATTGTTAGTGTTTTAAATTTTATCCGTTGGGCAACAGGAAGCCAGTGGAGGGATTGGCAGAGAGGGGTGGCAGATACAGAATGGTTAGTAAGGTGGATGAGTCTGGCAGCAGCATTCAAGATAGACTGAAGAGGGGATAGCCTGCGATGAGGTAGGCCAATGAGGAGGGAGTTACAATAGTGAAGGCGAGAGATAACAAGGGAGTGAATAAGTTTCTTAGTGGTTTCCGAGGTTAAGAACGCGAGTATCTTGGAGATGTTGCGGAGGTGAAGTCTACAAGATTTAGACAGCGATTGGATTTGGGGCTGAAAGGACAGATGGGAGTCTAGGATTACACCTAGCACCCTGGCATGAGGGGAGGGACTGATGGCTGTGTTATTGATCGTGATGGAGAAGTCAGAGGAGGGGGCATGGGCTGGGGAGAATACTAAGAGCTCAGTTTTGTAAAGATTGAGTTTGAGGAAGTGGAGTGACATCCATGCCGATATGTCACTTAGTAGGTTAGTAATGCGAGAGGAGACTGAAGGGGTGAGGTGAGGAGTAGAAAGATAGATTTGTGTGTCATCAGCATAGAGATGTACTTAAAGCCATGGGAGTTTATCAAGTGACCAAGGGAGGAGGTGTAGATGGAGAAGAGTAGGGGTCCAAGGACAGAACCTTGAGGGACCCCTACAGAAAGAGGAAGTGAAGAGGAGGAGGCAGCATTATGGGTAATGCTGAAGGAGCGCTGCGATAGGTAGGAGGAGAACCAGAAGAGAGCAGTCTCGGGGGCCAAGGGAGAGGAGTTTTTTTGAGTAAGAGGGAATGGTCAACCGTATCAAAAGCCGCAGAGAGGTCAAGTAGTAAGAGTACAGAGTAGTGGCCATTGGTTTTAGCAGCTAGTAGATCATTAGTGAGTTTTAGTAGGGCAGTTTCAGTGGAGTGGAGTGAGCGAAAGCCAGACTGTAAAGGGTCAAGAAGGTTGTTGTCGGTGAGGTGGGAGCTCAGGCGATTGTAGACTAAGCGTTCTAGGAGTTTAGACCAGACTATATTCTCCTAGTATTTCACAGGCGTATCTACATGTTGTGCAGTAAACTTTAAACGAGCTTCAACATGCTTTTTCTTCAGCGATGTAGTCTTTCGTGATGAGCGTGCATACAGGTCATGCCGCTTGAGTGCATTACTTATTGTTTTCTTTGAAACAATTGTACCTGCTAACTCATGGTCTTTCTGGAGTTCTCCACAATTGGCCCTTGGCTCTTGGACAACTCTTCTAATAATTCTTTTCACTCCTCTGTCAGTAATCTTGCAAAGAGCACTTGATTGTGGCCAGTTTATGGTGAAATTATGTTCTTGCCACCTCCGGATTATGACCCCAACAGTGCTCACAGGAACATTCAGAAGTTTAGAAATCCTTCTGTAACCAATGCCATCAGTTTGTTTTGCAACAATAAGGTTGAAAAGATCTAGAGAGAGCTCTTTGCTTTTACCCATCATGAGATGTTTCTTGTGTGACACCTTGGTAACGAGACACCTTTTTATAGGCCACCAATTAAGACTGAAACAGCTGATATTAATTTGCACTGACAAGGGGCAGGATTGCTTTCTAATTACTGATAGATTTCAGCTGGTGTCTTGGCTTTCCATGCCTTTTTGCACCTTCCTTTCTTCATGTGTTCAATTTATTATTTCCCTGTGTCATTCCATTTTATTACACATAAATTAATTTCTGAACTTATTTGTTTTGGTATCTTTGTATGGATTGCATTGCTTGCTACCGACGTGTTGTGAAAATGTCATGTCAATAACACCTTTAGAAATATATTTATTTAGAAAAATCTTCATGTGTTTAATACTTATTTTACCCGCTGTATATATCTATTTGTTTTTTTTTTAACATTGCTTTGACACACACGGGGGAGATTTACTAAAACTGGAGCACTCAGAATCTGGTGCAGCATGGTAGCCAATCTGCTTCTAACTTCAGCTTGGTTAATTAAGCTTTGACAAACCTGGAAGCTGATTGGTTTCTATGCAGAGCTGCACCAGATTTTGCACTTTCCAGTTTTAGTAAATATCCTCCACAGCCTAAGTAGCGAAATACAAATTGGATGGTGTGCTATAACTCTTAATGACCAATTAGAAATCCTCTTTCAGAAACTTCTATCCAACATCTTTCTACACTTAACTGATCCTAGTCCTGTTGTCTGATATGGCTTCTGTATTTTTCAGTCTGAAAGGGTCTACTTCCAGGTCTTGCTGCCTAAAGGTGGAAAGGAGAGAAGCAAACCCATCTTCTTCTGCAGGAGGTGGAGTATTGGTAAGGCAGTGGACTATGCAGCTTCATTAGCAAGCCTGAGGAACGACAATGACAAGGCAACAGCAAAGGTATGTTCTAAATAACTTTTCCAGCCACAGCTGAGGAAACCAATCTGTTATACTGGTAAATTGTATGAACTGTTATAGAATGCTGAACATTATTTTAAATACGAACTACCTATGACTTCACGTATGTAATAAAATCTGTTTTAAAAATTCAGCAAAATTCTTTAGGAATTTGTATTGATCATATGCAGATGCTAACCCTCCCGCTGCCACTGACGTAAGTGTGTGTACACTGCACTAGACAACTGTCAGCTTTCTGATGAAAGCAACTCAGCAGCTGTACAGCCTCCCAATCACTTTCTGTGACCTCTGTAACTGTGCCCATGCTCCCCCTCCCTCCCCTAAAATGTTGGGTGCTGCCGAGTGGTGGGGAGGGAGACCAGCAAACACCCGTTCGCTGGTCTCCCCTAGCTGTAAAGAACCCAGAGGTGATGTATACAGTGTCATTTCCAGTATATGTTATCACTTTCCTTGGTTTCTGCAGCCAGGGAATCAAACAAATTGACCATGATCTGCACTCCATTAGTTTCAATGGAAGGCAGATGAGACAATCTGGACTCCATTATTTTCAATGGAAGGCCAGTGAGACAACAGGGGACCGCTGAAGGAGAACCTGTCACAAAGGAACCCCTAAAGAGAACCTGTCACAAAGAAATTATAACATGGGAAATGTTTTGTCCCCTAAGTGATATAAATTTTTAGTGAAAAAAAAAAAAAAGTGTCAAAAAATCGTTACACCTAAGCACCCCCAACCCCACCCCCTTGAAAAAATGGTAAGCCAGCACTGCCCCCACGTATACGCACACATGAATGTAAACACAACCATCAGGGGCACCTATGTATGAAAACATTGCTTGTGCTGCACATGTTGCATACCGCCGTGCATGTCATAGTGAGAGCATAATTCTAGGGCCATTATTGATGGCTAATTCTAAACTGATGACCTGTAGGGGTTTTTTAAGCATTGCCTATGGAAGATATAGGGTGCCAAAGTTTGTCGTTGTATTGTGGGCGCATGCAGTTTTAAAGCTTAACATGTTGGATATTTTATATATTTGGCACAACCTAATCTTTTATAGTCATGGCCAAAAATATTGGCACCTCTACGTTTCTATTAGATAATGCACCACTTCGCCCAGAAAATTGTTTTAATTACAAATGTTTAGGCATTCTCATGTTTTTCTTTTGTTTGTATCGATATGATATAAAAAAGTGGAGAAACAAAATGCCAGATCTCAGTCCTATAGATCACCTATGGAGAGATCCCAAAACAGCAGTTGGGAAATGGAACCCTTCCAATCTGGGAGACCTGGAGCAGTTGGTGAAAGAAGAGTGGTCCAAAATTCCAATAGAGAGGTGTAAGAAACTCAATGATGGCTACAGGAAGTGATTGACTTCAGTTATTTTTTCCAAGGGGTGTGCTACCAAATATTAAATTGAGAGTGCCAATAATTTTTTCCATTCCATTTTTGGGGTTTTGCGTGGAATGTGTCAGATTTGGCTTTTTGTTATCCACTTTTTTTGTGTCATATCAATACAAACAAAAGAAACATGAGAATGCCTAAACATTTGTAATTGCAACAGTTTTCTGAGCAAAGTAGGGCATTATCTGACAGAAATGCAGGGGTGCCAATATTTTTGGCTATGCGTGTATATTACTATAAAATTGGGTAATTTATCTGCCGTAAAATCAACTTTAGTTTTTATTAGTTTATAAAACTGCCGGGTTGGAGGAAAGCATGTACGGGTACTTGCAGGTATGGCTTTGTGCTTTGTTGTTCTAAAGTATGTACAAGTTTACTTTAAATGTATATTTTTATTGCAACTAGTGTAAGTATATGATTTAGTTTTCTTCAGCCTTTTAAATTCCCCTGTGCAACAGCACTCTGGGGAGAGAGAGACACAATATGAGGTGCCAATCAAGCTCTGCTGCATGTACCCATGACCAATATGTGCTGCTGTTACAGTGGAGGTCAGGATCTGGCTATGCTGTCTGGCAGTGGTGTCTAGTTTACAAAACTGATTGCACCATATTAACAATCTTTTCAATAAAACCGTTACTATATATGTATTTCAGTTGATTCTGAACCTGAAGTACTCCCTGGGTTCAAGAACCTCTATGCCTACTATATCCTTGCACATTTTCGAGCACAGGATTGAAGTTGGATAACAGAGGATTTTGTAACTAGTGAATATAGCTCTGGGGCTCTCTGAAATGCCTTTTGAATCTGGCTGCTAGACATTGGTAAAATGAGTGGTTTTTCCCTCCTTTGATACATACACACTGGGGCTGATTTACTAAATCTGGAGAGTTCAAAATCTGGTGCAGTTCAACATAGTAACCAATCAGCTTCCAGTTTTTTTTTGTCAAAGCTTAATTGAACAAGCTGAATTTAGAAGCTGATTGGCTGCCATGCACTACTGCTCCAGAATTTGCTGTCTCTGGTTTTAGTAAATTTCCTCCACTGTTCCCTGGATATAATTAGCCTTTCATTAGTTTTATTTGTTGCTTGAAACTGTAAAGAGCATTGATGTGTATTGAACCAAAACACTTAAACAGGTTTGAAACAACTGGGAGTTTAGTAAAATGTGATTCTGAACATTGCTTCAGTTTGCACACATATATTTTCCTTATTAAATAAAAACCCACGTCAGTAAAGTTCCATTATAATATGGTTAGTATTCTCTGATCATAGTGTTGAATTAAATATATTGCAGTGATATTGTGCAGTCTAAACCAGTGTGTCTCAACCTTTTTTTCAGTCAAGGCACCCTTTAAAATTATGGACAGTCCTGAGGCACCCTTTAAAATTATGGACATTCTTGAGGCTCCCCATTCTAAAATGTGAAAAACTATTCTGATAGTTTCATATAACGCAGCAACATCCACATATGTAGGGTACCCAACAATAGAGGTGATTTTATTCTTCCAAAGTAAATACACTTTTGCATACTGGTACCGACCAGTATTCCAATGTTTCTCTTCTCCCTCAGTTTTTCTCCATCACTGAGCTAATGGGACCCTAGCATTGATGGAGAGGGGCGGGGAAGGGTCAAACTCAGGAGTATATTTACCACAAGGCAAACAAGGCATTTGCCTAGGGCAGCATTTCTCAGGGGGGCAGCACTGCCCCTCGGAAGAAGGGGCACATGAGGCATGGGGACCTGGTGCGTTCCGAGAGAGGCTGCGGGTTTCATGATGGTGTATGCACAGCTTAACTCGTTCCCGGGGATGTCTGGAGCTGTTAAAGTGAGTGCCTCTCTCGCCATTGTGGCTGGTGTATGGGGGGGCAGTGGTAGTGGAAGGCTCTCTCGGATGGGAGGCAGGGGTATTTTTGGTCAATCTCAGGCTTTCTCTGAGGGGGGTGCCAATTTTTTTGTTGCCTAGGGCAGCACAAAACCTAAATACACCACTGGTCAAACTAGGATGCTGTGCTGGCAGCTGACATCTTCCTTATCAACTAATGATGTCATTGGTTGTCAGGATACCGGCGGCTAGAAGGTCATAATGGTGCCCAATGAAAACCTGTGGCTTTGTGTAACTAAAAGATAGGCTTGTTCTACCCACTGGCTTGTATACAAGTTTTGGGCCATTTATTTTTGCCAAGGTACCCCTGCAGAAACCTCAAGGCACCCTGGCTGAGAGAGGCTGGTCTAAACATCTCTATCACCTTCACATAAATTGATGCCTAGTTCACACCTATGTGTTTTTCAGTGTGTGTGTTCAGTTTTGCAGAAATGCACTACTGTCCATTTGCCATGGTTTCCTGTGGTTGCGTGCACACCTGCATTTTCTACCAAGCGTTTTTGGAAAGGGTTTTTTTCTTGCAGCAGGTTGTATTTTTTGTTCCAGACAATGGAAATGCAGCTGAAATGCATCAAAATGCAGTGCTTACGTTTTTTATGTGTTTCTGCTCTGTTTTTGCTGGTTTCTTCCGCAGGACAACAGACACCTCCCAAAGACACAAAATGGATCAAAAATGCATATGAAAAAAAATGCAAAACACATCATTCGCAACCTGCACAGGTGTGAACCAGGCCTAACACAGGTTTTCATCCTCCACAGAGTATACCATACCCCCAAATTCCTACATTTGATTGGTTTGTAAGCTAACCACCACTGTCATGAATAAGTTAAGTTTAGACAGCTCAGGATAGTGATCTGTGTTTGGCTGGAGCTGGTCACATGGTAAAGGGTGCTGTGATTGGCCCCATGTATCATGTGACAGCTGTGGGCCAATCACAGCTCACTAGGAAGAGGAGCAGAGCTGTTATGAATGAGATTAATTCATAACAGCTTTGCTTACAATGTGATCACATGATCACTGGGATCTTCATTCCGCTGTGTCCTCTGGACACAGCAGTCACGAGGGTGGAACACAGGGTCCCCTGTGTTAGTGCAGCCAGAGCGACATACAGGTTGCCTGTAGCTGCCGCCCTGCCGCAGTGCATTGCAGGAAGCGGTTAAGGGAATTTCATGCACCTTCTTGGGATACTGGGAAGGGGTGAATAAAACGCTTAATGACCTTTTTGTTATTAATGTAGTAGTAGAACCACTCACCTGTTTTCTAGGTTACTTTGTTACTTCACTTATGGATGACTGTCTATCCCTGGCTGTCACTAGATCACTTTTTGTTGCTCACATGAAGCTTGCACTATGCTTGGATATCAGCTACCCCTCTGTCAATAGAGCATTGGATACCCGAAGTGAGTGGATGCATTTCATTTGAAAAACGCACATACATCTTGTGGAATGCAATGCATAAATTGGACTCCATCTGATCTTGCTGGATGGAGCCGATGTATCCCCTTCTAACCTAATATTGGAGTTTCTGACTCTTTCTCTTATTGCTATGATACTTTTCCTATTGTATATTATTGTACGATGTTCTGTTATCACAAAGGTAAGACCTCTATTATGGAAGAAAAAAACAAACATTGCATTCTAAGTCCAATCTTTTGTATTTTGTAGAAGCTAAGAGTGTGTCACCCAGAGACAGGACAGGCTCTGCCTTTGGACAGTAGAGTGGAAACGTGGCTTTCAAGTCCAGAAAATGCTTTGTACGACGGCGGAAATATTATCATAGAGTACCTGGATAATGACTGCAGTGTTGTTGAAGATGCCAGTTCCTACATAAACCAGTAATAGCGAACACTGGATCAACTCTCACATTTTGTACTTATTTATATATACAATAAATATTTTGTTGAAATATATGCAATTAGACTGTACTATAACTGCTTCTTTACAAAGAGATTACAAGATATTATTTGGGTGTAACAGAAAAAAAAAAAAAGTTTCAAGAATATGGAAAAAATACACTGAAAAACTAAAGTGGTTCTAAAGGCAGAGGTTTCTTACCTTAATGCATTCTATGCATTAAGTTAAGAAAACCTTCTGGGTGCAGCTTCCCCCCCTTTTCCCCATATACTTACCTGAGCCTGATCTCAATCCAGCGATGTGCATGAGAGCAGGTCTTTCTCTCCTCCCAGGAGCCGTCGGCTCCTGTTGCTGTCAATCACAGTGAGTGAGCCAATGAGGAGAGAGCTGGGGGTGGGGCGGAGCCAAGCCACACTGTATATGAATGGACAAAGGAATATGCTCGGGAGTAAGCCTGCTCAAGTGCCCCCATAGCAAAGGCTTGCTATTGGGGCACTCGGCAGGGAAGAGGAGCTAAGACCGCTGGCAGGGGGACCTAAAAAGAAGAGGATCAGGGTTGCACAGAGCAGGTAAGTATAACATTTTTGATTTTTTTTTTTTTTTTTATTACAACCTTTAGAACCACTTTAATGTACTAATATAAAAAAGTAGAGCTCTGTTCCAATCGCAATGTGGAATAGGGGTTTAAGAGGTGATTTAATGAGGTGTTTAATAAAGTAAAAAAAAAGAGAAAATCTTATTAAAAAATAGACAATGGTTTGATAGACAGTTCTTTAACAATCTAAGAGTTTACGTTAACTTTAGATTAATTGCAAGCTTTTAAAACAGCACTTTAAGTTTTATACAATTGCCCGACAAAGTAATCGAACCTGTTTTTTTTTTTTTTTTTTTTTTTTTTTTTTTTTTTTTTTAAAGCTGGCCCTTTTGATAACTAAAGTTAGCCTAAAAAATATTGGTTAAGCTCCCAAATCTGCTGGAAATGCACGCAACTAACCTCCAAAACCAACAGGGTGAAAGTGCTGCCATTCTGCATTTTGACACTAGGCGGCAATGGTGAACTGCATTCTAATGCGTCTTAACCATGCACACCCTTTAGCATCAGCATGGTAAGACATTATTTAACCTACAGTATTTATTTATTATTTATTTCAGGTACTTGTATAGCGCCGTCAATTTTACGCAGCGCTTTACATATACAGTGGGGATCGAAAGTTTGGGCACCCCAGCTAAAAATGTGTATTAAAGTGCATAAAGAAGCCAAGGAAAGATGGAAAAATCTCCAAAAGGCATCAAATTACAGATTAGACATTCTTATAATATGTCAACAAAAGTTAGATTTTATTTCCATCATTTACACTTTCAAAATAACAGAAAACAAAAAAAATGGCGTCTGCAAAAGTTTGGGCACCCTGCAGAATTTATAGCATGCACTGCCCCCTTTGCAAAGCTGAGACCTGCCAGTGTCATGGATTGTTCTCAGTCATCGTCTGGGAAGACCAGGTTATGTCAATCTCAAAGCTTTTAAATGCCCAGACTCATCTGACCTTGCCCCAACAATCAGCACCATGGGTTCTTCTGACAGTTGTCTAGAAAACTGAAACTGAAAATAGTTGACGCTCACAAAGCTGGAGAAGGCTATAAGAAGATAGCAAAGCGTTTTCAGATGTCAATATCCTCTGTTCGGAATGTAATTAAGAAATGGCAGTCATCAGGAACACTGGAAGTTAAAGCAAGATCTGGAAGACTAAGAAAAATATCAGACAGAACAGCTCGCAGGATTGTGAGAAAAACTATTCAAAAACCACGTTTGACTGCACGATCCCTCCAGAAAGATCTGGCAGACACTGGAGTTGGGGTATACTATTCCACTATAAAGAGATACTTGTACAAATATGGTCTTCATGGAAGAGTCATCAGAAGAAAACCTCTTCTACGTCCTCACCACAAAAATCATCGTTTGAACATTGCAAATGAACATATAGACAAGCCTGATGCATTTTGGAAACAAGTTCTGTGGAACGATGAGGTTAAAATTGAACTTTTTGGCCGGAATGAGCAAAGGTACGTTTGGAGAAGAAGGGGCACAGAATTTAATGAAAAGAACCTCTGTCCAACTGTTAAGCATGGGGTTGGATCAATCATGGTTTGGGGTTGTGTTGCAGCCAGTGGCACAGGGAACATCTCACGAGTAGAAGGAAAAATCAAGGAGCTTACAATCTAATGTCCCTATGTTGCATACATATAATTACTAGGGCCAATTTTCCTACCAGCATGTCTTTCGAGTGTGGAAGGAAACTGGAGTACCCAGAGAAAACCCATGCAACTACAGAGAGAACATCCAAACTCCATGCAGATTGTGTCCTAGCTGGCCAGGATTTGAACTGAATACCCCAGTGCTGATATCAGAAGTACTGATTTAATTCATTTTGAGTACATGCACCTGAGCATTCTTGGCATTTTCTATGCCTATCCTAAATTTCCTGGCACTTTCCTGGGCCCAGGGCGTGGCAGTTGCTGTATACAGCCTGAGCCTGAACTTCCAGGTTCAGCAAATATGTTGCATGCACAAGCCCGGGTAAACGCCAATACAAAGAAGCGGCAGCATTTACAAGAATACGGCTGCGTACACATATTCACCTGCAGGGTTTTGTATGGACATGGCAGCACATTCATTTGGATGGGCCGCTAAGTCTCCAGAACAAGCAAGGAAAAGATTCCTGCACCTTTTTTGAAATAATGGCCCACATGAAAACCACAAATGCAGTGTGGTTCCTAGTGCAAGAAGCCGTTCTGCAATTTCCAGTGCGTGGGGGAGCCATTAGGATTAATGGCATCCCCATGCATCTGAGTGGCAGCAAGTTTTTCGGTGTGGGTGGTTGCAGCTGCAGGAACAAGTGTGGTCCCACAGTGGCAATCACCTGCACAGGTGTGAACTTAGTCTTAGGGCTTGTTCAGACATGTAGCAGGGGCAGTAAAAACTGACTAATTCTCACAATTCTCTAAAATACTAGATTCTTTTACCTTTTTTCTGTGTCCCATCTGGAAGAGTTTCCAGCACTTCCTGTTCTGTCTGACACTTGTCCAAACGACAGGCGGTAAAGAACAATTTACCAAATGGGGCACATACAGCAGGTCATGGCTAAACCAGCTAGAATTATTTACAGCTACAAAAAACACTGAGGTCCTAAACATGTTTCCATAGTTTATCCAAAACTGAAAGGAAACCTTTTGCCTGGCGTTGGGTTAATAGCAAACGGCATAAAAGCAAATGTGTATAGTAAACCAATCAAAATCATTTTCCAGTATTCTGCCAACAGTACTCATGAAAGCTAAACCATTGCTGATTGCTAATTATCACCAAGCTTTTAAACAAAGGTAACTAGCTGAATCGTGACTTGTAGAGACTTGACTAATATAAATATGATAGTTCTCTCAGTCACTTATATGTATTCCTGATTGAGATGAACAAATTCTTTAGGGCTGTCAAGTCCAGGCCAAGATCTGTTATGAAAAGAATGTATGCCTATAGCCATGTAATATCAATTCTGGGCTAAACGCTAATCTGTCTTGTGAATGTGTGACGATGTTCTAAGCTAAGGACATCCACTCAGGAAACTAAGGCAGAACTGTACCAGGATTTATTTGCAGTCATTCTCCGGCATCCATAAAGCCATCCACAGGTATTGAATCTGTCCAATCTGCAGAGGGAATGTGTGCCATAACAAATGAGAAGCATTGTGAATCCATAGAAATCCATGTTGAATCATTGATAGAAACCTTCAGTTATTGATTTTAAGTGGCTAACAATTCAGATTAGGGACAGCAAACATAACACTTAGCATATTAAACAGTCATGGCCAAAAATATTGTCACGACTGCATTTCTGTCAGATAATGTACCACTTTGCCCAGAAAATTGTTGCAATTACAAATGTTTCACCATTCTCATGTTTATTTCTTTTGTTTATATTGGTATGACCAAAAAAAGAAAATGGAGAAACAAAAAGCCAAATCTGACACATTCCACGCAAAACCCCAAAAATGGACTTGACAAATTGGCACCCTCAATTTGTTATTTGGCTGCACACCCCTTGGCAAATATAACTGAAATCAATTGCTTCCTGCAACCATCAATGAGTTTCTTACACCTCAATACTTGAATTTTGGAGTACTCTTCTTTCGCTAACTACTCCAGTTCTCTCAGATTGGAAGAGTTCCCTTTCCCAACTGCTGTTTTGAGATCTCTCCACGAGTGCTCTATGGGATTGAGATCTGGACTCATTGCTGGCCAGTTTAGTGCTCTCCAGTGCTTTGTCTTAAACCATTTCTGGGTATTTTTTGACGTGCTTTGGGTCATTGTCCGGCTGTAAGATCCATAACCTACGACGGAGACCCAACTTTCTGACACTAGCCCCTGCATTGCACCCCAGAATTATTTGGTGGTCTTCAGATTTCATAGTGCCATGCACACGGTCAAGACATCCAGTGCCTGAAGCAGCAAAGCAACCCTAAAATTTCAGTGAACCTCCACCATGTTTTTCTGAAAACAGTAGAATGATGGGCTTTACGAAAAAGCAGTAATTTTGTTTCTTCTGTCCCTAGCACATTCTCCCAAAATGATTTTGGCTTCCTCAGGTAAGTTTTGACAATCTCCAATGTGGCTTTATGTTTGTGTCAGCAGTGGGGTCCTCCTGGGTCTCCTACCATATTGTCCCTTTTCATTCAGTTTGCAATGTATAGTGCAAGCTGACACAGTTGTACCCTGTACCTGAAGGTCAGCTTGAATTTGTCTAAAAGTTGATCGAAGTTCTTTATCCACCATTCGAACAATCCTTTGTTACAATCTTTGATCAATGTTTCTCTTTCATCCACGTCCAGGGAGATTAGCTATAGTGCCATGGGCTGTGTGCACAGTGGACACAAGAACATTAAGATCTCTGGTGATGGACATGCAACCTTGAGATTGTCCATGCTTTTCCACAATTTGTGTTCTCAAATCCTCAGACAATTCTTTGCTGCTCTTTCTCTTCTTCATGCTCCATGTGGCACACAGAGACACAGCAGAAAGACTGAGTTGATCTTTCACCATTTTAACTGGTTGCTGGTGTGATTTCTATATCGTCAGCCCGTTAGTTGATACAGGAGAATTTAAATACAAATTACAGGAGCATCATCAACTTGGAAAGCAATTATTTCTTACAACTTTGAGAAGGTGCAAATCATTTTGTCCAGTCCATTTTTGGGGTTTTGTGTAGAATGTGTTAGATTTGGCTTTTTATTTCTCCACTTTTTTGTATCATATCAATGCAAACAAAAGAAATAAACATGAGAATGCCTAAACATTTGTAATTGCAACAATTTTTTTGGGGAGAGAGAGAGAGAGAGAGAGAGAGAGAGAGAAAGGAGGTCCTTATTCTCCTATATTGATCTTTATATAGAGGAATCACCAGCAGATTGAAGGAGGTCCTGATTCCCCTATATATCATCTCATTTAGAATACTGTGTTAAATTCTGTAGACCTCACAAAACAAAATTGAAAAGACCGAATAAGTCTAAAGACAGATAACAGATTGGTTCTTCTCTCCTGCTGTCACATTTAAAATTGGTACGGCTGTGTGGAGCTCTGCCTATACGTCTGCATCATCCATTTAAAGGCATCTGCGAATTAATGAACTACAAGTCCTGTCTGCCACTGAAGTAGACAGATTTGTAGTTCTCAATGGAATACTAGTGCAGTAATCCGCACACAAGGTAGATTTGTATAATTGTGGTTATTGGGAAAATATTTAAATTATGTTTTTTGTTCTTAGAGTTCAGCTTTATGCATGTGATTAAGGTTCAGGAAAGTAGTATTTTTAATATGAATCAAGAACACAGACATGACTGACAGGAGGAGGGTTCACAGAAAGTACTATTTTACTGAAAGAATAGTTGATGCTTGGAAGACTTCCAACAAGAGTCATTCAACAGTAAGTGGACTGAAATACGCTTTGAGCAAACATACATATCGTGAAATAAAATGTATCTTTCCATTTATTTGTCTAATGTAATAGAATCTGATAAATTAGTGGTTTTCCAGTCTGCCTATCACCTCTGTATCTTTCCCTCCCAATGGGTTTTGGAAGCAAAATCACTTTTTAGCTCCCCCTAAATCCGTATGTTCGTTATTAAATGAAATACTAATTTAAAGTCAAAGCTCATCTTTTTTTCTGTAAACGTTCCTAGCAGATTTAGCTTCCTTTGCATATTAGAAAAGAATAACCCATGTGAAACACTCACTATTAAATATTGTACTCTAGTATTTATCTTGCCTATTCAGATTTCGTAGAAATTACAGGCCCCATGTCTCTACACACAAGACACTTCACAGGACACTGCAGAGAATGTTCTAGCAACAAAGTTGGTAAAGATGATCTGGGTGGGAGCAGCAGTGACTCACAATAACCCTCTTTAGATTTTTCTATATCCCTCTCATCCATGCTTTTACAGGCCTGCTCCTCTCAGAGATCACAGCACATTCCTTCAGGCTGTAGACAGAAAAGTTATTTCTAGCAAGACGTTTCAAGTGTAAGGAAGGGGATGTGTCCCCAACACGTCATTACCTGCTCAACCTGTTTCTCTGCTGCCTTTTTTCAAATAGAAGAGCCCCCCCCACCTACAAGATCTTTCATTACTCCTGGAGTGTCCTTTCACAACTCTTGCTGCAAAATGACAGCCTTCAAGGGAATATGGACCAGAGAATTCTGGACTTCAATGGCTGGAGAATTCTTAGCGGTCTTCTTATTTTTGGTAATTAGTTTGGGATCCACAGCAAATATGAATGTAACAGGAAACAGTGAAACCCACATTGCCTTCTGCTTTGGACTGAGTATTGCCATATTAATTCACTGCTTTGGACATATATGTGAAGCTTTCCTGAACCCTGCGGTAGCAATGGCCATGATATGTACCAAGAAAATTTCAGTGGCAAAAGGACTCTTCTATGTTCTCGTTCAGTGCCTGGGGGCAATAGCTGGAGCTGGAGCAGTGGCCCTCATTACCCCACAAGAGAAATGGCCAGTCGGTGTCACCAAGGTGAGTGTAAAGAATGATAGAGGAAAGAGCTTGAAAGTCTTCCCTAGTTTTGTAGCAGATCTTTAGTTTTAGTAAGAAATTGTGGGTCTGTATAGGAAAATATAGTCATCCTACTAATTTTCTCAAAGGATACTGAAAAGAAAATAAAGCTGGGAATGGTCTAATGCTGTTTTATAGTGATGCTTTCCCACTCCCGTAATTACCAATTTTGTTTTTAAGCCAGCCTTTTTCAACCAGAGTTTTTCTAGAGTTTTCTAGGGGTTCCTTGAGCATTAATCAGTTTTTACCACTGACACCAGTGATGTTTCTCACTATCCACCAATTAAAAAACAATATTCCCACCAGTCACCACGCAAATATGTCCAGAGCCGTTGGTATAGTAATTACTGGTAGGGGTTCCCTGAAAACTAAACGTTATATCAAGGGTTCCCTATGTTAAAAAGGATGAGACAGCTGTTTTCATACTGCAGTTTCAGTACACAGATAAGATGTCCTAGGTGGGGAACACCTAGTACTGTGCCCTATGGAAAATACAGCCAGCCCTACATGTAAGCACAGATATACTGCAAAGCTATAATGTCACAGAACAGTACACTTACAATATGCAGACACACTAAAATAATATGGGAATAAATCCTACACATTTATTTTTTTTCCCCAGGTTTCTTCAAAGAATCACATATTCAATTATTGATATGGTTCCTGTAATTAAATCTTTTTTTCTCCTTGGAAATCAGGAATCATAATCTGTTTTGAGATCCCGAAGGAGTTAGGAAAGGCTGTTCTCTAGCAAAGGTGTGCCCTACAGCAAGGAACGCCATAACAGCCTCGGAAATGGATTATTTGATTATTTATTTTGA
Source organism: Staurois parvus (assembly GCF_062004578.1). Taxonomy (NCBI): domain Eukaryota; kingdom Metazoa; phylum Chordata; class Amphibia; order Anura; family Ranidae; genus Staurois; species Staurois parvus. The sequence goes on from NW_028319098.1 coordinate 2,223,663, forward strand.
TTTCTACTGATATTGAGATTTAATTCTGTGATTGTACTTTATTATTAAAATGCAGTGTAGAATTGTTACATTTCAGCAGGTATGTCATCTTAAATACTCTTTTGTTACGTATGCCTGTTTAAAGTGTTATTAAACCCACAACAGTGAAATTAGTCTGTATATGCAGTAAAAGCATGCTTGTTATACTCCTCGTGTAACCTAAGGGGTTAATCCTCCGCATTGTTTAAAAAGGCTGTTTGATCCTGTCTTCTCTGATCCTCACCTTCGTCCACAGTCCCCAATATATCTGCTGATAGTACAGAGCCCTAGGAGGCACTGTGCACATACTCAGTTTGGTGCAATCTCTCACTTTCCCAATCAGCACTATCCAGAGAGAGGGTCAGGGGTCATGCAGCCTCATAGGACAGTCAGAGGAGAATGAAAGCTCCTCCTACAAGATTAACCAGTGCTCAGCCAAACACTGATAGAAGTCACAAGCCTGCTATATACTGCTGATGATAAAAGTTATTTAGCAGTTTATATTTACTAAAGTATCTGCATTTCCATGTTCTGTGTACTGTGAGAGACCAGATATAGTGAATGCAGGATCCTGGGTTTAGTAACACTTTAAAGAACAACCCGAACAACCCCCATCACTGATACTCATCTTCCTATGCTCCCCCACTTTTCCATATGTCTGTTGTAGTCAGGAGCTCTAACCTTCTCCATGTTGGATGGTTTTGGAGCTTGCACAGGGTTAATGACTTTTGCCACTTACAGTATTTGGGCCTGGTAATTGGCCACTCAGGATTGAACACTGCAGTCTGAAAGGAGGTATCATGCTCTTCCATCCTCTAAAGCATTGTTAATTTCACGCATTTTAGGGGAGTATCAGCAGGTTAGGGTGCGTGCGTTTGTCTTTTATAGAGAATCTGTCACTCAGTAGGTAAAGTGACAGAGTCTCTTTAAAGCCTAAATACAACTAGGACATTTTTGATAGGATAGGGAAGGGTTACAACCTCCATCTAACTTCCAGGGTAGGGAAGGGTTACAACCTTCATCTAGCCTCCAAGTAGGGAAGGATACAGCCTTCATCTAACCTCCAGGTGGGGAAGGGTTATGACCTCCATCTAGCCTTCAGGGTAGGGAAAGGTTATGATCTCTATCTAACCTCCAGGTAGGGAAGGGATACAATCTCCATCTAACCTCCAGGTAGGGAAGGGATACAATCTCCATCTAACCTCCAGGGTAGGGAAGGGTTATGACCTCTATCTAACCTCCAGGTAGGGAAGGGATACAATCTCCATCTAACCTCCAGGGTAGGGAAGGGTTACAACCTCCTATAACCTCCAGGTAATGAAGGGATAACACCTCCATCTAAGCTCCAGGGCAGGGGCAGGGTCATACTCTCTATCATAATTTTGCTTACCTTTTGGTTGTAACCCCACAGAAAAGATTTCTTCTCATTTTCTGACTTTGTGATACTAGGTTGTTCCATATGAAAAAAGAGGTTCCACATAAAAAGCTGTTTTCTTGCTGTCTCAGATATTATTGGAGTTATTTGTCATCACTTCATCTGTGAAAGTTCTCATTGTCCAGGTCATGGTATAACTAGTAGTATTATCTCACATTTTACTGGGTGGTCTGAGGAAGTTCTGTTTTGTAATGGGTGAGCGGTTTCTGATCTGTACAAAATTGCCTCTACTATATAGGTTATTGGTCAATATGGCAACTGCTGCCAGCTGCCTAAACGCCGCTATTTCTGGAAGAAATTATGTATTCACAAATAGTTCATTCAAATGCTAAAGCTTTCTTTCTGCTGCAGGAGAATGTGACTATCTCACACGGACAAGCTCTCCTGGTGGAAACGATCATCACTTTTCAGCTGGTCTTCACAATTTTTGCTTCATGCGACAAGAAAAGGACTGATATTAAAGTCCCCATTCCTCTAATCATTGGCTTTTCAGTTACCATTGGACATCTTTTTGCAGTAAGTGGAATTGTTCTAAAACCTTTGATAGAAACTAGGCTAATTTTTATATAGTCTGCTGAGGGCCATGGACATCTCTGTCCTAGAAGGACATGTGATCTAGATGAAGTTAACTTGGTGTAGAGCTATTCAGTGAGTTCACACCAACCAGAAAGTGCGTTTTCAAGACATGATGGCCCATTTTTATTTACATTTCAATCTGTTTGTTAATTTTTTTTCAAACAATACAAAGCAAATGCTCCATAAATGTTCTGGTTACAAAAACAACAAGCAACATGTAGGTGAACAAAAGTGAAAATCTCCTATATGTAAAGAAAGAGTACATTTGTCAGTGGCAATTCTTATTCCTATAAAGTGCACCTTATGAGCAGGTCGGACATCACAATACTTAAAGCACCCATCATACAGTATGTGCAAGGTATGAAGCAGAGCATCCACTTTTATTTAAAATGAAATAAAATTTGAAACACTTGCAGGGGGGTTCCACCATCATTTCAAAACATGAAACTAAATTATAAACCTCATGGGTCTCTCTTGCAGTGCTACTATTTACATTGTGGCAGGGCCGAGCAGTATCACAGACATTGATTTATGTGTTTATTGCAAGTACTTATATAACACCATCAATTTACATGTATATATTGTACATTCACATCAGCCCCTAACCCTCAAGGGGCGTACAATCTAAGGTCCCTAATTCACATTCATACATACTAGGGTCAATTTAGGCAGGAACCAATTAATCTACTAGCATGTCTTTGGAGTGTGCGAGGAAACCCATGCAGACACAGGGAGAACAGATATCAGAAGGAAATACAGATCCCCACGTTCTAGAGGTTGTTTAAGTGAGCCATGTAGCTTAGCTATGTGTTTTTGGAGTGTGAAAGCACCATTACAGTGAATGTAAAGTCAAACCTTTTCTTGTTTTCCTTTATTAAGAAGTGGTTAAGACCCAATTATGTTTTTGCTGTTTGTGTCCAACCATGGAAATTCCCTTTACTTAAAATCTTAGAGATATAACAGGAAATCTTTCCATTGCAAAAGAAAATCCCAGTGTAGACAACTGTCACTGCAACATGTTCCGCTATTGGAAGATTTCCCTCACCTCCTGTTCCTGTGACAACTTACATAGGAACTAAAGTCAAGATTACTCTCCTGTACTCCAACAGTCCATCATCTGTGAGGTTCCTCACTAGTACCAGCATCTTCTCTCTGGCTTCTCCCTGGTGCAGGTCTTTGACTGTCTTAATTGGCCAGCACAGGATGAAGCGACTCTTGAGCATGGCATTGGGATGGAAATGTAAGCTGAGCTGCGCATGAGCAGCTCAGTATACATTCTGTAGAATACTGTGAATAGGCAGATAAGTTCATTTTATTGCAGAAGAGAAAAATGGAGCCTAACGGACCTACGTTTGATCTATCCATTTACATTGTTGTACCTGCAATCCATCCCATTCAGTTCCAAAAGAAAAAAAAAAAGTGAAATGGACACAAACCTTTTCCATTTTTTTTGTTTGTTTTCAAACCTAAACAGACTCTGCATTCCTTGCATGCTTTGCAGACTCTACTCTGCTGTTTACTTTCCATTTCTAAGGACTACATATCCCATGGTACCTTTCTCCCTGCAAGCAGTGATTCCTGTACTGGCTCCGCCTCCTGAAGCTCCTACACTCAGCACCTCTGTGGTTCAGAAGGCAGGCTCTGTGAAATGTGTGACACAGCAGCACCTACTTACATCGCATAGTGTCTGTGTCACAGAATTCAAGGAAGTAAATGTGGATGAATCATATTAATAATAGACTAGAAATAATTGAAATAAAACATGGAAGGGATTATATGATCGTATGATTTTACATTTTGGCTATAGATACATTTAAAAGAGAAGTGTGTAAATAATAAAAAAAAGCAAACATCTGTACTCGCCTCCCTGATGTAGCATTGGTCTGATGCTGCAGCTGTCCCTTGCCAGCTCTCAGCCTGAGAACTGAACAATCACATGATTGCTGATCACTCAGTTCTCAGTCACCTCTTAGCAGAGAGTAGTGACTATCACTTAGGCTAGGTTCACATCTGTGCAGGTGGGTCTGCTGCGGATCCGCATGAAGATCCGTGCAGCTGCACCACCCGCACAGAGGAATGCAGACCCGCGTTAGTTCTAATGGCAGGCCGCCCACACTGGAAAAAGCAGCCGTGCTGGGAACCGAGGTTCCTGTGCGGGCTGCGTTTTCAGAAGAAGTGCAGGGACTTCTTCTTTGCGTGTCACGGAGCATGGGAGTCCATTCAAATGAATGGGCTCTCGTGTCCGTGCAAAACGCGGCCTGCACGGACGCATATATGTGAAGCAGGGCTTACTGCTCTCTGCTTTGTCCCTCCAGCACTCAATGGAGTGCTAGGCTGGGGAGGGTGCTCTGAGAGGCTGAGCCAGCTGCCAGTCAGGCATCTGGGTGGATCCCAACGGTATTTCAGGATCCTTACAGGGACTCGAGTGGCTCGGCTGATTCTAGGTCACAGGAGTGCAATAGAAAGTACATTCCTGTGATCCAGAAGTGAAGTATGGCCAAAAATCTTTGGCCATACTTCTCTTTTAAAGAACATTAGTAGAAATGTCTTATTTATCTGTTGTGTCTACTTGTACAGTTCACTGATAGTAAGTTAGAGGATTGAATTTTTAGTTTGCCTCCCACAACCAAGTTTACAAAATGTGAAATATTTGTTGATGTGTAAATACTTGTCACATGATTTTTAGTGTTTTCAAGTTACAGTATTGATATATTTCCCCAATACAAATAACCTGTTGTACTAGTGGGGAGTACAGGAATGTGTCTTACTCCACCCTGATTGCATCATTTAGGTGTATGTTTAATAAACCGTGAAAAGGAGAAGATTTTTCACTGCTTATCTTAGTGATAAGCCCCTTATAAGGTGTTCAATTAATGGTGATAAACCAGGTAGGAACTAAAAAACAAGGAATATTTTGTGTTCTCTGAAGACAATAAATGCTCAGTGATAAGTACAGAGAAAGTAATAGGAATGTACCTGCTTGACCTGTTGTTGAATGTGTCTAGTTTGTCCAGAGCTTGAAGAAGGTAAAACAAGCTCATGACTGCAATAGCAGCTATGAGCTTCTATTAGTTTTGTTCACCTGTCTATAGATTGCTTTTACAGTGAAGGAAATAAGTATTTGATCCCCTGCTGCTTTTGAATGTTTTCCCACCCTCAAAGAAATGATCGGTCTAAAAATCGGATGGTAGGTGTGATGTAACACTGAGAGACAGAATAGCAACAAAAAAAATTCAAAAGAAATGCATGTCTAACAAATTATACACTGATTTGCATGTTCATGAGGGAAATAAGTATTTACCGTATTTTTTGCTCCATAAGACGCACTTTTTTCCCCCCCCAAAAAAGGGGGAAAATGTCAGTGCGTCTTCTGGAGCGAATATAAAGTGGCCGGTCTGGTATTTCTGCCGCCACCATGTCAGAATATCGGGCCGGCAGCTCAGCTCTTCTCTCCTGCATGACCTTACCTGTTCCTCGCTCCAGCGCTGTACGGTCTTCCCGCGCCGGCTTCTGTGACAGCCCGGTGCCCACTGCGCATGCGCGAGAAGCGCTGCGCTTTGTGAATGGTCCGGTGTCTTCTGGGACACATGACAGGTCACAAGAGGGAAGGACAACTCTGCGGAAGTGGGAGCGGGTACCTGTCAAATTCAGGTACCCGCTCCCCCTCCATCCTCAAAGGTCCGCTTTCTCTGGTCATCTCCTTTACTGTCTGCAGTCTCTGGTCATCTGTACTATGTCCCTGGCATTTTCCCTGTACTATGTCCGCAGTCTCTGGTCATCTCCTGTACTGTGTCCGCAGTCTCTGGTCATTCCCTGTACTGTGTCCGCAGTCTCTGGTCATTCCCTGTACTGTGTCCGCAGTCTCTGGTCATTCCCTGTACTGTGTCCGCAGTCTCTGGTCATTCCCTGTACTGTGTCCGCAGTCTCTGGTCATTCCCTGTACTGTGTCCGCAGTCTCTGGTCATTCCCTGTACTGTGTCCGCAGTCTCTGGTCATTCCCTGTACTGTGTCCGCAGTCTCTGGTCATTCCCTGTACTGTGTCCGCAGTCTCTGGTCATTCCCTGTACTGTGTCCGCAGTCTCTGGTCATCTCCTGTACTGTGTCTGCAGTCTCTGGTCATCTCCTGTACTATGTCCGCAGTCTCTGGTCATCTCCTGTACTGTGTCTGCAGTCTCTGGTCATGTCCTGTACTGTGTCCGCAGTCTCTGGTCATCTGTACTATGTCCACAGTCTCTGGTCATTCCCTGTACTGTGTCCGCAGTCTCTGGTCATCTCCTGTACTGTGTCCGCAGTCTCTGGTCATTTCCTGTACTGTGTCCGCAGTCTCTGGTCATTTCCTGTACTGTGTCCGCAGTCTCTGGTCATTTCCTGTACTGTGTCCGCAGTCTCTGGTATTTTCCAGTACTATGTCTGCAGTCCATTGATTCAGAATATTTTTTTTCTTGTTTTCCGCCTCTAAAACCTAGGTGCATCTTATGGTCAGGTGCGTCTTATGGAGCGCAAAATACGGTAATCCCCTTCACAAAACATGACTTAGTACTTGGTGGCAAATCCCTTGTTGGCAATCACAGAGGTCAGACGTTTCCTGTAGTTGGCCACTAGGTTTGCACACATCTCAGGTGGGATTTTGGCTCACTCCTCTTGGCAGATCCTCTCCAAGTCATTAAGGTTTGGTGGCTGACATTTGGCAACTCGAACTTTCAGCTCCCTCCACAGATTTTCAATCGGATTAAGGTCTGGAGACTGGCTAGGCCACTCCAGAACCTTAATGTGCTTCTTCCTTTGTTGCCTTGGCTGTGTTTTTTGGGTCATTGTCATGCTGGAACACACATCCATGACCCATTTTCAATGCCCTGGCTGAGGGAAGAAGGTTCTCCCCCAAGATTTGACGATACATTGCCCTGTCCATCATCCCTTTTGATGCGGTACAGTTGTCCTGTCCCCTTAGCGGAAAAACACCCCCAAAGCAGTATGTTTCCACCACCATGTTTGACAGTTGGGATGGTGTTCTTGAGGTCATAGGTAACATTCCTCCTCCTCCAAACACGGCAAGTTGAGTTGATGCCAAAGAGCTCGATTTTGGTCTCATCCGACCACAATACTTTCAACCAGACCTCCTCTGCATCATTCAGATCTTCATTGGCAAACTTCAGATGGGCCTGGACATGTGCTTTCTTGAGCAGAGGGACCTTGCGGGCACTGCAGGATTTCAATCCTTGTCGGCGTAGAGTGCTACCAATTGTTTTCTTGGTGACTGTGGTCTCAGCTGCCTGGAGATAATTGACAAGATCCTCACGTGTAGTTCTGGGATGATTCCTCATTGTTCTCATGATCATTGACACTCAACGAGGTGAGATCTTGCATGGTCTAGGGAGACTGACAGTTGTTTTGTGTTTCTTCCATGATTGCACCAACTGTTGTCACCTTCTCACCAAGCTGCTTGGCAATAGTTTGGTAGCCCAGTCCAGCCTTGTGTAGGTCTACAATCTTGTCCCTGACATCCCTGGACAGGTCTTTGGTCTTTGGAGAGTTTGGAATATGATTGTTTGATTGCTCTTGTGGACAGGTGTCTTTTATACAGATAACAAAATGAGATTAGCAGCACTCCCTTTAAGAGACTGATTCTAATCTCAGCTTGTTACCTGTATGAAAGACACCTGGTAGCCAGAAATCCTGCTTAATGATAGGGATCAAATACTTATTTCCCTCATGAACATGCAAATCAGTGCATAATTTGTTAGACATGCATTTGTTTTGAAATTTTTTTTTTGCTATTATATCTCTGTGTTCCAATATACCTACCATTCGATTTTTAGACTGATCATTTCTTTGTGAGTGGGCAAACATTCAAAATCAGCAGGGGATCAAATACTTATTTCCTTCACAAAACTCATTTGTGGTGTCAATCCCCATGGGTTTCCCAAACACAGCGGGACCACACTGGGGCACTGTGAAGCCTCCCTTATGGTTAAATCTAAACTGATGAGCTGTAAGGTCTTTCGAAAAGTTGTTTCTTGATTATTTTGGGTACTGTAAATTTTCAGCATTTGCATGGTCACTTGGCACCATCTCATCTTTTTCTGTGTACAAAACAATTGTGGATTAAATGACCTCCAGAAAGTTTTACCCCCTTCACAACTAGGGCATGTTTTTTGTTATTTAACACTGCGTTATTTAAACTGTCAATTGCATGGTCATGCAACACTGTACTCAAATGAAATGTATATAATTTATTTCACACAAATGAGGTTTTCTTTTGCTGGTATTTGATCACCACTGGGTTTTTTATTTTTTGCTTTATAAACAAAAACAGCCTGAAAATTTAGGAAAAAAAGTTCTATTTTATGTTAAATATCCAATAAAAAAATAAAATTTCTTCATAAATTTAGGTATTTAGGTGGTATCTCCTCATCTCCTTCACCGGCCCCCTCCCTCATCTCCTCCAGCGCACCCCCCCTCATCTCATCCAGCGCCAGTGGTGATCTGTCAGCATACAGTATGTCTTCTCTCTCTCTCTCCCTCCTATTTATTTTATTTCTTTTTTTCTTGTAGATCTTTCGCTCTCGCTGTCTCCTATTTCTCTTCTTTCTTTCTTTCTCTCTTTTTCTTTCTTTCTTTCTCTCTTTTGCTTTCTTTCTTTCTCTCTTTTGCTTTCTTTCTTTCTCTCTTTTGCTTTCTTCTCTCCTTTTTTTCTTTCTTTCTCTCTCTCTGTCTCCTCTTTCTTTCTTTCTCTCTCTTTCTTTCTCTTTGTCTTTCTTTTTTTCTCTCTCTCTCTCTCCGGTACCCTGACTGGATACCCACCATGGGGGGAGCTCAAAATTGAGAACAGTGTTACATGTGGCAGCAGTTTTCCATGCAATTCCCCATGCAAGAACCCAGTAAGGATGCCTTCTCTTGTATTTATAGCCAACCACAAGGGGGCAGAGCCATGAACACCCAGGAACCAGCAACATTAACCCCTTCTTACCTTTTGGGAAGCCTCGTAGCAAAATACACACTAAACATGTTTAACCAGTTCAAGGCCATACTGTAATGAAAATATGAGGTAGGATATAGCCAACTATTTACTATAAGTAGGCACTTGCCTACACGCATCTTCCCCAAATTGGGATCACCAAAAAAAAGTGAAGTTTGAGGGGGGGCTTTTGGCATACTAGAAGCCCCCTTATAATAAGCAGGGCCCTAGATGTCTGCCCCCTCCCAGGAGAATGAGTACAGAGACACATTATCACCCCTGAATACTTATACCACCCTACCCTTAACTCCAAAAAAAGCAAAGATGTGAATGTTACAATGCCCCCAATATAGATCTAATGTCAATCTTGTCTGTCACTAACAATGTAAATCCATCATTACTGACAATGACAATGCCGTTCCCTATTGCCATCTTGTAACTAAATGAGAGATTCCTAGCTGCTGTAGTATTGTAACCATAGGGCTCAGGGATCCCAGTTGACTTCAGTGACCATATTTAGTTACAATGTTGGGGGTTTTGCAGAACTCACTGGTTTTGCTGATCCTCTTGCAAACTGAACCCAAGCCCATTGATCCATTCCTAATCATGTCATCCAGCGTTGTACACCCATATTCAGTCATAATGACCTGCCACCCAATGATGTTTCCCTGCAGCACTCCTGTCACTAAATGACAGATCCCTGGCACTGTGGGAAAGTAAACAAATCTAGGATGTTTTTACAGGTTTTTTTTAACCCAATGTTTAATACATTTGATATGCTTTATTATATAACTAGAAGTTTGGATTGTACATTTTTTTTTTCATTTAACCTATTTCTGAGGAATATCCTATGACCCTTCACTGTGCATCATAGGTTTCCTCAGACAAGACATTGCTAAGTACCCTTGTGAACAATCCCTATGTTCCTTTCCCTGATTATCATGGTGATGTCTTACAGGTGCTTAATGCAACTTTTCACAGAGATAGTATTGCAATGTCCTGTTTATTAAACAGCTTTGAACTTTTCACTGGCAGCAGTAAGACACCACCGATATAAGCAGAGAAAACATGTCTTCCTGAAACAAAGGTTCTGTGGAGGGACATGCTCTTACAGGCAGTGGACAGTAGTATATTTGCAGTCCTTGAACCTGGCACTTACTTGTATGATACAGACCCAAGAGTACTTATGTGATCCTGTAATAGAAATTTATCATAGCAATTTACTCTACTTCTTTTATCCTTCCTTTTTATTCACTTAATGTAGTAGACCAGGACAGTTATCTCAATGCACAGCATGAAGTCTCCTGGGCAACTGCCAATTCCATCATAAGTGTAAGGCCCCATTCACAGAGCTCGAAGCTCCAAAACACTTGAGCAGAAAAACTCAATTATTTTCAATGGAGATGGTTTACATCTCCACTCCAAGTCTCCTGAAGCCAAACACCTTAAGCTCAAACAAGCTTTTTTTATTGCTCAGATCGGGCAGATTTGCTTTTAATTGCATAGAATCGAATGGAAACACGAGATTTGTGTGTTTTTGCATATTTCATCATGCATTTTTGATTTTCTACTCAAATGAAAAAATGTTATAAGAAATAGTAAAAATATATGAATAAATAAATGTAAAACAAAAAATAAATAAAAATAATAATTAACCCCTAACCTTAACCCCCTAACTTTAAAAATATATATTAAATAAATTATTATTATTATTAATAATAATAAAATAATAATACTCAAACTAAAACACAAAAAATAAATTAATAATAATAATTTATTATTAATATTTATATTATTACTATTAATAATAATGATATGTATTTATTTTGTGTTAGGATGTTTATTATTATTATTATTAATATTAATTTTTTTTTTTTTAAGGGTTAGGGGTTAACAGTTCATTTATTGTATTTATCATTTAATTATGATTTTTTTTTACTTCTTTAATTGTGTATTTATTTTAGTAGTATCAGTAGTAGTAGTATTAACACCCTAACAAAATAAACAAATAAGAAGACAATAAATAAAATATTAACCCTTAACCCAAACCTTAACCCAACCTCTAATTGTAACCCTAACCTTAACTTTAACCCCTTACCCTAATAAAAAAAAAAAAATAAGCTGATGGGAAAGCTAAAAAAGCTGAAAAACCTAGCAACAAATGCTGCAACACATGATATTTTTTCTCTATTGGCTAATGTAAAATCTCCAAAGCTCAAAAACGCCTGAAAAACTCTGTATGAAAACACGCAAAAATGTGTAAAAGTCACGCGACAAAAAGCACAGAAAAATGCTCATAGACTCTACACTCAAGTGTGAATCTGGCCTCAAGGGACTTTATTCCCAAAAGCAATATTTTAGTAATGTGTAGTTTGATGGGTTAGGTAAAAGGAGTGGTGGTGACAGGTGTGCAGACCATAGGAACTTCAAGTTCCAAAGTTCATTATATAAAAGTCTTCCATCAATGTATATGACCTTTATTTAAAGGAAATCTATTATAGAATATAGAAATATGGAAACTGCCATTGATGACTTCTGCCGAACATTGTGCAAACTCTGTCATTCATAGAAACATAGAAAAGTGATGGCTGAAAAAGGACGAGGTCCATCGATCGTGTCTGGCCATTTGTTTTTGTTTTGTTTTGGGTTTTTTTTGGTGGGGGGGGTTTGGTTGTTTGGGGGTTTTGTTGTTTGTTTTGTTTTTTTTTAGTTAATTTTTTGGTCTGAGTATAGATCTATGCTTGTCCCACGCATGTTTAAAGCTATTTACTGTTGACTGTCTCACTACCTCTTCTGGAAGTTTATTCCAAGCATCAAATACTCTTTCAGTAAAATAGTACTTTCTGAGATTAGTTTTGAAACTTTCCTCCAGTTAGTGTAAGGTCATGTCCCCGTGTTCTTGTTTCATGTTGAAAATACTGCCCTCCTGAACCTTATAAACCCCCTTGATGTATTTAAAGGTTTCAGTCATATTTATTTATTTCATGTACTTAAATAGCGCTGTCAATTTACTCAGCGCTTTACACATATATATTGTACATTCACATTAGTCCCTAACCCTCAAGGGGCATACAATCTAAGGTCCCTAACTCGCATTCATACATACACATACTAGGGACAATTTAGGCAGGAGCCAATTCACCTACCAGCATGTCTTTGGAGTGTGGGAGGAAACCGGAGTACCCAGAGGAAACCCACGCAGCCACAGGGAGAACATGCAAACTGCAGGCAGGTGGTGCCGTGGCTGGGATTCGAACCAACGACCCTAGCACTGCCAGGCGGAAGTGCTAACCATTTAGCCACTGTGCTGCCCGTATCATGTGCTGCTGTCATATCTCCCCTTTTCCTTCTTTCCTCCAGACTGTACATGTTACATTCCTGAAGTCGCTCTTCTTACTTACTTCGGATTCTTACTTCGTTGCTTAGTGAGTCAGTGACCTGGAAGTGTAGGCAGAACAGGAGTAGAGAATTCACTGACTGCATGCTTGTTCCTATCTTCATAGATGCACTTTAGCTACTGTATCAAGAAAAACAGAAGAATATTTAGCTACTGTATGTTTATATTCCTATTTTTAATTACTGTATATCTTGTTTTTTACCTCCTGTTTAGATTCAGTACACGGGTGCCAGCATGAACCCAGCACGATCACTAGCAACAAGTCTTGTGTTTAACCAGTGGGAAAGCCATTGGGTAAGTGTGAAAGGGTTTGTATGCATTATATACAGGTATACCTAGAGAAAGACAATTATTAGGAGTTGCTTAACTGGATTCATCTCAAAGTCATTAGTTCTCCAAAAACTACTACTGTATAAGAGAAAATACTGCAAGTTCTATTGTTACATTTTTATTGCTGTCTGTTACCTTGTCTAAGTTCTCACCTTGATTCCTGTCCCTGTTTCCTGACAGCAGAACAAAAATATGGGGAGCAGATGTCACTGGGACAGGGAGATGAGTAACAGACAGTAACAATAACCTAACAGAGAGCCTATTTCACATCACTCCCTGTACCTGCAATGGGGACACAGACCACAAATATATACAGGTGAAACTCAAAAAATTAGAATATCGTGCAAAAGTTCATTTATTTCAGTAATGCAACTTAAAAGGTGAAACTTGTATATGAGATAGACTCATTACATGCAAAGCAAGATAGTTCAAGCCGTGATTTGTCATAATTGTGAGGATTATGGTTTACAGCTCATGAAAACCCCAAATCCACAATCTCAGAAAATTAGAATATTACATGTAATCAATAAAACAAGGATTGTACATAGAACAATATCAGACCTCTGAAAAGTAGAAGCATGCATATGTACTCAGTACTTGGTTTGGGCCCCTTTTGCAGCAATTACTGTCTCAATGCGGCGTGGCATGGAAGCTATCAGCCTGTGGCACTGCTGAGATGTTATGGAAGACCAGGATGCTTCAATAGCGGCCTTCAGCTCTTCTGCATTGTTCGGTCTCATGTCTCTCATCTTTCTCTTGGCAATGCCCCATAGATTCTCTATGGGGTTCAGGTCAGGCGAGTTTGCTGGCCAATCAAGCACAGTAATCCCACGGTCATTGAACCAGGTTTTGGTGCTTTTGGCAGTGTGGGCAGGTGCCAAGTCCTGCTGGAAAATGAAGTCAGCATCCCCATAAAGCTCATCTGCGGAAGGAAACCTGAAGTGCTCCAAAATCTCCTGGTAGACGGCTGCGTTGACCCTGGACTTAATGAAGCACAGTGGACCAACACCAGCAGATGACATGGCTCCCCAAATCAACACAGACTGGAAACTTCACACTGGACTTCAAGCATCTTGCAGTGTGTGCCTCTCCATTCTTCCTGCATACTCTGGGTCCTTGGTTTCCAAATGAGATGCAAAAGTTGCTGTCATCAGAAAACTGAGCAGGTCTGTTTTTCTTTAGCCCAGGTAAGACGCTTCTGATGTTGTTTGTTGTTCAGGAGCGGCTTGACAAGAGGAATACGTCATTTGGAGCCCATGTCCAGGATCCACCTGTGTGTGGTGGCTCTTGATGCACTGACTCCAGCCTCAGTCCACTCCTTGTGAAAGTCCCCAGCACTTTTGAATGGCCTTTTCCTGACAATCCTCTCCAGGCTGCAGTCATCCCTGCTGCTTGTGCACCTTTTTCTTCCACACTTTTCCCTTCCACATAACTTTCTATTAATGTGCTTTGATACAGCACTTTGGGAACATCAAGCTTCTTTTGCAATTACCTTTTGAGGCTTTCCCTCCTTATGGAGGGTGTCAATGATGGTTTTCTGCACAACTGTCAGGTCAGCAGTCTTTCCCATGATTGTGATTCCTACTGAACCAGACTGAGAGACCATTTAAAGGCTCAGGAACCCTTTGCAGGTGTTATGGCTTAATTAGCTGATTAGAGTGGGACACTTTGAGCCTAGAATATTGCACCTTTTCACAATATTCTGAATTCTAATTTTCTGAGATTGTGGATTTGGGGTTTTCATGAGCTGTAAGCCATAATCATCACAATTATGACAAATCACGACTTGAACTATCTTGCTTTGCATGTAATGAGTCTATCTCATATATTAGTTTCACCTTTTAAGTTGCATTACTGAAATAAATGAACTTTTGCACGATATTCTAATTTTTTCGAGTTTCACCTGTACATGACTCAGGTGCTGTCCCTTCCCTACTCTTTCGAAAAACCTAAAAAAGTTTTAGCTGGACTTTAGGCTAGGTTCACGTGTCTGTGGATGGATAATACACGTGAAATTGCACACGTTCCCAAGCCAAAGAGAAACGCACTGCACTATAGCAGATGCACAGGGGTACCATCAACTCTTAACCACTTGCCAACTGCAAATAGCCAAATGACGGCTACGCTGCAGCTGGACAGTTCTGGGAGGATTTCATATGACAGCGGCCTTTTACCACGTGATCAGCCGTGTCCAATGACACAGCAGATCACCGATAAATGCAGTTGCCGGTTATCGGCTGCACTTTCCTCAAACTGTCACAGCGTGAGGAAAGTAGTGCCGATAACCGGCAATTGTCAGAGGAGGGATCAGAATCGATCATCAGGGCATGGGCAGCACAGTGATTAAATGATTGACACTTCCGCCTGGCAGTACTAGGGTTGTTGGTTCGAATCCCAGCCACAGCACCTCCTGCCTGGAGTTTGCATGTTCTCCCTGTGCCTGTGTGGGTTTCCTCAGGTTACTCCAGTTTCCTCCCACACTCCAAAGACATGCTGCTAGGCTAATTGGATCCTGTCTAAATTGTCCATAGTATGTGTATGTATGAATGTGAGTTAGGGACCGTAGATTGTACGCCCCTTGAGGGTTAGGGACTGATGTGAATGTACAATATATATGTAAAGCGCTGCGCAAATTGATGGCGCTATATAAGTATTTGTAATAAATAATAATCAGGGCACTGATGATCAGTGCCCACAGTGCCACCCAGAAGTGCCAACCACATGTGCCCAGCAGTGCTGCCCATCAGTGCCCATCATTGTTGTATATCAGTGCCAGCTCATCAGTGCCCATCAGTGCCCATCATTGTTGCATATCAGTGCCGCCTATCAGTGCCCATCAGTGCCCATCATTGTTGCATCAGTGCCGCCTATCAGTACCACCTCATCAGTGTTGCCTATCAGTGCAGCCTCATCAACGCACATCAGTGAAGGAGAAAAATTACCTGTTTGCAAAATTTTCTAATAGAAACAAAGAAACTTTTTTTCTTCAAAATTTTTGCTCTTTTTTTATTTATAGCACAAAAATAAAACACCCAGCGGTGAGAACATACCACCAAAAGAAAGCTCTATTTGTGTGAAAAAAAATGATAAAAATTTCATATGGTTACAGTGTTGCATGACCGCGCAATTGTCATTCAAAGTGCGACAGCTCTGAAAGCTGAAAATTTGCCTCGGCAGGAAAGAAGTATAAGTGCCTGATAGGCAAGTGGTTAACGGCACCTCTCACGCTTTGGTAACCACAATACGTTTCCGGTGCAACATAATTCGAAAAAATGGGTCAGGGACCTCTTTCCTGGTGTTTCTGAGGGTATGGCAGCCTATTGAAATGAATGGACTGCCTACATGCAGACTGCAATAATGTGAACCTAGCCTAGTTTCATCCAAATATTGCTTTATAGCAGGGGTGTCCAACCTTTTGTCTTCTCTGGGCCACATTGGAGGAAGATGACTTGTCTTGGTCCGCACATAAAATACATTAATAATGAGAATAGCTGATGAGCAGGAAAAGTCAGGCAGATCTCAAGTTAATGATCGCTGATGTAGATAATGTACCTATCTGAGTAATAAAACCTCATCTTCTGGTAATATTTTTTAGTATAAAAGAAAAAGAGGGCAATATTTGACACTGGTTTTGATAAACTAACACGTCAATATTTGGTTTGATGGATGTAGTAGTAATTCAAGTTGCTCATCAGATATTTTGTTTCTAATGTTGGGTGCTTCACCCTTGAAAATAGTTGCTCACAAATATGAGTGATGCTGAGAACTGATGCCATGAGTAAGGCATGACTGTGAAGAGTGGGAAGATCAAACTTAGAAAAGTCCACTGTCAAATTTTTCTTCAGCCGCATGTGTTTGCTAAGTGTAAATGCATTTTTATCAAAATATTCCCAAATAAAGTTTATGATTTTACATTGAGCCGCATACATAACCATCTTGGGCCGCATACACAGCCATCTTAGGCTGCATACATAGCCATCTTAGGCCGCATACATAGCCATCTTGGGCCGCATACATAGCCATCTTGGGCCGCATACATAGCCATCTTGGGCCGCATACATAGCCATCTTGGGCCGCATACATAGCCATCTTGGGCCGCATACATAGCCATCTTGGGCCGCATACATAGCCATCTTGGGCCGCATACATAGCCATCTTGGGCCGCATACATAGCCATCTTGGGCCGCATACATAGCCATCTTGGGCCGCATACATAACCATCTTGGGCCGCATACATAACCATCTTGGGCCGCATACATAGCCATCTTGGGCCGCATACATAGCCATCTTGGGCCGCATACATAGCCATCTTGGGCCGCATACATAGCCATCTTGGGCCACACACATACCTGTCCTGGGCCTCATACATAGCCATCTTGGGCCACAGGTTGGACACCCCTGTTTTATCTCAAACAATCTGCTCTCATTCCCTTTCTTTTCTCTTCTTCCCCCCTTCACTTCTCTTCTTTACTGATTCTCCTTTCCTCCCCACACCACCTCTCCTTTATTTTCTCTTTCTCCTCTTCACCTCATTTCTCATTTACCCACTTCAAGCCCAAACACTTTCACCCCCTTCCTGTCCACGGCAATTTTCAGCTTTTAGTACTATCACACTTTGAATAGCAATTGCACGGTCATGCAACACTGTACCCATATGAAGTTTTTAGCATTTTTTTGAGACAGATAAAACTTCACCAGTGGGATTTTTATTTTTGTGCTATATAAATAAAAAAGTCCAAACATTTTGAAAAAAAAAAGTGTTTTTTCTTATAAAATTTTGCAAATAAATAATCTTTCTTCATAAATCCTGGCCAAAATGTATTCAGCTATCTTTTTAGTAAAAACAAAATAACCCAAATTAGTTTATAACCAAAAATTATAATTTTTCAAAACATTTTTTAAATTTTTATTTTATTTTTTTATATTATTATTTATGGAGTTTTTTTTACCATACTGTCACCCTAGCAGTACAGTGTCACCATAGTGACACTGCACTACTTGTGGGGGGTGATGAAGATTTTTTTTTTACACTGATTACTTTTACACCCATGAAGGCTGTAAAAGCAATCATTTCTCCTTCTCTCTGGCTGCATTCTTGCAGCCATTGAGAAATACTGTGAGAGCTGTGATTAGTCCTAGCTTGTCACATGGTACAAGGCTGTTGTGAATAGCCTTGTACCATGTGACCTCTGTGATCATTCATCTGTGATCAGCAAGTGACATATTGCTTACTACTATTCATGTGATCACTGTTTGGCTAATCAGTGATCACATGATCAGGACCTCACACAGAGGCCCTGTACAGCAATCGGTGTTCCTGCACAGGCAGGGAATGCGGAGGCCATTTATAAAGGGCCACCCACGCCTGCACTGCTCCCTTCTGGCCGTTTATGTACATGGGCCAGACGGAAAGTTGTTGATCCACTCTCCTCCCCTCCCCACCCCTCCCTTCTCCGCTCCAATCCTCTCCTAGTCTCCCCTCCCTACTTCTTTTATCTTCCCCCTTCACTGCTCCACTCATTTCTCCTCCACTCTCCTCCTCCTCTTTTTTCTGTCCTCTTCTTCTCCTCTCTCGTCTTCCCTCTCATTTCTCCCCATGCTCTACCCTACCTCTTTTCACTTTACCTCCACTAAAGGAAAATTTCCAAAATGAAACATTTTATACAGTATGTTGCATATCTTCTTTTTCTTCACCTCTCTGCAGATTTATTGGATTGGTCCAGTGATGGGTGGTGTCCTTGCTGCTTTTATCTATCAATATTTATTCTGCCCCGATCCTGAGATTAAATTTCGAGCTAGCTTTAAGAGACCTCGAAATGAAGATGAATCTGTTCAGTTGACAGTGGTGCCTGGAGGAGAATATAACAAGCTGACATCCAGTGACACATGAGGCTTTGTTATCCATTATGCTGCCATATTTTGGAAAAATAAACTTTTGGACTTTGGAGCTCCAGTTCCTGTTGAAATACAGATGGCCAACATTAACTGAGGACTAACTAAAAAGCTGCTTATTACTACTGAAATAAGGTCTTATGTTTTTGTCAATTGCAAAAGGGCCAGTCAACATATTGTAAATTTCAGGTTGGTTTATATAAACAGATCTTAAAGTGTATGTACAGCCAAAACTTTGGATAGAGCAGAGAATGGGTAAAACCTTGTCAATTTATGTTTGTTCATTGGGCCTGTTTGGAGAGATTTCCCTTCACTTCCTGTCTATTAGAAGCAAGTAGTATAACATTTCTATATAGGGGTAATCTCCTCCCAGACAGCTCTCACTTCAACAGATTACCCATTGAAAGATTTACCCTCATCTATGGTGACAACTGTAAAATGTTGGGTTTTCCATCATGTTGTCTTTGTGGTAGTAGTCACCAGAACAAAAGAATCCCCATAAAGGACACAGAAAGCAGTATAAAGTTGACAAAGGTTCTAATCATTCCTAGTCTATCCAAAAAAATGGTAAATGAGTAATACAGTTAAAAAAGGTTTCCTTGCATATATTTCAGATATAAATGCAGTAAGTACATACATTGATCTGTATTTTGTTTTACTGGTCCTTTTAATAGGTTTTTTTTCTGTAAGTCTTGACATTTTTATTAATATGTTATTAATATATGTATAGTGTTTCTGTATGTAATGTTTATATCAAACTATGGATCAACTCTATTAAATGCACTGCTTTTAAAGCTAAACTCCAAGCTAAACAAATATTATCTATGTACAAGAGGCATTTGTATTCTTCCTTGAATCTTGGCGTTCTTTGTGTATTTCTTCCAGATCTGTGTGGTATCCCACTGAAACTTTGCCTCTCTACAGGAGCTTCCTGTAATAAAGACCAGTCATTGCTACTCTCTCTACTTGTGCAGGGTGACTGGTCTTGTCTGAAATTTGCTGTAGGCTGTCTGAAGTGGGTGGGTCTCCTGAGTCCCTCCCACAATGCTTCTCTCTGCACAGGCTATGTACACTACAGTGATGATATCACCACTATTTTAACATGGGGTCACATGGGGCTTTGCAAGTGCATTTAGTACACACAAAGTGGTTTTATATACTTTATTGGCTATTGAGGAATACGTTTAAATAAAAAAAAAATTGTGCCAACAGTTCAGCTTCAAAGTGGTTATAACCCTCTTGCCTGAAAAATGAACAAAGGGTGTTCATTAGAGCGTATTTGTTTCAATCCAAAGCACTGTGTGTGATTTGTGTCTGCTTCCTGCTCTGCTATCTGCATAATTGCTGACAGCTAATGCCAACCCCAAGAGATGGAGGGGGACAAGGGAGGGGAGCTCCAGCACACAGCCTGGGAATGACAGCCTCCAATGTACATCTTTCTCTATGGGTTTTTGTAGAGGGAGTTGTATTCTTTCCACTCAGGTCTCAGGTTACAGTCAGCTTCCTGACCTATGTTGCAGTGTGTGATGTCAGATTCCCCCCACCCTCGCTTTCTGGAGCTCTGAAATGCTGTGTAAACTGTGTGTTTTAGGACACTGTAGAAGAGAGAGGGCTGCAGATAAACAGGCACAAGATGATTTGTTTCATCTCTGTGTATCAGCTGAGACTAGTCTCTTCACTTGGTACATGTAAAGGTTTACAACCACTTTAAGGTGATTTAAAGGATTTTTTTTTTAAATACCGAACATTTCTTTACTTACCTGCTCTGTGCAATGGCATTGCACAGAGTGGCCCCGAACCTTCCCTTCTTGGGTCCCCTGACGGTGCTCCTGGCTCCTCCTGTCTGTCCAGTATCCTTATAGGAAGCCACTTCCCATAGGGGCTCTTGTGCATGCTCACTCCTGAGCCCTGCTGCTCCATCCACTGACAGACAGTGAGACTTAGCCCCGCCCCCTGCTCCCTCATCACTGACTTCGATTGACAGCAGCGGGAGCCAATGGTTCCCAGTGCCCCATCAAAGCCAATGAGACACAGAAGTGATAGGAGAGAAGGGCTGCAAATATGCACAGCGCTGGATTGAATGAGGGCTCAGGTAAGTAAAGGGGAGAGGGGGTGAGTGGCCAAAACTGATGCCTAAACATTTTTTACCTTAATGCAAGAAATGCATTAATGTAAAAAAAATGTTTAGGCTTTAGAAGCACTTTAAGCCTTCGAGAGGATCAGTCACATTCCTTTGTTTAAGCCCTATACACAGCAGTGTGATGTGGAATTAGGTGCAGCTCCAAGCTGGTTATGCTCCTCTTTACTTATGACGATGGATTGGTACATTTTCAATACATACTGTCCATGATAGGCTGGAGCAAATGGCATCATAGTAAAGCTGTTGCGATTAAAATGTCTGTTTTTCTCCTATTTTAAAAAAGTGGTGTAGACAAGTTACCGAAAAGGGTTTCATGCTGAAAATATTACTTATTAGGATCAGTCCACTCAAAAAATCTAGACCCGAAGCAGAAAAATGGCCAGAGGGGCTGCATAACTAGGAGAAGGAATGGTTCAGGAAAGGGCTATGATTTAATCATGATGTGGCAATGGAGAACTGTGAGATCTTACCTAATTGGTAGTCGAAGGTCAGATGGATAGGGAGAGCTGCAGAGGTAGAAACTATGGTGTCGGCATTCCAGAGAGTTTAGCTGGAGAGAGTAGTTGTCCCAGCCTGCCTCTTCTTATAGGGAGTGGGTGGTGGTATAATTCTCACAGCAGCATTGAAAGTTATGAGGTCTTTGAGAATCCGTGGAAAAGTTGAGATTGTTACAAAATGGGGACCCTTCTGGTAATATTCCTTCCCCTTTGCCAGTTGTTAGTGGTTCTATCAGGGGCTTGTATCTCCAGAATAAGCAAAAAATAAACCATTTGAAACTACAGTATCCATGAATCAAAGACAGGGTAGATTTTAGGTTTTGGTGAGCACTCAAAGAAGACTCCCTCCTGGCAGCATTTGTCAAAAGATGTTATGCTGCTGTGGCTGACGAAATCCGTATCCGTATCCAAAGAACATTCAGGACTTGGTGTCCTGGTACATTGTGTTAGCACATGTGTCAATGAACATTTTTGCATACATTAAGACAGCCCATTCAAATGTATAGGGTGGCAATGCACCAAGTCATTTTAAAAAAGGACAGGTACCATTTTTGGCAATGCATCGCACCATATGCAACATACGACAATGTGTCACCATGTGTTGTAGTGCGCTTCAACATATGTATGTTTGTTGGAGCTGCATTGCCCTAATGCATTGGAATGGCATTCAAAAGGACACTAGTATAGTGTGCTGCCTCACCAAAAAGGTGCAAACGGCGTCTCGGCCATGGGTTTTTCAGTTACAGGTGAAAAACACACCAGGGAGATTAAGAGTCCCTTTTAACAGCTATAGAAGATGGGTGGAGTTGCCCATCTGAAAAAAATAACTTTATTGGGTGATTCAATCTTCTTGTTTGTAGCTAAACCAAATCATGTCTTTTATGTACCAAGGGTTTACTGCAGAGCCGGATTAAGGCCCAATGGGTCTCTAGGCAGGGTAGCAGCTCTGAATAAGATGTAGTGGTTTTATACTCAACTTTAAATATCTACAGAACAGTCGTTTGTTATGTAAATTTCTAAACTTGCTTTGATTTTGATTAATATGCATCCTTGTAGAGATACATAAACCATCTAGATTAGAACTTATTGGTTAACACTGCTATGGATATGTGTTCATGAATCAAAAAGGCCAAAAAGTGCAGTGCCAAGGGTCAGAGAAGGGTGACTGGCAAGGGGGCTAAGAGATTAAATAAATAGGTGTACCTCCACTATTGGTTCAGTTACACTTTAGAACTGGGAAGACAAACACTTAAAGTGTTTCTAAACTCACTACAGTAAAATCAGTCTGTATATGCAGTAAAGCATGCTTGTTATACTCACTGTGGACCCTAAGAGGTTAATCCTCTGCATTGTGTAAAAATGCTGTTTGATCCTGACTTCTCTGATACTCCCCTTCTTCCAGTTCCCCCCTCTTATCTCCTGAAAAGACATCATGTGGAGACACTCTGCACATGCTCAGTTTGGTGTGTATTGTTGGAGGTTTTTTTTTTCTTGGGAGAGTGCATGTGAGCACAGGGCCAATCAGCACTGTCCAGACAGAGGTCAGGGGTTCTGCATCCTCCTAGAGCAAAAAGAAAACTCCTCCTACACGTTTTAACCAGTGCTTTGCTTGACACTGATAAAAGTGACAAGACTGCTCTAACTGCTGATGAGAAAAGGTATTTATCAGTTTATATTTATGAAAATAATTGCATTTCCATGTAGTGTGTACTGTGGGAGACCAGATTGAGTGAATTCCGGGTCCTGGGTTTAGCAACACTTTAATATCTTTGTAACTATTGCTTTCTCTCCCATAATCCTGTCAAATCTAGGTGATGACTTAATTTTAATCATATTCAATTCAATCAATAATTTTAATCATATTCAATTCAATCGACTCAAGCCTATACACATCCAACTGACTCCTAGTTTATCATTATACATGGTGTAGGAAAGAGAATTAGATCATTCAGATTGTAACTAACAGGGTAGTCTGGGCATTAACACTGAACAAACATGTCTGTTAATGTTTCCTTTATAACCAAGTTCAAACCTGAGAGCAAACTGAGTACCACAATAACAAGGACAATATGGTATCCAAGCTTCAGTATCCCATAGCAGCCCATCAATAATAGATATTTTACTGATATATGACCACAGTAATCTGTTCTCATTGGTTGATGCAGAGTACTGCGTATTGCATTCTATCATTACTGTTTGCACTTCCTTAAGTAAGCTTCCAATGTCTGTGCTTTAGTTGAAACTGGAAGCTCATTAGAAGGATGATTTGTTGTAGCATGTGTTATGTATCTCTGCTTTCTTATGTGAGTATATATCATATCATTTTTTTAGCATATTGATCAAGTAAATATTTTAGGTGCATTTCAGAAAATATTGGCAAATAGTTACTATTAACCTGTCGATGACGCCGCATTTTATCTTTTTAGGAGGTAGATCTGTCAGCCGGTGGGAGCCAGCTGCGGATTCAGACCCGTGTTTTCTTTACCGGTTGGTTAGCATTCATCGTGATTGACACTGAATTTACTTCCGGGGACATTGTTTTTGATTTTTTTTATAAAGGACATGTGAAAAACTGTCTCTGTGCTTTTATTGATTTTGACAGTTTTTTGGTGAATGAGTAGAGGTACAATGTACCCCATACTCATTCACATGGGGGGCTGGTATCTGAGGGGCCCTTTGTTAAAGTCGGCTTCCAGATTCCGATAATTCACCCGCAGGCCCCCACAACCACCGCTCAGGGTTGTGGGGAAGAGGCCCTTTTCCCCATCAACCTGTCGACAAGGTGCTTTTGGGGGGAGCCCCCCTACCCTAAAGCACCCCTCAGTGTTGAGGGAATTGGCCTGGTATGGTTCCAAGGGGGGGGGCTCATGTGTCCCTCCCCCTTTCCTGGCATCCCAGGCTGTATGCTCAGCCTAGTATGATCTAGTATGCATTTTAGGGGGACCCTCACTAAATTCTTATTAAATTTTGGAGTGGGGTTCCCATCAAAGTCCATACCAGACCTAAGGGTTTGATATTGATTGGGGAGGACCCCACCCCATTTTTTTTCATTTTGGAGTGAGTTTCTTCTTAGAATTCACATCAGACCCGAAGGGCCTAGGATGGATTGGGGGGATTGGGGGGTCCCATGCTTGGTTTTTTTTTCTCTAATTTCAATTGCCTGCAATTCTTTTGTTTACATTAAGCCATCAGAGGGGAAGCCCGCTGAAAGCTGATGAGTCATTGGTTAAGGATTTGGGAAGCCAGTTTACCGGCCCGTTCCTTAACA
Source organism: Staurois parvus (assembly GCF_062004578.1). NCBI lineage: Eukaryota > Metazoa > Chordata > Amphibia > Anura > Ranidae > Staurois > Staurois parvus. The sequence goes on from NW_028319098.1 coordinate 2,248,171, forward strand.
ACCAGCTAAATGTCGGCAAAATGCCAACACAAAAATAGAAAAAACCAGCAGTGTATAGTAACCCATAACAATCATACAAGATTATATCAGCAGATATGAGTTTTGCTGTTTGTACTGTTGGTAAATAAATTAAGAGTTTTAATGTCATCACTACATTTTGCTGTAAGGATTATTTGTAACATGTAATCCTTATTTATACAGAATATTTCTTAGAAATGATTTTGATTACAAAGCTGCCAGCAGGATAGGAAATTGCTATTCATATAATATTATTATCTTGTACCTTCTAACATGCACAACTTTCCTTGTGGATACGTCTTGCTGTTACTTTAGAATCTCATTCAGCTAAAGATAACTACAAATGTGCCTACATTTCTGTGGACTGTTTGTGTAAATGGATATTTTATGTTTTTCATTATCTGAAATCAGACTTTTTCGGGGATATTTGCATGTATACCACTGCCTACAACTACCTTGAATAAAAAGTGTTTTATTTATAATAAAGTTATTTTGGATTGTTTTTATGGAGCCTAAATTGTCTTCTTCTATATCTTTCAATAGAAATGAAATGCAAAAATTGGGTTTTAAGAGGTTGCTATTGTCTAAGGATGCTTGTTTTAGCAGTGAAAGAGTCCGAATCGGTTGTAAAGATCTACAATGCAGCGGCTTGTGTGCGGTGTGATATGGCTGGATAACTGCAGTACCGATGCGTCATTCACGATGCATAGCACTGTTCTCTTTTTTTAAACTATCTTTATTGAAATGTCTCAGCGACATTTCATAAAGTTCTACGGGCCGTGGTAGAGTAGAAATTGGATTGCGTCGGACTGTGCTGCGCTAAAAAAAAATGTCTGTGGTGCCTTACTTTTCTACAGTGCACACTGCCCACACACCACTGCAATGCAATGTTGTGAACCAGACACATAGGAGACAAGCCATTTTGCCTTGCCTTGCAGTAAGACTGTGCTACAAAAGCCACCCTACATAGTCCCAACACACCTGGTGTGAATGGGCCCTAAGACTCATTGGAGACAGGCAAGTGAACCCACAAAAGAGAGTATCTTCCATTTAGTCAATGCTCTCCCCAGACAGTGTGTGTAGACAAACAAGCAAGGAGTGTAAGGCTGGCCATACATTACACAATTTTCTTGAGAAGTTTGCTTTAGATTTACCAAAAACCATATAATATGAAGTCAAACCTTAACAACACTTTCAATTGTATCCAATTAGGCAAGCCCTTGCACTACATAGTTGAAGGTAAATCCAAAGGAAATTGGACAGAAAACTGTATAGTGTATGGCCAGCCTAAGTCCAGATATGTCTGGCCTTCCAAACAGGCACTCAGACCAGGCTGACACTTGAGAGATGTTCATTCTGGGCTAAAGATTTGCAAGGATATTCCCACTCTTAAATGGCTAAAAATGTACAATATGCTGGCATGTGGACGGAGTTTGTCAAAATTCTTTATTTGGAGATAATTAACCCAACTTTTGTTGAGCCGGGTGGTGCCGTCATAGCTCAAATTTTGGCCACAAATTCTATTTATTTAGCTCCAAATGGAGAGCTTTGACAGTCTGTCCACGTTGCCTTTAGTGGCTTCCACCCACATTTAACAACACCATTTTGAGCCATCCAGCTAAAGAGTGGCTTCCAACACTTGGATGTGGATCTGGTTTGTACAAATCTAATAAAGCTCTTTTCACTGTTTGTTGTCTAGTTGTATGCTTTCAATCCTTTCATTCACTGCTATTGGGAGTTGTTTTTTTTATTTATATATGTATGTGTATATATATATATATATATATATACAGTTGCAAGAAAAAGTATGTGAACCCCTTGGGATTACGTGGAGTTTTGCATGAATTGGGCATAAAATGTGCTCTGAACATCATCTAAGTCACAACAATAGAAGAACACAGTCTGCTGAACATAATACTACACAAAATTAGATGTTGCCATGGTTTAATTGCACATAACATGTAAACATTCACAGTGCAGGGAGGAAAAAGTATGTGAACCTTTGGACCTTTGGACTTAATAACTTGTTGACCCTCCTTGTTAACCTCAACCAAACATTTCCTGTAGTTGCAGATCAGACCTGCACAACGATCTGGGGTCATTTTGGACCACTCCTCTTCACAAAACTGTTTCAGTGTAGCAATATTCTTGGGATGTCTGGTGTGAATCGCTCTCAAAGTCATGCCACAGCATTTCAGTCGGGTTGAGGTCAGGACTCTGACTGGGCCACTCCAGAAGGCGTATTCTGTGCTGTTGCAGCCATTGTTTTGTTGAATGACTTGTATGCTTTGGGTCATTGTCCTGTTGCATCACCCATCCTCTGCGGAGCTTCAGTTGGCGGACAGATGGTCGTACGTTTTCCTGCAAAATGTCTTGATAAACTCTGGAATTCATTTTCCCATCAATGACAACAATCCGTCCAGGCCCTGAGGCAGCAAAGCAGCCCCAAACCATGATGCTCCCTCCGCCATGTTTTACAGTGGGGATGAGGTTTTGATGTTGGTGTGCTGTGCCTTTTTTTCTCCACACATAGTGTTGTGTGTTCTTCCCAAACAACTCAATCTTGGTTTCATCTGTCCACAGTAGATTTTGCCAGTAGTGCTGTGGAACATCCAGGTGCTCTTTTGCAAACTTCAAACGTGCTGCAATATTCTTTTTGGACAGCAATGGCTTCCTCCGTGGTGTCCTCCCATGTACTCCATTCTTGTTTAATGTTTTCCTTATTGTAGATGTGTCAACAAAAATGTTAGCATGTGCCAGAGATTTCTGTAGGTCTTTAGCTGACACTCTGGGATTCTTCTTTACCTCATGCAGCATTCTGCGCTGTGCTCTTGCAGTCATTTTTACAGGACGACCGCGCCTAGGGAGAGTAGCAACAGTGCTAAACTTTCTCCATTTGTAGACAGTCTGTCTTACCGTGGACACATGAACATCAAGGCTTTTGGAGATACTTTTGTAACCCTTTCCAGCTTCATGCAAGTCAACAATTCTTGATCGTAGGTCTTCTGAGAGCTCTTTTCTGCGAGGCATGGTTCACATCAGACAGTGCTTCTTGAAACCAGTAAACCCAAAACAAGTGTGTGTTTTTTAAGGGCAGGACAGCTGTCAGCAACACATCCAATATCATCACACTGATTGGAGTCAAGGTTGGCTCACTCCTGGCTCCAATTAGCTCTGGGAGAAGTCATTAAGCTAGGGCCTCACATACTTTTTCCTCCCTGCACTGTGAATGTTTACATGTTATGTGCAATTAAACCATGGCAACATCTAATGTTTGTGTAGTATTATGTTCAGCAGACTGTGTTCTTCTATTGTTGTGACTTAGATGACGTTCAGAGCACATTTTATGCCCAATTCATGCAAAACTCCATGTAATCCCAAGGGGTTCACATACTTTTTCTTGCAACTGTATATATATAAAATTGGTAGGTCCCAACTCTTGCATAATATTCTTGATGTGAAGTGAAACATTTTTGGTATGCCTTTGCCTTATAGTACAAATAAAATGTATGTGCTGGGACCTGTAACAAATGTAGCACTACCCCTTTAGGAGTTGCTGAGTTTTTTTGTCCCCCTATAGTCATGCACAGCCAGGCAACACACATTTTCTTCCACACCTACACAGTAACCAGTCCTTACGTTTGTTTTTGTAGTTTTCATAAGGGGTATTGAACTTGGTTAGGGTTGAGGGATGCATGGGATGCCCAAGGCACTGTGAACTGCGAGGACAACTCCTTAGCAACTATGTACAAGCCTATTGACAAAAAGAAAAAAAACTGTCTCTTCTCAGAGAGGACTCCGGCTCTCTGGTGTACCTTCTCAGACCCCAGATGAATCCTCATCTTCACCCAGCTGTACAGAGGGTATTCCCTGGGCAAGGGAACCCAGAAACTGCCACTTTAGCAAAGCATCCACAGATGAGAAGCTAGTTGGGTTTGCCACCTGACTGCTCTCTCCCCTTATCTAGCCCAGGGGGTGTAATATTACTCACTCAGTCCTCTCCTGTGAGGTTGATGGGTTGGTGGCTGCCTGCAGGCCTTACGCTTTGCTGGCTCCTTGCCTGTTCCACAGGTGGTTCTCTCTCAGGGGACAGTGAGACTGAGAGATCCTCCTTTCTAGCTCCTGCCTACAGGTAGGCACCTTAACTGAGCCCCCTCCCAGGCTGCACACTTCAGCCTCCTCACTCCATCTTCCACACTGACTACTTCCTGATTAGCCTCCCGCTTGGGGATTGGTCAAGTATGCAAATCAACCCTTCCTCGCCCCCACCCACTGCCTTCTAGAAACTTTGCAAGCTTCTAGAGCAGGGGAAGGTATCAGGGAACTGACCTACAGAGCCCTCAGCCCTGTCCTAAAGTTCACCTGGCTGACTCATCCCAGGCTGACTCATACCAGACTGCTATCCAGCCTCTAACTAAAAAAAACTTAGCTAGCTCCCCCTGGCTACCTAGAGGGGTGCTACACAAATGCAAGGGTCTTTACCTAAAGTGGTTGTAAACCCTTACATATAGCCAGTGAAGTGACTGTCTTCAGCTGATACAGAGAGATGAAACAAATCCTCCTACATACGTTGTACCTGTTTATCTACATCCCCTTTCCCCTACATCCATTCAAAGTGCAGAATTTATATAGGACCTCTCAGCTCTGTAAAGCAGGGGACAGGGAGCTGAACTTACATCAGTGAAGAGAGCTCTAAGAGCTGATTGGAGGTAAGGGACATACCGCCCTTCACACAGCTCACAGGAACAGAGCTGAGGCTGTCAGTCACAGGCTGTGCCCTCCCCTGTCACCATTTTTCTCTTGGTGTCAGGAAAACTTGTCAGAAATGACTGATGCTGATAGCAGAGGATGGAAGCAGCAGACAGAAAAGACACTTAGGGGTTGATTTTCTAAAACTGAAGAGTGCAAAATCTGGTGCAGCTCTACATAGAAACCAATCAGTTTCCATTTTTTTTTGTTAAAGCTTCATTGAGCAAGTTGACATTAGAAGCTGATTGGCTACCACGCATAGCTGCAATAGATTTTGTACTCTTCAGTTTCAGTAAATCAACCCTTTAGTGCTCTTGATTGAGACAAGTACACAATGTAGACGGATATACTTTGTTTATATTTCATGTCTGAGGTTTTCAACCACTTTAAAGTGGAACTTTAGTCAGAAAATTAAGGGCCGGTCCACACTATAGAAACTCAGTGCAGATGCATCCAGTTGCGTTTTTGCATGCGCGTTTTTGACGCGGTTTTGGTGCATTCCAGTGCCTTTTTTATGCATTCTGGCACATTTTTTCCTTTCTTTTTCTTCAATTTAAATAAGGACATGTGCGTTCCAGTGCGTTTTTGGTGTTTTTTGGTGCGTTCTGGTGGATTTTTTATGCGTTTTACCGCGTTCCAGTACAGATCTGTGTTGAAAAAATACAGCCTGTTTTTTTCTGCTCCTGGTATGCACTGGAACTGCAAGCACTGATGTGAACTATGACATTGACCACCATACAACCTACTTTCTGTGCATTTTGGATGCAGAAAAAACACAACTGAAATGCATGTAGTGTGAACCAGGCCTAAGTCCTGCTTGATCACTTCAGGCTGGCCCCTTTTGTGGCTATAGCCAGGGTTTTTTTCCAGCAGGAACATGGGGGAACACGGTTCTGGCACCTCCAGCACTGAATGTATGCAATGGTAAGGGTTGTTGGGGTGTGATGGAGGGTCTATTGATGCTGGCTGCTGGGGGATCTATTGTTGCTGGAGAAGAAATTTATTTTTGTGTGGGGTTTATTGTTTCTGGAGAGGTCCATTGTTGCTGGGGGAGTTCATTTTTGCCAGGAGGGATCTACTGTTGAGGAAGAGATCTATTGATGCTGGCTACTGGAGGGTATGTCAATTCTAGCTTCTGTGAGATCTTTTTTTGCTGCTGGGGGTCTATTTTTGCTGGGATGGATTTTTTTTGGCTGGGGTGGTATTTTTCGTGGGAGGTCCATTGATGCTGGGGGAGTGTATTGTTGTGGTGGGATCCATTGTTGTTGAAGGGTCTGTTGTTGCTGTCTGCAATAGATCTATTTTACTGCTTTTTTGTTATCCTTACTAAATTAAATACAAACTACTTAAAGGAGGTGTACTGTGAGGTGGGTAGAGGATGGAACTAAGGGATGGTGCTCGGAGGTGGGTAGGGGTCGGAGATAAACGGTGACTCAAAGAGGGGCAGTTTCTGCACCTATTTTCTGAGAAGAAAAAGCCCTGGGTATAGCTATGTAAAACATTCAAAATAAGCACCTATACTGTTTAAAATCCAGTAAAACACTGCCTCACCCTGATCTACAAATGCTCAGTTGCTCTCTATCTTTGGTAACTGTGCTGAACATGTAGCACATGTGCTGGCAGACGAAAGATTTATTGCTGCTCAGGGGCTCTGGGCTTCAGAAAAATGGCTGCCTCCAGCAAGAAGAAACAGGAACAATGCTGGAGGCAATTTACAGCACACATTAATTTTGTTAAAAAAATGTTTAATGTGGAATATATGTTCCTTGCTAAAGAACACTATTTTTTATCAAGTTGTTATGGGTAAAGTTTTGCTTTAAAGCCAGTCTCCACTTTGGTTGAAAAAACAATCCTCTACAGATCAATTACATACTATACTCAGCAAGGATTTTAGGGCTCATGCACTCATGCGGTTTGGCCTATCAGCGGCAAATCCCACCATTTTTGGGAATCACAGGTGTGGCCTCCAGTCCTGCTGCCAGCAGCCTGTCAAAATCTGAAATATGTGATAGTTAGATGCTGCTGAATGCTGTACTGAACTGTACTCAAGCTTAGACCACATGGATTTAGGGGCATATGCCCTGAACACAGGCAACAGCAATTATTATTATACAGGATTTACTGTTTATAGCACCAGTTTGCTCAGCGCTTTACAATATAAAGGGATACAATACAGCAACAATACAGTTCAATACAAGAGGGTTCGGAGCAGGGGTGGACTGACAACTCATGGGGCCCCCAGGCAATAGGGGATCATGGGGCCCCTGTATCCTTTCCCAAACTTAAAAAACCTATGAAAAAGGTACCAGGGGCATCTCATGGAGCCCTCTACTGACCTGGGCCCTCGGGCAGTGCCCGAGTTTCCAAATGGTCAGTCCACCCCTGGTTCAGAGGGCTTGATCCTTGGAGCTTACAATCTAAGCAATCAGGGCATATGTCCTGTTTAATATCACTGTAGAAGGGTCCCATATTTAACACTGAAATATACTTTGCAGTATGAAAACACACATGGCCACTTTTCTTTTGCTTTACCGTCATAGAGCGAGGTTGAAAACTATGCAGACATACCCAACTCTGTCCACCTACAGACAGTGTGACTTCAGCAGCACACCTAGTCCGGCAAGCAACTGGATTTTCATGACACATCCTGAGTCAGTCAATTGTGTTTCCTGCTATGGAGGAATTTCCTGTGTTACAAAAGCAACAAAGGTAAACCAGTAACAAAGATGCATATTAGGGACACTCCCTGCTCTCTACACCTACAGGCCCCAGAGGCAAAGTATAAGGTGACTGCGACATTCCCTCCTCTATGCACTATGCAGTAGGATGGCTTCGTCATCACAAAACTATATTGATACAGTAAAGGTTAAATGGTATCTAATAATAAAAAGTCCAAAACATGACCCACAGAAATCAAAGGGTTTCAACGGAACACACCAAAAGCTAGAAGTCTGCTTTTAATGTTGACAAAAATGCAAAAACATAATATAAACAGTCAAAAAAAAATAGGAGAGGAAGATTGCTCCTTTTTCTATGAATGGCTGTCTCAGTAGTGGGAGTAGCTGATCCAAGGTACAGCACATGCTATGTTGGCCATCCCACAGCAAAATCCATTACACCTCCAACATTCTGCAAACAGCTTTGTTTTCTACATAGCGTGCTCCACCATGTTTCTTTTAGTACCATCATATAGAGACATATATGAGAAAACTTTTTCTTTTTCAAAAATAAATGCTAGTTTTTGAGTAACAGGATTTCATGTCCAAATTTACTGCACGGTAACTTTCACCCACACAGTACATATATATATATATATATAATTATACAGGATTTATATAGTGCCAACAGTTTGCTCAGCGCTTTACAATATAACAGGAGACAATACAGCAACAATACAGTTCACTACAAGAGGGATAGGAGGGCCCTGCTCCTTGAGCTTACAATCTAAGATATATATATATATATATATATATATATATATATATATATGATCCTGTCTTCTCTGATCCTCCCCTTCCTCCATGGTCCCCATTTAATCTGCTGATAGAACAGAGCCTTGGGGGCAAGCTGGACATGCTCAGTTTGGTGTGTATTGCTAGAGGGTTTTTTTTTTTCTTGGGAGGGTGCATGTAAAACAGGGCCAATCAGCACTATCCAGACAGAGGGTCAAGGGTCATGCAGCCTAATAGAACAGTGAGAGGAGAATGAAAACTCCTCCTACAAGCTTTAACCAGTGCTCTGCTGGACACTGATAGAAGTCACAAGACTGCTGATGAGAAAAGGTATTTAGCATTTATATTTACTAAAATAATTGCATTTCCATGTACTGTGGGAGACAAGATATAGTGATTGCCGGGTCAAAGGTTTAGTAACACTTTAAGTTTCACTTTAAGATAGGTATATAAGGCAATAGGGGATCATGGGGCCCCTGTGTCCTTGCCCAAACTCAAAAAAGCCTATGAAAAAGGTACCATGGGGCCCCCTACTGACCCCGGGCCCTCGGGCAGTGCCCGAGTTTCCAAATGGTCAGTTCGCCCCTGGTACAGAGTAAAGCAGGGTAATACTGGAACCACCCAGAGCCCATCACCAGCGCCCTTTGCGTGCGAATGTCTCCTGTCTGTCCTTACCAGGAGCTCAGCAGAGACCTGCACTGTGCTAGCAAATACATTGTTAGGTGTATCTCTCTACTGTCTATGCTCTAAGGACACCTAGGTATCTCTCTGTGTCTATAACTTATATTCATCTCATTTCTGCTTTCCTGACACATCCCAGCCTCAAACAGGAAACATTTGAATGGGCTGAGTTGACAGACATTGTGTTGATGGCATCAGTTTGAGATCCGAGATCATTTAGAATTCATAGGTAAGTACTTTGTACCTGCAGGTGACCTCCTTTTGACCGGTTCTCCACCCCCTTTGATCAGGTTTGCATTTCCCTAGACTTGTATTGGATTGAAAAACTCTTTTGAAGTGAAAAAAAAAGCCCATCAACTCAGCCCCTTAAAGTGGATGAAAAGCCCAATAATAATTATTCTTTAAAATGTTCCCCCAGGAGAATTCATGGGCATTTCTTTTCTTTCATCTGGAGGAGGGGCTTTCTCAGCTAAGCACACCCTCCTGCCTCTATGCCTGAGCTAAGAGCAGATGGATTCCAGGAAGTAAATGCTACATGAATCAAATGTTATTATTTAAAATGTTTTTTTTCAAAGCAATTTTTCAACAAAAAGCTTGCAGGCATGGATGGATGGGGAGTTCAGGTCAGAAGCAAAAAGCTTTTTGAAGCAAAAAAAGCTCATCATTTAAATTGGAAGAAAAGTCTAACTATAATTATCCTTAAAAAAGTTCCCTCTCCCTTCTCCTACCTATCTTGCCTATCCTGTATAAAAAAGATCATGGTTTGGTTGCGTGGTTCTGCAGCTCCAGCTCCCCTGTGTAAGGGAGATCTCAACAACAACTGTGAATTCCCAGAGCAATGATATCACCCCTAGGCTCCCATGGCTCAGCTGTTGTCAGTGCTCCATCTTCTCCCCTGCAGCTGCCCGACACTGACACAAGGGAACCAGGGCTGTAGGATCACATGACTGGACTAGAGAGGATTAACCCTTTTGCTGCCAGGTCCGTAAACAGTATGGACCTGAAAGCAGGGGATTTTATACACAATCCAGTGGCTGCAACCACTGGGATTGTATATAAAACTGACAGGCAGACTCCTGCCTGTCAGGTGGAAGCAGTCAGACAACTCCGCTGTTGCCAATTGCTTTCACAGCCCCTGGTTCCGGTGCCCCCTTCCCCCATGATGTCACTTTCCAGGTCTCGGCTATCACTTTCCCAGCTAGAATAGCCAGGGACAAAATGTATTGCAATGCGGTTTGCAGAGAGTAGTTCCCCACCAGTTCTGCCATATGCGGTTTGCATATGTCTTTTAGACCCTGCATATCTCAATAAAGAGGACCAGTCTCCAAAAAATCACATAGGGGACTTTGTGTCTCCTATGTGATGAAGAAAAAAGTTAAGTAACAAAAAAAAAAAGTTGTTTTTTCTTTTTTGTAGAAAAATAAAGTTACACCCAAGCACATTACATTCTCCCCCCAAAAAAATCCCCTCCACCCCCACATATACACAAACATAAACTCACATGTCGGGGTGGCTACGCATGAAAACGTTGATTGCTATACACGTTACATATTGCCACGCACGCCGGGGTGAGAGCAATAATTCTAGCATCCAGATCTCCTCTGTAATGCTAAATGGATGACCTATAGGGGCTTTTGAAGCATCATCTATAGAAAATATAGGGTACTGAAGTTTGTTGCCATTTCACAGGCACACACAAATTTAAGGTTTGGCATGTTGGGTATCTATTTACTGGGCACAAGCTTTGCAATAATATCATGTGACCTAAAAAATTGGAACTACCACTATTTTATTTTCTAAGGTGTCTGCTTTCAGAAAATATGTACTATTTGGGGGTTTTGTGTAATCTTCAGACCTACAATGATTTTTTAATCATGTGCAGAAAATGCAAAAAAACTGCTCTGGCAGCAAAAGGATTAAAGGTAAATATGGAGCTCTTTTTTATACAGGGTAAGTAGGATAGGTAGGAGGAGGGAAGAGGGAACATTTTCAAGAACAGATATTGTTAGGCATTTCTTCCACTTAATGGAGTGGATATGTCCTTTATTTCTTTGCTGGTTTTCCCAGTGTCTCACCTATCTGGTTGTCATGCTATATATTGCAGAAATAACTGTTCCTCTGGGTAAAGGTGTGAATGAGAGTTTTTTTTACTCCAATGGGGACATCTGGTGGACATTGTTGGCAATGCATGGTTGAAGTGGTAACCCTGCAGTTCAGCGACATATATGTGCTTACTGTGCTCAAAAAGCTGTTTTGGATGCACAATTGGCCCATGGGCCAGAATAAATTATTTGCATGGCTCTGTCTTATACCCTAAAATGAGAAATAAATTCTTTAGTTTTGGGTTGTGTAATAAAAGTAAGATATGCAGTTACCTAATATTTTAAAAAGGATGTACTGTTTCACACTGGTTTACAGAACTTCATACTTTCTTTAAGCCCACATTACTGTAACCTGTCTGGTTGTAATATCCTGTTGATCTCAAGGTTCTGTTAAATGGAAGACATTCAAGGGAATTCCTTAAAGCAGTAATGTCACTTTTCTGGTGTCATAGCCCCTTTAATATGGACAGCACCTAATTCATGAAAGCCTTGAACCAAAATTGGTACATGCAGGGGTGTATTTACCACAAGGCAAACAAGGCACTTGCCTAGGGCGGCATTTTTCAGGGGGGCAGCACCTCCCCCCAGAAGAAGGAATGAAAGCAGGGAAACGATCCATGGGAACCAGGTGGGATCTGAGAGAGGCTGTGGGCTGCTTGATGGTGTATGTAGAGCCAGGCTCTCGTTCCTGGGGATGTCCGGATCTGTGAAGATGAGTGTCTCTCTATCAACAGGGTAGAAGGGGGGTAGTCGAAGGTTCTTCTGGGTGGGGGGCAGGGAGGTTGTTGGTCCCTGTCAGGTTCTCTCCGCGGGAGGGGGAAGGGGGGGGGTTGTGTTGGTCGGTGTCCATGGGGGCAGACAATTTTTGTATTGCCTAGGACAGCACAAAACCTAAGTACACCACTGGGTACACGTAACCAACACATCAGCCAGATACTTTAACTACGGCTACTTTAAACATCTGCCACTGTGACTGCAACAGATTCTAAAAGAAGCACTGCCAGTCATTTAGAAAAAGGCATAAATACGTACCTTAGTTCCAATGGTCCAACACCTACAAGGTCCCTCTCCAGTGAGGGCATCTTCTCCCCGGCTTCTTCTGGGTGCCAGACTTCAGCTGTTTTAATTGGCCAGCTCGAGATAACGTCGCTCCCGAGCATAAATGGGAGTACAGTCATTCTGCCACACCGGCAACATGCCAGAATATAAACTGAACTGCACATGTGCAGTCCATGGTACGAAGTGGTATCAAAAAGTTCTTTGTTCTAATTTGCTGTCCATGATGAAATGGCAGACCTAGTAATGCATGTGGTCAGAATAGCACCAGTTGCACAACTCCCAATGTGCACAGGACGATGTCTTTTGGCACACTGACTTATGAAGGTCAGTGCTTCCTGTGACTGTGTGTGCAGCCTTGTCCTGCCATCTGTTAGCGTATTATAGAAGTAGTCTTGAAACTTTTTGATACATTCCGCAGATGTACTTTATTGCAGAAAAGATATTGCAAGTCTCTTCTGCAATACAAAACTGCCTGTTCACAATTTGTTTTACACATGCTGTAGTTACATAGTTACACAGTTGGTAAGGTTGAATAAAGACACCAATCCATACCTGCGTGTGTCACTTTATTTTTTTAATTTAGTTCCACTTTCAAACCAACTCAAAGTTGTAAATACAAGGAAGTGGGGGATGGAGGGGGAGGTTGTGTGCTTATTACTTTATAAACCTCCTCCAGGTGCCGTCTGCTGGTGCTTAACCCCTCCTGGCCCTTTAAGGGTTTCAGAAGCCGGGAGGTGGGCGCGGTTTCAGGGTCATGTGACCGCCGTGATTCGCTGTCACGGCGGTCACATGATCAGGAAAGGTCCCGATCGTAAGAGGAGATCTGGACCTTTCCGTGAGTACCGAACGTGTGTGCTGGGAGCATGCAGGGAGCGCGCTCTCAGCACGTATGGTTTTTTTATAGAACGCAAATGTGTGGCTGCTCGGCATCTAGGCCCAGAAACCGGGAGGCTGCACATTTGTGTTCGGCCGGCGCCAAGAGGTTAAAGAAGTACAGAAAGCCAGGAAGTGGCATTCCAATCATGTGACCACTGTGATTGGCAGTCACAGCTGTCACGTGATTTGGAAAGCCCTTGATCACAAGTATGCATAGGGAGCTTTCTGGTATTGGCAGTATCTCTACTGGGAGAGAGCAGGGCACACGCTCTCAGCACAGAAAACTATTTACATCGAGGTGCATATATGGTTAATATGTTTGATTGTGTTTTGTATTTACTTCATTGGTTGCTAGGAGGAAGGCCGCATGCATCCTAGCAACCAATGAGATGAGTCACTCTGAACAGTGGGAGGACCCTGAAGGCGGAACTCTGAGAGACTAGTTCCCCAAAAGGTCCATTTTGCCTGTGATTGACTGCAGATTGCAGTGGGTGGATCCATTCTATTCACTCCAATAGAGTCTTCAGAATCTGCCTACTGCTGTGCGCTGTCAGTCACAGATGAGGAAGACCTGGTGGGGAATTAGTCTCAGAGTTCCTTATCAGGCTTCACCTACCCAACAACTCCAATTCACAGCCACTGCGCCAGTTGGGTGGATGGAGCCTGATGGGAAGGAACGCAGAGAGAAGCTCCCCACCAGGTCTGTCTCACCTGTGATTGACAGCGCATGGCAGTGGGCAGATTCCAAAGCCTTTGTAGGACTGAATAATGTCTAAGGCTGGTCATACACTATACAATTTTCTGTCCAATTTCTGCCCAATTTCCTTTAGACTTACCTTAAACTATGTAGTGCAAGGGCCTGCCTAATTGGATACAATTGAAAGTGTTGTTTAGGTTTGACCTCATATTATATGGTTTTTGGTAAATCTAAAGCAATTTTCTAAAGAAAATTGTATAGTATATGGCCAGCCTAAGGATCCAACCACTGCCAGGTGCTGATGAAAGTAAATAGACCCGATGGGGAATTAGTCTCTTATTTCTCCAGCACACTCTGCCTGACTCTGGTTTATAACCCAACCATGTGCCTGTCAGTGGGACAACTCAGAGGCCGAGGGGGGGGGGAGTGTACTGGTGTACTGAAGAAGGAGGGTGTGGGGTGGACATCGACATATTCATGTACCTGGAATGTACTGTTTTGTAGAAACCACAATGTATTTGGTTAACCAAGGCTCCCGTGATCTTTCATTCTGGGAGGGGGAGGCAGGTGCGTCTTGGCAGCTGAGACTCCATCTCCAAAGTGTCACTAAACCCACAGCAGTAAAATCAGTCTGTATATGCAGTAAAGCATGCTCACTGTGGAACCTAAGGGGTTAATCCTCTGCATTGTGTGACACATTCATTCTCCTCCCCTTCTTGGTGTGACCTGGAATGTGACATGTATGACATCATTTCTGGGTCACCTGTCACTCCCCCCCCCCCCCGGCTAGAATAGCCAGGAAGGAATGGTATTGCGGTGTGATCTGCATTGCAATACATTCAGTGGAGCACAGGGGAGACATTCAGGGGAGACCCTGCATGGCTGAATAAAGAGAACCTGTCATCAAAAAAATAATCATTCCATATTGGACTGTTTGTCCCCTATGAGATGAAAAAAAAAGGTAAGCAAAAAAAAAATGTTTCTTTTTTTGCAAAAAAATAAGTTACACCCAAGCACATAAAATACCCCCCAAAACATTTTTAGCCCCTCTACATATATGAATGTACAAACGCGTTGGGGGCGCTTGAAAACATGAATTGTGATACACATGTTGTATATCGCCGTGCACGCAGGAGTGAGAGTAATAATTCTAGAACCGAACCTCCTCCATAACACTAAACTGATGACCTATAGGGGGCTTTTACATTGTCACCCATAGAAAATATCGGGTACTGAAGTTTGTCGCCATTTCAGAAGTGACATCTTGCTTACTTCTCTGCATGTGATCACTGATTGGCCAATCAGGGATCACATGATCGGGACCTCACACAGAGGTCCCGTACAGCAATTGGTGTTCCGCTGTGTCCTCCAGACATAGTGAGCACCAGATCACAGTGCCGCGTGCTCCCAGAGAGCACGCACAGGCAGTCAATGCAGGGGACGTTTATAAACGGCAACCCACTCCTGCACCGCTCCTGTCCGGCTGTTTATGTACATGGGCCGGACGGGAAGTGGTTAAAGCAGCCTTTGTTACCTATGGTTCTACCAAACCCAGGGTATCTCTGAGACAGGAAGTGAAGAAAAATCTCCCCAACCGGAAAACAAATACCAAAGAATAAACTGACATTGAGGGAGATTTACGAAAAACTGGAGCACTCAGAATCTGATGCAGCTGTGGTAGCCAATCAGCTTCTAACTTCCGCTTGTTCAATGAAGCGTTGACAATAAAACCTGGAAGCTGATTGGTTTATCTGCAGAGCTGCACCAGATTTTGCACTCTCCAGCTTTAGTAAATCCCCCCAGTGCGTCTTAACCATTCCCCACTTTATCCAAAACCGAAAAAAATATGTTATGACTACAAATACTTTAGGATTTATCTACCAAATAATTATTGAGCAGCTGCCATATATGTCTTTCTTTCTTTTTTCTTCATCTCTGTTGACCGCCATCTTTATCTAAGGCCAAATCTGCCTTCAGTATGTAATGGAAGAAAGAAGTGCCAAGTGGGCAGCACAGTGGCTAAATGGTTAGCACTTCCGCCTGACAGTACTCAGGTCATTGGTTTGAATCCCAAGCATGGCACCACCTGCCTGGAGTTTGCATGTTCTCCCTGTGCCTGCGTGGGTTTCCTCCGGGTACTCCGGTTTCCTCCCACACTCCAAAGACATGCTGGTAGGTGAATTGGCTCCTGTCTAAATTGTCCCTAGTATGTGTATGTATGAATGTGAGTTAGGGACCTTAGATTGTACACCCCTTGAGGGTTAGGGACTGATGTGAATGTACAATATATATGTAAAGCGCTGTGTAAACTGACGGCGCTATATAAGTACCTGAAATAAATAATAATAAATAAATTTCACGGGCTCACACAAATTTAGATTGTAAGCTCCACTAGCAGGGCTCTCATATTCCTTCTGTATGTATGAAATGTATTGTAATTGTACTGTTTTCCTTATATTGTAAAGCGCTGCACAAATTGTTGGGGTTATATAAATCCTGTATAATAATAATAATTTAAATTTTGACATGTTGGGTATCTATTTACTCGATGTGACCTTATCTTTTATATTTTACCAAAATGTGGGTAATTTATTGCGTTTGTTTGCCCTAAAATTCACTTTAGTGTTTTTACTGAAATGTTGCATTTCCTAGACCTCTGTGGTCATATCCTGTGACATAAAACATTGAAACTACCACTATTTTATTCTCGCTTTATTCTCTGTTTGTTTTCAGAAAATAGAACATGTTTGGGGGTTTTGCGTAATCGTCAGGCCTAAAATGATTTTTTAAATTTGTACAAAAGAAAAAAAAGCAAAAAATTGCTCTGACATTGAAAGGGTTAAATTTGATTTTAAAAAAATTGTGGCGGCCACATGTTTCCTGGCCACATGTTTCCTGTCGATCATGGAGCTGCAGTCTGCATCCAGACACCCTTTTGGAAATGCAGATGTGACAGGAATCATGTCTATTGGTTGTTTGTTACATTAAAGTATATAAAAAAAAAAAAAAAGTTGGAGTTGAGGTGACGTGTTTCCTGTCAAGTGGAGCTCCAGTGCAGCTATTGGTTGTTACATTAAAGTTCAATTTAAAAAAAAGTGAAGTGGAGGTCACATGTTTCCTGTTGAACGTGCAGCATTAAAGTTCCATTAAAAAAAATTGAAGTTGAGGTCACATGTTTCCTGTCAAGTGGAGCTCCAGTCTGCAGCTATTGGTTGTTTGTTACATTAAAGTTCAATTTAAAAAAAAAAAGTGAAGTGGAGGTCACATGTTTCCTGTCGAGAGTGGAGCTCCAGGCTACAGCCAAACCTTCTTGTGATTGAAGAATATACAGAGTGGAGGAGAAGAGCGGAGAGAAGGTGTCATCCAGGTAACCTTTGCCGCACATTGGCCGCTGTGTGTACGGGATGTATGCTTAGTCTGTGTGCCCAGCTGTACTCCGATCAGAGGCGGGGGTCACCATTCATTCGGGGCACAGCATCCTGTGTGATGATTGGATGAGGAAGAGTCGGACCGAGGTGTGAGCAGATCCTGATCATTGCCCAGGAAGTGGCCTGTCTCCTCACTGTCATCGATCCCACCCTGAGATCGGTCATTATTATCACAATACTCCTGCACCCAAGGAGCTTACAATCTAAGGTCCCTGACTCCCACACATACTAGGGCCAGTGTGTCTGTCAGCCATGTGTGTAGAGTCCCACAGCGGACAACATACACACTCCATGCAGACAGTGTGCTGGTTGGGGTTGGTAGACTTGTCATAGGATGTGCAGACACAGGGATGTATCCTATACAGTGTATGGAAGAGGAATGGCTGAGCTCCCTCCCAATGTACTTCATTCTATTGGTACCCTATAGCAGTGCTTGTCAGTCGGGTCCCTGAGCTCAGGACACGGACCGCCCTCAGTCAGCACCATGAGGTGGGATGGTGTGCAGGCCAGCAGCATCTATGATGCTCTAGGGACAGGACACACACTGCTGATCGTTGCTATGGTGATGGTGGCCAGCTCACCCGTCTGACACCCGTATCCATGGCAGGTCGCATGTGGGGCCAGAGCCAGCAATCAGGAGAAGACGGAAGGCCACCTCTCACCCTCCGCCATGCTGCTGGAACCAAAAGGTAGACCTCTGATATGATTTGGGGGCTCTGTGATAGGGGGACCTATGATATGAAGAGGTGCCTCTGATGTGATGGGGGGGCTTCTGATGTGATACGAGGGGTCACCTCTGATGTGCGCTTGATTTCATCAAGGTAGTTGTGTGCATTGTCACAGACAGGTTTCCCATTCATACGTAACATTTACATTTTTTACATTTTACACTGGAGTGTCTTGAGATTTTGCAGTCTTTAAAGTGTCACTAAACCCACAACAGTAAAATCAGTCTGTATATGCAGTAAAGCATGCTTGTTATACTTGCTGTAGAACCCAAGGGGTTTGCATTGTATAAAAAGGCCATTTGATCCTGCCTTCTCTGCTCCTCCTCTTGTTTAAATGTCCACGTCTTATCTCCTGATAAGACACACTGAACCATAGCATTCTGCACATGCTCAGTTTAGTGTGTATTGTTAGAGAGTTTTTTTTTTTTTTGTTATTTCTTCGGAGAGTGCATGTGATCAGCACAGGGCAAATCAGCACTGTCCAGACAGAGGTTAGGGGTTCTTCATCCTCCTAGAGCAGAAAGAAAACTCCTCCTACAAGCTTTAACCAGTGCTCTGGTTACTGTGGAATGACTGTTCCTTGATAAAGACATTTTTTTATCAAGTTGTTATGGGGAAAATTCCACTTTAAAGTGAACCTTGCCTGTGAAGGGCCAAGCAACATATTCATTGTACAGCCCCTCTCCCTGCTTGTTTCACATGGGCTTCAGTTTCTATATGAGCACTGTCAACAGCATTGGCCCCTACCCGGAAATGCAAAATCGTGTGTGTGTGTGTGTGTGTGTGTGTGTGTGTGTGTGTGTGTGTGTGTGTGTGTGTGTGTGTGTGTGTGTGTGTGTGTGTGTGTGTGTGTGTGTGTGTGTGTGTGTGTGTGTGTGTGTGTGTGTGTGTGTGTGTGTGTGTGTTTTTGCACACCCGTGCCGCCTTGTATCAGTATTTCTGCTATAGAGCGGTTGGGAAATGGTTATAGAAAATAATCCAGTCCCTACAGTCAAACATGGTGGAGGTTCACTGATGTTTTGGGGTTGCTTTGCTGCTTCACACACTGGATGTCTTCATCGTGTGCATGGCATTATGAAATCTGAAGACTACCAAATAATTCTGGGGTGCAATGTAGGGCCCAGTGTCAGAAAGTTGGGTCTCTGTCAGGGATCATGGGTCTTACAGCAGGACAATGACCCAGAGGACACGTCAAAAAGCACTCAGAAATGGTATCAGACACAATGTTGGAGAGCACTGAACTGGCCAGCAATGAGTCCAGATCTAAATCCCATAGAGCACCTGTGGAGAGATCTTAAAACGGCAGTTGAGAAAAGGAACCCTTCCAGTCTGAGAGACCTGGAGTAGTTGGAGAAAGAAGAGTGGTTCAAAATTCCAGTAGAGAGGTGTAAGAAACCCATTGATGGCTACAGGAAGCGATTGATTTCAGTTATTTTTTCCAAGGGGTGTGCTACCAAATATTAAATTGAGGTGTCAGTAATTTTGTCCAGTCCCCCATATTTGTGTTTTTGGGTGGAATGTGTCAGATTTGGCTTTTTGTTTCTGCACTTTTTTTGTGTTATATCAATACAAACAAAAGAAATAAACATGAGAATGCCTAAACATTCTCCAGGAGCCGGGCCCTCCTATTCCTTCTGTACTGAAATGTATTGTAATTGTACTGTCTCCCTTTATATTGTAAAGTGCTGAGCAAACTGTTGGCACTATATAAATCCTGTATAATAATAATAAATGCAGCAATTTTCTGGGCGAAGAGGTGCATTATCTAACAGAAATGCAGGGTTGCCAATATTTTTAGCCATGACTGTACTTACATTCCTGGCGGCCTATTTCCTGACATACCGCTTCTGTTCTGCAAGTATTTGAGGAGCTGGATGGGTCGTATACTGATTACCCCCCCCCCCCCGTTGTACTCAGTGGTTGCACCCTGTACCAACATATATTTTTGTGGGAGAAACCACAACGTACAGGGGGAGGGGGGCAGGTATTTTACATACCCAGAAGTATGCAATACTTTCAGTAGTCAAGGAGAAGGCAGCATGTCAATAAATAGTAGGTATATTACTTCTGTTATATGTATATTTCCCCACACAAAGTGATCCTTTGCTAACTGCACTGCAAGTCACATAAGTATGCTTAGTAAATCCCTGCAGATGTAGCTCTTGTCCATTGATACTTCTTCATTGGTAGGTTTTACATTGAGAGAAGCCTAAACTTCTTGTTTATTCAACTCAGGTAAACATGGCAGACCTGTGGCAGGAATGTATGGATCTTGCTGTTCAAGTAGCCAAGAATGCTGGTGCAGTATGTATCTCTACAAAGACATTTTCTCTATATGTCAAGATGAGCAAGAACATTTTCCTTTTGAATATTACATGAAATGTGGAAGAAGTTTCTAAAGTAATTCTGAGTACAGTTTATAAGTCATATAAATGAAATCAGATCATTATGAAGGATTAAGGTGTATGAGAACCATTATGAAGGATTCTGTAGGCAACAAAGAGACTGAACCAAGAAATGTATAAGCTTTTATGTGCAGCGCCCTCCCAACAGTGTTTTAATTGCATTGCCTCTCTTTTTATTTTGTAAGACTTGTGCAATCTGTTGGCAATTTATAAATCCTGTATAATATAGGTGCATTGTTGGCCACCTTTTTGAAAATGCTAGTTGCCTGACTGTCTTGCTGAACTTCTGGCTTTAATACCAATCCAGAATATAGTTAGAACCGCTTATCTACATATTTGTTTCATGCTATAACACACCTCCTCTTAGGTTATGTAGAAAGCAGATCTATAGTTCAAAAACACATCCTGTCCTAGGGTGACAACACATAGATACAATATGCTGAGCAAGTGTTTGTTAAAAGAAAGGAAGCAGGAGGCGCCCATCTAAGTGCAGCAGATAAAACTGTATTTAACCACTTCTAGTCCGGACACTTTAACCCTCTTCCTGTCCAGGCCAGTTTTCAGCTTTCAGCACTATCACACTTTGAATGACAATTGCGCGGTCATGCAACACTGTGCCCATATGAATTTTTTAGCATTTTTTTGAGACAGATAAAGCTTTATTTTGGTAATATTTATTTACCATTGGGATTTTTATTTTTTTTGCTATGTAAATAAAAAAGTCCGAAAATTAAAAAAAAGTGTTTTTCTTATAACATTTTGCAAATAAATAATATTTCATCATAAATCTTGGCCAAAAATTATTCAGTTATCTTTTTAGTAAAAAAAAACCCAAATTAGTTTATAACCAAAAATTATAATTAAAAAACTTTTTTTACATTTTTATTTTATTTTTTTATATTATTTATGTTTTTTTTTTCTCTACATACTGACACTTTAGCAGTACAGTGTCACCATAGTGACACTGCACTACTTGTGGGGGGGTGATGAAGATTTTTTTTTTTTTTACACTGATTACTTTTACACCCATGAAGGCTGTAAAAGCAATCATTTCTCCTTCTCTCTGGCTTCATTCTTGCAGCCATTGAGAAATACTGTGTGAGCTGTGATTGGTCACAGCTTGTCACATGGTACAAGGCTGTTGTGAATAGCTGGATCGGCCATACAACACCATCACATTACAGGATTGACCCTTACTGTGCCACATCTAAGGACTGGTAACCTGCACTATATTACTTTTTTGTTCTTGGATTTCGATATGTTTTAGAGTGAACTGAACAAGCAGGAAAAGCACTGCTAAACAAGGCCTTGTTACCAATCCTTAGATGTGGCAGCTGCCTCATCTGTTTTCTTTTTGACTGGCTGTTTTTCCACCTATTAATTCTGCAAGAAAAACACTTCCTGTCCTAGGGCGACAACACTCAATCAGTAAAGAGGTGATTCTGGCGCACAGAGATGAAGTTATATATGACAACAACAAATGTATATTAACTAATGCAGGAGATGGCAATGACATAAAACACTGAAATAAATGTATAAAATTCATAAGTGCACAAGTAGTCTATTAAAAGTCGCTCGGGCAATCAGCCCAAATTAGCGGCAGCCATCTGTGTGCATTATGGGGAAATTCGTCTTCAAATTTTACAACAGAAGCTCTGAAGTCTTAGTTTTGTCCTACTTTCTGGTGCAACAGACTTTTGGCAGTCTTCCAGCCTTTTAATGTAAACACAGCAGGTGTTTCTAAGCAGTGAGAAACAGGATAGAACCAGGCTTTAGAGCAGTGATCATCCACTTAAAAAAAAACAAAAAAGGCCTTCTACATTTTGTAAGTGGTGGTAATTTTTTTTTTTTTTATTTTAAATTGCTGACAGGATATTTATGACAGAAGAGACCTTATCGGGCTCTTCTGTCATAAATGCTTCCTCCTGTCTGTCAGCCATCATGTACACTGAGCCGCGCATGCACAGCCCAGTGAACTTTACAGCTCCGATCTGTGCTGCTGCAATGTGACCCCATGTGCGGAGGTGATGTCATCGCAGCCCAGCCATTCAATCGGCTGAAGGCATAGAACCCAGAAGGAAGTCCAAGCGAAGATGGAAGCACAGGGAATCCGCCAGATCGATCGCAGTGCTGGAGGGCTCAGTTTGACAGGTAAGTGTGCCATAATGTGCTACTATGCTGTGCATACTAGTACATTATGGCATATCCCACCTGGGGGCCCCTAAAAGAAGAAATAATAGCAGAGTTTACTACCGCTTTAATACAGAATACTAGCATTGACTGAAGACCTACTAAAGGGAATGGTCACAGACTGTGATTGCAGACTGAAGTCATGCTGTAAGAGGAAGACATTGACCAGGGATGTTGCATGACACTGCTAGAGAATAGTTTTAATAAAGGCCCTTTTACCTATCCATGCTTCCACTTCTGATGGGGGCATACATGGCCCTCTGCAGGTTGGGGACCAGGGATTTAGAGTCTTTGTTGTGACCTTTGTTCATAGTCCATGCACAGGTGCACTTTATATCTGTAATACCCCTTGCATAGGTAAATCAGTGTCTCTCAGCTTACTAGTATAGAATATCTTCACCATGGGTGAATAGGTGACCTTCCTAATGTACGCTCTGCGTTGGCAGGTGGTATGTGCAGCACTGAAGGAGGAGGTGTCGGTGATGATGAAGAGCTCCCCGGCAGATCTGGTGACAGCCACTGACCAGAAGGTAGAAGAGATGATTATCTCATGCATCAAGGAGAAATATCCAACTCACAGGCAAGGCTACAATATATTATACACCTTGCTGAATGCCATTTGGGTGTCTGTATTGCTCTGAGCAATGCTGTGTACAAAGGCTGACCAATCTCATTGCACACAACTCTAACTTTGTGACCCCCTGTTTCAGCTTTATTGGTGAAGAGTCTGTAGCAGCCGGTCAGAAAAGCATACTGACTGATAACCCAACGTGGATTATTGACCCTATCGATGGCACCACTAACTTTGTACACAGGTAGAGTTTTTTTTTTTTTTTTTTTTTTGTTTGATTCAACAATGGCTTCCAGAAAGGAATGCTTCTGTGGCATGAAAATCTATCTGCATAAGTGATTTTGATATGATTGTTCGAAATCTGTTACAGCAATGTGGTTTTTATCAGTGAAAAAGCAATTTTATTCGATAGTTTTGACAACTGAAGAACTAAAACTAAGTTTGCTACTAAACTAGTCACAAAATGTAGCAATTAGAAAAATGACAGCACTTCTCTATGCCAAAAAAAAATATTTTTTGTTTCCATTTCTTCGACTGCCAGGTAAATGCACAATCTTTTATACATTTTCTGTTCCTACATGTGACAGCTTCTCCTCAAGCTGATATAGTTCAAATGACACTTGTTTCCCCTAAACAATAGTAGTTCCCTGTAATAGTTTTATTCTACCTCTACAGCAGCCCATGTCTCCTATCTTCTCTCTGTTGAAGTGCTACAGCCCCCCGTCAGAATCATCAGCATTTAACACTTTTGGGGTGTCTTGTATTCCTCATCCCCTGCAGTATGCTGTGGTTTCATCCTCCTGCCTCTACTTCACTACCGGACACATTAGTGACATAGGGGTCAGCAGATGGAAACAGATTTGTGTGGCAGGGGATCAGGAATCTGACACATCCGGAAGTGTTGAATGCTCAAAAGCTGTAGAACTTTAGTAGAGAGAAGATGGGAAACCTGAACTGCCGGACAGGTAAACATAATACCATTTCTATTACAGTGTACTACTTGGAGGGATTTTTTTGGAGCGATCAGTTGCTTTATTCAGTCTGAACTAGAATAAAAAAGTTCCTTTCTTTCCAGCCCTTCAAAAGCCATTATGTAGTGGGTGGGATGGGCACAGTTTTCTGAAGGTTTAGAATACCTTCTCTTTTTTTTTTTTTTTTTTCTTTCAGGTTTACACCAATGCTGTCTATAAAGCATGCTGATCAGAGAACTCTTGGAATCTCTGTATTGATGTAAACCAAGGCTGCTGTTATCACTTTAAACTGATTAAAATTATAGTGGAGTGTTGGCCATCAATTAATGCAAAAAGTTTGGAGTGGCAGGCCTTGTGTACACTGGTCTTTGGCGGTCAGTAAAACCCTGTGACTGAGCTGCATTTTACCACCCCTCATCTGCTCTCTTTTAGCTGGCAAGGCAGCAGCTGGGGGTGTGCACAGCAGGAATTACACACTCCCGCCCACAACTTATTCAAGTGGACGGGGCCACACTGCAACCACCCTGCAACACTCCTATAGTTGTAGTTCAGTAGTCTGGCATTTAGGGGGCTAAAACCAGTGATGAGTTAGCGATACAATACCTCCTCACCCGTCAAATGCTACACTGAAATCCCAAGCAATGTTACCAGCCATATCGGGTTTCTTTTCTGCTGGAGTGAAGGACACCTGCCCCTATTATTATCCCAATAGTATACGGGAGATGTGTTCTGTAGTTCAAAAAAGGAGAACCTGGACAAGGCTGCTGGGGATTTCACTGCAGCAGAGACTGCATTGACAGTTCTCCACTAGAAGTTAAAAGAACACTGGAATTCTGGCAGGATCAACAGCTTTTTTTCTGTACTGTTTTTTGAGAGGGATAATCCATAGGGAATGTGCTTGTATTGCAGAGATGTACCGAAGGTTTCTTTTTATTTTGGTCAGGCATAGCCTTTAAAGTCTATATCCATCTTTTTTATTAGTACTGATTGGATGCTGTGGAGCAGAAGCATGTCCTAGCTGATGATTTTTAGACTCTACTCGGCTGAATGTAATGTAATAGAGGAATACCCATGACACCACAGACATAAGTTGCTTGGTGGAGTATCAAAATATAGGCAGTCAGCAGGTTCTTCAACCTTCCAGCCTCAAGCCATTACTGAACAATCCGTTCTGGATTGACAATTCCAGTATAATTTAGTACAGAAGGGTTAGGAGGGCCCTGCTCATAAGAATTTACTGTCTAAATCCTATTATCTCATTTGTCTGCGTAGGTTTCCATTTGTGGCAATCTCCATTGGATTTGCTGTGAATAAGCAGGTAGGTTGAACTCACAACTTACTGTATATTGATTTATAGTTGCAATGCTATGTGTAGCTGACAATTGAATTACTGTACATGAATCACTGTTTGTGACTCAAAGTCTGGGCTAGCTGTCCAATTTGAAAAAACACGGCCGTATGGGGCTCCGTCCAGGTGCTCCACTCATTCAGTCTTAGCGGCTTATACTTCTCAATTAACTACCATGGCGCTGTGGAGCGCCATGGTAGTTCGTTCATTCTTCCTATCAATATATATACTTGCTCGCACATCCCGTAGACC
Organism: Staurois parvus; assembly: GCF_062004578.1. Taxonomy (NCBI): domain Eukaryota; kingdom Metazoa; phylum Chordata; class Amphibia; order Anura; family Ranidae; genus Staurois; species Staurois parvus. The sequence continues at coordinate 2,273,698 of NW_028319098.1, forward strand.
TGCGTGGCACCAGCAGTCTGCTGATTGCTGCTGTAATGCTTTACAAGCTCCTGAAGACAAAAATAATAAATGCACTTTTTTTTTTTTTAAGTATTTTTTACTAAAAGGTGAACTTCTATCTTTTACAAAAAAAATATGTCCAATGTAGCCTGTGCTTATTACCACGTGGCTGTGTAATTTGACTTCCTGGAGTAATGTTTAATGTTCATTGTTAAGCAGTGTATGTTTGTGCTGTACTGCACACCAATTTCATTATTGCTTATACCCATCTGCGTGGGTGATCTGTTGTATCACCTCCTTATTTGGAAAACAAATATGATTGCACTGTTTAATTGGGCAACTATGTGGCAAGTGAGGTTTAATGTTGATAAATGTAAGGTTATGCACTTGGGGGCTAAGAATATGTATGCATCATACATACTGGGGGGGGGGTACAACTGGGGGAATCAATGGTGGAGAAGGATCTGGGAGTTCTAGAAGGTCACAAGCTTAATAATGGCATGCAATGCCAAGCTGCTGTTTCTAAAGCGAGCAAAATCCTCTTTTATTAGCTTGAAGCTGTAGCCACAGGACGTTCACTGCTTTTTTTTTTTTTTTTTTTCTGGAGAAATTTCAGATTTAAGTTAAATCTTTAAGGGTATTGCTTAGATGTTTCCTCTAAGATAGCAAACCTTCACTATTTGTGTTCAGGTCCAATTTAAATTGAGGTTAAAATGATGTACTTTCGAGTTTTAGCATAGTTACATATTTGCTGGATAATTCTAAGACCACTCCTGGGGCCTGATGATGCGATGTTAGGAATATGATGGTAGCGCACAAAGCTGCTGAGATCCAAGAATAGGTAAACCTATTGAACACAGCTGATGCAATCCAAACACACAGCCAGAACTAGTAATTTACTTGGATTTTTTTTTTTTTTTTTTTTTGGTTGAACTAAAATAATTCCTCATTCACTACAGCCATTTTTAGCTAACTGCTAACCATAATTATACCTCATACATACTGGTCTCTGTGTTTAATATAATGCTGTGATTCTTTGACCTGTATCTAATTTAAGTTCTTTTTTTTTTTTTGCATACATCATAACATTTCTATAAATCTATTGTGAGCACTATTTTGTAACTTTTTCTAGACTTTAGATGGAATTTCTTTTTCCGTTTGCTGGAAACGGACAAACACATACTGACTTCCAGTATATAGTAGAACTGTGCACAGCACTTACCAGCCATTCACATTTCAAGTTACTGGAGTCAGATCATGAAAGTAGAGCTAAAGGCAAAAGGTTTTTTTTTCTTAATTCTAGAGGAAGTGAAGGTTGTAACACCTGTCAGTGTGTGTGGTTTTTTTTTTTTTTTGTTTGTTTGTTTGTATGCATTCTTCTGTGTTCCATCAGGGAGATTTTCCTTCACTTTCTGTCTCTTAGCCAAAACACGAAGTGAGGAAATCCCTCCAAAGTGAAAGAATCCTTGGCTGTCACCAGGACTAGTTTCCCCACTGGAAGATTTCCCCTCCTATTACTGTTCTGGGGTCTGGGAACAACTCAAAAAATTGGATTTTATCATTGAACGTAAAAGAAAATCCAGACATTAGATAACAGGTCTGTTTGCTTATCTTTCCATAGGTAGAATTTGGGGTTGTGTACAGTTGTGTAGAAGACAAAATGTACACTGGCAGAAAAGGAAAAGGAGCCTTTTGTAATGGCCAGAAATTGCAAGTGTCTGGACAGAAAGGTAAGCATCTCCCCAGCTTCTCAGAAGTGTCTCAAACCAATGTCAAGCTATTGCCATTAGCACAAGCCTGTAGCCTAATAACATATGCCCTAAAATCTGCCTTTTTTTTTTTTTTCTCTTGCTTTGATAAAGGAAATCTGGTAGACCCAGAATGAAGGTCACCACAGTCATATTACAGAGGTAACCTGAGTTGGTGCTAACAGCAGGAAGCAAATATACAGGCAGGGAGGTGACCAGAGACGGGGACAGAGTACTCCATTCACAGTATAGGGTGGTTCAGGGAAATCAGACACCATCAGATACATTAGGAAAACACATACAGTTAAAGCGGAGCTCCGGCCAAAAGGGAAAGTTCCACTTTTAAGTACTGGTCCCCTGCTCCCCATGAGGAATTGACACCTTTGGGGAGTCGATACACTTTTTTGACAGGTTCCCACTTCTGCTGCGACCGCCTAGGCAGCTAGAAGTGGAAGTTGTCCTCTTACATCAGTATATATTATTATTATTATTATTATTATTTTTTTTTTTTTTTTCTTTTAAAGCAAAAGCATTTTATTTAAATTGGTAGCAGTGTCAGTGTTTTTAGGTAGGATGAAAAAAAAACAAAATGCGCACTATTGTTTCTGGGCCCTACTACGGGTATAAATAACAACTAACGTGGTATCCCTGTGATTTGTCAGGAGCAGGAGAATTTATTTTGGGTTGTTCTTTGATGGTAAATTATGATAATAGCAAGAAATATACCACTAAATTTATTAAAATAAGATTTGGGGCCAGTTTTCCTTTTGCTATTTTACCACCAAAATAGAGCCCAATTTATCCTGGAAAAAAATAAGGTATAATCCACCTGGATACACAAAGTAGTTGCAATGATGTGTACAGTTTACTACCAAATGTCACACAAGTTGCAAAATAGTGTTTAGGCATTAAGATTTGTTTTAGCCTCAATCACTAGGGGGTTAAGTAACAATAGTCATAGGGAAGACAGAGATCCATCTAATAGACTCAATCATACACTGTAAAGTACACCAGCCCCCTCACATGCTGAAGCCATAAGCATATACTAGGTGTGACCGTTTAATTCCAGGAATGCCTGCGGCGTAGCACTATGGTGGTGAGACTCGAAGCCATTCACACTCAAGTTTGTTCTGACATGTTCTAACTTGCACTCACCTGGGTGCAGACCAATTGACTCATTCTCTATAGAGTAGTAGAAGAAAAAACATGTACGTCCATTGCACTGTTGGCGGGAAATGAGTGACAGGAATCTGGAACTGATTAAAGGATAAGTTCACCTCTTGACCAAAAATAATAAATGCACATTTTTTTGCAGATAAAAAAAAGTGCATTAATTTTAGTTGCTGGAGCCTGTAAAGCATTGCACCAGCGATCAGTAGATGCGGCAACAGCATTGGGAACATGTTACATTTCACCCTAAACATGGGTGAAACATGTAACATTTTCCCAAAAGGTGAAATTATCCTTTCACATTGCTTGAAAATTGGCAGAAGTGCAAGTGAAACTTAAGATCTGTTACAACAGGTTTATGGTGAACATTCCATGAAGAAATCAAGTGTTTTTGCATTGCAAAGGCAGGGAAGATGTCCATGATGATGGCAAGAAGTGGGCATCCAAAATGCAAAGAATGGTTGCACATGTGCACAGAGTGTGAACTCTCGTACGCTCAGATCAAAGACTGAGTGTGCAAATGATGGCAAAGGAACTGAATATGAACAGGAAAACCGTGCAACAGGTTCTCACAGGATTTGGGAATAAGAAAGATTTCTGGAAAGATGGTGCCTCGAATCATGAGGGTGTTTGAGACATATAATTTGTTTTAAAATTTTTTTTACAGTCGTTTCTGGGAATTTCAGGAGTCCATTCTGCCACGTATAATTGTAACTAATGCAGAATTGTTTATATATCATATAGTGGACAGTAACTGCAGTAGCAAATTTTGCTAAACTTTATTGTATGTCTATAGCTGATACGAAGTGCTTTTCTTATTGCAGACCAGGATTCAAACCTGAGACGCAAGGTTCATAAAATGAACTTTTAAGTAGGGATGCTTTTGGACTCCTGATTATGTATTTTTATTTTATTGTGTTTTTTTTTTGTTTCGTTTTGTTTTTATTTTTAATCCTTTAGTCAAGTCCCACTTTATATTTTGCAGATATAACTAAATCCATGATTATCACAGAACTTGGATCAAATCGGAACCCAGAGGTCATTAAAATTATTCTATCCAACATGGAGAGACTGTTGTGTATTCCAATCCATGGGTAACTTACAACATAGTATTACAAGTATTGTGAACATGCTGTATTCTCTTTTACATATGTCTTCTTTTTTTTCTTTATAATGGTCCAAATTGGTAGAAAGTGTATCAGGTTGATTGTTGTGATCTCCTACTGATTGTGATTGCAAATAGAACAGTGACGTTCTTTAACACTGCTTTGCTCTGACTAGATATTTAAGTAAAGTTGTACTTATTAATAATAAAAACTATGTATTGGTTTGCCTACCCCACGCCTATCTATTAGTGTGTGTGTGTGTGTGTGTGTGTGTGTGTGTGTGTGTGTGTGTGTGTGTGTGTGTGTGTGTGTGTGTGTGTGTGTGTGTGTGTGTGTGTGTGTGTGTGTGTGTGTGTGTGTGTGTGTGTGTGTGTACAGTGTCTCACAGAAGCAAGTACACCCCTCACATTTTTGTAAATATTTTATTCTATCTTTTCATGTGACAACACTGGAGAAATGACACTTTGCTACAATGTGAAGTAGTGAGTGTACAGTTTGTATAACAGTGGACATTGTCACTTAGCGGTGTACTCACTTTTGTTGCCAGCGGTTTAGACATTAATGGCTGTGTGTTGAGTTATTTTGAGGGGACAGCAAATTTACACTGTTATACAAGCTGTACACTCACTACTTTACATTCGTAGCAAAGTATCATTTCTTCAGGGTTGTCACATGAAAAGATAGAATATAATATTTACAAAAATGTGAGGTGTGTACTCACGTGTGTGAGATAGAGATTTATATGACATATGCACACACACACATATATACATACGTGTTCTTTTATGTGACAAACCATGGCTCCCTGCATAGATGCTATTTGAGGAATGAGCATAGCAATCCTAAAAGAGAAAGGGTGCTATTAGCAGGATTACTAGACATAAATAAAGAGATAAGAAAACAAATGTGGCCACCACATCTAATGACTGTTAAGCTGCAATATATAAAATTTGTGTCTTTAGGTTTCGATTTTTATGATTTTACTTTGTTTTAGTATCTAAGGTGCCACGGTCCTTTCAATTAATATTTAAGTATGCGGCATAATGCTTCTCCTATGCAGGATCCGTGCAGTGGGCACAGCAGCTGTGAACATGTGTCTGGTAGCTACTGGAGGAGCTGATGCATATTATGAGCTGGGGATCCATTGCTGGGATATGGCTGCAGCATCGGTTATAATTACAGAGGCTGGTGGAGTCATCCTGGATGTGAAAGGTTTGTATCCTCTATCAACAGTAAGTTAGTTACTTTTCAATACGTACAGAAAAGAAAATTAGTGGCTTATATTTTCAAAGTACTATATAATCTACTTCCAAATTTTAATGAAATGTCATCCAGAAAACAGGAGCCATGGTAGGCATGGAACTCGTATACTATATTTACAAAATACTTGGTGCACAATACATGAATGCAGTAAGTGGATGGCTTTTTCATCTGAAATTTTAAGTTGTATCCAGCTTTCATTCTAATAAGTACTGGTTCAGTCTACATGATGGCTGTCTTCCTCCACTTCCATTGATGGCTCTGTCACATCTCACCACTCTGGTTCTTGATTTTACAAGTCATCTGCAAAAATGTTGGAGTATCTCCAGAAAACGTTTGCAAAATCAACTGTAAAACTATGCAACTGTGCTACAAATTGTAGCTTCAGCTTAAAGCGGTAATTAAACTCAAAAGCAAAATTTTTTTATACTTCAGCTTACCATTTCTTAGATTTTTTTTTTTTAGGCTTGCTTTCTTTTATTCCACCTGGTGATCTGGCCAATAAATTTAATGGTTTTTCATCAGAACAAGCTGTCCTGCAGATGTAGCATTTTTAGAGGGTTGAGGCAAGCAATTTACCACTTACAGGTGCTTACAATGTTCAACTTTTATTTATTTATGTGAAACCTTTATCCCAAGAGGAAAAAATTTTAGTGTTACTAAACCCACAACAGTAAAATCAGTCTGTATATGCAGTAAAGCTTTCTTGTTATATTCACTGCGGAACCTAAGGGGTTAATCCTCTGCATTGTGTAAAAAGGCTGTTGATCCTGACTTCTTTGCCCCCTCCTCTTGTTCAAGTGTCCACGCTGATAAGACAGACTGAACCAGTAGCCCTGCTGCACATGCTCAGTTTAGTGTGTATTGCTAGAGAGGGTTTTTTTTTTTTATTCTTGGGAGAGTGTGATCAACACAGGGCCAATCAGCACTGTCCAGACAGAGGTCAGGGGTTTTGCATCCTCCTGGAGCAGAAAAAACACCTCCTTCTAAAAGCTTTAACCAGTGCTCAGCTGAAGTCATAAGACTGCTCTAACTGCTGATGAGAAAAGGTATTTAGCAGTTTATATTTACTAAAATTGCATTTCCATGTTCTGTGTACTGTGGGAGACCAGATATAGTGAATGCAGAGTCCGGGGTTTAGTAACACTTTAATATTTCTGTTTAAAAAAAAAGTAACAAACTGAAGCCAAACTCCAGTTCACAGTGTGTTTTAACCATTTCCCGTCCAGCCCATGTACATAAACGGCCGGATGGGAGCAGTGTAGGAGTGGGTTGCCGTTCATAAATGGCGCCCGCATTTACAGCCTGTGCACGTTTCCTGGGAGCGCGCAGCACCAATCGCTGTACAGGACCTCTATGTGAAGTCCCGATTCATGCGATCACTGATTGGCTAATCAGTGATCACATGAATTGTAGTAAGCAAGATGTCACTTCCTGACATCATTGCTCACTACTTGTGAAATCTGTGAATGATCACAGAGGTCACACGGTACAAAGCTATTCACAACAGCCTTGTACCATGTGACAAGCTATGACCAATCGCAGCTCTCACAGTACTTCTCAAGTAGTGCAGTGTCACTATGGTGACACCGTACTGCTAGGGTGACTGTATGTTAAAACCAAAAAAAAGAAAACATAAATATTAAAAATATGAAAATTATAATTTTTGGTTATAAACTAATTTGGGTTATTATTTTACTAAAAAGATAACTGAATACATTTTGGCCAAGATTTATGAAGAAAGATTATTTATTTGCAAAATTTTATAAGAAAAACACTTTTTTTTTTTTTTTCAAAATGTTTGGACTTTTTTTATTTATATAGCAAAAAAAATTAAAATTCCAGTGGTGAATAAATAAGAAAAATTAATAATAGCGCCTATGGTCAAAATTGTATAACTTACTAATAGTGTACCAGCTGCAAAAAAACCACCATATATAAAGTGTACCAATTAATAAATAATTTGCGCTAGTAAATATATATAAAGAAATCATCAAATCATAAGTGCAGAAAAATATATATATACCAATACCACAGAAAAATATAAAAAACATTTTAGGTGCAAAAAAACTTTTGTGCAAAAGGAGTGTCTCAATATAAAAAAAAAAAAAAAAAAGTGTCTCAATATAAAAAAATTTCACCAAAAAACCTTGATAATATAATGGCAGATCATCCAAAAAAATATCTTCAGAAACGGAAGCTCTCCAACACACCGATCCTCATCGATCGAAATAACAGGACGAAAAACTTTGTAGTTAATCGAAAATCCACTTCTCCAATAGAAAAAGGACCACCTTCAAACGTATCCATGGGGGGAAATGCCAAGCACTCGAGAGAAACAGAAAGACTTCATGGTGCAATATTATAAAAACCAATTCCTTTATTAGATACTCATTGCACTTACTCAAGAGGTGTCCCAGCCGACACCAGCATCAACAGCAATCACATAAACGAGCCTGACTACTCAGCACATGTGCAATAGCTGGCAGTCAAAAACGTAATGACATCACATCAATCAAGCTCCGCCCTACGCGTTTCGTCATCGACGTCCTCACGGAGCGGATAGATGTGAGACGTCTCGCCCTCATTAAATATACACTCACAGGAAACGAACAGCTGACATCAATGGGGAATCAAGCAAAGCAAGCCGCCCCAAGGATGACAGAAGTCCACAAAAAGTATACAATATATCCAATATATTTGCCATCACAAGCAAAAAACTTTAAAACAAGGGAACAAAAATAAAAAGAAATTTAAATAAAACAATGATAGTAAATAAATTAAATAAATAAATACATTAACGGGCCAATACCCTCTAAGACTGTGTTTCAAAAAGGGAACTTAAAGGGCCAGTAACACATTAAGCACAAATAAAGGGGAACTCTAGTGATAATACAAAAATAATGCAGAAATTGTATAAAAAGCACACAATCTTCCATATATCATCTTTAAACAGTTGCCTATATGAAAATATACTTGCCTATATGAAAAGCATAAAAATTAAAATTTAAAAATTTGTGAGAAAACAGTTCAAATCTATATCGACATTTAACCCGAATGGTTGCAAGGAATTTAGTTCATAAATCCAAAACGTCTCTTTTTTGGAAATCTCATTAACCAAATCCGAGCCCCTCCAATGGGGTTTTACCATCTCAATCCCATAAAAGGTAAGTAAGCTCGGATCACAATTATGTACCAATTTAAAATGTTTGGATACACTATGTTTATCAAATCCTTTTACTATGTTTCTTATATGTTCGCCTATTCTTGTTTTTAAACATCTCCCAGTTCTCCCAATATATCTCAAATGACATGGACATTCTAAAACATAAATCACATGTGTAGAATTACATGTAATCAGGGATTTAATATCATATTCTTTTTTGGAAAATGAAGAGCAGAATGACTTTCTTTTTTTATTACTACCGACTTTTACAGTCCTACATACTTTACACTTCCTACAAGGAAAAAAACCATTTAAATTTGGAAACAGATCGAACTTTTTTGGGGGTTCGATGACATTGCGAGCCAATTTCATCCTAAGAGACTTATTTTTCTTATAAATGAATTTAGGAGTTTTAGATAAGAATTTATTTAGTATATCATCTTTTAGCAAAATGGGCCAATATTTTTTAAAAATTCGTTCAATATTTTTATATTGCATATTATAGTTAGTAATAAAGGGTACATTATTTTCAAATCCCACATGAGCCTTTTTATTTCCAAGAAATGTCTCCCTATCTTTAATACCAATCGAATTTCTCTCTTTAATCAAAAAGGTCTTATCATACCCTTTCTCTAGAAATCTTTCAATTAACACCTCAGATTGATCGAAAAAATCTTTGTTAGCGCTACAATTTCTTTTTAATCTGGTAAACTGACTTTTTGGAGTGCTATATAACCAATTTGGATGATGTCCACTAGAAATAGGTATATAGCTGTTTTTGTCCACTTCCTTGAAGTAAGTTTTGGTACAAATTTGACCATTATCTTTATATAGGACCAGATCCAAAAAATTAATTCGCTCAAAATCACTAATAACAGTGAATCTCAATCCATAGCGGTTCATGTTAATATATTCCATAAAAGAATCGAGTTTTTCTCTGGATCCATCCCATACCATTATAATGTCATCAATATACCTCTTGTATAGCGCCATCTCTGGCCATTTATTGAAAATACTTTCTTCCTCCCATTTATCCATTACCAGATTTGCAACACTGGGAGCATACTTAGCTCCCATAGCAACACCTTTGCATTGCTGAAAAAAAGTGTTGTTATACCAAAAGAAATTATTATTCATCGCAAATTCAAGTAATTCAACAACGAATTTCCTCTGCGATCTTTTCAGGAGTGATTTATGTTTAAGGGCCCATTTTACCGCATTAATTCCATCATTTTGATCGATGTTAGTATATAAAGATTCTACATCTATAGTAACCAATATGCAATTATCAACATTATGTAATTCTTTAAGAATATTAATAAGATGTCCACCATCTCTCAGAAAAGCCCTATTTGTCATAACAATATTTTTCAGAAAAGTATCAACATATTCACCAACTCTTGCAAATAAAGAATTTATCCCACTCACAATGGGTCTCCCCGGTGGGTTCTCCTTATTTTTGTGTATTTTTGGTAAATAGTATATAGTAGGTATTCTCGGATGTTTAATCAGTAAATATTTTGCTTCTTTTTCAGTTAATACCCCCAACTCTTTTCCTTTATTAATAATACTCTTAAGTAATAATTTAAGTTTCTTAGTGGGATTTTTTGACAAAATTTTATATGTATCTTCAGATTGTAATAATCTTTTCATTTCTTTTTCATAGTCATTCTTATTTAAAACAACAATACTTCCCCCTTTATCAGCACTTCTAATTACTATATTCTTTCTCTTTTCAAGATCATCAATACCCAATTTTCTATCTGGTGGAATACAGTACGAATTTTTAACATTAATACTCTTAATCTCATTTTCTACCATATTTTTAAAAACCTCCAGAAAAGCATTTCCAGAAATCTTAGGGTTAAATGTAGAAGCATTTTTTAAACCACTATTTTGAAAACCATGAGAAGATGAAGTAGGATGGTTTCCTTGAGATTTATTCAATTCAAAAAATTTTTTAATATTAAGTTTTCTCACAAATTTTTGCAAATCAATAAAAACATCGAATTTATTTAAATTCGTCCTAGGTATAGATTTCAAACCAAGGTCCAAAACTTTAATTTCTCTTTCAGAAAAAGTAACATCACTTAAGTTATAAATTCCTGCCCCTATTACTCTCTTTTTCTCTTTTTGTCTCCTTCCTCCTCTTTTGCCTCTGTATTTCTTATTCCCTCTTCTCTGCCATAATTCCCTTGTTCTCTCCAATCTTTCTCCTGTGGTCTGTAACCCCTTGGTGCCATATTCCACCCCCGGTGATGGTATGAAAAACCCCCCCTCGGTGGAAAAAAATTTTGATTTTGATAACCTCCTCTCCTATATCCATTACCCCTATATCCACCTTGACCTCTATAATTAGGAAAACCTCTTGAAGGTCTACCATTATATCCATATTGATGAGGTGATTTATCATGAACATTTTCAGGTGTTCTATTAACATAATTCTGAAATGTCACTTTTTGTTTAGGAGAAGGTATAGTGGTTTGATTAACCGTTGGAGATTTTAAATTTGGTATAATAATTTTTTCAGGTGTGGAAAGTTGGGAGTCACACCCATCTGTGGTGATCTTATCTTGCCATTTATACACTCTATTATTCCTATATTCTTCAGTGTCTCTTTTATATTTTTTAACCTTTTTGTTTTTAGTATCCTTATCAACTTTAACAATATGATCCTGTAAATTCTTTGATCGATCTTTGTAATCATTGGTATCTGCAAAAGGTAACATCACATCCTTCAACTCTTTAATTTTAAAGTCTACTTTCCTCAATTTAACCTGTCGCCTTTTTATAATTAATTCCAATAAACTGCTTTCACAATGGTTAAAAAACTGAAACCACTCATCTACTAATTCTCTATCATCCATCCCATCATTGGCAGGTATATCCCATCTCAACCTCCTGGGAGTAATTTTCTCTTTTAGATAGAGTTCCAAAGTATTCACATCCCACCATATTTTAATTTGCTTCTCCAAAAGATACTTTAAATTTTTGAAATTTTCTTCTAAATTCATACTATTTGAAATACCCATGGGGTTAAAGACTTCACTAAGATCAACTTTTCTTTTTTCCATATATCCAAAAATATCCATGGCTGCCAATTATAAGATCCCTCTAAAAAGAGAGATTACTAAAAATAAGAAAAATTAATAATAGCGCCTATGGTCAAAATTGTATAACTTACTAATAGTGTACCAGCTGCAAAAAAACCACCATATATAAAGTGTACCAATTAATAAATAATTTGCGCTAGTAAATATATATAAATATATGTAAAGAAATCATCAAATCATAAGTGCAGAAAAATATATATATACCAATACCACAGAAAAATATAAAAAACTTTTTAGGTGCAAAAAAACTTTTGTGCAAAAGGAGTGTCTCAATATAAAAAAAAAAAAGTGTCTCAATATAAAAAAATTTCACCAAAAAACCTTGATAATATAATGGCAGATCATCCAAAAAAATATCTTCAGAAACGGAAGCTCTCCAACACACCGATCCTCATCGATCGAAATAACAGGACGAAAAACTTTGTAGTTAATCGAAAATCCACTTCTCCAATAGAAAAAGGACCACCTTCAAACGTATCCATGGGGGGAAATGCCAAGCACTCGAGAGAAACAGAAAGACTTCATGGTGCAATATTATAAAAACCAATTCCTTTATTAGATACTCATTGCACTTACTCAAGAGGTGTCCCAGCCGACACCAGCATCAACAGCATCAACAGCAATCACATAAACGAGCCTGACTACTCAGCACATGTGCAATAGCTGGCAGTCAAAAACGTAATGACATCACATCAATCAAGCTCCGCCCTACGCGTTTCGTCATCGACGTCCTCACGGAGCGGATAGATGTGAGACGTCTCGCCCTCATTAAATATACACTCACAGGAAACGAACAGCTGACATCAATGGGGAATCAAGCAAAGCAAGCCGCCCCAAGGATGACAGAAGTCCACAAAAAGTATACAATATATCCAATATATTTGCCATCACAAGCAAAAAACTTTAAAACAAGGGAACAAAAATAAAAAGAAATTTAAATAAAACAATGATAGTAAATAAATTAAATAAATAAATACATTAACGGGCCAATACCCTCTATCATTGTTTTATTTAAATTTCTTTTTATTTTTGTTCCCTTGTTTTAAAGTTTTTTGCTTGTGATGGCAAATATATTGGATATATTGTATACTTTTTGTGGACTTCTGTCATCCTTGGGGCGGCTTGCTTTGCTTGATTCCCCATTGATGTCAGCTGTTCGTTTCCTGTGAGTGTATATTTAATGAGGGCGAGACGTCTCACATCTATCCGCTCCGTGAGGACGTCGATGACGAAACGCGTAGGGCGGAGCTTGATTGATGTGATGTCATTACGTTTTTGACTGCCAGCTATTGCACATGTGCTGAGTAGTCAGGCTCGTTTATGTGATTGCTGTTGATGCTGTTGATGCTGGTGTCGGCTGGGACACCTCTTGAGTAAGTGCAATGAGTATCTAATAAAGGAATTGGTTTTTATAATATTGCACCATGAAGTCTTTCTGTTTCTCTCGAGTGCTTGGCATTTCCCCCCATGGATACGTTTGAAGGTGGTCCTTTTTCTATTGGAGAAGTGGATTTTCGATTAACTACAAAGTTTTTCGTCCTGTTATTTCGATCGATGAGGATCGGTGTGTTGGAGAGCTTCCGTTTCTGAAGATATTTTTTTGGATGATCTGCCATTATATTATCAAGGTTTTTTGGTGAAATTTTTTTATATTGAGACACTTTTTTTTTTTTATATTGAGACACTCCTTTTGCACAAAAGTTTTTTTGCACCTAAAAAGTTTTTTATATTTTTCTGTGGTATTGGTATATATATATTTTTCTGCACTTATGATTTGATGATTTCTTTACATATATTTATATATATTTACTAGCGCAAATTATTTATTAAGTGGTGAATAAATACCAACAAAATAAAGTTTTATCTGTCTAAAAAAATGTATATGGGTACAGTGTTGCATTACCGTGCAATTGTCATTCAAAGTGTGAAGGCACTGAAAGCTGAAAATTGGCCTGGACAGGAAAAAGTGTCTGGACTTAAAGTGGTTAAATCTGCTAGTGCGTCTAACACTCCCCTCTTCCCAGATTGACAGTACTGCTGTTCAAAGGTGTCTCTTTCACTTCTTCATCCAAAGTGGGGGCACTTTAATACAGGAGGTGTGTTACTGGCCAGATTACCAGGTGAAAACAGAGGGAAAAAAGAAAACTAATGCAGCCATCACATGTAATGATTGGTAAGCTGCAATACATTACATTTTTGGGTTTGGGATTATATTTTTTTTTAATTTTTGCTATTGCTTATCAGACTTTGTATAGCTTTGGTGTGAACATTTGATTACCTGTAAATGACAATATTCCCATTGTACACGTTTCTGAACTAGACCTAAAGGTAGTGGGTGCTGCTGGAGACAAATATCACAGATCTGTGCACATATTTTGCCAGTACACCAAAGATCTTCAAATAGTGTCCAGAAGGTTATATTCAAGAATGACCACATCACAGTGGAGAAGTACAATGGTTCAGGGCTGCACAGGAGCCCTTCATTAGTCATTTGATGAATCACATGTCTGACACATCCTGCATGGCCCCCGAAATGTTGCAATTTTCTATTAAGATGTGATAATTCGTGAATAAATCCTTTTGGATGCTATTTGAAGATCCACAGTGTGCAGGAAAATATGCAAACTGAGCACTCAGTTGCTTGTCTTGTGATTCCGTGTTGTGCAGCCTACCTCTCATTCTGCATTTTTGAGATGGCAAGGCTGTAGTTGGCTGATGCAGTATATTGCTTAGAACCAGGAATCGCCTAGACCTACAGTGGGGATCGAAAGTTTGGGCACCCCAGCTAAAAATTTGTATTAATGTGCATAAAGAAGCCAAGGAAAGATGGAAAAATCTCCAAAAGGCATCAAATTACAGATTAGACATTCTTATAATATGTCAACAAAAGTTAGATTTTATTTCCATCATTTACACTTTCAAAATAACAGAAAACAAAAAAATGGCATCTGCAAAAGTTTGGGCACCCTGCAGAGTAAATATCTTGTACTGCCCCCTTTGGCAAGTATCACAGCTTGTAAACGCTTTTTGTAGCCAGCCAAGAGTCTTTCAGTTCTTGGTTGAGGTATCTTTGCCCATTCTTCCTTACAAAAGTCTTCCAGTTCTTTGAAATTTCTGGGCTGTCTGTCACGCACTGCTCTTTTAAGGTCTATCCATAGATTTTCAATTATGTTGAGGTCAGGAGATTGTGAAGGCCATGGCAAAACCTTCAGTTTACGCCTCTTGATGTAATCCCCCGTGGATTTCGAGGTGTGTTTAGGATCATTATCCATTCGTAGAAGCCATCCTCTCTTTAACTTCTGCTTTGTCACAGATGGCATCAAGTTACCATCCAAAATTTGCTGAAATTTATTAAATCCGTTTTTCCTTCTACTCGTGAGAGTTTCCCTGTGCCACTGGCTGCAACACAACCCCAAAGCATGATTGATCCAACCCCATGCTTAACAGTTGGACAGAGGTTCTTTTCATTAAATTCTGTGCCCCTTCTTCTCCAAACGTACCTTTGCTCATTCCGGCCAAAAAGTTCAATTTTAACCTCATCGGTCCACAGAACTTGTTTCCAAAATGCATCAGGCTTGTCTATATGTTCATTTGCAAAGTTCAAACGATGATTTTTGTGGTGAGGACGTAGAAGAGGTTTTCTTCTGATGACTCTTCCATGAAGACCATATTTGTACAAGTATCTCTTTTATAGTGGAATAGTGTACCACAACTCCAGTGTCTGCCAGATCTTTCTGGAGGGATCGTGCAGTCAAACGTGGGTTTTGAATTGTTTTTCTCACAATCCTGCGAGCTGTTCTGTCTGATATTTTTCTTGGTCTTCCAGATCTTGCTTTAACTTCCACTGTTCCTGATGACTGCCATTTCTTAATTACATTCTGAACAGAGGATATTGACATCTGAAAACGCTTTGCTATCTTCTTATAGCCTTCTCCAGCTTTGTGAGCGTCAACTATTTTCAGTTTCAGTTTTCTAGACAACTGCTTAGAAGAACCCATGGTGCTGATTGTTGGGGCAAGGTCAGATGAGTCTGGGCATTGAAAACCTTTGAGATTGACATCACTTGGTCTTCCCAGACGATGATTGAGAACAATCCATGACACTGGCAGGTCTCAGCTTTGCAAAGGGGGCAGTGCATGCTATAAATTCTGCAGGGTACCCAAACTTTTGCAGACGCCATTTTTTTGTTTTCTGTTATTTTGAAAGTGTAAATGATGGAAATAAAATCTAACTTTTGTTGACATATTATAAGAATGTCTAATCTGTAATTTGATGCCTTTTGGAGATTTTTCCATCTTTCCTTGGCTTCTTTATGCACATTAATACAAATATTTAGCTGGGGTGCCCAAACGTTTGATCCCCACTGTATATTATATATTTTTGCAAGGCACAGATTCAGATATTGGAGCCTCTGCATAAACTGAAGACCAAGATGCAAAATAGAGGAGCCTTGCAGTAAGACTGCATTCTGTCTTAGCTTGATATGATATATATAAAAAAAAATGACCCATTTTGGCCAAAAAACTCCCAATAATACTATTTCAGTAAATGCCTTAAAACAGTGGTCTCCAAACTGCGGCCCAGGGGCCAGATGTAGCCCTTTGCTTGCTTTTATCTGGCCCTTTCAGATTTTTCTTCCACTGACACCAACAATAGGGCAAAATTTCCCCCCCCACCTGACACCATTGAAGGGGTGCCATTCCTCCCAATGACGCCAAAGATGGGGCACAATACCTTCCAATGACACAACAATGGGGCACAGTTCCTCTCATTAGCACCAAAAATGGGGAATTGTTTGCTCCAACTGATACTGGAACATTTTCTATTCCTCATCCACAGTCCAGCCCCCCTAATGTCTGAAGAAAAGTAAACTGGCCCTTTGTATATAAAGTTTGGAGACCCCTGCCTTAAACAACAAGGAATTGTGTTTGCCTCAGTATCCTCTGTATGTTATAACAGAACAGGTCTGAATCAGAAACCAGGTGAAGGTGGGCTTTAATTTCCAATTTTGAGTTGAATATATATTTAAGCAGAGCAGGCACAAATGATTCTGACTTCAAAGATTTGCTAAATTGCATATTAAAATATCTCCAGATTTAATAAAAACTTATAATATTATTCATAGGGTACATTTTAGATATTAGGCGTTCTGCCATTAGAACTTTAAAAAAACGTTTATTTTGGCAGGCGTTTTTGAAAAATAATGGTTAACAGGTCCCCTTTGCTCCTGGATGTCCACAGGTGAATAACTCTTACACTACATTCTATAGCAGAGAGAGCTGAACAGGTAAAACCGATCTAGCCAGTCAGGCAACAGAAGAGCTGTGTTGTCTAGAACAGACATTTGACAGATGGGGGCAAGCTGATCTGAGCTCTGTTTTGTGGCTTTGAAATGCAAAAGGGGGGGGGGGGTTTGTTAACCCCAATGTATTTGAAAAGTATTGCTCTATTTTAATGACTGGAGTATACTTTTTTAGTTTTACAGTGTATTTTTTTGTATGGGTTTCTATTTGTGCAAACTCATTCCATCTTGTGTTTCAGGGGGACCATTTGACCTGATGTCTTGTAGAGTGATTGCAGCCAGCAGCACAGAAATTGCAGAGAGAATCTCCAAGGAGCTCCAGCTCATACCATTAGTTCGGGATGATGCGTAGAAAGCGTGGATCAATTTGTTGGATACACTAATAACTTTGCACTCTAGAGTCACTCAGGTGGATATGCCGCCTCTATATGCAACCACATCAGGGTTTTACCGCCTTCATTTTTTTTAAATGACTTTTTGTCAAATATTTGACAATATTATTACTGTTAAGATAATTATTATTGTTACCGTACTTTGTCATTTCTATTTGTCAGTCACAAATGCAACAAGGGCCAGCAAGTAAGAACAATCTGGAGATCTGTAAATTACTTGACATGACTTGCACAGCTTTCATGGGTTATGATTCCATTGTATTTTAAATGATATTAGTTGTTAATGTTTTCAAATGATAGTAGTTTGTTTATTTGCATTATATCTGTTTAAAGTGAATGGTTATGTCATGCTATAAAAGTTTCAATGAATTTTACTGTGTTCACATTTACTGTTTGTTTTTCTGCAATGTTGGTGTGCCATTACTAGAAAGCATGTGGCTGAAAAAGAAATACAAGAACTTAGAGAGCCACTTCCTGCTCTCAATTGACTATATGCAATGACACTCCTGTCCAAAGTGAAATCTGGGAGATGCCTTTTATGTATTGTGCTAAATTAATCTATAGATCTGTGACTGCTACTTTCTTCACACTGCTCTGTTCTTACGGTGTTAAGCATCATGGTTTTCCACTGTCCCTTTTAGCTCCCCTCCAGCTGCAGATTGGTGGGTGCTGTGACATTGATAACCTTGCTAGTCATCTGCCTGAAAGGTACCATTAAATGGTCTGAAGACACCACTTCTTGGAGCTATATGAAGTTCATTCAGGGGTTTATGTTTATATACAGAACATCTTCATGTGTAGCAAATAGCAACAGTACATTGATACATGTTATTTATTTGTTACATTATGTACATAAGCTAAGTTTAAAAAAAACAAATTTAAAGAATGCTTTGCTTCATTATTATTTGTGAGTTGGACACTTCTATTTAACTTCTGTGTTGCCCCTAGCTCAGCTGTAATACCCACACTGTTTGGGTTGCTGTATTTGTTGATCAAAATTAATGTTAACTGGTTAGCACAGATGCTGATCTCTAATGACCAGACAGTAAGATCCCTTTCCTCTGAAATCCCCAGTTCTGTTGATGATCAGAAAATCTCTTTTACTTAGGGCTCATGTACTCTGCAGCTGATAAACTCACGTTTAGGAGCTGTTCAGCGTTTGTTTTCAGCAGCCCCTGAACTCGCCCTAATGTTTTCCTATGTGTCCATGTACACCTCTTCGTTTACAGGCAGTTGAGTGTACAGACGTTTTTTTTTTTTTTTTTTTTTTTTTAAACGCAACAATCTTGCGTTCAGACGTCAATTTTATTTTTTTCGTTCAACCCAGTGGGCTGAATGATAAAGAAACTGAGGAGCTTGCTGTACTAACTATGCAATATTCGTACAGTGATCTCCCCGGGCTAGGGGAGACTGCAAACGCTGATCGGATGGTGGTCTTTCAGACTTTACAGGCTGTTGTAAACACTGGACAAACATCAGCCAGTTTCTGTTGAACTGGCCACATTTGGCCTGTGTGTACCAGCCTTTAGACTGTTGTGTTCCTGTAAAGCCCCATATTGCACAAAATTGCCAGAAGTCATTACCAGACATTCAGCAAAGCCATTCTGGATATGCCACATCATGCTATGTGGATGGTGGAATCCAGATTCTGATCTGTACTCCGGAATAGAGATGAGCCCACGCTCATCTTTAACATGAACTTCAACTCCCATTTTTTTTTTTTTGTTTTTTTTTTTTTATTCCAGTGAGATGCATGTCTGGTCATTCCCACCCCCTCAGCTCACATGATCTACAGGGTGAGGAAGGACCCAGGTCACAGCTCATTGTGAGTGCAAAAAAAAAAAAGCAGGAGTTCAGGTTAGAGATTAGTTTGGAAGTCCAAGTTCATCTCTACTCCTGGAATCCCTCCCATCTCTTACACAGTTCTTGCCAATATATAGATGAGGCCAGCTCTATATCCCTACTTTTATTCCAAGAGGAGCTGGGCAGAGTCTTACAGTGATTAATGTAATCTGATGGTTTCAGAATACTATATTCGAGGTCTACCTAGGTGAAATGTGTTATTCAGAGACCTTTATGTTCACAAATATGTATAAATAAACCTTTTTATCACAAAGTTCGCAGTTCAGTTTCTGCTATATAACATTACATTTTATTTTACATTATTTGATCTGAACAAGAAATTTTACAGTATGCAGTACAAGTGGTAGTAAACACGGTAAACGTTTTTTTCCTCTTGTCTGCCTAAAGTGACTACATACACAAACAATATAGTTATATATTAAGTTATTCTTACATATAAATAATAAAAGGAAAAAGCAAGTGTTTAAATGTAACACATTCATTTGGTGGCTCAGTCCTTTTCATCTCTACATCTTTATTTACAATACAATAATATTTTCCTAGCATTCTCTCCCACGTGAATAGGGTAGGGAAGGATATTGCTGTCTTTGTTCCTATTGGCAATACTTCTTTCTATCCAGATGACCAAGTGAGATAGATCTGCCCAATGGGTACTGAGGAAGCAGAAAAACACTGACAAGTTCTACTAAATAAATAATTACTTTTTTGATCCCAGTGAGATTTCCCTCATTTCCTGTCCCTGTAACCTACAAGTAGGACAAATCCCTTATCTTGCTGACATTACATCTAAAACATAGTTCAGTTTCTACTACTGTATCTCACCTGGCTGGGCACATAATGACACAAATTGATATATTTGTTAATAAAGTTGAAAAAACAAACCAACTAGTAGTTTTGCTGCTGTTATAACATACAGAGATATATAGTTGCCTGAATAGTACATTTTAAGGGTAGTTGCAGTCTTAGATTCGTCCAGATCAAGGACACCAACATCAAGTTTTGGGCAAGACTGTCATTTTATATTTTTTTTAATTATTAATATGATATTGTGCATTCAGATTATTCTCCTTCAGAATGAAGTTTTGTTGATCATAGTGAATGTGCTTCTATTAGTTCTTAGGTGAAGTCACCTGTGTGTTAGGCACTTTTGCTGCTATGTGAACGCTTTAGACTCATTTTGATTTGGGTACACAAATAATGGTATGTCTTGCTTTATTTTCTGAAAGACAAATACAAGGTCTTGTTAAAAACAGACAAAACCGTAGGTGCTTATTCATTCAAGTGATACCAAAGAATACAAATTTGCAGGTTAAAGTATAAAAGATGTTATACTTACCTGCTCTGTGCAAATCCAACATTACCTCTAAAACCACAAAGACGGGAGACATAGTCCTACTACCCTGAGTTCTTTCAAGCTATCATGCCCAGTAGACCCCTCTACAAGACTCCGCACCTCTCTGTCTTATTCCTGACTAAATCTGGTGAACTGCAAACAACCACCCAAGTTCCAGATCAAACTGGAAGACTCCTTGCAGACATAATTTTCAGAATAATGGGATAGGATTTATTTACTAACCCATACTGTAAATATTCCATTAGCACCAGAATCTAAAAATGTCATATAAACCTCTTACACATTTGTATGCTATACCAGAAAAGCTACAGACCTCCTCCTGACTGTGACAGATAAATGCTGGCACCGGCTATGTGGCTCCATCCTACAAATGTGTTTGGAATGCCACCTTATCTAACTCTTTTGGCCTGACATCTCTGATATAATAACTGGAGTTTCTGGAAGAAACATAAGCAATTACCACAGAAACCCTCCCAAAACCTTCAGACAAACCTGGAAATACTGGATTGCCTTCAAGTACTGTATTGTTACTGTACTGTCTCCCTCCATAATGTAAAGCGCTGAGCAAACTGTCTGCACTAAATAAGTCATGTATAATAATAATAATAATAATAATAATAATAAAGTAAACATTCACCTATAAATCACTAACGTAGGAAATTCACAATCATCAATGACAATTTATACTTCTCTTGATGAAGTATAAACTTTAGCTGGTACTGTTCAGTCTTCTTTTAGCTCTCCCCTCACCCCCTTTTTTCCCCCCTTTCTCCTCTTTTCACCATCCCTTTCTCTAAAGCTTGTCATTCTCCCCCACTCCCTTCCCTATTTTAGCTCCGATCAACCCCACTCATTCACTCACAAAATTCCCTCTCAGTACTTTCTTACTTCTTCGTGGCTTGCCAAAAGAACTCACCCTCCTATTTTGGCCCACAGAGTAATAAATCCCTGAGAACCTGCTGTTTCTGAAGTGTTCCCAATTTATTTCCCGCAATATTGAAGTTTATCCTTCATCTGAATACTCCCCACCCCCTTTTACCCTTCTGTGGGGCAACTAGCAAAAGGGACAAACCTAAATATTATAGTCAATCAGGTATTAAAGATCATATTGCCTGTATTTATTTAATACTTGACAATGATCTATAGTCCTACTATGTATGTGCAGAACAACTTGTATTTCAGAAAGGCCGTTCCCATTTCTGAATTCCAATTCTAGCAAGTACATACTATGTACAATAATGTTCCCCAGCATCTCTTTGGATGCCCATGCTGCCCCTTTAACTCTGCCATCCAATCATCATTTTGCATAGTCATCATTTTGCATTTTGCACATCTCAAGACATGCTAGGCATGCCATCTTTGATACAACTCGTCTACCAGAATGCCTAGTGTCTGCAAAATACTTCAGGGAGTTTGAACTGGCAAGACCATTGATGATGCCAACTCTAAGGGCCAGTTCACATTACATGCGTTTTAGTGTGTATTTTTCTGCATCCAAAACACACAGAAATTAGGTGATATGGTTGTCAATGTCATAGTTCACATCAGTGCTTGCAGTTACAATGCGTTTCAGATGCAGAAAAAAAAAAGTAGAACAGGCTACATTTTTCCTGCACAGAACTGTACTGGAATGCAGTAAACCTAACCAAAAACGCTGCAAAAACATACTGGAATGCCAATGTCCCTATTTACCCTGAAGAAAAAAAGAGGGGAAAAAATGTACTGGAACATATCAAAAACGCACTGGAACGCATCAAGAATGCACCAGAACGCACCTCTAGACTGCGTTTCTATAGCATGAAATGACCCTAAAAGACAGCAAAATAAATGAAAAAAAAGTAAAAGATTTTATTTGCAGACTTGCTTGCTTGACCTTTATAATTAAAAGGTTAATACATTTTACAGGTTCACTTTTTCATTAACAGTTCATTGTTGGAAGTACCACATTTGTATCTGATGGTATTATTTGGCTTGTTTGGGAAGCCCCACTTTTGGCTGAATACTATTATGATACACTGGCCCGTAAAACCTCCCTGAGTATTTATCACACCCTCATTCTTTACCATTTTCAGTTTTTCCAGATAAGATTCTTTGCTGTCATTTCTACTTTGATCAGGAACTGATGACTTCCATCGCTGAAGTTCTTGTTTTAGCTCCTGTTCTGTGTACAGATCCATTGGGTCCAGGAAGTTAGCATTGATTAACTGGACCAAGAATTCTTTCTCTGCGCTGCTTTAAAAAAAACGACAATTATCGATTAAAATATTCAAACGAAAAAGAAATTCATGTCAAACAGAAAAATATACAGTATATATAATATTCAATAGAGACAGACCTGAATGAGGAATGAACGAACCAGTAATAAACTACCGCAATGAAAAATAGCTGACAAGAATAGATCATTAAGCCTGGCCATACACTATACAATTTTCTTGAGATTTTTGCTTTAGAATTACCAAAAACCATATAATATGAGGTCAAATTCAAACACTTTCAGTTGTATCCAATTAAGCAGGCCCTTGCACTACACAGTTGAAGGTAAATCTGCAGGAAATTGGACAGAAAATTGTATAGTGTATGGCCAGACTAAGAGAGAGACTAAGAGGGAGCAATACAGGTGGAACTTTAGCAGAGCTGGCTTGAATAGACCAGGCCTCAATTCTATTGCCATCTTGTGGCTGAAAAGGAAAGTTACAGCCAGAAGAAAACAAATATACAAAGGATTGGTCAACATAAAAACATGAATCACTAAATAAAAAAAACAAACAAACACAAAAACATAAATAAACAGATTGATCCAAATAAACCAGCCCTTTGCTCTATTGCCCCCTGGATACTAGAATCAAGAATTGCTAAAAAAGGAATAAATTAATTAAATGGCACCAATTCAATGGATAAATAAAAGTGAACTAGAGGGCACACTTTATATATCCTGCACTTAAAGAAGTAGTAATAAATGCCAAATTGGATAGTGGTTCTTCTAAATTGAACATATTTTATCTCAAGCTGTTTGGAGCCTTGCATGAATTGCAGTTGTGTATACAGGCAAGTCACCCAAAATGATCAAGGGTGACTACGCCCTGGGCGTCCGTACAACTGCCAAAAGGACATTAATCTCTAATAGGAGCAAGCGATTTACAATTCACATCCAGAAAAGCCATAGGGGTCCACATTTGAAGAATCCTATAATTAAACCCAGGGTGAGCCATTGAGTCCCATATATATATTTGATTAAATACTTTGTATTGGATATATTAAAGTTGTTTGGTAATTGTAGAATTCTTTTTGATATACCTTTAGACTTCCTCAGCAGTTGAAATCTCTTCAAAAATCTCCCCTGAAGAAGCCAGTGAGGGCGAAACATGTAGGGAGTAACTTGAGCACAAACAATTTTTATCGTAATAAGTTGGTTTCAACAATTTACACAATATGCAGAATCTCTTTTATTCTATTATACCAGTTTAGGTGATGAAGGGACTTACACTGAGCATTGGAAGTGTCATGGAGTTGTTTGTGCTTATTGATCACAGAGATTTTCAAGTTGTAATGAAGAAAGTTTTACAGAAGATTTACAGAGTGGACTGAAATCTATAGACTGTATGTACAGTATTTTTCACTAAACACATTCACTGACTTTTTTGTGAATATTAGGATGCAGTCACACCTGTAAATGCACCCAATGCCTATTAGACGCAAGAACCCCAGGGGGGTTCCCAGCAATTAGCTATGGGAGGCAGCCTCATTGAAAGCAATAGGAGGCTGCCAGCATCTGCAGCTAATTGTAGCCACTTGCATGCAAACACTCATGCAGTGAGTAATCATGGTAAGCTGCGGGAGCTGGTAGCCTCTCATTACTTTCAATAAGAATACCTCTCCTGCTGAGGTTCTCGCTTGTAATTGACGTTGGGTGCATTCGCAGGTGCAAGTGGACCCTTAAAGTGTTACTAAACCCACAACAGTAAAATCAGTCTGTATATGCAGTAAAGCATGCTTGTTATACTCACTTTGGAACCTAAGGTGTAATCCTCTGCATTGTGTAAAAATGCTGTTTGATCCTGACTTCTCTGATCCTCCCCTTCTTCTAGTGCTTCCCTCTTATCTCCTGATAAGGCATATCATGTGGAGTTACTCTGCACATGCTCAGTTTGGTGTGTATTGCTAGAGTGTTTTTTCCCCTTGGGAGAGTGCATGTGATCAACACAGGGCTAATCAGCACTGTCCATACAGAGGTCAGGGGTCCTGCATCCTCCTAGAGCAGAAATAAAACTCTTCCTACAAGTTTTAACCAGTGTTCTGCTAGACACTGATAGATGTCACAAGACTGCTCTAACTGCTGATGAGAAATAGTATTTAGCAGTTTATATTTACTAAAATAATTGCATTTCCATGTTGTGTGTACTATGGGAGACCAGATATACTGGATGCAGGGTCCAGGATTTAGTAACACTTTATGTTTGCACATCACTGGTTTGAGAGTTTGATGTGTGGATCACATATGGGGTGGGATTAGCTACTACAAAGTGCTGAACAATTTATATGTTATTTATTAGCTCAGTAGCATTGCCCTGTGTATGCAGGACAACATAGGTTATCTGATTGCAAGGAGACTCAAAGCTGAGCTGAAAAGCCTCATTGGTTGTTATGGTCCAGCCATAACCAATGACGCTGAATGGCCCAGGCACCTGCGTCCAAGCAGCTGCCAGCATCCTAGCAACCAGTGACACACAACCACTGAGCATCTTTTGTTGTTAGGATGCTGGCAGCCAGGTCACAGTGCCATTGGTTGCTGTGCCAATGTCTTAGCAACCAAAGAAGGAGGTGACAATAATGGGGTGGTATCTGGAGTTTCCAGGGGACAATGTATAGCAGAGTTGTATCAACTTTTGAATGCTTTCCAGGGGTGGATACAATTTATAAAGGCTGCTTCAGGTTAACAAGCATGCTACTCAATGCATAATTTATTTAACAATGCAGCATACCACTGTGCACACACGGTTTACATTTGTGCATGGCGTGCACTAAAACACATGTGCATTGTTGTGCGCAGACATGGAGCAGACTAAACTTCCAAAATAAAGGGTTTAAACCAGGGGTGTCAAAAACAATTTCATCACGGGCCACATCAGCATTATGATTGCTCTCAAAGGGCCCCAGTTGTATCTGTAAGACTAGATGTCCAGAGCGCCCCCCCCCCCTTACATCAGATGTCAAGAGTCCCCCACCTTCCCTTACATCACAGTACCCCACCCTGCTGCCAGGAAGAAGTTGAGGCATTACTGGGAAGCAGAAAGTGCAGGGTCTGGAGGAGGGCCAGAGGAGGGCTGGAGCCAGCTGCCAGAGTCTGCTAAATGCTGTCACCAGGGGAAACAGACAAGGGGGTGCTGTGCCCACACAAAGAGGTGCAGGATCTGTATGAGGAGTTCTGTCCTCCTCTTTACTGCCAACTGCTGAGACAAGGTGGGGGTGGAGATGAGGGAGGTGCCACAGCTGCAGGAAAGGTGCGAGGGCCACATGAAATGGCCTGACACGTGCTTTAAACAACGGCATATCCAAAAGCTGTTCAAACTTACTTGCTATCACCATTGTCTTCTGTGTTTTCTGCTTTGTCCTCACCCTGCCTTTGTGTGTTTTCTTTTAGTATTCCTGAAAATGAATGATATATACTGTATGTTATTACTTACAAAGAGACCTTTGATTTGTAACATACCAAATTGTTATCTGAGGACATCTCTGTATTCCAAATATTCTTACAATGCACGTGTAATGTGATATACTTGGTGTGATTAGTTATATTATAGTTCTCCAATCTGTTATTACTGTCTTCATTTCCAGCAGCAGGACTGGTCAGTGCACCTGGCGGTATGATCGTTCAGCTGCATTCCAGGTATTCGTCTGTGGGCACACACTACCCTATATGTAAGTACTGTTGAATGCACCATCCTGCCCTGACCAGCCACACCAGAAGTCAGCCTCTCATAGAGTTTGAAAGGCTACCAGCAGCAAGACTGGATGGTGCACCTGTGCCCTCTGCTAGAGGTAAATGCCAAAGCCTCATGCAGCGGGGCTAAATCACCAGTGTGAATGGGGTCTTAGTAATAAAATAACATCTGACAAGAGACAACAGTGTTTAAATTCAGACTGAAACCAAACAGAGAAATAAAGTGTTAATCTCTTTGGTATAATACTGTTATTCAAGACACATAAAGGAGGTTCACTATATTACTTGTAGATACTAAATAAAGTTTTTTTTTTTTTAAGGCATAGCCTAAAACATTTAGGCTCCTTTCAAATGGATGTTCCGACTGGGTCCGCCTATCCGTTTTTCAGGTGGACCCGATCGGAACCTCTATTCTTCTATGGAGCGGTGGGTGTAAACGGACATGTGTACTACACCAGCTTACATCCCATCTGATCCTCCAAAAAGAGATGGATGAGAATCTGTTCCCCTTCCGTCCAGTGGGTCAGATCGGATAGCAGTCAGGTTTAAATGGACAGGCGGTTCGTTTACATCTCATCGCCAATAGAGGAGAGTGGTCTGTGTCCGTGTCCACTCTGCACAAGTGGAGCGGACATGGACCTGTCATCTGTCTGCTCAGCTCTGATCAGCAGACAGATCCCCTACTGACCAAAGAGATTGCAACCACAGTCCGCCCCATGTGAAAGGGGCCTAAGATTAATACAATTTATAGAATTTAATGTGCATCTTGCCAGTTCCACTTACCTTGCAAGGAATTTACCGAATTCTCAGTGAGATCATTCTCATATTGTATTCCATTTTGCTGTAACAAAAAGCAATACTCATATTAACATGCTATGTATGCAACGCAAGCTGGAACAGACATTATGCCAGTTAGTTCAAATGTTTTCATATGTCACACAGACAATATTTCATTGCAGACTTCATTCATTCCACTCTATTCCAGCCCTGATGAATGGGGTCCCCAGGAGCTGTTTTTATTGAACACAAATAAAAATATTTTCTGGACGCATATCAGTGGAGTGGCCATTCCCCCTCCTTGGTCCTTCCAACCTGCCATTAGATCTCACCAACATGTTGGTGATGTATTTTTAGACAGTCCTCTAAGTTAATATTGTGAAATGCACCCCAAAGTATGTCATATTTAGATTTATATAGTCTTCCTCTAATGCAGGTGTGTCAAACTGGCGGCCCTCCAGCTGTTGTGAAACTACAAGTCCCATCATGCCTCTGCCTTTGGGAGTCATGCTTGTAACTGTTAATCTTGTTTTGCCTCATGTGACTTGTAGTTTGGCAAAAGCTGGAAGGACACCAGTTAGAAAACATTGTCACACATTGATTATTAAGATTTTTTACAGAAAGTCTATTCATTAACAGAAAAAAAATTGTAAACAGTCTTTAGATTTCCCATAGGATCCAATCACATCTTTGCTTTTGGGAATTGTTAGAGAATATAAATCACACACACACACACACTTGCCAAGAGTATTGGGCCCCCCCTCCAAATAATTGGATTCAGGTTTCCAATCACCTCCATGGCCACAGGTGTATAAAAGCAAGCACCTAGGCATGCAGACTGCTTCTACAAACATTTGTGAAAGAATGGGTCGCTCTCAGGAGCTCAGTGAATTCAAGTATGTTACAGTGATAGGTTGCCACCTGTGCAATAAGTCCATCCATGAAATTTCCTCGTTACTAAATATTCCACGGTCAACTGTTACTGGTATTGTAACAAAGTGGAAGCAACTGGGAACAACAGAAACTCAGCCATGAAGTAGTAGGCCACGTAAAATGACAGAGCGGAGTCAGCGCATGCTGAAGCCACAGTGCACAGAAGTCTCCAACTGCACAGTCAACAGCTAAAGACCTCCAAACTTCATGTGGCCTTCATATTAGCACAACAGTGTGTAAAGAGCTTCATAGAATGGGTTTCCATGGCCGAGCAGCTGCATCCAAGCCTTACATCACCAAATGCAATGCAAAGTGTCGGATTTAGTGGCGTAAAGCACGCCGCCACTGGAATCTAGAGCAGTGGAGATGTGATCTCTGGAGTGACAAATCACGTTTCTCTGGCAATCCAGTGGATGTGCAAAGTGTAATGTTTGGTGGAGGGGGGATTATGGTGTGGGGTTGTTTTTCAAGGGTTGGGCTTGGTCTCTTAGTTCCAGTGAAGGGAACTCTTAAGGCGTCAGCATAACAAGACATTTTGGACAATTTCTTGCTCCCAACTTCGTTTGTTGTTAAAACAAAAATACACACACACACTCTGTGACCAAGCCATGGTGGGCGGGGTGAAACTCGTCAAAAAAGGGTGATGTCCAATTTTTGGCATGTCAGGGTGCTTTTGCAGCTTATTCATTTCAACGGGGTGTCACTCAACACATCGCATGGTAATGTCCATTAACTCGCCACAAAAATGTAATTGGGCCCCCGAAGCCAGACAAACAATAATGCATGAGGACAAGTGTCCGGTGACTTCAACTAACAAAGTGCTTTTTGTAATAACTCTGTATATTAGCATCAATAATTTAATCATATTCTGGTGTCTTTGCTTTAAGGCCATACTGATAGTTCTCGGAATCCCAGACACATGAGCGATTTTCCTCCTGATTCTCCATTTTCTACCCACAATATAAAAACATACTGATAAGTTAACTAACTTTCACCCAGGCCATTCCTGCTGTTTGTTCCTGTGGGAATGACTAAGTTGGGGCAAGCTGCCCCATGAGCAGGGACTTATGTGATTGATCCAATGTGAACTGTAAAATTTTACATATTTGCACTTTATTAATGTGTTAATATGTACATATAAACTTTCATTGGTTGTATTTCTGGATACACAGCCACCTGCAAAAGCTGCTGAAGTCTATCAGTGCTCCAGTCTCTCAAATAATAGAAACAGTCACGGGTGTGGTGGGCATGCAATCCCTTCCCTTGGCATTCCTCAGAAAAATCACAATCCTGGCAAGAAATAATGACAAGAAGAAGCATTAGGGTCCATTCACATTCATATCAACCTATACATTATAATACAAAGTAATGAATGACATGACAAAACCTATTGTTCTCAATAGTGCTTGTTCAGATCTGTGCACAGCAGAACTGATCCAACATCCTCTCTACTGCTTCACCATTCTGATTCAAACTGATCAAAATGCTTTGAAAATGTTATGGTTGTGAGGAATGCAATGAAACTAATACACCAGGCTTTCTCTGTGTTCTGAGATACTTCTCCCATATTACAGTTAGGCCCTCTTCACATGGCGCATACTGTACCATATGCCTGTGCAGGGCCATGTTTACAGGCACACTTGTGCACGTAGCTTAGAGCGCCCTAGTGAGGACACACGTCACAGCACTCACTAATGCCTGAATCACAGGCAGGAGCCTTGGTCATGTGAAATCAACATTAAG
Organism: Staurois parvus; assembly: GCF_062004578.1. Taxonomy (NCBI): domain Eukaryota; kingdom Metazoa; phylum Chordata; class Amphibia; order Anura; family Ranidae; genus Staurois; species Staurois parvus. Next base: position 2,303,563 of record NW_028319098.1, read on the forward strand.
GCGGTACTCCAGCCATAGACGTGAGCAGGACAACTTGCACAGCTAAGACTTTGCAATCCATGACCATATGTCTCCTACTGTTGACACGAATGCACTTCAGACGCAACTTCTGTTAGAGTTCACCTACTCCCAGGTTTGTAGCATTTTGGATATGGCACCGAAGAGCATGTACAGTTCTCCATCAGCTCAGCAGTCCTGTCACTTCACTCCCAGTGATAGATCCATAAGTTATAAATGGATGCAGAAAACACACTTCTCCATAACTCCATGCTTGTTTTCCTCCTGGGGTGCCACTACTTCTTCCTCTGTGACTTCAGGCTAGGTCCCTAGGTACTTTTGTGCCGCAAGGTCGGCCGCAATATGTGGGGAACTGGTCACTAGTGAAGGGACCAAGCATAACACCCCTTCACTACCAAAGTATCCGTTACCCTTGCCATGTCACCCTTTTCCTGGCTGGCTATTTTAGCAAGTGGCACAAATATGATAGTCATTAGCAACAGCAATATAGCCTCCTTAGGACAGCTCTTTAGATGCTTATTAGACCTCTGTACTTTATGTTCTCTAACCTTTTCAGTCCTTTGTTGTTAGCCCTGTACTTTTGATATGCCTTACATGCACCCCTTTAGAGACTTCAGGCCAGGCATATTAGATGAACCATAAAGACCTTTTACTGAAGTAGTTAAAGTTAATAAAAGGAATAGTTCTCAAAGACATCTTCCACACACTTACTGTACAATGTTCCCTAGTGCCCCTGAGTAGTGCCCAATCAGGTAGTCATGCCTGAATTAGGCAGTAAAGTCCATAAAAGTCCCTTTCAAGGCAAGCGTCCATAATTGGCAGCAAATCCACAAGAGGTAGCAATAATCCATAAGCGGGATCCAGCATAAAGTACCACAAGTCTGTATAAATCCACAGGCTCCAGACCTGTGGCGTTGAACCATTTAGAGAAAGCGATATATTCTATCAATGAATACAAAGCATCCTCTGACTCAGCCAGAGGAAGCTTTATATTCATTGATAGAATACATCGCTTTCTCTGAATGGTTGAACACCGCTCCAGCAAACTCTATTGTGTTCTAGGTCTGAGACAGGAAGGTCTTGGCTCTGATCGGAACACAGTGCTGCATACTGTATATAGCCTCCACTACATACTGTTTATACGGCACATGCAGCGAACTCAGATGTTAGTGAGGGACATAGCTTGTTTGTGCCAAGCTGGCCCAAACGAACTATGTAAAGTGGAACAAAAGATGAAGTTCTGCTTTAAACACAGTTGAAATGACCAATCCCAGAATATATAACATAACAGGGGAAAACACACAGAACCTTTTGAAAGCACCTGCTTACATGGGGATGCACCGATTTCTGTTCATTTACACGCAGACAGACAGTGTGAGTTCAGATACACGCACCCGCACACACGGATGTCATAGTGGGAGCTGCGACTGTACATGTGCAGCCACTGTGTCCCAGCTGACATCAATGGGACTGCCTTCTTGGGGATGCTTGGAATACCTGTGCATCCTCAGGCAGGTAAACAAGACCCTGTATGGGTGTAAGTTATAGTATTCCCTGTGTGCACTGGGCCATGAACAAACAGGTTCTCAGATCATCACTGACAGAAGGGACAGTATAAATTATTCACTTATAGCAATGATTGGGTGAAAAACATGAATCCCAAGCAAATTGCCTGTGTGTTCTCTACATTTCAGGGCTTAAAGTGTATATCAAGTCAAAAAAATGTGGATTGCTCTTCATAGGGCAATTGACAGAGAGTGAGGAGGCATTATTGTGGCGATTGGACGCGCACAACCATTTTGTTAAAGATCCACCATCTTGTATCATACTCTGCAAATATCATTCTTTCTCCCTCCAGCCCCCTCCCCTTGCAATGAATGTGGTCTGTGTGTGTGCTGAGTTCAGGAGTGCACAGGGCACAGCTGGATACACTTCATGGTTGTAAACCCAATTAGCTGGTTCCATGATGTCTGTCAGACCCTTGCCTTGGCCTGGTCGTAAAATTATAAATCAGTCCATCACTGGACATGAAAAGCATTCCAGAATGGCAGTAAAACATACATCCCACATGAAACCACTTTTTCATACAAATTCATAAATCCAGACAGGAACAAGGTACAGTAAAACAAAGCATATATTCATATAGGTCAGTTTAATACGAGTCACCTGATACCTTACACCCCTATGTGGCACCTACACAAGAGTAGAAAGCAATATGTCTTATCTGAAATAGTAAGATATGTCATATTTGATGTCTGGACGTTCAGGATATCATTCTGCATATTAATCTACCAGTGGCAAGGCTGCTATATGTACCTAGTGAAGGTTATTGACCATGGTATAAACGTGAGAGGGATTTGGTCATAGCCTGAGTCCCCGCCTAAACACCCCTCCCCAAATGAGGCGATTGGTTCTCTGCTTTAAGGAGACACCCTGCTGGGTTCCTAGAAAAAAGGCTGTCATGCCTGGAGAGAATGATGAAGAGATTCTCCCTTTCAACATCAGGAACCAACTTTGGGAGAAAAGGCAACCCTTTTGTTCAGGTCACTTGAACTCTGCTTAACCTCCCTAGCGGTCTGATTATGTCCATATTTCTGTGCTCAAAGCGGTACATTTTTTTGCATGGAAATATATAGTTTTTTTATTGTAGGCCTGTAATTTTTAGGAATAACTCACTGAAATCTGTCCGAACAAGAGTCTAGTTTACATCCCGGGTATGATAAAATTTGAAACACGAAATCATAAATTATAATTTAATAAATAATCATAAAAAATAATAATATAATAATAATAAATTTAGTTCAATAATATAATCAAACCAAAAACACTGAAATTTGAAATATAGCCCCAAGTTTGCACATCACTGAGCAAAGTCGCAAAATCGTTTTCAGTGTCTGATGGCGAATTTCCCCACAAATCATTATCACTCAATTCTGCAAGTGGTTCTAATTTACTATCGCTGTTCTCTAGCTGGTCTAAAACCGCTTTTGACCTAAAGGGACGCTTTTTGGACGCCATGGACGTTTCTCAGTTTCCAGGCAGAAAGAACGGTACAAATGCAGGCAGGGCACAGGACAAAGCACTAGGGACAAAATGTATGTGAAATGGTTTGATACAGTAATGTTTTACTATGTGATTTTAGTGTATTGAGTGAATGTCACTTTTGGTCATTTTCAAATTTCCCGCCGTTCCGTCCCCCGTACGTCCCGACGCTTGCAGGGGACGGAACCTAGATGACAGATGCCGGCATCCGCCGGATTACATTGCCGGGGACACTGCAGGAGGGACATCGCGGGAGCGCAGGACAAGGTAAGTGAAGAACAGATGCCGGAGCATGGTAAGCCCGAGTGTAGCTCGGGGTTACCGCTTTTGGTACTGAAACTTTACCCCGAGCTACACTCAGGAATACCTCCAGGGAGGTTAAACCAAGGACTTCTGCAGGTATCCTACCTTCTTAAACTTCTTTCTGTTATCTCTCTGTTGTGTTATTGCTCACTCTATTTATATATATATATATATATATATATATATATATATATTTGTTACATCTTTTCTTTAAATATTTTTATTGCACCATTTTGACCTTTTTAGTAATAAATCCTATTTTTTTTTAAAGTGTTTAACTGTTTCTAAAGCTCTTAAATGCAAACTAAGAATCCCTGTCTCTGAAGAACGCTACTGTGTGTTTTAAAACCTCTGGATACATCTGTCTGTGTATACAGACGCTTATTCAAACATCATAGTGTTACTGCCAAGATTTGTGAGTTCCCTCCTTCTCCGTAAAAAGGTGGTGGTGGCAGTGTGAAGGGTTAAGTGCATAATTAACCTGACCCAGTAACATAGATTGTGGTCCAGTGAGCTGGAAAATCTTTGTGCAGGGTGCATCTGAGAGTGGCATTGTTACGCAAGTGGCAGCGCGGTTTAAGATTGGCTAGTCCTTCGGTCACAAGTTGGTGAGGAGGGCTGGGGTCTGACACCACGCCTGTCACAATTATGTATTCTCCTCATTACCTGTTTTACACCTAAAAACTCACATCAATGCCTTGCAGCTACATGCAGCACGGCCTCATTCAGCTGAATGGGTCGTGTTTGGCTGAGCACAACAGGGGGGATACATTTTGCTGTGCCACAATGCTAAGCATTGCAACTGTGGCCTGTGTACAACTCTGTTCGTTATCTTTGCAGCTTAAGAGGGAGCGGATGAGGGGGGGAACAAAAATGCTGGACAACCATGTGTTTTTACCATCCCCAACTGCATGTGTAAATGAGGCCTTACTTTACCAGCAGAGAACATATGAATATTCTAACCTGTCCCTGATGAAAGAGTTGCTTGCACCCACCGCAGAATTCACACTGATACTGTGTGCACTTGAAGTGTAGGCATCCTCCTTTCCATAATTCAAACTGGAACTTACAGGAAGGGCATTCTGTATAGAATAAAAAAACTGAGATAACTTGTGATCACAAGCTATGCATTTTACATGCTTATGGATTTTTCCTACAGTGCAAGCAATGAATAATATGGAGAAACACACAGGCTGTTTATTAAAACATTCACTTCTCTTCATACTATACTGTATATACATGTGGTGTGAATACATTGTATAACTTTTAGTAAATCTTTAGTCTCAGTTCACTCTACTGCAACTTGAAAGTCGTGCGACTTAGAGGGCGACTTTTCCAGGCGACTTGAGTACTACTTTGATACGACTTTGAAACGACTTTGAAGTGACTTTCAGGGATGCCTGGGTAATGTTCCTGTAATGGAAATGTAATCACATCAATATAGATGAGGATCTGACTTGGAGGCGACTTTCATTAAAGTCTATGGGCACAAGTCGGATAGAAGTCGCCTTGAAGAAGGAAAGGAACCTTTTCTAAAGTTGTAGCTACTTCAGTAGTGTTAATTAAGACAGCTCTCATTGACTAACATTTGGATTTCACATGTCATGTGACTTGAGGTCTCACAAGTCGGATCCCAAGTTGCGGCAGTATGAACTGAGCCTTAGTGTTCTATAAAGGAGAATGCTTTTTCTGGAGTGATGTCATAGATGACTTACATATAAAGACTCCTATAATTCTCATACTGCAGAAGCTAGATCATATATGGAAGAACCTTATAGTTTTCCACCATCTCTCATCGAACTAGATATTGATACATTAGTTTATCAAAAACAGTGTCAAATATCACACTAATTTTTTGTTTTCCTCTTTTACTATTATAGTTAAAATATTACAAAAAATTAAGCTTTATTACTCAGGTAGGTACATAATCTATTATAACCTCAGCGATTGTTAACTTGTGATCTGCCCGACTTTTTCTGTTCATCAGTTATCCTTATTGTTAGTGTAATTTATGTGTGGCCCAAGATAATTCCTCTTCTTCCAAAGTGGCCCAGGAAAGTCAAACGACATCCCTGTAATCTGTAACTCTTGAAGGTGACCTGTATTTTAAGAAATATGTAGGGTACCATTACTCACCCTTAGTTGCCTGGCTATCATGCTAATTCAATAGCTTTAGTACTGTCCACCATTGCAAAGTTATATGCAGATCAAGGACTGTGTATATGTAGAGCATGAAGGTTGTATAGTGACAGACTCAGCACAGTTGGAGTTTTTACATTAAAGTGGTACTAAATACCATTAAGGCGAATAATGCCCTGGTAACTTTCTATACTCCCCTGTCCCTAAACACCAAACACTTACCTATCCCTAGGATGGTCTGCACCACTTCCCCCATCTTTGGGGTACTGAGGGCAGCAGAGTGATAGATTCCTGCTGCCACCAGTCAAACTGCTGAAAAGAGGGAGGAGGAGGAGGAAACAGCGGAGTGGTTTGCTGGGCTCTGTGTGTGTCCATTGATACACACAGCAACAGCTGAAAGTGCGAATGCACAAGTGTCTCCTTAGCTAAAGAGATACCTGCAAACAAGCAGGAGGGCTATTAGCTTGAAGACCTGCTGGAGGGAACCAAACATGGCAATTCAAAAAAAAAAAGTGCAGACAAATTTTACCACCTTTTACCATGATATACAGTACTACACTTTGCATTTTCCAAATCAATGCAAAGCATTGTCTAGATGAGGTGCAAAGCGAGACATCATTGCTCTGCCTCTCCACCTAGTCCACTGCAAAGCATTCTTTGGATGGCGCCCATGAGTGGCTAACCTTCTGTGTTCAGAATGCATCAGGCTGCTCAGCATGTGGCCTGGAAGCAAGTGGAGATCGCTGGAGTGGCAGTTTAATTATCACCGAACGTAAAAGGAAAAGAAAATCCCATATTTTAAGTTGTCCTCAGAACAGGAAAAAAAAATTGCCTTTAGTTCTACTTTATGGATACACTTCAAATACATTCCCCACACAAAGTGAATTTGTTGCTTTGTCCTGCATCACACATTTGTGGGTAAGCCATTACACTGATGTCTGGACCACACACTTCCAGACTGTTTTTCTTATTATCACAGGGTTGATCTTTTGCCTGGCATGCAAAGCATAACAGGAACATCTACACTATATTACAAAATGCAGGCCAAGCTCCCTGTGAAAAGTATGCAAAGTATAGTAATCATAAAACACAGGGCTTCACTTTTAGATTTCCTTTTACTTATCTGCACACATTTACAATACTGCCTAAATGTTTTCTACATGTACTTTGTACTCCAGGGCAATTAATCTAGTAAAAATGCAAATGATGATTGCTACATTTATAATACCTATCCCATTCTTGGAAAGAAATTCTTCTAGTTCCTGGTTTTGTACCTTCCACAATCTAAATTCTTCACAGCTCATTGTCTCATGTATATCTTCCCACTGTGTGATACAGAGCAAGAGAAAATCACTATTCTGGACAGAATATATGCTGCACTTGCAATGTTTGTACTGCATTTTATGGAATCTGGATATTAGTCTAGAATAATGAATTTGATCTTTGTTTATTAGGCTCCATGCACACTAGGCATTATGATAACGCTGGTAACGTTAGCTGTGTAAAGTCAAGTTTTTCAGCTTTTTTGCAGCATTTTGCTGTGTTTAGCTGCGTTTTTCCGTGTTTGTGGTTTTAGCGTTTTTTTTACAAGAACATATTTGGGGTCAAAAAAAGTCCAAAAACACGGGTTTGTGGTGGTTTAGAGTGTTTTACTGCGTTTTGCTGCGTTTTTCAGTGTTACAGCCTCTAGAAACCCACTAGTCCTGGGGTTTTTTTCCAGCCAAAAAATGCCCCTGCCAAAAAATGTTGATTACAGTCTAATTGTGCATGGACACATAGGATAACATGCTGGAGAGTTTACTGGCTGTAGAAGAAAACGTCAAAAGCCAAAAACAGCAGCTGTAAAAAAGTCCAGTGTGCATGAGGACCAAAAGTCACTTTGTTGCAGAGTTCAGTTTAGAGGAACTGTAATATATAGGGGACACTTATCTACCTTTTTTGTGTTAAAATAATAAAACTTGCTGCATAATTATTTATTAAATACTTAGACTTACTTGCTGTTTGCAGCTGAAACAAGTGCTTTTATGGCAAGTTGGACATTCCATCTTTAATGTGTCTCCCTCATGTAGAACTCCAAAAGGACACTAAGAGGATGTAAACACATTAAGAAATATTAACAAAGTTTGCATTGTGACTTCCTTTGAGTCATATCTGCAATGAAACATAAATCAAAATCTGTACATACTTTGAATGCAAGCACTAAACAGTACATACACATTTTATTATAGAGGAGGTTGGTGTAGGCAGACAGCTCATGGGAGCAATAGTGCCTGGACCTGGTTTTCTCACCTGTCTGGTTGACTTTCTCCACTTTGAGAGAGCTAGCCTATGGCTATCACATCATATCATATATTATATCATTGTATAATACAGTATATATGTGATGATTTTACTGAGTCAGCATTGCCTGACTCAGGAGATGCTCATGTCATATCTATGGACAGTTTTAGATGGCATAGACAGTAGAGGTTTGTTGGATCATGCCTCTACATCCACATTTTTGACAGGTTCCTAAACAAGATATTTGCTTTATATGACCATTCATGTTTAGATCTATGAAGCTGAAAAGGGTAATCAGACTACAGTACAGACTCTTCCCATGTTTGTTTGTCTGGCAAAACAACGGTGATCACACAAAGTTTTTCAATTTGTCAACATCACTGTTTTCTCCCGCATGCCTTGGTTAACAGTGTCTTCCAGTAAGTCATAGACATGAGACTGTCCCTAGAACAGGCTAAACCAGGCAACGTTCCATGGGAATCTTGAGTCCTGGAGTGAGTGTCCTGACTGTAGTTTGCTATTTTGATTTAATGTCTCTTCATACTATGCAACATTAAAAGATCTGCTAAAATAAAACCGGACAATAAAAGGCTCCCTGCAAAGAAGACTTACTTCTTTGTATACTTACGTCCCTTGCTGCTGGCATCACCAGTCTTGGCTGTAATAAAGAGAAACTGTCTGAAGATCCTGCAGAACCTGACACTTTTAGGGGTGTCAATTTTTTAGTTCACTAGTGCACTCAGTGATATGATATGCTGGCCCCCCTGAGGAACCACAGTGCACAGTAGGAGACCTGAGAGTCAACACTACCAAAAGTGCTGGATTCCTTAGGATTTTCACTTGTGGTTTCTCCTCTCTACTACATAGTGCAGAGGTGCAGGCATCAGGAGATGAGAGTATTCATGGTCTTCTTTGTAGGGAGCCCTACATACAGTATTGTAACAGAGTTACTTTAAAACTAAACTGCAGACACATTTAAAAAAACATCACCAATTAAAGCAGATGAGTAGTCAGTATAATGTTTACACGTATTTTACATGCAACCAGTAGGGGTACTTGAATTTGTCTTGATAATAACTTTTTGTATACCCCTGAACAGAAGAAGTCAGTCTGTGAGTTAGTGGAAAAGCGCTAGAAGTCAGGCAGAGGTGCTGCATGTAAATATACCCCATAAGAAACATGCTGATAGGAGGAAAGAGCAGAGGAGGAACTCATCAGTCTGCTGTTCGTTTATTGACCAATCACAGGCTGGAGGAAGAAAGGTGACCTAGCTATATGTTTTTACTGCAGTAAAGAAAGGTCAGGTCTCCAGACTGGCTGAGTTGTCTATCTGGGATCTTTTAATTTCAGAACTAGATGGATAGAAGCACAATTCAATTTTTTTGTTAGCAAATATTTAACTTCAAAAAATTAATCAATCAATCAATCAATCAAACAAATCAAAGCATGGGAGAAGACATGGCTGTGCACACAAAGTTATACTTGGACTACTATATAAGTAATTATCTGTAGTCTGTCATGTGCTGCCCCCTGGTAAATGTAAAGGCATGTTTTCATTAAAACCATCAATCTCTGGTGCATGCAAAAAGTAATAGGACAACCTTGGGGGCTACTGCTTGTAAAATATTAACTTTTGGCTTTCAAACTCCCAGCCTCCAATACGTTTGAGAAGTATAATGAAACATAGGCTGTCAATAAATGTGCAATACCAAGCATTACTTAGTTAATCAAGAAAGCATTGTACCCAGGTGAGCTTCAGGGACCTTCATGGCTTTGGATCCGTAATAAATACATACATTGTAAACTTATAAACTATTTTGAGGGTAGAAGGTTAGTTTGTATATGTCTTGGGGAAAAAAGTTATACAATGCCCAGATTCATTAAGGTGCACTTATTTTGTGAGGTTATATGGAGAACTCAAATTTGACATGGGAGATTACTGTAGAATATCTTATTTTTGATCTATTTGTAAATGCCAGTTCTAGAGAATTCACAAATACAGTTTTTTATGCTTACATGACTGCACCAGCTGAAATCAGGCATCTCCATCAGTGCTCTGTCTCTCAGCTTTCTTTGAAATAAATCATGAGTTTCCTGGTCAAGATAGTGATGGATCTGTAAAATAAAATAAAAAGTAGTTATGTGCATAGTAAACATTTCCAATATTCTGGACAATTGGTTACAGATAGACCAGTTCTCTTGTTGTTAGCACAGTTCTCTTATTGCTATGCATGTCTTCTTATTGTGGACCTTCCAATAACTTTACAAGTCTGCATGAATATACGTATACCCAACGTGACACAGTATACAGAAATAGTACAGTTTTAAAAAAGATCCACTTTCTACCATTATAAAGCAGTCCATGTGCTTTAGTCAAGTGATGACTTTACCTAGGCTAAGAAAATGTTAATATACTGCTGTAGCATTTAAACTATGAGGTCATCAGATGGCAACACCAAGAGGAGCTGCCCATGGACACAGAGCCCTTCAACATAGATTCATTACATATTCCTGATTTTAACCCCCAGAAAATGCAGCACATTGGGGCTGCTGCCTCTCTCCCTCCTGCCTTAGACCCTATCTCATGGGTACCTTATAATAAATCTACAGTTTATAAACATTTGTATTTTTGGAACCTGGGTATCCAACAAGTTGAAGAACTCCATAGATTCCTCAGAGTTCTCATTTTTCTCCAGTTCCGGTTTCTTGCAAAGGGGGCACACCACATGTATAATACTTTTTTCTTTGATAACAGAGGAGAAATGACGAATGAAGCACTGCTCACATAAAGAACAATTGCAATGTGTCATCTTCACAAACTGGAAGAAAATAAATGTGAGAAATTAGCCATGTGAATGGGACTTTAATACATCTGCCACAAATCTACCTTTATTGTGTAGCTTTTTTTGCCACTGTATCCTCACTGGCATAAGTCAGCACCAGGGCGTAGATAATTTTTTGGTCTGGGGGGGGGAGGAGGGGTTCAGCAGCAGGTACCAAGTAAAAGTTTTTAAATAACATAATTCACACCAAATTCATAAATATTGGAAAAGAGAAGATTAAATGTGTTGCCCACAGTAAGCAATCACATACTTAATTCTATTGTCTCAAGTCCTCTTGAAAATTAAATATCCTTTCAGTTTTTCCTTCTTCCAGTTTCTATGAATGTGGCATATGGGACAGGAGAAGTGGTACCGTGCAGAGTCCATACATACAGAATAAGGACAGATACAGAGAATGACACCAGGCATACAGGACAGGAGAAGTGGGACTGTGCAAAGTCCATACATACAGAATAGGACAGATACAGAAAATTACACCCGACATACAGGACAGGAGAAGTGGGACTGTGCAAAGTCCATACATACAGAATAAGGACAGGTACCAAGAATTACATCCGGCATACAGGACAGGAGAAGTGGGACTTTGCAAGGTCCATACATACAGAATAAGGAGAGATACTGATAATTACACCCGGCATACAGGACAGGAGAAGTGGGACTGTGCAGAGTCCATACATACAGAATAAGGACAGATACTGAGAATTACAGCACACAGGCCTTTACTCAGCCCACAAACACTACTTTCATAAAATTAGGCAGTGTTCACGCATGCAGAAATCCAGGATATTTCTTTTCCCCCATACATTGGTGCTGTGTCCACACTGCATAGGTTAACTGCTTGATTTTTCCAGGGGTGAACGCAGAGTTTATACTCACCTAATCCTGTGATCCTCCGGAAATGGCACTTTGCCATGTTCAGCAGTGAACTGATCCTGCCATCTTCACATCCAGAACCCGTCTATGGGTGTGATGACATCAGGAACGCTCCACTGCATAACACCACTACACTGCAGGAGAGGCAGGGACTGGTCTTGCTCTGGACCGGGAGGATTGGAGGATTAGGTAAGTATATCTCTGCTCTGCAATCCCCTAGACAAAAACAAGCAGTTAACCTGTGCAGTGTGGGCACAGCCCCACTGCATGGGTAAAAAATTTTTTTTCAAGTAATCACAGAATGTTATGGTTTCACATCTGAGCGGGTGCTGGAAGGCGTGTAATCGCACACCTTCCTGCACCTGCAAAGAAAAACACGCTGCTGCTTAGTGGAGATGAATGGAGGTACCATTAGCCTAGGTTCACATTAGAATGCAACAGCAACGAAAAACTCAGTCCAGCCTTTCATTAAGGCCCTGTTCACATCTAGAGAATTAGGATTGTGGGCGGAATCACTGTGATTCTGTCCACAATTCCAAATCACATTGCAATGCTGGCAAAACGCCGCACATGTGACGTGTTCCATTCATTTTTAGTGGCACCACAAATGTGGTGTGATTTTGGAGTGTTTGTTGTGTGATACATCGATTAACAATCTCACTAGAAGCACATCACATTTTGATGCCACTAAAAATAAATGGAACATAAACACGTCATGTGTGCTGTATTTTTCCAGGGTTGCAGTGCGATTTGGAATCACAGGTAGAATCACAGCCAATCCAGCCATGGTCCCAAATCACTAGATATGAACTGGCCCAGGGGTCAGAGCCTAACGTCACAGCAGTGGTAGACTCAGCCCAGCTGCCCAGCCTCAATCACCAACTTTGCTGGTTTCCAATCTTTCTGAATCTCTTAGACTGAATGAAATTCATTAGCACACAGCAGTGGTAAGTTAGCCTGACCCTGAGGAGAACACAAGAGGGACACATACATACCTGGACTCCTGGAGTCTGGACTGACACTGACTGGAGCACTTCATCCATGTGGTGTGCAGCGTTCTGTACAGGTGCAGGACCCAGACAATCTTCTTCCCCATGCCAAAGGCGGGAAGCGGAACTGTGCATCCAATAATAATAGAGTGGTGGGCAGGGCAGACACTCCCCCTCTGCTCATTTGGCATGGCAACAGGCAACCAAAACGAAACTGCAAGTTGGATGCAAGGAGGAGCCAATGACAAGCGGCAGTGGGTGGGACAGGCGCTCCTGCTTTGCTCAGTGTTCCTGCTGCTTTAGACAGGGGCAGGACCCGGGATGAGAAGACAGTGAGTCACTGTGACACAGTCCACTCCAGACTCAGCTGACAGCTTCCTCCTCCCTCAGCCCACGGGGCAAACCCAAGCCTGACAGGTTCAGTACAGAGCACACACTGCCCTGTGGGTGGTGTCGGCTCAGACTCAGGGGCAGAGGAGTGTACTAATGTACATTGTGTAGAGAGAGACAGCCAATAGAGCAGTAAGTGAGTCAAGTGCCTGCTGCTTCTGAATGCCAGCCCAGCAGTGCACACATGCCACCCTTATGACAACATTTAAGACCCTTCTCTGCTGCCTGCTGCTGGGGTCAGTCCAGAAATTAACTGCATGGTGTCTCTGCTCTGCTGCCAGCCACATGCCACTAACGACAAGCAGCACAGCTGGTACATCATGCAGTTGATTTTTGGTAAGATGCTCTGTGAGGGGGGGTTGAACCCCCCTGATCCCCCCCTTATCTACGTCCCTGGTCAGCACTACCAGTATGCAGTCAGCTGTGAGGCCTATTATATAGAGGTGTGTGCCTTTCCAAATCATGTCCAATCAATTTATTTTACCACAGGTGGATTCCAATTAAGGTGTAGAAACATTCCAGCAAGGATCAATAGAAATGGAAGGCACCTGAGCTAAATTTCAATTGATGTTGCAAAGGGTCTGAGTACTTATGCCAATATGATATTTCAGTTTTTCCTTTTTCATAAGAGAGCAATTTCAACCAAGATGGGTCTTTGTTATGCTGACTCATGATTAGAAAATTCCAACCCAGGTTCTCGTTTCCATATAAATGAATCACCATATATTAAACTGATTGAAAGAGAACTAGATACCTTGGAATATGGGTATTGGTCACAGCATAGAGGGCATTCATGTGAGAGATACTGGAGAGCAGAAGTGTAATCTGGACATGATGAAACAGCCTCTTCTATATCTTCCTGGCTCCAGAAGCCTTCGTTCGCTATACATAATTGCTCATAGATTTCTTGTTTTATTTCAAGTGACTGAAAAAAAAAATCTCCAGCTGAATCAATGAAAAGAAAATAAAGCATGGCATAAGGTTTACATGATCAAATATTAGCAATGATTAGATTTTCCACTGCATATTTTATTCTCTTCCCTGCCACAACTCATATATCAGTGGTCCCCACAATGGGTCCCGCATGCCAGATGTGGCCATTGGCTTGCCTTTATCCAGCCCTTGCGTCGCTATTCCTCCCACTGATACGAGGCTTTATTCTGCCCACTGTCAGCAAAGTTGAGGCACCATTCCTTCCACTAACACCATTAGTGGAGCACTATAACTTTCACTGACACCAACGACGAGGCACTATTTTCTTCCACTGATATCAATGATTGGGCACTATTCCTCCCACCAATACAAATGATGAGGTATTATCCCTCCTCCTACTAACCAAATGCACTTTCTATTTTTTTTTACTCCTATTGACCACCTGAGGCATTGTTTACTCCCACTGACGCTGGGGCATTTTCTTCTTACACTGGCCACAGTCTGGCCCCCCTAAAGTAAAAGAACAGTAACCTGGTCCCTTGTTTAGAAAAGTTTGAAGATCCCTGGCATACATAATGTCCTGTTTCCTAATGGCAAGTTCCATGGACATTGTGATGGTACTGACACTGTGATAATACCTACTGGGTCTAGGTTCCTATACGTAGAGTTTTCCATGGTTCACATTAGCGGGAACATTATCCTTGTCCCTTTTTAGTCCTAATTTTTATTTTTCTGAAGGGTTCCCTCTCAGGTTTTTTGTCTCCTGTACTGCATCACAGCTACAGAGACAGTGGGGTTGAACTACTAAAGAGCTAGAGGTGGTTCATTTATCAAAGTGAATGTTCACTTTGCTAAGTTAAAGTGATACTAAACTACAGTATATACTTATTCTCCAAAAATAATCCATATATGTCCACTACTTCTACCACTATGGTCTAATGGTCTATTTTTCATTAGGTCATTTCTTTTTCTGCCACTTTCTAAAAACCACCGCTAGCTCCTGAACCTCTCCTTTTTCCTCTTAGGCTGCTTTTACACTTCGCATATGTGTTTTTGCTGCATTACCACATTTCTGGTGCGTTTTGCACCTGTGAGAAAAAGGACATCTGACAAAAAACGCAAGTGCGGGTATGTTTTTACATGTTTTTGCTGCAATTTTGCTGCATTTTTATTCATTTCAATGGAAAGTTGCGTTTTTTGTTTACTGCACCAAATATGCACCACAAATACAGCAAGCAGAACTTTTAAAAATGCACCTGACCGGTGTGAAGAGCTCCATAGGACTTAATGTTCATGCATTTTTCTTCTGCTTTGGTAAGGCAAAAATTGAAGAAACACTGATCAGTGTGAAAGCAGTCTTACGTCCATATGTTGGGAATGAGCAGTGCATGTTAGCTGCAGTGATCCACACAAAAGAGGTTGGCTATGTTCCTACGTACAATGGGACCATAAAGAATGAACACCCTCTAAAAGGAAGTCAGATTGCAGCAGTTAAAAAAGGACATTGGAGGAGGTTGGGAGCAATAAAAGGTACGTTTCTGAATTATGAATACATACTTGAACAGATTTTTTTTTTTAAACCAGATTTCAGTGTCACTTTAATAAGCTGAAGCTGTGCTCAGTTGGCATGTCCAAAGCGCAAAACAAACTTGACTTTTGATTGCACAGAACTGGATGACTGTCGTGAACACAGCTTCCTCATATTCACTAAGCTAAGTAAACATTTACTTTGCATGGTGAACATAGACTTTAAAAACTGAACATATAATATTCCTTTAGTTAATCAACCCCAGTATTTCTACCCAGCAAATCTTACTGGAAACACAATGGGGTTGATTTACTAAAACTGGAAAGTGCAAACCCTGGAGCAGCTCTGCATAGAAAGCTTCCAGTTTTTTTTTGCAAACGCTTAATTAAACATGCTGAAAGTAGAAGCTGATTGGCTACTATGCACATCTGCACCAGATTTTGCACTAATGTAAAACAGAATGATATTGCACTTCAAATAAAGAGCAATAATTTGACTCAAGGGGCTCAGCTACAGCAACTTAACCTGCTCTGAAATGTGCTGCTGCAGTTTTCTCCACTGCTTGCACATGATCTTAGATATTGTGCACATGATGCTCAGAGATTAACAGTACATTCCAGTTATTATTGAGTGCCCAACATATAAGGATCAGACCAACCAAAATGGCTTAAAGCAGAACTTTACCCATAACAGTTTGATAACAATTAGTGTTCTTTAAGGGCCAGCTCACACTACAAAAATGCACTCTGGGTGCATTCCGGACACGTTTTTGCCTACAGTTTACACCACACGCAGTTCCGGTGCAGTTTTGATGCAGTTTGCCATTTTCCAGTGTGGTTCTGTGCAGAAAAAAATGCTGCTTTTTCTACTTTTTTTTCTGCACGGGGAACTGGCTGCACTGGTGTGAACTAGGGTGATTGGAATACATGGAAAACACTCTGCATGCATTTTTGATGCAGAAAAAAGCACACTGAACTGCATCTAGTGTGCACTAGCCCTAAAAGAGAAGTATGGGATTCATTTTAAAAAAAAAGTTATACTCATTTAGGTGGATGTAGCATCAGTCCAATGTTGCATATGTCCCCCGTCGTCTCTAAGACTGAGAACTGAGTGATCAAACACTGCTGATCAGTCAGCTCTCGGTCTTCAGGCTCTCTGCGCTGACCTCCAGCACTTTCTAGAGTGCCGGGCTGTGGAGGAGAAGAGGAGAGTGGTTGGCTCAGGATCTCATTTGGACAGGATCTTTTCAGAGCCTGGACCAGCTCTGTGACATTTCAGCTGACTTTAGCCGATTGTCAGCTGAAAATGGGTCACAGGAGTGCAGAATGAACTGTGCTCCTGTATTTCATAGAAGTACAACCAAAAAAGCTTTGGCTATACTTCGCTTTTAACAAATGAACATACATTCCACATTAATAATTATGCTACCAAAATTAGTGTATGCTGTAAATTACCCCCAGCATTGCTCTAGTTTCTTCTTGCTGGATTTTAAACAGCAAAGGCACTTACTGTAATGTTTTACATAGCTATGTCTGCAAGAGAAGCGAGCCTGAACTAATCTACAGTATCAGGACTTAACCTTCTGACTAAAATTTCACTTTACGTTAAGCAGTCCTAACTGTAACTGATATAGACGCATTTCTGTATAGCCATTGGATGTTTGGCATTACTGAAAGGTCAGCAAGATAATAAAAGGGTACTGATCGTACTAGTGATCATTGAATGGGAGGGACAGCTTTCTGTCCCTAGGGTCATATTTGGCATATTAAATCTAAAACTGTTGGAACACAGTGTTCATGTATTTGTGCATCAACTACATCAGTATTCAGTAGATATATATTCTTCAATCAGTAGTTGGCAGTGTTTAAAAGTTTGTGCCTGCATCAATGGCAAGACTCTTTCTCTAAATAAATGTCTTTTCTCTAAATAAAGTTTCCTGTTTCCTTGTTGCAGTAAAGCAGCAGAAATGCACATGTCAATTGTGCACTGTCTGTTCTGTAGGGCTATGAGTTTCTTACAGGTTATGGACCCAGAATCCCAGTCATAGCCTGCTACAGCAATTAAGTGCAAGATACAGCAGCAGAAAGAAGAATGCAAGAGAATAAAAGAAAATGGCCAATAATACAGCTGCAACAGAGCTTTTTTTGCAAACCTAACAAACCAGAACTACCAGTTTTGTAAATTCAAGATGAAAATGCTGCTAATAAGAATAGGTAGGTGGAAATGTATAAATGAAGTCAGGCCAGAACACCCCATAGATGAGTGGATAGAGACAGATCAGAAAGCTCAAAGCATAATATCTCTTAGCATAGAAGATGATCAAATCATACATATACAGTATGTAAGTGTGAAACTGCTAAAGAAATGTGGGAGGGATTACAAAAGATGCATGAAAGAGCCAATCTTAGTAATAAACTGTATTTGATTAGAAAGATATTCCAAACTAAGCTGGAGAAAGCCCAGATATGCAGGATCACACAAGGCACACCTTGGAAATAGTTAAACGCCTGAGAGGTATAGGAGATGAAATTAAAGATTTTCATGTCGCAGCACTAATGGTTTGCCAGAAAGTTATGAAACGTTGTCTCTGCACTTGATGCACGTCCAGATGAGGAAATGACATCGGAAAATGTTAAGTGCAAGCTTGTGGATGAATATAAGCATAAAACAGAAAGCTTTAATAGTGACTGTGCTTCTATCGCAGAGTCTGCTTTAAAGACAAAAAAAGGTATAAAAACAGTAACATGCAACAAGAAACATGAATATTTTGTATGCAAGAAACAAGGTCATTTAAAAGCAGATTGCAGAATCTGGAAAGCTGGAATGCAAAAAAACTAACTAAACTACAAAAGCCTGAAAGTGTGAAGGAAGAATCTGATTTTTCTTCAGATAATTAATGTTTTCCAATACAAAATTTGCACTTCATCTTTGCAGGCATAGTGTGTTGATTAAGGAGCTATGAGTTACATGACAAATAACTGATTCTTTATTCACCTTTACCAGAGTAAAACAGAAAAAAATCACCACAGCTAATGGGTAGATATTACAATCATAAGGCTTAGGAGACAGTTTTCTTTACTGCCCCATTTCCCAGAGTGTTGCCAGAAAGATACCTGTGAAATATGTCATGTATGTCCCTGCTCTTGAAACTAATCTTTTGTCAGTGAAGAAGCTCACAAAACAAGGCAAAATAGTGACTTTCCAAGGTGACAGTTGTGCCATCACAAAAGGGGATATCTTACTTGCAAAGGCAACAATTACAAATGAACTGTATCATCTGAACTGCAATGAAGAGGTTAATACGGCCAAGGAGGAAAACATTCAAACTGCATTTGAACAAGGCACAGACAACTTGGGCACAGAAGTCCTGACATAATAAATAAATTAACTGAGAATGACTATGCAAGTGGAATAAAAATTAATTCATGTGATCAAACAATGAAATGCACCAGCTGTACAAAAGGAAAACTGACAAGAAATGCCTTTCCAAAGCAGAGTAACAGCAGAGCTAAAAAAACCTTGAGACTTAATTCATTCAGATCTTTGTGATCCAATGGAAAAATTGACTCCAGGAAAGCAGATGTATTTTCTCCCTTTTATAGAAGATTACTCCAGGTATACTACTCTATATCTGTTACGCAACAAAAGTGAAGTACCAGAGAAACCTGAACAGTATTTGGCTCAAGTAAGCAACACATTTGGCAAAATGCCGAGTGTATTGCACACAGACAATGGAACTGAATATACAGGTGATAACACACAGGTGATTCTCATAAAGCATGGCATAATATTTCAATCTACTGTACCATACAATCCAGAACAAAATAGGGTTGCTGAAAGAATGAGCAATACTCTATGTGAGAGTGGAGGAACCAGGCTGTTTGATGCAGATTCGCCAACCACATACTGGAGGGAAGCAATTATGACCGTATGCTATCTCAAAAATTGACTACCAGGAAAATCAACTGAGAAAACTCCATATGAACTGTGGAATGCAAAGGTCCCAAGTTTGAACCATCTAATAATTTTTTGAAGAAAAGCCTATGTGCACATCCCAAAAGAAAAAATTACAAAATGGGATGCTTGCACAAAGAAAGGTGTACTTGTGGGGTACAGTGAATCTCAAAAGGGATACAGAATTCTACACCAAAACACAAAAAATTTAACCATCAGTAGAAGTATAATTGTCAATGAAACTTCAGTGTGTTCAAAATTTTATGAACTAACACAAACAGTTGAAACGGAGGGAAAATCCACATTAATGTTGCAAGAAGATAAGCAACAAAGTGACACAGAAATAGAAAATAATGCAGACAATCCACATGTTGTAAAATAAGAAACCAGGCCACAAAATGCTTCAATCAGGAAATCCACCAGAAGCAAAAAAAGGCATCTTGGCCAAACGTTTGTCCTATGTTGCTTGCATAGCATTAAAACCAGAGCCAGATTCATGGGATGAGATGCAAAGATTTCCAAGCCATAAGAAACAAAAGTGGATCAGAGCTGCTGATAAAGAGATTACATCTCTTGCTTACAAGAAACAGATTTATAGAACTGAGATCCAAAATGGGACTAATACAAGGAGTAGTTTTTGAGTGGGGGTGTTTGAATATAGTGTTCATGTATTTTGTGCAATAACTACATCATGATTCAGTAGAGATATATTTTTCAACCAGCAGATGACAGTGTTTTTAAGTTTGTAGCTGCATCTATAGTAATCTATGGTCTTTTCTCTCACTAAAGTTGCAGTGAAGCAGCATAAAGCACATGTGGACTATACCTTGGCTGTTCTGTAGGGCTATAGTCAGAATTAGTAACAAAAATGATATGATCTGTTAGACAGTCACCACACATAAAGGCAGCTTTAAGCAGGAACCAGCCAAATTTTGATCCATTTACTGCCATTACCACTCAACAGAGGTCGATCTATTAATCGACTTCTGTCAAACAGGACTGTTGAAAAAATTTTCTCAAACAGTGGGCTACAGTCGATTGGCTGAAGTGCCATTCAGTGTATTCGGACCGCAAAGGGGTCCCTGCCGATAGAATACAATAGCACACACTGTAGCTTGTGCGGATGGAAGGATCTGTTAATTTATTTTGTCAATCAGCCCGCTGGCTGAATGAAAAAAATAATCTATGGACAGACATAGTATAAGAAAATTCTCCACTATGTTGCTTTCCCTAGTCACCATTGTACAGATTGATGTAAAGCTTCATCATATGGGTTAAAGCTTGTTCACAACTGACCATTACATTACATTATTATCTATCCAAAAAAGGTTTTTCCATTACTGGGTACCTGTAAACAATACCAGGTCCATAAAGACCATAAAGACATGGTTTGATGAGTTTGGTATAAAAGAATTCAAGAGGCTTGCAGAGAGCCCTGACCTCAAGTCTAGTGAAAAACTGTGGTATTAATTGGGACTCTAATTAGGAGCCAGGTGTTAATATCCAACATTGTTACCTAACCCCACAAATGCTGTTTTGTGGAAATCATTCCCAGAAGTATGGAGGTGCTATAGCCACAATCATAGTGCCAACTCCATATTAATGGCTATGATTTGGAAGGGAAAGGCTCATATCCAGTAAGTGTGATGGTCAGATGTCCGCAAACCTATGGCCATATAATGCAGTTACCTGTGAGTATTGAGTTTGATCAGCGGACACAGGGTGTTCCTGTGAAAGGTATCGAAGAGCAGATGTGTAATCCGAGCAGGAAGAAACAGCCTTTTCTATGTCTTCATGGCTCCAGCAGCCATCGTTCACCCTACATAATTGCTCATAGATTCTTTGCTTTTTTTCCAAGGACTGTAAAATACATTAAATAGTGAATCATTAGGGTTAGCAAATTACAATAATACTTATATTTCTAAAAATATGATTATCAAAGTAAAATAAAAGGCATAAGAAAGCCATGTGTACAACCAGAAGTCTTCAGTTCAAGATCCATATGTCATAAAACAGTGGAAATTCTGCACTCTTTTGTAATCTGCTCTAAGCAATGCGGGAAATATAAGCAGTTACAATGAGATTTTGGAATTTTTAAAGAGTCAGTCCACCCAAAAGTGATATTATAGCTAAGCATTAAATCTGGTGGGTTGGCTCTGCACTGGCTTTTTATGTCTTCTATACCTCAAAAGTGAAATTTCCCTCTCTGCATAATTCCTGACAAAGGAGATTAGGATGTTTCTGCCCATCTTTGTGTTTTTCAGCTCCTCCGGTTTCATTTCCCATTATATATAATACCAAACACAAAAGATATAGTGGGAACCCATTCTAATGGGCATAGACCCAAATGTGCAAACCCAGGAACTCAAGCAAAAAAGTCTCATTAATAGAATTGTAGAAAGCTATGAAACATTGTCAGGTGGATTACCTCTCCAGCATCTACCGAAAACTGAAAATATTTTTGAATGGACAAAACCCTTAACCGAGTCACAAGATAAGGTGGAAAAAATATGACAGTACAAGGTTAACCTATTGTAGATTCTCAATTAGAAGACATCATGTATTGATTACTCCATTAGAGTCAAAACCAGCAATTCTTACTTGAATGAAGCTTTTTCCTCTGTGACTTTCTGTATTGACAGCTGTGTTGCTTCTGGCTGTATTGACAGAGTCTGTTTAAAACAAAGTTGGACTATTTCACTGATGTGTCTGTTCTTAATATAACATTAACGTGAGACATTTAAAAATGCACACATTTGCTGTTACAGTGCCTGTAAATAGTATTGATCCCCTTAAATGTTTTCACCTTTTGTTGCCATAGAACATTACATTACAGTGGATTTAATTTAGTTGTCATACTGCTTGAGAAAAATATACTGTTTCATGTCAAAGTGAAAACAGATATCTGCAAAGTGGTTAAAATTAAAGCTGAACTCCAGGGATTATCTGTATTGCGTACTTATATATAGTTTACGGGTGGCTGGAGAAGATGAAAATTACTGTAGTGATAGCTGGAATCTTTTTGGCCCTGTTCCAGTTCTGTGCGAGTAACTTCTCCTCTGCACACTGACCACAGGGGGTTGCTTTCTCAGTGCTGCCATTATTCATAGAACAACTTGTTTTTTTGTTTTTGTTTGTGAATACGAGGCATTCTCTGATTGGTCAAGATGGAGAGATTGACATCACTGCACCTACTCTCCACCTAATCCAATCACAGAATGCCTTGCATTCATAGGAAAAAAATGAAAGGCATTCTTTGATTGGTGGCCGTGTCGAGTGAGCGACCCTCTGCAATCAGTTTGCAGAGGGAAAGCACTAAAAGCACCAACAACTACATTCATTTATAGCTTCCCCAGCGGCCAACAGGCTTTAGATATGCATAGTTACATTGTGCTGAGGTGGACCAAGTTAAGTATGCTGGCAGGTGCAGTTAGCTTTCCTGCCACTAGATGGCTCTGTTCCCAGTATAGTACTGTAAAGGGAAAGTTGTAATTGGTTGTTGGGTCTCCTTTTAGAAAAGTTCCTCCTTGGTGATGTCATGGGTGTAGTTAATGCCCATATAAAGGCCAGCTGTAAAAGAGGCCTAGTAGTCCGAGGCATGGGAGCAAGATACCCCAGAGCTTCTAAAATGCAGTCTCCAGCAAAGCTTTGCAGGGCTGATATCCCAGTGAGGTTGTACAGAACATGGGAGGAATAGCTGTAGTTGTCCTGTCTCCTCTGACCTTAATCTGTGGGTGCTTAAGGCCTGGGAGGTGTGGACAGAGTCCTTTTATGTGAGTAGTGGTGGAAGCCTAGGAATGAGTGTGACATCCAGGAGTGTGCCCAGCTGGGAAGAGCTATGGAAGGGACATTGGGAGAGACTGGTATTCTAATGAGAGCTCTTTGATTCTACTTGGTGAAGGAACATGAATGCTGTGGAATTAATATACATGGGGGTGATTCTCCCAAGAAAAGAGGGTGCTAAAAAAAGATGGCTTACAAATTAAAGTATGTGCTTACGTTATGCACAAAAAGACAAAACATTGTGCATCATAGTAAATACACCATCTCCACTGTGAAGCATGGTGGTGGCAGGATCATGCTATGGGGATGTTTTTTGCGGCAGGTTTTGGAAGGTTTGTGAGTATAGAATGAATACAGCTAAATACAGGGAAATTCTCAAGTAGAAGATTATATATTCTATCCATTGCAATTTATTGTTCTACTGTCCTATGACATGTTAGCACTCCTTCTGGAAGTAATTGGAGTGGTAGCACATCTTTGCTTTGGAAGGAAGCCTGGTCTGTATCTTTATGTTTTCACTTTTGGATTGTTATGCATGCATCTTTTGTGTATATGTGGACCCCCTAGATGTAAATTAGTGATATTAGGAGTCACAGTTTGCTCTCTCCATATGGGTGTCACAAGGGGGTCTCAGCATGCTTATATTTTATAACTTTAAAATACCCACAAAGCACTTTCTGGGCAATAGATTCTAAAGCAGGTGCATCCATACCTCTCTGAGTTTTATGAACCACATAATAAGGGTATGGGACTGAATCTCTGAATGGAACTGAACTGATAAAATTGAAACATGAATCTCTGCATTATTGAACCTGTAATCAAAGTTGAACATTGTACTTGATGTGTCAGCTGACATGCAAGTAACAAGTTCAGTAACTGTACCTTAATTCTGTGTAGTTATTGCATAAAATCAACAGGAAAAATGTTACTAGATGTAGTGGACTTCTGTATCTGCTGCTTTTATATAAATAAATATAATAAAATCCTTATCTCTTTGAACAGTCCTGTTCCTTCCTATGCATATGAAAAATTAAACTATGCTATTGATTGGTGATGAAGATGGTTTCCAGAGTCTGGTGAAAGGGGCATGGGGACATACTGGGCAATCTACTGGGGCTATGTAATTAAAAAAAAAGGTCAAGAACCCCTTTTCTAAAGGGTATATGATTGCTTAGTGAGATTGGTAATGCATTCTCCTTTTAGTATTATCTTCCTCTACACGTTTGGGAAAGCAATAAAATTACCGGCAGTGCAGGAAACATGAGCATTGGTGCTAATAATATTTCATGGTGTTTTACTTAGGCCCAGTATCTATGAACCCTGAGAAGGACTTAATACCACACACCCAATATAAAAGTGAACCCTACAAATGCTATTAATGTACGCATTACATATTTAGAGCTATATGTTATGTTAAATTGCTTCAAAACAGACAAACAAACAGGTTTACCTCTTCGTTTACAGCAAAGCCAACTTAAACATCGACGAATGAAAATCTAAAGTCAGGAAAGGAGAGAAGTCATTTTTTTAAGGCTTCAGCTGAAATGTTTTTTAGAAATATGCAGTCTGATTAAATAAAGTGTGATAGAAGGTGAAAAAAAGCAAAATTAATGATATAAATGAAGAGCTCAATTAAAATAAATAAATAAAGGAACAATTTGCGTATGACTAATGATTGAATATAATAAATAATCATACTTTAATAAATCACCTAGCAAATGTCATCCTTACCAGAGTATCTTTTTAGGGGCACATGTTTTTTGGTGGCTACACCTCTTTTTTACATTCCAATGTCACTTTCTTCTTATTTATTAACAATTACTTTGTAAGCTAATAGCCTCTAAACTTTTACCAAATTACCCCAATGTGTATCATAGTAAGGCAGAGTCTTCATATCTCATAGGCAAATATGGCTGTCCCATGCATGTGTGTGTGTGTGTATATATATATATATATATATATATATATATATATATATATAAACAAGGTCTATAAAACATTAACATATATTCATAAGATTTTCTTTACATCACGTTGGGTTTTTTTTACAAGTAGATGTAAAACAAAATAAGCGGACTATACAATTTCATTTTAAAGGAAGATAACGTTTATTTGAACAGTGTGTTTTATTTTAGTTATGGCTAGCGTTTAGAAGGATTAGAAGCCCTGACAATTTTTATTGCTGCCTGTACCAAGACAGAAAGCAATGGAAAATCTAACATTTCAATCCAACTAGAAAAAACAATCATAGAAAATCTTACAATAGGAACACCTGTTTTGGTGACAACTTTGTACAGATGCACTCATGCTTGGCATGGTTGAACCATACCCAAGTTCGATTGTCGCCCTCTCCCCTTCCCATTGGTCTGCTCTCACATGCAGGCTATAGGCCAGTGTTCCCGGGTGCACCTACACGATTACTTCTGCCAGTCTAGCCAGAGGGATTCTTGCTTCTGTATTTGGTGATCTATAAAGAGTTCTGTGCTCAGGCATGGTTTGCTCTGACACTAAAGCGAACTGTGCTGGACCATAAGTGAACTGTGCCCGGGACCAGTTCTTCCAAGTGGTCCTGGGCATGGTATGCTTAAAGTGATTCTAAAGAGTTACATTTTTTAAAAATAACAAACATGTCATACTTATCCATTCTGTGTAATTGTTTTGCACATAGCAGCCCCCATCATCCTCTTCTTGGGTCCCCTAAAGGCCCTTCTGGCCCCTCTCCCTTGCCAAATGCTTGCAAGCCGCTTGCTCTGGGGGCACTCATGTACTGCTTGCTCCCAAGCTGCCTCTGTGTGAATATGGGACACAGAGTGTAGTTCAGTTCCGTCCCCAGCTCCCTCCTCACTGGCTGTGATTTACTCAGCCAATAAAGAAGGAGAGATGCAGTAGACTCGAGGTTCCTGTGAACAGCGCTGGATCGCGATGGGGTATTAGGTGGGGTTTAGGGCAGAGCCGCACAGTGAAGGTTTTTTTACCAGCATGCATAGAATGCATGAAGAAAGAAAAACTTCAGCCTTTACAACCACTTTAAAGTGTTACTAAACCTAGGACACTGCATTCATTCTATCTGGTCTCCCACAGTACACACAACATGGAAACGCAATTATTTTAGTAAATACAGTCAGGTCCATAAATATTGGGACATCGACACAATTCTAACATTTTTGGCTCTATACACCACCACAATGGATTTGAAATGAAAATAACAAGATGTGCTTTAACTGCAGACTGTCAGCTTTAATTTGAGGGTATTTACATCCAAATCAGGTGAACGGTGTAGGAATTACAACAGTTTGCATATGTGCCTCCCACTTGTTAAGGGACCAAAAGTAATGGGACAGAATAATAATCATAAATCAAACTTTCACTTTTTAATACTTGGTTGAAAATCCTTTGCAGTCAATTACAGCCTGAAGTCTGGAACGCATAGACATCACCAGACGCTGGGTTTCATCCCTGGTGATGCTCTGCCAGGCCTCTACTGCAACTGTCTTCAGTTCCTGCTTGTTCTTGGGGCATTTTCCCTTCAGTTTTGTCTTCAGCAAGTGAAATGCATGCTCAATCGGATTCAGGTCAGGTGATTGACTTGGCCATTGCATAACATTCCACTTCTTTCCCTTAAAAAACTCTTTGGTTGCTTTTGCAGTATGCTTTGGGTCATTGTCCATCTGCACTGTGAAGAGGCGTCCAATGAGTTGTGAAGCATTTGGCTGAATATGAGCAGATAATATTGCCCGAAACACTTCAGAATTCATCCTGCTGCTTTTGTCAGCAGTCACATCATCAATAAATACAAGAGAACCAGTTCCATTGGCAGCCATACATGCCCACACCATGACACTACCACCACCATGCTTCACTGATGAGGTGGTATGCTTAGGATCATGAGCAGTTCCTTTCCTTCTCCATACTCTTCTCTTCTCATCACTCTGGTACAAGTTGATCTTGGTCTCATCTGTCCATAGGATGTTGTTCCAGAACTGTGAAGGCTTTTTTAGATGTCGTTTGGCAAACTCTAATCTGGCCTTCCTGTTTTTGAGGCTCACCAATGGTTTACATCTTGTGGTGAACCCTCTGTATTCACTCTGGTGAAGTCTTCTCTTGATTGTTGACTTTGACACACATACACCTACCTCCTGGAGAGTGTTCTTGATCTGGCCAACTGTTGTGAAGGGTGTTTTCTTCACCAGGGAAAGAATTCTTTGGTCATCCACCACAGTTGTTTTCCGTGGTCTTCCGGGTCTTTTGGTGTTGCTGAGCTCACCGGTGCGTTCCTTCTTTTTAAGAATGTTCCAAACAGTTGTTTTGGCCACGCCAAACATTTTTGCTATCTCTCTGATGGGTTTGTTTTTTTTCTGCTTTAGGAGGATGCAGAACCCCTGACCTTTGTCTGGACAGTGCTGTTTGGCCCTGTGCTGATCATATGCATTCTCCCAAGAAAAGAAAAAAAACCTCTCTAGCAATACACACCAAACTCAGCTTGTACACTTTTTCTCCACACAATATGTCTTATCAGCAGATAAGAGGGAGAAGAGGGGAGATCAGAGATCAAACAGCCTTTTTACACAATGCAGAAGATTAACCCCTTGGGTTCCACAGTGAGTATAACAAGCATGCTTTACTGCATATACAGACTGATTTAACTGTTGTGGGTTTAGTAACACTTTAACTGTTCCTGGGCACAGTTTTGAAGCACTCACACTACACAAGCCAATCAGAACACAGGGATTAACTCTTCATGGGTAAGGTTAAAACTGACAGTGTGAGTACACCCTAAGAGGGGAATTCCACTCTCTTGTAAAGGTTTTCACTCCTGTTGCTTATCTGGAACAGTAAGTGAAAGAAACCTTTATTAACAGGACACAGACATCAAAAAAATAAACTGAAGGGAGTTTTTACCCTCCCCTTCTTGACCCAAAACTGAAAAAAATATGTGGTGCTTTTTTTCTCAATATAATGTGACTTTTACACTTTTACAAGCTTTATCTTCCTTTTTATTTATGTGCTGGTGATAAATGACTTTTATTTTATCAATAAAACTATGTGATCAATAAAACCGTAGCTGTAGTGGTATTAGTTAAAGCAGAACAACCATCCTGTAAATCATAAATCATATTTTACAATTCTTCTAAATCTTATAGCGGTCTGTCCCTTCAGGCACAATGCCTTGTGCTGACCTGGAGGCAGCTATTTTCCACATGTTCTATTTTCATGGTCTGGAACATAAGACAAAAAGACAATGTTAGATTATACTGCATGGATAAATTATAGTATATGATAGTCAACATTTCGTTTACCTTCCAACATTTACCATTATCCTTGTTCATTGCAGAAAATGTATATTCATTCATTTTTAATGGAAGCACCTTTAAAGTGATATTATTATTTGTTTTAAATACCAAACATGTCATATTTACCTTTTCTGTACAGTGGTTTTGCACAGAGCAGCCTCGATCCTCTTCTTCTTGTATCCCCTGCTGGCACTCCCGGCTCCTCCCCTTCAATCAGTGCCCCCAATAACAAACCACTTGCTATGGGGGCAGTGGTACATGCTCACTCCTGAGCCCCACTCTATGCATCCATAAGATACATAGAGCCCTGGCTCAGTACTGCCCCCGTTCTCTCCTCCTTGGCTTACTGTGTGTGATTGACAACAGTGGGAGCCAATGGCTTCTGCTGCTGTCTCAGCCAAGGAGGAGAGAGAGACCTGGGACAAATGAGGCTCCAGGTTCCAGTGCACATCGCTGGATTGATAGGCTGCTCAGATAAGTATTGAGGGGGAACCTGTGGGGGGAACAGCAAACAGAAGATTTTTTTACCTTCATGCATATAATGCATGAAGGTAAGAAACCTTCAGCCTTTACATCCACTTTAATGGACTGTCAGGATCAGATAAAAGGACGTTAAAGCCTCACTTCTAAGGTTGAGTTTGACATTCTTCAAAACCCCAGGTCCCAATTTCAGTGTGCTCCTATCTTTACTCCAGGGACATATGTTACAAATAGAAGTAATTTTCAAGCTCGCCAATACCATTCACTAATATCCCTAATTTTTTAAATAAAACTTTGTCAGCGCATTACAAGAAAATAGGAACAGCCTATAAAGCAGTTCACAGCATTTGCCCCTGGTCAGTGACACCAATATTTAGATGGAATGGATAACTCAACTCCCTTTGTATAAAAAGGGTGGGTGCACAGCAACTACAATGTCAATGTGTGTTGGAGCTGTTGGGGACATCTGGCAATTCTGTGAAGGAAGACATACAGTTTTTCTATTTTTTAATATTTCTATTTGTTTTTGTTTTGTTTTTTTTAATTTGGGCATTGGTACATATCCCTTGTGCCCAGCTTCCCATTCTTTTTGTTTCATAATAGATTGCTTATTATCCCCACAAATTACCAGAATTGAAAAACAAGATTTCCCCCTTCTAGACTTCAAAAGAAGATTTGTGAAACTGATTGTTATACTCCTCTGTATTTACATGCATATTCAACATGGCACTGCAAAAGAAAATATTAATATGAAACTTTAAAGTGATTGTAAAGAATAATTAAATCAAAAACAACACTGGCGCTCAACACATGTTCCCACTATTCGGGAATGGTTTGCTAGGATCAATAAAACTGAGGAAATGGAGGAATTGATTTCTGTAGCAAAAGAACATCCTGAGAGATTCAGGAAGACTTGGGCTTGTTGGAGCCATTTCAAAACCACCACTACCTATCGCCGCCTAGTTCATGCAAAACCTATACCCCCTGACTGAATGGTTAGACACTATGCTGTTTTAGGGAATTTTTTGAGATTCTTGACCTACGTGTTACCCCTTTGACTGACCCTGCATGTATTGCATCCTAAACTACAAGACTATATTTTTTGGCTCATACCTAATGATGTGAATTATTTTATCCACAAGTGTCCACCTTAACACCCCCTTTACTCCCTACCCATTCCCCCCCCTTTTTTTTTCTTTTCTCTTCTCTTTTTCTCCTCTCACCCCCCCCCCCCCCACTACCTCACTCTACATTTCTATCTCTTTCTCTAGCTATTCACCTTTCTGACTTTTCTTTATCTTAAGCTTTTTTATATGCCTTCATTATTCATATATTCCCAACAAATAGGGTATTTCATTTCGCATACAGGTGTACCTGATATCACATGGCTTAAACGCCCCCAAAATGGACACACAAATTTTGTCATATAAATCATCCTATGCTAGCATTACCCAACACTTAACATTCGTGCAACATAAGGGCTCACCAGTACACAGGTCAGTAATCACTTTACCTATTTCGAGTTATATACTATACTCTTTGTATCTACTGGTTTGCCATATACATTTGCAATAAGGACATACTTCAACCAGATGTGTACTTTTGTTTAAACCCATGGCCCGTCTGCAAAACGGGATGCTACATGATGTGTCTATGTTCAGACTGAGATAAATATTTGTATGTACAATGCTATACCTTACTTTTTATAATAAAAATATTTTTGGAAGAAAAAAAACAAAAAAAACAAACATGCTATAGTTACCTGCTCTATGCAATACATTGCATAGTGCAGCCCTGAAACTACTCTTGGCTCAGCAAAGCCAGTGAGAACAGGAAGTGAGAGGAGAGAGCCGGTACAGACAGGCACAGCACCGGATCAAGTGAGGGCTCAGGTAAGTATAAGAGGGGTAAGGGGGCATACTGCTGCAAACATTTTTTACCGTAATGCAAGGAATGCATTAAAGTAAAAAAAAAAATGTTTAGGCTTTAGAACCACTCAGTATCCAAATCAGATTAAAATTTACTGTAATCATGTAAAATGAAATGTTTGATTTGTTGCTATGGGTTACTGCGCCATTTTCATAATGGTTACTTTTTGCTCTGTGATTTTCAAATGAAACACACAATATAACGTGAATAGATGAATATTCTTCTGATCATTTAAATTTCCACAGGCATGTGGTGATATTGCAGAGCAGGTTATAATATGGTTGTTGTGGTAGATAGTTCCTACATACACTTTCCTAAATGAGGCTCATTGGTCTTCATTTAAATTATTATATATTATGTTGTTAAAAAATTATAACACAACCCTTGTAGGGAAGGTTTGTGTCTTTGCTGGAGAGATTTTTACCTTCCTCTTCAATGAATCAGTTCAGCTTATTCTAATTAGTTTGTCAGTAGCATGCATTATCACAAACTGTAAAATCTAGCCTTTATTTTTCTCTTTAGTACCCTTTTAAGAATTTTGAACATAAGAGATATGTCCTAATAAACTTCAGTTTCTACAATACATCTCTTACATCCAGCTCCTGCCCTCCTGCAGCCACTTTACTACTGTTATCACTGGCAGTTACCAGCTGAGAGCAAAATGAGAGCAGGGAATTGCTTTGTATACTAACACAGTAGGCGCAGCTGTCAAAATGCAGCCACTCCTGTGTAAAATGACATTTGCAGATAGTCAGTGTCATTGAATAAATACCATTAATCAATGCATTGTTTCATTGTATTTACTATTTCATTCATATTTAGATAAACAATTGAGTACTGTCCTTGATACTTTTTTTATTTGCACTAACATACAATTTTGAGGACAAGCTTTCGGGGAATGTCCCCTTCTTCAGGTCTAAGCAGTACTGCTTAGTAACAAAGATTTAGCAGAATGTCAGAAGAGATGTAGGGGATGGGAAAAAAAAAAAACAGAGATAAGACACAGCAAAAGCAAAGTCTGGGGGGGGGGGGAGACAACACTAGCAGAGGCAGTCATGCTTGAGCTGATAGTCATAAAAATGTGCAAAATGTAAAAAAAAAACCACTCTGCTTTCATTTGCAAGTAACTTTGCCATGTTTCGTACCAGAAGCAAATTATAGAATAATGTAATACTTTAGTATACTTTTTATTTACAGTAAAATTACTTTTTAACACTGGTCAAAAAAGAAAATATTTTTTCAATTATCTTTTTTTTTTTGTAGATTTTTTTATCTATTTTTGGAAAACAGTGGAGAAGATTTACTAAAACTGGTACACTCAGAATACAGTGCAGCTGTACATTGTAGCCAATCAACTTCTAATTTCATCTTGTACAATTAGGCTTTGACAATAAAACCTGGAAGCTGATTGGTTTCTATACAGAGCTGCACCCGATTTTGCACGCTCCAGTGTTAGTAAATAAACCCCAGTATTGCCAATCAGAAAAACCTAGTCCCCCCCCCCCCCCCCGCCATCCTCTAAGAAAACAAAGTATGTCTCATGTTGTTACCTTAAGGATTGACAAAGTTGGTGCCAAATAAAGAGGCCCATGATGGAAATTTAAAACATTGTTCTGGTTCATAGGGAGTGTACAGGTATGAGAGATGAGTCAGGTAAAACGATTTTAAGTCTTCCTGTTATGTAAGTATCTCCAAGATATTAGCTTCCATTTATTATTTGCACTGTGTTTTACTAATCCTGTGCGGGTAGGGTGACAGGAAATCCACGTCAACAAATGTCCCTTATTTTCCCCTTTTTAAAAACAGTGCTGTGAGTTCTCTGTTCTGCTTGAGGTTAATTGAGGTATGGAGGAATGGAATCCCCCTCTCTTTATTTGATATCTGCCTCTTGCTATTCATTCAGTAATAAACAATGGCAGAGCATTAGATTCTTTTGTGATAAAAAAAAAACATACATAACAATTAAAGTACTGTATATCTATACCCAGTAACAAAAAAATAATAAATTATAGCTTACATGCCCTTACATGTGGTGGAGGCATTATTCTTTTTTTTAACAATAAGTACATTTTTGGAAAGTACAGAAAATACCTGTTGTTCCTGTTGGAAATCAATAGTCCTTGTAACTTCCTGTATATTGAACTGAAGTCTCAAACAGTTTATGCAGTTTTCTCAGCTATCTTCTGTAAGCACAAAAGCAACACCCTTGTATGTGATAAAGGTGATGGTGGTGGGGAGTATTGGTAATCAAAATTTTGGAAAGCAGGCTTAGATACAGAACAGTAAGTGAGCATTGTAATCTTAGGACATTGGTTGAGAATAAAGGACATGTTTTTATATATATATATATATATATATATATATATATATATATACACTGTATTGGCCAAAAGTATTTGGACACCTGCCTTCATACGCATATGGACTTTAATGGCATCCCAGTTTTAGTCCGTAGGGTTTGATATTGAGTTGGAACACACTTTGCAGCTATAGCTGTTTCAACTCTTCTGGGAAGGCTTTCCACAAGGTTTAGGAGTGTGTCTATGGGAATGTCTGACCATTCTTCCAGAAGCGCATTTGTGAGGTCAGGCACTGATGTCGGACAAGAAGGCCTGGCTCCCAGTCTCCGCTCTAACTCATCCAAAAGGTGTTCTATCGGGTTGAGGTCAGGACTCTGTGCAGGCCAGTTAAGTTCCTCCACTCCAAACTCACTCATCCATGTCTTTATGGACCTTTCTTTATGCACTGGTGTGCAATCATGTTGGAACAGGAAGGGGCCAGCCCCAAACTGTTCCCACAAAGTTGGGAGCATGAAATTGTGCAAAGCAGTTCTCTTCACTGAAACTAAGGGGGCCAAGCCTAACCCCTGAAAAACAGCTTCACACCATAAGTGCTGTTCTCCTGGCAACCACCAAACCCAGACATGTCCTTCGGATTGCCAGAAAAAGGAGCATGATTTGTCACTCCAGAGAACACGTCTCCACTGCTCGAGAGTACAGTGGCAGTGTGCTTTATGCCACTGTATCCAACGCTTTGCACTGCATTTGGTGATATAAGGCTTGGATGCAGCTGCTCGGCCAGGTAAACCCATTCCATAAAGCTTTCTGCGCACTGTTGTTGTGATAATCTGAAGACCACATGAAGTTTTGAGGTCTTTAGCTATTGACTCTGCAGGCAGTTGGCGACTTGTGCACACGTGGTGTACCATTTCGTGGCTGAGTTTCTGTTGTTCCCAGTTGCATCCACTTTGTTATAATACCACTAACAGTTGACCGTGGAATATTTAGTAGCAAGGAAATTTCACGCGTGGACCTATTGCACAGGTGGCAACCTATTATGGTACCACGTTTGAATTCACTGAGCTCCTGAGAGAGATCCATTGTTTCACAAATGCTTATAGAATCAGTCTGCATGCCTAGGTGTTTGATTTTATACACCTGTGGCCATGAAGGTGTTGGAAACACCTGCTTTCAATGATTTTGAGGGCTGTCCCAATACATTTGGCAATATAGTGAGTATGTACAGGTGAAACTCAAAAAATTAGAATATCGTGCAAAAGTTCATTTATTTCAGTAATGCAATTTAAAAGGTGAAACTAATATATGAGATAGACTCATTACATGCAAAGCAAGATAGTTCAAGCCGTGATTTGTCATAATTGTGATGATTATGGCTTACAGCTCATGAAAACCCCAAATCCACAATCTCAGAAAATTAGAATATTACATGCAATCAATAAAACAAGGATTGTACATAGAACAATATCAGACCTCTGAAAAGTATAAGCATGCATATGTACTCAGTACTTGGTTTGGGCCCCTTTTGCAGCAATTACTGCCTCAGTGCGGTGTGGCTTGGGAGCTATCAGCCTGTGGCACTGCTAAGGTGTTATGGAAGACCAGGATGCTTCAATAGCGGCCTTCAGCTCTTCTGCATAGTTCAGTCTCATGTCTCTCATCTTTCTCTTGGCAATGCCCCATAGATTCTCTTTGGGGTTCAGGTCAGGCGAGTTTTCTGGCCAATCAAGCACAGTAATCCCACGGTCATTGAACCAGGTTTCTGTGCTTTTGGCAGTGTGGGCAGGTGCCAAGTCCTGCTGGAAATGAAGTCAGCATCCCCATAAAGCTTGTCTACGGAAGGAAGCATGAAGTGCTCCAAAATCTCCTGGTAGATGGATGCGTTGACCCTGGACTTAATGAAGCACGGTGGACCAACACCAGCAGATGATATGGCTCCCCAAATCAACACGGACTGTGGAAACTTCACACTGGACTTCAAGCATCTTGCAGTGTGTGCCTCTCCATTCTTCCTCCATACTCTGGGTCCTTGGTTTTCAAATGAGATGCAAAAGTTGCTCTCATCAGAAAAGAGGACTTTGGACCACTGAGCAACAGACCAGGTCTGTTTTTTTTTTAAGCCCCGGTAAGACGCTTCTGATGTTTGTTGTTCATTAGCGGCTTGACAAGAGGAATACGACATTTGGAGCCCATGTCCAGGATCAGTCTTTGTGTGGTGGCTCTTGATGCACTGACTCCAGCCTCAGTCCACTCCTTGTGAAAGTCCCCAACACTTTTGAATGGCCTTTTCCTGACAATCCTCTCCAGCCTGCGGTCATCTCTGCTGCTTGTGCACCTTTTTCTTCCACACTTTTCCCTTCCACATAACTTTCTATTAATGTGCTTTGATACAGCACTTTGGGAACATCCAATGTCTTTTGCAATTACCTTTTGAGGCTTTCCCTCCTTATGGAGGGTGTCAATGATGGTTTTCTGCACAACTGTCAGGTCAGCAGTGTTTCCCATGATTGTGATTCCTACTGAACCAGACTGAGAGACCATTTAAAGGCTCAGGAACCCTTTGCAGGTGTTATGACTTAATTAGCTGATTAGAGTGGGACACTTTGAGCCTAGAATATTGCACCTTTTCACAATATTTTAATTTTCTGAGATTGGGGATTTGGGGTTTTCATGAGCTGTAAGCCATAATCCTCACAATTATGACAAATCACAGCTTGAACTATCTTGCTTTGCATGTAATGAGTCTATCTCATAGTTTTAAGTTGCATTACTGAAATAAATGAACTTTTGCACGATATTCTAATTTTTGGAGTTTCACCTGTATATACAGTGGGGCAAAAAGTATTTAGTCAGCCACCAATTGTGCAAGTTCTCCCACTTAAAAAGATGAGAGAGGCCTGTAATTGGCATCACAGGTAGACCTCAACTATGAGAGACAAAATGAGAAAAAAAATCCAGACAATCACATTGGCTGATTTGGAAAGAATTTCATCTCTATTCATCTCTACTAAGGGCCAGTCTTGTTACCATACGGAAGGGAGGATTACCCATGCTGACCAGACCTTTGATGAGGAATTCTTATACAATGCTCATATCCTTTTAATTTCTGGTGAGTGCGCATTTCTATCATTTTCCATGGAGCACCACCACTGATGACTAGATACTACCTGGCACATCTCTATAGACTTTATAGATTTTTTATATGAATCCTCATTTATTTCATTTTATATGGGAACTTATTCATTAATTTTAGCGCTGCACTGTTTTATACTACTTGATTTACTGCATATATTGGTTGCTTTGAGTGCATAGCTGCTTCTTGGATTAGCGCTCACTATATACTATTTTCCTGTTTATATATATATATATATATATATATATATATATATATATATATATAATTTTAAATTTTTGTGTTTAGGTAGGTTTAAAGTGATATTCAACCTCAAATAAAAACAAATGATATATTACAGCTTACAAATCCTTAAATGTGATGGCTGAATTGGTTTTCTTTTTTGGCTTGTAATCCTTTATTTTCACCTGGTGATCCAGCAGGTAGCACACTTCCTGCATTTTCCATTATGTTTTGCATTTTGCAGAAATGCACAGCAGTCCATTTAACATGATTTCCTATGAGACATGTTCACATTGCCGTGTTTTCACCGAGTGCATTTTTTGGAAAGGGTCAAGGACTTTTTCAAATGCAAAATGTTGCATTTTTGGTTCAATAGACTTCAATGGAGACACTGCAGAAATGCATGTAGTGTCTTTTTGATGTGTTTTTTATGCATTTTTGTTACTTTTTTTTTGCATTTTGCGTTTTAATTGCCCAGCAATAAGTTGGGAAAAAAAAGCAAAACATATTAAAAAATGCATCAAAAACGCATGTGCAAAAATGCTAAACACACCGTAAAAAGCACTGCAGCAGTGGATCAAATGCAAACTGCATAGGTGTGAACTTAGCCTTAGGGTGTCTCCAGTGTGGATGGAAGGGCAAAGGAGATACCTTTGGACAGCAGCATTGTCTATCTGGAGAGAGGGTAGTGTTAGATATACTAGCAATTTTAGATGGACTTGACTAACAAATTGAAACTAAACTCCAGCTAACACTTTAGAAGCGGTTAGAGCAACATTTTTTCTTCCTTTTGGAATAAAGGCTTGACATATATAAATAAAAGCTGATCAGGCTCCATGCACACTAGGCATTTTGATAACGCTGGTAACGTTAGCTGTGTAAAGTCACGTTAAAAACTTGAGTTTTTTGGCTTTTTTTAGTGTCTTTGCATTAGCGTTTTGCCGCGTTTTGCCTTGTTTTTCCACGTTTGCAGTTTTTAGCTTTTTTTTCCAAAAAAAACATGTTTTTTGGTAAAAAAAAGTCCAAAAACACCGGTGTACGGTGTTTTACCGCGTGTTGTCGCATCTTTCAGCGTTGGAGCTTTTTGCAGCTAAAAAACTCCTCTAGAAACCCACTAGTCCAGCCAAAAAAGTCCCTGCCAAAAAACGTTGATACAGTCTATGTGTGCATGGACACATAGGATAACATGCTGGGGAGTTTACTGGCTGTAGAAAAAAAAACGTCAAAAGCCAAAAACAGCCGCTGTAAAAACATCAAGTGTGCATGAGGACTATTTGTAAACACCTCTGTCAGTGGTAAAAGGTTTGTCTCAACCTTCTAACTGACACGTTGTGTGAAAAGCTTGGACTGTTTAAGACAGTTTAAGGGAAATGTACATATAAATATGCAACAGGAGAAGCTATACTTTCATTAAGGAAAGTGAAAAATAATTACCAGCTTGTTGTTGTCTTCTGTCTTGCCTTGGGAGCTGTCATGCAGATCAGTAGAAACAATGAAGATATCACAGAGGACAGATCCTCCTAGCACCACCAGTTCCCTCCTCCCCTCCTTTGCATGTGTTCCCATATATCTCTAGACAGATCACACAGTTTCTGAGGTATTTTATTTAGTCTGTATTTAACTTCCTGGTATGTCTACATTAGTTCAGAAGCATTCTTAATAAAATAAAGCTAAGGGACAATTTATGGAATGTAGGCAGACAACCTGATACCAGTAAGTCATTCTGTACTGACAATCTGCCTTTAGGTTTTATATATGTGGGCAAAGTCTGCCTGTTTGTACTTTCTCGTCATGTTACCTCTGATTCAAAATTAACTGCTTTAAGTCTGCCCTGTAGCAGTAATACTGCTACAGGGCGGACTCTCTGCACAAAATCACGTATATATACGTGATTCGCGCTCTGCCCGCCAACCTGCCAGTGCCGTGATTCGGTGCCTGACCGATCATTCAGCAGATTCAGACCAGTGATGTTCGGCCTGGATCTGCTCCCTGGCCTACCACAGATCTTCCAGTACCTGTGTTTACATTTACACAGGTACAGGAAATTATGCAATCGTCTCTCCCTGGGCACATTCCGTCCCAGAGAGAAGAAAGCAGATCCACATGAGTAAAAGCAGCACACAATTACAGTAAAATCACACTTAGGGCACATTTAACCCCCTGATCGCCCCCTAGTTAACCCCTTCACTGCCCTGTCACCAGTGTCATTAGTGCAGTGTACAGATTTTATTACTGATCACTGTATTAGTGTCACTGGCAACTTCAGATAGCGTTAGCGCCAGTTAGTGTCCCTTCCAGATAGCGTCAGATTGTCCGCCACTACATCAGTCATTACATTTAACTCCTTGATTGCTAGGAACACGCTCACATACACAATAAACCTCCATTGCTAGTATAGTGTCTGAACGGATCAATATCTTTGATCAGATCAACACTATACCAGCACTCACATTAGTATAGCATCCCCAAAAACGCAGGGTTAGCGGGATCCCCGGCCAGCTCCTGCATTTAGCCCTTACACTTAACGGGGGGTTAAGTCAACTGGTCAAATTCAGGGTCACCCTGAGGACGACAGAGTGTATTGTCGCTGAAATGCATA
Organism: Staurois parvus; assembly: GCF_062004578.1. Classification (NCBI taxonomy): domain Eukaryota; kingdom Metazoa; phylum Chordata; class Amphibia; order Anura; family Ranidae; genus Staurois; species Staurois parvus. Next base: position 2,342,589 of record NW_028319098.1, read on the forward strand.
AATCGCATTATATTCTCATATGATGCCTGGCCATGGCAGAGGAGAACACAGGCATATGATAAATCGGGTCTTCCATGAAAAACAGCTCCAAAAAATCAAGGGGAGTAGTTAAATTTGCTGTTTCCACCTGAATTCCGGGTTGGACAGTGAATGGATGAAGTACGGGTGCTACAAAATTTGTGGGCTGCCATTCAGGATTTGCAAGCACATCTGGAAGGACACTACTGGCTCTATGGGTCTGTGTTCGAATTCTTGGTGGCTGTGGGACACTACATGTGCCTGCCACCGCACCAGCTTGTACTGCACTTATGGGACCACGTCACCAAGTGATACTGCAGTGCTGGTATGTGAAAGACCAGGATGTACTCGGCAGCTGGTGCTCACCAGTTCACCAAAAGGTTGAGCGGCAATAGTACTGGCACTCTGCTGCATATAAGAATAATCATGCAATTGTACCACCTCTACTCCATCGTCTGAGCTATCTGTCAGGGTTCCACTGCTGTCTATAGGTTCATATTCTGAGCCTGATTCAGTCAGTGAGGCTTCCCCTTCACTCTCATCTGACCTGGTCAGAATCCTATAGGCCTCTTCGCTAGAGTACCTTTCGTTGGACATTTTGGCCACTAAATTTGAAGGTACCTAGTGGGACTCACAGGAAAAAGAGCAGGGAATGCTTGAACCAATAAAAAAAAAATTACCTGCAAGTGCTAGCAGAGATCAGGCCTGATTCTGCTAGTACAGTGGTTTTGTGTGCAATATACAAAGTGACCTACTGACACTGCACTTGTGGGGGGAGAAGGGAGGGCAAGCTTAGGGGCTAAACTCAGGTGCTGGTAGGTGTCGGGGCTGATCCCGCTAACGCTGCATTTTTGTGGACACTATACTATTGTGAACGCTGATATAGTGCTGATCCTCTATTGTACAGCGCTGAGCAAATCCTTTGGCGCTATATAAACTCGATGTAATGTAATGTAATGTAAATCTGATCAAAGATATTGAAATAAACAGCATTATTAAGAAAGGAAAACATAAATATCCGTTGGAGAAAATGTATTAATTAGTGAGAAAACCATAAATATAATTGAGAAAACAACATTGTTATTAGTTAACAGGGAGAGAAAATATGTTAGTAACAATGGAAAAACCATTTTTGTCAAAGGAAAAAAACAGTATTATTGAGAAAAAGCATTAGTATTAGCTTAAGAAACTGCATGACTGAGGAAAAACATAAATATCATTGCAAAACAATATTTTTATTAGTTGACAAAGAGAGAAACAATTGATATTACTAGAAAAAAACTGTATTAATACGGTAAAAACAGTATAAGCAGTGAAAAATAATACTAATATTAACAATAAAAGCAGTATTATGGAGTAAAAATTATTAGTAAAAGAGTACATAAAAACAGATATAAAGTGGGGAAAAAATGTTCAACAATGGGAAAAACATCAATAATAGATAAAACATAACATTAATGAAAAAAATAATGTTAGTGGGAGAAACTGTAATAGAGAGAAACCGCATAAGCAAAAGTGAGAAAAAGCTTTGCTGTTAATAGGTGGGGGACTATCAGTATAAAAAGGAAGAAAGAAATGTTAGTAATTAAACATTAGAGGAAAAAAAACATTTGTATCAGTCAAAAAAATCTACAAGACAAAAAAAAGTATTAGAGTGAAGAGAAACATAGTTATTACTTGGAAAAATATATTAAGGGAAAATAACATAAAATCATAAGCAGGCTCCTGCACATTTTTATAATATCAACACACTTTGACATGACTTTACACATCAGGAATATATATATTTTAAGTATACTACAACATGGCATGCATAACAAGGGAAGAGTAGTGAAATAGCACACAAGAAATACAACTCCTGCAATGGAGCTTCTTGATTTCTGGCAGTAAAGAGTTTTGAAGGGGTTTGAAAAAGAAAAGAAAAAAATAAATTTTCGTTTTCTTTCTTTGTTTTCCAAAAACATGTGGCAACAAATGAGATCTGCAATATACTCACCATGCCTCTTAGCAAATACCTTGGAGTGTATATTTTCCAAAAAGGGGTCATTTGGGGGAGTATTTGTACTATCCTGGAATTCAGGGCCTTTGAAACTGTGGTAGTGGGGAAGTGATATGAGGAAATATGTCCTTTGAAAGTCTGAAGTGGGCATTGGATTTTGGGGGCCTGTATGTAGCTAGGCTGCCAAAAAGTCTCTCACATGTGGTAACCCCATAATCGGGAGAAGTGGCAGAAAGTGTTTTGGGGTGTTATTCCACATATACAGATGGCATGCATGAGCAATATATAATTTGGCATGACCGCGCAATTACCAGTTGAAATAGCTCAGTGCCGAACAGCAAAAAATTGCCTGGTCATGAAGGGGGGTAAATCTTCAGGAGGGAAAGTAGTTAAACCAATACCTTTTCTCAACAATACTTTTGTCATTTGGAGGGGTTGCTTCTACTATCCTGGCATTTCAGGGCCAACATTAGAAGCTTCTGCCACACATCACCTAACTATTGAAGACCAAGCCTTTTCTGACACTTTTTGTTCATACGAAAAAACATTTCTTTTTGCTAGAAAATTACTCTGAACCCCCAAACATTATATATTTTTTTAAAGCAGAGGCCTTAGAGAATAAAACAGTGGGTGTTGACATTTTTTATGTCACACAGTATTTGCGCAGAGATTTTCCAAACATAAATCTTTTGCGAAAAATAATTTGAATGCACAAAAGCACAATATATTGCCCAATTGTTTGATAAAATATAAAAGATGATGTTACACAGAGTAAATGGATACCAAACATGACATGCTTTAAATTTTGCACACCCGTGCAATGGCGATAAAGTACATACATTTTTAAAATCGATAGTCGATGCTTTAAAAGCCTTTACAGGTCACAAATTTATATTTACACAGGAGGTCTAGTGCTATAATTACTGCCCTTGATCTGACATTTGCAGTGATACCTCACATGCGTGGTACAATCTCTGTTTACATATGACACAGGACCAATACTTGTGTTTTCCTTTGCGCATGAGCACAGGAAGGGGGGAGGGGCAGGGGTGATTCTTTTTTTACACTCTCTCTTTCTTTCTTTTTTTTGATAACTTTTACTGTTGTCCCTAGAAATGTAAATATCCCCTGTGATAGCAATAGGCAGTGACAGGTACTCTTTTCTGAGAAATCTGGGGTCTATTAGACTCTAGGTATCTCCTCTGCCCTTAAAGCATCTGATCAGATCAGTGTGATCAGATGCTTTTCCCAATTTAAAAATGGTGCTGTTAAAGTCCGGCAAAACGGAAATTATGAAATGCTCGTAGCTTCCAGTCTCTTGGACCATAGAAATGATTGGAGCCATTCTGGTCTCTGATCAGCTCTATGGGCAGCCAGCGGAACTCCCGGCAGCATTCTCAGATTTCCCTGTGGGACAGGAGAGCTCAGCTTCACAGCCGGTTTCCTATTGGACATGCGTGAGTGGCGCTGCACCTTGTGTGTCACGTACCTGACTGGAGGCTGCAATAGAGAGAGGGCTCCTCTTACCGCTCTCAGCAATCACTGAGCAGAGCTGCAGTCCTTATAAAGACCACTGAGTGTCAGCAATTAGTGCACCCTGCATGTGCCGGTGCGTTTTCGTGCACAGGAATGCATGATTACGTGTCGCCCGCCTATGCGCATGCGCACTTCTTTGCGCGAATTGGCTTGGCCATATTGCGCATTGGCGCATTTTCCTGGGCTTCCTCATCTTTTCCTCTGACAGTGCCCTCCTCCAAGGGGCAGCCTCCGGATGCCCAGGCGGGCTCGTTTTTCAGGGAATCTGTTAAAAAATTCTTGAAGCAGCTTAGGAGCATGCACATTTCTTGCTGGTTCCCAGGAACTATTCTCCGGTGGATACCCTTTCCATTTAACCAGATATTGAATCTGCCTCTCCCTTTTCCGTCCATCCAAGATGGCTTCAAGTTTGAACTCGATGTCTTCCCCTACCGTGACTGGTGGTGGGGGCGGTTCCTCTCTTCCAGGGATAGGGCACATTATGGCTGGTTTGAGTAGAGAAACATGGAAGACCGAGTGAATCTTATAAGAGTCGGGTAAGTCCAGTTCGAAGGCCACAGGGTTAATCTCCCTTTTGATTTTAAAGGGTCCAATGAACCTGGGACCTAGTTTTCGTGAAGGGGAAGCAAGTTTGAGATTGGTTGTAGCAAGCCACACTTTGTCTCCCACCTTCCACCCAGGTTACCCCTCCTCCTTTTATCAAATTGTTTCTTGTAATCCTCCTGAGCTTTTTGCATGGTCCTCTGGAGTATTTGGTAATTGGATTTTATGAAAGTTAACCTATCCTAGATTGCAGGTACTGATGCTTCTGGAACGAAGGAAGGGTAAAAACCGTAATTTGCCCAGAAAGGAGACTGGTTGGTAGAAGCATAGACAGAGTTGTTGTAGGCGAATTCTGCACAGGGAAGAAGAGATGCCCAGTTATCCTGAGAGAAGGTGGAGAAGCATCTTAGGTATTGCTCCAAAGTTTGGAAAGTCCTCTCCGTTTGCCCATTACTCTGTGGATGATAAGCAGAAGAGAGACATACTTCGATATTCAGGGTTTTGCACAAAGATCTCCAAAATTTGGACGTAAATTGTATCCCCCTGTCAGAAACTATATTGTTGGGTATCCTGTGTAGTCTTACTATCTCCTTAATAAATGTTTGAGCAGTTTCAGTAGTGGAAGGAGTACCCACTATGGGCAGGAGGGATTCACCACCAGGATGGTGGTGAATCCCTCAGAGGGACGTAAGTCCACAATAAAGTCCATAGAAATCATCTTCCAAGGCTGTTCAGGAACTGGCAGGGGTCTCAGCAAGCCCCAGGCTCTGGTATGGCTGCCCTTATTGCGTAGACACGTTGCGTAGGAGTTAACATACTCTTTACAGTCCTGTCTCAGGTTGGGCCACCAAAAGGGTCTTTGGACAAGTTCAGTTGTTTTCCGTACCCCGAAGTGACCTGCCAGCAAGTGGGCGTGGCATATCTTAAATATTTATTCAAACCTTTTCTCTGAATAGACTCAAAACCCCTTATCACATAAATAACACCCACAAAGTAGTGAAATGAATCAATACCTAAAATAAATAAATACACAAGTCCAAAACTAAAGTGTCCAAAAATGTTATAACTGTGTTCAAAATTTCCAAATACCAATAGTCCTCCAAAATATTATCTGTATCCAACTTATTTCTCTAGTCCAGATCCATATTACCTCGAAAAAAATGAAACTATGATAGTGTATTACCTTCAAAATTAATTCTAAAATGTATATACCTGTGAGTGAAAAAATATATACTTAAGTGCAAAAATAAATATCAGATACAACTATGAGTGACACGTGAATCACGCAAAAAAAATCAGGATCAAAAAAAATTTATTTCACTCTGTGTACACTCCTATAAACGTGAAAACATGGAAAAAAAATAAATTAATTAAATAAATAAATCAACAAAACCACTCAGTGAAATAAATCAATCAATACAAAAATCAGTGAAGTGACCCTCCGTGACCACCTCACACTAGTGGGATTAAAGGCAATTACCCTCATGGAGTAACAACAAGCATCTCAGGATATGTACAGTATTCACTTAACAGCTTCCATCCACCATGCAGATAGTAACCTTCAGCTTCCCAGACTCCTCATGAAGGTAAAGAAGAGATACATGTAGTAAATGTACAAAGTATATAAAAAGGATTTAATAAATAGCTTACATTAGGGATTAGTTTTTAACAACATAGCATTCAGACCAGTCTCAGCAGTTTGCATGGCAAAAGCCACGTTTTCCAATTCTCAAAATGGCCGCGCCACTACTTCCGGTTTGGCGGCAGACCTCACGTCACTGACGCATTTCGTAACTTCTGAACTTCTTCTCGAGGGATGTTCTTGTCTCTCAGTGGGACCTGCAACTTCTTTGCTAGGGTGACGTCCAAAAAACAGCTGCACGCCCCAGAGTCAATGATTGCTTGGAGCTTGACTTCCCTTCCCGCCACCTGCAACAAGATAGGTAGAACAAGGTGAGCTGGTAATGATCTGGAAATCTGAGAGTAAATAGCGCGTGGAGGGATAGATTTACTAGGTCTCACAGGACAATTTTGTAACAAATGTCCAGACGCTCCACAGTAGAGGCATAGGTTGGACTGTCTCCAACGTGTCTTTTCATCTGGGGACAAGGAGGAGCGAACTAGGCCAATCTGCATAGGTTCAGTTTCGGCAACAGGAACAGGTGGCACAGTGGGCAGAGGAGCAGAGAAAGAAGGCACCTTGGGTAGCATCCAGGATGGATGGTAGGAATTAGATCTTTCTGATCACCATTCCCACAGGCGACGGTCTAGCTGGCTGGCCAACTGGATGAGGCCTTTAAGGGAGGTAGTAGCCTCGACTCTGGCTAATTCGTCTTTGAGTCCTTCAGAGAGACCAAGCCCATACTGGTATCAGAAGGCGGCTTCATTCCAGCCTGTGTCTGCTGACCATTTACGGAGTTAAACCGTATAATCTTCCACGGGTCAGCGACCTGGTTGGAGGGAGTGAAGTGCAGCTTCTGCTGGGGCCATGCATTGGGGATCGTCATATAGTTGGGACATGGCATTGAAAAAAGGTAGTAACAGAGTTCAGAAGTGGGCTATTTTGCTCCAGGAGGTGATGTGCCCAGGACTGAGGTTCATCGGTAAGTAGTGAGATGATGAACCCCACCTTCACACACTCTAAAGAAAAAGTTCTAGGTTGAAGTGCCAAATATAACAGACATGCTATTTTAAAAGCCCTGAACTTTCGATGATTTCCAGAAAAGCGTTCTGGGACTAGTACTCTTGGCTCTGGTGGAGGTAGCATTACTGTGGGAGCGACTGCAGGGCCTTCTTGAACAGAAGCGGAGGATGCAGTGGGTGCCCTGGGTGGATTTTGGTCAGCAGGAGCTGAAGGAGTGGCAAGATTTTGCAGGCGACCTCCTATTTGATAATAGCCTTCTTTTAGGTTCTTGACCACTTGCATGAGGGCGGCAACCTGCTGGCACAGAGCCTCTATCGGGGAGACACCTCTCTCAGCCTCAGACATTATGGCTGGATTATACTGTCACGTACCTGACTGGAGGCTGCAATAGAGAGAGGGCTCCTCTTACGGCTAAGTGCAGTGCGCCCCTGGAGGTGGAAACAGGAGGTGCAGTGCCCAATAAGCACGGGTTACCAGTGGTGTTGCTGCTTGGAAATACATGATGAGATGGAACCCGTGGGTGCTCCAGTTGCAGAACACGTGGATCCCTGGAGGATGGGTAGAGTAGTCAGTAGCCAGAGCCAGGATCAGTGTGGAACAGCAGATAAGAGCAACATTAGGATCAAGCCGGGGTCATACACAGAGTAGCAGCAGACAGGAGCAAGGTCAGGATCAAGCCAGGGTCATACACAGCATAGCAGGAGATAGGCTCAAGGTCAGGAGCAAGCCGGGGTCATACACAGAGCAGCAGACAGGAACAAGATCAGGATCAAGCAGAGTCGGTAATGGGTAATCAGCAGTAAACTCAGGAACACAGGAACGGGAGGGGCTGACTATAATCCAGCAATCACTGAGCAGAGCTGCAGTCCTTATAAAGGCCACTGAGTGTCAGCAATTAGTGCACCCTGCGTGTGCTGGTGCATTTTTGTGCACAGGAATGCATGATTACGTGCCACCTGCCTATGCACATGCGCACTTCTTTGCGTGAATTGGCTTGGCCATATTGCGCATTGACGCATTTTCCTGGGCTTCCTCGTCTTTTCTTCTGACATTGTGATTGGTCCTCAGTTTTCTGGGACCTGTGATCTGTCCCAGAAGGCTGCAAGGGGAAGAAGAAGGGGCTGGAGATCGCCGCAGGGAACTCAGCCGGTAGTGGGAGTGGATACCTATCAAAACCAAGTACCTACTCCCTCCAAAAAAAGTGCCAAATGTGGCAGTGGAGGGAGGGAAGATGCCAACAAGCAGAACTTCCGCTTTTGGGTAGAGTTCCGCTTTAAGGGCTCCTTCTCATTCACAGCCTTAGCCTCTGATTGGTTGAGTCTGAGACAGCTCTTTGACTACGGTAGACAAAGAACTATCTTAGATTCAACCAATACTAAAAGGATAAAATATGGGGGGCAATAAGGATCATCACCCCACCCCCCACACAAGGTGCCCCCCAGCTCCCTTCCTGTGTCCTCCCAGCCAGGCAGATAATATGGTGCAGGAACAGCAGCCTCTGTACTTACACATGGGACACTCTGTGTAGTCCCGCGTGCTGTGATCAGGTCCCCTCCATCTGCTGTGTGTGACAATCTGAGATCCTAAGGTCACTGCCAGCCATCCTCCCCATCCCTCTCCTCTCCTGGGGTCAGCAGCCTATGGCCTGGGCCAGGGGTGACAGACAGACAGGAAAACCTGATGCCTCGGAGTGTTTGTACTGAGCACAGCTTCACTCGCATTCTCTCTGCTCCTCCCTCTCCTGGCCAGAGGAGGAGGGACGATGACTTCAGGGCCCAGTCCCATTGATGTCAGTGGATCTCACATGCTCCGGCCGGTCTTTCACAGACAACAATGGGGCAGGCTGGGGAATCAAACCAAGCACATGAGGGACGGGCGGGACTAATTTCTGTGCCCTTTTAAATGTTGCATACCAGGTGCCCCCCCTCCCCGCTACACCACTGGGGCCTCCCTCTGACCTAAAAATGTGCCAAAGAAGCTCATGTACCAAATTGTGGCACTGAGCCAGATGTGTTTGGCTTGAGTGTTTTGTAGTGATTTTCAAGCATTTTTGTCTGCTTTTGGAGTGGCATTAAGAAATAATGGTACTGCAAGCGTGTCGCAAGTTTTCCTGCAGTTCTGAAATCAAGCAATTCTGCTCGCAATTCCAATACACAAATACTTGAACAGGGCCCTATTGTTCTCTCTGCTTGGGGGATTTTGTCTGAGAATAATAAACATTGTAATTATCAAGGAATAAATAGTTTAGTCAATGCTTAAATTGCTCAGCAACGTTTGCCTAATTTGATGAGTTTTTATTGGGGGAAATTATCATTTTAATTTGTAAACGTTACCCTACGTTGTTGCAGAGTTCTGTACTTGTTGGCAGTATAAGTCTCTGTAGATAAACTTCCACTTCAACTCTGTGTAAACTTCCACTTGAGCCAAGTCGATTCTTCTAAGAATCTTTTTGTATTCCTTTCTATAACAAACACAGAACATAATACCATTAACAATACTAACAAGGAAATAGCCAAATTATGCAACAAAACAACCCAACTTTAGAATTCACATTCCAATTTAACATTTAAACTCTGCGTTCCTTATGTCCCTCCAGTCTGCTTAGCCTTAGTTCTGCAGCCACAGAATTAGACTTCATAGCAACATGGGGCACACTGGACTGGGGGCAGAGAAACAGTTTTCCTTTTCTGTGCAGTACACTACGATCTAAAAGAGTAAGGAACACTGCTGCCCTATGGGACCATAGACAGAACCCCAAATAATAAATATAAGAAAAAACACAATACTACTTATGGATTAAACTGGCTGTGGCTCTTTATTATTGGTTAATGATATATAGATATAGATAATAAATATGTTTTTGATATTATATAAACTTAACTTAAGTCAAATAAACACATACTGTATAATGAATTCAAATTACAAATCATAAGTTTCATTACAGCTGGAGTTGCCATTGATAACGTTAAAACTGCTTGAAAAGAAGGGACTAAACCACATAACATAAGACTGTATCAAAGGGGCATTCATGTCTACTATAACCACCACTCTGACTGATTGCATACTTCTCCTCTTTATGTAGAATGGCAGAAGCTTGCGCCACGACCGTTGTTGGAACTCACGACTAACAGACTGATAAATCATTACAGTTTTGCACCCTTGGGGACCTGCCCACTTTTCTCTTGCAGACTGGCCCTTTCCACTCCCGACCCCGGGCCTTCCATTTGCTTCACCTTGGCAACATTCCGGACGGAGGAAGCATTCCAGGTCCTCCTCCCAGAAGATCACCGATGGCTGATTCCCTATCCGGTTGAAACGGGAGGTTCCTCTTTTGTCCATTTATATTTGCATTTGCCTTTGCCTCTGTTTTTGTTGTTTGGATTCTGGAGTTCTGCTGGTTCCATGCTCTTGCTTTAACACATTTAGATTTGTGCCTATTATATATGTTATTCCCCTTTTTTGCTTGTTACAAGGGTTTACTATACACTTTTTTTATGAAGGGTCACTCTTTTATTGGGGTGACATCCCTCAAAGTTTGTTTCCCTGCGGGGGGTCTGGGCCGGGACCGTACCATTGTGCCTTTCACATTCCCCACCTAGGCCCTTCAGTGTACCTTTTTTTGACACACTGTGTGTTATTTATACGGTTTCTCTGTCTATTAGCTTCTCCCTTCTGATTTCCTTTTATCCCAGGCTCCTCCGTTCCTGTTATATATCTATTCTCCTCTGGTATTTCCTCTTCTTTTTCCCCTTTTCCTCCTCTTTTCCCATTTTTTTCCTTACTCTTCTTTTGGGAGTCAGGGGGGACTTGGAGGGGTGCTGCTGGTAGTTTCAGTCTCCCTTGGTTTTTTTTTACATATGGCAGGTATGACTCCAATTGGTTTTTCCTCTGTTAATTGTAGGGGATTTAATACCCCAGAAAAGTGAAACCAGATGCTTTACCATTTCCACAAAACTAAAGCACAAATTTTGCTCCTTCAGGAGACTCATTTGCACACGAATAGTGCGCCGGCCCTTCGGAATCGCTATTACACTCAGTGGTATCATAGCACTAATACACAAGCCAAATCTAGGGGGATGTTGGTGGCCTTCATGGTACCTTTAGCCCTGAGGTCTTGGACTCCTTCATAGATCCGGCTGGCCATTATATTTTTCTTAAATTGAAACATCAGGACTTTGTTTTTACGGTGGCGAATGTTTATGCTCCTAATCAGGCCCAGTGCCCCTTTCTCTCTGCGGTTTTATCCGAACTGTCCGCCTTTGGTGGTTTCGTGTTTCATCGTGGGAGGTGACTTTAATATAGCCCTGTCCCCTGCTGTGGACACCTCCTCTGGTAGCTCGACTCTTTCTTTTTCGGTGTTAACGCAAATCAAATCTCATCTACATGATCTGCACTTAGTGGACATATGGCGTGTCCTACGCCCTTCGGAGCGAGATTATAGTTATTATTCGGCAGCTCATGAGTCCTGTAATCGTATTGACTATTTCTTTGTTTCACAATCCTTATTTGATTCCCTATTTCCGCTTCCCTCGGTCATTTTTTATGGTCGGATCATGCCCCCATTCATCTCACTATTCACAATCTTCACAAGCCTCTTTTCCTGGCGCTTGAATGATATGTTACTTAAAGATTCCATATTTGTTGCAGAAGTCACAAAGGTCATACAAAACTCTGGATCACGCCTCGGATACCACAGGCCCCTTTACTCAGTGAGAAAGCCCTCAAATGCGTCCTCCGAGGAGTGCTCATCCAGCATGACTCCCGAATGAAAAAAGCTAGGACAACGGAGATTTGTCAATTGTTTTCACTTATTGCAGCCTTAGAGTCCTCCCGCAAGCGTACACTAGATCCGGGCTCGCGGTGGACTTCTCTAACGCCTGTCGTGACTTACTCCACTTGCAAGACTCCTCCTCCCTTATCGCACGAGATACAGCCTGCAACACCCATTATTCACTAGCTAACAAATTTGGTCAACATTTGGCGAGGGGTACTCCACTCTCGTCTGTCCCATCATCCGATTCACTATATTCAAGCTCCTAATAATACCAACATTTCTCACAACAAGGGAATTGCAGTGGCGTTTGAATGCTACTACTCTCAACTTTACAATTTGCTGTTGCTGTGGATTCTTGTCCCCACGCTATGACACAGTACATTGAGGAGACAGCGTTACCAGTTTTTGATGTGCAGGACTCTCTTGACCTCCGGGAGCCCTTTTCTGTCCCGGAAGTTCTCGGAGCAATCAAGGTCCTTAAATCTGGTAAGTGCCCAGGCCCTGATGGGTTTACCTCAAGATTCTACAAAACATTTGCCCCTCTGTTGGCTCCGCTGTTAACTCAGGCCTTTAATGCCATCGATGACTCTCATTTTCCCTCCCCGACCTTTCTTTCTGCTAATATTTCGGTTATCCCTAAACCAGGTAAAGATCCATCTCTCTGTAGTAGCTACAGTCTGATCTCTCTGCTTAACTTGGATGTTAGGCTCTTTGCAAAACTCATGGCGAACCACCTTTCTCCATTCCTTCCAGCCCTGATACATCATGATCAGGTCGGGTTGTTTCCCAGTCGTGAAGCCAGGGACAATACTACTAAAACAATCTACCTCATCTCATACATCAAACAACACTGTCTGAAGGCCTGCCTTCTCTCGTTCGATGTCAAGAAGGCGTTTGATCGAGTCAACTGGCGTTTCCTGCTCCTTACCCTAGAGCAGATAGGTTTGGGTCCACGGTTCATCAATAAGATTATGTCCCTTTACTCTCACCCCACGGCGTCAGTTCTAGTGAATGGTATATCCTCTGCGCCCTTCTCTATCTCAATTGGTACTAGACAGGGATGTCCTCTGTCTCCCCTACTTTTTGTTTTGGTCATGGAACATCTGGCGCAGGCTATATGGGCTAATGATTATATTCTAGGCATTCATACCCCCTCCTCACATCATAAACTTTCTCTTTATGCAGACAACCTCCTAATTTATATGCAACAGCCACTCATTTCTCTCCCTAGCCTGCTTCATGAGTTCCACAGATTCAGTTCGTTCAGTAACTTCAAACTTAACATTTCGAAAAGGGAGACATTAAATATTTCTCTACCTAATTGCGTGCTGTCACACCTTCGCTCCAACTTTTCTTTTCAATGGCGTCCAAAGGCTATCTCGTATCCCTGGGTTCTGATTTCTTCTGATCCTGCTGCACTTTAATTATTTGCCCCTACTTACGCATCTTCAAAATGACTTGGCATCCCAGGGGGACTCCTCTCTGCCTTGGTTTGGACTCATTAATACCCTTAAGATGGATACTCTTTCGAAACTGCTATACATCTTTCATACGGTACCGATTTCTGTGCCCAAGAGTTTTTTTCACTCTTTGCATTCTTTATCAATCAGGTTTATTTGGCATCGAGGTTTCTCGAGATTGAAATACAAGCTTCTCACTTATCCAAAGCTTAGGGGTGGAGTGGGTTTACCTGATTTTGAGTTGTATTATAGGGCCGCCCTGTTAGCACGTGTACTTGACTGGTTCCCCAGACCCTTGCTTAAAGCCTCATGTATGCTAGAACAGGACCTATCACAGATTGACCTATGGGCCCTCCTATGGGGTTACGACTGTGACCTTGAGCGTCTACCTGACCTGTCTCCTTTGACTGTGGCTGCTTTGCGCTTGTGGTATAAACGCGGCCTCCTTACCCTTCTATCCTCCGACCCTTCCCCTTTATCCTCCCTATTTGATAATCCCTCTTTCCCCCAAGGGACGGGATCCTCTGTGCTGGGTCCCTTTGCCCATACTTCTTGGCAGGTAGCTCGGGACTTTATCCACCCTCAGACAGGTCTCCCACTCCTCCTGGCCCCTGGGATTGGCTGACTGCTTTACATCTATCTTTGTTTTGTAAACCTTTACACTCCACTTCTCAAATTCATCGCCCTCTTACTGAGTTTGAGCGGTTATGTTCCCTCTCTGAACCGCCAAGACATGTCCTGGCCTCCCTTCATAGCGTACTACATGCCGCAATCCATACTGAACCTCTGCTCTTCACTGGGGCATGGTCATGGGACATTGGCAAAGATATTGTATATCTGATGAGGAATGGTTTACGTCGTTCCACTTCACTCATAAATCCTCTATATCTTGCTACTCTCAAGAAAAGAATTTTAAGCTCCTCTCCAGATGGTATAGGGATCCTTATTCCCTTCACAAGATGTTCCCTTCTATATCCAATCTTTGTTGGCGTTGTAATATGGAGGTGGGTACTCAGTTCCATATTTGGTGGGATTGCGATAAAATTTGACCCTTTTGGTGTCAAGTTTTTGAAGTCTATAATATAATCTATATTGGGTCAGTGACTTCATCGCCGGAGATTGGCAATGAGTTATTATGGTCAGTCTGGCTCCATTTTTCCTCCTCCTCGACCCCTCGGGAGTTGTGCACTCCTGCTGTGCCTCCTTAGACTTCGCTCGTTCAGTCAGGTGGACCCAGGGTAATATGTATCGTGTCAATGTAACTGCTTTTGGTTTGACAGCTTGGGATGCCCTATATGGGCACCTTTGGAGTGGGGCCATCCTGGTTCCACCCCTTGCCTGTCCCAGCTCCCGACTCTCTCTTATATCTTCCCTCTCTTTCTGTGCTCACTTCTCCCTATCTCAGTTATCTTTTTTCTTTGCTTTGTTTTATATGGTGAACTCTACTTAGACATTTCTTGGTGCTCTTCATGCCTTTTTATGGGACAATTTTTTCAGATATACAGTATGTCTTTGTTATACACGTTATTTATCAAGGTTTTTCTAAATTGACCAGTGATATTCGCTGACTACAGTTATCTCTTTGGCTCATCTCCTGTTTGAGCCTGATAATTGTCCATATGTGTATGTAATTGCCGGTCCCCTTTTTTCCTTTTTGTATACCCGATTGTTAAAAACTTAATAAAGACAGATTTGCCTTTAAAAAAAAATTGAACAGGTGTCCCTAATAAAATGGCTGGTGAGTGTGTGTATATATATATATATATATATATATATATATATATATATATTTATAGGTGAAAAATTAGAATATTGTGCAAAAGTTCATTTATTTCAGTAATGCAACTTAAAAGGTGAAACTAATATATAAGATAGACTCATTACATGCAAAGCAAGATAGTTCAAGCCGTCATTTGTCATAATTGTGATGATTATGGCTTACAGCTCATGAAAACCCCAAATCCACAATCTCAGAAAATTAGAATATTGTGAAAAGGTGCAATATTCTAGGTTCAAAGTGTCCCACTCTAATCTGATAATTAAGCCATAACACCTGCAAAGGGTTCCTGAGCCTTTAAATGGTCTCTCAGTCTGGTTCAGTAGGAATCACAATCATGGGAAAGATTGCTGACCTGACAGTTGTGCCGAAAACCATCATTGACATCCTCCACAAGGAGGGAAAGCTTCAAAAGGTAATTGCAAAAGAAGTTGGATGTTCCCAAACTGCTGTATCAAAACACATTAATAGAAAGTCATGTGGAAGGGAAAAGTGTGGAAGAAAAAGGTGCACAAGCAGCAGGGATGACCGCAGCCTGGAGAGGATTGTCAGGAAAAGGCCATTCAAAAGTGTTGGGGACTTTCACAAGGAGTGAACTGAGGCTGGAGTCAGTGCATCAAGAGCCACCACACACAGACGGATCCTGGACATGGGCTTCAAATGTCGTATTCCTCTTGTCAAGCCGCTCCTGAACAACAAAGAACGTCAGAAGTGTCTTACCTGGGCTAAAGAAAAACAGACCTGGTCTGTTGCTCAGTGGTCCAAAGTCATCTTTTCTGATGAGAGCAACTTTTGCATCTCATTTGGAAACCAAGGACCCAGAGTATGGAGGAAGAACGGAGAGGCACACACTGCAAGATGCTTGAAGTCCAGTGTTAAGTTTCCACAGTGTGTGTTGATTTGGGGAGCCATGTCATCTGCTGCTGTTAGTCCACTGTGCTTCATTAAGTTTAGGGTCAACGCAGCCGTCTACCAGGAGATTTTGGAGCACTTCATGTTTCCTTCCACAGAAGAGCTCTATGGGGATGCTGACTTCATTTTCCAGCAGGACTTGGCACTTGCCCACACTGCCAAAAGCACCAAAACCTGGTTCAATGACCGTGGGATTATTGTGCTTGATTGGCCAGCAAACTCACCTGACCTGAACCCCATAGAGAATCTATGGGGCATTGCCAAGAGAAAGATGAGAGACATGAGACCGAACAATGCAGAAGAGCTGAAGGCCGCTATTGAAGCATCCTGGTCTTCCATAACACCTCAGCAGTGCCACAGACTGATAGCTCCCATGCCACGCCGCATTGAGGCAGTAATTGCTGCAAAAGGGGCCCAAACCAAGTAATGAGTACATATATGCATGCTTATACTTTTCAGAGGTCAGATATTGTTCTATGTACAATCCTTGTTTTATTGATTGCATGTAATATTCTAATTTTCTGAGATTGTGGATTTGGGGTTTTCATGAGCTGTAAGCCATAATCATCACAATTATGACAAATCACGGCTTGAACTATCTTGCTTTCCATTTAATCAGTCTATCTCATATATTAGTTTCACCTTTTAGATTGCATTACTGAAATAAATGAACTTTTGCACGATATTCTAATTTTTCAAGTTTCACCTGTATATACATACTATATATCTATATATATATAGATATATAGATATATATATATATATCTATATATACACACACTATATTGCCAAATGTATTGGGACACCCCTTCAAATCATTGGAAGCAGGTGTTTCCATCACCTCCATGGCCACAGGTGTATAAAATCAAGCACCTAGGTATGCAGACTGCTTCTATAAGCATTTGTGAAAGAATGGGTCTCTCTCAGGAGCTCAGTGAATTCAGTCGTGGTACTGTGATAGGTTGCCACCTGTGCACTAAATCCATGCATGAAATTTCCTTGCTACTAAATATTCCACGGTCAACTGTTAGTGGTGTTATAACAAAGTGGAAGCAACCAGGAACAACAGTAATTCGACCATGAAGTGTTAGGCCACATAAAATGGCAGAGCGAGGTCAGCGCATGCTGAAGTGCACAGTGTACAGAAGTTGTCTGCAGAGTCAAGAGCTAAAGACCTTCAAACTTTGTGTGGCCTTCAGATTAGCACAACAACAGTGTGTAGAGAGCTTCATAAATCATACCTTTGGGATATGTAGTTGTTCTCATGTAAATGCCACTGCTGATTGCCTTTGTGTTTACCTGTGCATGCACGTAAGATATATTCATCATACTACATAGCCATCATACTACATCAAACGCGCATGCATGCAAAGGAGCATTGGAGTTTACACAGGTAGAAGCAGCTACTACGTTTCTATGGTTGGCTGTATGTGATACCTGTGGCTCCCTATGTGCAGGAAACTGCAGGAGTTTTATACCAGAGCTCCCTTGGAAATGTCCATGTGAATGTACTTTAACGCACAGCGTGAGAGCAGTAATGGTGATCATGAATACATAATGTGACATAATTACATCATAAGGCTGGGGTACGCTGCGTTGCATCTGATATAGCAATCTAGTTATTGCTTTAGCTCAATAAATCCTAACTCCACTCAAAAACTTTTTTTTTAAGTAGACTTGGTAAATGTTTTTGTTGAGTTTTTTCTTCTTTTTTTTTATAAATAGCAACATTTTCCAAATACTACAGTACTCCATGAGACCGTCAGCCTGACAAAATACAGATGAGTATCACATAGGCGGAAGTCAAGTGATATGCAATCCACAACTATTGATTTATCTCCTATGGCAGTAGGAAAGGTTATACATATGCCTTAGAAAGGATGGGTAGCAAGGTTCAACAACAACAACACTGTAAACATTAACCTTCACCAAGTGAAGAGCACTAAGAAAGAACTTATCCACCCAGAGAATAAGTCCTCTGTTCTAGAAGTGCAAGACAATAAGCAGACAGCAGGTATCTTGTCTACATCAAACCTGAAGACAAGTATTACATCACAACAAATGTCTCACACATTATGTAGAGGATAGATATAGAAGAAAGAGGGGGGAAGATCTCTCCACTCTCCAGACAGCTATCAGGGCAAAAGGAGCTGGAGCTTACCCCAAAGGTCCCTCTATATTGCTGCCCCTGAGCCTGATTTCACCTTGTTTCTTGTCCCTGTGAGAGCAGGACAAGAAATGGGGGCAGCTGTTGAACCCAGGGCAAGAATATATGGACAATAAGGCCATGTTCACACTGCATTTTAACTACAGCTGGATTCAAAAGTGGTCGCAGACAGTTATTTGCATGGAATTGCATGTGGAGCAATTACTTGCAGTCAGGCACAGATGATCTCTTCTGGATGCACACTGTTTGTGCCCAGGGGCGATCATCTGTCCACTATTGTAGGTAAATACTCCATGTGCAATTACATTTGAACACCAGCTGACAGCTGTGGCCACAGCCAGCCTGTCATTGCTTTGTATGGGCTGAGTGACTACAACTATCTGCAACCACCTGTGAATCCATTAGCAGGGGAGATTCCTCCATCCACCTGGTTTGTGTGGATGGAGGAATCTGTTATTTTTTTTTTTCTTTCAGCCCTCTGGCTGAAAAAAATACCTGTCTATGGCCAGCATAAGAAGGGATTTTTCCTTCTATTTTTGCAAAGATCCCCTCTTACTTCCTATTGTGTCTCTGAGTCAGGATGTGAGGGGAATCCCCCCAAAGCAACACAAAGCAAAAGGAAAAAAAAAAGGGAAAACACATCTAACAGGGGTCTTAGCCCTTCCCTACACTATCCCAAACTAAAAAAATATTTTGGGTTTAAAAATGTTTAAATCCAAAATCATAACAGATCATTTTAATTACAGAGTTTCTTAGTTGATATTTGCAAGCGATCTTGCTAGGGCAATTGAGATGCTAAACTTATTCTGTGTAGCTTTGGTCTAAAGAAGTAAGTGAAAGCAAGAGGTTAAATCATATATACAGTACATACTGTATCTAGGGTGATGGATTCCCTATCCATAATCACACAGCTCTTTTTCTGTATAGCAGGGATGTCCAACCTGCAGCCCAAAACAGCTATGACTGCGTCTCAAAACAAAATCATAAAGTTACTTAATATTTTTGATTTTTTTTAAACCGTCTCAGCACAAAATCATACAGTTACTTAAACTTTTTGATTTTTTTTGAATTTTTATTTTTTGTAAAAATGCTTTTACACTTAGCAAACACATGCGGATGAAGACAATTTTAACATATAACTCTTTTTTGGACTTTTATCATTTTTATCTTCGCAAAGAAAAATCCCCCACTCTTCATAATCATGCCATGTTCATGTAATCAGTTTTTGGGCAGCATCTATATTTGTATGCAACTATTTTCAAGGATGAAGCACACAAAGGGCAAAATTAGAACCAAAATATCTGATGAGCACCTTGAGAATTCAGTGAGAATTGCTACTACATCCATAAAACCAGATATTGATGTGTTAGTCAATCAAATCGTACTTGTTTTATGTTGCCCTTTTTTAATACTATAATAAAAAATATTACAAAATGAAGGTTTATTACTCAGATAGGTATATTATCTATAACAGTGATTGTTAATTTGTGATCTGCCCAACTATTTCTTCTCATCAACTATCCTTAGCACTAGTGTATTTTACGTGTGGCTCAAGACAATTTCTCTTCTTCCAATGTGGCCCAGGAAAGGCAAAAGGTTGGACACCTCTGCTGCATAGGGTGTTTGTGTTGATTTGTATAATTCCAATTTTATGTAGGTAATACCAATTTTAAACTCTGGAGGGCAGCAAAACTCTGATATAAGAATATGATGACAGATAAGTACTCTAGTAGTCTTTCCCAACCTGTAAATTGATTCTATGTGCAACTAGTCCAGTGTTCTCAGTAACTGGGAATCTTACTAGCCTGGAATGTGAAAAAAACACTTGGGCTTGAAATTACTGATGAACAGTTACACTACTGAACTGTGCAGGTAATGCAAGCAATAAAGAACTAATACCGTATTCTGCTTTGTGAATAGGCTATGAGATAGAAATCATTTTGTATACCCAACAAAGACACTTCAAGACATTTGCACGCTCTTACTAACTAAAGAAAAGCTGAACAATAATATTTAGAATCTGTGGTATGGATCTTATATTCAGAAAAAAATGTTAAAGAATTAACAATGGTTCATTTATATACAACATTTTTTAAATTTCATTTCACACCATTTAAAAAAAATGTTTTTTTAAACAAGGAAGCAGTCATTCAGTGTTACTAAACCCAGAACCCTGCATTCACTATATCTGGTCTCCCACAGTACACACAACATGGAAGTGCAATTATTTTAGTAAATATAAACTGCTAAATACCTTTTCTCATCAGCAGTTAGAGCAGTCTTGGGACTTCTATCATTGTCCAGCAGAGCAAATGTTAAAACTTGTAGGAGGAGTTTTTATTCTGCTCTAGGAGGATGCAGAACCTCTGACCCTCTATCTGGACAGTGCTGGTTGGCCCTGTGCTGATTACATGCACTCTTCCAAGAAAAAAATATCTCTAGCAATACATACCAAACTGAGCATGTGCAGAGTGACTCCACACATATGTCCTTTCAGGAGATAAGAGGGGGACACTGGAAGAAGAGGAAGATCAGAGAAGTCAGGAGCGTTTGTTTTACACAATGCAGAGGATTAACCCCTTAGGTTCCACAGTGGGTATAACAAGTGTGCTTTACTGCATATACTGATTTTACTGTTGTGGGTTTAGTAACACTTTAAGGTGGAAACTCAGGCAAAACCTAACTAAGGTAAACCTACTCCCACTAAGATTATGCTATCTAAGGCTGTAAAGAAAAGATCTACAAACAGTACTTACCTATGATGAAGCCGCTCCGTCAGGTCCCATGATCATCTGTCAACGTTGGCTTCTGTGTAGAGGAGGGGCAATTGACAACAGGGGCCCCATAGTAAGTCTATGGGTGATGTCACTTACCATGCATTTCCAGCCATTGTTGGCGATCACTCTTCTACACAGAAGCTACCGCTGAAGAGGCCATGGGACTGGACGGAATAGGTTTAGAATGGGGGTGGGAGTAAGTTTTGCCTTAGCTAGGTTTTACCTTAACTTCCACTTGAATTAAGGAGCTGAGATACTCCATACAAGGTAGGATCCGATTTTGGTAGGCTTAATGGAAATAGCCTCTTTACCCTTCGTATAAAACAGCTTTGCACATCCAGCGCAGAACTGTTTGAACTTTGGAAACATACTTAGAAGGTAATATAAAGTTAAAACAGTAGAAAACTTAAAAAAATGAAATAAATTAATCTTCTCTCTGCAAGGTAAGAGCATTATGTGCTAGTATGCATTGCATAGTAGCAGATTATGAAAGACTTACCTGAAAATGAAGCCCTCCAGCAGAGCTCTGTCATTGTTCCCTGGGGCTTCCATCTTCACCCGGTCTTCAATCTGGGTTCGCGGGCAAAGGCCGTTAGACTGGCTGGATGGATGACGTCACTCCTGTGGGAGTCTTAGCAGCGACTTGGCTCTCTCAATTGATGGCATCCCCAGCGCTGCTAACGTAAATATCTCCTAAATGGAGCACATTTAGGACATATTTACTGTACCTACAGGTGAGCTTTATTATAGCCTTACCTGTAGGTATAAATAAAAAAAAAGGACCTCTTTAGCAGTCTTGTTGAGATAAATAAAAAGTAATAGTAGGCCCAAAATCCCTTATATTCCTCTTCTTCTTCTTCAAAAGAGATCACGCCACCAAATGCTAACTGTAGATCTCTGATAAAGAGCAGGATCAGAGTTAAAGAGTAGGTAAGCTCTAACCATGAACTTCTCTAATGTGGTCCTTTTTGGTCTGTTAATTATACCATTGAAAGTCTGTTGTTACATATGTTAGGAAAGCACAAACCTGTCGATTTTGCCAGAAACCTTGTCAGCAAATTACTTCCTATGTTGTCTGCCTCTGCTGCATTTTTAGTAGTCAAAAACCTTAGAGGACTACAGAACCCCCACCATCTATGTTTTGGAGCAGAGAATAGTGATATGCTTCAGAAGTCCTGTCCTGTTTTTTTTGTGGTTAACATTACTAAATATCTTGAAAAGAAATGGGATAAAAAACTGGATGAATATTCTTTGAATCTGAAGCAACTTTTTCTTGATCAGTACCACTGGAGAACAGACAGCAAGGTTTTTTAGAGAGAAAAAAAGGTAAAATTGTCCCTTTTTGAGATCTTGGAAGAATTTAGACAACTGGTAGAATGAACCGACAGACATATAACTGAGAAGGAAAATAAGATCATTGCGAAAAAGAGAAGTAAATTTAGAAGAGACATTAGAGATTATAGACTAGGTATTCAATGTAAATTAAAGGATTAGGGGGAATATAATGAACCAGATGAGGATGAGAGATTGGAGCAGAAATATACTGTATTTGATATTGAAGTCAATCCTCCAGAGGAAGTAAGGAGAGCAAATTATTTAGAGGAGGATAAGAGTACTAAAGAAATGGGACAGAGGAATGGTAAGGCAAGAAGAAAATCCAGGAGAGGGTCATGGAAGAATTTATGGTAATAACAGAGAGAATACTAGGAACTGGTCCTGGCCCTTACTAGAGTATAGGGAGGATGAGTACCCACATAGTAACCAATGGGACTATTCTTTAGAGTAGAGCAGGTGCCATGAGAATCCACCATGGAGGAAAAACCACAGATACCAGTGGAAAAGGTGAAGGTAAAACACATGAAAACCAGAAAGATAAAAAAATCAAGTGTGAACGGGGAACAAGGGCCAGTAAAAAGGTTAATAACTGATTGAAGCATGTGAAAAGTGGTTAAAATCTTAAAGATAGTGAAACTATCCCAAGGAATGTATATAATTTAAGTAAAGTAAGAGTCACAATTATGTCATCACACTATTTATGAGGACATCATCACACATAGGCTATTCTTGTTCTTGGATAGAAGAGAAAACTGAAGGCCTTCAAACGTTCTACAATATACTGTACTAAGAACTCTAAATCTGAACCATGTGGTTTAAACTTGGGTCCTGTGGAGCCTTCAAACCTAAGTGTGGTTGCATCAAATGCAAAGCCCCTGTTTCTACTAATAGCAAAGACTGTTATTGTGCATTACTATATGTGCATTACTATAATACTGTGGTATTGGAATATTGCAACTCACGCTTATCCAACGATATAAATATATCAAATACAAATGAATAAAAGAGATCTCAATTGTTTAAGTCTGAACTGTCTCTCTAGCATTCAGCTCCAGGCTCACGTTTGCACCTCCTCCAACCCTCTTCCAGCTTTGCTCTGCTCCAGGGTCACCTCTGTTCCCCTTCTTATAGCATTGCACTCTGTTCCAAGCTCATATCTGCACCCCCTGCACTCTTCTTCCAGCTTTCTACTCTGCCCCAGGCTCATCTCTGCACGCAATGAGGAAAGAACAAAGAGAGGGCGCCCAGGCCTAGTGCATTACCATAAAAAATGTTTAATAAGAAATAAAATAGGTGTTGTACTCACAAACGAGAATAAAGTCAAGGCACATCATAAAAGAACAGCTGGGTCAACACCGCGCTGAGTAACAGTCCGCAATGGGGAGTGTAGACATCCAACAGGCTGATGCGTTTCGAGGACTTGCCTCTTCCTCATCTCTGCACCCCCTGCATCCCAATATTTCATTCCACTCTGCCCCATCATTTCACTATGCATCAGGTCTACCTATGCACCCCTGTTCATGTGTTAACCACTGCTCCAGGATCACCCCTTTTCCTGTGTTCCAGTGTGTTTCAGGCTATCCACCTGTAGGCAGGTGTAGTCCATACCCCTACTGTTGGTGGCACTACGTTGATGTGACAATACAGAAGGGGAAGGAAGTCATGGGGAACTTAGTTCCTCTATGATTTTCCTGTGGTCATCTGGGAGTAACTATCTGATCGTGACCTCCATGGCCATTTTGGCTGAGGACAGAGCTAATTTAGGCCCCTGACCCACTGATTTGGCATGCATTTTGTGAGTGGCTAGAGAAGGGACAGGTTCCCTGCCAGTTAGGGACAGCACTTAGTGGCAGGGAAAGCCTCTGGAGGAGTAGGGAAAGTGAAGGAACTAGGTCTACCTTCTTTGAGAAGTTCCCCAGTTGGGTTGGACCGGCCAGGCCAGACCTCACTTCCTGTCCTCATTGCAGACACTGTTAGCATCACTTTATACTACAGGAACGCTCCTGTGAGTTTTGTAAGTGGTTCTGGACAACTGTGCTCTTCTGCTGGGCCTAGTAGTTTCTTGTCGGAACGTTCACAATAAACAATTAACTGCACTTCACCTTTGCGTTCTCTGCTGCTGTTGCACCACACTGTACCATGTGCATGAATTGTGCCCTTCTTGTGGTGTTCACCTCTTTTTCAGGCTCACATTTGCACCTGTCTTCCAGAGTTCTACTCTGCTCCATGTTTACTTCTAAACCCCCTTCCAGCACTCATCTTTGCTCCAGGTTCATATCTGCACCCCTGTACTCCACTTTCAATGTTAAACCTCTCCTCCAGGCGCACCTCTGCACCCCTTGCACACCGTTTCCACTACCCAGACCCAAATCCCTCTTTCATTATTCAGTTCTCTCCACAAAGGCTTGTTTGAATTTCAGCAGAGAGTTTGACTGCCAGGGAAGAATTGCAGGCAGAAAACCAAAACAATAATTACTACTGCTGCTCCTAGCAAATGCTCACTAGCCTGTTATTGGTCTTATAATTTAAGTCTATTTTATGTAATTAGGTCTAGACAAAAATAACCTTCTGTAATGCCATGAAAATGTTTTTTCTGTTCTGCCCTGTGTGAGCTAGAAGTATGCATACCATTTGTGCAAGTTCACCAGCTGCACATGGGCTTTTGTGAGAGTTGGTGGTCCATTTGTACTAAATGTGGGCCAGGCAGATGCAGGGATCTGAGCTGTGATCATTATCTGGCCCGAGTTGCATATTAGACCATGAAAACATTCACGTACCAAAAAGGCTAACCCCCCGCCTATATTTGTCTATTTATCTGTCTATACAGAATGAATCAATGGGGTTGACTTACAAAAACTAGATAGTGCAAAATCTGGTGCAGCTCTACATTGTAGCCAATCAGCTTCTAACTTCAGCTTGTCCAATTAAGTGTTGACAATAAAACCTTGAAGCTGATTGGTTTCTATGCAGATTTGCACCATATTTTGCACTCTACAGTTTTAGTAAATCAACCCTAATATCTGCAATTCGGCAGTAGTTGAATCAGGGCCTAAAAATTGTTCTTGAGCTAAAGCCCATTGCTGAGTATGTTCACCACTGAGATGTTCTGTGAATTATCATGAGGCAATAAAGGGATGGGTACAAGTTATTCATGTCTAATCACTTCAGCATATTATGTTATTTTGTTTTTTTTTTTACTATTACAAAATGATCCCAACTATAATTTTTTATCACTGATCATCAAGTATTTTGAGTTCCAAAATGAATTCATTGACAAATACTGTAATTGATCATAAAACTATGAAGGCTTATTTATTTGTGCTAGTAAAAATATCAAACACAAATAATTGAAGGCATCAAAAGAACAAACTGACATTATGAGTACTTATTTGAGACCTTGGAAAAGCATCAAGCAGCCAATTTTGAGGTACTCATTGTTCTGCCTTCAAGTTGAAAGCTGTAGGACTTTGTACTAACAAGAAAAGCAACCTTTACACCAACTTGTAATAATCACTTAACTTAATAGTAGGATTTCCAGTGAAAACAGTGTTCCCTTTCACTGTCAGAATGACTAAGAAATAGGCTTACACTTCAAATCCTCTGTTGTTCCGCTCTAATGAAGACAATTTTAAGGCTGTAGAGTATTTGCATAGTAGTTCACATAGTTCAGTTTAATGGAATGAAAAACAAATGTAAAAAAAAAAGTAATAAAATCAGAATTCTGAAATACCATAAAAATTAAGTTATGTAAACATGAACAGTTTAAATTAAGTTATGTAAACATGAACAGTTTTATTTATCACCATCATAAAAAATGGTAATAAACAGTGAAAGAAAATGATGATGGTTTTACTGCAGTTTTTAATCCTCCAATGCTTGGTCTATAAGGTGCAACGTTAGTATTGCCTAATGTACAAGTACATTTTAGGTGAACTTGTACTTGTGTTACTAAACCCACAACAGTAAAATCAGTCTGTATATGCAGTAAAGCATGCTTGTTATACTCACTGTGGAACCTAAGGAGTTAATCCTCTGCATTATGTACAAATGTTGTTTGATCTCGACTTCTCTGATCTTCCCCTTCTTCCAGTGCCCCCCTCTTCTCTCCTGATAAGACACATCGTGTGGAGTCACTCTGCACATGCTCAGTTTAGTTTGTATTGCTAGAGAGGTTTTTATTTTCTTGGGAGAGTGCATGTGATCAGCACAGGGCCAATCAGCACTGTCCAGACATAAGTCATGGGTACTGCATCCTCCCAGAGCAGAAATAAAACTCTTACAAGCTTTAAGGAGTGCTCTACTGGACACTGATAGAGGTCACAAGACTGCTTTAACTGCTGATGAGAAAAGGTATTTAGCGGTTTATAGTTACTAAAATAATTGTATTTCCATGTTGTGTGTACTGTGGGAGACCAGATATAGTGAATGCAGGGTCCTGAGTTTAGTAACACTTTAACTTAAAGTATATCTTTAGGAAAAAGAACAGACCCTTTGTAAAATTTTTATTGCTGTCTCTGTCCCCATTGGGGAGATTCACTCTTCTATTTGTAGTGGTGACTATTATCACCAAAAGCAATAGTGGTGGAATTACCAAACGTTTAGTGTTGCCCCCCGAACAGTCTTTCCAGCAAAAAAAAGGTAATTCTCTTCATTATATCCTCTAAAAGACACAAAAGAGATCCATTATTTTACATGTATTACTTTTTCACCAGTTCTGTCTACAGTTGCAAGAAAAGTATGTGACCCCCTTGGGATTACGTGGAGTTTTGCATGAATTGGGCATAAAATGTGCTCTGAACGTCATCTAAGTCACAACAATAGAAGAACACAGTCTGCTAAACATAATACTACACAAACATTAGATGTTGCCATGGTTTAATTGCACATAACATGTAAACATTCACTGTGCAGGGAGGAAAAAGTATGTGAATCTTTGGCCTTAATAACTGGTTGACCCTCCTTTGACAGCAATAACCTCAACCAAACGTTTCCTGTAGTTACAGATCAGACCTGCACAACGATCTGGAGTAATTTTGGACCACTCCTCTTCACAAAACTGTTTCAGTGTAGCAATATTCTTGGGATGTCTGGTGTGAATCGCTCTCTTAAGGTCATGCCACAGCATTTCAATCGGGTTGAGGTCAGGACTCTGACTGGGCCACTCCAGAAGGCGTATTCTGTGCTGTTGCAGCCATTGTTTTGTTGAATTACTTGTATGCTTTGGGTCATTGTCCTGTTGCATCACCCATCCTCTGCGGAGC
This sequence comes from Staurois parvus, assembly GCF_062004578.1. Classification (NCBI taxonomy): domain Eukaryota; kingdom Metazoa; phylum Chordata; class Amphibia; order Anura; family Ranidae; genus Staurois; species Staurois parvus. The sequence continues at coordinate 2,369,792 of NW_028319098.1, forward strand.
TTCAGTTGGCAGACAGATGGTCGTACGTTTTCCTGCAAAATGTCTTGATAAACTCTGGAATTAATTTTCCCATCAATGACAACAATCCGTCCAGGCCCTGAGGCAGCAAAGCAGCCCCAAACCATGATGCTCCCTCCGCCATGTTTTACAGTGGGGATGAGGTTTTGATGTTGGTGTGCTGTGCCTTTTTTTCTCCACACATAGTGTTGTGTGTTCTTCCCAAACAACTCAATCTTGGTTTCATCTGTCCACAGTATATTTTGCCAGTAGTGCTGTGGAACATCCAGGTGCTCTTTTGCAAACTTCAAACATGCTGCAATATTCTTTTTGGACAGCAATGGCTTCCTCCGTGGTGTCCTCCCATGTACTCCATTCTTGTTTAATGTTTTCCTTATTGTAGATGTGTCAACAAAAATGTTAGCATGTGCCAGAGATTTCTGTAGGTCTTTAGCTGACACTCTGGGATTTTTCTTTACCTCATGCAGCATTTTGCGCTGTGCTCTTGCAGTCATTTTTACAGGACGGCCACACCTAAGGAGAGTAGCAACAGTGCTAAACTTTCTCCATTTGTAGACAGTCTGTCTTACCGTGGACACATGAACATCAAGGCTTTTGGAGATACTTTTGTAACCCTTTCCAGCTTCATGCAAGTCAACTATTCTTGATCGTAGGTCTTCTGAGAGCTCTTTTCTGCCAGGCATGGTTCACATCAGACAGTGCTTCTTGAAACCAGTAAACCCAAAACAGGTGTGTGTTTTTTAAGGGCAGGACAGCTGTCAGCAACACATCCAATATCATCACACTGACTGGAGTCAAGGTTGGCTCACTCCTGGCTCCAATTAGCTCTGGGAGAAATTATTAAGCTAAGGCCTCACATACTTTTTCCTCTCTGCACTGTGAATGTTTACATGTTATGTGCAATTAAACCATGGTAACATCTAATGTTTGTGTAGTATTATGTTCAGCAGACTGTGTTCTTCTATTGTTGTGACTTAGATGACGTTCAGAGCACATTTTACGCCCAATTCATGCAAAACTCCACGTAATCCCAAGGGGTTCACATACTTTTTCTTGCAACTGTATGTTTCATTTTCTATATCTCTTTCATGATTTCACAGTGCACTGCATTGCAAAATAATGCACGTGGTTGCAAGGTGGTTGCAGTGTGACCCTAGTCATGATGAACTTTATGGGGGGTACAATTTTCGATGGGCCCATGGTATGTGTACAACCCTGTCTGGCTGCATTTGCAGCTTTAGGCTCAGTTCACACTACTGTGACTTGATTCCAATGTGACTTTCAGTCCGATCATGTAGTGTGACCTTGATGCAACTTTAGATTTGGCTAGTATTTACTATGGAGTTGCATTGATGTGAATGGGCACCATTGAAAAATAATGTGATTGCCTTTGTCATGCGACTCTACGTGGCTCAAGTCACATTCGAATTCGCACCAGTGTGAACCAGCACTAAGAGGGGCAGTACTAAAAAAAAAGGCTTAGCCTATTTTAAACACCACCCTCCTTCCCAACCGCAAGTGTATACAAGTCCTGAAAAGAGATATTCTAGATTCTAGAATACATAATAAAATACAGAAACCAGGAGTAAAAAAGTGTAAAGGGACCTTTCAGACTCTATGCACTGGGATGTGCTAGGTACCATTCGCTAAGACAACACCACCACAATGGTTCATGCTGAAAAAATGTAGGACATGCGCTACCTTTTTCAGTGCAGTATTGCGATATAAATATTACTTTGTGACATTTCAATAAAGTTGGTGTTGTTCATGTATTTTGTACAACTACTTCATGTTTAAAGTATATCTAAAGGCAAAACTTTGTTTTTAGTTTTGGATAGAGTAAATAGGGTTTAGAACACCTTGCAGTTTGTATTTCTGTCTGTGCCATTAGGGAGATTCACCCTCTATATTTGTCCTGTTTATCATTATCACTGAAAGTGAAAGTAAAATAAAATCCCAAATGTTGGCTTGTCCCCAGAAAAGCAATAGAGCGGAAATCTTACAATTGTGATCTGGGGGGCCCAAAGGAATTCCCCTAATTTGCATAGATTTCCTCTCACTTCCTGTTTGGCTATGGGACAGGAAGTGAAGGGAAATCTTCACAATGGGGTGCAGATGGCGAAAAAAATCTGACCTTTATAACCTTTTGCTCTCTCCAAAATGATTTAAAAGGTTTTGCCTACAGTGTTTCCCAACCTTCTTTCAGTCAAGGCAAATGTAAAAATTATGGACAATCTTGAGGCTCCCCATTCTAAAGTTTTAAAAACCAAACTAATAGTTTTATATAACACAGCAGTATACACACATGTAGGACACCCAGCATTAGAGGTGATTTATTTTTCCAAAGCAAAAACACCTTTGCACACTGGTACTGACTAGTATTCCAATGTTTCTCTTCTCCTTCAGTTTCTCTCCCTTACTCAGCTGATGTGACCCCAGTGCAGACAGAGCGGGGCAGGGAGGGGAAAACTAGGATGCTGTGCAGGCGCAAGTGTCCTTCTTATCAACTGATAACACCAGTGGTTGTTAAGATGTCGGTGGCTGGAATGCTATAATAATAATTCACAATAATAATTCACAATAATAACCTGTGGTTTTGTGTAACTAAAAGGCACCCTAGTTGAAAAAGGCTGGCCTATAGTACAACTTTAACCCTTTGACTCTGAGCACATGCAAATATGCGGCCTCTCAGCATCTGGGCCTTGTCACTGCGTGGCCACATATTTGCATGCAATTAGAAAATACATATGTGCTGAAAGCGCACGCCCTGCGCACTCCCTGCACATATGTCCGTGACTCACAGAAAGATCCCAATCTCCCCTTTCGAACGGGACCTTTTCTGATCATGTGACTGCCGTGGTGGCGAATCACAGCGGTCACATGAACCTAAAACCCTGCCCGCCTCCCGGCTTCTGAAACTCTTAAAGGGCCGGGAGACGCCGGCGCTAAGAGGTTAAGTATGTAGTAGAGATATATTCATCAACCAGTAGATGGCAGTGTTTATAAGTTTGTAGCTGCATTTATGATAAACTCTGTGTCTTTTCTCTAATAAAGTTCCTGTTTCCTGTTAGCAGAAAAGCAGCAGATAATACCATGTTGAATGTGCACTGTCTGTTGTATACGGCTATAGACATAATCTCTAACAGCTTGAGAAAAAGTAAACAGTGCAATGCATTGTTTAGGACACAGTAGCTCTGCTCCTTTCACTCCAGTGGCCTTGGTATAATGCGGTCTTTGATGTGAACCGGCCCTACAATATGGATGATTTTCAAAACAAGGCTATATAGTGCGAATGATCATGCAAGCAAATACAAAAAAGAGCCAAGTATTGTGGAGCTGTTTACTCCGTTTTTTACAAATAATGAGGAATTAGAAGAGGGTTAAAAACAGAAGAAAGTAAAAGAGATCACATGTGCACATTACCTTATGAATAAATAGTATGGTTGAAAACCAAAGTGCCTTAAAGTTGTAAGAACAGCTACAGTGTACCTAAATGGACTCACAAAACACCAGGCATGTACTTAGTACTTGTTGCATGACAGAGACTGATAGGGTAGGATGTTACCAGGCTTGGGTAGGATGTTACCAGACTTCATCCCAGAACTAGAGGCTGGTATAACAGGGCAGGTGGCAGCAAAAACGTTCGTCTGACAAACATCAGTAAAATTCAACAGTGATGAACCAAACAATGTAAAATTTTTGTAATGAGCCTACACACTCATTCTGCACCCCCAATCACTTTACAGTCTTGTGGCCTCAAGCAAACTCTTCAGCATTCATAGTTTGCATCAGCAATTAAATTTAGTTGTAATTCTACCAGGAAGAAGCAGGGGAGTTCCCCTCCCGAGCCAGACATGTTATAACAGTGCCTACAGGGTAGTAGGAGAATCTTTTCTCTGTCTTTCCTAAGAACACCCTGACAGAAGGTTTGCATTGTGGCAATGTTATAGCTTCCCTCATACTAGGGAGTGTGGCCCACCAGAGGTAGCCTACCATGCTTGTTCCTTGCCTATGCCTGGCCTACCTTCAGGGGACCCCAAATGCATCATTATATTCACCGTGTGAATGGTGCTTATCTTCTAAGACACCACATACTGACCTTTTTCTTCCAAATGATGAACTCCTTTTTCAGTCAGAGCCAGCACACTTAAAGCTGAACTTCACTCTGTCAGTCAACATGTCTATTTTTAATCTTTGTGCTTCATCCCAGTAAATATTATATTTAATGGTTTTAAACTTTTTTTTTTTTACATTTCTTCAGTAACTTCCTAGTTTCTACAGGGTAGACCTAGGCAAACAATGTCATACACCCAAGGAGTCTTCAGGAAGAAAGGAGGGATACACCCTCCTACCTGCATGCCTGAGCTAAGGGCAAATGGATTCTGGAGGTAAATACTACATAAATTATCTGCCCTTACTCAAGATGGCCACAGCCAGAAATGCTAGGAGGATGTTTTTCAGAGTGAATAAAGAATGGATACATGGATGGATAGGTAGGTTTCTGTTAAATATTGAAAATTATGATGCAGTGTAGTTCCACTTTAATGTAAAAAAATGCGTTGTGTCCCTGCCAGACACTTCCTTGAATGATTTGGATTACTAATACCAAATTTGAAGCACCTTCCACCGATTTGAACAGTTTATTGAACACCAGAAGATAACCCCGAACACCCATTAACCATATATACTTGGAAAACGAACCTATCATGACATTACTTCCTTCACTTCTTTTTAGCATTCCCCTAATGCCTAAACAAGCCAAGCAATTGACAGCCAGATCCATCTCTGAGTATCAGGGCTGATGAAAGTGGATTCTGTATGAATGAAGCTTGCAATCAGCAAAAAACAACCCCCCTCTTCCTTTTCCCTTCCCATTCAGTTTCTGATGGATCAAATGTTGGGAAATCATAGGGTCAAGAGACAGCTACTTTCATTTCAGCACCCTGCACCAGTCCGGGCAAAGTATGTGTAGACATACTACAATTCTACCATCCTTAGACATCCTTCCTGTGCAATGCTTTACTAGAGATGAATACTCCTAAATATGGATGAGCCACAATCCACACTCAGATCTAAACCCTTAAGTGGTAAAGTTGCTGGCACAAGAATTTGTGATACTAAACCCAAAGAAATGAAAACCCAAAAATTGCAGCGCTATACCAAAGAAAATGTGTATGTGAATTGTGTTATTAATAAAACTCATATAAATACAATATAAGCAATTTTTGATTATAATCACGTGGCAATTAAAATATAAACAATAACATTCCTGAAAAGTAGTTTTGTTTGTGATTAGTGAAATACACTATTTAAGTTTCAAATCTGCCTTACGCCTAGCAATATCTGAACAATTTTGATTGCAACCATAAAATGATTAGTGTCAAAAAATAGTTAATTCAAGTGAGCACACTCCAAGGTGATCTTAGAAACTCCGCACTGTCAACTGGTGAGTCTCGAATGCCTTTAACACTGTGCTCAGCACACCATCAAGCCTCCTACCAGATCTTAATGACCATCATACATAAAATGGTCAAATGTGCTTATAAGGAAAATGCCTTCAATCCAAAATGTTTTCTGAGCCTATTCACAGGCAAAATGTGCTCAGAGAACACCAGAATAAAAGTAAAAAAACACCTCCCATAGTGTAGCCCAGGATTACTCAACCAGGGTTCCTCCAGAAGTTGCCAGGGGTTCCTTGAGCAATGAGCAATTTTTGCCTCTTGGGTAAGTTCCCACTGACACCATTGATCTTTTTAGCAATCTGTAAGGAGGTAATTCTTTCCAAAGACCACAAGTGTAAGGAGCATTCTTACCTCTGACTATCTCACTAATGTATCATGAATTGTAAATATAGTCATTTTTAGCAGGGGTTCCCTGAGACCAGAAAGTTATGTCAAGGGTTCCTCTGCGTTGAAAAAGTTGAGAAAGGCTGGGGTAGCATGTTAAAAGCAATCCACTCTATTGAGAGAAATAAGTGCGCACTCACAAATTAAAATCCTCAGTACCGCTCAATATACTCCAACCAGGCAGAAGAATCCAAGCTGGCGAACCGCCTGTAATTGTGTGTGATGACATCACATTGTAGCTCTGATCTATGCGTTTCATCATAGATGATGTCATCAGGGGACTGTCTAGAATCTAGACTCTAGATGATATCCATCAGGCATATATATATATCTGGAAAGACCTTGCGCTTCCTTGGTAACCACAGCTACTGTGTCAAAACTAATACACAGCACTTTCTTGTAAACATTATATATCCTGCGATCTAATGTCAGTCTGCCTGAAGTTCCTGACATTGTAAGTTATTGCTATCGCACCTCAACTGGATCAGCTATAGAGATCACACTTACAAATGCTTAGATTGGGGAAACAGAACAGATGTGATACATATCACTAGTAATTTTAGAGTCCTAGAGTATAAGTTCTTATTAAAATCATTTAAGGTATATCTTTAAATGAATTAGCAAGGAAGTGAAGGACAAACAGAGGAAATATACTGCTGAGCTAAGACTTGTTAAGGAAGAAAGAAGAGCCAACCTTTCAACCTCTTCATTGTATTTTACTTAATATTTCCAAGTGCAATTAGGAAACAAGCCAACACTTGAACCATACAAAAACACACGTAAGATAGATGGATTTTGGCAAGCTTACATTACTAAAGCTCACACTAAACCATTATGATATCATTTCAACACTGAGCAATGACTGATTCATTTTTCTTTGAAAAGCTTGTATATTTGCTTTAGCTTACGTCTCTGCTAAGTAGCACAGCCTGTGGCTTCAGTACTTTGCTGCACAGCCAAAATGCCAGTAGAGGCATAGGCACAATGCACAATGTCTGCCTTGGCAGACTGCTCCAAGGCCTACAGTAAAATGAATGCTTTCAAGCTCTTTGGATATGCTGTGAAATTCCAAAGCCATAGGGTATCATACTGTATAACAGGCAACAGTAAAGAAGCTTAAAGAATATGTAAACCCAAAATTTTATATTTCTGATATGTTTGTGCTGTACCATGTACTTTTATGAAACAGTATCCTGTTCTCTTTGTATTGCTTCCTCTGTGAGAATTCCCTGGTGTTCCTGCCATTCCCTCTGCTTTCCTATTAAAAACTTACAAAATTAGGCAGGAGAGCACAGCATGGTCAGTTCTCTTGCTGTGCTGCTCTCCTCCAATGATCAGACTTGTCCTGACATGACCCCAATGCCCCTCCCTGCCTGTACTGCAATTCACTGGGAAGATCAGTGTGCTGTTCTTTCTCCTCCTCTACCAACTTTTATGCTGAGAGCAGAAGCAATCTGGTCACTTATAAAAAAGGGAAAAGGTATTTATAATGTATTTTATATCTATACACAAATATTTTGACTTTCATTTCTATTTTAAACGAAATGGGTTGTTTCATAAGGTGAGAGTTTACAGTCACTTTGATATTCAACATTCAGCCATACAACATCGTATTTCCTGACACAGCATACGCTGAGAGCAAAGCTTTATTCAGAGAAATTATCAGATTAATATTATACAATACAGTGGAACAGCGATCCTATTGGAAGAGTCTGTATTTGTTGAGCCCAGATGATCACTGCTGCAATGTATATGCACATCTCACCTCAAAAGATTATTAGAGCAGGTAATCTCACAATCAAGCAGTGGAGCAAGCACAAAAAGCAGAAACAGATTGACAGCAGGACCCAGGAAGACAGGAGGAACATCAGAAGGAAGGGAACTGTGCTCACCACTAGCCAAGTGTCTGATGGTCAACCTCATTATAGATGGGGAGCAGTTTGCCAAATGGGCTCTCCAACAACTCACCACAGGTGATTTCCTAACACTAATTCTAGAACAATAGAGTGCAGGGTCACAAATAAAAGGCAACACACACTGTCATGTTGCTTAGTAACTGCCTTTAATTTATGCTATACTATCTGAGCATATGGGGAAATGCTGGCAAAATTCATTTTTGTGTTGCACCTATAACATGCTCCACATAATAATGGAACGCAGTCTATATGTAGAAAGGTGCAGTCTCCTTTCTTCATTGCAGGTGGCGCTCAACCACAGCAGCATTGCAGGAGGAGTGGAAGTTAGGAGGAACCTGTTCCTCTATGGTTCCTCTATGACTCTGGTGGCCATTTTGGGTCAGGCAGAGGCTACCCTGGCTACCAGGTTTGGCATGCATATTTGTGAATGGTCAGTTCTCCCGTTTGACAGGGAAAGTGAATAGTGGCAGGGAAAAGTTCCGGACAAGTAGGGACAGGTTAGGGACAAACCATCCTTTCTGGAATCCTCCCATTTGGGCATAGACCAGCCAAGCGGCATTCCACCTTCGGAGACAGACCCTGATGGAACATCTGAGACCTGCTCCACTCCACATTGCTGTTGAAACCTGTGAGTGTTCCCAGTCGGGTGCCTTCCCACTAGGCTGTTGTATCACTGAACTTTGTCTTCAATACAAATCCTGTTTATTGTATCTGGACTCTGTGTGGTTACTGCCGCCTCACCATGCTGCACCAACCCACATACAGGCCCAGCAAATTACTGAATTAGAAAACATCAGAGCACCTTGCTGGGTTTGAAAAACTTTAGTGTCTGTTTTGAGAATCCAGGCTGCTGTTCTTGTTACAACTTTTGTTCTTCCACTGCCATTCCTCAAAATGTTACCTGCGATGCAACTCTGTCTGAAGTCAACTACCCTGACCTTTCACGCTCTTGTGATATACCCACCTTTGCTACATGGTACAGTTTTATGGCATTAAAAGGGAGACAATATTTTCTGTAATTCTTCAAACTCTTCCCCATTTTTTGTCTTCTTTTTGGCCTACTAGAAACCCCAGCCTTAGTGGTGACAACCAACCTGAGCTCGAGTTCCTTCAGCTCAAGTAAGCCCATCCAAGAACAGTACCTTCTCCCTCCTTATCCATTCATGGAGCAGATGCTACTATTGCACGCCTAAGGCCAGTTTTTGGCTCACGTGTTATAGATCACTAAAAGACAGATAACTGATAGACATGCTACAGAAGATAGTTAGGGACTTTGTACACTCTAGAGGAGCTAGTCAGGGACTGTGGACATGCTAGAGGAACTGGTCAGGAACTGTGGGCATGCTAGAGGAGCTGGTCAGGGACACTGCAAGAGTTGGTCAGGGGTTATGGGCATGCTAGAGGAGCTGGTCATGGACTGTGGACATGCTAGAGGAGCTTGTCATGGACACCGCAGGAGCTAGTCAGGTACTATAAGCATGCTAGAGGAGATGGTCAGGGACCACTGGGGACACACTATAGTAGGTTGTCAGGGATTGCAAACACACTACAGGAGCTGTTCAGGGATTGTGGACACACTAAAAGAGCTTGTCAGAGACTGTACTGTACATACTGACTGAAGTAGATTTTATAATCCGAGCTTGGACTGAAATAAAAAACTAAGACTAAAATTGATAAGCAAGCTGAGAGGGGCTCCTGAGATTATATGTCTGTGAACCTTGAATGTAATGTTGGAAGTCCTTGTATGTCAACGGCCAGGAAATAAATGCAGCAGGGACATAGAGAGCAATCACTTAAAACAATGTTGAAGTGTTAGCCCTAAGCTGGAAGGAGCCTGGTGGAAACTTGTCCAAACAGCGACTGCATCCAATCAGATGCATTCGTTGTTTAGGTATTCGGGCAGCCACATATTCTGCATCTGTTTGAATAAGACAGAGAGAATTACCAGCCCTGAATTAACCAGTAATTATATTTGATTGGTACTTACTTTTCCCTTGTTTTTTGGTACAAGGTGAGTTTTCCCGGCATGCAAACCCGAAGTCAAGTACAAGTACTGGAGCATTCCAGCAAAATAAAGGACTGGCTTTTAATTAAGACTTGATAATCAGGAATTGTCCGGCCCTGCTGTAAATGATCTTGGCTGAACTTAAACATAATTTAAAGTGTTATTAAACCCACAACAGTAAAATCAGTCTGTATATGCAGTAAAGCATGCTTGTTATACTCATTGTGGATTCTAAATGGTTAATCCTCCGCATTGTGTAAAAAGGCTGTTACATCCTGTTTTCTCTGATCCTCTCCTTCTTCTACTGTCCTCAATCCATCTGCTGATAGTACAGAGCCTTGGGGGCAAGTTGCACATGCTCAGTTTGGTGTGTATTATTAGAGTTTTTTTTTTTTCTTGGGAGAATGCATGTGATCAGCACAGGACCAATCAGCACTATCCTGAGAGAGGGTCAGGGGTTATGCAGTTTCATAGGGGAGAACAAAAATTCTTCCTACAAGATTAACCAGTGCTCTGCTGGACACTGATAAAAGTCACAAGACTGCTATATACTGATGATGAGAAAAGATATTTAGCAGTTTATATTTATTAAAATAATTACATTTCCATGTTGTGTGTACTGTGGGAGACCAGATATAGTGAATTCAGGGTCCTGGGTGTAGTAACACTTTAATTGCTTTATATAAAATATGTAAATGAACTGAGGGATGTTTTATATATCCGCTTAATGTTTTTTTAAGACAGATGATGCCTTACACTGTTTAAAATAAGCCTTAACTACATTAAGCAACATGTTACTGTGATATTTTACTGATAAAAAAACAAGGCGTGTCTCACCATGATGTAATGAGACTATAATTTTATATGCAATTAAAGTAACCTGTCAAAACAAAATCTTCAGCCATGCCTGTTTTAGTGCCAAGGTGTGTTACCTAAATGCACATCATCCGAGGTACACAGTACACATACAGACACCTGAGATCGTGATCAGAAATAAAGATATCTAAAAAACAAAACAAAATATATATTTCAGCTTACCAGTTGTTAGACATGATGACTGCATTCATTTTACGACTAAGAACATTTCTATGAATGTACAGAAATTATTATTATTATTATTATTACAGGTACTTATATGGTGCCATCAATTTACGCAGCACTTTACATATGTATCATAAATTCACATCAGTCCCTAACCCTACAATCTAAAGTCCCTACCTTAACCTTTGATCTTTCCAGAAATGCTGTGTCCTTGTCACTTGTGAGCTATACTGAAAACACCAACAATGTTATCTTTCTTCTGTAAACTACTAACTCCATGTAATGGATTGGAAGAAAGGAAGACATGTTTGAAGTCCAACTTGGATGGCAACCATGGATCCCTCCGTAGATACAAAAAAGAGGTGAGCTCAGCCAGCCTAAGACAGGAATTGTGTTGTTCATAGTATTACCAGGTGAAAAAAGGGGCATTCCCACCAAACCTGATATCTCAACTTTGAATGGTTGGCTGAATCACCCATTGGTTGCTTACTTACATTAGATGTGACTTCAGGTGCAATTTGTAAATCGCATGCCGCACCTGAAGTCACATCTAATGTATTTCTATGGTGTCTTAATCAGTGCAATCTGAAGTAGGGCAATTTCAAAAATAGTTCCTGGACTACTTTTTTCCGATTTCATTGCGACTTGCATTGACTTCTGTTAAATGAAGTTGCAAGCCACAGTGAAATTGGAGGTGCAGTGATCTGCAGCTTTGAAATTGAGCTACTTCAAGTGAAGTAGTGCGATTTCAAAGTTGCATTCGGTGTGAACCAAGGCTTGTCATAAGCAGCAAAATGTCAATGTGAGTTCCCATGTCTATCCACGTTTTCTATTTTATGGTGAATACAGCAGTAAGATTTACAACTCCCCTGTTGTAACTGCAGACATGGGATCCTGTGGTGAGAAGGAGCAGCTGCCAGGGTGATATTATTGCTGAAATATTCCAAAACGAGCCCACAATTAATTTATTTAGTTTTATGCTTGAATATTAAATAGGCTTCTGTTCATTTTAAAGGAAGTCTTGATTGAGCAAGTATGCAAACTACAACCAGTGACCTACTTTGGGAGAAGCTAATTGTCTGGCTGTCTCAGGCTTCATACTTTCAATAAAACTGACCCCACAGCAAGCATGCAAATCAGGAACATCAGAGTGAGGTCTGAACTGCTGATCTAAATGTGTGTTATAGGGCAAGGACTCAGAAAGTACTGAAGTCAGAGAATTAGGATGACAGCAAAATAACTAGTGCTTTCAGAAGGGAAATTCCATTCTTCCCTGATACAGGTTTCCCTAAAGGAATTCTCTATCCATAAACATAATGTAGCACTTACCCCTTAGGAGTCACTAGAGATTTGGGTCCCCCATATAGTACTACGCAGCCAGGCAACACGCATTTCCACATCAATTTGCATCCAGGAGACAGTAACCAGCCCTTAAGCTTTGTTTTGAAGTTTTATTAGGGGATTTGAACTGGGATAGGGTCAGGGGTGTACCAATGGATCTGCAAAACTGAGAACAACTTTCTGAAACTATATACAAAAGTTTTCTACAGCGAAAAATCCTCTTCTTGGAGAGCTATCTAGCATCTCTGGTTGTACCACTCCAGATCCTAGATTCTCCTAATCCACACGATCTGGATGAGTCCCTGAGCAGGGGATCCAGTGCCTGCCACTTTAAAGTAAGACAGTCCCGGGTAGTCCCTAATCTGATTTCCCACCAGAGGGCTCCTTCCCCTATCTGGCCCCAGGGGGTGCAGGTTTACTCACTTAGTCCTTCTCCTGTGTTGCTGGTGGTCGGTGGTTGCTACCAGGCCTTTTAGCTGAGCTGTTCCTTCCCTGTCAAACAGATGGTCTTCTCTCAGGCAGCCGGTGAAGTCCCAAGCTTTTCTCCTTCCAAGGTCCCTGCCTGGAGGTCAACCCCTCTCCATCTGGCCATCTCCCAGCCTCCTGCTCTCTAGCCTCATTTCCTCATCTTCCACCCAAATTCTCCTCCAACTCTTCTGCTCCCCCAACTCTCCTCTCCTCCCTCTCCCATCCTCTGAACAGGTTCAGTTACTCTTAAAGGCTGTCCTGGCCCCTTGCCATGCCTCCAGGATCTTCTAAGAGTACAGACCAGCCCCTCCTCAACTCGCCCACTGCTTCTAGATCTCTTTCTAAAGTTCTAGAGCAGGGGGAAATCCCAGATAGCTGGTCTGCATAGCCTCTCAGCTTCAGCCCCGCAATTTGACCCACCTGGCTATTACATTGAGGCTGTTACTCAGCCCTCCTGACTGATGATTAGAACTAGAGCACCCCCTAGCTGACTAGGAGGGTGCTAAAATCACATAAAGCAGATATTAATGTGAATAACTCATATTTAAAATAAAGAAATTCAAGGCTGAAATCTCTTGATACTGCTTGAGTTTACTAATGACTTTTGTCTACACTGTAGTTCAGCTCTTTTCAACATGAATTTCATACTTTTATTTTAAAGATACTGTACACTTCAGATTAATAGTCCTTGGATCCTTTGACTCAGTCAATGGACCTCCCTATAGATGGGCAATCTAGAAACCTCAAATGGCATTTCACTCATATCCTTACTGCATTCGTGTTGCCTGAACACCTTCAAATGGAAACAACCCTTCTCAATTATACATGACCTAATAAATTGAACAAAATATCTACACCACCCTGTCTACAGGAGCATCTGTCAGCAGTCAACAATAAGGTTTATGAACAGTTGGTTTTTGCATTGAGAAAGAAGCTACATTACCAGCCTGCCAAAAACGCTTCAGGTCTAAGTTTGTATATGGACAGAAGGTTTCATAAAGTGTGCTAAAACATTTTCCTCTATGACCAATCGGAAGAGGTTACAAACTGAATAAAAATGCCTCTTTATGCACTGACATACTAACTCAGATCCAGTCTGTCTGAACAGTATGGCCATCTGATGACTTAGCACCATATACAGGCAGTTTAACTCTTCAATAAGGCACAGAAGTTGAAGCTAACACAATTTTATTCCGCTACCTACAGCACAGAGGATGTTTTTCCAATCTTGAAGTGTAGGAAGATAATGACTTTCCTAAACCCTGAAGTATCAACACTGACTGAGGGAACATGGAAGAACTATGGAGGGTCTAGCTAGAACTATACTAACTATCACTAAACAGGAGGGGAGGACAGAGGAAGAAACCAATTCACGTAGTAAAAAAGTTGTAGTGACACAAAACCTGCACTAAATGTCAGCTTACTACTGGACAATAAAAACAGGATGTAGCTGAATACAACACAAAAATACGGTCATTGCCAAAAATATTGGCACCCCTGAATTTATGTCAGATAATGCACCACTTTGCCCAGAAAATTGTTGCAATTAGAAATGTTTAGACATTCTCATGTGCTAAAACAATTTTGCAGAAAAAAAACAGAAAATGAAGTTGTGAAATGCCTACTTGTCTGTTTGGAGCTTTCATTCATTATCCAGACATTGCTGAAATACAACAGGGCAGCTCATTACTTGTATGTAACACAACAGAGGTACCTACTATAGGTGTACTACCTACTGCTTCTCATCCTCATAAAGCCTGATGTTTTCATGTGTCTATTCACATAGCATTTAGAGATACCCCTTAAATAAATAGACAAGAAATTGGCTTTTTGTTTGGCAGCCACTACACTAACAACTAACACAAACAAGGTACAATTAAAAAATTATTTATTTAGTAACATAAAACTATACACTGATCAGCCATAACATTAGGATTATTTATAGGTAAAGTGAATACCATTCTCGTTACTATGGCACCTGACAGATGGTGGGATATATTAGGTCACAAGTAAATATGTTTTCCCTAAAGTGGATGAGTTGAAAGCATAAAAAATGGACATTGCAGTTTGTTATGTATGGGACTTTGTAGTCGCAGACTGGTCAGGGTGCCAATGCTGACCTGTGTTCACAGCCAAAAGTGTCTACAATGGGCACATGAGCATCAGAACTGGACCACGTAGCAATGGAAGAAGTAGTCTGGTATGATGAATCATGTTTTCTTTTACGTCATATGGATGGCTGGGTCATGTGTGTTGCTTACCTGGAAAAAAGATGGCACCGGATGCATTATGGGAAGAGGGCAAGCCAGCAGAGGCAGTGTGATGCTTTGGGCAATGTTCTGCTGGGAAACCTCAGTCCTGCCATTCATGTGTATGTTACTTTGACACATACTACCTACCTAAACATTGTTGCTAATCAAGTACACTCGCTCATGGAAACGGTATTCTGTTATGGCAATGGCCTCTTTCAGCTGGATAAGGCACCCTGCTGCACTGCAAAAATGGTTCAAGAATGGTTTGAGGAACACAACAAGTTTGAGGTGTTGATTTGTCCTCCAAATTCTCCAGATCTTAGTCCATCGAGCATCTCTGGGATGTGCTGGAGAAACAAGTCTGATCCATGGAGGTCACACTTATAGGACTTAAAGGATCTGCTTGATGCCAGAGACCATAGTATACCTACAGAAGACTAGTGGCATCCATAAAAATTAAAATACAATTGACCAGAATCGCACATTTATATGGGTATGTGTATAAGTGTAAGCGAACCACAGGAATAATACACATTGGTTTATAATATAAATTAATTTGAATACACCATAGTAGCTCACAAGCACTGCAATTATATACTAGTGGCATCCATGCTACGATGAGTCAAGGCTGTTTTCGCAGCAAAAGGGGGACCTGCTCAATATTAGGTGGGTCATCATAATGTTGATCGGTGTACAAGTCTAACACTTACCAAAGCTTGTCATTCTGACTCAAGCAACTTTATCAGTCTAAAACACTGGTCAGAGAATACCTTACAGAGTGATGTGTAGATGCACTTGCATTTATGGACCCAAATGCTCTATACCAGCAGTTCCAATAAATAATGTACTTACCTGTCTCTGCTCAATCCTGATCTTTGCTGTGTGGCTTGGCTGGGACTGCACGGTCTCTTTCTCAGAAACCTCCCCATTACGTCCTGTTCCTCCTACCCA
Organism: Staurois parvus; assembly: GCF_062004578.1. NCBI lineage: Eukaryota > Metazoa > Chordata > Amphibia > Anura > Ranidae > Staurois > Staurois parvus. Next base: position 2,385,630 of record NW_028319098.1, read on the forward strand.
ATGGTAATAAGTACCATGTTCTCTCTGTATTCCAATGGAAAATCTATAAAGAAACTGAGATGACTGATTTTTAGCTACCCCACCAACTGCAGATCGCTGACCTCCTAATGATAAATTTAAAGATGATACCAGCAGAAGCAACAGAACCTATATCTCAGGATCTCCGCAGCAAGCGACAAATAAGAACAAGGAAAGTAGAGAAAGACAGCTAAATAATCTGTTAAAATGTAAAATCCTATTCAGTGGCAGGCATTCCCTTAGAGCTAAAGTGTAACTAATACAATATTTATAGGACATGCAAACATGTAGCAGTTGATAAGATGACAGAACTGACCACAATAGTGGCGCATGGCTACTCCCGTCTTTCTCAAAAAAGAGTTAACTCAGTTCACTAAATGCGGTGGGTTCAAATGCCTCATGCAAACAGGGCTTTAAAAAAATGCTGCTTTTACAGGCGTTTGACTTTTTTTCAACCTGTAAACTCACCCCTATGATAGTCTATGTGGCCATGCACAGGAGCATTTTGAGAACAGAACAGAACAGAACAGAACATAGAACAGGAGCATTTTGAGGCTGAAAAAAAACCCATCAGGAGAAGAGCATTTGGGCAGAAAAAAATGCTGAACAGCGCATGAGCATTCATTCATTCCAATGGCCAGAATATTAATTATTAATATTCTGACTAATGGAATCAATGAATGACCAAATGCTTGATGCTCCTAAATGCATGTGCAAAACAGGGTTTTAGGTACATTGGTAAACTTCTTTTTGACTGCCAGGAGCAAGAGCATTCTGGGGAGGAAAAAAATGTCCCGAGTGCATGAGGCCTGACTGTGCAAAACCTTTACAGCTCAGATAACACTGTCTGGAATACAATACACAATTCAGTAAAGTTGAATTACAGTTGATTTTCTCATAGTAGTGAGCAAAAATACTAGTGAGCATAGTTGGTGAGCAAAAATACTAGTTATTTGACATACAAAAAGAATACCCATAGAGGTTATGGTGAGGTGGACCAAAAGGAAACAAAAAGCCCTTCACTTATCCAGTAGGCAGCACAGCAGAGTACAGCATTCACACTTTCATTTGGATTCAATTTATAAAATTAGTGTTAATAATTTTGGGATAGGGTTACAACCATAAATATTTCTTTTTGCCCCTTGGCCAATGGGACACCCAGAGCAGCAGATATGTGTAACCCTGCTCACTATCCTAAAATGAGTGTAGTGCCCTCTGGTGTATATAGTTTGTAGTGTAGTTAGATGCTTCTTAGAAGCCTGGGTGTGACTCAGTGGGTTTACTTTAGGTCACGCTGGAGGGCTCTACAGGTCAGGCCTCTGGTATCTACCCCTAGTTCTAGAAGCTTGAAGAAGTTGCTAGAAGCTAGTGGGTGGAGGCCAGAAGGTGCGGATCTGCATACTTATGGGAATCTGGCCAATTCCCAAGCAGGAGACCTGGCAAGGTGGCCTAATCAGCCCATAAATATGAGAGAACCTAGCCAGCAAGGGGAGTTGGGTGGAAGATTGCTGAGGTGTGCTGCTGTTTAGCCTGAGAGGTGACCCCGCAGAAGGGGGGTTCTGCCTCCAGGCTGGAGGATAGAAGAATGGGAGAAGGAAGTTGACAGAGAGAGCTCCACCACTGCCCTGCAATCCACTGAGGAAGGACAGTCTTCTTGACTGGAAGGAAGTTAGCCAAACGAAAAACCTGAAAGCAGTTTGCCCAAAGCTACAGGACACAAGGACAGTGTGAGTACCTCTACAGCCCCAGGGCCTACAAGGGAGAGGGTTACTAGGTGCTATACCCAACCAGTTCTCCCTGGGACAGTGTTGCAAGTCTGTTGTAGAATCTCTTTCTCAGGGATATTCTTCAAGACAGCCAAGTGGATGGAAACATGTACCCAACTTTAGTTTCATGAAGACTGTACATAAAGGAAAGTCTGCTTTCTATTAATAACAAATCTCTATATGAAGAATTATCACGTAACTCAGAATATTCGCAATGCTAAAACACCAGGATAAGGTTCCATATTTGCAAAAAAGGTGACATTTTTTCAGATTTCAATGAGATTTGAATATTATATTACCATGAAAATGTAAACCTGTGTGTGAGCCTTCATGAATTGAATTTAAAAATGGTCAAATTATTTCCAGATAAATGTTACATAAATAGCAGAGAATGGTTAATGGAAATACTATAATTACAAGTACGTATCCATTAAATATTCATAAAATTGGGGAAAACATGCAATGGAGAATTGACCGTACTAGGTGTGGTTGTGAATATGAGTTCATGTCCTCATTGTCTTGGTATTAGTGTAAAAGATAAGTAGGCCAAAAGTGGCTGAAATAAATCTTCCCACATACCAAATATCCAATCCCACAAAAATGAACTGAGAATGCTGATAGTGATTGTGCAATAGTTAGTAATGTGACTGTGTTAAACTTTGCTGAGCAATATGGCTTATTGCCTCATTTCCCAACATCTGCTGTTCTGTTTTCAGGCAATACAGCTAGAACCAAGAATATACTAGACCTGGGCAAATGACCCTTCATTTCTGACATCCTATTCTAAATGGTCTTAAAGAGGAGAAACATCATGTGGGATAAACGGCAAAACTACAACCATGGCAGACCAGATAAGATGCTCAACAACAGAGAGAACCTGTACTGTATGAATACATACTGATTTCTCCAAGAAGCAACTGTATTTGAAAAATACAGATACACTATATTGGCAAAAGTATTGGTACACCCCTCCAAATCATTGGATTCAGGTGTTCCAATCACCTTCATGGCCACAGGTATATAAAATCAAGCATCTAGGCATGCAGACTGCTTCTACAAACATTTGTGAAAGAATGGGTCACTCTCAGGAACTCAGTGTTTTCAAGCGTGATACCGTGATAGGTTGCCACCTGTGCAATAAGTCCATCCCTGAAATTTCCTTACTACTAAATATTCCACGATCAACTGTTAGTGGTATGATAACAAAGTGGAGGCAACTATGAACAACAGCAACTCAGTCACGAAGTAGTAAGCCACATAAAATGACAGAGTGGGGTCAGTGTATGCTGAAGATGCTGAAGTGCACAGTGTGCAGAAGTAGCCAACTGTCTGCAGAGTCAATAGCTAAAGACCTCCAAACTTTATGTGGCCTTCAGATTAGCACAACAACAATGCATAGAGAGCTTCATGGAATGAGTTTCCATGGCTGAGCAGCTGCATCCAAGCCTTACACCACCAAGTGCAATGCAAAGCGTCGGATGCAGTGTTGTAAAGCACACCGCCACTGGAATCTAGAGCAGTGGAGATGTGTTCTCTGGAGTGGCAAATCACACTTCTCTGTTTGGCAAGCCAATGGGCATGTCTGAGTTCGGTGGTTGCCAGGAGAACGGTACTTGCCTGACTGCATTATGCCAAGTGTAAAGTTCGGTGGAGGGGGGATTATGGTGTGGGGTTGTTTTTCAAGGGTTGGGCTTGGTCCCTTAGTTCCAGTGAAGGAAACTCTTAAGGCGCCAACATACCAAAACATTTTGAACAATTTGATGCTCCCAACATTGTGGGAACAGTTTGGGGATGGCCCCTTCCTGTTCCAACATGACCACACACCAGTGCACAAAGCAAGGTCCATAACAACATGGACGAGTGAGTTTAGGGTGGAGGAACTAGCCTGCACAGAGACCTCAACCTGAGTCCTGGCCTCAACCCGATAGAACACCTTTGGGATGAATTAGACTGCGAGCCTTCTCATCCGACATCAGTACCTGACTTTACAAATGTGCTTCTGGAAGAATGGTCAAATATTCCTATAGACACATTCCTAACCCTTGTGAACAGCCTTCCCAGTTGAAGCTGTTATAGCTGCAAAGGGTGGGCCAACTCAATATTGAACCCTACGTACTAAGACTGAGATGCCATTAAAGTTCATGTGCATGTAAAGGCAGGTGTCCCAATACTTTTGGCAATATAGTGTATATGACATGCATATATGTAAAGGGTTAGTTGGCATTCTCCTTTAAAGTCAAAATTTGAAGGGAAAGAAATGGGGAAAGGTTGCAAATGGACTTTAAAGGCACATTTAAAGTCCATTTGCAACCATTCCCCCATCCTTTCCCCTAGAATTTTCACTATTATAATTTGGACGTGGCAGCAAAATATTATCTTTTGGCAGTGATCTGGCACCCGGATACACTCCATTCTTCTCTTCTATTCTCTTTTAAAGCATATGTCAAGGCAATATTTAAAAAGCCCTTATATCAGAAACATCTTATACGTTTTTATCGAAATGGTACTTAGTGCCATACAGGATAGCAAAGTGTGTCCCGGGATACCCTCTGCCTGTTTCCAAGGGGGGAGCCCGGTATATACCTACACATGTGGTGGACTTGTCCTATAGTGCAGTCGTATTGGGTAAAAATCTTTTTTATTCTGTCATCATTGTTTTATAAGCACGTCCCACCTGATCCATGGATAGCTCTTCTAAATACTCACCTTTGGAGCTGACCACGAGTCAATGTCTCTTTCTCTTTACCATCACAGCTCACGCAAAGCAGACAATAGCCAGAGTCACCCACAATAGGATCCTGCAGGATAAAGAGTTGGGAAATATTGCACATTTACCAGCCCCTTCCTTTGCAGAATGAACACAATGAGTGATCGCACAGATCACTCACTGTGTTCATTCATAACGGAACCATAGTTAACTGTGTTTTTTTGGGGGGGATGGGAGGGCCTGTCAGGTTGGCTGTATGGGGCCCTTTGGTTTCTAACAGAAGCCCTGACCAAATCCATTACTTCTCACCTGTTTTCTTTCTTGGGACTGTTGCCAACGCAGACCCTGGATGGCCTTTATATTATCTAATAAAATGTCTGAATTAAAAAAAAGCCAATACATGCACATTTCGTAATGTTTTATCCCTTAAAAGACTTATCAAAGAGAAATCTTCCACAGTATATTCATCAGACCCAGATTGAGAAAATATGAATTCCTCGTTAGGGTTTACATGCACTTTAAGCACTGTAAAATGGAGCTGGGAGGTCAGGGCTTCCTATGTGGTGGAATTGCCTTTGCCCTTAGATTGACTGTTTCAAAAGCTCTTTAATGCAAACTAAGAATCCCTGTCTCTGAAGAGCGCTACTGTGTGTTTTAAAACTTCTGCATACATCTGCCTGCGGTGACAGTGTGTATACAGACGCTTATTCGAACATCATAGTGTTACTGCTAAGATTGGCGAGTTTCCTCCTACTCTGTACAAAAAGGTGGTGGTGGCAGTGTGAATGGTTAATTGCGTAATTAACCTGACCCAGTAATAATTGCTCTCAGGCTGCGGCACATAGGTGGTGGTCCAGTGAGCTGGAAAATCTTTGTGCGGGGTGCAGCTAAGCGTGGCATTGTTACGCAGATGACAGCACGGTTTTAGATTGGCTAGTCCTTCGGTCACAAGTTGGTGAGAAGGGCTGGGCATCTGACACCGCGCCTGTCACATTCCTAACTATCAGCATTGTATTCTTAACTATCTGCAAATTTTGATGAATTGGACAAAATGTAAAACCAAGTCAAGTTGGATCCTTTTGATGAAAACACACATAGTATTTTTAAGCATGCCTTTTAAGAATGTATAGTATATTATTACATATACATATAGGTTTCTTCACTTCTCTTCACAGGAGCAGCAAATTGTATTGCTTGCATGACAGCCACAAACAACTGTTCTCTGTGAATAAAGCAGTCAAGATGGTCATTAAATGTGGCCCAATTATTGTTGTTCTCCCTGGTGCCAAGACTTTTGGCAGAGGTGCTTATGCAATGAGGTTGCCCCAGTTTAGGGCAGACACCTGGCCAGAAAGCTCGTGGAATAGCCAGCACCTATATTTATGTCAGCAGGTCCGGATTAACATAGGGGCTATTGGATCTGAAGCTCCTAGCCCAGATCTTAAGGACAGGCCCAGCCCTTCCTGGCAAAACTGCAGTCTAGCTCTGCTCTATGTGCAGTAAACACATGATTGATATGTAAATCGCAGGCTGCATTGATATATAAAATGTTAGTGCATTAAGGTTTGTCAAATTCCTGGTCCCGGTCCACCATCACATCTGCTGAATGCTTCTGACATTGGGGATGTAGCCAAGCCCTGCCTACCACTGCCACTGAGCCTGCCATCAGCCTGTACTGCAAAGGTGAGTAAATGGATGGGGGGGTCCAGAGGTAAGCAGAGAAGGGTTTACAGTTTAAAGTGCAAACGTGAGCAAAAAGGGGGTGTGGGGGGGGGTCTGGGGTGCAAAGACGAGCAGAGGCATGTGGAGTTAAGCAGAGAGGAGGGGGTTTGGTGTGCAGGGGAAGGTTTGGGGTTCAGAGGTTAGTAGGGGGATTTAGAATGCACAGGTGTACTGAGAGGAGGTGGATACAGATGCAGAGAGGCAGGGAAAGGTCTGTCACAGTAAATACCCCTGTTATATGGTTTGTAAAAGTAAGGCTGCATTCACATCATGCAGAAGTGATAAAGAATGCATGCTCTCATGCATTGCGTGTAGGGAAGCCCCTCCCTCTTAATGTGGCTCAATGTGGTTCTCTCCAAAGAGTGCCGTGACCACATTACTACTGTACTAAGACAACCCAAGGCACACTCTCTCTCACCCAGTCTCTCTCACCCCGTCTCTACTTAATGGAATTAATTTTAATATGGAATTTGTTTTAACAAGAAATCTTTGCATTTTGATTTTATTTATTTCTGTATAACGGCCTACGGAAATCCTCTGCACCGGGCCCATGACGCTCTTACTCTGGCCCTGCATGTCAGACAGTTCTCTAATAACTTCAGTATGGCAAGCTTTAGATTGGCATGGTTTAAAGTAATGCTTCTGATTTCTAAAGACAGATTGCTAGGCTGGTGACCCGTGGTGGCCCAGGTGAGACCTGTGCTCTATTTCTGTCAGCACCTGAATACAGAGTGTAACCCTGGGAGACTGATACTGCATTTGCTTTCAAATACTGATCTGTTATGGTATTTGAAAGTATTGGATTGGGTTGAAAGTGAAAATGTCAGAGAATATTTCAATGGTTGAACACTAGGACCAGCAAATGATCTACAGCAGAGTATGAAAGTGCAAGAGTCAACATAGGTCTCACCTGGGCCAACACAGGTCACCAGCCTAGCAATCTGGCTTTAGAATTTGGAAGCATTGTTTTAAAGCACAGATTATGTTTCATTCCACAGAGCTTACTTAAATATTTTTATTTTGCTAAGGGTAACCTGGAAAGTCATTGAGTTGGGAATTCTTTCACATAATTCAGTTTACTCAGAATCAAAGCCTTTTGAAATCACCCAGCTCCATTCATTTCCTATGAAAACATCACCTTTCCTCCAATCCTAACAAATGTGCAAATACCAGAACCACAAGCTAATGAGCATTACTTCCACCCCATGTTCTGAACAATGGATTTACTGGGCGTAAATGTGCCAAACCTGATGCAGCTGCAGTAGTGTTAACCAGCTCTTCTGTGTTGACCCACATAAAAAACCTCTGTATTCAAGGATATCCTGCATTGTAGGAGAAAATTAGCTAATTCCCAACAGAATACATGTTTGCTTTAACCTTTGTACTGTCCACCTATTTTTAGGGACATTTTGCAAAATGGAATAAGCATGCTGTACTGTGGGCAAGATGTAATTCAGCAACTATACAGAAAATCTGCAATTTTTTGAACGTTTCAACTGCCATCACCAACTGCCACTTTGGTATAGGTAACAACTGTCCCAGATAAATAAAGACTTAGGTTTTTAGGGTCTGTCCTGAAAATGTCCCTGGTTTTTAATTTATTGAACTGATAATGCTACTTATTAGTATTTAGTTTTAAAGTAAATATATGCTTTTATAAAAGTCCTTAAGCTGTCAACAGGATACAAAAGTAGGTACATAAAGGAACCATAAGGCACAACTTTATTTCAGAATTGGGTTCTGGTACGTCCCCCTCTGCCTCGTGCCCCTTTCTGTCTCCAGCACCCACTACTGGTAGGAAATGTGATATGCAGCTGCACTGATTAATAGGCAGGAGTGGTTGGGCCAAAGTCCAACTTCAGAGCTAAAGTCAAGATTTTTTGCTCATTTGTGCTCGTCAGGTATTGGGGCTTCTATGGTGCTCATGAAGAACTTGGAAGGAAGGTACAGACAGGCAACTGTAGGTACCGGTAATTACAGCAAGCAGTTCACTATTTTTCCACAAGTAAACTTTAAATTCTTTCAACCTCATTTTGTATTCAGAGTTTTTACATTTATTTTTTTTAAGTAAAAGGTTTAAAGAAATCTATAATTTATAAAAAAAAAAAAAAAAAAAAAAAACATAATTGAATTGTGTGATTTGGGATCCTCTACTCTGCAAACAAATCTGAGCTGCTCTGACTGGGAATAAATATAAAATATTGGAACTATGACTATGAGATTTCCTTTAACTGAAAGCTGCCTATCAATATGCATTTTATGAAGTTACACTTGTCATTAATATAATTGGGCTGAAAGTTTAATACCAGTTTCCTGCAGGTGTGACAGCATTTATAGTGAAAGCATTATGTGCATGTTAGTGTGTTCATTGTTACATCAAAATCCATTCGCTGCCTTAAACAGACCCCTAAATCCTAAATACAGATCCCTGCAATAGAAGAAGAATCATAATTATCTCTTCAACAGTGTCTCATACTCTCCCTCCATTCCAGAGCTGCAATCTCCAAAAGGGTTGTTTGCCTTTTAACAATTCTGAGATGGTTGGATGCCTGTGTCCACCACTGTACACTGTGGCTCTTTAACCCCCATGTCACAACATAGATGTATCGGTAAGTGGAGAAAACCACAACAAGTGACTGGGAAAAGGCTACTGTGCTGGAACAGTGGGAAGGTAGGAGACATGGGCCACTACAGAAGTTAATATAATACGTCTATTACAGAACCAGGATTTTGTTTTTTTATTTGGCAGGGTCGCCTTAAAAGGTATATATAAGAGGTTAGAAGATTGGCATTTCAATTTCAAGACCAAATCATTTTGTGCTAATTGTGCATCCAGAAACAAAAACCAGGCACAGGTAGATATTTTGTATCATAGAGTATGTATTATATGGAGCTGCTCTCATACGCATGTGCACCCCAGTCTTTGTTCCTTTCTATTGGAATCCACCTGTCAGATTACCAGTGGCATTCCTTCATTGAGAGAACATTGGTCTTGATCTGCAATATGCAGCAGAGACATCAGGAGTAAATTGATACCTATTATGTATCATTTAGTTTAATAAGGAAAAACAAACTATAAGATGTCTAAAATTAATTCTAATAAAGTAATTATATAACATGTATATATAACATCAACATACATACATTTAATGCTAATTGCTGCACAGAAAACCTATTATCTACAACCCTTAGGTATTCTTGCAACTATACATTCCATATTTACAGTTTTGCTTACTCTTTTGCATATCCTTCGTTTTAGGTATGTTTGTTTTACACAAACTCATACTTTCTGTTAAGTAGGAATTTTGTAGTTTTTATTTTGCTTTTGTGTGTTAACAGATTTAATGTAATTTTTTTATAACTATAGGGAAAATAAATCTTTGTAGGAAAAACTCTGAATACAAAAACTAACAAGACTTTTAATTCTACATGATGTCCGCACAATTCTGAATAAACAGTAAAAGGTCTTTAAAACACACCCTCACTCATCTCTGTAGCTTAACGTATGTTGAAGCAAATCCGCAAGATAAATCTCTTTAGTATCTTCCCCCATTGATCCAATGTCCCTTTTAGATTATTTTTTCACCTATAGTAGTGGAATATATGCACATCGCCAACCCCCATCCCATAATGCAATGTCTGCAGCCCGAGGGACCTTTCAGCAGGAGAAACAAAAAACAACACCTCCTGTGCTCTATGACCCAGATCAAGGGTGGATCGATGGACACAGAACTTGAAGAAATTCACCACCAAAGCATCAAAGGTTTTGCGGTTCTAAACAAGGCTGGAGAAGCCCGACCAATATGGAAAGCGAAACAATGTCTCAGACTGTTTGAGTCTCACTAAGGATTTTACACGCTTGTTATACTTCTCTATTTGTGAGTATATTTTGAAATTCAATAAAATCACATTTTACTGAGGTAATGTGCAAGGTTGTTGCAATTTCTTTTTGCTTTGCTTTACAGGACCTTTCAGCAGGCCCAGGCTTTGTCATGTGGAGGTGTGTCTATGGATATGCAAAGAGTAGCTTTGATAAAGTCACTAATTACATATCCACTTCAGAAGGTTGACGAGAAACACTAAATGGGGATATCACTCACAAGGAATAAGTTGAGTGGTTAGGTAGACAGCTATGGCCTATGAATGTTAGGCCTTGTTTACACAAGTGATTGAGTTGCATTTTAACCACCCCCTAACCGCTCCCCCTTAAGCTGCAAAGAGGAAGGGGGTGTACACAGGCCGTGGAATAAATTATGCCCATTTTGTGTCCAGCAGGCAGCACTGCCCACCAGATGGGATCCAGTCAGCTGTATGGGGCAATGCCTAAGCTGCTATGCCCATGGCTGTTGCACGGTGGTGTGTTTTTTTTTTAAGGTTAAAATAGGCGGTGAGAAGGGGACATAACAGCTCCACGCTGCCTGTCCAGCATCCTCTAAAAAGCAATCCATTCTTTGTAGAGTGACACAAGTGTAAAAGTAGGCCTTGTTCACACCACCTGTACTGGGCTATGTTACTCAAGTCAGTCCCAATGCAATAACAAGGCATATAGCCTTGTTTTCAGTGGTAACAGTTCACACTAATTCCCCAAGTTGAAAAAAATAGAATATATTGCATTTTGTCACAGAATATTGCAAATATGTTGAAACGTATTGTAATACGCAATATGAAAAAGGAGTATTTTGGTTCCTGCTGTGAAAAAAATACACTGCAGCTCATGTCCCTTAGAGGATATGCTCCGAGATACCCACAGGTATATGTGTCACTTCAGTGTATTAGAGTGTTTCGAACTAGCACAACCTGAAATGGACCTGTAAAACAAAAGACATTCCATTGGAAATGGCAATGACCTGCTTATATTTGATGTGATGGGGTAATGCTACAAATTCCCCAGCTGGATGTTTTGCTGACTGACGGTGCTTGATCCGTTTAGCAGACAAAAGGGTTATGCGGGATGATGACAAGGCGAGTTTGGGTTTGTGAATGGAGCCGCCCCAGCAGACTGTAATCATCCCACTTTATAATACTGGAAGTAGTACTATACACAGCAGAATGGGCTTTGTATTGCTGGTCAGTAGAAATTGTCAGAATCCGACCTGGTAAAAATAAATGCTGATGCCGATAGTGGAACTTAGCCAGATCTGGGTCTCTGCCTGCACAGCAGACAAGCTGGTTAAAAAGCTAACACGAAACTGATATTAAGGGGACCCCATAAGTAATCACTGATAGGGCCTGCTGCATCATAAAGAAGAACTCCTGGGAAAACACAAAATATGGTCGAAAATAGACACTGCAATGAGCTAATCGTCAATTTTTGTTGTCTTTTTGAAAAAAAAGTAATCCTCTGTAATGTTTTTGAATGGCAGCAAGAAAAGAAATCTGTTTCAGACAAAATCCTGCTTCTCTATGACTTAAAAAACAAAGTAGCCACAACCAGCATCCTAGTGGGAAAAATATATAACTAGCATAGGCACAGGTACTGCTGAAGCTCACAACAAAGAAAGACGTAGCCTACATTTGCCTTACACCCCCCCATTCCAAGCTGCAAGGGCAGCCATATGGGGGAATACACATGCTGTGGCTGTAATGCTTTGCATTGCAGCGTATCCAAGCTCATTCTCCCCCACCCTGGTTGCGTTTGGCAGGCAGTATCCCTGATGATTTTGGTCCATTGGAGTGAATGGGGCCACGCCACAAGTGCCGCATAGGTTGTGGTGGTGCATTAGACAGTTATAACAGATGGTGAGGCATTGTAATACAGGAGGTGTGTTACTGGCCAAATCAAGCCACCACATCTGAGGATTGATAAGCTGCAATATGTTACATTTTTGGTTTTGTGTTTATTTGATTCAACATTTCTTACCTGGGGATCTTCCCCATCTGCTCCATGCAGACAATAATGAGTAATTTTCTTGCAATTAGCAGTAATGTTGTCAGCTCTAGCAGTTAGCCTTTGGACTGCCCATCTGATACACATGATAGACAGACCAGTGGCCAAATTAAGGCGTGCACATGGTAAGCTGACACCATTACTGCTAATTGTGAGACAGTGGCTTAGTATTGTCAGCCTGCAACAGGAATATAAATATATATGTTTATTATATAGAGTGTAAAACAATAATTTTTATTTTGCTTTGTTTTTTTTTCCCAGTCCAAGCATTCTTCCCTAAGCGAGCATAACATGTCTCACTTTTACAGACTCATTGGATACCATCACATATCCCAGGAGGCATTGGGAGTAAGACACAGCTGTTGCATGTCATTGTGGGATGGCTGTCTGAACCTATAGGAGGCAGCCAACCAAGGTGGACAAAGATGGCACAGGGGAGTGAAGGTACTTCTGAACATCCTGAAAAACACAATTTGGGGTTAAACATACTGTAAAGTAGAATTATAGGCAAACGTTTTTTTTTTTCATTTTGGGTAGAGCAAGAGAAAAGACAACAGGAAATAAAAGGAAATCTCTCCCAAAGAAGGGAAAGCCATTCTTTGACAGTTGTCACCAAAGCACACATCACTAATTGGAGGGTTTCCCCTCTAGTCTGTTTCTTTCTTTTGAGATTCTGGATTTTCCCTTAATTTTAGTCCTGTGACAAGCAAATGACCCAAAAGAGGACAAATTTCCCCAATGGGGACACAAACAGCAATAAAAAAGCACAGACCCTGACCCTTTCCTGCTATATCCAAAGCCACAAAAATGCTTTATACACATGGTAAATGCAAGTGGAGTTATCCATTGCAGCAAATCAGAATTCATCTTGTAATGTTTTACTTCAGTAATGTGAGCTGATTGGCTGTTATGGATTACTTCTTTTGGTGCCTCGCTCCTTACAGTATTTATTGAGTATGCTCTTGCAACTCTTCTGTTTCTTCTATCCTGGAGAGGTAAGGGTGAGCAGACCTTTATACAGCCATCACCTATGATGCCTTGGGCTCAGGCTGTCCACTTGGCAAAGTTCTAAACATAGGATCTGGGTGGTTGTCATTCCTATAAGTGATTGCATGAGAAACTGATTCTTACACCCATGGGAATGATCATGAATAGGCAAAAGTAATTTGTAGTTCTTGTAAATCTACCAGCAGGCTGGCCAATAATGTGAAAACAAATGGACTGCCATCACTCACAAATGTCTGGCATGGGAGAGACCCACACTCCTGACAGGTATACTTCATGTTCAAGAACTAATCAGCTAATCCACACAGGAAACCCCAAACCATCCAGATGTCCCGTATCTCTGTAAAATTTGTACCTTTTTATTTTTCAGCTCTAAGGTTCAACAGTCTGACTCCTAGCTCAAACCTTTCCCTGGCTGGAATAATAAACCATCTGAGGAAGGAGGCTTATTGCATGACTTTGTTTTCATAGCCTTCTTTAGTTGTGACTCCAATATGTCGCACAACCAATGTAGACCACACCATACTTCTCTGTGTAAAAATTACAATGAGTCTTGTATTTGTTCATGAGATAAATGTTGTCTAGTGGCTTTGAAGTGCATGTTCTGTATGCATTGGTGTAGCGTGGGCTGTCAGTGCCGGGGCAAGGCAAGTAATTTGTGCCCCCTAAGCGTGGACTTTTAGCACTCCCTCTATCCCTATCCTTCTTTCTTTTTTATTCCATTACTTCTTCTCACCCCTTTTCTTTCTCTCTCTCCCTCTCTACCATTTATTTCCCCCCCTTTCTCTCTCCTTCTTCCCACTCTTTTTGTCCCCTTTTTCCTTTTTTCTCTCTCTCCTCTGTTTCACTTTCCTTTCTCTATCACTCTCTTGTTCTATTTCTCTTTCTTTCTCTCTTGTCTTCCTTCTTTCTCTGTTCTTCCCCCTCTCTCCCATGTATTCTATATTTTTTCCCTCTCACAATTTATCCCTCCCTTTTCACTCTCTCACTCTCTTTTTCTCTCTGTTTACCTCTCTTTCCCTTTTATCTCTCTCTGTCCCTATTTCTTGTTTTTTTTTTTGCGTCTCTCCTTCTGTCTCTCCCTTCTCTCTGTCTTTCTTGTTCTTCCTATCTCTTCCTTCTCCCCCTTTTGCTCTGTCCCCCCCACGCTTCTCACAAGGCTGTGTCCTGCTGATGGCCCCAAACCAGCTGCTGCCTCAGCTGCTGGGGATGATGTCCCTGTTCACCCCATCGCCGCTGCCTCTGTCTGGGTGCTATCCAAGGCGCTGCCTGTGTCACCTGCAAGAGCCGCTCTAAATGGTGAGAGCATTGTGCTGCCCTTGTATTTCCACTGCCTGTGAAATGTTATCCGGGCGCCGGCCAGGGACCAATTTTTGCACTCACTCCTCTAAATGTTACGCATTATAAAGGGGTTTATAAAGGAAATTCATCTTGATCAGCAAAATAATATCTCCAGCCAAATTTTGTTAAAGGGCCTGGACATTTTTTACCTTAATGCAGGGACACCTTTGAAACGATAAACAGGGACACCTTTTAGAACACAGTATGTAGGCAAAGGAAAGGTTCTTGCCACATTCCCAGTTACACGGACCACAAGTATCTAATATGCAGAAAATGAATCGCTAAATCACACAATTGTATTTTTGTCCTCTAGTTTTCCTTTATATTGTCTTTCCCAAATAACAAATCAGACCAAAAAGAGGGACAACTGAGGCTGCACAAGGAACAGAGGGATTTGATCTTAAAAAAAGGACAGTCCCACTAAAGGAAGGACACCTGTTGAATATGTATACGTGTGTTACCAGGACAGGAAGTGAAGGAAAATCTCCAAGAGCAAAAAGAGTTTCCAAAAACACTTATTAATAAAGAACAGGAAGACTAGAAGCTATTTCAGATATTTATTGCTATCTGTTTCTCTGATGAAGATTTTCCTTCACACCCTGTCCTGGAGACAGCTTTCTCACCAGGACAGGAAATCCAAGAACAGCTCTTCACTGAATTCTCAGATAAATAAACACCTAATAGAGGTTCAACCTTCTTTACTCGATCTAAAAATTAAAAAGTCGTCTGGAGTTACTCTTTAACCACTTGACCTCCAGAAGGTTTTATCCCCTTTCAAGACCAGGCCAAATATTATCTAAATACAAGAATTGTGTGTATTCTTGCTTGAATCTTGGTGTGCTTCCAGATCTGTGCAAAAACCCAGTGTGAAACTTTATCTCTGTGCATGCACTTCCTTTAATAAAGACGGGTCACTGCTGCTCTCTCTCCTTGTGTATGGTGACTGGTCTCGTCTCCACCTCTTCCTGTCATTTTCAGCTGGCAGCCTGTAGTGGGAGGAGCCTGCTGGGCCCCTCCCACAGATATCTGCACAGGCTGTGTAGGCCTGTATGATTATGTCATTGCTACTGTTACAATTTGGTGCACACAAAGTGGACTTATATCCATGATGGCTGGAATATATTTACAGTAAATGATAGTTTTTGTGCCCAAACTTACCTGCTTCATTGGCTCGCACTTTGACATAAGGCACCCTGCCCAGCCATAACTCCACTCCTCAATAGTATGCATTTGGGATGAGGTTCACCTTTTCTATCTGTATCTGAACTCCGTGAGCTGAATCTGGATTCCAGCCCCCTGTGTATATACAACAAATTGTGCCATTTTATCTAGCACAACATGCAAGAAAGAGGAAGGAAATGTTTTCTGGCAGCTCTGAGCTATGTAATTAAGGGATATTTATGGTACAGTTCCTTTGTTCACCATTTTGATTGTTGCTTTCTGTCCCACCTTAGCAGACATATTCAGACATGTTTTCTTAAAGGCCATTGTGTTTTGGCATACCTCTTTTGTTTTAAAAAGATATAGGGACAACCACACTAAGTTGGGGCAGTCAGGGTATGTATTGATGGATGTATATTTGAAAAGCTTGTAAATCCAACTTATACACTGGTTTAATGGTTTCGGGCAGAATTCGGAAACTGTGATGCTGAGATGTTATGGCCAATGTCTTTGGTATAGAAAGTAGAAAAAAAACCACACACTGGATTTGCCTCTACTGGGACATTTTTTCTGCTTTTTCTTTTTTCTATACCAGGAACATTGACCATAACAGCTAATGGATCTTCTGGGCTACTCAGTATATAAATTCATTGCATCTTGTATTTCCTTACAAAGGCACCAAGTTGTCTACCAGTACAGAAATATTATTGTTGCCGTTCTTCTTAGTGATTGGTCACATGGACAGTTGTGGGTCGGTGTCCTTTTTATGGCAGTAGTGTTTTGTCACATTCTCACTTTTATAGCGGAATTTACTATGGTTTTTACATATCATTTATTTATTATTACTTTATTATATTATCTTTGTCACAGTTGGCGCCTCAAATAATCAGTTTTACATTTCATTTTTATTTATTATGGCCAGGGCTAAAAAATATTTAAAATATTTTCCTTTTTAACACAAATAAGTTTAAAATAATGCAAATAATTTTCTTGTGTTTTCTGTCTGTCTGTCTATTTTCTGCCTGTCTGTACCTGTATATCCTATTTTGTTTTCTTTTTATTGCTGACTAGCTGGTAAGTGTGCTGGGGAAAAAAAACAAAAAAACACTGTTTTGCTTGCTCTGTGCAAAACCCTTCTTGTTTTACTTGCTAGTTATAAATTGGAGTGGCTGCCATTTTTGTTCAACTCGCTGGAATTGGATGTCCTCAGTTTCCGTTGTTCCGTGATGGGATTCTGTTGTAACCCTGTGTGATCCTTGAGGAATGGCTGGCTCCAGGCATATCTGTATTTATCCATTAGAGGGACCTGGATGTATATATTTGCAAATGTTGTGAAACTAAAACCTCAGTTTTTTTATGTAGATTGTTAGACGTGTACTAATTTCGTTTTTTGTTTGCTCTGTGCAAAGACCCTCCATTTGCACCTTAGTTTATTAGCTAGCTATAAACTAGGGCAGATGGAATTTTTGTTTAGCTTGTCTATCCTTTGCTATAATAAAAACATCTGTGGTTGTTTACAGAACTCGATGTCGCTCAAGACGTTTACATATACATCTGGGTGAATTGAGGGGTAACTCATTCCTACTTCTCTCCCCCCTTCCCTGCCTGTTTAAACAGCTCTATAGGAGGTACTAATCAGAAGCTATGTAAAGTTGGTAAGTATACCTTACAGTGATATTAAAGGCAATGTGAAAAAATAAATAACACAGAGCAGCCCCGATCCTCCTCTTCTCGGGTCCCCAACTGGCACTCCTGGCCCCTCCCTCCAGGCGAGATCCCCCAGAGCAAGCAGCTTGCTTTGGGGGTACCCAGGCAGGCTTGCTCCCAAACCACTATTCTGCATGTCCATTCACACACACACATCCCCCTCTCTCCTTATTGGCTCTTCATTGGCTCCCAAATGGTACCCGATGTCTCAGGCAATGAGGACGGAGAGTCCCCAGAAAGCCAACGCTCTCATGTACATTGCTGGATTACGATGTGGCTCAAATAAGTATTAGGGGAGGGCTGCTGCACACAGAAGGTTTTTTACCTTCATGCATAGAATGCATGGAAGTAAAAAACCTTGAGTTTTTATAACCACTTTAACCCAAAAAACAAAATTGAATATGTTTCAGATTAACAGCCCTTAGATGTGGTGGCCGCAATAGTTTCTGCTTTCAGGCTTTTCCTTTATTTTCACACTCACTGCACCATATCTATGGAAAAGCAGCTTAGAGTGCTCCCCTGATTTGGACTATAAACCCATCCATTACATAGGGGTAGGTGTCCTGAAGTCCACAGAGATAATTGAGAAAGCTGATAACATTGTTTGGGATATCAGTTTAGTTCACAGGATTTTGAAAGGACACCAACATTTTGGCAACAGGTATTTTTCAGTACCTGCAGAAAATGGACTCAGACTGAAGAAACACACTAATGCATACACCACATCTAAGGACTGGTAAGCTGCAATGTATAATATTTAGATAGCCTTTTCACTTTTGGGTGGACAGAGCCTTGAAGGACTAACGGTAGTTGAAGCAGCCTGTGTCGGATCACAATACCGGCAATCTGGAGGAGTTTATTTGAATAGGTTAATCTTTTCTGGCCCTAATGCATGAGTAATGTTCATCTGTGGTAATACAGACAATTATATCTTGTCACTGAAACCCAATATAACATGTCTTTCTGCCTTGTTATGGTTTGAATAACAAATGTCCACATGGAGTTGATATCTCCGTTTTTACAGATTAGTTTACAATGGCGTGCACACAGATTGTTCTGTAACATTCATTCTACTGTGTAACTATATCTAAAGCAAAAAAGTGTGATCTGAGCAGACTGAATTTCATTTGTACCGCAGACAAAGGTCCACTTGGACCTAGACCACCAGCCCAGACTATGCTGTAATACTGCACATTTCTGGTTTGTGCTGCTGTGAATTATGACCTGTGTCCTACATTGACAGTGACAAACCTTGATATGTCTTGTGCTTCCCCATGCTTCTAAGCAGTAGTGTATATAGTAAAGGTTCTACAGGGTACATCACAAGCAGATCACATGTGAAAGTAAAGTGTCACCTGACCCTATAAGCCCCTGGTGCCCAACGTGCAGCTATTTGACACTTTTTGTGTGGCCCCTGCAAACACTAATCTGTGTTTCCCTATTGCCTTGCTATAGCAGTGATTTTTAGTAGTCTCATGTAATAAATCTCCAGTCTATGAATATTTGCTAAAGCATGTCCCCAGTCCCCAACAACTCCTATAGCAAGATTACCATCTCCTAAATCATGTTCATTGTCTCTAACCATCTCTTGAATCATGTCCATAGTCTCTGACCATGTCTTATACCCTGTCTGCAGTTTCTGACCATCTCCTGTATTATTTTCGCAATCTCTGACCATGTCTTGTGTCATGTCCATAGGTTCTGACCATCTCTTGCATTATGTGCATAGTCTTTGACGATATCCTGTTGTGAGTCTGCTGTCTGACTCAGTATATTGGCTGAATTTCAGATGCAGCCCTTTAGTGATGTTGAGGCCGCACTGGAGGCCCCCATATCAGGAAAGTTGACCACCATTGCTAAGTAAGGTATACCTCCTTATCTCAAGGCATGGGAATTATGCCAGTACCACTAAGAGCATCCATACTTTGGAACATTGTGTTTGATTCTTTGTTTAGAAGAAGCTCACTGCAGGAATCCTTATCAATCCTTATCAATCTTCTGTAGCAAAGAGGTATTGTGTGCATGCTTCCAAGGATGCAAAATAGAAATGGAGCTTTTGTCCTTGGCCAACCACCAGACTTTTCAATACTCCAGGGACATAGCCCATTGATCCCTGCAGAAGACCTGTTGGTGCAGTGGGACGCTTCCACAGAAACTCCATATATGCTGCATTACATAGGTGAGTTTGAGAGGAAGGTTCCACTGCTTGTTGCTGTAATTGGCATAAAAGGACCCTTCCTTCATCTTAAACTCTGCCTATGTCATTGAACCACTTCCCACCTGTAGGAAATCTCCGTTTCAGTGGTTATAGCAGGGCCATGGCTGCAGCTCCAGTATCTTATCTTTCAGCGATTCTGAATAAAGTAAAAGTGTGGCTAAATAGCTTCTGCTGGCTTCCACCCACCGATCCACTGGGGAGGCCGGGACTGAAGCCGGCAGTTCTGCCGGTTTACCATAGAGATGAACGAGGACTGGAACTTCCCAGATCATCTCTATGGTCTAAGAAACCAGAATCGACGAGGATTTTGTCACTCCTAGCTTCACTCAGATGTAAGCAAGTCATTACTGGCTTGTGAAAGCATCCGATCAAACCAGGACAGAGGAGAGATCTGGGGTCTTTATAGACCCCAGACATCTCAGTAAAGAGAACCTGTCACTTGTACTAGCAATAAAAGTAATTTAAAAAATTAAAGAGACAGTGTAAAAATGTTAAAATAAAATGAAAACAAAATGAAAGTGCCCCCCCACCCGTGCTTGCATGCAAAGGCAAACGCATTACCCATATGTAAACAGTGTTCACACCACACATGTGAGGTATCGTCACGAACATTATAGCAAGAGCAATAATTCTAGTACCAGGCTTCTTGTATAACTCTGAACTAGTAACCTGTAAAGGCTTTTAAATTGCCTATGAAGATTTTTAAGTACCAAAGTTTGTCTTCATTCCACAGGAGTACACAAGCATGACATATTAGGTATCTCTTTACTCAGCATAACATCATCTTTTATAATTTACCAAACAATTATATTGTGTTTTTGTGCATTAAAATTCAATAAAGTATATTTTTTCCAAAAAAATTGCATTTGAAAAACCACTGTGCAAATACCGTGTGACATACACCCACCATTTTATTCTCTAGGGCCTCTGCTTAAAAATATATATAATGTTTAGGGGCGCTAGATAATTCCCTAGTAAATAAATGCCTATTTTTACATGTAGGAGAGAGTCAGAGTAGGTAAGTGGCTAAACAGGGCATAACACCAAAAAACCAATGGAATTCTGGACTGTTTGGGGAAGTTGGGGGTAGTTGGTCTGATTGACGTGTTAAGAAATCGTGGCCTCACTAATAATATATTTGCTTACTCATTTCTTAAAATGGCCCTTTATTTTCTATTTTAATCATTTTAAATGCACACATGACCCTTATCAATAAAGTAGAAACATTTTTTTCCTGCCCTTCATCTGTGGTTGTAAATTAGCTATAGTAGCTGTAAATTTAGTTCACACAGACTTGCAAGGCAAAGCAGGGTAACTAGTCAAAGAAATCTGAATGCAAAACAATGTCAACAATGTTGTAGGAACATTTGTATGAACATTTTCATCAGTACATTCAATGACATGATAAATGTCATTCAAAAGCACTTGAAAAATGTTTTCTTTTTTTTTTTTTAATCAGATTCTATTTTATTTATTTTAACATTTGATTTTTGAGTGAATTGACTTTCCTGAACAAAAACCACATTCGGTGTTAGAAATTAATTTAAGTTAGGTTTTCTAATCTTCTCCTTTGAATTTTATCATCACTGCGGTCAAAATTGAATGTTGATTTGACCCGACTAACGATTGGAAAACTGAGCGTACATTCTTAAAACTAAAATTTCAAACAAAATTCTATTAGTGTAAGGTCAGATTTATATCTAATGTGGGTTGCACTAAGCTGTAGCAAGATGTGTAGCCTTTTAACTGCAAGTAGGCCCCAGGTATTGGAGAACCTAGACTAGAAATGCATAGTACTACAATTGTTGGTAGGTTGCACAATATCTGCTATTTAACCCTTTTGCTACCAGATCAATGTTTTTATCACAATATAATTCCCAATTTTTTGGTAATTTTTTTCTGCAAAAGTTAAAAGGTAAGACTGCATCAAGTGAACAGACACCAAATGTGTCAACATGCCTGCGAAATGCAGTAAAGAATTAGATACCCAAATATTTCCATAATTGAAGCTTTGAAAAGCTTGTCAGCTTAGAGTTAATAGCAAGTGCAGGTTCACATATATGCGGATTGGATGTATCCAATGTGCATGATACTTGAAATAACATTGCTTACTATGGTGCCTGTTCACATATATCCGGTACACTGGCAGTGCGGATTCAGTGTGGATTGAAAAAGAGTCATGTCCGATTTCTGAACAGTGCGGTGCGGTTCAGGTGCGAATTTCAGGCTATTGACTTCTATAAGAACTGTTTCTAAACTGCATGTCATCAGTTGTGAACAGGAAAAAATCCTGACCTGAACCTGATCTAATTCTGTCCTGAACCTGATGTAAACCTGATCTGAACCACTAAACAACTAATGTATCAATTAGCTGTGAAACCTGAGCTTCAATTTGCACCGCACATGTGTGAATCAGCACTAAATGATGGCCCTAAAACTATTTCTCTCACTGTGGCTTTGCTCTAGGTTCATGCATACATGTGAATATGGGTCCCCTGCCCTATGTCTTAGCAGTTTTAGGAAAATATGCAATTAACAGGGGTGTGCAAGAAACCAGATCACTTCTACATGAAAGCCCAGTGGCTGCAATACAATTTGAAAACACACAATATACTGGACAGATATAATAATATAAGAACAATTTTCAATAGCAGCAGGTTAACTTCTTAGCCACCTCCCGAATCAATGTGTTATCAATTACATCTATATACAGGGAGTAAAAGTGTTCTGCCTCTGCAAACTAAGCACTGCAAGTACAGTATGATCTCTATAAATGATCCAGTTACAGCAAGATAGATGTATCTTACAGTATCAGTAGAATTAGCAAACAGTGACTCAATCCAAATGACATCCTGCAGATAGTAGAATGTTTTTTAATCCAAAAACCTGTGCCTATTTGATGAACATCAGATAGGTAAAAAAAAATCATAGCATGTCTAGCTCCAGCAGAACACAGTACATGTGGTGAATGGAGACTAAAGGGACAACATTATTTAAAGGCAAACAAACAACAAAGAATGTGTATCATGACAAAAAGTGAACTTCCAAATAAAAAGATAAATGACACTGTGCAGCCAAAATTCTGGAGGAATATCTATTGTTTCCGAAATGCAGACATTTTTTTTTGGCTAAGTCACCTTTTCGGACATTGACAGTGTAGAATGTGCCAGCCTACTGATGCCGAGACAAATGCTGAAAGAGATGAGAATGACTGCTCCATGACAGCCAGTGCCTAACAGCCATGACAGAAAAGAACGGCTCCCTCCAAAGACATCACAAACTGGGCTAGCCTCCTGTAGTTTTGCAATAATCTCTGAGAACAACATGAGGCAGACCTGGGCGAGCGGCACTGTTATTGTCAAAAGAAGCTACAGTCATGGCCGAAATTGTTGGCACCCTTGATATTTTTCCTGAAAATCAAGTATTTCACACAAAAAAGGTATTGCATTAACACATGTTTTGCTATACACATGTTTATTCCCTTTGTATGTATTGGAACAAATATAAAACAGAGGCAGAAAAGCAAATATGACATAATGTCACACAAAACCCCAAAAATGGGCTGGACAAAAGTATTGGCACCCTTAACTTAATATTTGGTTGCACACCCTTTGGAAAACATAACTGAAATCAGTCGCTTCCTATAACCATCAATAAGCTTCTGACACCTCTCACCCGGAATTTTGGACCACTCTTCCTTTGCAAACAGCTCCAGGTCTCTCTTATTGGAAGGACACCTTTTCCCAACAGCAATTTTAAGATCTCTCCACAGGTGTTCAATGGGATTTAGATCTGGGCTCATTGCTGGCCACTTCAGAACTCTCCAGCGCTTCTTTGCCATCCATTTCTGAGTGCTTTTTGACGTATGTTTGGGGTCATTGTCCTGCTGGAAGACCCAGGATCTTGGACGCAAACCCAGCTTTCTGACACTGGGCCCTACAGTGCGACCCAAAATCCTTTGGTAATCCTCAGATTTCATGATGCCTTGCACACAGTCAAGGCACCCAGTGCCAGAGGCAGCAAAACAACCCCAAAACATCATTGAACCTCCACCATATTTTACCGTAGGTACTGTGTTTTGTTCTTTGTAGGCCTCATTCCGTTTTCGGTAAACAGTAGAATGATGTGCTTTACCGAAAAGCTCTATCTTGGTCTCATCTGTCCACAAGACGTTTTCCCAGAAGGCTTTTGGCTTACTCAAGTACATTTTGGCAAACTGTAGTCTTGCTTTTTTATGTCTCTGTGTCAGCAGTGGGGTCCTCCTGGGTCTCCTGCCATAGCGTTTCATTTCATTTAAATGTCGACGGATAGTTCGCGCTGACACTGATGCTCCCTGAGCCTGCAGGACAGCTTGAATGTCTTTGGAACATGTTTGGGGCTGCTTATCCACCATCCGGACTATTCTGCGTTGCAATCTTTCATCAATTTTCCTCATCCGTCCACGACCAGGGAGATTAGCTACAGTGCCATGGGTTGCAAACTTCTTGATAATGTTGCGCACTGTGGACAAAGGCAAATCTAGTTCTCTGGAGATGGACTTGTAACCTTGAGATTGTTGATATTTTGCCACAATTTTGGTTCTCAGGTCCTCAGACAGTTCTCGTCTCCTCTTTCTGTTGTCCATGCTTAGTGTGGCACAGACAGACACACAATGCAAAGGTTAAGTGAACGTCTCTCCTTTTTATCTGCTTTCAGGTGTGATTTCTATATTGCCCACACCTGTTACTTGCCCCAGGTGAGTTTACAGGAGCATCACATGCTTGTAACATTCTTATTTATCCGCAGTTGTGAAAGGGTGCCAATACTTTTGTCCAGCCCATTTTTGGAGGTTTGTGTGACATTATGTCGAATTTGCTTTCTTTCCTCCCTTTTTTTGTTTTGTCCCAATACACACAAAGGGAATAAACATGTGTATAGCAAAACATGTGTTAATGCAATACGTTTCGTGAGAAATACATGATTTCCTGGAGAAATATCAAGGGTGCCAACAATTTCGGCCATGACTGTATGTAATGAAACATTCTGTATGTCACAGTACAGTGTCACTGTGCATTATTGGTGAAATTGAACAGAACTCTTTATTCCCATTTCATCAAGATATCAAGAATCTTGTATAGGTGAGCCCTAGCAATGGGTAAGGTCAGACTGGTATGCTTTTTAATACATATGTCTAAACTGAAAACACAAGTTTTAAAGATGTCACAATCTCATGCATATTAAAGTATAACTAAAAGCAAAAGCAAATTTTTTCTTTTTTTTAGATTTGGATGAAGATGTGAGGGGTTAGAACCTCTGCCAGGTCATTATTGCTGGCTGTAGCCCTGTGAGGGAGATTCACCCTCTCAAACTGTATCGATCCCCGGAGTCACTGGAAGTAAAAGCAAGAGTAATTGCTAAATTTTGATTTGCCATCAGAACAAGAAAATAATGGACACTTGTTCCCATGACAGCTGTCACAGAGGGAATTACCCTGACATTGAAAAGATATCTTCTCAGTTCCTGCCAAGTCTGCAGAAGATTAGTGAAAGGTAATCTCCCTAATGAGACACAGTTGGCAATAAAATGACAGCGATCTTAACTCCCCCCACCCCCTTCCCCACCAGCTTGTGGGTAGGTGCAGCGAGATGCAGAGGCAGAGAACACACAGAGTCCCGGTGAAATTTCAAGAATATATTATGACAAAGTCCAGTATAAACAAAGAAACCCGCCAGGATAGCAACCCGCCCAGGAGCACTCACAATCTGGAACAGCAAAGCGGCAGTAGAACAGTGAACAAGAGCTACTGACAGCGTTTGTCTCGAGGAGTGGAATGTGACCTGGCTGATCTGCAGCCAAATGGGGAGGCTTCCTGGAAGGATTGTGTGTCCCTGCACTTTCCCTACTCCTTCAGAACCTTTCCCTGACACTATGCACTGTCCTGATAGATGGGTGACCTGTCCCTATTCTAGCCACACGCAAAATGTGTGCCAAGCCCGGGAGCCAGGGTCTTAAAAAATTCTGCCTGGTCCAAGATGGCCAACAAAGTCACATGGGGCACCAGGATAAAATCTGATAGTTGCCTCTCTATGTCCGAGGAAACCATAGAGGAACTAGGTTCCCCTTGGCTTCCTCCCCCATCTACGTGAGCGCCACCTGCAGTGGAGAAAATAGACCGCTCCAGCCTACAAATTCTATGCAAAATGAAAAAAAAAGTTTGGGCTTTCGATATACATTAGGATTATTATTAAGATGTTATTTACACCTAGTCACAATGAAAAATTTGAGACTGTCTATATTTTTAAATGTTGTGCTAAGGATAAGCTGCAAACACTTCTGGGAGTGTTGGAGACGCTGAGCCCATTGGGAATAACACTGGCGCTGTTTGCAGCCTTTATGAAAAAGAGAAACATCCACAACTATTGCCTTGTGAATACATTTACATAACATCTTAATATCACTAGGGTGGTGATAATTCTTGAAATTTAAGACATGAGTTACATTTTTAACATCCTCCAAATTACAACACACTTCAGTAGATTCAAAACACTCTTCTCCTGATCATCTCTTCATTTTCCTGTTTCATATCTTATTGTTCCAGGTCAGTAACTGACATTACTAAAGACAATGAAGTTGATTTACTAAAGACAAATAAGCTGTTCACTTTCCAAGGGAAATGTTCCCTCAGTTTATTGAATAAGAGGAAATTCACTTTGCAAAGAATACCCAATCGTGTGCAAGAAAAAACTACTTTTGCTTGCACATGATTGGATGATGGAAGTCAGCAGAGCTTCACTTCATTCACTAAGATAAGGAAAAATTTCAGCGGAGCTGAACAAGCAAAATTTAAATATGTGTGGCTAGCCTTAAACCTTAATTCAGGGGTGTATTTACCACAAGGCAAACAAGGTATTTGCCTAGGGTGGCATTTTTCATGGGGCAGCGTCATATTTCATGGGGCAGCAGCATTTTTCAAGGGGGCAGCACCACCCCCCAAAAGAAGGAATGGAAGAAGGGACACTCGCAGTATGGGGACCAGGTGGGATCTGAGAGAGGCTGCGGACTGCTTTATGGTGTATGCGGAACCTGACTCTTGTTCCCGGGGATGTCCGGAGCTGTGAAGGTGAGTATCTTCTCTCTCACTGGGAAAGGGGGGATGCCAGTGTATGGGGGGCAGTAGTAGTGGAAGGCTCTCTTGGGTGGGGTGGGGGGGCTGGGGTGTTGTTGGTCAATGTCAACCTCTCTTCGTGGGGGTGTTGGTCAGTGTCAGGGTCTCTCCGTGGGGCGGGAGAGGGAAAGCCAAATTTTGTGTTGCTTAGGGCAGCATGAAACCTAAATACACCACTGCCTTAATTGCATATATAAACCAAACATTTTACCCTATCCCTTAATTCAACTACACTTAAACCCCCTAACCCATACCTGTGGTGATCAGTGTGATTTACATTACACAATGCACATTGATGCATGGCACTTTGTGCAACATGTTGCGGTGTCATTCATTTAGAAGAGCACGCCAGCACATTTCTACAGTAGAAACACACGTGTGCTGCAGTATGCCACAGCAATGTTGTGTGTAAAAAAAAAATGAAAAATGAAAAACAATCTGCACTTTGTTCATTGCCATACACTTGGCAGTCCATTGAAAATGAACTGACTGCCTTAAAGCATTGCACACTAAGGCACAAAGGACCACACATTACCAAGCACCACAGAGAACTGAAGAGGTCTGAAAAGACCCCGAACCTTTCATCTCCTTTCTAAAGCATTTCTCTAACAAACTAACTTATTGCCTACATTTTAAAGACTGATCTCTGTAGCAGTATATCTTATTTAAGAGTTTGGACAAGGATTCATGAAGCAGTCTACACCCTTCTTTGTTGAAATGACATCCAGGCTCTGGTAACACAGAATCACAGTAGCAAAATGCTATTGCATGATAATATTACATCGTGCTGCTAAAATAGTACAAAATACATTGCTCTGATAGTATGGCACCGTCCCTGCCCTGCCTCCTATAATATCTATGGCTTTGGTAGCATCACTCTATTTGGGATTAAAGATAAAGCTATGGGAGTGGCCATTCCTGAAGTGGTTATTAAAGGTGCAGACTCCAATCCTGTCTTCACTGCCTAATAGGTCAATGACATGAAACAAACATGCAAGTCAGCAGTTTTCAGATTTCACTGACTGAAGGCATTTCCGTGTTAGTGACACATTAAGAAGTGAAGCCATGAAAAGAATAATAGCCCAGGAGCCTGCACCTAAGAAGTCAACAACAGGATGAGCCTCCTACCTTCAACTAATTGCTGCAGCCAAAAAAACTACTCTGAAGGCTTAAAATACTTATCTGAATCTGTGGTCAAGTGATGTTCCGAGTCCAGAGTCTTCTCTTTCCTCACTGCAGAGTAGAAAGGTTCTTCTTTGGTGATGTTGATGTTTCCTTTTGGCTGTCCAGTGGTGGGATCCTCTAAGTTCCAGAACACTGCAGTGGCATGATGAATGGAGGAGACTGGTCTTAAGGGGTTTTTAAAAAAAGAGCAGGATGGAAGAGATGGGTGTGTATGGGGGCTTATATTTGCCCAGAGATGTCCTTTAACACAGAAACGTGGAATGGCCCCTTCTGGTTGCTGATAGAAGCCCTGATCTTTTGAAGCTGATCTTTGTATCTCTAGGCAGCCATGGATGAAAAATTCGGCCAGTTCAGCAGGGATCAGACAAATTTCGATCCATGTATAGGCAAGGTGGTTGTGCAGAATATAGATAGACTTCGCCCTGTTAGAAAATGTGGCTGATCGGCTCCGCTGGCTTTAGTCAGCAAAGCCAGTCAGTATATTCTGATGGCAGAGAAGTCTCCCCACTGTCAGAATACAAAGGCTCAGCTGAAAGGATTCCCCCATCAACCTCAAATATGTGGATGGGGAAATCAAGTCATTTCTTTTTGTTCAACCTACTGGTTGAACAAAAAAAAATTAGTCATCTATTGGCTGCCTTCAGTACAGCAGTAAAAGGGTGTGCTTCCCAGAGAGATTATCTCACCAGATAAAGGAAACTTTTCATCACTCCTGAGTTTGGTTGAGGATCATGGAGACACACCTGCTTATTTGCCAGGTAGGAGCTGTCGTAGTAAATGCTGCCAGTCAATTTCAGAAGCAGTACAGACAGAAAAAGAAATCACAGGATTTCCCAGGATTCATATGTATCTTTGCCAAACAACATGACTCTGTTCTATATAATATAGTTTAGAATATTTGATATCCCTGGGGCAGCTGAGAACAAATCCCTAAATTCCTTGGATCTTTGGAACGGCTGTATGGAAAGAAAATGTTACAGGAATAAAGCTGTCTTGCTGGAGACACACCCAGGAAAACATTCTTTTTTCTTTGAGGTCTCTGATCTGCCAAATATTTAATTAGAAGAACAAGTTGGATGTGGGGATTATTTGAGTCTTTAGATTCATTGAATAAATTAAATCATAATCTCCACTGATGAAAAATCATACAAATGTGAAAAGTTCTATCTTTTAATATCTAAATTTATGTATGGCTGGTTCCCCAGGCTTAATAACATGAACCCTGTCAGTCTACACATAGTTCTGTGCGTGTAATAGTCTTGTAATTCACTACTCCATGCTCTGAATACACTGAAAGGATACTTGTGCAGAGATAAATATGGAGGTGACCACTGCTGACGTCTGTTTTGGGAGATGCTACTTATCTGGTTGTTGTGCAAAAACAAGGACTTCAATATTCCTAAAGCCAGCCATAGATGATGCAAAATTGCTTGATTCCCCCAAAGTCAGAAGGGTCAGATCTAGCCTATCTGATCTGGGGGTGCAATAAAGAAAAGTCAGAGGGCACAATGTCAACTCTGTGTGAGTCACTGACAGTCTGTCACACAGTGGCATGACCTGGGAAACACTAATATGTTATAGGCTGTCATTAGATTAGGATGATTAAACAGAATGTTGGCCCCCTTATATCAGGTGTCCCCATCAGAGTCCCCTCCTAAATTAGGGTTTCCCTCAGGCCCCCATTGCATCAAGGTCCCCATCAGAGTTCCTCCTTTACATCAGGATACTCATCAGAATTCCCCCTTACATCAGGGTCCCTGTCAGAGTACTCTCAAAAGAGTGGCCCTTTACATCAGATCTCTGAATCAGAGTGCCCCTTTACATCAGGTATCCCCATCACATTACATTAATTGCCCCCACAAGACTCATGGAACAGTGGATGCACTCTCAGAGACCTGGGGAGGTTCAACTAAAATCTGGGGGGGCACAGCACCCCCCTATATCTGGCCCTGACAGTCAGTGTTGATGGGGATTCCCTCTCCCTGAGCTATTGCCAACATAAAAAAAAAAATAGGAACTTATTTCTATAGGTTCAGAAAGCCAGTGTAGGTGAAGTAGTATGTTAATTAGGGGTGGGGCATTATTTTCTGTGGTTTACAACTACATACCTTCTTCTGGGCAAACTGTAGAATACTGGTTGATAAAGGAACAAATTAGTTCTTCTCTACGGATCTCCCAATGTCACTTGAAATTCTGTGCTTCGTTTGAGCCTTGCTGAGACCTGAGGGTAAGCAAGGGAAAAGTGATTCCCTTGTCGTAGACATTAGCCATCCCCATGAGATACAGACCACTCACCGCTGCTTCCCCCAACAGAAAATAATAAACCCCCAAAAACCAAAAAGGCATCCATTGCAGCCATTAGTCTCCATGATATACAGACCCGCCCCATGAAGTAACCCAACCACCACTCCCAAAGAAAGGAAATACCCCATCACAGCCATCCCCATGAAGCAGAGCACCCCACCTGCTGCTCCACTCCCCCCAAAAATCCCATGACTTCCAGGTATCAATCAGAATTGACAGTCTCGAGCAAGAGAAGGTAGGGGGAGGGATCAGTGTGCACAGAATGTTATCTGTCTAGTGACCCGATGATAGCTGTTTTGCCAGCAGCAGCCATTATAGAGCCAGCCATCCTGCACCATCAAGGTTGAAAAGCCAGCAGCTCAGAGCTGTCCATAACAGATCTTGTTTTTTGGGACTCAGCCCAGGACAAGGTCTGTAAGTGACAGCTGTCAAAAATGTGTGAGTGTCCCGGGCATTTCGTGACTGTTGGCATTTATGTTGTCTTCTCCCAGCAGAGGGGCATGGGGGAGAAGCTGTCCCTGCCGGTAGAACACAGTGATTATTGCTAGCAGCCTCAAGAAATGAGATAAGCCATCAGTACATCAGGACTCATCCATTTTCAAATATATATATATATATATATTTGAATATATATATATATTTAAAAATATATATACATATATACAGGTACCATAGTTTGTAAACTCTAAAACTTTCACACAGATTAAATGTTATACACTGATTTGGGTTATTTTTACCAAAGCGATGTAGCAGACACATTTTAGCCTAAATTTATGAAGAAAGATTATTTATTTGCAAAATTTAGTAACAGAAACTAAACTTTTTTTTTTAATTGCTGGTATTTTCTCATTTATATAGCAAAAAAAAACAGAGGTGAATAAATACCACGAAAAGAAAGCTCTATTTGTGTGAAAATATGTTAAAAAGTTCATTTGGATATAGTTGTATGGCCAAGTAATTATCAGGTAAAGTAGTACAGTGCTGAATAGCAATAAAAATGCCCTGGTCATGAAGGGGGTATAACCTTCTGGAGGTTAAGTGGATAATGAGGTAGGCAGATTTTCACATCTGAGATGTTAAATATACTATAAAAATAGCAATTTGCTGAAAGGTTGTATGACAATAAAACAACTCAGTATGTCTTGGCTGTGTAACATGATTATGATTCTTCCTATTAAAGTGATACTAAACATACAATGTTTAATTGGCATTAATATTTCTATTTATGTATAGAGATCATGCCACTGTACATATTTAATTTCATATAAAAATCATCTGAGCACCTTATGAATTCACTGTTGTTCAGAGGTCAAATTCAATTTTCCACGTCTTTCTTGTCCCCAGGGAAAGTTCAGGGAGAGGTTTCTAGTACTCTGTTGGTATATGAATCTGTGTCTGCAAAGTGTTGATAGGTGCTGTGATGATCACATGACATGAAAAAGGCCTTTAAAATAGAGAATTAAAAAAAAAAATTATTATTAGCAACATAGTGTTTAAGAGCTGCATACATAGTTATATTTCAAAGTAAATGTTTATTATTTTTTTGCAATAATATGGCGTAGGGGGGGTTGACGGACAATAGTTTTCAATTTAAATGAAAAATATAAATGAAAATCCTGCCCACCCAGATACAAATAAAGTTCCAGGCTGTTTAGTTTGAAATAGCGCAGCATATTTGTTTTTTACATAATAGCTTTCACTTTGCTTCACACTGTAAGGAAATATGGAGGAGGTTCCTTTAATCACAGTCTGTGTAATGCCCATCCAACCTGTTTCTGTGGTGTGGATGTGCTGGGATTAACAGGGAGGTGAAGCCTCCATCAATCACTGTGTTATATCCTGCTACCATAGTGTTTACCAATATGAGGACATGGAGGAGGAGGGAAAGAGGGGATTTATTTATCCAGAGTGTATACACACACATGTATGACTCTATAGTCACATAGACTCTATAATAGTCTGCACATATAAGAAACAAATTTCTGGCTGCAGCAGGGACAAAGACAAGGAGGGAGAGACAGTTAACAGCAGGATTAACCAGGATTTTTGCAGTCTACAGAATACAAATGCTCTAGTAGATGAGAAAGTATGGCCCCAATGTAATATAGCATGTATAGACAGATTCTGATAATTTGAGTTTGACACTTTAATGTCTATGTCAGTAACACCATCCTGTGAATATTGAAAAGTTCTAAACTACTACCTTACCTGTCAGTACAATCCTATTGGGCCTTCTTTGTTCCTGTCCCTGCACTGTTTGTACATTTTTGTTGGTGAAAAAGTGTATTCTGTACTTCAGATTCACCCTGGCTCCGTACACCTGGAAAAGAACCAATAACTGAATAAGGTGACCGTTTGCTTTCTTCTTCCAGTGGTCATTTCTTGATGTACTGGTGCATAGTGGGAAAACTGTCTCTTTAACCACTTGTCCACCGGGCGCTTTTACCGCCTTCCTGCCCAGGCCAATTTTCAGCTTTCAGCGTTGTCGCACTTCGAATGACAATTGCACAGTTATGCAACACAGTAACCACATGACAAAACAGCACATGTGTAAAAGACAAAGGCCCACAGGCTGATTTCGGCCCGCCAGCCAATTTAATGTGGCCCTCACACCTCTCCTGCAGCTGCAGCACCCCCCTCGTTATCACCCCCACCTTGTCTCAGAAGTTGGCAGCAGAGAGAAGGACAGAACTAATCTGCCAGATCCTACACTTCTCCATGCAACTGCAGAGAGGTTCATCTCTCTCTCCCTGTCTCCTCTCAGCAGCCAGCAGCAGGGAGGAGGAGAACTCCTCATACAGATCCTGCACCTCTTTGTCTCAGCATTAAGCAGACTCCGGCAGCTGACTCCAGCTATCCTCTGGTCCTCCTCCAGACTCTGCACTTTCTGCTTACCAGCTCTGCCCCCAGCTTCTTCCCAACAGCAGCACAAAGTATGAAAAAGGGTGGAGGACTCTAGGCTTCTAATGGTGGGGAAGGGCTCTTGACATGCGATGTCATGGGGGTGGGGTGCTCTGGACATCTGTTTATAGTTATTATGAGAATAATACAATTCTATGCCAAAGATTATTTTTCAATTAATTGTACAATAGTTGTACACTTGAATATCTGCCTGCCATTATTCTTCCCAGACCTCTACTTTCAGAGCTAGTTTTTATTTAAGTTATCAAAAACCAGTAATATTTGAATACAGAGGAAATTATTTAATACGATAAACAGTAAAATAAATTTCTATAGTGTTACAGATCTAACTGGCCCTTTGAGGACAACCACAATGCTGATGCAATTGAGTTTGACACCCCTGGCATAGAGTGCTGCTGTGTCCAGATGCAGAGTTTAGCCAGATCTAAATGCTGCAATCTAGCTGCCCTCATCTACCCATTTATTTATTTTAAGTACTTATAGAGCGCTGTTAATTTACACAGTGCTTTACATATATATATTGTACATTCACATCAGTCCCTAACCTTCAAGGGGTGTACAGTCTAAGGTTCCTAACTCACATTCATACATACTAGGGCCAATTTAGATAGGAACCAATTAACCTACCAGCATGTCTTTGGAGTGTGGGAGAAAACCCACGCAGGTACAGGGAGAATATGCAAACTCCAGGCAGGTGATGCTGCGGTTGGGATACGAACCAATGACCCTAGCACTGCCAGGCGGAAGTGCTAACCATTTAGCTATCCGAGAGGGTCATAATCCTCCCTGCCCCAGCCTTAATGTGTCTTTTGTGCATATAACATTGATATTTTTTGTGACTACTAAGGCTAACCAGGTGACAGGGACAAGAGGGAGCAGCACAGGATAGTTGGTCTAGAGGGCAGAAAGTACAAATCTAGCATTGGATGTAGGCCATGCAATATTCTGTATCCAGTCTGGGAGGAAGACTGGGGTGTTTTCCTTCTGGTTCTTCATGCAAATACTGCCCAAGTGCTTGTCTTATTAGAGTACAGCATGTGTCATCTAGACTCTATATTGGTGAAAGGGCACCGCTGTGCTGTTATATGCATCCTCCACCATCAGGAGCAAGCATGTGTATTGTGCTGTACTTGAAGGGTATTCAAATAAATTTGAAATCTTCTATTATATGTGTGCCAAAAAGGCAATTAAGAAATAATAAATCAGTGAGGCAAAAACAGTAGTTAGTCTTGTGCAGTGCAAATGTGCTTGAAGTAATATAAAATTGAAGAGACTGCATCTGGCTATTCCAAGTATCTGTGTGGGAGTAGAGAAGAAGTGGGTAATCAGTGAATTACTGTCACAATATAAACTACAAAAAGATTCTGGAAAAGTAATGTGAGTCATTTCCCCATCCTTATGACCTGTGTGGGTCAGCCTTTGTTCACTAAAAGAGGGTTTTGCATCCAAAAACAAGTCTATTGAATGCAAGAAGTAGGTCAACAGCAACTTAAATATACCTGTTAATTAATTTTGAATGATCTCAAAAGCGTCTTAAACTGATGCTGAACTTATGACGACAACACAAGCCCAAAGCCCATCGACAAAGGCCCCTACAGTCCACATAGCAGAAAATGAAATCTGACAGTAGAATTATATTTGAATTATCAAAGAAAGAAAAATTCTTAACCTACAGATCCTATAATCTGATTTAATTGTCTCCGAGTGGCACTGCAGGTTTAAACTTGACCATGTGTACGTCGAAAGTTAAGTAAGTCTGAATAAAAGTACTATTCCCTCCTCCCCTCGCTCTCCCCTAGAACTCTGCAGTCACAAGAGGACAAGTGTCCGCTACATTCCACACATAACTTTACCTCTTTATTAGGAGGATTAGCCGTGGGGTCTTATTGAGTCACAAATAGCAATAATTTGTTCAGTGCTCACGACATGTCTGTTTCTGTACATTGAAAGATTATGAAAGAACAACGCCAAGCAAAAAGTAAAATGACTTAGTAAAGTGCCTGCTAATGCTATGCAGGAGGCCTTAGTCCACTCAGTTTACAATAACATTTTCAGGCTTATGGGGTTACTGTTGACCATAGTTATTTCCAAAATGGGTCTGTCAATTGCACAAAATCAATGCAGAAATTAAAAAAGGGGATACTATTTGGAAAGACTGTGCTTCAAGTTGTTAGTTTGAATAGGAAATGAGCTGTGGTGCATTAAACACCCACCTGATGGTTCCTACATAGTTCTGGCACCAATACTGCTTGGCAGGGCAAGCGGCATGGGACCAGCAGAGCTTCTCCTCTTTTTTCTCAGATAAGAAATCACTGACACCAATGATCATGTAAAGGGGGACATTCCACTGACCACCAATGTAAGGAGTCTTCTTCCCCAAAACCAACAGTGTATCAGGGCATTCTTTCTACTGATCACCAGCATAAGGGGACTGTCTCTCATTATGTGGCTAATGTACCACGATTTGCAAACAAAATCATTTTTAGTAGGGGTTCCCCAGGGCCTGAACATCATTTCAATGGTCATCCATGGTAAAAAGGTTGAGAAAGTCTTGTCTGGAGTGTACATCAACAGTTATGACTGCTAGCGATAGGTTGCATTAGAACAGAAACAGGTGACTGAATTTGGCAGGAAGTACCTGAATGGGGTTGTGCCACAAACCCTCAGGGTGCATTCACACTTGAGTGTTTTTTAGCTTGAAACTCCAAAAATGCTCAAACTTAAAAAATCAATTGTTCTCTATGGTGTCTGTTCACACGAATCTATTTGAATGTGACTAATTACTACTTGCAACTGCAACTTGTAACTACATGCAGTTCCACTCCAGTTGCTGTGGGAAATGGAATTCAGCGTAGGGAGTGCCGCCAACATCTCCCTCGCAACTAGAGGCAATTCCACTCATAAAAGGTACACATTTATGACAGACTGCTTGCTGACTGTACCTTCATTGCTCGTGGCAATCACATGTATGACTTGCACTAAAATGACTCTTAACATCTTAACTCTTCATACTCCAAGCTGTAGACTAAGTCCAAGTTGTACCAGTTACTTGCATTACACACATTTGAGTAACTTCAGATCAGGCAAAAGGCAAATTTTCAACATGTCACTTTAAGTTAAAGTGCTTCATTACAGAAGAGTCCAAAGCAGATATGATAGTCCAGTAGAACTTCAATAAAACAGTCAACATCCTAAGTCCCTAGTCCCTACTCCTAACCAGGCCATGTGCTGTCCTGGTGTACCTGCAGAGGTAGATTCCGAATACTTACAGAGTCCACCAGAGGCATTCTCCAGCAGCTGGTGTCATCGGGGCGAACCCCAAGTTCTGACGACTTTACATCTTGATGGCAAACTATGTCATCTCTAGGCTCTTTTTCAGGTGTAGCTCTCCTCAGGGATCCGGGAAAACAGGAAACTGGGCAACTTAACCATAACACAGTTAAGCAAAGCTAGGTCCTCACCCTGGTGGCGGCTGCTGCTCCCTCTGCTGCTGCTCCTTGCACTCGGCCCACTCTTCCCTTTTATAAGCACAGGTACAGTGGGTCAGACCCAAGGATCTCGCAAAAAAAACCCCAAAGAGCAGGAAGGCATTAACCCCCACCCTCCCATTGGGAGCAGCGCCCAGATATCTAATTCCAACCTACCTACAAGTTCACCTCCACTGAGCTTCACCATAACCTGGATAAAAGGAAATCTTCACTGTCATGTTTGACAGCTAATCAAAAATTAGCTTTCACCACAATCTGCTGCAAACTGAGCTGTGATTGGATGTCACGGGACCATGGGTCTTACTATTAACCTATGTGTTATATTTTTCATGTTTAAAAGAGTTCTATGGTCACAGCATACACAATCATTTTACAAGATCAGCATTGTAATAACAATACAAACAATAGCTCAGTTACCTAGGTGGATGCAACATTGACCCGATGCTGTATCTGTCCCCCGCCTGATCTAAGGGTGAGAACTGAGCGATCAGACACTGCTGATCGTTCAGTTCTCCCTTTCGCTCTGAGCAGAGAACAGTGATTGTCAGTCACTGCTGTCTGCTGTGCCCTCCCCCCCAGTGCTCACTGGAGCGCTGGGCTATGGACGGGGCGGGAACGCTGGGCTATGGAGGGGGCGGGAGTGGCTGAGAGGCTGAGCCAAGTGGCGGTCCAGGCTCTTGGGTGAATCCCGAATCATATGGTCATGATCTTTCCCCAGCCTTGACCGGCTGAATGACGTCTGCCGACAGCAAACTTTAGCAGGACAGGAGAAATACAGACAAACGAGTTTTGCCTGTACTTTAAAAAAAAGCTGCTCCTAAAGGAGTTTAGCATTTTGTCTGTAGAAGCAACTAATGTTATCCTATGTGTCCATGCACGTCAGGTATGATAGAGATATTTTTTTAAGCTCAGCGTTTATAATTTTTTTTTAATTTTATCTGTATTAATTTTTTATCTTACAAATCCATTTCAAACCAACATCATGCCATACAAAAATCTATACATATTTACCTCCCCTATTCCCATATTTGCCCCCTCCCCCTTTCACACCTACCCTCTACCCCTTGTCTTCTTCGTCTTTCCATTTACTTCTTGATCTTCTTCCATCTTACCATTTCCCCTCCTTATCTTTTCCCCCTTTCTTTTCTATGTTTCCCAGCCTATTTATTTTCTTTATTCCCCTACACTTCAACCACTTCTAAGAATCTTTTTGATTTTTTAAAAATATACCATTCTTCACTGGCCTTCTTAAATGTTTCCATTTTGTTCTCATCTATATGGTACAATTCTTCCATTATATATATATATATATATATATATATTCAACTCTTTCCATCCATCTTTTATTTTTACGGATTCTGTTGTTTTCCAGTATTTAGGAATAAGGCTTTTGGCTGCATTTAAAAGATGGAACAGTATTATGTTTTTATATTGCTTCACCGGAAGCTCTGATTTATAAAATAGGCAAACCCATGGGTCCATCGGTACACTAATTCTCTGGAACTCTTGTATATATTGCACTATTTCCCTCCAAAACACCTGTATTTTGGGACATTACTTACTCCCACATCCCCTCCAGCACTGGGATAAGACCTCTGGCCTTAGTTTATGCATCACATTAGGTGTAATATACCATCTTACCAAACATTTATAATTAATTTCCACTATATTCATATTTACCACCCCGTGTGTTAAACTAAACATTTTATTTTTTTGTTGCTCACTCAATTTTGTTCCAAGCACCGTTTCCCACTTTTACAAAAACTTTTTGGGTACCGATCCCTCTATTTCAGTAACGATTCTATAAATCTATAGGTAGTGTGTTTTTGTGTTCTATTTGTACTCAACAGTTGTTCTAAGGGATACAATTCTTCCTCGGTCCTGGTTGTGGGAGCTTTGTAAAAAAATGTCTTATTTGGCCATACCACTACTCATCTAGTGTAGAAAATATTTCCTTCTTATTCTTCAAATAAAGAACATAGAACCCCTTTATCCACAATATCTTTTAAACATGCATTTCTATCAATGATCCATTTCCCTGAAATATTATAATTCCTGGGTGGAAAAAATACAACAGGATTGACAATGAATTAAACTTCCAATTCTTATGCTTGTGTATTTCGTCCCAAATCTTAAATACATTCCATGTCAAAGTGCTTGTTTCCTCATCCCACAAACGAAATTCTTGTGGTATCCAAATATACTTATCTAATGGTGCCTTACTCTCCATTTTAACCCAACTTCTCTCTTGTGCATTATATATCCACTCTACCATTCTTGATAATAACACCAAATTATAATATCTCTTGAAATCTGGCATATTTAATCCTCCTTTTTTTATTTTTATTACTGCATAAAACTTCGTATTTAAGTCTTGGTTTTCTGTTAACCCACACATATCTAAGTATCATTTTTTTAACAAACCCAAAAAAAGTCCTCGGAAGAGGTATTGGGAGCATATTAAATTTATACATAACTTTTGGTTCTATTATCATCTTAATTATATTTATCCGACCTATCCAGGACTGCTTTCCCATAGAGGCTTTCTCCTTTCATCCTTTATCTAATTTATTAACGGAATATAACGGAATATAATTTTCCTGATATAAATTTTTTACAGATGATGTTAATTTTATTCCCAAATACTTTATTTCTTTTTCTCTTTATTTAAAGGGGAATTCTTTTTGAAGAATTTGTTCTTGGCCTTTCGGATATTTATATTTAAGATCTCACTTTTCGAGGGATTGATTTTCAGGTTAGATAGCTCTCCATATTCTTTCAGTTTTCTCATTAAATTTGGTAACGTTAATCTGGGATTTGCTATACAAAACAGCATATCATCTGAATATGCTACCACTTTATGTTCAATGTCCCCCATCCACATTCCCTTGACATCTACGCTGTTTCTAATAGTTGCTAATAACGGTTCCAAAGAGATCACAAATAGCAGTGGAGATAGAAGACATCCCTGTCTGGTTCTAATATACATCCTAAAAAATTTGGCTCACCTGTTTACTTTCACTGCAGCTGAGGGAATTCTGTATAGCTCTTTTATCCACTGCTCCATTCTAGGCCCAATTCCTAATGTTCTCAGAGTGTCGATCATAAAACCCCAATCTGCTCTATTGAAGGCCTTTTCAGCGTCAACCAACAGAATAATTCCTGGAACTTCTCCTCTTTCAATTTTTTGCAGGATAAGCAATGTTCTTAGGCCATTATCCTTTCCCTCTCTACCCGGGATAAATCCCACTTGGTCTAAGTGTATCCAGTCAGATAACTCTTTCAGCCTTGTTGCTAATACCTTCGCGTACAATTTTGTATCAGAGATATTGATCTGTAGCTGGTACACTGAGACCAATTTTTTCCTTCCTTGGGTATAACAGGGATATATGCCTGTAACGACTCCTCCCTCATTTTTGTCTCCTCTCCCAGTGCATTCATATAGATACACAATTTAGGGGCTAATTGTTCTTTAAACTTCTTGTAGTATCCCACTGTGAATCCATCGAGTCCTGGGCTCTTCCCTATAGCTGTGCCCTTTAATGTTAAATTGACTTCCTCAATTGATATTGGGCTATCTAAAGCTGCTAATCTGGCTTTATCAAAACTAGGCATAGCGGCCTCTTGTTCAAATAAATCCTCCTCTTCTCCATTCTCTCTTCTTATAAATTCCTTCTGATGTGCACCTTCTGACCCATATAGCCTGCTTTAGAATCTCTGGAATGTGTTAGTGATATCATTGGTTGCATGTACCATTTCTCCTTTTTCATTTTTCATTTTATCTATAAAGGTCTTTGATTTTTTTGACTTTTTTCCTCCAACTTCCTCAATAAATGTTTTCCTGGTTTGTTCTCCCAACTAGTATCTTTCCTTCGAAACCCCATAAAATTTTTTTTTTGTTTTCATGTTCCATAAAGTCCTTTAGCTCCTCTCTTTTTAGTATTATCTCTTGTTTTAACTCTATATTTATCTTCTTTTTATATAATTGTTCCAACTGGTGTAGTTCTTCCGTTAGTGTCCAAATTCTTTTCCCTCGTTCTTTCTTTATCTCTGCCCCTATTGCTATCAGTAGCCCCCTAATATAGGCTTTATGCGCTTCCCATATCTTGGCGATAGAAACCTCCTCGTTTGTCTTAAAATATTGATCTATTTCCTGTTTTACTCTTATTTCTACTTCCAGATTTTGTGAGATGGTCTTGTTTAATCTCTACCTATTTGTTTTACTCTGTTCCCTTCCAAACCGTATTCTCATTGTGACAGGAGCATGGTCCAATATAGATATTACATCTATATTAGTTTTCACCAAAGACTCTAAGGGGTTTATTTACTAAAGCTGGAGAGTCCAAAATCAGACTCCCTTCTGCATAGAAACCAATCAGCTTCCAGGTTTCATTGCCAAAGCTTCATTGAACAAGCTGAGGTTAGAAGCTGATTGGTTTCTATGCAGAAGGGAGTCTGTTTTTGGACTCTCCAGCTTTAGTAAATAAACCCCTAAGAGTCTGTGTTCAATCAAATTATAATCTAGTCTTGAATACATCCTATGCACCACAGAGGTGTTCAACCTACCAAGCATCCATCAGCTGGCATTGATGTAGCTTTTTTTAAATATTCCTTAAACTCCTATCTCCCTCTCGCTACATGCAAACATTTAGATCACCTGCCACAATCACACTACCCCTTTTAAAGTCTGAAAGTTTTGCCAATATTCTTTTCAGGTATAACGCCAGATTTTTATTATGGCAGTATATATTTGCTAGTGTACACTCTATTCCCTGCAAATTTTCTCTAAAAAAAATAAATAGCAGCCTGCTGGATCTACCATCTTTTCATCCAAAGTATATTTTATATTTTTTCCAAAACCTATCGCCACGCCCTTTGCCCGTCTTATTGGGGAGTCCACATAGAACCAAGTTGGCAAGAATTTAGAATATAACTTAATATTTGAATCCAGGGATATATGCGTCTTCTGAAGAAACAACACTTCTATATTTTGTTGGTATAATTCCTTTAAAACCTTATATCTTTTTGTTGGAGTAGTTAATCCTTTTACATTATATGTCATAAAGTTAATTATATTCCTTCCTCCCATTTTAACTTTTTTCCACCATATATCCTTTGAAGGGGTAGAAGTAAACTAAATTTTGGAATAAAACCTTCCCTAATTTCTTCTCCCCCCTCCGCCTATTCAGACCCCGGTCTCCCTTGTTTAGGTCTGAGATTTGACGGCATGATTGGCCTGCCTACTACCCGCCGCAGTGTTCCACCTTCTTCCCTCACCTTCCCAATTACATTTCTTTTGCCTGTCTTACACACATCTTCCTAACCCTTAGGGCCCCATGTACCTATCTTCAAAAATTAGGGATTTCACCTCCGAGATAATACCAAATGGGTGTGAGGGATATGGTGGCGAGGGAAGAAGTGAGAGAGAAGAAAAAAAAAAAGAAATATATTAAAGGGGGTAGGGGACACCCATCTTGGGTCCTCTACCTCCCACTTCTCTCTCACCTTCCCTCTCGGCCTACCGTCCCCCCATCCAACTATCTCTTTTTAGAGACTCTTGCCATTTCTCGGCAGCTAATCTTTTATTCTCTTTCTCTCCTAAGGGCCACCTCTTAATTTCTAAAGTCTGTAATTCTATTTTTTCACAAAAGTTATTTAGATATTCTGGAAATCTCAGTGTCACCGATTTCCCATCCTTCCACCCGATCAAGCATGCCGGGAATCCCCAGTTATAGCAGATATTTTTATTCCTCATCTTATCTAGCAATGGTTTCAGTGATCTTCTTCTAGCGAGTGTCTCCTGCACTATATATGCAAAGATTTGCACTTTTGTCTCTCTGAACTACAGGTGAAACTTGAAAAATTGGAATATCGTGCAAAAGTTCATTTATTTCAGTAATGCAACTTAAAAGGTGAAACTAATATATGAGATAGACTCAATGCATGCAAAGCAAGATAGTTCAAGCCATGATTTGTCATAATTGTGATGATTATGGCTTACAGCTCATGAAAACCCCAAATCCACAATCTCAGAAAATTAGAATATTGTGAAAAGATGCAATATTCTCGGATCAAAGTGAACTTTATGGGGATGCTGACTTCATTTTCCAGCAGGACTTGGCACCTGCCCACACTGCCAAAAGCACCAAAACCTGGTTCAATGACCATGGTATTACTGTGCTTGATTGGCCAGCAAACTCGCCTGACCTGAACCTAGTAGAGAATCTATGGGG
Organism: Staurois parvus; assembly: GCF_062004578.1. NCBI lineage: Eukaryota > Metazoa > Chordata > Amphibia > Anura > Ranidae > Staurois > Staurois parvus. The sequence goes on from NW_028319098.1 coordinate 2,428,438, forward strand.
CATTGCCAAGAGAAAGATGACAGACATGAGACCGAATAATGCAGAAGAGCTGAAGGCCGCTATTGAAGCATCCTGTTTTCCATAACACTTCAGCAGTGCCACAGGCTGATAGCTTCCATGCCACGCCGCATTGAGGCAGTAATTGCTGCAAAGGGGCCCAAACCAAGTACTGAGTACATATGCATGCTTATACTTTTCAGAGGTCCGATATTTTTCTATGTACAATCTTTGTTTTATTGATTGCATGTAATATTCTAATTTTCTGAGATTGTGGATTTGGGGTTTTCATGAGCTGTAAGCCATAATCATCACAATTATGACAAATCACGGCTTGAACTATCTTGCTTTGCATGTAATGAGTCTATCTCATATATTAGTTTCACCTTTTAAGTTGCATTACTGAAATAAATTAACTTTTGCACGATATTCCTCTAATCCTCTACTCGTGACAAAAGTTGTCCCATATCATGGTGTAACACAGCCATTTCGCTTTTTGTAGAGTTTTCTAATTTTGCAAACATATCGGCAAGTTCTGCTTTCGTGGGCATTTGTGGCTTTACTTCATGGTCCTCCATATTTCTTTTACCCATTTCTCTTTCCGACTTCTTTCAGCTGATATCCTTCCAATACCTCAAAGGATAATCTCCCCTAGCATCCGGGGCCACTTTCCTCTCCTTAACTTTTTGAAATTAATTCCTCTGAACTTTTGTCCTGTTGAGGTATGTACTTTTTTATCGTACTTGTATTTGGGTTCAACTGGGGAGTTTTTGCACCCCCTCCTTTGACAGATCTACTCTTCAAGCTTCTCAGGATGTGCGGGAGATTGTGATACTAACTACGGGATTACTATTCAGACCAGAGTACACTGTCCCATCCACTTCTGAGACCCCCAAAGCACTGATATCCTAGCCTTGTGTAACCCAGCCTTCATAGTAGCGTACAAGGGTTCAGCTTTGGGGATTTATAGTCTCCCCTCACCCACTCCTGTGTGCTGTTCTCACTGGCTGGCCGTCCATAGTTCCTTCCTCTCTTTCTGGGTCAGGTTGGCTATCCTTCAATGTTTGGGGGTTCCCAGTCCTGGTGGTCCCTGTCTCAGGTCTCCGCTCTGTAGCTCTCAGCCTACTCCACAGGGTACTCTCCTCGAATCCTGTGTTGCAGCCATCACCAATCTCACTCTGCTCTTCAGCAAAGCCTCTACCATGTTGAGGAGGAGGTACAGACCTGGGGTTCATTGGGGGAAGAAGCGGGCAGGCTCCATTCTCCCGGGTCCGGCACTCGGTCCCCAGGCTTCCCTGAACGGTCACCTGGCCTGTCCCACGGGTCCTCCCGATCCTTCGCTCCTCCACTGGGTCCCTCACCTCCTGTTGACAGGTGCCGCCTTTTGGCCCTTCTCCTCCACACTGCTTTTTCCACTCCGCAGGACCACCGGCCGCACAAGGCTTCCTGAACCGAAGGCTCTCAGCAGCTACAGCAAGAGGCAAAACGGACAGGCATACAGCGGTGTCAGGTAAGCACCATCTCTCGGCGGGTGAAGGTGCTCCTAGACCATGTTGCTATACAGCACCATGCTCACACCCCTCCCCCAAGCGTTTAGAATTTTCTTTCTGTTTTGTGTTTTTGAGAGCATTTTTCTGGCAGAAACACTCCTAAACGCTAGTACAAAATAGCTCAAAATTAGCATTTTTTTTCTGTCAAGAGCACTGACCTTTTTTAAAAGCAGTGTGCAAGGAACATAAAAGCTTCAAGATGATTCAGATCAATAAAAGAAGGCAAGCAATAATTGAAATACAATGTGGAGATGATAATATAATTTTGACCATAGATACACTGTATACATTGATATACTGAGTTAAATAAGAAAAAAAGTTTCTGCATATTCTTCTCCTCATTGTATGCAGCTGCATTGTTTCTTGAATTAGCTGTGGGAGACACTTTATCTCATTCCTTAGCTCATCTCTCCTCTTTTTTTCTGACATCTGATAATTCTCAGAACAGACCGCAGGGTGCGGCCTAATATCAGGGAGTGTATGTGTCATTCCTGAGGGCGGGGCACAATGTATTTGGGGGCATAGCAACATAGCAGAGATGATCCCAAATTTGCATTTGCAAAGAAACTTTACAGAAGAGCAATTCAAATATAGCACTGCCCCCTAAGGGGTTGCTGATGAATTTGGGTCCCCCTATAGTCCTGCACAGCCAGTCAATTAGCATTTTCCACACAGCTTTCAACTACAGACAGAAATCAGGCCTTGAGTGTTGGTTTTGTTATTTTATTGAGGGGATTAGACTTGGATAGGGTTTAGGGGTGCATAGGATGCCCAAGGGAACTGAAGTCTGAGGAAAACTTCCAGAACTATTCACAGCTTCTCTCTGACACAGTCTCTGTTGGAGTGCTAGCCAGCAGCTCCAGCTGAACCAACCCAGACTCTTGGTGAACACCTCTTCACCCAGCAATCTGAAGGTTTTCTTCCTGAACAGGGGATCTGGCTCCTTTTCCTTTAAGTAAGTTACACAGTCACTAGCAGAGGGATAATTTGGTTTCCCACCAGTGTGCTCTTTCCCCTATCCGCCCAGTAGGTGCAGGTGTACTCTCTCACATCCTCTCCTGTACTGCTTGTGGGTTGGCTGCTGCTACCAGACCTATCAGCTGGGCTGCTCCTTCCATGCTGTACAGGTGGTCCTCTCTCAGGGGACCAGTGAGTCCTCAGTTTTCCTCCTTTCTGGCTCCAGGCTTGCAGATAGGCCCCATCCCAGCAGGCCTCCTGGTAGCCTTCTTCCTCCAGCCTCACACCTTCCTGAATCACACTCCTCTCCCACCACCACACTCCAACTCCCCCTACTGAGCAGACTCTAACACCTTTTAATGGAGTCCTGCCACTTGCCAACCACTCCTCAGGTCCACTCTCTGCCTCCAAGGCCTTCCTCCGAAAGCTTCAGAGCAGGGGGAAATTCCAGAGGGGCTGGCTTACAGACTCTCTTAGCCCTGACCCAAATTTGACCCCTCTGGCTACTGCACCTGAGCTGCTATTCAGCTCCTGTCTAACCATTAGAGATCTAGCTCCACCTAGTGTAACTATAAGGGTGCTACACAAATATAAATATATCCAGCACATTTCCTTATGTTTGATGCAATTTGAAGCCAGTTTTCCTATAAAAAGAATGTCATATGCTTTCAGTGTCACATCTTATTTAAAGCTAAATTTTAATCTACTCATATTGTGTCTTTTTTTTTTTTTTTATTAAATATTTATTAATTTTCCATGAAAAAAATTACATTTTCTTTCATTATTCTCATATACATACAAAACCTTCAAATGTATCTCTTTCAATCTTTACTCCTTTAACCCCCATCTCAAAACTAATATCCCCACCCTCCTCCCCACCACCCAACCCCAAAAAATATAAAACCACCCACTCTGCATTTCTACGTTTCTTTTCTTTTCTCTTTCTTTTCCTTCTTTTTTCCCTCTCCTTCCCCTCTTCCTTCCCTTCTCCTCTTTTTCTCCCTCCTTCTTTCCCTTTTTCCTATAGTAAGGGGTATTTTCACATGTCTCTCTTTACTGTTTCAAACGTTTCTCCTCGACATAAAATCTTCCCATTTTCCCCACCTACTGAGATATAGTAGCATCTTGTCTTCCTGCGTATGATACAATTTCTCCATCCTACATATCTGATTGACTCTTTCTATCCAATCTTCTTCTTTGGGCACATCTAACCTATGCCAAAACTTAGGTATAAGACCCTTTGTCGCATTCAGATAGTACCATATTCCTGATTCTTTATATTTGTCCACTGATAATTCTGAACTATGTAACAAACAGAGCTCTGGGTCCATTCCTATCCTCATCCCAGAAATTATCTCAATTAAGTGGGTTATTGTCTCCCAAAATCCTCGAATCTTTGGGCACTCCCACCAAATGTGATACAACGTACCCGTCCCTCCACACCCCCGCCAACACACCGGTGAATTTTCCCCCCTCATCTTAGATTCAATATTCGGTGCAATGTGCCATCTTATCGAACACTTATAATTTACCTCTACCTCTCTCATGCTTACATTCTCGTGTGTTAATCTATATATTTTTCTCTGTCTATCCTCATCTATCTCTATTCCCATCTCTCTTTCCCATTTATCTATATACATTGGCCTCATGTGTGTGTCTAACTCTGTAAGAATCTTATAAACTTTTGCCGTGCCCCTTTTCCCATCTCCTCGTGATTCCAATAATCTCTCAAACAAATTCCAATCTTTCTTCAATCTCACAGGTTTCGGAAGGCTTGCAACAAAGTGTTTTAATTGATAATATCTCCACTCATCTATCTTAATGAAAAGTTCCTTTTATCCCTTTTCAACTCCTCAAGTGTTCTCACTTCCTGCCCCTTCATTATATCCCTCAATTGAATATCCTTCTTTTTAAACCATTTTCCTGTGCTCTCCTCCCTACCTGGAGGAAAATAATCCATGTTCCTCAGTGGCATTAATTGTGAATTAAAACCCCATTTCATAGACTTATGCAATTTATCCCAGACTTTTAAAACATTTAATGTATAAACACTCGTGGTATCTTTTAATCCTCTATATTGTGCTGGTGCCCATACTATTTCACTCAAATTAACCCCACTTAATTCCTTTTCGATCTTGACCCACCTTTTTCCTTCTGGGTTGTGTGTCCAATCATAGATTCTTGCTAGGACTACCGCTCTATAGTACCTTTTAAAATCTGGCACTCCGAAACCTCCCTTCTCTTTATTTCTACTCAACAGTTCATACGATGTTCTAGGTTTTTTATTTTTCCATATATATTTTGTTAACATCTTCTTAATTACCTTAAAAAAGACCTCCGGGAGTTTAATTGGGATCATCTGGAATTTATATAAGATTTTAGGCACTATTACCATTTTTATCAGGTTTATACGTCCTATCCACGACGGGTTACCTCCTCCCAATTTCTTAGTTTCCTCCCTAATCTCATTTAAAAGTGGGATATAATTTGATTTATACAGATTCGTATATGAAGCAGTAAGTTTAACCCCTAAATATTTATCTCTCTATCTTTCCATGTGAATGGGTATTCTTTTTGTAACTTTTCTTTTTCACTCTTTGGAAGATTCACATTTAAAATCTCAGTTTTTATTGGGTTAATTTTCAAATTTGATAATTCTCCATAATCCTTTAGGCTCTTCATTAGATTTGGAAGTGTTATCCTTGGGTTTCCCACATAGAACAACAGGTCATCTGCAAAGGCTGCCACTTTATGTTCAGTTCATCCTATTTGTATTCCTTTTATATCCCCATTATTCCTAATAGTTGCTAGTAAAGGTTCCAATGACAATATATATAGCAATGGGGATAGTGGGCATCCCTGTCTTGTTCCATTTGACATCCCTATAGGTTCCGACTTCTCTCCGCTCACCAGAATAACCGCGGAGGGTTCTCTATACAATTCATTTATCCACTCTCTCATTTTAACTCCCAATCCTAAGGTCTCCAATGTATCCATCATAAACTTCCAATCTACTCTGTCAAACGCCTTTTCAGCATCGATTGACAGCACTACCGCCAGGTTTTCCCCTTCTTGGCTTTCTGGATAAGCAACAAAGTTCTCAACCCATTATCTCTGCCCTCTCTCCCCGGAACAAATCCCACCTGATCTCCCTGAATCCATTCTGGCATTAAATCTTTCAGCCTATTTGCCAAGACCTTTGCATATAGTTTAGTGTCTATGTTCAGGAGTGCGATTGGTCTATAGCTAGAGCACTGAGAAGCATCTTTCCCTTCCTTTTGAATAAGTACTACATGGGCCTGTACCGATTCTCTCCTCATCTCCATGTTCCCTCCCAGCGCATTCATATAATCCCTCAATTTAGGTATTAATAATTCCCTATATTTTTTATAGTACCGTCGCAGTGTAACCATCTGGGCCTGGGCTTTTCCCTGTCTTAGTGTCTTTCAATGCTATTTCTATTTCCTCCTGCGTAATTTCTAACTCAAGGGAATTCAACTGATCTTCGCTTAGCTTTGTTAGTCCTGCATTTTTTAAATATACCTCTCTTTTTTTTTCCTACTTACATTCCCATCTTTATTTACTGAATCCTGTCTAGTAATATTATACAGCTTGCTATATATTCCTTGAACACCTTGGCGATCTCTGTAGTAGAATAAACCATTTCTCCCTTAGGGTTTTTTATTTTTTCTATATAGTTTCCTGTTTTTCTTTCTCCTCAAAGCTCTCATCAAATATTTTCCTGGCCTATCTCCCCACCTATATCTCTCTCTGGCACTTTATTGAATGCTCTTCTCTTTCCCTCTTCCATCAATATTTCAAGTTCTTCTTTCTTTTTTATTACCTTCTGCTCTGTCTTATCTCTTTTGTTATTCTATTCTTATGTAACTGTTCAAGATCAAATATTTCCTTTAAAAGCTCAGTAAGTTTCTCTCTTCTTTCCCTTTTCTTTTTGCCCCAGACGCAATCAAAATGCCTCTTATATAGGCTTTATGGGATTCCCATACTGTAGCTTTCGATACTTCTCCTGTGTCATTTTCCTGAAAAAATCTTTCTATCTCTTCCCTGATCTTCTGATCTATTTCCTGATCCATAAGAAGGGCCTCGTTCAACTTCCATCCCATACCTCCCATCAATCGTCTCCTCCATCCTATTTTCATTACAACAGGGGCATGATCCGATAGGGACATTGCCTCTATCTCCACTTTGGCTACCCTCTCAATAAGTTGATGTTCCACCAATATATAATCCAGTCTCGAATACATCTCGTGCACATTAGAGAAGAAGGGTATAGTCTCTCTCCTTTCCATGTACTATTCTCCAAATATCCACTAGTTGGCATTCATGCATTACCCTCTTTAAAGTTCTCAGAGACCTTCCTCCTTCTCTTTGCGCAGAAGATGTTGTATCCATTTGTGGATCCATACAGAAATTCAAGTCACCCGCTACTATCAGAAGTCCCTTTTTGAAAGCCATCAGTTTCCTCAAGACACCCTTCATATATATCTCCGGTCTCTTATTTGGGCAATAGATGTTTGCTATTGTACATTCCATCTCTTGCAACCTACCTCTCAGAAACAAGAATCTCCCCTCAGGATCCACTTCTCTCTCTTCCAGCTCAAATCTTATGTTCCTAGCAATCCCTATTGCTACTCCCTTAGCTCTTTTAATCAGGGAATCTGCATAATACCATGTTGGATAATTTCTAGAATTCAGCTTAATGTTTGACTTAATCTCAATATGTGTCTCCTGCAAAAAGACCACAGAAGCTTCCCTGTGTTGCAATTCCTTATGTAACCCAAATCTTTTCCACGGATTATTTAACCCATTTATGTTATATGTCATAAACCGTAGATCTTCCATATTACTTATATCTCTCTTTTCTCTCTCTCTTCCCTTTCCCATCCTTCTGCAGAGTGTTAGTTTTAATAGCTTCTCCCCTCCCTCCCCTCCCCCCGTAACTCCTCCCGTCCCCCCCATCCTCCTCCCTTAATTACTCTCCCACCCATTCCCTTCCCATTTTTTAACCCTCCCATTTTTAGGCTTATCAAATGCCTACTAATCATTTGTGGGCGTGTTCCCACAATTGATTTAAAACTTTGGGGTTGACCTCTGCCCATGAACGGCTCTCCCCTCCCTCAACCTCCCCTATTACCCTCTTTCTGTCCCATTAACTCAATACCCTTCTATCTACACCTTGAAGCGGAAAGTATATATAGGGAGTACCATATAAAAAGTACCATATAAAAAGGAAAAAGAGCAAAGGAGGAAGGAAGGGAGGGGGAGCCGGAGAGAGGGGGGGAAAAAAAAAAAAACATAATTAAATAAATTTCTCTCTACTCTCCCCTTCTCCCCTCCCTCTCCTAGTCTCCCCCTCCCCTCCTCCCGCCAACAAGGTGCCAATCTTCTTTCCTTGTAGCTTCTGTCCTTCCCTCCTCTTCCTCCCACCCAGCTATCTCCATTCTCTGCAAGTCCAGTCTATCACAGAAGTCTCCGAAGTCCTCCGGAAACCTCAGATAGGTAGTAACTCCATTTCTCCATCCAATTAAGCACACTGGTGTCCCCCATCTATAATGTACATTCCGCTTTCTCATCTGTTCCAACAGGGGCTTCAGGGATCTACTTCTCCACAGGGTCTCTGGTGTTAAATCTGGATATCTATTTCTCTATATTTAATTGTTATCCTTCCTTTTATCTTCCTCCAGATCTCCTCTTTATCACTATACTTTTGAAATTGGACAATTGTATCTCTCGGTCTTTCCTTCTCCATGCCCTGTTGAGATTTTCCTATTCTGAAAACTCCGTGCAGTTTGATCAAGTCTTGTTCAGGTCTATCCATTATGGAGTTTAAAATCCTACACACATATTCTTGCAATATTTCTCCTTTTACAGACTCTGGGATTCCTCGTATCCTAAGGTTTCTCCTTCTGTCTCTGTTTTCTTGTACCTCTATCCTATAAAGCAATTTCTTCTGGACTTTTCTCATACTTATCATCCTTTTTTCCATATTGACTATAGTTTGGGCCTGACTTTTAACTTTCTCCTCCATTTCTTCTACTTTCAATAATATCTGCCCCAGCTCTTTCCGGATAGCCGCCATTTCTTGCTTTATTGTTTTTTCCAAATTTTTAAACATTTCTGTCATCTCTTTCTTATTCGGTACATGTAATTCACTTATAAGTTCTTTCTTCTCCATAATACCTGCTATTTGTTGACTATGACTATTATTCATGTCCATTGATAGTCTACTCATATTGTGTCTTGATTCCCAATTCCTCTTCGTCTCATCAACATGTTAATGCAGTTCCTAAATAAAACCTTTCTGTTTTGATCACATACCTTATTTTAGTTTCATTGTTGTAATCACTAGGTCCCTGTGTTTTTCTATGTAATATAGGTAGATCATGGCTGGTGGGAGGGGACAGCAGGGTGCCTTTACAGTACTCTCAAGAGCCCTCAGCCCTAATGCAAGCAATGGGTTGGCTTTTGGGATTAGTTATGCAAATATCAAGGTTTTGATGGGTGGATGTTAGTTTGGAGGAGTGGCTGGTCCTAGGTTTATGGCCTTAGGTAATACCCACATATGATGTTGACTCATGTTGAAAGAACTTAAATCTGATGAATGAAAGGGCAGGCCAGGAACAGTAAAGCTGGGATGGAAAGTGATTGATGATGCTGGATGTCTTCCAGCTAGGAAATGAGGCAGGCTTCATCTGACTTGCTGTAACTTCTAATACATACTGTAGGAAGTAGGGATGCATCGATACTGATATCAGTATTGGTATTGGTGCTGACAGGGGCAGACTGACAACTCATGGGGCCCCCGGGCAATAGGGGACCATGGGGCCCCTGTGTCCTTGCCCACACTCAAACCACACCCAAAAAAGTCTATGAAAAGGTACCAGGGGCATCTCATGGGGCCTCCTTCTGACCCCGGGCCCTCGGGCAGTGCCCGAGTTCCCAAATGGTCAGTCCGCCCCTGGGTGCTGATATTGATACTGCCTGGTAATGGTGACCACACATAACATTAAAAAAAGTTAATGTGTGATAAACAAAAGAAAAATATATACGTAAGATAAACGGGAAAGAATTAAAATAGTGGCAGATGCTGCTAATTAGAAAAAACACTCAATGAATCATATTTAAAATGAAAAACAACTAAAAATCATAACAAATATCAGAAAAGTTGACTCCAAAAGTCCTTTAAAAAAATCATTATGTCATACTCGCGGCTATCTTTCACAATATGTAAAAATCATGATACTATATCACAAAATAAAACAGGAATTACAGTGTATCTATCTGAGATAAAACAATTTCAATCAAATTTGACATTTAATTTGACATTTAAAGCTGTGGTAGCATGAACATTAGTCTAATTAATCCAAAACAATCACCTACCACTGAGCTGTCTAATAATTCCTATCCCTCCAGTGTTGTTTAAGTTTCTCAATACCCCAGAATTTCAAATCACTGGGATCTTTATTATGGTGACTTTGGAAATGTTTAGAAACACTATGGGTTTTAACCCCCTTTTTAAAGCGGTAGTAAACCTAAAAAAAAATAAGATTTTCCCCTGTAAGGTAATGTCATAATGTGCTAGTATGCATCGCATACTAACACATTATGAAAGACTTATCTGAGAACGAAGCCCTCTAGCGGTGTGCTGTCACCGCTGAAGAGGCTTTCATCTTTATTCAGTCTTTCTTCCGGGTTCTCAGGCTGTGGCCACTTGAATGGCCAAAGCTGCAATAGCGTCACTCTTGAGAATGTGCGTGGTGGCTATGGTTTCGGGACACAGCTCTGAGGGAATGGCACAGGTATGCCATTCCTTAAGAGCGCATGCGTCGATGATGTCACCGGCTGCCACTCACTAGAATATCTCCTAAATGGTGCACATTTAGGAAATAATCATTTTACCTACAGGTAAGCTTTATTATAAGCTTACCTGTAGATAAAAGTATAAAAAATGAGTTTACTACCACTTTAATATTATTCACATGCTCTCCTAGATGAACACAAAGGGGTCCAGATGTCCTTCCAACATATTGGAGACTCTAACATGTACGCCACACCCTGCTGAAGACATTTCTGGATTGGTTATATTTCCAGTGACTTTTATGTTTATTTCAATTGGTTTGCACTGCACTGTTATATGTTATATGTCTGTTTTGGGCAGGCTGACAACTCATGGGGCCCCCGGGTAATAGGGGATCATGGGGCCCCTGTGTCCTCACCCACACTCAAACCACACCCAAAAAAGCCTATGAAAGGTACCAGGGGCATCTCAGGGGGCCCCCTACTGACCTCGGGCCCTCAGGCAGTGCCCGAGTTTCCGAATGGTCAGTCCGCCCCAGGTTTTGGGGTATTGTGAAAACTGCCTTTGGTGTGCAGCTTACATCTTCCTTTCTAGTTAGCCATTGGTATATTTTCTTTGCTCTGATTGCTTCCTGCTAGTGTGGAAGTCTATTTTTCCCCTAATTTTCACAGGTTCCCACTCCCCTCCATGCCTGCATCCCCTCCCTCCCTGTCCACAACCTTCTGGGACACGTCACAGGTCCCAAGAGGCTGTGGGGCCATTCACACAAGGCATGGCAGCTCTGGGGATTGACGACTGGTGAAGACCAAGCCCGGGTGAGTGTAGCACTGGATCCCTGGACAGGTAAGTGCCTTATTATTAAAAGTCAGCACCTACAGTTTTTGTAACTGCTGACTTTTAATTTTTGGAAAAGTGACTGGATAACCCCTTTAACTACAATAAAGGAAAATATCCCTGGAATGTATTTTCCAATGCTTTCATTTGTGTATTATTAGAGGTGGTGTCACACTGAACAGCTTAGCTAATATGCTGAGTAAACCGAATTGCTGACAATCAAATGAAGGCACACTAATCCTCTGTTCTCTGTAGTAAGCAGAGCTATGTAACTATAGAAATGTTTTATTCTTCTGATAATAATATGACCCTGTAATCCGCTAGTCATGTACATCTTAAGGAAACTAGGCTAAAGGTGACCCATATAGTACTGCTGACCTTGTTATGTCTTACTCTGTCTACACAAAAAGAGGAATTTATTCTGCTGAAAATACAGATTTTAGAAATATTAGTAAGTTATATACATACAATTGGGTTTAAACAGGAACCTGAACTTTGCCTAGACCAGAAGGAGTAAAGTTGAACTCTGGGCACAGAAATTTTTTATTAAAAAGTATTTTCAATAGACACAAAGGATGCACAGTAAATCCTCTTCATATGCACCAAATACCTTCTCAAATCAAGATATTATTTTGTAAAAATAGCAGTGACATTATCACTGTGTTGTACAAAGCCTGTGCAGAGCTGTGGGAGGGGCCCAACAGGTTCCACCCATTATAGGTTGCCTACAGAAAACTATAGGACGGGGCAGAGACAAGGAGAAAAAGCAGAATTGACTGATCTTTATTACAGGAAGGATACAAAAGAAAAACTCACATAGGTGCTTTTGGCTTCACCCATCTATCTTTAATACATTTGTAGCAAAAACAGCATGTTTGAAAAAGTTAAAATCCATTTGTTTGGTTGCTTTAGCTTCATTTGTTAAGTAATTAATTTAATTTCATCATATTCATTATGTTAGAATGATTCGATTTGGAATTTGTTTTTTATATTCGGATTTGTTTCATATATTCACTGTTCCAACTAGATTAGTATTTCAGGAAGTTATTTTGGAAGATTGGCTATATTAATTTTAATGTGCTAGTTCGTTATTTTTGGAGATTACTTATGCACTCTGTGTCATCTCTATTAGTCCAACCCACAAAGAGAAATTTAATGAGCTGATTGGACAATATTGACTGGAGTAGCAAAAGTAACTAAATAAGTTTCGGATTCATTTGCTATGTTATGATTTCAAAATTCTCATGGATCCATTTCCATCCAACCCAAACACAATAAGTAGGAATCATCTTATTTCACTTTTGTACCTTACTCTATTTATTGCAATATATTTCAATTTCATACGTAGTGCATTTTTTATAATAATGAAAAATGTTATTGTAGAAAGTTTCGGCTGATTATCCACTGCACTGCTCTCATCTGAATAATACGAATGGATCCCAAATCAATTCAGATCATGTCGTTACATTATTTTGGATGCTTCAAACATCAAAGGTCCAAACTATCGCATCATGTCATCCAAATGAATATGAATGAATTTGTTGTTTTTGTTATAGATTATTTCAGATTTGTTGAAATTTGTTACTATTGTGATTCAGAGATTCGTACACATCCAAATCTCTGAATAACAAAAATATCCAAATTTTGAATGGCAATGGAACAAATCTACATTTTAGCTGTTTTTAAAATATGCATTTATGCTACAGATTAATTAGAAAAATAGCAGGTGCCCTTGTGAGATTTTCTTTTGTCAATTTATACATGCACTAAATATATATAAGAAAGAGCCAAGACACTGCTACCTGGAAAGGATATATATATCTATGCATGGAGATCTTCAAAGGCAACTACTCTTAAGGCACCAACCTCCATCCCCCTCGATTTATATCTACAGTTGTGGCCAAAATTATTCAACCCCCAATGCTGTAAAGGGGTTTAGGGACTATAGTGTACATTTGGAATTGTATTCAGAATCAAATCCTACAAGGACGTTGTAACTACCCAAATGCAACTAAAATGACATCAATTGTTTATGTAATACAGTAGTAAATGGTTCTTATGTGGTTTCTTCATTGCCACAATTATTCAACCCCTTAAAGACTACCACTCTGAAGAACAGAGGTTCATACAGGTGCTTTCCATCAGGTATTGAAAACACCTGTGGATGTCACCGAGCAGCAATCAAGCATAATAAGCACCAATTAGGCAGCTTTAAAATGACTGTGATACTCAGCTCCTTCTAGACATTTACTGGTGTGGTTACAAACATGGTGAAGGCAAGAGAATGGTCCAGGAAGACAAGAGAAGAGGTGATTTCTCTTCACAGGAAGGGCAATGGCTATAAGAAGATTGCAAAGATGTTAAACATACCAAGAGACACCTTAGGAAGCATCATTCGCAAATTCAAGGCAAAGGGCACTGTTGAAACGCTACCTGGTCGTGGCAGAAAGAAGATGCTGACTTCGACTGCTGTGCGCTACCTGAAGCGTAGAGTGGAGAGAAGTCCCCGTGTGACTGCTGAGGAACTGAGAAAAGATTTGTCAGATGTGGGTACAGAAGTTTCAGCCCAGACAATAAGACGCACACTGCGTAATGAAGGCCTCCGTGCCAGAACTCCCAGGCGTACCCCCTTGCTGTCTCCAAAGAATAAGAAGAGTCGACTGCAGTATGCCAAAAGCCATGTGGACAAACCACAAAAGTTGTGGGATAGTGTTCTGTGGACTGATGAAACAAAATTAGAACTGTTTGGGCCCATGGATCAACGCTATGTTTGGAGGAGGAAGAACAAGGCCTATGATGAAAAGAACACCTTGCCTACTGTGAAGCATGGTGGAGGGTCAATCATGCTTTGGGGCTGTTTTGCTTCTGCAGGTACAGGGAAGCTTCAGCGTGTGCAAGGTACCATGAATTCTCTTCAGTACCAGGAGATATTGGATGGAAACGTGATGCAGTCCGTCACACACCTGAGGCTTGGGAGACGTTGGACCTTTCAACAGGACAATGATCCCAAGCATACCTCCAAGTCCACTAGAGCATGGTTGCAGAGGAAAGGCTGGAACATTTTGGAGTGGCCATCGCAGTCACCAGACTTAAATCCGATTGAGAACCTCTGGTGGGACTTAAAGAAAGCAGTTGCAGTGCGCAAGCCTAAGAATGTGACTGAACTGGAGGCCTTTGCCCATGAAGAATGGGCGAAGATACCCGTAGATCGCTGCAAGACACTTGTGTCAAGCTATGCTTCACGTTTAAAAGCTGTTATAACTGTAAAAGGATGCTGTACTAAGTACTAAGATTGAATGTCACTTGGGGGTTGAATAAAACTGATAATGCTGTGAGCACAGAAAAGACATTTGTGGTTATTTCATTATAACTGTTATGTTATATTTGTCTGACCTACAAGTGCCTCTTTAATGTAAATGTAAGCAAGATGACTGAATGATCAAAAGCAATGTCAAACTGGCCAAAACACTCAATTTCAGTGGGGGTTGAATAATTTTGGCCACAACTGTAATAGTACGTGCCAAGCAGCAAACCATTTTTGTTGTTTTATCACAGGATGTTTCTGTTCAAAGGCAAAGAATCACACTGCACAGATCTGGAAGAAATATACAAAGCTTACCAAGATTCAAGTAAGAATACTAGGCTGCTTTGCAGACACCAAATATGGCAACACGTGACAGCTAGACAATGTATTCTAGGTGTTTGTTGATATCCTTCCCCTGTGCACTGCTGGCTGCCAGAGGCCATTGGACTATCAGTGCTATCCTGGTATCATTACTAGAGATGAGCGAATCGAACATGACGAAGTGGAATTCGTTCCGAAGATTTGGAAAAATTCTATTCGCGACGAATCCGAAGATTAGCAAACTTCGGATGCACGAATCGCATTTTCCCAAAAATGGCGGCGACATGTGTGGGACAGGAGAAAATGGACAGAGAAGATGGGGCGGGGATCTCTGGGAAGGCACGCAGACAAGGCGCGCTGACCCATAATGCATTCATGAGTCATGAATCATGACATGTGATCGCATTAGCCAATCAGCAGCCAGCCAGCCAGCACTGTGTAATGGTGGAGCTATAAATCGCGGCCATCTTAGAATTCTCCATTAGCCTCCGGTCATTCAAGAGAGACAGACCTCTGTGTATTGAGGGACAGAGTTAGGGCCACAGAGACTTTAGGGCCACAGAATCGTTACTCAGGGACACAGAATTGTTACTCAGGGACACAGAATTGTTACTCAGGGACACAGAATTGTTACTCAGGGACACAGAATCGTTACTCAGGGACACAGAATCGTTACTCAGGGACACAGAATCGTTACTCAGGGACACAGAATGGTTACTCAGGGACACAGAATCGTTACTCAGGGACACAGAATCGTTACTCAGGGACACAGAATCGTTACTTAGGGCCACAGCTATCAAAGAATCGAAAATTTAAAGTGACATACACCATTTTTTTTTTTTGGTGGCTGTCGTGCACAGTTGGTGCTGCAGTTTGCCGATTGTGTACAATAAACTGACTTTCTGCTTCACAACCACTATTGTACGTTCAAAGAGTTAAATCCATTTACACGCCGGCTGGCGGTAATATTTTTTGGGTGATTAGTGCATTCCAGTGACAGAAACGTACAGTTTCCAGCCAACGGCAAGCTGCAATTGACCGATTGTGCTAAATAAACTGACTTTCTGCTTCACAACCACTATTGTACGTTCAAAGAGTTAAATCCATTTACACGCCGGCTGGTGGTAATATTTTTTGGGTGATTAGTGCATTCCAGTGACATAAACGTACAGTTTCCAGCCAACGGCAAGCTGCAATTGACCGATTGTGCTAAATAAACTGACTTTCTGCTTCACAACCACTATTGTACGTTCAAAGAGTTAGATCCATTTACACGCCGGGTGGCGGTAATATTTTTTGGGTGATTAGTGCATTCCAGTGACATAAACGTACAGTTTCCAGCCAACGGCAAGCTGCAATTGACCGATTGTGCTAAATAAACTGACTTTCTGCTTCACAACCACTATTGTACGTTCAAAGAGTTAGATCCATTTACACGCCGGGTGGCGGTAATATTTTTTGGGTGATTAGTGCATTCCAGTGACATAAACGTACAGTTTCCAGCCAACGGCAAGCTGCAATTGACCGATTGTGCTAAATAAACTGACTTTCTGCTTCACAACCACTATTGTACGTTCAAAGAGTTAAATCCATTTACACGCCGGCTAGCGGTAATATTTTTTGGGTGATTACTGCATTCCAGTGACAGAAACGTACAGTTTCCAGCCAACGGCAAGCTGCAATTGACCGATTGTGTACAATAAACTGACTTTCTGCTTCACAACCACTATTGTACGTTCAAAGAGTTAGATCCATTTACATGCCGGGTGGCGGTAATATTTTTTGGGTGATTAGTGCATTCCAGTGACATAAACGTACAGTTTCCAGCCAACGGCAAGCTGCAATTGACCGATTGTGCTAAATAAACTGACTTTCTGCTTCACAACCACTATTGTACGTTCAAAGAGTTAGATCCATTTACACGCCGGGTAGCGGTAATATTTTTTGGGTGATTAGTGCATTCCAGTGACATAAACGTACAGTTTACAGCCAACGGCAAGCTGCAATTGACCGATTGTGCTAAATAAACTGACTTTCTGCTTCACAACCACTATTGTACGTTCAAAGAGTTAAATCCGGTTTTATTTTTGGGGTGCTTATTGAATTAAATAGTATGTCAGACAACACGCAGAGGAGTGGCAGAGGAGGCAATGTTTCAGGAGCGAGCAGACGTGGCAGCAGAGGAAGGGGTCGAGGCAGCACTAGTCGCAGCCAGAGGCCAGTGCTCCCGGTGTCATCCAGCGGTCGTGTCTCCACCGACAACCCTGCCGTCATCGATTGGTTGACTCGGTCGTCTTCCTCTTCCCAGGTCACCTCTGACACCTACAGCCAACGGTCGGTGGGTACGTCAGACACAACCGTTAGTTGGCATGGCCCGGGAGCAAGCCCACTGAAATCACGTGTCCTTGACCTGCCCCTGTCCTTTGGTGTTCCCTCACCAAGCGAAGTATCGCATGCTGTGGGCTCAGCCCCACTGTACAGTGAGGAAGAGCTAACAGAGGGTGGTCAGGAACGGGGGGAGACATCCGCCTCTTCAGCAGCCAGGCGAAGAAGTACTGGCGAGGAGAGTGGCTCGGTAGCCGGTCTGGAGACAGGTCTGTCTCCTGACCCACACGCAGCCGAGGGGGCTAGTAGTGACGCGGAGACCCTAATTGATGATGATGAGGCTGATCGCACTTGGCAGCCTCGTTGTCATCAGGCTATTGCTTCCGCATCATCAGGAGAAGAGGGTGCCAGTTTGCCAGCGAGCAAAACAGTCGGTGGGTTGCCCAGGAGGCAGCAGGGTCGCAGCAGTGTCAGTGGAGCCAAACGGCCACGGAGTAGAGCACCAGCTCCACTGCAGCCTACCACCACGGCCAGTAGTGGTGCCGGTGTGCACGGAGGAAGTAGCAGTCAGCCAGTGAGGAGTAGCGGGGGCAAAGTTTCCTACTCGGCGGTGTGGCAATTTTTCGTCAAGCCGCCCGAGGAAGTAAACGTAGTCGTATGTCGACTATGTGGCCAGAAAGTCAAGCGTGGCCAGGGGGCCAATGTTGGGACTACAGCGTTGCGTCAGCATATGCAGCGTCGCCATTCGGTGGCCTGGGAAAACCGTGATAAAGATACGGCGGTTCTACCTGCCCCAGCCCCCGCTCCATCACCCGCTCCGTTACTTGCTCCGTCACCCGACGTCAATCGCCCTCTATCAGCCAGTCAAGGCTCCAACACCTCTGCTGAGGGGAGTTGTCACTCGTTGGCATCTTCCGCTCGTTCAGATGCTCCTTCTCCTGCTACTCCTCTTCACGGATTCCGTCAGCAGTCTTTCTTGGAATCCGTTTCCAAGAGACAACAGTTTGCGAGCACGCACCCGACGGTGCAGAAGCTGAACGTCCTCCTGTCCAAGTTGCTGGTGCTGCAGTCCCTCCCTTTCCAAGTGGTGGACTCAGCACCTTTCTGAGAAATGATGGCTTGTGCCGCGCCGCGGTGGAGAGTGCCAAGCCGGCATTTCTTCGCCAAAAAGGCAGTGCCAGCCCTGCATTCACATGTAGAAGAGATGGTGGGCCAGTCTTTGAGCATGTCGGTCTCTGCCAAAGTGCACGGCAGCGCCGACGTGTGGAGCTGTAACTACGGTCAGGGACAGTACATGTCATTTACGGCCCACTGGGTGAACGTGGTGCCGGCACAGCCGCACCAGCAACTTGGACAGGTCACGCCGCTTTTGCCTCCACGTTTGCACGTCCTTGGTCCAGCAAAGATGTCCGCCTCTACCACCTCTTCTTCCGCCGTGTCCTCAGCCGCCACCCCCGTGCCAAGTCCCATTACCCGACCGGAATATCACATGTGCAGGGCGCAACGGTGTCACGCTGTGCTGCACCTGGTATGCCTTGGCGAACGTAGTCACACAGGGGAGGAACTTCTGAGTGTAATGAACAGAGAAATCGACAGATGGCTGTCTCCGCGCAAACTGAAAATCGGAACCATGTTGACCGACAACGGAAAGAACATGGTGTCTGCTCTGCGTCAAGGAAGGTTGTGCCATGCGCCATGCATGGCTCACGTGTTCAATCTGGTTGTCAAGCGGTTCCTAAAATCCACCATCCCACTGCAAGACATCCTTAAAATGTCACGTAAACTTTGCATGCATTTCAGCCATTCCTACACCACAAAGCACACCCTCCTTGAGCTGCAGCGGCAGAACGGAATTCCACAGCATCGCCTGATCTGCGACGTTGCAACAAGGTGGAATTCAACCCTACATATGTTAGACCGCCTTTACGAACAGCGAAAGGCCATCACCGATTTCCTGATGTTACAAGCGGATAAAGGTACTCCCCTGTGTAACTTAGATGTCAGCCATTGGCAGCTCATGCGTGACACCTGCCGCTTGCTCAGGCCCTTTGAGGAGGCCACGCTATTCGTGAGTTGGCAGGCCTATGGGATGAACGACGTCATTCCTCTGTTGCACGTCCTGGAACAAATGCTGTTAACAATGGCTGGTCAGGGTGCGGTAGACGTGGCGCACAGATCTCAACGCCACATGACCCCTGTGGGGGCAGGACAGGAAGAAGAGGAGGAGGTAGAGGAGGACATTGGTGCTCAGGAATTATTGAGTGAAATGGGTGGTTTTTCCACTCAGCGGACAGGAGTGGAGGAGCAGGAGCATCTGGTAGAGGAGGAGGAGGAGACAGAGGACCCAGACGCACCGTGGCAGTATGCTGTGGAGATGGAGGCAGGGAGTCCCTCGCATTCCTTGGCACAAATGGCCCATAGCATGCTCGGTTGCTTGCGTAGCGACAGCCGAATAATAACCATCAGACAGAGGGATGACTTTTGGCTGTCCACCTTGTTGGACCCTCGCTACCGTTCAAAAATGGTGGCCTTTTTCACACCTGCTGAGAGGGAGGCCAAAATAAAGTACTATAAAAACCACCTATGTAGTCAGTTGGTCTCTGCCTTTCTGCGCCAACGTCCATCCTCAGACACTGTGGGCCCTGTGCGCTCGCGTTCCGCTGCCATGGCAGCAGGGGAGGGGTGGGGTGGTAGGAGCAGTGGCAGCTCCACCAGCAGCGGCTGCCTCAGTCTGCAGTCGATGATGAGTAGCTTTCTTCACCAGCGCAGTGAGGAAACTACTAACCAGCCGCAGCAGCAGCAGCATCAGGTGGACCTGGAGCAGGACCTCAAACAACAGGCTTGGGCCTACTTGGACAGCACCCTGCCAACCAAGGTAGACAATCCCCTTGACTACTGGGCAACGAAACTTGACCTTTGGCCCCAACTAGCTGAATTTGCCCTTGAAAGGCTGTCATGCCCGGCCAGTAGCGTGGCATCGGAGCGCGTGTTTAGTGCGGCAGGAGGTATTGTAACTCCGCGGAGGACACGACTGTCCACCCAAAGTGTGGAGAGACTCACGTTTGTAAAAATGAATCAGGCGTGGATTAGTCTGGATTTCAAACCACCAGTTCCTGACACAACTGACCTAATAACCTAGCCGTTCAGGCCGCTCCCTGAACACCTCGGGAATTGCTTTGTATATCTGTCGCCTTAGAGGCCGCTGTCTGAACAGCTCATGAATTGCTTTCTATATGTGTCGCCTTTGAGGCCGCTGGCTGGACAGCTGATGAATTGATTTGTATATATGTACTTATTGTCCGCTGTCCGGACAGCTCATGAATTACTTTTTGTATATAGCCTTCCAAACCACTCTCAGAATAAGTCATGATATTCATGCTGTGTATAGCCTTATAGGCCAATGGTCAATCAAGTCATGATTGTTATAGTGTGTATAGCCTTATAGGCCGCTGTCTTTACAACTTTATAATTCCATGCAGTATATAGCCCTATCGGCCACTTTCTGGCATCCAGTTGCTGTAGCCCCCATCACCACACTGTGCCACTGGCCCCTGTACCGCCTTCTCATACTGCTGCCAGATCCATCCTCTGCCATGTGTGTCTTTGTCGTCTGCTCACGCTGCTGGGTTCCAGTTTTAAACCTAGGCCTGTGTATGGCTTCCGAATACTGCTGCCTCCACCACCACCCTGCGCCATGTGCCTCTGTCGTCTGCTCACGCTGCTGACGGCTTCCGCTTTTTAACCTAGGCCTGTGTATGGCTTCCGAATACTGCTGCCTCCACCGCCACCCTGCGCCATGTGCCTCTGTCGTCTGCTCACGCTGCTGACGGCTTCCGCTTTTTAACCTAGGCCTGTGTATGGCTTCCGAATACTGCTGCCTCCACCGCCACCCTGCGCCATGTGCCTCTGTCGTCTGCTCATGCTGCTGACGGCTTCCGCTTTTTAACCGAGGCCTGTGTTTGGCTTCCGAATACTGCTGCATCCACCGCCACCCTGCGCCATGTGTCTCTGTCGTCTGCTCACGCTGCTGACGGCTTCCGCTTTTTAACCGAGGCCTGTGTTTGGCTTCCGAATACTGCTGCATCCACCGCCACCCTGCGCCATGTGTCTCTGTCGTCTGCTCACGCTGCTGACGGCTTCCGCTTTTTAACCTAGGCCTGTGTATGTCTTCCGAATACTGCTGCCTCCACCGCCACCCTGCGCCATGTGCCACTTTCAGGTCTCCTTACACTGTTGGTGGGTTCCATTTTGTGATAGGGTGCTGTATGGCCTTCCATTGCTGCTGCCTCCACCGCCACCCTGCGCCATGTGCCTCTGTCGTCTGCTCACGCTGCTGACGGCTTCCGCTTTTTAACCGAGGCCTGTGTTTGGCTTCCGAATACTGCTGCATCCACTGCCACCCTGCGCCATGTGTCTCTGTCGTCTGCTCACGCTGCTGACGGCTTCCGCTTTTTAACCTAGGCCTGTGTATGGCTTCCGAATACTGCTGCCTCCACCGCCACCCTGCGCCATGTGCCACTTTCAGGTCTCCTCACACTGTTGGTGGGTTCCATTTTGTGATAGGGTGCTGTATGGCCTTCCATTGCTGCTGCCTCCACCGCCACCCTGCGCCATGTGCCTCTGTCGTCTGCTCACGCTGCTGACGGCTTCCGCTTTTTAACCGAGGCCTGTGTTTGGCTTCCGAATACTGCTGCATCCACCGCCACCCTGCGCCATGTGTCTCTGTCGTCTGCTCACGCTGCTGACGGCTTCCGCTTTTTAACCTAGGCCTGTGTATGGCTTCCGAATACTGCTGCCTCCACCGCCACCCTGCGCCATGTGCCACTTTCAGGTCTCCTTACACTGTTGGTGGGTTCCATTTTGTGATAGGGTGCTGTATGGCCTTCCATTGCTGCTGCCTCCACCGCCACCCTGCGCCATGTGCCTCTGTCGTCTGCTCACGCTGCTGACGGCTTCCGCTTTTTAACCGAGGCCTGTGTTTGGCTTCCGAATACTGCTGCATCCACCGCCACCCTGCGCCATGTGTCTCTGTCGTCTGCTCACGCTGCTGACGGCTTCCGCTTTTTAACCTAGGCCTGTGTATGGCCTTCAATTGAAGCTGCTTCTGCTCCGCCACTCTGCCATTGGACTCTTGATAGTCGTCTCCCCACGCTGCTGCTGGGGGGACTTTTTAACATAGGCCTCTGTATGGCCTTCAATTTTAGCTGCTTACGCTCCGCCACTCTGCCATGGGCCCCTGTACCGCCTCCTCATGCTGCTGCCAGGCCCGTAATCTGCCATGGGCCCCCGTACCAACTCCTCATGCTGCTGCCAGGCCCGTAATCTGTCATGGGCCCCTGTACCGCCTCCTCATGCTGCTGCCAGGTCCAGAGTGTGTCATGGGTCCCTATACGGCCTCCCATTGCTGCTGTCTCCATCGCCACACTCTGCCATGTGCCACTTTCAGGTCTCCTCACACTGCTGGTGGGTTCCATTTTGTCATAGGGTGCTGTATGGCCTCCCATTGCTGCTGCCTCCACTGCCACACTGTGGCTCCACACTCTGGTTTTGGCCCCGTGACTGCCCAAATGAGTGAAGTGTGCGGTGATTCTAAGATCGACGGCACTCATCTGCATGTCATCCTGACTGACAGTATTATTTCTCTTCCCCAGCAGACTCCAAGGGCATTTAAATTAAAGGTACAGTGTTCTGCACTAATATAAAGGCTCTCTGAAGCCTGGAAACACCCTTTTTATAAGTTAAATTCGCAGCGAATATATTCGGCACGAAGCAAATTTAATCGGCGAATTCGGCGAATCAGCTGAACCGAATTTTTGAATAATTTGCTCATCTCTAATCATTACGTCTCTCAATGACACATGGCATTACATGGTTATACACTGTAGCTGTACATTAAAGACTGGATGAGATTGCTCCTGTTCTGATGATGGGATTGTGCATGTAACAAGCATGCTATATGAACACCTTCTGCCATACAAATATTGCTTGACACACAACACAGAGAGATCCTCAGCTTCAACTGTAGAAGTACAACTTGGTCAAGAGATTTGGTCAAAGCACACTATAGCCCACAGATTAGACTTTGAATAAGCAATAGAAGACTTACGAGGTCACCTCTTGTCATAATGTTCATTGTGGGTACCCTCCCTCTCCCAATAGAAGTGATGCTGTGCAAGGGATAGGAGGCTGATATCGACACAAAACGTCAGTACTTACACCAGTTGCATTTAAAACACATTTAAAAGAGAAGTATGGAGGAGCTCAGCTATGAGGAAAGATTAGAGCAACTGAATGTATTCTATCTTGAGAAGAGGAGATTAAGGGGTGATATGATCAACATGTATAAATATATCAGTGGTTCATATAGTGAACTCGTTGTAGAGTTATTCACCCTGAGGTCATCACAGAGGACAAGGGGGCACTCTTTATGTCTGGAGGAAAAGAAATTTAATCTCCAAACACGGAAAGGTTTATTCACAGTGAGAGCTGTGAAAATGTGGAATAGACTCCGTCAAGAGTTGGTTCTGGCCAGCTCAGTGGATTGCTTTAAAAAGGCCTGGATTATTTCTTGGATACACAGAATATAACTGAATACTAACATTTATAGATAAAGTTGATCCAGGGAATATCCGATTGCCTCTCAAGGGATCAGAAAGAATTTTTTTTTCCCTGTAGGAGCAAATTGGATCATGCTTTGCTGGGTTTTTTTTTGCCTTCCTCTGGATCAACTGTGGGTATAGGATTATAACTTTTTTTTTTTTTTTTTATGGTTAAACTGGATGGACTTTTGTCTTTTTTCAGCCAGACTAACTATGTAACTATGTATGGGTTCACAAAGAAACAAACCTACATACTCACGTAGATGGCTGCAGCATTGATTTGATAATACAGCTGTCCCCTGTCAGCTCTACACTGAGGACTGAGCAATCAAAGGCCATTGACTTCTCAGTTCTCATTCTTCAGGGAGTCGGTCACCAGCTCTATGCTCTGCCCCTCCAGCACTCACTGCAGTGCCAAGCTATGGAGGGGGAGGGAGAGGCTGGCTTTTGCTGTCAGTGACAAGCTGAGAGGCTGAGCCAGCTGCCACTCAAGCATCCGGGTGGATCCTGACATTATTGCTGGGATCCCTGCAGAGCCTGGACCGGTTCTCTAATGTCAGCAGACAGCAGGCTTTAGACACTAACACTGATACAAATTTATAAATTGCATTATTTAAAACTTCTGCCTAAAATACCCTGACCTGAACTGACATTTGACTATGACCTTGACCCTATCCCTGACACTAGAATAAAACCCGATTTACCTAATTTTATTGATGAATTGATTTTTTACACACACCCAAACACATTGTTCTTTGTTTAGATTTTCTCCTCTAGCAGAAGAAAACTATACAATTTATCTTTCTCTCCATTCAGGAGGATAAAAAAAACACAGGGGTGAGTGCACAGTGACTGATCACTGTGATAGCCAATCAGAGGTCATCACAGCGATCAGGTGTTTGGGAATTGGTCTTCAGTTCCTGATAGTTATGGGACTCGAGGCTCCCAGAAAGAGCTTGGCACAGCGCCTCCCAGCACAAACACATGCACAAATATATGCGGTCTGCCCAGACAGTATGGCAATTTGCTGAGTCAGCAAGATCGACAGGCTGTATATACTCACCAAGAAGACTTGGATGTGTGTTATGGTTAGTATGTGTTGACTTGTATTAAACTTACTTGAGCTGATGTGCACTGACTTCCTTTTTAATGCATTGATGTGCAGTTTTTTTTCACAGTAAAAATCAAACCACTTTATTTTGTTTTCCTTTAAAGCATGCTTTGAAACATTGTAATGTGTTGTAGCTAGTTGTGCTGAATTTAAATGTAACATGTTCCATTTTCACCAAGCGCACATCAACACAGCACATTGGCGTGAGTTAGGCCTATAGGAAACAATGGATTTCATTGTGTTGGGCCTGCATTGAGCAACACAGTCCAATGCAGCCCAATAGACATGGTGTGAATGGGTCATCAGAGCTAAATCCAATGTATTTTATTCCAGGCTTACAAGCTACAAAATATGTTTTCTGGATTTCCTTCCAGATGATAAAGCATTTGTGGGTCAAAAGCTTCCGACTTTCTAAAAGGACCTCTTCATTCTCGGAGGATAAAAAAACAAAAACTATAGCGGTATGTGGAGGCTAGAGGCAATGTCTTACCGAGAACCATATTATCTAGTAGGAAAAGAGAAGGGGAAACAAGGAAACATACCAAATACACAAACCATAATTAACTGGCTGCTGTGACAGCATGACCCATGGAGACTGTATAACTAAGTTATACCAGTATTGAAAGGGATAAGTTGGCAATTTTTATTGGTAAATGGTTCTGTTAAAAGATACACAACATAAAAATATATAATGGTATACAGTATGTATAATGATAACAGTGATCTAAGTGTAGTGAAAAATATACCAAAACGCTAACAGTATAAGTAAAAAAATATGAATAAAAATATGTAAAAAGCCAGGGCCGGATCTAGGGGGTGCTGGAGTGGGCTTAGTCCCCCCTCCCAGATTTCTGCTGTGCCCCCCCCAGAGGTCTCTAATGCCCTCATCAGTGCTCCCAAATGTCCATGTCTCTTACATTCTCACAGCGTCCAGCAGCCCAGCCAGCACAGAACCCCTCCCTTCTGCACCAATTGGAGAGAAAAAGCTGGATCTGCTCTGCCTCCACCTGACTCCCTCCCCCTGTGCCCGCCCACACTCCAGACCGTGCAGCCTGTACTGTGTCTGTGAAGGGGATGTGTGGGCAGGAGACTTTATACAGAGCAGCCAGCAGCTGTATTGTGTACAGTATGTGATGCCTCTGACTGAGTCAGTGTAGCCTCCAGGGACCATCCATGTGAGTGAGCACTGTGATCAGACTCTCCCTCCTCCTCCCGTCCGTTCGTCCGTAAGTCCATCTGTCTGTCTGTCTAATTGATCTATCTAGATAGGATAAATATAAATGTATAGATAGATAGATTAGATAGGATAGATATAGATGTATAATCTATCTATCTATCTATCTATCTATCAAAAAAAGTAATTGGGAGTTGGCAACCCTGGTGTGCATTCACTGATGCATGAGGCAGTCTGATGGGGACAGGTGAAGTAAAGTGACACTCTGATGGGGACCCTGATATAAAAGAGGGACTGTGATAGGGATACCTGATATAAGGGGGAAAAGGTTCATACAGTCAGGCCAGGATTGGGACATAAAATAGGCATTTTAGACTGAACAGCAAATTTCTGGGGGGGGGGTGCAAGGACATTCATGGGGGGCAGTTGGTTACATATTCATGGAGTTGGTCCTCCGCACCGTAATATAAAGGGGCACTATGATATAAAGGGGACTGTCCAGCAAAGAGACATCCCCATATAGCAAAGATGGGATGTCTCTATGCTGGATGGGGATGAACCTTCTTGGACTGGGCTGTCTCTTTGCTGGATTGGGATGTCTCTTTACTGAACCCAACTGAGCAAAGAGACAGCCCAGTCCAGCAAAGAGACAACCATCCAGCAAAGACACAGCCCATCCAGCAGAGACAGCCCATTCAGCAAAGAGACAGCCCATCCAGCAACATACAGTCCCTCCAGCAAAGAGACAGTCCGTCCAGCAAATAGAGAGCCCCTCTAGCAAAGAGACAGCCCCTTCAGAAAAGAGACAGCTCTTCCAGCAAAGAGACAACCCCACCAGCAGAGACAGCTCATCCAGCAAAGAGACAGGCCCTGCAGCAAAGAGACAGCTCGTTCAGCAAACAGACAGCCCATCCAGCAAAGAGACAGCTCCTCCAGCAAAGACACAGCTCATCCAGCAAAGAGACAGCCCCACCAGCAAAGAGACAGACCGTCCAGCAGAGACAAACCCATCCACCACCACTACAGACCTGTCACAATCTGCTGGCGGATGAAGAAGAGAGGCCACCGTTCTCCCTTCATTGCAGCGGCCGGCCAAGGAGGTGTCTGGGTGTCAGAGGTGCTTCCTGCTTGTTCAGGAGCCATCACTGCTGCTGCTCCTGTTGGCCCTGCTTTGGACATAGCCGCACAGTGGGAGGTGAGCCACAATCTGGATAAGCCATGTCCAGACAGCAGTCGCCGTTTACCTCCCGCTCTGCGGAATGGTCATCCTAAGCCGGGCGGCTCCGGCCCACCGGGCAAATGCAAGTGCCCTATGGCCAGTCTGGGCCTGCATACAGTACATTCCCTATTCGCTCCTGCACTGCCTGTCAGACATTACTTTCAGGTCATGATTCGTGGTACGCAGAGCGAACAGG
Source organism: Staurois parvus (assembly GCF_062004578.1). Classification (NCBI taxonomy): domain Eukaryota; kingdom Metazoa; phylum Chordata; class Amphibia; order Anura; family Ranidae; genus Staurois; species Staurois parvus. The sequence continues at coordinate 2,455,844 of NW_028319098.1, forward strand.
GATTACTGCATCCGGTGACAGTGACTCACACACAATATTGACATTATGCCCCCTGACTTGTTTTTTTTTACTGCACCTCCAAATTCCCTAGATCCGGCCGTTTAACAAGGTACAGTGCATCTAAAATCTCTCATCATCAATCTAATTAAAATTATTCTTCCTATTATAACGATCTTGTTGGAAGTGCATTGAACAATGGCCAACTTCCCAACATGATTCCCGGAGGAGGAATTCATCTCAGATTCACAGGGTTTAAGGAGCTCAAATGATGATGGGAAAGTATATCTGTACAGATCTATATATAGTAAAAAATACAACATTATTTAGTTTTTACCCTCTGGCACTGAATCAATGATCCACTCATCCAATGCATGCAGTGCACAAACATTTAAGTAGTTGTTGTTCAGGTCTTTATTTGAAAAGTTAAAAAAACAGAAAAACAAATAAAATGTTACTCCATGCTACCCCAAACACAAGTCATGCAGCCCACACCCAACTTCTGGAAATTGTCAGGGAAATAGTACTGTTTTATTTAACCTAATTTCTGAATATACCTTCACTGACCAGTTTAGACCAAAGATTCTGGAGTGAAGTTTTATGTATTATTTTACATATAGGTAGCCCTTGGCACCCTTCACCCTAAATAAAATAGTTTTGTTTGGGATACTACTTTAAAGTGTAAGTGTAGCCCAAACCATTTTTTTTTAGTTTTGAAAAGAGTATGAAAGGATTTTTCTTCCATTTTGGTTTGTTACTTATATCAATAAAAACATTTTGTGATATCTGATAAGTGTAAAACAATTACCTATTGATCCTGCAAGAAATCTTGGGAGCCTATAAATTGTGTTTTCGGCCTTTGCTGCACTCTTATCAATTACCTGGTTCCCAGCTGTCTTTGTGCAATAAAAAAACAGCCCCTCCATGTTTTGGAGCAGGGATGGACTGACCATTTGGAAACTCAGGCACTGCTTGAGGGCCCGGGGTCAGTAGGGGGCCCCATGAGATGCCCCTGGTACCTTTTCATAGGCTTTTTTGAGTTTGAGCAAGGACACAGGGGCCCCATGATCCCCTATTGCCCGGGGGCCCCATGAGTTGTCAGTCCGCCCCTGTTTTAGAGTAAAGGAAAGGGGGAGGTATTCTGTAGTCTTGTCCTGGAGTGACAACACTGATCCTCCTTAGATTCAGTATGTAAAATGAGTGCTTTCACCCTAGAACAAGAAGTGTGAAGCTGGAAGATTTACTAGGTGAAAAAAAAACTATTGCAGCAACCTTATCTAAGGACCAGTATGTTGCAATATATTATATTTTTGTTCTTGGGTTTAGATATGCCAAAGGCCTCATGCACATTAGGATTTTAGCCCTGATGCATGAGACCATTGCCAAACAGCCGGTAGCTTGTAAAATTTTATTAGAGGCTGAAAGTTGCTGCAACTGGAGGTACTGGATGGTGTACTGATTGCTACTAACATTTAGGGCAGTATGTGTTCAGGGACCAATGCTCACAATTTAGACTGCTTGCATTCCAGGCATTCATCCATGGGTGCATACTGCCCAAAATGTTAGTGCACTATCCAGCCTCAGCACCATCCCACCAGAACATGCACCAGTCCTAAAAGCCCAGTGTGCATGAGGCCTAAATGTAAGCTGGGTAATATGAACTGAGCGTATAATAAAAACCACACAAGCAGAGCTTATCTCTAATTACACCCCAATGCTGATGAAATAGGTACAGTTGCAAGAAAAAGTATGTGAACCCCTTGGGATTACATGGAGTTTTGCATGAATTGGGCATAAAATGTGCTCTGAACGTCATCTAAGTCACAACAATAGAAGAACACAGTCTGCTGAACATAATACTACACAAACATTAGATGTTGCCATGGTTTAATTGCACATAACATGTAAACATTCACAGTGCAGGGAGGAAAAAGTATGTGAAGCCCTAGTTTAATGACTTCTCCCAGAGCTAATTGGAGCCAGGAGTGAGCCAACCTTGACTCCAATCAGTGTGATGATATTGGATATGTTGCTGACAGCTGTCCTGCCCTTAAAAAACACACACCGGTTTTGGGTTTACTGGTTTCAAGAAGCACTGTCTGATGTGAACCATGTCTCGCAGAAAAGAGCTCTCAGAAGACCTACGATCAAGAATTGTTGACTTGCATGAAGCTGGAAAGGGTTACAAAAGTATCTCCAAAAGCCTTGATGTTCATGTGTCCACAATAAGACAGACTGTCTACAAATGGAGAAAGTTTAGCACTGTTGCTACTCTCCCTAGGCTTGGTCGTCCTGTAAAAATGACTGCAAGAGCACAGCGCAGAATGCTGCATGAGGTAAAGAAGAATCCCAGAGTGTCAGCTAAAGACCTACAGAAATCTCTGGCACATGCTAACATTTTTGTTGACACATCTACAATAAGGAAAACATTAAACAAGAATGGAGTACATTCGGAGGACACCACGGAGGAAGCCATTGTTGTCCAAAAAGAATATTGCAGCACGTTTGAAGTTTGCAAAAGAGCACCTGGATGTTCCACAGCACTACTGGCAAAATATACTGTGGACAGATGAAACTAAGATTGAGTTGTTTGGGAAGAACACACAACACTATGTGTGGAGAAAAAAAAGGCACAGCACACCAACATCAAAACCTCATCCCCACTGTAAAACATGGTGGAGGGAGCATCATGGTTTGCGGCTGCTTTGCTGCCTCAGGGCCTGGACGGATTGTTGTCATTGATGGGAAAATGAATTCCAGAGTTTATCAAGACATTTTGCAGGAAAACGTACGACCATCTGTCCGCCAACTGAAGCTCCGCAGAGGATGGGTGATGCAACAGGACAATGACCCAAAGCATACAAGTAATTCAACAAAACAATGGCTGCAACAGCACAGAATATGCCTTCTGGAGTGGCCCAGTCAGAGTCCTGACCTCAACCCGATTGAAATGCTGTGGCATGACCTTAAGAGAGCGATTCACACCAGACATCCCAAGAATATTGCTACACTGAAACAGTTTTGTGAAGAGGAGTGGTCCAAAATTACTCCAGATCTTTGTGCAGGTCTGATCTGCAACTACAGGAAACGTTTGGTTGAGGTTATTGCTGCCAAAGGAGGGTCAACCAGTTATTAAGTCCAAAGGTTCACATACTTTTTCCTCCTTGCACTGTGAATGTTTACATGTTATGTGCAATTAAACCATGGCAACATCTAATGTTTGTGTAGTATTATGTTCAGCAGATTGTGTTCTTCTATTGTTGTGACTTAGATGACATTCAGAGCACATTTTATGCCCAATTCATGCAAAACTCCATGTAATCCCAAGGGGTTCACATACTTTTTCTTGCAACTGTATATGCAGATTGATAGACATTTGGCTATATGCTAATCTTGACTTTCTCTGTAAAAGTCGACCTGGTCCCTCAACATAACTCATCACATAAAACAACCAACAGGGTGGATGGAAGTGGCAGGGATACGATTGACTATATCTCTGGATTTACTGATTGTTCTGGCATGAGTTTAAGTGGTATTTTGAATATATTTTAAACAAGCTAAATCTACAGTATTTTAAAATAAGGCCATTATGTCTGTTATTACAGAACTATGCTTTGTATATTCATATGCCTGATATGTTTTGATGCTTGAAAAGTGTCCATTGTTTGGGTTTGTCCCAGCCCTGCTTAGACTCTGTCCAGGCCCTGTATGTTGTATAACTGTTTCAAGATAAATGATACCTCAGGGGATAGGCCATTATCCAATGCTTATTTTGGACACGCTAATGATGTTACTGGAACACTTACTTTTCCATCTGGAATGAATTGGATGGTGGCCAGACTGTTTTCTGTATTACAAAAAGGCGGATATGTGAAATAAATATTGTCATGTAAACATTGAAAGGTCGAGCAAGGTGCTCTATGGAGTTTGTGATGTATGGCTTACAGGTTCTCATCTTAAAGCCTAGGTTATTCTTATAAGAAATAATGTCAAGTCAATACAGATGACTATCTTTTATAATTATTTTACATCTGTGAAACAAAACCTGAAGGATTGTTCACAAAGATGCAGAAGTCTAAATTGACTAGGCCTAATCGAAATGATGTCATCCAAAAGCAGCACAGCTTTTACCCAGCTAATATTGTTTTAGACCTGAATGTGATCTTCGTATAGATGAGCAGTTGTGGTTCTGCTGTGGATTTGATTTAGTTTAGGTGTTTGTTTTAGCAGCAACTTGCAGAAAACTCTTCTGGGGTGGGTGCTCAAATAAAAAGAGGGGTCCATGTAAACTGGGTCCTATGGTTAAATTATTACCACAAAGCTCCTAATTCACTCCCTGGTTATCTCTCACCTTGACTACTGCAACTCCCTCCTCATTGGCTTACTTTTACATAGGCTATCCCCCCTCCAGTCCATCATGAATACTGCTGCCAGGCTCATCCACCTTACCAACCGTTCAGTGTCTGCTACCCCTCTCTGCAAATCCCTCCACTGGCTTTCACTCGCCCAACAAATAAAATTCAAAATACTAACAACTTACAAAGCCATCCACAACTCTGCCCCCAGCTACATCACCAACCTGGTCTCAAAATATCAACCAAACCATTTTCTTCGATCCTCCCAAGATCTTCTGCTCTCTAGTTCCCGTGTCATCCCGTGTCACCTCCTGCCATGCTCGCCTCCAGGACTTATCCCAAGCTTCTCCCATCCTATGGAACTCCCTACCCCAATCTGTCCGGCTGTCTCCTAATCTATCCACCTTTAGACGATCCCTGAAAACCTACCTCTTTAAAGAAGCCTATCCTGCTACTACCTAGTAAACCACCAATTATTTCCTCCATCAGCTCATCCCCCCCACAGCTATCACCTTTTTGTATCAGTCAACCTTTCCTTCTGGGTTGTAAGATCTAACAAGCAGGGCCCTTGGTTTCCTCTTGTACCAAATTGTAATGTAACTGTAATGTCTACCTTCACTTTGTAAAGCGCTGCACAAACTGTTGGCGTTATAGAAATCCTGTATATAAATAATAATAAATAATGTTACACTGCACCATGCACTCAAAACCATGCTACTCAATATACTCAGCAGATGTTCCTTCCATGACATAGTGTACCCAGAACGCTCATGTGTGGCTCAACGAGTACAGGGAATTGTTCAGCAGCTTTCATTTTCCTGGGGCTCCAGACTAACGGGAAGCCCTACTTGTTTACTTGTATCACATCCTAATCTCACTTTGTCTTTCTGCAGTGCCAGGTGTTGGATTTCAGTGCACTCCAAGCCTAGACTTACAGGGGGAGAGGAGGCACACCACCACATTGAGTTAAGAAGGGATTCCAGTTTGAACCCCCCCAAACAGAGCCTTGACTATACAAATTGCACTTAAGAGGAAGCAAAGGTAAAGTACAGATGTTGAATCTTCCACAGCCACCTTCCCCCTGAGCTTTATGGTCTGGATATATATGATGAGAGTTCATATTAAATCAGATAGATTGGAGAAATAGCCATTCTTAAGACTCTTTGGAGTCTGCTTTATAACTTACTGCTGAAGAGGTGGTAAGTAATGGGGGTCAAGCAGTAAGTACTAGGGGTCATGGCCATATTTTGTGGGTTTCAAAGTAAAATCACCCCTGACACAACGTCTGCAAACCTCATATTAAAAATATTCATATCACCTACAGCTCTTAAGTCAAGTCTTTCAGAAATGGATGAAATACAGTTTTATTTTACCATAAAACTGATTTCCTTAGAGAAACAAATATTGTCCAAATATAAGAGACATGCGTATTTACATTGAAATTGTGGTGTGCTTTGGGTGTTTTGTTTAAATCCATGTATTAATCCAGCATGAAACTTTGACTTTGTGCAAGAGCTTCCTGTAATAAAGACGGGTCGCTTGTGCTCTCTCTCCTTGTGCAGGGTGAATAGTTTGGTCTCCGCCCCACCTATAGCTTTCTGCTGGCAGCCTGTAGTGGGTGGGCCTGCTGGGTCCCTCCCACAGCTCTGATCTCTGCACTGGCTATGCACAACATGGATTTATATCTTTTTGTGGCTGTTGAGTATATTTATATGAAGTTTTTGTGCCCAGAGTTATTATTGTTATTATTATTATTATACAGTATTTATAAAGCACCAACAGTTCGCTCAGCGCTGTACATTACAAAGGGGGACAGAACATGCGACAGTACAATAACAATACAATGCGATACACGAGAGTTCTGTATTAAACTGATTATAAATTGTTACCTATGTATCACCCTCCTAGTGTAGAGTAGGCTGCTAGGTAAATTTAGTTAGCTCCCCTGTAATCAGAGGAGCAATTAGGTTTGCTCAGTGTTTCACAGGCTGATGCTCTGTTGCTTCCCCTGAAATCCAGAACCATAGTGGGAGGAAGAACAGGGCATGCAGCCTGAATATTTATGGAACTCCAGCCAATCCCCAGGGAGGTGTGCCCAGTAGGCCGTGGGAGAGCTTATAAATAGCCTGAGGCCTAAGACGCAAGTTCAAGTCTGGAGATCAAGCTGGGTCTGGAGAAACTCACTGGAGAGAGCCAGGAGGAAGTTGGTGTGAAAGAGTCCAGGTGTCCTATGGTGGTGTGAGTCTACAACTGCCTCACTACAGAGAGCCTGATGGATATCAGCAGTAGTGACTGTTGTGACGAATGCGGTGCCTGATCCCTGCCCTTCTCCCCAACTTGTGACAAAGGACTGGCCAATCTCACACCACGCTGTCACGTACATAACAAAGCCACTCTCAGCTGCACCCTGCACAAAGATTTTCCAGCTTGTGGTACCACAAGGTGCCAGCAGCCTGAGAATGATTGTCACTGGGTTAAATAATTAAGCAATTAACCCTTTAAACCGCAAACTGCCACCAGATAGCTTTGGGTCTATCAAACCTTCCCAATAACAGCAATGACAATGATGATTTTAAAATAAACGACTGTACACACACTGACACAATAGACAGGTACATTCACAGATTTTTACTACAGTAGCACTTTTCAAGAGACAGGAACTCTAAGTTTCCATTAAAAGCTTTAGAGACAAATTTCAACACTTTTCTAAATATGGTCAAAATGGTGCAAATAGAATATTTACAGAAAAAAAGGGTGCTACAAGGAAACAAAGAGACAATACAGCAACTAAAAAAAAATAAAAAGTAGTTGAAAATTAAGAATATTGAAAATCCCTTGGTTTGAGTCAAATTGATCAAGCAAAAATGGTACGGTGGCTCTCTAAAATTCAGTTACATGTTCCTTGATTGCAGGTAAAACGAGAGCTGTCAAATTTTGGAGCAGTCTCTTTTTCTATGATATCAAGAGGGTGTTGTCAGAGACCATCTGACCAATTAAGCGGTTGAGGAGTGGCCATGGGAGTGTCACCGTGTTTATGACGGTATCATGGCCCTCCCTTACCCACAGTTTTATACTAATATTAATATCTTTCATGTACAGGTTGCATTCTGGAAACTGGTAGATTATTGTTCATCATTTTATTTTGTGTCTAGGGATACCAAACACGGAGTATTTTGGATTGGCCTGTCACACAGGAGGTTGTAGACTAATATCTCATCCTCTGTATGTGCTAGCTTTGTCATGTATGACCTTGATTTGTTCAGTATGCTATTCCCCATTCAAATATATAGTATACTTAATATTAATGTGTCTTGGTCCTGTTTGATGTTATGAATTGTGTGGGAATTTTAAGTTGTGAATTGGGCAGAGGTCTTGGAGAGTTCGCCCTATACCTGACTGATTTCTAAGTAGACATTTTATGGCACACTATGTGTTCCTAGTGCTTTATTTGTCCTATAAACCATGGGTGACAGAACTGAACGTTTTTTTTCATAGTATTACGATAGGTCAGAGGGAAGTGTTAATCTGTGGATTTTTTTTGGTCAGCAGAAATTAAACAGACATACTGCCAGAACTCAACTAGCTGTTTACTGCTCTGACAAAGGCCTGTGTGCTGGTGTCTGCTGTTCCTAAGTTGAGATAACAGGCTCTTTTGAAGTGTGTTAAAAGTTAAGACTATGAATTCCATGAATTGAAGGAGGAGGCAAGGGGTATAATCACTGGCAGGGGCAGACTGACAACTCATGGGGCCCCCAGGCAATAGGGGATCGTGGGGCCCCTGTGTCCTTGCCCACAACAAAAAAAAAGCCTATAAAAAAAAAGGTACCAGGAGCATTTCATGGGGCCCCCTACTGATCCCGGGCCCTCGGGCAGTGCCCGACTGCTCGAATGGTCAGTCCGCCCCTGATCACTGGGCTATGCCTCCTCTCAAAAATGTCTGAGACCTGAACAAAAATGGATGTCACCTACAGCTTTCAACCATTAAAACTGTGTGTAGCTTTTAACTCTGGAAGGAGTACAGGTCCCCATCATAATAGAGATCCTGTGGAATAATCCTTGTTTTGTACAGTGCAGATGGAAGTGGGGAGTCCTAAAGCTGTTCAGTTCTACAGTTTACCAGGGTATGACATGCTCCCTTTCCCTATCAAAGTTCATTATTCCCAATAAAAAACAAAAAAGAAACAAGACTGTTCTTTGGAAAAAGTAGAAGAGTGCAGGAAATGCTCTGTGCCTGGCTGTGTGTGCTCTAAGAAGGAAATAGGATCACAATTCACCAGGGGCTCTTTAGGGAGTGCATTACAGCTAGATAAATAATTTGCAGCAATATAAAAGTCTGCAGTTGCATTGAACAAGTTTGATATTTTGCTGTAAGTCTCCTATTTTGCTGTGCCATTTAAAAAGCACAGCAAATAAAAAGTAAAGTAAATACTCTAAAAAAAAAGTTTAAAAATGTCTAAAGTAAATCAATAAAACGATTTAGCATCCTTTGTAACATCCTAAGAGCCGATTCACACATGTGCGGTGTGGATTAAAGCTCAGGTTTCACAGCTAATTGATACAGTAGTGTTCAGCAGTTCATGTCAGGTTTACATCAGGTTCAGGACAGGATTAGCTCAGGATTTTGTCCTGTTCACACATATGTGGTTTAAAAATGGTTCCCAAATAAGTCAATAGCCTGTAATCCACACCTGAACCTGAAGGTACTGCTCAGAAATTGTACAGGACTCTTTTTCAAACTGTACTGAATCCGCACTGCCAGTGCACTGGACATTTGTGAACAGGCACCATAGGAAGCAATGTTATTTCACATGTCATGCGGATTGGATGTGGTTCAAACCACATCCAATTTGCATATATGTGAACCTGCACTAAATCTGCTAATACATCCTGGGATCAGAGATACTAGTTGAAGTGTGCAGCAAAAAGCTCCAAAACCAATTTATAAAGTAGTCTTTGGATGGTGGAATCTGAATTGCTGAACGTCTTATTACAGCTGCAGGTTATTCCAGTTCATCCAGTCCCCACCTGGGGAGCTCTGTCCTATGGTGACTTGAGAGCTCTCACTGTAAGGGAAATGGTGTGTGTAACAAAAAATGTGTGTTGTTTGGCAGCTCACACTTAACTTGGCCAGAGCAAGCATCAACCTTATCAACAGGAGCTGCTCCTGTCCGGTGCTGGATAAAGAGAAATGCTCAGGGGACCAATTAGAAACATCCTGGAAAAGATCACTATGTACTATATCTACTATCACACAGTAAAGTAAATACAAACTGAAGCAAGATATTTTATCCTGGATATTTTTAGGTATTTTTTTCATGTTACACCCAGAACATGATATACTCTATAGATGCATACTATGTGCTTGAGCGCACAAGAAGTATTTCATTGTGCTAAGTAGCTGCATGAATAAAACACTAAGACTTTTTTTTTGTGTGATGCTTGCAATCCAATGTGTTAAAATGCATACTCCCCATAAAAAAAAATGCATACACAGTGCTGTGTATTTTTAAAAATATGACATGTCCAGTTTTGTCTGTGTTTTAGTTAATTGAGAGGCCATAGAAGTCAATGGCAGCACATCAAAACCGATATGCATTTTTGAGGAGTTGACAACAGGTATTACCAAGCCTTGGTCAATGGTTTTTAACCCTATCCACTCCACATTGTACATCCAAAACACATTGAAAATGCATGACAACACACCTGCATAATAGTACAAAGATAACATACTTATACACCCAAGTAAAGATTTAAATGGGCCCTAAATGTCACTAAAGGTTTTCACTGGATCCATTCAAATTTGAATAATTACTACTAGCTATCATTTATGGGCAGCACAGTGGCTAAATGGTTAGCACTTCCACCTGGCAGTACTAGAGTCGTTGGTTCAAAGCTCAACAATGGCACCACCTGCCTGGAGTTTGCATGTTCTCCCTGTGCCTGCGTGGGTTTTTCCCGGGTACTCCAGTTTCCTCCCACACTCCAGAGACATGCTGGTAGGTTAATTGGATCCTGTCTAAATTGGCCCTAGTATGTGTATGTATGAATGTAAGTTAGGGACCATAGATTGTACACCCCTTGAGGGTTAGTGACTGATGTGAATGTACAATATATATGTACAGCACTGCATAAATTGATGGCGCTATATAAGTACCTGAAATAAATAATTTGTATTGATGTCACTTGCAGGGGTGTCCATGCACACTGGCCATGATAAGTGCTGCTTAAACAATCTTTAGCATTTTTCTTCTTCAGCCTATATAAGCGGCTCTATGTTAGTCTATTTGTCCATGCACATTAGGGAGTATACAGGCATATTTGCAGTGAAGCGTTTTCAGGCAGAAACAGAAAACCCATCAGAATTACATTTTTGAGAGGAGCTTTCAGGCAGAAAAAACACTCGACGCACATAAACTGGGTGTCTAGGAGTATTTGGTGTTTTCTAGCATACATCAATTATAGTGAAAAATGAGGGGAATGTTATCAAAGCAAATCTCCATAAACTCTCAAACTTTTGTGCAAAAGGAGGCACTATTAGCATTTTTTTTTTTATGATGCCTTTTCTGCCAGAGGTTCTGCCATTTTTTTTCAGCCACCTAGTGTGCATGGACCTTCTAAACTCACTTTTGAAATCATAAATTAAATAGCATGAGTCCAGGGGCGGACTGACAACTTATGGGGCCCCCGGGCTATAGGGGATCATGGGGCCCGTGTCCTTGCCCAAACTTAAAAAAGCCTATGGAAAAAAGGTACCAGGGGCATCTCATGGGGCCCCCTACTGACCCCGGGCCGTGCCTGGGTTTCCAAATGGTCAGTCCGCCCCTGAGCATGACCCAACACACTCAGTAATATAAATAAAACCTGCTGTATTGTTTTGTCTATGAGTTATTGAATGTTCATGAGACTTTCTGACATGCTCCTACATAGTTAATTTTCCTTGTGGAAAATGGGACTGTTCCCCTATTCCCATAGTATATCAAATTGCCTCCCAGTATCTAAAGCAGACCATGGAAAAGTCAAAAACTGATTATTCTGTCAATCAAAATACAAAAATGGTGCATACAGTTGTGCCATCATTGGTTTCATTTTTCTTTAAAAAAAAAACCCAGCATGTTGGATCAGGAACTTTTGATTGCGGCAAGAAAATCACGTGTCACAGCTGGCATACTAATGATGCGAAAACCAAATTGACTATCGATGTGAATTTTTGTTCGGTTTTCACATCGTCTAGGGCCTGCTAAAACTTGTCTGCTAAAAAACAATGAAGTTCAATTACTAAAAGGTAATGCATGGATCAAAATTCATGCCAGCTCAGTAGGAACCAGCCGAATATCAATGCATGTATGGGCAAGCTGATTGTACAGATGTTGATCAATTGACTTGTGTTGAGCCAGCCTATTGGAAAATTTTCTCTCGATCAGCATTGCTGAGTATATTCTGACAGTATGGAAATCTCCCTGCTGTCAGAATACAATAGCTTAAAACGGGAGGGAGTATGTGGATGGGGATGTAGTCATTTTCTTTCCTTCAACAAGCTGAAAGAAAAAAAAAATTGAATAAGCTACAGGGAGCCTAAGCTATAGGGAAAATGCCCTTGCAAAGTGAACAGCCTATTAGATTATTTAGACACTGCCTCTAGTGGACATCCGCCAAACTACAGCACCCAATAAGTCTAAGTAGCATTGTTTGGGATCTAATCTAACATAAATATCAAATGCCTGATTTATAATGTTTATAATGGTTTCCCAGTATCTCTGCAGCGTAGGGCATCTCCAAAACATACAGTATGTATCAGGTTGCCGTGAGCTCAGCGATATCTACTGCAGATTGATTTCCTTTGAAGCCCCATAGTACCCAATTTGGACAGGGTATAGTATAGTAGTACTATTCTATATAATTGTGAGAGCTCCTGAGACGTACTCAAGGAGCCAATCTGTACTTTAGTGAATCAACCCCATTGTTCATAGATTATGAGTTAAAGGCCATATTTCTCTTGGTTCTGTGTCATTGGCAGTGTCTGAGGTACACGGCCAGTGACAGATCGTGCTGCAGAGCTGCCCTGTGGGCAGGCACTACGCATGCCTAAAAGGACGCCATATGGTGTCCACCCGGAGGGACGAGCTGTTCGCCCGACTGACATCTGCCTATAGGCCGGGCGGCAACTGGTTATTCTCAAGCATCTGCCAGGAAATGCATGAGGAAGAAAATGACAGGTGGAATATACACATTGTTACATAGTTAAACTGGTTGAAAATAGGCACAAATACATCCAGTTCAACCAAGAGGAAAAACATGCACACACATTCTTAAATTACGTTCATTTAAGAAAGAATCCAGGCCTTTTTTAAAACAATCCCACATTTTTACTGATCTTACTGTGAAGAAGCCTTTCCATATTTGGAGATAAATCTTTCTCCAGGTGTAGAGTGCCTTGTCCTCTGACACCAAGTTCACTATATTGACCATTTATGTATTTATACATGTTGATCATATCCCCCTTTATTGCCTGTTCTCAATAGAGAATAAATTCAGTTCCTCTAATCTTTCCTCATAGCTGAGCTCCTCCATGCCTCGTATCAAATCTGAACTGCATATTCCAGATGAGGTATTACTAATGATTTGTACAGGGGTAATATATCTCTCCTCTCTCTGGAGTCTATACCTCTAATACAAGAGAGGATTTTGCTCGCTTTAGAAACCACAGCTTGGAATTGCATGCCATTATTAAGCTTGTGATCCCCCAGATCCTTCTCCACCATTGATTCCCCCAGTTGTAACCCCCCCCCCCCCCCAGTATGTATGATGCATGCATATTTTTAGCTCCCAAGTGCATAACTTCACAATTATCAACATTAAACCTAATTTGCCACATAGTTGCCCTATCAAACAGTACATAGAGTTTGGCTTGTAAATTGGAGATGTAAGGACGTTATTCCTCTGTACAGCTTGGTGTCATCTGCAAACACTGAAATGGTATTGTTAATCCCAAACCTCTATCATTTATAAGTATAGAAAAAGGTAAGGGTCCCAACACTGAACCTTGGGATACACCACTAATAATGTTAGATCATTCAGAGCATGAATTATTTGTCCATATACAATATGGTTAAACACCTCATAGTTACTACACATTCTGATATAGACAGTATACTTTGTATTGGTGTAGTTACTACATCAATGTGAGTGTCTGAGCTAAAGTCTACTCTACAGTGAGTAGAGTATCTACTACATAGCGTAGCAAACATACCTCTGGTGTATAGAGTCATGACTGGCAACTGTAATTCGGTGTACTACATGACACCCAAGGTTAGTGATTTTCCAGAGATGCGTCTATTGTCAAGGAGATTATAGGCTTTTTTCACTTGAATTCTGCCAATCACTATTTGCATCTAAATTTATCACAGATTACCAGAGGCATTACACAACAGCAACTCTGTAGGAAGAAATTAGACTTTTCTACAGTTTCTCCCCTTCTCCAGTGTATTGCTAAAGCCTTACTCTACGACAGCAATTCTCAGTTAGGGTTCCATGGAACCACAGTGTTCCCTCAGAGGTTGATGGGGGTTCCATGAGCTGTGGCTGATTAACCACCCCTCCTAACAGTGCCTGTATAGCTCCAGGGCCAAAGTTGCTTGCCAAAACCAGCAGATTGATCCAATTATCTTCAGCCATTTTCAAGGTTGGCATTCTGACAACTGTAAGGGTTGCAGTCTTCCTATTGAATACCAATGTTTCACCATTGACCCCCCGCAAAAAAAATGGTTTTAGTAGGGGTTCCCATTAAGGTTGAGGAAAGCTCCTTTATGATGTTGTAGAAGCCAGATGGATAATTGTGCTGTAAAACAAAGTAGACCTACCCTCCCCTGCAATCTTTACATCCCCCTGCCAAAATCTTCTTCCTGCTGGAAGAAGACACCATAGAAGGCTTCTATGGGGATCTACTGTGCAGTATTCTGGTGGAAACAAGATTTTGGTGGGCTGTGGCCATAAAATCTGGTTGAGCACAAAAGCTGAGCTGATGATCTTTGCCCAGTGTAGTAAGGCTTGGAAATTTAGTGCCATCACTGACAAATTAATTAAGTGCATTTCATGTCTCCCAAGAGTAACAATTCCCAGAGACATACTAAGTGCGGTCAGCGATAGCTTGTAACTGTCCAGAGACGCAAAAATGGAAACTTGAGTAGCCCCAAAGAAAATAGTGTTTTGGAAGAGATTGACAGCTGGTATCACTTGAGCTCTGCCAATCACTGAATTGATCACAGAATACAGGAGACATTACAGGAAACCAACCCTTTCTGTGCAGAAAATATAGGACATTCATGCAGTCACTCCTACCTCAATGTGCCATAGCCATACCCTATGAGGAGGATTTACACAACAAAAAAAACACACACACACACACACACACACACACACACACACACACACACACACACACACACACATTCTTCCTACACAACTCCCATGACCTAAACCACCCTCCTTTGCCACCTCTACATCCCATGGCCATAATATTATGCTGGTAAAATGGCCATAGAAAACTTCTATGAGGAGAACCTGTGCAGAAGGATGGCTGCGGGCATAGGATGCAGGTAGCAGTAATGTAAAGTGGCAGAGGACACGGCCTTTTAGGTGAGATGTACTACAGAGGAAATAAGCAGATTTGTTCTGAAAGTTCCTTTATCCTTCAACCATAGTTCTTTGGGAGCTAGGCTCTGAAGCAGCATGAGCTTGTAGAGGGAGACATTATTATTGGTGTCGACATTGGGCAGTTTTGTACTTTCAATCACAACAAAAAAGGAAATGCTCACTGTCAAGGTTTACCATCTCTACTGCGATTTGGTATGCTACTTAGAGTTAAACAGTTACTCTCATTTGCTTAGATTATTCATTTGTGTTATCAACCCATTTCTACTGTTTACAACAGTTGAATTTGGTAGAAAATTCATCTGACAACCATGTGTAAAAGACTAAAGGCTGCAACGTGTGATATACTGCACATGTGTTATGGCCCTTTTGAATCTTGTGGAAGTGTGAATCCACATAGGAAGAGGACACTCACCTCTCCTGAGGGCCTATTAACATTTGTGTGTTATGTTAATGCACCTACATTAGTTGACCCCCCATAGTGTGCAGTGCATTAAAGGAAGTTTATTCATTTTGAATGAGCTGCCTTTGCACCACAGCATGTCCAAAAGCAGACATGACAATATTTTTGCAACCCATTACTACTGTGTGTAGCACTACAATGCGGGCGTGTTGGGGGAAGGCACCATATTGCACATTACCATGCGTTAATGCACATGGAGTGATGCAGCCCTGTTTGAGAGTTGGAGATGTGACAAAAAGGTATCCATTTTATGGCCTGTATTACTAACCCACATTTGTAAAATGTTTAGCAGCGTCATGGGTCACTTTTGCAATATATATTTTTATTTATCAGTTTTAAATGGAGAACATATTGGCAAAGCAGCTTTGAAATGGCTTATTAAAGTATACACTACAGAGTGAAGGATTAGAACACCTGTCAGATTTATACTGTTATATGTGGCCCCTTTAAAAAGATTCAACATCTATTTGTCCTGTTAATGTTTATCCAGAATATTGGGATTTACCTTTTGCTCTGTGATTGTCACCAAAACAGGAATAGCAAGGATATCATCCAGTGGGTACACTAGTTCTGGTGACAGATTCCGTCACTCTGGAGGGATTTCATCTGTTTTGGCTATGGGACAGAAAGTAAGGGAAATCTCCCCCCAGCCCCAAAAAAGGATAAAAAAAAAAAAAATAAAATAATCATATCAGTTAGAGATATTTACTCTATCCAAAATGAAAGACTATTGCTTTTCGTTCTACTTTATTATAATAAGATAATTAACACGCGAATTATCTTTTGGATCTATAACAGCAACAACATTTCAGGGTCTCTTATGACAGGTGCTCCGTGCATCTGTAGGACACCAACTCTACAACTATCTGCCATTTTAGGTTGCATACTGAACAACCTTTTTAAGAGCCATTTCAGACCATGCACAGAGCGGTTTCTGTGCAAATCACATGCAGTGATTTCAAGCCTTATTTTGAATGGGCCAAAATTGCTCAGCATCAAAAAGTAGTGTTCGCCCTACTTGCACTGTAACCAGATCACATGGTACAAAAGTATAATGCGATCCAGTGCAGGCACCTGCGTTTGAGACATTAATTTTTTTTTTATCGACAATGGCTACAAATCACACAAGCAGTGTGTTTTGCATGCATGTTTAGTCGCACAGGAAAGCACAGCATGTTCCTGTACAATTTACATGCTGGCATGGTGTGAACTGGCTTAAAAAAAAAAAAAAAAAAAAAAAAAAAAGTGTAAATGCCCATAGATTTTCTATGCCACTTTTTCTGGCTTTTTTATGCCCCTAATGTACATTTGTGGCTGGTGATATGCTGCAGAGGACAATATGAAACTAGGAACAGGTTACTTGAGGCTAGTAGGGACTGCTATTACCCCAACCAATCTTCCCACTATACACTGCCGAGGTCCAAGGGCCAAAGGTTAGGCAACCGGGATCTATGGCATAGTTCTCAACTGGTTGTGGTATTCATCCAAGAAGTACTTCTGATGCGACATGGGGGCCTGCTAGTCATAAGAATCCAGGGTTTCATATAAAAAAAATTAAATATCTTTTTCTTAATCCAATGGGATGTGCTGTGTCACAATTACTGCAGATCTATTTTTTGGTGCTTGTATACCAACACTGCATACTGCAATGCACAGTGAATGGGCCCTTAGGATTTCCCTGGCAACATCATGATGCATACACATTTCTCAATTTTGTTATCCTGAAACGTGTTGAGAAAAAAAAAAATTTTCCTAAATCTGAGAGTGCTTCAGTACCTTTTATGAAGTAAAATCTGTCAAAGTCAGACCAAATAAGTTAGATGGGAAAGTCTGCCTACAGGAATGATTAGAAATAATGCAATTCCGGGTGTAAACAAGGGCATGACTGACCACCACAAGCATAAAACATTTCTTACTGGATCTTTAAGAGACACCTCAAGATACTGCTTTTTTTTGCACCCACATCCTACAATTCCAAATTAAATGCACATTAGGGGCCAAGCGAGCAACTTAATGTCCCTTTAAAAATATTTTAGAACAAAAGTTGGTATTTTTCTACTGCAGGAGATTGTTAGGAAATTAGTCTCCCGAGACTAAACCTCAAACTATATACCGAAGGGGAGAAATTTACCTAAGCAGCTCCTAATGAGAGATTAATCTTTTGCTCCCTTTCAAGTCTATGGAGGGCCCATTTACATCTGTGTTGATATGCCCAACACAGATGTGAATCAACAAAACAGACAGATCATGAGATTTTAGTAGCATCATTAAAGCAGACTGTCACCAGTTATAGAACCAGTCCGCTGCTCCTATTACAGAGTTAGAAAATATTTTATTATTAAATATTGGTAAACTATCATACAGTTTGTGTGACAAGGAGGCACTGCTCACTTTCTTGCCTTGGTAAGGATTACAAGTGCACCCCCCCCCCCCCCAGCTGTCTCCATGTACTGCCACAAAAAACACTCCCAGGAGGCAGTTTCACAAAGTATGCATGCGCCATGACATTCTTTCAATGCAGACATGGCACTGCTCGGCCAGGTTTTTGGGGATCTAACAAAAGCCCACAGCAAGTCTACACCAATTCTGAGAATTCTCATTCATGCACACAGATGTCATGGTTCTCTACAATGTCCCAAACACCAGAAACTAGCAGCATCTGTGTACATGTGTGGAAATCCCCACTGTGTGCAGAGATCCCATAGGTCCAAAATACCTGGGACATGGCATGCAGGGGGGAGAACAAAGCGGGGGTGTAGTCCTGCTTTAAGCTACAAAAAAATAAATAAAAATTATAATAATAATCCCAAATAGCCCTGAACTCTAGGATGTGGGCATAGGTGGCCATTTGAGGTTTTTTTCAAAGCTTGTTTAAAGAGTGTCAATATGTGCAAGTTGAAATGGTGACAACTGGTTGGAAAATTAGGTTAACAGATCATACTACACTTAAGTCAGGTTGTGAGGACTTTATTGGAGATTCATAGCAGGTTCAGATTGGATACACTACAGCCTTAATGTACAATTCCACATAAAAGTTCACCTGATTAATAAGTAAAAATAGAGATTCACAGGCAGAGTAGTGTAGCTGAGCTAGGCTCATTGAACTGAGCAGTGTTCCGGTTTCAGTCTTATTCGTAAACTGAAATCTAGGGCTTCACCTTGTCATACAGACGGACACATTTCACATCATCCAACGTGCAGGTCTGAAATTAACAGTAAAACAAAGTATGTTACACAACAAGTATGCTACACAAATCGGTCAAAGTTTTCGAGTACCATTTCAAAGTCTCGATCTTCACAGTATGAATGTTCTACTTCTAGATCAACTTTGATAAGTACATGCACATAAGACTAGTTTTGATTTTTCTTGGACAAAAAGCAAATTCAATGAATAGAAAGTGTTTACTAACATTTTTTTCACTTTGGTCAAAACCCAACATGTTGAACTGTCCACTTTAATAGTTAAACTAATGTTTTAAAAATAACCATTTTCTAATGAAATTCTGTAAGTGCAAGGCCAGCCTTAGGTTCACAATAGATTAAATATTTTCTTACAGTCCAGACAAAAAAAAGATACAACTGAAAAGTTGCAACCACATTTAAAGCTACATACAAGGACACTAGTCAGGATTTTTGGACTGCTCAAAGAGAATTTGTTGTTCACATTGTATGTCGGCAATACAAATGTCAGTGACTCCACATCCCTCCACATGGATATTGTCTGTCAATGACATGTCCATCTTACAAATAGAACTTTTCACTAGATCTGGTCTTTAGTCAATTCACAGTCTTTACAACTGGGGTCTTAGTCTAAACTCTTAGGCCTTTTAATTTTTCTCCATTATAAAAGCCATATATATTTTTGCAGACATGAAATTGTTACCAAAACACAAAATTCCCAACTGTCTAATACCTTGGACATCCCATGGAAGTGCTGGTGAAAAGCGTCAGTTACTCAGATCACTCCACCATAACAAGTTAAAAATTAGATGGGCAACCAATTTACGGTTTAGACCATTGGTGGTAAAATTCAACTGGCTATATACTAGTAGAATTTTGTCCTGAATTTTTCCATTTTAAAAATGGTCATTTGATTATCCAAGCATTAGTGGGGTCAAATTGATGTTAGTTTTTGGTCACTGGGGAGATTTACAAAAGCTTGTTCACTCAGAATCTGGTGCACCTGTGCATGGTAGCCGATCAGCTTCCAAACTCAGTTTGTTAAATTAAGCTTTGGCAATAAGACCTGGAAGCCGATTGGTTTCTGTGCAGAAGTGAGCCCAATTTTGCACTCTCCAGCTTTCATAAGTAAACCCCACAGTGATAACATTTGAAGGCGCAGGATGGAATTTTTCCTTGAACAGTTTGTGGTTTTCGTTCTTAAAATTTATTCCAAAACCAAAAATGTTAAAAGCAAGCTATACTCTGAAGTACTTTCAAATGACATTTACAAGTAATGTACAAAAATTCTCACATGAATATGCAATTGAAAATCTTAGTGCCAGCTTTACTTGATACAAGAGGCTTCAAGTACAGCCCCTGACAAGGGCCACTCAGTGAATGTATGGTTACAGAAATCTGTCAGACAGACATGCTACATGAGATTATCAGAAGCTGCAGACATGCTATGGGAATTGTTGGAAATCTGATCCCCGGAGGCCCCACCTTGCAACTTAAAAGGATTGGCTATTGATGGCTTAGTACCAACTATCACAGCATACCTGCAGATGTCTAATGGAGTCCATGCCATGATGAGTCAGGGCTATGTTGGCAGCAAAAGTGGGATCTACACAATATCGGGTGGTCAAGCATTCTAGCCGATTGGCGTGCAAATACAGTGTCACATATTGAGCCTGTGTCTCCCCCCCACCCCCTTCAAAATTTCAGGACAATTGGCAAACCTCACCTTGCAAATGTAGAACTTCTGCTCATGACATTTACTTTATGCAAATTATAGCCCAACTTCAACTTTATTTCATTTGTTAAAGTTTGAATGGAATTGGGAGTGAACATTTGTCAAGTTTGTATTACTTGTCTATCACCCCCTTTGGGGGATGGGGGGGGGAGGGGGGGATTTCCTTGACTTGGTTTCCTGTGACACCTGTACAAGAAGCAAGGGGTGTGCAGGTCACTGACATAAGGAGGCAAGAACAGACAGGCATTCTCAGAGGTTTTAATGATTCCCCACACTAACATTGTGCATTCCCACCCCCCACTACCCTTGCCTGTTCCATCCAGAATTAAATGTGGATAGAAAATTTGCTTCAACAACTAGTGCACATACTATACAGGTGTGTAAAGAGTGCAGTCACTTCCTTTCCAAAGCAACAAATTAGACATAAAATGTAAAGCAAACTGACCACCACCATCTGTTCATTCTTCAGTTCCCTTGTGATAATAGTCTCTTTTCCATCCCATTTCTGCACCTGTTTTAGCACTCCATCATTGCAGGTTATGAGAGTCTGAAATACAAATATGATAAATAAGTTTGTGTACAGAAGGGAACAAGGGGAGGGTACACATCCAAACCACCATCTGTCTGAAGACTATAGAGAATGCATGACATAGGCAAATTCAAGAAGCCAAGTAACCACTGTTCAGCATTTTCCGATTTGTATAAACAAACCCTTGTTGACGAGCAGACAAGCAATGAAATGCAAAAAAGGGAGTAAACTGAAAATCGTGCAACTAAACCCAAAAATCAGTGGCTGTATTGGATTTTTCCCAAGCCAATAGACAAATTTCAGCAAGTGTTAAAAAAAAAAAAAAAAGAGAGAAGGAGTAGAACCTACTAGCTTGGTGGGTTTAGCCACATATGTCCACCTGACTCTTGATCTAAAAAACACCTTTTAAGTTACCTATTTATAACAAAAGAAAAAAGAAGCTTCTTGCAAGTATCAATTTCCAAACATCTCTTGGATGTTTCATTTATCACATGTAAGCAAGCACAGGTTATATCAAGACGACAAATTCTATATGCGATGAGCTCTGCACTACATAGCATTTATCTTGTAAATATGAATATTGTAGCTGCTGACTTTTACTCACCAGCTCCAGTCCTGCCTTCACCTGAGACAGTTCTTTGGCAGTCTTCAGTTCCCTGGCACCACCATCTTGGCTGTGACTTCCTGCCATTTCACAGCTTGTGGATAGCTTTTGCCATCCTGACATAATACAGGGCTACATGCCCTGCACTGTACAAAGTGTTACTAAACCCACAGCAGTAAAATCAGTCTGTATATGCAGTAAAGCATGCTTGTTATACTCACTGTGGAACCTAAGGGGTTAATCCCTTAATATTACACGTTACTCATCCCCCAGAGTAACAAAGAATGTAACCCTTGCAGCACAGGGGAGGAGGCAGTAAAGGAATTTTAGTATTCACAGAATTTGACTTTAAGACTCAGTTCACACTGCTGTGACCCCATTGCTGTGCGATTTCCAATGCTTTGCTTTAGTCTTTAGCATCTAGGGGTTCAAGCTGCATTTAAGTCACATCAAAGTAGTGCAGGAATCTTAAAAAAAGTCCATTGAACCACCATTGAAGTTAATGTGTTTTCACTTGTTATGCGACTGTTACAAGTTGCATCCCAGGTCACACAGGTGTGAACCAAGGCCAAGTGCTGCAGCACTTTTTTGTATAGCAGGAAATAGTTGTTTAATTAAAGGAACATGCAATAAGTCTCACACTGAGGATTGGCATGACCACTTTGAGGCTGCAGTAGTTATGAGAATTGTTAATGTAGCATATAAAACCACACACACACACACACACACACACCGAGGTTGTGCCATGCAATGCTTACCCTCGTTTTCCTGCTGTCTGCAGTCGTCTCATCAAACTCCTCTCCAAGTTTGAACGTCATCTCTGTGTTTTTCAGGGTGCTCTCCGTTCTCAAGCAGATCTCATCACCATTTTTAGATATGATCACGTTTGGCTTTGCCACAGCACCCGCTTTCCTTGTGGCAAAGCCAACCCCTGCAAAGAAGAGAACATTATATTGATATTGTATTCTTTAGGGGTATAGGATAGTCTTATTTCTAGTCAAAAACACACAGTCAGTAGATACTGAGGAGAGAAAACACAAAAAAAAAAAAAAAAAAAAAAAAAACACACACACCCTTTTTAAAATGCGTAGAGCAGAATTCCACCAAACCATCATAAAAGGGTCCCATTTTTGACAGCTAGGGAGGGCCTTCTCAGGGCTCACTCATCTGTGATCCTGACCTATCATTAACCCAGGTCTGGGCTGCATAGGCAGTACAATGTTTTGTATCGTATGATGATTGTGCTGTCTCACATATTCGGATATTTTATACATCCTGAACCCCTTTATGATACAAGAAATTGCAACATGGGTAACTTATTCTAATGTATATGTTGGTTACTCCAAACCAAGAACCCCATAATTACCCCACTGCACACTAGAGCTCCAATTACAGCCATTTACAAGTACACCAAATGTTAAAATGCTCACCATACACACACTACAGTCCATTTAACATGATTTCCAATAGGACACATTCACATCTGAGATTTTTTGAGTTGCTGTGTTTTTGGAAAGTGTAGGGGACTTTTTTTAAATGCAAAAAGCAACTTTTTTGCTACAATAGAGTTTAGTGGAGAAGTTGCTGAAGCACATAGTGTGTGTTGCGGTTTTTAATTCTGCAAAAAAAAAAAAAAAAAAAAAAAAAAAAAACTTTTGATCCCGTCTTCTCTGATCCTACCCTTCTACTGTCCCCAATCCATCTGCTGATAGTACAGAGCATGTCAGGTACCTACTGACGGTAGCTCTATGGATCCACAGACCGGGATTCCCCAGGGCGCGGAGTCTAAGCCCCAGTCTGCTTGTTCACCAGAGCCCCTGATGGTGGGGATGGACTTGGAGCAGGCTGAGACCAGGTCACGACCCCTGGGTACACCCAGCAATAGTAGAGGGAACCGCCAGTGGCACGTAGCTGGATAAGAGCCTGATGTGAAGAGGCAGAGCAGGCCTTGGCAGTAATGGATGGATCCGTGCAGGATGTATGAACAAAACACACCGATATGGATATAAAAAAAAAAAAAAAAAAAAACCACATCAACATTTTCAGCTAAGTTCAATAAGGTTGCAAAGTTACAGTCCCTTCACTTAGGGAGCCTAGGCTTCATTCAGATGGACACCACCAGCCGTCAGCTGCAATTGTTCTGGCACCTGCATCCCCCTGACCTGTGTATAGAGGTGGATGCAGTTGTTGCAGACGTGTGTCATAATTTGACAGCAGCGCAGGATCGCCTGCACTGCTCCAAATGCAGACAGCGTGCCAGCTCCAGTGACATTTCCAGTGTGTCCTCTGACATTTCTCCACTACATTACACTTCAGCAGTCTAGCAATTTTCATTATTAATGTTGTATAGAGGGTTGTAAAATAATTGTGACAGAGTGCCAAACATTTTAGGTGTACCCTATGCTATTATGTTCAACAGTGGTGTACCATAAAATGTAAATAAAGGAGGTTGTTCATCAGGGCTTCCCTGAGAACTGAAGATTTTCAGGATTACTACAAAGTGTAAAAAAAAAAAAAAAAAAAACCCTGAGAAAGGCTTGTTTCTGTGGTGTACCACAAAGGATAAAGGTGGTAAACTTCTAGGTGCCAAAGCCTGCCACACATTGGAAAAAAAAAATTCTCCCTTCAGGGTTTTTTTTTTTTTTTTTTTTTTTTTAAACCTGTCTGAAAGTCTTATCAATGTGGTTTAAAAGGTACCATACAATCCCAAAAAGAAAGTCGCTTATTTGGATTATAAAAAAAAAAAAAAAAGTTTGCTTTTAGTGAACAGTGTTTTGTTTCTATATAGGAGGGCAGCTGATTAAAATCAGGGACATATCAGAAGTGATTAGTTACCAAGGTATGTCCACCAGGACTTTACTAAAACTGGAAAAAAAAAAAAAAAAAAAAAAAATAGGACTACAAAAATCTCAGTGAAACACATTGGGGTTGACTTCAAGGAAAATATACTGTGCACTGCAAGTGCAGTTGCTTTATATCCGATGGGAAGCTCTGAAAAGAGGCGAAGCTCTGTTGATTTCTTTCATCCAATCGTGTGCAAGCAAAAATGCGGTTTGTTTTTTTATTTTCCTTGCATGTTCTCAGATCTAGAAAAACTTTGAAGTGCACAGCCTAATTTGCCTTTAGGCAATCAACCCCATTGGCTTATACCAGCACTAGCACCTGCCACACCTATTGCTACTGAAAAAACAAAAAGTAGATAGAAATTTCACTTCAAAACCGATACAGAGAATATTCAATTCCTGATTTAAGGAATACATTGGACATCATTTGAGCTCACATTCAGAGATCTACAGTTTCATCCACATCTAAAGCTGGCCATGGATGGATAGAATTTCAAAATAAAAAAATTCTTGGGAAAATGTATAAAAAAAAATATAAAATTCTCAGAACATTTGTTGTTAGAAGGATTATGTTTGCTTTTAAGATCAGATTGTAGAATTAACTTTTACTGAATGAAATGCAAATTAGAACTCTTTTTTGAAGAATTGTCATTCAAAATTCTACCCATCTTTGGCAGCTTAACAGAATGTACTGTACAATGGGAAGGTATGGTAACCTAAAAGGGCTTGTTCACAGCATGGAAGATCTGCATTGGTTAATGCAGGCTCAGTGCAAGGAAAAAAAATGGTTTTCTATGTGCTCTGTTCACACCATATTGGCGTGTTGCATAAAAATGTAGTATGTATGTATGCTTTACAGAATGCACATCAAAACACTGCAATGTACCCATCCTGGTTAAAAAAAAAAAAAAAAAAAAAAAAAAAAAAAAGTACTGTGTGCATTTGTGTTAACAGAAATATCCAAAGCTAGATCTATGTAAAGATTACAGTAATGAACTGCAATCTGAACATTACCCATACACTATAAGTGGCAACTGCAGCCAATTTCAATTAGCTCTCCAACCCCCTAAAAATCAAGTGAAGATCAAGGCAACCTACTACCTGCTCCTTGCCTCAGCTCCCTAAAAATCTGGCAGGTAGGTTTTATTTTGTCATTTCATCAACTAAAGTTGATTGACATTGAAGCCATAAATGCACCAGATGTATTATAGACCGATTGTACAATCTCCTACAGATCTTTCCACAACCATACAATGCTAAGGTCAACCCAACTGGCTACCAATAATTGGAGTGTAATATATATGGTTACCAAGCCTCAGCCAATTTGCAATTTAAAATGGTTTCCATTTTCAGTGGCGAAGTCAGAAGGACCAAGATATTCTGACAGTTTCAATAGGTTATCAGTTCAAAAAAATTTGGCATGATTCAGGCAGCATTGGAAAACTAGCAAGAGAGTGATCTTTACATTGATAGGATGTGCTTCTCTCATTTCAATTGCATAATGATGTTCAATTGAGTACTGACATGATACTTTTTTTTTTTTTATTTGCACTTACAATTTTGAGGACAAGGGGTGTGTCCCCTTCTTTGGAGGTCCAGGCAGTACTCAAGTGGAACACTGCCTGGACCTTGAAGAAGGGGACATACGCCGAAAGCTTGTCCTCAAAATTGTATGTTAGTGCAAATAAAAAAAAAAGTATCACATCAGTAGTCAATTGTTTCTGTCACAAGTGCACTAATACAGCTACAATCACCTCAAGCATAATGATGTTCAAAACTTTTCTGGAATGTTAAAAGTATAGGGTTTTTTTTTTTAAATTGCAATAATAAATTTCTAATTTAAAAAAAATTTAAACAAATTCCTAAAAATAGGAAACAATCATAAAAAAGAAAAAGTATTCCTTAAAAACACACACACACACACACACACACACACACACACACACACACACACACACACACACACACACACACACACACACACACACACACACACACACACACACACACACACACACACACACACACACACACACACACACACACACACACACACACACATATTGATCCTGTCCATGGAAGTGAAAAGCAGCTGACCACACATACCTCTCTAATCCTAACCTCCTCTCCATAGTCACCAGCGCTAACTGCCGCACAAAAAACACTTTTCAGGCAGCAGAATGTGTACAGAGCATAGACTCCAGCTTACCTAGCTTCTGCATGTACTCATCGAAGCCCTGGCTATCGCATAGCTTCCAGGTGCCAACGAACTTATCCACCATGATGCTGATTACAGAAGATGCAGAGCGAGCTGGGAGAGTGGAGGATGCTGCACCGCTTTATAAAGTGGCCGCGGTCCGTGCAGGGTGACCGGCTGCTGGGAGGGGAGCTGGGAACGTCACAAGACCGGTCACGCCCGCCGCCTATTCCTCATTGTCAGGAGCTGACCAGCTCAGCTCTTTCAGCCAGCGTCAGATGGAAGGGGATGCTTCCCGAGGCGCACATGGCTACAATTAGTGATTAGCTCAGCCTGAGCGGATTGGGGGTCTACCTGGTTGAAATCTGAGGAATATTCCATCCTGTTCTAAATTTATTCCAATCTGACCACAGGTTTTCCTTCCTATATTAAATGCTTATGAGGGTTGTTCAGAATTTTCCCGACATTTAAAAGATCTCTATAGTGAGGTTTCCTTATATATAATAAGACTCCAGTTTATTTTCCTTATTTTAGAGGGGTTTTTTGTTTTAGTATTTTTTTTATATCTAATATGGGTTTTTTTTTTCAATTTATTTTTATGTTCATTTTGGATTTTTTTTAGCTATGTTTCTTTTATAAGTAATACGATTTAAACTTTTTTAATTTAGTTTTATTTTTTTTTATTTAGTTTTATGTTTCTCTGTAATTTTATAAGATGCTTTATAATTCTATATTTTTTGTTTTGTGTTCATTTTAGGTTATTTTTGTTTTTTTTGTTTGTGGTGTGTTGTGGGTTCTTTTTCAGGTTTAGTATGTTTCTTTCTTCTCTCCCTTTTTTTTTTTTTTGTAAGGATGCATAGAAAGTTATATATATATATATATATATATATATATATATATATATATATATATATATAAAACTTTTTTTATTTTTATGTACATATTTTTGCAGAAAAATTGTGCATTTATTTGTCTTGCAGACACATTTTCAGCTTTCATGTCTGTACCTCTCTATGGGCTTTCTGTTTGAAAGCACTCATCAACACCATTAAGTGGAAGATGGGACTTGCAGTTTACTCATTCACAGACTGCTGTGAATGAATGACGCAGTTGTGTGGGTAAAGCCCTACGGTTGTCACCTCATCCCTTTAAAAGTGAACACTTATTCATTACACAGGTTCTGAGGCTAATTTAATGCAGATAAGGCACCAAGTGAGTTTAATTATAACTTTCATCAGCCACAGAACCTGTGGCTTTTTTTAAAGGAATGAGGTGGCAACCCAGCCCTGCTGATTTAGAATGTGACAGGAGCTGCAGGGGAGAGGAATCCCTGCCCGCTGACATGGGGAAAGGGGATTCAGGGTGAGGGAAGAGGTGATGGAGCTATGTACACCCTAAGGGCTCTTTAACATGGATGTTCCGATTGGGTCCTCCTGTCCGTTTTTCAGGCGGACCCGATCGGAGCCTCCATTCTCCTCTATGGAGCAGCAGCGGGTGTAAATGGACATGTCCGTTTACACC
The DNA here is from genome assembly GCF_062004578.1 of Staurois parvus. Lineage (NCBI taxonomy): Eukaryota > Metazoa > Chordata > Amphibia > Anura > Ranidae > Staurois > Staurois parvus. The sequence continues at coordinate 2,483,915 of NW_028319098.1, forward strand.
CGCCGACATCCGATCCACCAAACGGACGGATTGGGATCCAATTCCCCTTCTGTCTCTCTGATCGGATGAAAACTGACAAGTGGTCCGTTTTCATCTGACTGCTCATTAAGGAGAGAGAGCTGCTCTGTGTCCGCTCTGCAGCAGCAGAACAGACACAGACCTGCCATCCACTTGCTCAGCGGAGAGATCCCCTGTAGAGCAAGTGGATCGGCTGAACGGGGCGTCCTGTGTGAAAGGACCCTAAATATGGGTGTAACATGCTCCAAAAGTAGACTTGGTTTCAATGGCACTATATAATCGGCTGGGTTTACACTTGAGGTTTTTTCATGCATTTTTTGTGGGTGTTTTTTTTTTTTTTTTTTTTTTTTAAATGGACGTTTGTACAAGTATCTTCAGGCTTGTGTACCTTTGTTATAGTCATGGAAAGCTAGTCATTAGGAGAAACTGATGCTAAAATTTCCATAAAACATGTTTTCAGACATTTTTCAGGTCCTCCCATTGAAGTTTTTTGGGAACAAAATGTGTGACTCTTCCCCAAAGAAGTTCATGTACCCTTTTTTTTTTTGTTTGAGTGACAAGCTTCAAGTGACATAACACTTGTATGAATGTGGACTCCATTGGATACAATGGAAATCCTTTTTGTCAAGAACTGCTTTAAATTATTCAGGTGTGAATCAGGTCTCTGGACAATAGTGAATAGGCAAGAAAATCGAAACCGAAAATGAATATTATATAGGGCGCGCTACTTGGAGCCAAACCTCTGTAGCTGTAGGATAAAGGTGCCAGATGGATATCAGGGATGGGTGGGAGCAGTAACACTGAGGAAGCTCTTCTTAGGGCTCGTTCACACTAGGCTGTTTTGCCAACGCTTGCCAAACGCCCCTATAGCGTTTGGCAAGCGTTGGTCCGGCGTTTGCGGAGCGTTTTTTAACGCTCGGCAAACGCTCCGCAAACGCCGCATGCGCGGTTTAGCGGCGGTTGCTAGGCGTTTGCCGAGCGTTAATAACGCCCCACAAACGCCTATAATGCAGTTTGAGTGGTGTTACCGCTCCGCAAACCCCCCGCAACCGCACCGCAAACGCCGGCCGGGCGTTTGCGGAGCGGCACCATAGACGAGAATAGGAGGCTTCAAAGCCTCCTGACTCGTCCAGAGGCGTCCGTTTTGCCGCGACGCGACGCAAACGCTCCCGTTAGAACAGCACCATGTGCTGTAATGTGCAGAATTGGCAGAGGCGTTTGGGAAGCGGTAAAAACGCTTCCCAAACGCCTCTATGCCGCCTGCACACAAGGCTAGTGTGAACGTAGCCTTAGAGTGGAAGCAAGGCTTTAATGCAGTAACAAGAAAAAGAGGAAGGTGCCTCTAAGTGCAGTATTGACAATTTATTTAGTAAACAATGGATAAATTGCACTTACAAGATAAATAATTAAAAAGACTCCTGGTGTGGTAATTGGATCCAGGTGGGACATCCAGCCGTCCAGCAGCAAACTCTATCTATAGGATCAGGAAGTAGAGTCCAGGATGTGCCTGTGCATCAAAATGAAGCTAGGAGAGCAGAGTCGGATGTAGGAGGTGAAGGGGGTGGTAATGCATTTCGGAACATACTCAATAGGCTCCTTCTTCAGACCTTTCATAGATTTGTTTTTCTTCTGCTTTTTGCTAAAAAAAGTGGAACAAAAATGTGACTACGAATTCCTATGAAACTCTTTGAACTGATGCGTTGAGGGTCTGGTGAGTTTTTTAAAATCATGCTGCATTTTTGGTGCAGTAAAATAAATGCACTCAAACCGCACCTCCCAAGCAATGGAAAACGTGGTGTGGTTTTTGCATCACATGTCCTGTAAAAACCACTCTGCTAATGTGGTAAAAATGCACACATATTCGTTTTTCCTGAATATTTTTGCTGTGGATCAGTGTGAAAGTAGCCTTTGCTGACCATGCCACATTAGTGATGGGCCGATTTACCCCCTATTCGGTTTGCAGTTGAACTTTGGAACCTAACGAAAGTTTAACCGCAAACTTCAAACTGGGACAATTCACTAAGCAGTATCTTACCGCATCCAAGTATGTGGTAAGATACCAAACAGCTACTAAAATAGCGCATGAGTTGTATTATTCAGTCATGCAGTATTTTAGTAGTGGAAACATTCACTCTAATGTAAAAAGAATTTCTGGCAATTTTAAACATTTTGCAGAAAAACTGCGTGGTGTTATTCCGCCATCCATACCAAGCTCTTCGTGTCTGGTGTGGATTTTCAGGGGAACCCCCATACCAAATTTTAGCCACCTTCCGCTCGCCATATGAGGAAATGGCGGGCGGTGGCTCTCTTGTTCTGGGAGGACGTCATATGATGTCCTCCCAGTCTAACTGTGAATGCGCACCCCAGCAATCAGCAGTGCGCTGTGTCACTGATCACACTAAAGAGCCGATGACATTAGCTCTGTCATGTGATCAGCTGTGTCCAATCACAGCTGATCGCATGTAAACAAGGAAATGCCGGTTATGGGCAGCCCTCTCCTCACACTGACAGCGCGTGAGGAGAGGAGGGCCAGTAATTGGCATTCCTCAGAGGAGACATCTACACTGATGATCAGTGCCTCCTGTCAGTGCCCATCAGTGCATATCAAAGCCACATATCAGTGCCTACCAGTGCACATCAATGCTGCCTATCAGTGCCGTCTATCCGTGCCATATATGTGTGCTGCCTTTCAGTGCCCATCGGTGATGCCTGTCAATGCCCATCAGTGCCACCTATCGGTGTCCAATCACTGCAGCCTCATAAGTGCACATCAGTGAAGGAGAAAAATTACTCATTTAAAAAATTTTATAACAGGAACTATGAAAACTTTTTTTTTTTTTTTCAAAATTTTCAGTTTTTTTTAGTTTATTAAAAAAGAAAAAACCCAGAGGTGATTAAATACCACCAGAGCTCTATATGTCTTAGAAAAAAAAAAGGATACAAATTTCATATGGGTACAGTGTTGCATGACCACGCAATTGTCATTCAAAGTGCAACAGCGCTGCAAGCTGAAAATAGGCCTGGGCAGGAAGGGGGTAAAAGTGCCCGGTAGGCAAGTGGTTAAAGAAAATAGCGTGGGGGTCCCCCACTGGCGTTTATAAAACGCTTATAAAACGTTTATAAAACACCAGCTGAAAATAACAAGTTAAAAAGGAACAGCCCATTAAAAGTTTAAGAAAATCTCTTGTTGCAGAATTCACCTTCAATCCAGATATTTCCCTCTCAGCACTTTTTTTTTTTCTGTCATTAGATATCCTTAGTCTGATGACCAGCATCAATCATCCCACTTTCTCTGACCCAAGGTAGTACTAGAACTAGACCCTCCCCTGCCTTTTACTGGACAGTGAAAAGAGAAGCAGCACAGTAATTAGATGTCCTTAGTCTGATGACCAGCATCAATCATCCCACTTTCTCTGACCCAAGGTAGTACTAGAACTAGACCCTCCCCTGCCTTTTACTGGACAGTGAAAAGAGAAGCAGCACAGTAATGAGCTCATCTCTGTGTCAGTCAATTTTCATATCAGCATGCTCACTGACCGCACAGGAAAAAATTGGCTCCTTGTGCTGCTTCTTCTTCCCAAACTCTAGTCCTACTGTACAGAGACACATTTTGCTGTGTCTCATACCAAACTGTGTTTGAATTTAACTTTTCCTGGGGCCTGGTTCACACCATGTGGCCCCTGTTTGCTCAGGCACGGCAGCTCCTTCATTTGAACCACATGCACCACTTCCAGACCGGACACTTTTACCCCCTTCCTGACCAGGGCAATTTTCAGCTTTTAGCGCTATCACACTTTGAATGACAATTGCGCGGTCATGCAACACTGTACCCAAATGAATTTTTTACCATTTTTGTGAGACAGATAAAGCTTTATTTTGGTGGTATTTATTAACCACTGGGATTTGTATTTTTTTTGCTATGTAAATGAAATGTCCAAAAATTTTGAAAAAAAGTGTTTTTTTTATAAAATTTTGCAAATAAATAATATTTCATCATAAATCTTAGCCAAAATTTATTCCGTTATCTTTTTAGTAAGAAACAAAAATCCAAATTACTTTATAAGCAAAAATTATAATTTTTAAACATTTTTTTTACATTTTTTTTTATTTTTTTATATTATTATTTTTTATTTTTATTTTTATTTTTTTACATACTGTCACCCTAGCAGTACAGTGTCACCATGGTGACACTGTACTACTTGTGAGGGGTGATGAAGATTTTTTTTTTTTTTTACACTGATTGCTTTTACACCCATATAGGATGTAAAAGCAATCATTTCTCTTTCTCTCTGTGTGCATTCTTGCACTCATTGAGAAGAACTGAGTGAGCTGTGATTGGTCACAGCTTGTCACATGGTACAAGGCTTTTGTGAATAGCCTTGTACCATGTGACCTCTGTAATCATTCACAGATTTCACACATAGTAAGCAATGATGTCAGAAGTGACATCTTGCTTACTACTTTGCATGTAATCACTGATTGGCCAATCAACGATCACATGATCGGGACCTCGTACAGAGGTCCCGTCCGACGATCGGTGTTTCACTGTGTCTGGAGGACACAGCGGGCACCGGATCGCGGTGCTGCGCCCTCCCAGGGAGCGCGCACAAGCAGGGTGCGGGGAGGCCGTTTATAGACGGCCACCCGACCCTGCAGTGCCACCGTCCGGCCGTTTATATACAACGGCCGGTCGGGAAGTGGTTAAAAACGTGGCTGCATGGAAACTGCATGTCTTTTTACCATGCGGTTCCCGCACTGCAGGCTGAGATGTGTGGGGATGCCATTCAGAGTGAATGGCAGCCTCGAGCTTCTTGTAAGCGCTGCACGGTTTGGTTGCGGATGTGGAAATCGATGCGATTTCAGAATGCACAGTGAAGGGCAGTATGAACCTAGCTTTCTATAAGTCTGCAGTAATTTTTTTTGAATGTCTGTCCTCCCTCCAAAACATTTGTGAATGGTATGCTGTTTACACATTTTTTTTTATTACCTTTCATTTAAAGCGGAGCTCCACCCAAAAGGGGAAGTTCCACTTTAAGGCCTCTTCCCCCATTCCTCTTGAAAAATTGTTTTGTTTTTTTTGTGGGGGAGAGGGGGGGCGGGTATCTGGTTTTGACAAGTATCCACTCCTACACGCCCTAGGGATGGTGTAAGTGGGATGAATAGTGCCCCAGCGATGGTGTCAGTGGGAGGAATAGTGCCTCAGTGATGGTGTCAGTGGGAGGAATAGTGCCCCAGGGATGGTGTCAGTGGGAGGAATGGTGCCTCATCATATGTGTCAGTGTGAGGAATAGTGACCCACTGATGGTGTCAGTGGGAGGAATAGTGCCCCAAGAATGGTGTCAGTGGGAGGAATAGTGCCCCAAGAATGGTATCAGTGGGAGGAATAGTGCCCCAGGGATGATATCAGTGGGAGGAATAGTGCCCCAGGGATGATATCAGTGGGAGGAATAGTGCCCCAGGGATGGTATCAGTGGGAGGAATAGTTCCCCAGGGATGGTGTCAGTGGGAGGAATGGTGCCCCAGCGATGATGTCAGTGGGAGGAATAGTGCCTCATCATTGGTGTCAGTGGGAGGAATAGTGTCCCAAGGGCCAGATAGAGGCAAGGAAAGGGACGCAGTTTGGAGACCACTGGCATAGGCAATTAGAAGCAGTAGTTCTCCTCCCTCCTCGCAGTCTTCTGGGACATGTGACACAATGGACAGTGGGTACCTGGCTGTGAAGCTGCAAGCTGTCTCAGCTTGGTGCCCACAGTTAGGATGCCAGCACTGGGGACCGAAGACAGGTGGAGAAAATGGTTCTGGTGAGCAGGACATGAGTATCGGTTTATTAAGTCAGCAGCTACAGTTTTACAAAAATGACTGGAGCTCCACTTTATATATGTTATACAGTAAGCAGATAATCCATGGTATAGAGCCTGCCTAGAGTCAAATGTTGACTAGCTGACATTACTCCCTGAATAAATGATGGACACATTGTAACATTAATCTGGGCACTGTCAGACATTTTACTGTGTCTTTATTAAATTGATACATATGCAGGTATTTTGTAGTGTGCCTTTTTTTTTATTTCTTATTTTTTTTTAAATCTGTTTATGGGTTGTAGTAACATTGACAAACAGACAAACAAGTGTAGACCCAAGCAGGGGCATCATGGGACAACAATTATCCGGACAGTCAACACATGGGATGTACACTTGAACACATGAACACTAAAGGCGTGGCCTAAGGTCTCCTGCCAAGAACTGAGTGCATATAGTGCGAAGCACAAAGTAAATTGGCTCAAGCAAGTGGATGTCAAAGTGCCCAGATAGACACACATACAGTAAAGAAGCACCTTTAGGATCTAGTAGAAGGTACAGAAGTGGTAGTTGAGGGCTCTGCAAGCCACTTGGACCAAACCCTGTCATATTTCCTAGGACAGCCTCTGTGTATTTAAGTGTCTTTATATAGAGGTAATCTAGCATTAACTAGTTGCTTCCAAAAGGAGATGGTTGGGGGAGTGGATTTTTTCCAGTGTAGGGTGATGGCGTTTCTGCCGTAGAAATGTAAAAGACTAGCTAGGGTCCATTCAGCTATTGTGGGAATTAGGTTCAACTAGGCACAAAAATTAGCTCAACATGGTGGGTCTTAAAGGGATGGACATCGCTTTTGTTAACTAGAGCCAATACCTCCTCTCAGAATCCGGAGACTGAGGGATAATACCAGGAGATGTGGGAGAAGTCTCCTGGTCAATGACCAAACCTCCAACACTCCTGAGGATAGGATGGATTCATTTTGTGGAGCCTATATGGAGTGTAGTAGGCCCTGTCAGCAATCTTAAATTGTATAACGATTTCGTAATGAGACTAGAGATCGGAAGGGAAGGTCACAAATGTCCAATCATCCTTATCCAGGTCTGGGATGTCCCTCAGCCGCCTGCCCTTAATAAATGTAATTATTATACATAATCACCTGGTGCACTTCCAGTGTTCTAATGAGAATGGACGTCTAAGCCACACCCTACATGGGAATAGCCTTTCCCGCAAGACGTTGTTTACGATGAAACATGTAGGGCATGGCTTAGCCATGACGACATCATGCACGCTAGTCGGTTGGAGCTGGCATTTTTTTGTAACCATCAGCCTGCTAATTTTTGCCTATATGATTGCAAGCAAAGTTGTTATTTATATCCTGTTGGATTTATACTTTAGTCCAATAAAGGACACTTTTAAAACTTGCTACACTATGGAAGTGTTTATTTTTTGCAACCATGAACTGCTTTGAATGGAAGTGTACTGACCTGCACATCTTCTGAAAAGAGCGGTGGAAGGTGTATGACCCAAAAGCAATTTTGACCATTTATAATTTTATGGTCCAACAAATTTGGTAAGAGGCTTTTATTGTTGATTATACACGGTGATGAAATACACAGAAGCATATTTATATGAATGGAAGATTCACATGTTTAGTCTTTGTGCACTGGATTAATTTAACTATTTGGATTAAGATGGACTTTACTTTTGGAATGTATATGGACTTTATATATAACCTGTGTAATATGTGAAGATTGGTTATTTAGCGCTGCTTATTTTTTCTTTTATGACCCATCTATTGCCTGCTCTCAGCTGACGGCAGAGCAGCTCCAGGTTATGGAAGGATCCTGACAATATTGTCTGAATCTACCCTGCTGCCTGACTGACAACTGTCTTCACTGCTCAGAGTGTGGCTGAGAGCTGGAGCCAGCTGCTCCTGCCCTCTTGCCTGAGCACTGGAGGTGCAGTACAGGGAGTAGTGAGTGACGGTCACTACTCCTAGCCTTGGACATACCAAGAACTTGGTGATCCGTTGTCATGTGATCACTCAGTTCTTGGTCTTAAAGCTGACCTGGGACAGCTGCAACATCACAGCAATGCTGCAGCAAAGAGGATAGTACAAATGTTTATTTTTCAAAAACCCAAAATGTCTCCTTTAATGAAAGTAGAGTTTTTCTATGAAGAGATAAAACATGGGTAACTGAAGGTATGTTGCACAGATATAATGAATGTTTTTTTTTTTGTTTTTTTTCAGCTCTGGTATACATTTTAAATGCTAATTCCTAGGTACACCAGGCCTTAAAGAATATCTAAACCCAATATTTAATATTCCTGATATGTGCCTGCTGTACCATGTACTTGTATGACAAAGTATCCTGTTCTCTTTGTATTTCTTCCTTTGTATGAATTCCCTGGTGTTCCTGCCAGTCGCTCTGCCTTCCTATTTAAAACTGACCACATTAGGCAGGAGAACACAGCGTGGTCAGCTTCCTAGCTTTGCTGGGAGCTCCTCCAATGATCAGGCTTGTGCTGACATGCCCCCCGCACAGCAATTCACTGGGAAGATCAGTGTACTTCTGTGTCTCCTCCCCTAGTTCTCTAAGCTCCATAAGCAGCTGAGAACACAGGGAATGTGATCACTTACTTAAAAAAAAAAAAGGGGGGGGGGATATTTTATAATTTATATATATATATATATATATATATATATATATATATATATATATATACATATACAGTCAGGTCCATAAATATTGGGACATCGACACAATTCTTACATTTTTGGCTCTATACACCACCACAATGGATTTGAAATGAAACAAACAAGATGTGTCTAACTGCAGACTGTCAGCTTTAATTTGAGGGTATTTACATCCAAATCAGGTGAACAGTGTAGGAATTACAACAGTTTGCATATGTGCCTCCCACTTGTTAAGGGACCAAAAGTAATGGGACAATTGGCTTCTCAGCTGTTCCATGGCCAGGTGTGTGTTATTCCCTCATTATCCCAATTACAATGAGCAGATAAAAGGTCCAGAGTTCATTTCAAGTGTACTATTTGCATTTGGAATCTGTTGCTGTCAACTCTCAAGATGAGATCCAAAGAGCTGTCACTATCAGTGAAGCAAGCCATCATTAGGCTGAAAAAACAAAACAAACCCATCAAAAAACATTAGGCGTGGCTAAAACAACTGTTTAACATTCTTAAAAAGAAGAAACGCACCGGTGAGCTCAGCAACACCAAAAGACCCGGAAGACCACGGAAAACAACTGTGGTGGATGACCGAAGAATTCTTTCCCTGGTGAAGAATACACCCTTCACAATAGTTGGCCAGATCAAGAACACTCTCCAGGAGGTAGGTGTATGTGTGTCAAAGTCAACAATCAAGAGAAGACTTCACCAGAGTGAATACAGAGGGTTCACCACAAGATGTAAACCATTGGTGAGCCTCAAAAAAAAGGAAGGCCAGATTAGAGTTTGCCAAATGACATCTAAAAAAGCCTTCACAGTTCTGGAACAACATCCTATGGACAGATGAGACCAAGATCAACTTGTACCAGAGTGATGGGAAGAGAAGAGTATGGAGAAGGAAAGGAACTGCTCATGATCCTAAGCATACCACCTCATCAGTGAAGCATGGTGGTGGTAGTGTCATGGCGTGGGCATGTATGGGTGCCAATGGAACTGGTTCTCTTGTATTTATTGATGATGTGACTGCTGACAAAAGCAGCAGGATGAATTCTGAAGTGTTTCGGGCAATATTATCTGCTCATATTCAGCCAAATGCTTCAGAACTCATTGGACGCCGCTTCACAGTGCAGATGGACAATGACCCAAAGCATACTGCAAAAGCAACCAAAGAGTTTTTTAAGGGAAAGAAGTGGAATGTTATGCAATGGCCAAGTTAATCACCTGACCTGAATCCGATTGAGCATGCATTTCACTTGCTGAAGACAAAACTGAAGGGAAAATGCCCCAAGAACAAGCAGAACTGAAGACAGTTGCAGTAGAGGCTTGGCAGAGCATCACCAGGGATGAAACCCAGCGTCTGGTGATGTCTATGCGTTCCATACTTCAGGCTGTAATTGACTGCAAAGAATTTGCAACCAAGTATTAAAAAGTGAAGGTTTGATTTATGATTATTATTCTGTCCCATTAGTTTTGGTCCCTTAACAAGTGGGAGGCAAATATGCAAACTGTTGTAATTCCTACACCGTTCACCTGATTTGGATGTAAATACCCTCAAATTAAAGCTGACAGTCTGTAGTTAAAGCACACCTTGTTTGTTTCATTTCAAATCCATTTTGGTGGTGTATGGAGCCAAAAATGTTAGAATTGTGTCGATGTCCCAATATTTATGGACCTGACAGTATGTGTATATATGTATATATATATATATATATATATATATATATATATGTGTGTGTATACACAAATGTTTTGCCTTTTATCTCTAATTTAAACTGAATAGGTTGGTTTACAAGGTGAGGATTCACTTATACTTTAATACCAATTAAAATCTTCTGATCAGACTTCAGCCGAGTGAATTTTGATTGATTGCTATGGATTACTAGTTGGAGTTCCTCTTTAACTTGGAGCTGAAAAAATCCTGCAGACAATTTGAGGCTGTTGAAACAGAAGTCCTTTTAGTTTGTGAAATGCCCCTTGCCTTATGGCTGTGAGTTTATTAAGGTGGAAGGTAACCCACACTTCTGTTTTCACAAAAAGTTGCTAAATTAATCAGCAAAATACCATTTTAATATTGGGATATGTCAGATGTTACAGAGTCAGAATGTGGGTGAAAGGCCAGGCTGACAAAATACTTCTTGGTTATGAAACTGCAAGTATTAATCAAACACTGGAGCTATTTATGAAAAGTGGAGGAAAGGAGAAAGCACAGTCATAGGCTGGCCTTTAGGGCTATATGTGTTCAGGGACATACAGGTGAAACTCGAAAAATTAGAATATCGTGCAAAAGTTAATTTATTTCAGTAATGCAACTTAAAAGGTGAAACTAATATATGAGACAGACTCATTACATGCAAAGTAAGATAGTTCAAGCCATGATTTGTCATAATTGTGATGATTATGGCTTACAGCTCATGAAAACCCCAAATCCACAATCTCAGAAAATTAGAATATTACATGCAATCAATAAAACAAGGATTGTACATAGAACAATATCGGACCTCTGAAAAGTATAAGCATGCATATGTACTCAGTACTTGGTTTGGGCCCCTTTTGCAGCAATTACTGCCTCAATGCGGCGTGCCATGGAAGCTATCAGCCTGTAGCACTGCTGAGGTGTTATGGAAGACCAGGATGCTTCAATAGCGGCCTTCAGCTCTTCTGCATAGTTCAGTCTTATGTGTCTCATCTTTCTCTTGGCAATGCCCCATAGATTCTCTATGGGGTTTAGGTCAGGCGAGTTTGCTGGCCAATCAAGCACAGTAATCCCATGGTCATTGAACCAGGTTTTGGTGCTTTTGGCAGTGTGGGCAGGTGCCAAGTCTTGCTGGAAAATGAAGCCAGCATCCCCATAAAGCTCGTCTGTGGAAGGAAGCATGAAGTGCTCCAAAATCTCCTGGTAGACGGCTGCATTGACCCTGGACTTAATGAAGCACGGTGGACCAACACCAGCAGATGACATGACTCCCCAAATCAACACAGACTATGGAAACTTCACACTGGACTTCAAGCATCTTGCAGTGTGTGCCTCTCCATGCTTCCTCCATACTCTGGGTCCTTGGTTTCCAAATGAGATGCAAAAGTTGCTCTCATCAGAAAAGAGGACTTTGGACCACTGAGCAACAGACCAGGTCTGTTTTTCTTTAGCCCAGGTAAGACGCTTCTGACATTGTTTGTTGTCCAGGAGCGGCTTGAGAAGAGGAATATGACATTTGAAGCCCATGTCCAGGATCCGTCTGTGTGTGGTGGCTCTTGATGCACTGACTTCAGCCTCAGTCCACTCCTTGTGAAAGTCCCCAACACTTTTGAATGGCCTTTTCCTGACAATACTCTCCAGGCTGTGGTCATCCCTGCTGCTTGTGCACCTTTTTCTTCCACACTTTTCCCTTCCACATAACTTTCTATTAATGTGCTTTGATACAGCACTTTGGGAACATCCAGCTTCTTTTGCAATTACCTTTTGAGGCTTTCCCTCCTTATGGAGGGCGTCAATGATGGTTTTCTGCACAACTGTCAGGTCAGCAGTCTTTCCCATGATTGTGATTCCTACTGAACTAGACTGAGAGGCCATTTAAAGGCTCAGGAATCCTTTGCAGGTGTTATGGCTTAATTAGCTGATTAGAGTGGGACACTTTGAGCCTAGAATATTGCACCTTTTCACAATATTCTACTTTTCTGAGATTGTAGATTTGGGGTTTTCATGAGCTGTAAGCCATAATCATCACAAGTATGACAAATCACAGCTTGAACTATCTTGCTTTGCATGTAATGAGTCTATCTCATATATTAGTTTCACCTTTTAGGTTGCATTACTGAAATAAATGAACGTTTGCACGATATTCTAATTTTTCGAGTTTCACCTGTATGTCCCTGAACACATATAGCCCTAAAGGCAAGTACCAATTGGTACAGGGTTATTCTACAGTCTATTTAAGCCTGTCATAGAATTAAAAAGGCTGCCGGCAGCGGGGTTGGATTTCTGCCTGCTTCTCAGGCACCAAAAACAGTGGAATTTGAGACTCCTAGGCAGATCACTCTTGTGTTGAGGCCTAATTGAAGTTAATGCTCTCAGTTGCAAGCATTGCTTGTGTTTGTTGATCTGGCTACAGCCCGTCTGACCCATACAAGTGAACCAGATAACAGAATAAACTCTCCAGCGCTCCAGGGATCAAATGCCACAGGAAAGCCAAGGGAACCAGGACCAAATTCGCATATGGATAGCCTTTCGGAGATGCTGCCCTCCTCAGATAGGGAAATCAAAACCTGAAAAAAGAGCAAACAGGAGGCGCACACCCCTAGTGCATTATCCAAGGTTTATAGTTGTATAAAAAGGGATGACAACATACTCACAAACATAGCATAAATGTACAGCTTAGAAGAACAGTGGAGATGGCCATAATAATGGCGGGGTGTCCGACTGTCAGTATGGTCGGCTAACTGACGCGTTTCGGGGATGGGTCCCATTCCTCAGAGTCAGGCGCTAGCATATGTTTTCTAATAAGGACCAAAAAAATTAGAAAAATTGGCTACTAGCACCAGCGACACTTGTATTCAAGGGCGGGGCCTGGCATGTGAAGTCTTCAGGCCTGCTGACTGGCTAGTGGTGCGGCAATACATGCTTAATTTTTCTATTACATTATGAGTACCTTTTTTGTTTTATAAAAGAAACACGTTTTTTTTTTAGCAGTATGTGGTCTGTGAGGTTACCATTGACTGACTAATTTTGAGAGCTTGGAGTGGGTTGTGGGAGTTTCTGTACTGATAACTATTAATTCAAGCACTACAGATCTATTATAACTTAGAGATCTGTAGCGCTCACCCACAAAAAGGCCCACTGTTTTTCCCCAGATTCTTTTCCCAAACTATTTTTTTTTATTACTGAATAAAGTTGGATAGGGATCAGGGGAGCTGCAGGATACTCCAGTAACACAATGTAGTAACACAAGGGCACTCTTCCTTTATCAAGCGTCTTAGTATGATCCCTCCAGCAGCCACTAAGGGACTTGTCAACTGTAGGAATCCAAAGGGAATGTCTCAAATGTAACTGCTTGCCGACTCCTTCACTTACATGTATGGCGGCAAGGCCACTCTCCTGCGCTGGATCACGTACCTAGTACATGATCCAGTTCTTCCAGGTAGGAAGACACGTGATTAGACACAGCAGAAGCCGATCAGCATGTCCCAGGCAATGAATAATTGCCGGGACCCAGTGATCGGTGAGAAGGCTGACAGGACAGAGCTTTGTGTATGTAAACAACACAGATCTCTGTCCTGACAGAGGAGATATGCCAGTTTTTGTTTCCCTGCAAAGCAGGAAATAAAAGCTGGCTCACCCCCTAGTAAAAGCACCACACTTTACACACACAAAGCACTACTATGCATACACTTAACCCTTTGATTGTCCCTAGATGTTAACCCAGCCAGTGTCATTAGTAAAGTGTTAGTGTATATTCTTAGCACTGATCACTGTATTAGTGTGACTGGCTCCCACAAAGTGTCAGATTGACCGCCATATTATCAGAGTCCCATTGTAAGTCACTGATCACTGTACTACTAGTATAAAAAAAAAAATAAACAAATTCCAGTATATATCCCATAGTTTGTAGACACTATATCTTTTTGTGCACACCAATCAATATACACTTATTGGGATTTGTTTTTTATACCAAAAGTATTTTGAAGAATACATTTTGGCTGAAATTTATGAATAAATTTGGGGGGTTTTTTTTTGGGGGGGGGGTTATTGGATAGGTTTTATAGCCAAAAGTAAAACATTTATTCAAAATGTTTAGTCTGTTTTTTTGTTTATATAATAAAAAAAAAAATCAGTGGTGATCAAATAGCACCAAGAGAAAAGCTCTATGTGTGTGAAAATAAAAAAAAAATATATATATATATTTGTGTACAGTGTTACATGACCACACAATTGTCAGTTAAAGCAACGCAGTGCCAAATAGCAAAACATGGCCTGGTCAGAAATGGGGTAAAATCTTACGGAGTGGGTAAGCAAACTCTGGTGCTGATGCATAAGGGATAATAGCAGCACACAGTCACTAGGATCCCCCACACAGGTCTGTACTCACAATGTCCCTGAATACTTTAATTCCTCCTTCCAATATCAGCCAGAGATTTCTCTAGTGAACTCAAAAGACTAAATAATCAGTGAAATCCCTTAGCTCCAGCAAGGTTCAGTAGAATAGGTCCCCGACTTTAGCACAGCTGGGACCTCAATGAGCACCTGTAGATGTACAGCTTGACTGCCCAGAAGGGCGGCAGCCCTTCAGGCTGGGAACTTCTTTTGGACAAGAACCCCACTGTCCCATGCTGCAGACTATTTATACACTCCACAGCCACCTACTGGGCACCCTCCCTCATGGATTGGCTGGGAACACATAAATATTCAAGATGCAAATCCGACTCTCCCTGCCCACTACATTCCAGAATCCTCCAGAAGACAGGGGAAAGTAGTCAAACCTGCAACCAGTGAAACCCAGAGCCGTCAAAAGTAATCCACAAGCTGCTCCACTGATTACAGAGGAGAACAAAATTTACCTATCCTATCTAGGAGAGTGCTACAGATTACTGACATCTGGAACTTGGTGGTGTGATACATGAACGGAAGCACTGGATTGCACATATTCTGGCTATATTATTTTCAGTGGACTCTATGGACTTTTTAGTTGATTCACAAGTGAATACACACGTTAAGAGATAAACAAATATTTTATCACTTTCTTTTTTGGTCACTGAATGTGTATGTTATTTTTTATAGAGACTTTACTGATTTAGCACTTTCATAGAATTGTGCACCTATTTTTGGTTTATTTATTTATAACATGCTCAGGGAGAGGATTGCATGGGATAAATGGTCAATCTTTATATTTGTGTAAGCTTTATTGCCATCTTGTGGCCAGAGGAGAATTCCCGGATGACCATTGCAATGTATTCAAAGCTGGGACAAGTTTGACTGCGGTCACCAAGACAGAATATTACTACAAATCACCTTTAAAAAGTTGTATGCTGTAAAAGATGTCTTTGAACAACACAGTATGTTATTATAAATACGCATTATTATTTTACAACCAGCATCCCCATTGGATTTTGCTTTAAAATGATTTTCCAGAATTTATAATCCTACAGCATGTAGAACTGTAGGCATCAGATACGGTACCTTGAAAAAGTATTCATACCCCTTGAAATTTTCCACATTGTTTTCTTGTTACAAACAAAAATGTAAATGTATTTTATTGGGATTTTATGTGATAGACCAACAGAAAGTGGCACATAATTGTGAAGTGGAAGAAAAATGATAAATGGTTTTCAAAAATTTTTTATGAGGTGATTGTAGCCATATTAGTGCATTTGCGACAGAAACAATTGAGTACTGTCCATTATACTTTTTTTATTTGCACTAATATACAATTTTGAGGACAAGCTTTTGGGGTATGTCCCCTTCTTCAAGGTCCAAGCAGTACTGTACAAATCACAAAGTTTCAGCAGAATGTTAGAAAAGATGAAGAAAAAAAAAAAAAAGGAGAGGCTAGAGATAAGATACAGCCCAAGTGAGGGGGGAGGGGGGATACTACATTCACACAGAGGGAGTCAAGCTTCAGCTAATAGTTATAAAACTGTTGTATAATGAGTGAGGAATCCCATGTCCAAATTAAGGCCGTTATCTCTTGTGTCAAATAGAATTATCATTCTTAGTTCAAAAGTTTTTCTTTCGTGGATGGATTTGAAATTTCCTTTAAGAACTAAAATATTGAGGTCTCCCATTGTGTGGCCTGGTTGTGCGAAATGGTGTTCTGCAGCTGTGCAAGGAACATAAAGAAGATGACCTCTGCACATCTGTGACAAGGAGGTGGGACAGGAAGTGATGGAAGGGAAGGACATAAAACCCAGGAAATAGCAGACGACACCCATAGGTGAGCAGAGAGAGACACACATGTGAAGGAATCAAGAGCAGCATGGAGGTAAGAGTAAACACACAAAAGGCTGCAAGCTAACTTGTGACAGTACCCCCCCCCCCCCTCTTATAAGGTCTCCCCCTTTTTTAGGCTTTTTTAGGCCAGGCTTAAGGGGAAACCTCTGATGAAACAATTCCACCAGACGGGGTGCAGAAACATCAGCAAAAGGAATCCAACACCTCTCCTCAGGACCATATCCCTTCCAGTCAATTAGATACAAGAGCTTCCCGCTGATGAATTTAGAATCCAAGATTTGTTTGACTTCATACTGATCTGAAGTACTCGCTATTGGGGAAGAATGATGATGAGGACCGGAAAATCTGTTGATGATATACGGTCTCAGAAGAGTAACATGGAAAACATTAGGGATTCTCAGATGTGAAGGGAGGCGGAGTTTGAAAGCAAGAGGATTGACCTGGTGAAGGATGGTAAGGGGACCAATGAACCGAGGAGTAAATTTCATAAAGGGTACCCATAAACGGATACTCTTGGTAGAGAGCCAAACCTTGTCACCCGGGAAATATTTGGGACTCAGCCGGTAATGACAATCTGCAGCTACTTTGTACTTAGAAGCAGACAGATGTAAGCTCTTGGAAACATTTGCATCGGAAGGAGTAAGAATAGGAGAACATACGACAGGAAGCTGGACTGGAGCAGACCCCAATAACCGGGATGAAGGGTCTGGTGAGGAGGCTGCCAGGGAGGGCACAGGGGTGGGCGCGTAGGCTTTGATTTGTATAGTGGGCAAGACAGGCTGTGCAGAACAGGAACCTGGGGTAATACAAGGAACAGAGGGCACTGTACGATGTATGGGGGCAGTACAGGAGACAGAAGTCACGGTAGGTGTAGGGGGACAGGACAGGGGACAGAGGGTTTAGTAGCTACTAATGTGGAACCCACAGCTGGCTCCAAAGCAGCTAAAGGGAGTTTTGGGGTCTCAGCATGCAGGGCACAAGATTCTGGGAACTCAGATGGTACAGAGGTCACAGATGTTGGGACCAATCCGAAAGGTCGCGATATAGGAGCTCTGAGCTGCAACATATGTAAAGGGACCAAAGATTTGGGCAGCAAAGAGGGTAAGGGACTAGAGGCAGACAGCACCAGAAGGGGGGCCGTAATAGGAGTAGGCAGGGGAGCAGCCTTACTACAAGAAACATCTTGTAAGGTCTGGCAATGTTGAGGAAGCATCGGAGAGGTGGTAGCCACAGCCACGGGTACAGTGCAAGGTGGGCGGACAGAACAAAACCTAATTAGATGACCTTCAGCCCCACAGTAAAGGTATAGACCGAATCTTAGGCGGCGCGATCGCTCTTGCGGAGAAAGGTGTGTTCGGCCTAACTGCATGGGCTCTTTAGACGTTGGTACAGTTGCAGAGGTAAATTGATCAGGGAATTTCTGGAAAACTGGAGCAAGAGAATCCACTGGAGGGCGATGTGGATGAGCCATTTCCAGATCTTGCTCCTGGAAGCGGATATCGATTTGGATGCTAAGAGCTATCAACTCATCCAGGACGGAGGGTATGGTTCTCCCTGTATAGTAATATCCCTCACAAGGATGGATTAGCTGCATGTCACAGATCCTTATCATCCTCACCAAACCACAAATACACTGCTGAGGATGTTACACAGCTAATTGAATTCATACTTACACACACAACTACTTTACCTTCAATAAAGACATCTATCTTCAATGTATGGGTACTGCGATGGGAAGTAAAATGGCACCCCAATATGCCAATTTATTTATGGCTGACCTGGAGAAAAAATTTCTGAACAGCATGGAACAAAAACCATACAGATACTATCGCTATATTGATGATATTTTCATCATATGGACAGAAGGTGAAGAAAACCTAAAACAATTTTACTCATTAATCAACACTTTTCATCCATCAATCAAACTAAAAATGGAATACTTAAACACACAGGTCAACTTCCTAGACACCACAGTATACATCAGGGATGATATGCTTCCCACCTCAATATACAGGAAACCCACTGACAGATGCAACTACCTCCACAGTTCTAGCTTCCACCCCCAACACACAAAACGTGCCATCATACAGTCAGGCCATTAGATACCACCGAATATGTTCTGACCCAAGAGACAGAGATAAACATCTCGGGACACTAGCAGACTCCTTCAATAAGAAAGGTTACAAGGACAAAACTATCAACACCGGCATAAACACAGCCTTGAGAACATGAAGGGAAAATCTACTTCAGTATAAAGAGAAAAAACAAACCGTGTACCTCTAGTAACCACATACAACCCAGCACTAGAAGGGATAAGAAAAGTAATCAAAGATTTACAACCCATCATAACAGAGGATGGAACTCTAAAAGAAATATTCCAACAACCCCCAATACTGGCCTTCAGACAACCCCCCAACCTCAGAAATAAACTAATCAGAAGGAAACTTCCTTCTGATTATGATGTCACAAATAATGGAAGCAAACCCTGCAATAAGAAACGCTGCAAACTGTGCAACCAAATCAATCCATCAAAAAGTGTCAGACACTCAAAAAGGATCTTCAATATTTCTGGATCATACAGCTGCACCTCTAGTAATGCTGTGTACCTTATCCAGTGCAGAAAATGCAGCAACGGATCTTATGTTGGCAAAACAGGACAGAAGTTGCAAACAAGGATGAATCTGACATACCATCAAGGAACATAAAGAAGATGACCCAGGAAGCGCGCACAAGCAGGGTGCGGGGAGGCCGTTTATAAACGGCCACCTACCCTGCACTGCCACCGTCCGGTCATTTATATACAACGGGAAGTGGTTAATGCTCACCAAATGTTAAATATAATGAGCTCTATTTCTTATTACAAGTCAAATTATACTGAATCACTAATTCTAGATCTCAGTGTCCCTAAATCTCTCAGAAAACAATTGACTCAACAATTACCCTATACCTGGGAAGATAACAGTATCCCCTACTTAGGAATCCAGTTAACCCCTGACACATCCAAATTGGCATCGGCCAATTATGGGCCTCTTATAGCGAAAGTAAATATAGGAATTCAATAGCTCTCTCGCTGTGAACTAACCTGGATGAGTAGACTGGCTACCTTCAAGATGAAGATTCTGCCTAAAATTTTATATATATTCTGGACCCTTCCTATTCCTATAAAAATCGAACACCTTAGATCTCTAATTGCACTTCTTAAAGCATTGATTTGGCAAAATAAAAGAGCACGCTGCTCCTATACGCATCTTATTAAACACAAACTGGCCAGTGGAGTTGGCTTTGCAGATCTCCTTGATTTCTATTATGCAGCAATTCTTACATAACTGAAATTCTGGTTTCATCCTTCTCCACACACATTATGGGTTACTGTAGAATCCTCCCTGGCCAATACCCTGCATTTGAAATCACTACTTCTAGCGGATCTATGGTCTTCTGTGGACCTACATAAATTCCCCGTAACAATCCAGGCCTCCATCAAAGCATGGAGAACGTTTGTACACAAATCAGTATACAATAAGCATAATGCAAATGTGCTTACCCCGCTCTCTGCTTTGGAACTTATTATACCTAATATACAGACTAAAACATGGCAAGAACTAGGTATTATGTGGGTAGAAGAGCTCTTCAAAAATAATATTCCCAGAACCTTTAATGAATTGGTGCAAACCTACAATTTACATTCTACTGAATTCTTTACACACATACGTATTGCCCATTTCTTAAACACTAACCCTAAACCATTAATTTATATGCACCCACAAGAATGGCCGTTCTACACAACCCGATTCTCCCACATCAAAAGCACCTCCTTAATTTACAATCTCCTCCAACATAAAGAGGTGTTTCTTAAAACATCACCTATTGTAAAATGGGAATCTGACTTAAAATGAACTTTCTCAGTTGATCAGTGGAAAAAAGCAATACGCTATTCCTACGCTATAACACACTGTTAATCATTGTGAATTAGCCCAAAAAAAATCACCACTAGATGGTATCTCACCCCTTATAGACTTGCCAAATTTTCCCTCGAACACTCCTCTCTATGCTGGAGAGGTTGCGGACAGGTGGGAAACACCCTTCATATTTTATGGGCATGTAAGTATTTGACTCTGTTTTGGCGTAAAACCTTTCAACTTATATCCAGTCTAACCGGTATAATATCTCCTCCTGATCCAGGATTAGCATTACCTAATCTAGGTATTGAGAACTTTCCTACCCCCCATCCCACTCTTGTATTAAATATCCTGCTGGTAGCCAAAACATAAAAACATAGCACCTAGTATATCGGAACTCATAGCCATGATTAATCTTAATTACACTTAGAAGAGAATGCTTGCTCTCAGAACCAACTATGTGCCAAAATTTGAACAGACATGGAAATATTGGACTTCAGATAATCTTGTTTGAATTTGGTTGATGTACATACCCACTATAACGTAAAGCACTGAGCAAACCGTTGGCGCTATATAAATCCTGTATAATAATAATAATATGATTGTTGCCTAGAGTTACCACTTTCACGAGTGTCATGTTTTTGTTCTCTTTTCCTTAACTTTAAACTCTTCTTATTTCGGACAACTTATTGAACTTGCTGAATGAAGATGCATAGTAATACTGGTAAATGTTTGTTCTATAATCATTTGCAAATTATTCTGTCTACAAGTCTGATCACTGTATGTTTATCTCTTTTAAACTCCAATAGAAAACTTGATTGTTGAAAAAAAAAAAACTGGAAGAGGGAGGAACAGCAGTCTCTGCTTCAGTGCTAACAGTGAACATGCTCATAGGAGGAAGAAGCAGAGTGATGTAGAGCGATGCTTGATTGATGTGCTGCTGCATCTTACCTTCAGAATGAAGATTGAGGAGATAGCTGTGCCATTTAGTAGGGGTGGCTGGATCACAAAACTGGCTGTGCAGAATTAAAAATTCTTTGACAGGCAAAACAGTACAGTATAATACTGTGCATATAACAACAACATTTCATATAGGAATGTATGTAATATCAACACAATCATAAGATGATAGTCAGGCAGGTCTGGTCAGGAATAAAACAAGATTTTAGGAAACCAATATACAAGGAAGCATGTGTCATCACGCTACATTGCCATTAAATGGAAAGTTTAGAAGCACATTTAAAATTAATTGACAAGGAGCAAGATGCTACATAAAAGACAAATATTCCCTACAATAAAGCATGAAGACAGCAGTACTCTCCTAGTATTATTAGTGTCAGAAATGATTTATTGTATGCTGTATCTGAAGTCATCAGAAAAAAGTGCATGTAATGCTTTGATCATACACGTGATAGCATTTACTGAATTACTGCTATTTTTAGACAAAGGGATTTTTTCAGGAGGAATACACATATCCTGGGTTGAAGGGATAGTTCATTTATATGTATGATTTAAGATCAGGGTGCTGCTGTTTATAGATCAGGGATCTCCAAACTTTCTAAACAAAAGGCCATTTTACTGTCTTTCAGACTTTAAAGCCAGTGGGAGTAAACAATGCTCCATCTTTTGCCTTAGTGGGAGGAATAGTGCCTCATTGTTGGTGTCAATGGGAGGACTAGTGCCTCATCATTAGTGTCAATGGGATGAATAGTGCCCCATCATTGGTGTCAAGGGGAGGTATAGTGTCCTATTGTTGGTGTAAATGGGAGGAATAGTGCTCCATCCTTGGTGCCTGTGGAAGGAATAGTTCCCCATCCTTGGTGTCATTGGAAGGAATAGTGCCCCATTGTTTGTCTCAGTGAAAGGAATTATGCCTCATCCTTGGTGTCAGTGGAAGGAATAGTGCCCCATCATTGGTGTCATTAGTAGGAATAATGCCCCAATGTTGGTGTCAGTGGCAGGAATAATTCCTCAAGGGTTGGATAATGGCAAGCAAGCTCAGCATCCAGCCCCTGGGGCCACAGTTTATAGGCAGTTGCTATAGCCAATATTTTTTTTTTAATTAGAAGCATGGGTGCACACAAGTTTGCTGAATCCCTCTGTTGTTGGTGAAAGGAATTATGCCTCATCCTTGGTGTCAGTGGAAGGAATAGTGCCCCATCATTGGTGTCATTAGTAGGAATAATGCCCCAATGTTGGTGTCAGTGGCAGGAATAATGCCTCAAAGGGTGGATAAAGGCAAGCAAAGGTCAGCAGCAACCCCTGGGGCTACAGTTTGTAGATGGTCGCTATAGCTAATTTTTTTAATGTAACTTAGGAGCATGGGTGCATACAAGTTTGCTGAATCACCCGCTAGTTATAATAAAAAACAAACACCCGCGCTCAACAGATGAGAACAGAAAATGTGTGTGATTAAATACAGCAGCTCTTTGGAGCCAAGCTCAAAGCTTGTGATTACTGGAAAGACATATGAAATGAGACAGCGCTAATATGTGATTTATAAAAAACATGCATGATCCAAAACAATGAAAAAGTAAACTAAAATGTGCTCATGTGCTCTTCCCAGCAAAATGAAAGTTTGAGTTAAATGACACAAT
Source organism: Staurois parvus (assembly GCF_062004578.1). Classification (NCBI taxonomy): domain Eukaryota; kingdom Metazoa; phylum Chordata; class Amphibia; order Anura; family Ranidae; genus Staurois; species Staurois parvus. The sequence goes on from NW_028319098.1 coordinate 2,506,849, forward strand.
TCCTTGTGAATCCACCTTCAATGAGCAAATCACCCTATGCACCTGCGTGACTCTTCACCACACACCACACTCACCAGATGTTTTGTGACCCCTTGTATACACCAGTAAGTCAATATGCGCTTTCCAGCCCTTGATATACTCCAAAACATGCCAAAAAGCCTCCCCTTCTCCAGGTCCTCTATGAAGGTAATCCGCCCCTTTAAGGTTCACTTTACTCCTTCCTTTATTGATTAAAGTAAAGTTAAAAGCTTTCATTTGCACTCACAAAACTTATGTAGCAAAATGTTAATGTTACTGAGCCGCGGAACACCGCTTGTGCATTCCAGGCAAAGTGGATATGAAGTGCAGGAGGTCCTGCCCAATGCGTTTCATCACTAGCGTGTGACTTCCTCAGGAGCGCGGGAGCCCGAAATTCATCTACGCTTTTATATGTACAAAAAACTTCACCTACTACATCCACTAATACACTTCTTGTTTCATTAATATTTATAGTGTATCCCCAACAATATTTATAGGTAATGACACGTGTATTTCTTAGTTTTGGAAAGAGTGGGGTTACAACCTCCATCAGGTTTTTATTTCTTTCAATGGGATGGAAAGAGAGGGTGAATCCAAAATTTTACAGTTGTCACCAAAGCAGATGGGAGGGAGATTTCTTCCAATGGGGACGCCTGTTTCTCACTTTGGAGAGATTTCCTCTCAATTCCTGTTGTGTTTACAAGTCAAGCAGTGAATAGAAAATCTCCCCAGTAGAATACAGGCAATTACAAAATACAGAGAGGTGTTTAATCTATTCCCTACTCTATCCAATCCAGTTTTGGCTACTAAAACATTTTTATGAAAGCACTGGAGCAAAGGCAAACTTCTAATTGGCCGCCAGGGCTAAGGATAACTATGATTGGCCGGAGGGAGTTAGTCCCATCCACCACAGGTACAAGACAGATCTCAGAGACTCACGGGATGATAAGGATGACTAGTGCCCAGGTAGTGTTGAGCCTGGGAACCCATGTACAGGGTGCATGGGTGCAAGGTGGCATAGAACCATTTGCTGATGTGAACTACCATTGTGCTAAGACAGTTGCATGACCACATGCTACTGACAATGCTGCAGGAGGGAAGTTACAGAGGACTGGGGACATGCTGCTGCCATGTTATTGCTGTGCATCTGGGTTAGGTGTGCTTGGATCACTAAGGCCATGTGCTGTTTTGCCATGGTATGTCTGCGGCCTTTCTTATTGTGAGAAGCTGACTGCAACTCCTGATTGAGATCTTGGGAGAAGATCATGTGTCATCAAGGATGAAAGGCCTTGGGCCGCCATTTAATTGAGCTCTCCACTCTCCAAGAGCCTAAAGGTGGGAATACACGATTAGAAAATCGACCGATCAGTCATCCGACGACCGAGAGGCATTCGTTCGTTGGTAGATATCGTGGCCCACATTAACCAATTTAAAAAAATCGTTCGTCGGGCAATACGTAGTGTTGACGTCTTCCATACAAGTGGAAGTGATGCAGTGTGCGTCTGACCTTGTAGCCACGCCTGTCCATTCAGAACAAGCGATATACACAACAATTAACAGCAATGAGTATAATATAATTTATTATATTATCTATATACATAAATAGTGATACATAAAATATAATATGCAGAATTCTGGTTTCATTATCTCATTAGGCCAATCTACTTTTAACATTTGAATTTTTTGTTCGTGTTTACGAAGATTCCTTGGACATAAACATCCGAGTCATCTTCTGTTTAAGCTCATGTATGATAGCGCTTGATAGATTTTTTTTGTACAACCATCATACCACCGCATAGAAAATCGGTCGTTCGTATGCAAAACGACAACATTTTTCATTGTTGTTCAACCAGATTTTTTTGTTCACAATATCGTTATTGGTTAAAACATCCTGCTCATCAACGAAGAGAAAATCGTTCGATCAGTGGTTCCGCTAAATTTTTCGTATGATTTTCTTATCGTGTGTATGGGGTATTACTGCCAGTAGGACCTCATAGGAGTAACCCTGGCCAGGTTTTTTACAGGACCTACTGCACCTAGTTGGGTTGTACTGTAACCAATGACAAACCTGTTTTCCATCTTTGAATCTCTGGTATTCTTGTCTTTTCATTGTTGTTGTTCAACTAACTTGTTCTTTTTCCAGGGCTCTTGCCAGTTTATAAAACTGTTACAGGGGTGTTGGTGTTCTTAGGTGTAGGAAAGGGCAGGTCACAAAAGGTGCAGGGCAGAGGATCCCCAAAATATGTAGCCGCTCACTCAGGGGTGAGTGCTACAAAGTATCATTAACAACTTATGGTTTTTGATTTGCAGGCATGTTTAGTATAAAGCTCCAAATCTACTTCCAGGCTTACTTGGGAATTAAACATTTCTGGGAAGAGACTATTCTTTAGCCGTTTCCTCCCACAACACCATATATGAGAATTAAACATTTCTGGTAAGTGACTATTCCTTAGTCGTTTCCTCCTGCAACACCATGTATGGTTCCCTTTACAGCAATGAATTATCTTGTCTGACAGCCCAAGGCCCGTTGCAGAGCATTATTAATAATTTTCCACTTCATTGACATTTCCTTTAGTCTGTAATCATGTAACTAAAGAAGTTTCTATGGAGATGCAGCAACATCACAGGAATAAAGGTGTCTTTTAGGTGCTGCTAATGTCATAAACAAGATAGCAACACCCAACAGTGATTAATTTGCATTTTTGACTACATGGAGATTGAGGTCTCTGGGGTCATTAAGGATGACTGTAATAAGGTAACAGACTCAAAAAACACATGTATAATGGTTTAATGGGAAAAAAAGGAACAGGGTCTTTTTAAAGCTGAACTCCAGGCAGAGAAAAAAAAAAAAGTTAGATGCTCTTTAGTGTAAAAAACTTATTTTCATTCATGCTGGAAAGCTTAGCTGTGGCTCAGTCACCAGCTCTCTGCTCTGCCCCTCCAGCGCTCACTGGAGTGCTAGTACGTGAGCAGCTGGCTCAGGTTCTCAGTGGCTCTCTGAGAGGGTGAGCGAACTGCCAGTCAGCAATCAGGGTGGATTCCGTCTGTAAAGACGTGATCTCTCCAGAGCCTGGACCGGCTCAGTGACATCAGGCAACAGTGCACTTTACACCCACAGGAGAAGTAGAGCCAAAAGAGAGCTGGCCCTGCATCCACTTTCATGGTTTGGTGCAATGTCTGCTTTCCCCTATCAATCAGAGCCTTGGATTTATAAAACAGCAGGTAATGGCCAGAACCTTGGTCACGTTTTTTGTTAAGTTGAAAAAATTACTCTTCATTTCCTCTCTTTGGGGCACAAAACGAAGTGAAGCAATGTCACCAAAGTGAGGGGAAATACCCCCTTAGACAATTGTCACTGGAACAGGTGTACCAGTTGGAAGTTTCCTCTCAACTTTTGTTTTGGTGAAAACATAAAATTTTAGATATCCCATCATTTTCTGTTTAGGTACCAACAGACTGGAATAAAGAAGAGATGACTTTCCCCAGTAGGGACATAGACAGTGATATAGAAAGGTAAGGGGTTCTATCCCTTTGGTCTGCTATCTAATACTGTATGGCTTTAGATACACATGGTTAGTCCCTTGAAACAAGACACCATCAACTTCCCTAAAACGTTTTTTGTATAGAATCAAAAAACAGTCCAGCTGGCAGCTTTGTTCAAAAATATAAATCAATATCTCATGATTTCATTTTGGTTTGGGCGGAGTTTTTTCAGGAATATGCTTAAGCTACACACAGCTCCACCTGTACACAGGTATAACCAATGTTAAGTTCCCCTACTTTATATTCAAAAAGCTTTCTGTGGCAAATAGCAGAGTTATTTTTAAAGTGGTCTGGGACTAAGGTAATTTAATCCATATAAAGAGCTATTTCTTTGTGCTTTATGGAACAATTGATGTATAATTCAAGTTAATGCTATAATGGTGTGTTCTATATTTTCATTATCGAGTCTAGACCGATTCTTTATTGATCTACAAAGTCATGGCTTTGTACCTGCTCTAGAAACAAATCTGTCAATTACTCATCACAAAAATGGTAAACGTTTCCTAGAAGAAATTAGGCAGCCATGTGATGAATTTGGACCATTCAATTGTAATTTGTAAAAGGAATGGGAATTACAGAACATTGGAGGTCATATAATTATTGCACCTTATTATGGCTAACACAAGCCCTTCTTAGTTTTAAAAGGAAAGTAAGCATTATTTTTAGTAAATATGTATTTTGAGTTATTATGAAATACATTTTTGTATTACATTCACATTTTACTAAATGTTCTTCATATTTTTGTTTTTGTTTTAAATATGAAGATTTGTAGATTAGCCTCTATTTGGAGTTATTATGAAATACATTTTTGTATTACATTCACATTTTACAAAATTTTCTTCATATTTTTGTTTTTGTTTTAAATATGAAGATTTGTAGATTAGCCTCTATTTGGAGCTCTCATTGACATAGAGCCCCAGAGAGAGTACATTGTTTTAATGGCTGTGAAGCTGGCCATACATTATACAATTTTCTTATTCAATTTCCTTTAGATTTACCTTCAACTATGTAGTGCTAAGGCCTGCCTGATTGCATACAAATTGAAAGTCTTTTGGATTGACCTTATATTATATGGTTTTGGTAAATGTAAAGGAAAATTGTACAAGAAAACGGTATAATGTGTGGCCAGCTTAATGAATTAAAGTGGTTGTAAACCCTCTCTTATACCCAGTGAAATGACTGGCCTCAGGTGATACACAGAGATGGAACAAATCCTTCTACATAAGTTGTACCTGTTTATCTGCTGTATTCTCTTCTCTACATCCATTCAAAGTGCAGAATTTACACAGGATCTCTCAGCTCTGAAAAGCAAGGGGTGGGGAGTTGAAATTACACTAAATGAGGAGAGCTCTGGGAGCTGAGCTGATTGGAGGGAAGGGACACACCCTTCTTCACACAGCACACAGGAACAGAGCTGAGGCTGTCAATCTGCTGGAAGTCCCTCCCCTCTCACCATTTTTCTCTTGGTATCAGGAAAATTCATCAGAAGTTATTCACACTGATAGCAGAGAAATGAGGCAGCAGACAGAAATGACACTTAGGGGTTTATTTACTAAAGCTGGAGAGTCCAAAATCAGACTCACTTCTGCATAGAAACCAATTAGCTTCCAGGTTTCATTGCCAAAGCTTCATTGAACAAGCTGAGGTTAGAAGCTGATTGGTTTCTATGCAGAAGGGAGTCTGATTTTGGACTCTCCAGCTTTAGTAAATAAACCCCTTAGTGTTCTGGATTGAGAAAAGTACACACTATAGAAGGATATGCTTTTGTTCATATTTAATGTCTGAGGTTTACAACCACTTTAAGTTGTAAAACTGAGCACTGAAGCACAACCATTGTGTAGCACTACAAAGCAGGAACCTGAGGCTGTCCATGCAATGGGTAAATATGGCTACCTCCATGTGCATACTGTATATAACTATACATGATTCAAAGAAACACTATTTTGAAAAACATTTATGCTTATTGATGATTATTTACATTAAATTTAATATTGTTATAAATGTTTATTTAAAAAAATACTGTCTCTAAGAAATATGGCATTAGCATGTAAGGGTGAGGTTGGATGGTATTTTTATATGCTCAATTTGAAGCATATTATACCCCATAGACACAAGATCAGTTTTATGTAGGTTTATTGGATAAATGCTATGTTTGTAACATAAGGAAGCTGAATTATGGGGAACAAGTATTTGACTCATCTGAAGGTCGAGTAATTGCAGTGGTTATGGAGAAGAAATGTGGAGGCCACTGGAAAGGTAATGTGACCGACCCAAATGGGAAAGGTGCTTTTGGAGGTGACTGCAGGCTAGCCTCTTGCCTACTGACGATGGGCCCTAGCATCTAAGTAGGCTCTATTCTTTGGGAGGTGTGCACCTGGGGGGACCTTTGGAGTAGTTTTACTTTGGAATCAAGTCTATGTCTTCCCGAAACACACAGACTCTAAGAACTGGAGGGCCAGGATACAGATTTGGGGTCTCTGTACTCAAACCATCATTGACTGCTTCAACCCCCCTTCCTAGACTCAACAAATGTTAATATATTCAGCTCAAAACAACCTGAGGTCAATGCTGAGGTCTCTTGCTGTAATCTGCTTTTTAAGGTGTTATGTGCTTATTGTTGTGTATTTGTTCCATTGTTAATTGAGTCACCTATTGTTTCTGTCTGTTGGTTAGTCCTCCTGGAGGTTTCTACATGATGGGATTAGTCTTGTGTCAACTTTACCTTGTTATCTAATCAGTGTGGGATGTTTATCCCAATCTGTAATATTTGTTTTTGTTTTTCATGTGGGGGCTGCCCTATTTCTGAAGTGTATAAAAACCTGTATTTCTGCTCAATAAAGAATATTTGTTTTTATTTTTCATGGGACTGCCCCTATTTCTGAAGTGTATAAAAACCTGCATTTCTGCTCAATAAAGAGTTCCTTGTTGCAGCTAAGCTAATGTTGTCTAGTCCTTGGGTGCAATGCCCAGCTATAATACCTTGGTCCTGTCTCCCAGTGACGAGGAAGCAGGTGGGGTGCCAGGCGGTCCGTCACAGGTAAGAATTTATTTCTTTATTGATTAATACCCTATTGTGACAGGTCACTTTAATACATATAAATGCACACAAATGCAGCCTTTGCTGTTCTTTAAATACTTTTGTTGAAAACATTTCCTCTGGGTGATCTATGTACAGTACATTGCAGGGATTTTCACAAACTTTGCTGCAGATTCTTACCCTTTTGTATTCTGAAGAAATAGCTGTTTGTTTGCCTGTGCCCACGTGCCAAGTCAATGTGAATGGGAGTGATTTTATAAATATCAATCTGCTACTGCACTTTTAAGCCTCTAATGAGGAAAGGGGCAGGGTCTGAATCTTTTTAGACGTTATTTCCCTTTGGGAGCATCTCACCAAAAATTAAATTTTTGTTACAGGGCATGCCCAATATCTAACTTGTATCTTAGTGCAGACTTCAATGAGCCAATCACACAAGCAGGAAATTACATTTATGGGGGCGTTATGTACATCATCTGTGTTCAGGACATCTCCAGGTTGTCACATTACAGAAAATTACAGCTGCAGATTTAAAAGAAAGGCCATTTTTAATAGCATTCAATTACAATATGACCTGTATAGCAATTGTATAAGCTATATTTTTTTCATTTGTTACTTTTTCCCCACAAAAGTGGAGTTACCCTTTAAAGCGATATTAAACCCAAAAGCAAACATTTATTATATTGCAGCTTACCAATTCTTAGATGCGGTGGCTGCATTAGTTTCCTTTCTAGGTCTTCTTTCTTTTTTTATTTTTATCTGGTGATCTGACCAGCAAATCTTTTGTTTATTAGAAGCTCAAGCTCTTCAGCAGAATGTATCAGTTTACATGAATGAGACTAACCACTTAACACTATCAGGTGTGTTTAAAATTATTAGCAGTAAAGCATGCTTGTTATACTCACTGTGGAACTTAAAGGGTTACTCCTCTGCATTATGTAGAAAGGCAGTTTGATCCTGACTTCTCTGATACTCCCCTTCTTTCAGTCTCTTATCTCCTGATAAGACATACTGTGTGGAGTCACTCTGCACATGCTCAGTTTGGTGTATATTGCTAGAGAGGGTTTTTTTTGAGAGAGAGAATGCATGTGATCAGCACAGGGCCAATCAGCACTGTCCAGACAGATGTCAGGGGTTCTGCATCCTCCTAGAGCAGAATGAAAACTCCTCCCACAAGCTTTAACATGTGCTCATCTGGACACTGATAGAAGGCAGAAGACTGCTCTAACTGCTAATGAGAAAAGGTATTTAGCAGTTTATATTTACTAAAATAATAGAATTTCCATGTTCTGTGTACTGTGGAAGACCAGATATAGTGAATGCAGGGTCCTGGGTTTAGTAACACTCTAAGTACACACTAAAGCTGGCTTTAGACTGCAGGCTGAACAAAAAGACTAACAGATTCCTGCATCTGCACTCCACAGCGTGGATGCATGAATCGTCCACTGTGTCTATTGTATTTTGATAGTCCACCTTGCCATCTGTCAAAATACGTGAACGGTAGCTGCAACTAAATGGATGCAGCTGCTTTTGGATGACAGTTTTCTGCATGGCCTCTTCGAGGGATGTCGCACAGGAGGCAGCTGACAGGGCCACCCACTGATCGAATATTGTACAGTGTATGCCCAGTTTAAGCTGTGATGTATAGATGCAAACTAGCCATAGTAGTGAAAAAGATTTCAAATAAAGGAAAATGCTGCCAGGCTCTTAGTGTAACTTCAGCCAGTCAGTCAACTCAGAAGATTTTAGGACCATCACATTTAATGAAATGCTAACATACCTACTGTAGATTGCTGTACCTCTGTATCACAAAGCCAAAACCAAATCCTCATTATGCTTGGAAGATAAACACAAGGTGATTCTGAGTCATTAGTACAGATTACGTCCTTGGTTGTTGAAAGTGAGAAAGAAAAGTAAAGGATTTCTGTAAATCTCTTTTATTTGAACAGATATATTTATTTATTGATTATTCAGTACATGCACTTATATAGCTCTGTCAATTTACACAGCGCTTTACACATATTTTGTACATTCACATCAGTCAAAGGTATTTTAAAAATCACAAATCCTTTAAGACACAGGTCATTGAACTAAACTTTTACTGTAAAGCATATTAATGTCTGAAGTTTCAATTTTTCTCATAGACCCGACGACACTTCACATTACCATATGTGCAATTCTATAGGGAAAAAAACAAATATTAGTCAAATTAAAAATAAAAGAAAAAAAGAGAGTTAAAGTGAGCCCATGCTTTGCTCATGCAGAGACAGGTTCTCTTAACTGCCAACACCAGCAGCATGTATTTACCTTTCCTTTGCTTCCACTGCTCTGTTCAAATGCCAGGAGTAGAAGAAATACCTAGTACTCCTAGGTATGATGAGAGAGCGCTGGTCCTTTTTATTTGCCACTCAGGGAGCTAGCACTGTCACATGAGTCTGGGAAGAACTCATGGTGGCCAGAGAGTGTGAGGAGCATTAGAAAGGTAAGTATGTGCAACTTGCAGAAGCAAACTAGGATGACTTTACAGTAGTACTGGAGACAAGGTTCTATAGAAGAGGTTATTTTTCTAGAGTATTCACAATGCAAAATAGCCATGGACAAGTAGAAGGGCCTTAAGTATCAGGATCTGCACTGAAAGGGGTTTGAGAAAAGTCGTGACATAAATTAGACACTAAAGCAGTAGTAAACTGCAAAAAAACAAAACAAAAAAGAATCGGGCCCCTGTAGGATAATGTCATAAACTGCTGTCACTGATTACTGGACTTCCATCTTCAACCGATCTTCCTTCTGGGTTCACAGGCTCCGGCCATTTGAATGGCTGAGCCACAATGACGTCATTCCCGCACATGTGCCGTAGATGTCACTAGCTGCTACACTTGTAAAGATCTCCTAAACAGTGCACATTTAGGAAATATTTACTGTACCTACAGGTAAGCCTTATTATATTCTTACCTGTAGGTATAAATAACAAAAGGTGACTTTACCACCGCTTTAACATTTACTTTCAATACAGGGTAATAAACATATTTCTGTCACAACAGGTTTCCTTAACCGCTTGCCGCTCGCCTCGCATAAGAATATGGAGGCAGAGCGTCTCTCCTATGCAGGATCATGTGTCTACTATGCGATCCGGCACTCCCGGGGAGGGGATATATGCATGCCAGCTGTGCTGTGATTAGCCAATGATTGACTGCTGGCACTCGCTGATCAGCGAGGAGGAAGACAGGGCCGAGCTCTGTCAATGTAAACAATACAGAGCTCTGTCCTATTAGTGGGAATGTGCTGGTTTTTTGTTTCCCTGAAAAGCAGGGAATAAAAAATCAGCACATACCTTAGTGAAGGCACCTCACAGTACACACATAAACACTGGTTAAGTGCATATTTAACTTTGTTCACCCTAGATGTCTAACCCTTTACCAGCCACTGTTTTTAGTACAGTGACAGTGTATAATTTTAGCACTGATCACTGTGTTAGTGTCACTGGTTCCCACAAAGTGTCAAAAATGTGAGATTGCCAGCCATATTATCGCAGTCCCGCTATAAGTCTCTGATCACCTTCATTACTAGGATAAAAAAGTAAATAATTAAAAACTCCAGTATAAATACCATAGTTTGCAGATGCTATAACTTTTGTGCAAACCAATCAATATACGCTTATTGGGATTTTCTTACCAAAATGATATAGCAGAATACATATTGGCATAAATTTATAAAAAAAAAAAAAATTTTAAATTTATTTATTTACACTGTTTCTTTTTTTTTTTGTAATCACTTTTATTGCTGTCACAAGGAATATAAACATCAGGTACGTCAGGTACTCTTTATGAATAGATCTGGGGCCTATTAGTCCCCAGACCTCTCCTCTGTCCTAAAAGTATCTGTACCACACCAAAAGTAAAAGTACCACGCCAAGATCAGTATGATCAGATACTTTCCCATGTTAAAAATGGCGCTGTTTACATCCTGGAAACCAGAAGTGACAATAGTACTCGATCTTTTCGTGCGTCATAAACGTCATTGAAGACTTTCTGGCCCTCTGATGGCCCTATGAAAAGCCAGCAAATGCACTGTCTTCAGTTCTGGGTTTTCTGGTGAGATGGAGATCTCGGAGAGACACCTGCGGGCGGTGGGAGAGAGAAGCGACCCCTTACTGCCATCTGTAAAAGCCATCCAGCGGCTATTCAGCAGCTTCGATGGCTTTTACAAAAAAAAAACAGCTTCCAGAGGAAAAAAAACGATTCCATGATGATGCCTGCATGAAGACATGCAGCTGAAGTCTACTCTGCGCAAGAGATGGACTGTGAACTATTACACTTGAGGGGCTAAAGATCCTTCTCTGTGCTGTTTCCTTCATATGCATTGCAGCTTTTCTGCAATTAAAGAAAAACCTAAATGCCAGTTGCCAGTAAAATAGTTGTGCATTGAAAAAGTGTGTTATTTGAATAAATTGTGAATTTCTTGTTGATCAAACCCTTGTACTCATTATGAATTCATGGATCAGGTAGGGCAGAACTATCTACATTTACTAAAATGTCAGTTTATACAAAGGCCCAGATTTTTTGGCAGAAAACATTGAGTGGGTCATATAGCAAAAAGGCTTCTAACGAAGTCAACCTCTAGTCTAGAGGTATTCATATATATTAAAGTGTATCTATAGCCAAAACCTGCCCGACATTGGTGTGCGACTCCAGCCACAATTAAATTGCACAAAAATAGTGCAGGAACCTTTTTCTAAGTCTCTATGACTTGAGTGACACCGATTAGAATGGTTCCATTGCCAGTCATGGGGTGCGACTTATCAAACGACTTTGACATGAGTACTGTCAGGGCGCATTGATACTGATGCCTCCCCTGTAGTTCAGGCTGCTCTCTGTTACATCACTACAAAGGCTGTAGGAGGGCGAGGAAAGCGTGTGTAGCGTGTTTTCCTCCCTCATCAGTAGCTATTGATTGCAGAATGTTGTAGCAAGGTGAGCTTTGTGCAGCATACAATACATGTGCTGCTACTAATCCTAACTGTACTCCACTGATCCCTGCCAGCTCTCCTCTTCTGTCCATCCCAGGCACTTGACATCACCTGGGATAGATAAGGGTGGAGAGCTGGCGGGGATCAGCGCACCAAATCCGACATGTACCAGAAACTGCCCTGAGCAGCTCTGCATGTGGAAGAAATTAAACAGTACTACAGACCCCTTGTGCCCTGACCTAGTGACCCTCCTGCTGTTCTCTGTCCTTTTGACACCCTTGCTCCCTGCCCTGTTGTCCCCTCTGTACCCTGACTTGTTGAACCCAATGCCCTGACCTGTTGAACCCCCTGTGCTCTGCCCTGGTGACCCCCCCTGTGCCCTGACCTGATGACCCCCCTGTGCCCTGACCTGGTGACACCCCTGTGCCTTGACCTGGTGACACCCCTGTGCCCTGACCTGGTGACTCCCCTGTTCTCTGCTCTGGTGACCCCCCTGTGCTCTGCCTTGGTGACCCCCCGTGCTCTGCCCTCGTGATCCCCCCATGCCCTGACCTGGTGACCCCCCCCGTGCCCTGACCTGGTGACACCCCCGTGCCCTGACCTGGTGACTCACCTGTGCTCTGACCTGGTGACTCACCTGTGCCCTGACCTGGTGACTCCACTGTGCTCTGCCCTGGTGACCCCCCTGTGCTCTGCCCTGGTGACCCCCCGTGCCCTGACCTGGTGACCCCCCCGTGCCCTGACCTGGTGACCCCCCTGTGCCTTGACCTTGTGACACCCCTGTGCCCTGACCTGGTGACTCCCCGTGTACTGCCCTGGTGACCCCCTGTGCTCTGTCCTGGTGACCCCCCCATGCTCTGCCCTGGTGACTTTCCCATGCCCTGACCTGGTGACCCCCCCGTGCCCTGACCTGGTGACACCCCGTGCCTTGACCTGGGGACTCACCTGTGCTCTGACCTGTTGACTCACCTGTGCCCTGACCTAGTGACTCCACTGTGTTCTGCCCTGGTGACCCCCCTGTGCTCTGCCCTGGTAACCCCCCTGTGCCCTGACCTGGTGACCCCCCCGTGCCCTGACCTGGTGACACCCCTGTGCCTTGACCTGGTGACACCCCTATGCCTTGAGCTGGTGACTCACCTGTGCCCTGACCTGATGACTCATCTGTGCCTTGACCTGGTGACTCCCCTGTGTTCTGACCTGGTGACCCCCCTGTGTTCTGATCTGGGGACCCCCCCCCATGCCCTGCCCTGGTGACACCCTTGTGCCCTGACCTGGTGACACCTGTGTGCTCTGACCTGGTGATTCCTCTGTGCCCTGACCTAGTGACTCCTCTGTGCCCTGACCTAGTGACTCCTCTGTGCCCTGACCTGGTGACTCCCCTGCCCTGATGTGGTGACTCCTTTGCACTTTATCCCTGGTGACCCCCATCTTTTTGCCCTGACCTAGTGACTCCCCTGTGCCCTGCCGTGGTAACTCCCCTGTGCCCTGATATGTTGACCCCCACTGTGTTCTGACCTGGTGACCCCTCTATGTTCTGCCCTGGTGACCCCCCCCCTGTGCTCTGCCCTGGTGACCCTCCTGTGCTCTGCCCTGGTGACACCCTTGTGCTTTGCCCTGGTGACCCCCCTGTGTTTTGATCTGGTGACCTCTCTGTGTTCTGCCTTGGTGACCACCTTGTGCCTTGTCCTAGTGACTCAGCTGTTTCTTGACTTACCCCTGGTTCACATATCTGCAGCGTTTTGCACGGGCACAAGAGCCCATTCATTTGAATGGACTCCCGTGCCCCGGGACATGCAGGGAAGAAGTCCCTGTACTTTTTTGGAAACCACAGCCCCCATGGGAACCAAGGTTCTCAGTATGATTGCGATTTCCAGTGTGGGTGGCATGCCATTAGAATTATTGGCACCTGCCCGTGGGTCCCGCATTGCTCTGTGCGGGTGGTGCGGCTGCAGGTATTTTTGTGCGGGTCCCGCAGCCGCACCACCCACAAATATGTGAAACTAGCCTTAATGACTGCCCTGTGCTGTGCCCATGTGACCCCTATGAGTTCTGCCCTAGTGACACCCCTGTGCCCTGACCTGGTGCCCTCCTGTGCTCTGCCCTGGTGACACCCCTGTTTAGTTTCAGTTGAAATTCATGTGTGCATATCCCAATTTCGACCCAAAATTCGACCCATCTGTGCAGAAAAAATAGCCAGCCCAAATTTCACAGCAAGGAAGTTTTAATATGTATTCTATTATTTAATGCTATTTCTAAAAATAATCATTGTCATATCAACAGCTCGCTGATCACACCGATGTTCCGTGAGCTGTAGATCTGAAAATTATTTCAGGGGTTCCCGAGATCTCTGACTTTTTGCCAGGGGTTCCTCGATGGCAAAAAGGTTGAGAAACACTGCTCTGGACATTTGATATTTCTGGGTTTAGAGGTCCTCTCTTAACAGTATTAGAGATATTAAAAACATATTTTTCTAGTGTTTAGGCTGTTTCAGTAATGCACAAATAAAAAATGTCAAAGCCATGATGCTTACCGTTATCATTTGATCATTTTGTACTTCTCGTGTAATAATGGATTCCTTGCAATCCCACTTTTGGCTTTGTATCAATTTCCCGTCCTCTAGTGTAAAGATAGTCTGTAACATACAAAAAAAAAGCATTCTACTGTGTTACTATTAGAGGTTTCCCAAAAGAAATTGGGATTGCCTTACAAATAGAGGTATGCCAGACTGAAACATTCGTTTCATTTCGGATTAGTTTAAGTTAATTTTTTTTTTCATCATATTTGGTATGTTAGATTAATTTGTTTTCAGAATTTATTTTGTATACTTGGGATTTGTTTTGCATATCAAATTGATCCAAAATTAAAGTTTTTGGAAGACGGCTATATTTGTTCTAATCTGTTCTATTTTTTTCTTTTCTATTCTGTTTTTTTCTATTCTATTTTATCCTATTCTTTTACATTTTATTCTATTTCATTCTCATCTATTCTTCTCTATTGTCTAAAGCAGCCTAAGTAGGAATCATGACCTTTTTTCCCTTTTATACCTTACTGTATTTATTGCAATATGTTTACATTTTGAATTTGAATTCATTTTTAAATTCAAATTTGGATAATTCGTTTATTTATAATTTATTTCGGATTCATTGAAATTCGTTATATTTTTGATTCAGAAATACAGAGATACATCCAAGTCTCCAAATAATGAAAATTTTTGTCCGAATTTGGATTAGTAACTAAACTAATCGCACATGTCTACTGTATAAATAATACAATAAGATATAAGCTTACAGTGTTACTAAACCCAGGACTCTGCATTCACTATATTTGGTCTCTCACAGTACACAGAACATGGAAATGAAACCATTTTAGCAAATATAAACTGCTAAATACCTTTTCTCATCAGCAGATAGAGCAGTATAATGACTTCTAGCAGTGTCCAGCTGAGCACTGATTAACCTCCTTAGCGGTATTCCCGAGTGTAGCTCGGGGTAAAATTTCTATACCAAAAGCGGTAACCCCGAGCTACACTCGGGCTTACCATGCGGCGCTGCTCTGGGGGTCCCTGCAGCACTTACCTTGTCCTTCGCTCCCGCGATGTGTCCCCTGCAGCATCCCCGGCCATCTCCTCCGGCCACTGCCAGCATCCGGCTTCTGTGTTCCGGTCCCTGTGACGTCGGGACGTACGGGCGCCGCCGGCGGCGGGAAATTTGAAAATTTTAAAAAATGTCATTTTTGCTGTTATTGCTGTTTCAATGCATTTCACATACATTTTGTCCCTACTGCTTTGTCCTGTGCCCTGCCTGCATTTTGAATGTTCTTTCTGCCTGGAAACTTAGAAAAGTCCAAAAAGCGTCCCTTTACGTCAAAAGCGGTTTTAGAGCAGCGATAGTAAATCAGAACCACTTGCAGAATTGAGTGATAATGACTCGTGGGGAAATTCGTCATCAGACACTGAAAACGATTTTGCGACTTTGCTCAGCGATGTGTGAATTTGCCTCTGTATTTCAAATTTCAGTGTTTTTGGTTTGATTATATTATTGAATTAAATTTATTATTATTATATTATTATTTTTTATGATTATTTATTAAATTATAATTTATGATTTCGTGTTTCAAATTTTATCATATGTTTAATAGACTCTTGTTCAGACAGATTTCAGTGAGTTATTCCTAAAAATTACAGCCTACAATAAAAAACTACATATTTCCATGCAAAAAAATGGTACCGCTTTCAGCACAAAAAATTGGAAAGAATCATACCGCCAAGGAGGTTAAAGCTTGTAGGAGGAGTTTTCATTCTGTTCTTACTGTCCTGTGAGGCTGCATAAAACCACTAAACAGCTCATCCACTCCCTCATCATATCACGACTCGACTACTGCAACTCCCTCCTCACTGGCCTGCCTCGCCACTGGCTATCCCCGCTTCAGTCCATCCTGAATACGGCTGCCAGACTCATTCACCTTTCCAACCGCTCCGTTTCCGCCACCCCCCTCTGCCAATCCCTCCACTGGCTTCCGATTGCGCAACGGATCAAATTCAAAATCCTAACGCTGACGTACAAAGCTGTCCACCATACTGCCCCGAACTACATCACTGACTTAATATCCAAGTACCGCCCAGCACGCACACTCCGCTCCTCACAAGACCTCCTTCTCTCTAGTTCCCTGGTCTCCTCCTCTCATGCCCGCCTCCAGGACTTCTCCAGGGTGTCACCCATCCTCTGGAACTCCCTGCCCCAACCCATCAGATTATCACCTACTCTCCTCTCCTTTAGGCGCACCCCGAAAACCCATCTCTTCAGGGAAGCCTACACCACCCCCTGCTAACTTGCCGACCTCCTCCACTCTTCCTACCACTCCATCCCCCACAGCTATCTCCTCCTGTGCCACCATCCCCTCCCTCATAGATTGTAAGCTCAAAAGAGCAGGGCCCTCAATCCCCTCATGTTTTGCATTGTATTGGTATTGTTCTGTCACATGTTCTGTACCCCTCTGTAATGTACAGCGCTGAGCGAACTATTGGCGCTTTATAAATACTGTATAATAATAATAATAATTGTAGCATTGCCGTAAACTTGCCGAATCATGTCAAATGTCTATGTGGCAGATTTGCCCAGTTTCATGCAGAATTTCACGTTCTGCTCTAACTTGATGTCCATGATGAAATAGCAAACATGGTAACGCACGTGGTCAGAATAGCACCAGTTGCACAGCTCCCAATGTACACTGGATGATGTCTTTTGGCACAATGACATATGAAGGTCAACGCTCTCAGTGACTGTATGTGCAGCCTTGTGCTGCCATCTATTGGCTTGTTACAAAACTAGTCTCAAAACTTTTTATTTATTCATTTCAGATACTTATATAGCGCCGTCAATTTTACGCAGCGCTTACATATATATTGTACATTCACATCAGTCCCTCAAGGGGCGTACAATCTAAGGTCCCTAACTTACATTCATACATACTAGGGCCAATTTAGACAGGAATCAATTCACCTACCAGCATGTCTTTGGAGTGTGGGAGGAAACTGGAGTACCCAGAGGAAACCCACGCAGGCACAGGGAGAACATGCAAACTCCAGGCAGGTGGTGCCGTAGTTGGGGTTCGAACCAACGACCTGAGTACTGCCAGGTGGAAGTGCTAACCATTTAGCCACTGTGCTGCCCACAGGTGTTTTGATACCACCTCGTTCACAAGACATGCATGCTTTGCTATCCTGAACCTTTTTTTGCAATATTGCATCTAAATTTGCACCTGTTCAGGAAAAAATACAAGTTACAGTTACATCCTGTCTAATCATTTGTCTGATTCCCTATTCTGTTAAAGAAATACTGTTAATATTCTCACCTTGCATTTCCTTTTGTCTGCTGTGGTTTCATCAACCTCTTCATTTAGCTTAAAGCAGAGTTCTGTAGTACTAAAATTGCTCATAGTTTTTATACTCCAATTATCCCCGTTATTACTGATAATCACACCTGGTTTCAAACGAGATGCAATCATCCTGGTAGCCATATCCACACCTCCAAAAGAGTAAAACATAAAAAGCTTCACTAAACATAAAATGACAGTTATATTATATGAAAGGACAACAAAAATACTGACTTCATTATGAATGTGGGTCGTGTACACCTAAACAAAATATTCATTCTATTCTTTATGTCAGCAGAGAGCCCTGAGCCTTGGCATAATTTTAAATATGACACAAATACTTCAATTTCAGCTGAACTTTTATTGTCAAATGTTTTGTTTATTGTAGATCTATTTTGACAGCACTAAAAGGCAACTGCATTTTACTCCCACAGTTCTATAGAATTGCATTAGGTAGATCATATAGTGAAGTTGATAATCTGGAATTTATCAACAAAAGAGAACTGGAGCTGTCAGTTAACGGGAGGCAAGCGTTATGTGCGCACCACTTTTTCTTTTGTTTTTTTTACAATAGTTACAAGAGTGCCATTGGGCATGCATGCCCACATTTACTAAGACTGATAGGGTAATAAACCCAATTGATCATAATAACTAATAAACTGTGTTTTGAAAAGAAGGTAGGCAGTGGAAAAAAATTTTTGCACAGGTTTCCTTCAAATAGGTTTGTCAAGAACCCTTTGGTGAGTTCATTTTCAAGAATGTTTGCTATGGCTTACTGCAGGAAAACCAGCTGTGTGCAAACTTTAATCTGCAAGATCTTGAACATTTTCAAGCTAATCTAAAGAACAAATGTACTGTATATTAAATACAAAAAAAATTTAAAAAAATCAAAGTCAACTTGCAGTTTTGCAAGTCTAAGCAGCTGCACTGAGAAAATACAAAATGTATTCAGTATTTGGCTTACCAAGTGCCTTCATAAAGTCATCAAAGCCCTCAGACGTAACTAGTTTCCAGGAACCCTGCAGTTTCTCACACATGGTGGTGCTTTTCTGGGTGTTTGTAGGGCAGGAGGTACAGAGAACCACAGATAATGAGGAAAGATTACAGGGAGTTCCTCTTATAAGTGATACAGTAGGGCAGAACTCCAGTGATGTCACCACAAATTATTTGTGACCAGGAAAAACCTCCCTTTTTCTGCAATATATGACAATATGTATGTATTTTAAATGAGAAGATTAAAACAAGAAATGGCTTGTTGTCACCTACCTTTCCCAGCGTGGCTCCACACCCACACTCAGCAACATTTATCAATTACATTTTTCACTTTCACTGAGAAAACCAGTTTTGTTACTAGTATGTACAAATCTCTGGTCTACCAATGGCTTATCCATTATTTATTAGCTGCGTAATCTGAGAATCTTGTATTGCAAAAATAGAGAGGCTGTCATTACCAACCTCTCTTTCTAAATGTAATAATTTGCAGGCTTTCATGTTGATCCAGTGACTTTGGTGCTTTTGAATCACTGATTTCACTCTGACTTTTTTAAAAAAGTGTTACATAAAGAGAATTCATGGCAGTTTAATCGAGCTTGGCACATACAAAAGATGTGTTCCTGGCTTTTTTGAACGAAAAAGTACATTCAACATCAATGGTCTTTCTTTCTGTATAGGTTGGAACTATACACTGAGCTATACTGGAGCTGCATAAATCAGGAAGAAAACTAAGGGAGGAGGTACAATGAGACAATAAAACATATCAAAATATAAAATATATGAAACATTAAGGTCGACCGCTTGTGGCAGCATACTCCCGGTCTGGCAACAGTTCATACTGCTATTATATATTTATGTTTATGCAATACAATACAACAGGAGTAAGCAAAATACAAACATTATAAAAGTTTAGGCTTCACGCACTCTAGTTTATTTTTAAGCTCCTAGCAGCTAGTTATTAGCTTTTTTTTTTTTCTGCCTCTAGAAGCAAATAGTGTTATCCTGTGTGTCCAGGCACACTATTGTAGGCTAGAAGCATTTTTTTAAGCTTCATCTTCTAGGAGCAGGAAAAAAACATGTTTTTGGCTGCAATTTGCCAGCAGGAAAAAAATGCTCAACGCTAATAAAAACACTACTAAAACTCTCCTAACAACTTTTTTTCTAGCTTTTTTTCTGCTAAATGTACTGTAATATGCTAATAAAATGCTAATGCTCCTAAATGCTACTAAAAATGCATTTTTTTATCCAGTGTTTTTTGAGCTTAAAAAAACTGCTAGTGTTAATGGAGCTTAAGTAAATGAATGACTGCATCCTCTGGATTTGAAATACAAATAAGAAACCCTATGGCCTCCTATCTTCATGGTGAACATTTCATATGATAAGACCTATAGGCCAGATGGTGCAATGTGCTTGCTGGTCCTTTAAGCAGGATAAAAGGCACAATTCACTAAGTGGTATCTTACCGCATCCGAGATACCAGCATTTTTTAAAAACAAAGTTTGAATTCACTCAAAAACGCTACTAAAATACCGCATGAGTTATTTTATCAAGTCATGTTATTTTAGTAGTGAAAACCATGCGTTAATGTTTCAGCTGTCAGCGGGGTTCCCCACTGACAGCTGAATGTAAGAATTGCCGGCAATTAATAAAATAATTTAAAAACCGTTGTGGGGTCTCCCCTCCATCCATACCAAGCCCTTCGGGTCTGGTATGGGTTTTTAGGGGAACCCCCTGCGCCAATGTTTTTTTTTAAATGGTATGGGGCCCCCCTAAAATCCATAGCAGACCCTCATCCAATTCATGCAGCCAGGCAGGAAAGGGGGGGGGATGAGAGAGCACCCCCCCCAAACCATACCAGGCCACATGCCCTTAACATGAGGGGGTGCTTTGGGGACCTTGTCCCCATATTGATGGGGAGAAGGGCCTCTTCCCCACAACCCTGGCCGGTGGCTGTGGGGGTCTGCGGGTGGGGGGCTTATCAGAATCTGGAAGGCCCCTTCAGCAAGCAGGCCCTCAGATCCCGCCCCCCCCATGTGAATGAGTATGCGGTACATTGTACCCCTACCCATTTACAAAAAAAACCTGTAGTGTGAAAAAAGACAGGATACAGTCTTTGATCCTTTAGTCTTTTATCCTTAAGTCCTTTATTAAAAGAAGAAAAATTAAAAAATGTCCCCTGAAAAAGAAAAAAAAAAAAAAACTTTGTTTCCAACGCTGGCTCCTACCATCTACCGCAAGCTTGACAGTTCATAAATATGTAAGGGGCGGGGCTACCCGGTGACATCGCGTGCGTGACCCCACCCCCTTGTGACATCATCGACCAAGGCATGCATTTTTTAAAATTTTTGCTTGGGGGTTCCCTTAAAAACCCATACCAGACCCGAAGGTATGGATGGAGGGGGGAACCCAACACTGTTTTTTTTAAATTTTTTTAATTGCTGGCAATTCTTTTTTTTTTTTTTTTTTACATTAAGCTGTCATTGGGGAACCCCACTGACAGCTGATGACTCATAGGTTGTTGAGGACTCAGCGGCCACCCACTCCTTAACAACCCATGACAGTACTGACAAATACCAGTACATACCGCATGCCTGGACCACTACTTAATTACCATATGCATTTAATTATTTATTTCCTTTGGTGAATTGACTTTAAGGTCTTTTATACGGTATTTACCAAGCGGTTTTTTTATTTTCGGTAAATACCTCATACTAGCAATAGTGAATTGACATTTTCAGTATCGCCTGCGATATGTGATCACGTGACTGACTTAACTCATGCGATAAGCTTTAGTGAATTTAGTGACTTGTGGATCTCCCTGCAGGTTATGTCCGTGCTTTTGCCATTTTCTGCATCCTTGTAAAGGGTGGAGATATTCCTGTTACAACTGTTTTTGATTCAACAGAGTGGCTGGAGTGGATATTTTGGGTCTGAAGAGATGGGAACTGGAGCTCACGAGTTTTTGATAACTGTTGCCTTGCCCCGAAATATTATCACTTTATGAATCCGCTAAGTGGATCCAGAAGCATGAAGTCCAATATACTGTATGTCTCATAATCCCAGTAATCTGTTCCTATGCTCTATATCAGGGGCGGACTGACAACTCATGGGGCCCCCGGGCAATAGGGAATCATGGGGCCCCTGTGTCCTTGCCCACACTCAAAAAAAAAAAAAGTACCAGGGGCATTTCATGGGGCCCCCTACTGATCCCGGGCCCTCGGGCAGTGCCCAAGTGCTCAAATGGTCAGTCCGCCCCTGCTCTATATATATATGCAAAAATGTTGATTGAATTGCTACTCACAGAGCTGACTGTTGATATAGTTCTCAACATGTTTTCTGTTGAATAGTTGCTCTTTCCAAGCATTAGTCTCAGTCAGTGGCGTCCCCAGGCAGGCGCAGGGGGTGCGCGCCGCACCGGGTGACACCGGACCTGCCCCACGAAAAGGTAAGTTGTAAAGCAAGCTGACGATTGGATCCATCCTGCGGGGAACGTCGGATTTCTTTACAATTTACCTTTTAGTGGAGCGGGTCCGGTGTCACCTCATATAGGTTGCATGCCGGCGATCCCCACAGGATGGATCGGATCTGTGGATTATGGAGCCTAATGGATTGGACTCCGATCCATTATGCTCAATCCGCAGATCCAAACCATCCTGCAGGGATCGCCGGAGGAGTTGTCACCAAGTGTTATCGCACCGGGTGACACCAATTCTAGGGAAGCCCTTCGTCTCAGTCTGATCTCCTAAATCTTGCAAGTCCTCTGAGGATAAGGAATTTGTAAGGTTTTATTCAGGAGAACCCCAAACCAAATTGTGTAAAAAAAAACCACCCCCCCCCCCCACACGCCACAGCATGGGGTCCACCCTAGATCCATACCAGACCCAAAATCCCTTCAGGTTGTGAGGGAAACTGCACACCAATTTTTTTTTCATTTTGGTGTGGGGTTCTCCCAAAGTCCATACCAGACCTAAGGGCCGTTTTTTTTTTTTTCAATTTGGTGTAAGGTTTTCCTAAACCACTTCCCGTCCAGCCCATGTACATAAATGGCCGGATGGGAGCAGTGCAGGAACAGGTTGCCGTTCATAAATGGCGCCCGCCATTTTGGACTGTGCACGCTCCCTGGGAATCCACGCAATCCGGTGCCCGCTGTGTCTGGCGGACACAGCAGAACACCAATCACTGTACGGGACCTCTGTGTGGTCCCGATCATGTGATCACTGATTGGCCAATCAGTGATCACATGAATGGTAGTAAGCAATGATGTCACTTCTGACATCATTGCTTACTACGTGTGGAATCTGTGAATGATCACAGAGGTCACATGGTACAAGGCTATTCACAACAGCCTTGTACCATGTGACAAGCTGTGACCAATCACAGCTCACACAGCATTTCAAGAATGCAGCCAGAGAGATGGAGAAATGATTGCTTTTACAGCCTTTATGGGTGTAAAAGCAGTCAGTGTAAAAAAAAACAAAAAAAAAACAACCTTCATCACTACACACGTAGTACTGTACTGCTAGGGTGATAGTAGGTTAAAAAAAAACATAAATTTAAAAAAAAAAGTTAAATTTTTTTAAGAAAGTATAATTTTTGGTTATAAAACTAATTTGGGTTTTTTTTTTTTACTAAAAAGATAACTGAATACATTTTGGCCAAGATTTATGAAGAAATATTTGCAAAATTTTATAAGATCCAAAAATTTTTAAAGTGTACTTTCATTTATATAACAAAAAAAAAAAAAAATCCCAGTGGTGAATAAATACCAGCAAAATAAAGTTTTACCTGTATCAAAAAAATGCTAAAATAATCATATGGGTACAGTATTGCATGACCGCACAATTGTCAAAGTGTGACAGCGCCGAAAGCGGAAAATTGTGCTGGACAGGAAGGGGGTAAAAGTGTCAGGACATGAAGTGGTTAACCATTAGCCGCCCAGCCAATGGCCGTTTGGCGGCTTCAAAAGTGCTTCGGCATTCCGGGTGCACGCCATTTGGCGTGCTTCCGCACATGTGCAGTTTGCGCTAATGCAGAGCCGTGCAGCGGCGCGATCTCTCACCGGCCGTGTACCTCGGACACGGCCGATGACAGATCTGAGTACCAGCCTCCATTGCTGGTATCATGTGACCTGCTGTGACCAATCACAGCAGGTCACATGACAGTTGTATACAATAGATGGCTTCATTCATGCCATCCATTGTATACTAGTGCCTAGCTGTGAATGGTCACAGCTAATCACATGCACATGTCATGTGATTAGCTGTGACCAAATCACAGCTAAGCACAAAAAAAAAAAAAAAAAAAAACCCTGAATGAATCGATTTCATTCAGGTAAATGCTTGCTTATAGCAAAGTAATTCTTTGCTATAAGCAAATTGTGTAAAAAAAAAAAAAAAAAAAATACTGATCACTTCCCCAAGGTAGTACAATGTTACTATGGTAACATTGTACTACTTTGGTCATAGTAAAATCTTAAAAAAAAATAAAAAAAAATGTAATAAATTTAAAAAAATTATATATATATATATATTTTATTTATTTATTTATTTATTTTTTTCATACCGTCACCAGTGTCCCTGTTCACCGCCATGCCAGTTATATGATGACGCTGTACTGCACTGGTGACAGTATGTAAAAAAAAATAAATAATGAAAATACTTTTTATTTTTTCATTTTCTGAAAAATTATGACAAAAAAAATACAACTTCAAAAAACTCGCCATGCCTCCTATGAAGTACGTCGGACTGTCTACTCTGCAAAAAGGGGTCATTTGGGGGATATCTGTACTATTCTGACATTCTTGGACCTCAAGAAATTAGATTGGCTGTCAGTACTTCAGGATTGATCAATATTCAGATCTATCCCATAGTTTGTGAACTCTATAACTTTCCTACAAACTAAATAATACATCCTAATTTGGGTTATTTTCACCAAAGACATGTAGCAGAATACATCTCAGCCTAAATTTATGAAGAACAATTATTTATTTGTAAACTTTTATAACAGAAAGAAAGAAAAATGTGGTTTTTTTTTCAAAATTTTTGGGCTTTTTTTGTTAATTTAGCAAAAAATAAAAAGCCCAGCGGTGATTAAATACCACCAAAAGAAAGCTCTAGTTGTGTGAAGAAAATGCTAAAATTTTAGTTTGGGTACAATGTTGTATGACCGCGCAATTGTCATTCAAATTGTGAGAGCGCTGAAACGTGAAAAATGGCCTGGGCAGGAAGGTGTAAAATTGCATGGTATTGAAATGGTTAAAACCCATACCAGGCCCTTTGGGGGAGGGGGTTTTCATCATTTGAAAATTGCTGGCATGTTTTGTTTGCATTCAGATATCACTGGGACACCCTCTGGCGAGTCATCCGTTGTTAAGGACGCCGCGGCTGGCTTCTTTAACAACCAGCTACAGTGTGATAAATTACCGCATGAAAATATGTGGTAATTTCTGCAATACAGATATTTTTCTGCAAGTTATTTACCACAAAATTCTTAGTGAAATGGACATTTGCAAAAAATTTACCACATGCGTTATTTCAACACATTTTTTCAGTTATTTGACTATTGAATTGACCCCAGGTTGACTGCTGACACAGCACAAAAAAAAAAAAAAAAAAAGTACAAGTGCTGCCTGTTTTGGGGAACCCATTAGGGGGCATCCTGTGTGTCAGGAGCTGGCCTTAGTTAGCAGATCAGACAAGCAGGTGTTGTGTTTTAGGCTATGAACTTGCAGTATAAAGCCCTTGCTGAAATGAATAAAAGTGCAGCACTAACCTTTGTAGATTGTTCCTGGGTGTCCCTGTCTCATGCATGCCAATACCAGGATGAGCCTATCCCCCTACAATATATGTATCATAAATGTATAGTATAGAATTTAGTGGGGTGTATTGTCCTTGCATACAGGACTAGGATACAGTAAGGATTCGTTCACGCCAGCAATCTGTGCTTATTGCACATCCGGTGGCATGCTGGAGGACACAGTGCATATGCTCCGTTGACTTTTTTTGTAAAAAAACCACACACTAATTAATATATATATATAAACATTTTTATTGAACTGTCACATTTCTACTCATTGCAGCTGTGTTGCGATACAGTGGTTCACATTGCTACAGTCTGCACTGAAAAATGTTACTGTGTTTCAGGGTTTATTTTTCAATGCACACCACAGCAATATTGTATTACAAACAGACAAGATTGGAAACAAGGCATATTTCCTTGTCAGTTTTAGGTCAATAACTGCCGGCATTGCTGCTTCTCCAATCTCAAAGTATGCAAATTCTAATTGCATGACATTTGCTAAAGCACTGCACATTCTAAAAATTGCCATTATAGGTTTCTATAGCATTGCTGACAGAGAAAGTCCTCTAATATATATATATATATATATTTTTTTATTTTTTTTTAAACAGTTTTTGGTTCTAAAATCTTGCTGATAAAGGAACACTTTTTAAATCAGAGTATAGCATCAAGTCAGTTAAACTCCTGGGATATTGATCTGGTCAGCCAAGTACAAGATTAGGTTGTTAACTTCATTAACACCAAAGCAGCTGAAACTAATTAACAGGTGCACTAGATGGGCAACAATGAGACGATCCCCAAAACAGGAATGGTTTTACAGGTGGAGGCCACTGACATTTTATCCCTACTCTTTTTCTGACTGTTTTTCACTAGTTTTGCATTTGGCTAGGGTCAGTGTCACTACTGGTAGCATGAGGCGATACCTGGACCCTACAGAGGTTGCACAGGCAGTCCAACTCCTCCAGGATGGCACATCAATACGTGCCATTGCCAGCGTAGTCTCAAGAGCATGGAGGAGATTCCAGGAGACAGGCAGTAGGTCTAGGAGAGCTCGACAGGGCTGTAGAAGGTCCTTAACCCATCAGCAGGACTGGTATCTGCTCCTTTGTGCAAGGAGGAACAGCACTGCCAGAGCCCTACAAAATTACCTCCAGCAGGTCACTGGTGTGAATGTCTCTGACCAAACAACCAGAAACAGAATTCATGAGGTTGGGCTGAGGGCCAGACATCCTCTCGTGGGCCCTTTGCTTACTGCCCGGTACCATAGTGCTCGGTTGGTATTTGCCATTGAACACCAGAATTGGCAGGTCCACCACTGGCACCCTGCGCTTTTCACAGATGAGAGCAGATTCACCCTGAGTACATGTGGCAGCCATCAAAGGGTCTGGAAAAGGTTATGCTGCCTGTAACATCGTTCAGCATGACCATTTTGGTGGTGGGTCAGTGATGGTCTGGGGAGGCATAGTCATGGAGGGACATACAGACCTCTACAGGCTAGACCAGGGGTGGCGAACAAGTTAGACACAAAGAGCCAAAATTTTAAACTGTGAAAGTCAGAGAGCCACACCACGCAGTGACCTGCCTAAACAGACAAACACTCACACAAAAAGACATAATTAAAACCATATTATTCACCATAACACTTTCTTCCCCTTACAAAACAACAATGTGTTCATTTCAAGGTAAGTGTCCACCCTCAACACACACATCAAATGAGACTGTGGACAGCACAGGGATGACCAGAGACTGCGGACAGCACAGGGATGACCAGAGACTGACAACAGTACAGATGACTGCTGACCTTTGGGGTGGTGGGGAGCGAGTACCTGAATTTGACAGGTACCCGCTCTTACTTCCACAGAGTTTTTGTTTGATCTTACCTGTTCCTCGATCCAGCCACGCGCTGTCTTCCCGGCTTCTGTAATGGCGCTCGGCATGACAGCCGGGTGCCCAGTGCGCATGAGCGAGAAGCACTTGCGCTTTGTGATTGGTCCGGCGGCTTCTGGGATCTGTCATGTGTCCCAGGTACTGCCTTACCATTCACAAAAAGCACCGCTTCTTGCGCATGCGCACTTGGCACCCGGCTGTCATGCCCAGTGCCCACACTACAGAAGCCGGAAGACAGCGCACCGCTGAAACTTGGCAAAGAGCCACAGTATACAAAATATGATGAGGCAAAGAGCCGCATTCATTTTGGCCGGGAGCTGCACGCGGCTCGAGAGCTGCGTGTTCGCCACCCCTGGGCTAGACAATGGCACCATTAGGTATCAGGGTGTAATCCTTGGACCCATTGTCAGACCCTATGCTGGTGCAGTGGGTCCTGGTACACGACAATGCCCGGCTTCATGTGGCAAGAGTATGCAGGCAGTTCCTGGAGGATGAAGGAATTAATACCACTGAATGGCCCCCACACTCTCTTGACCTTAATGCAATAGAACACCTCTGGCATATCATGTTTAGGTCTATCAGACGCTGCCAAGTTGCACCTCAGACTGTCCAGGAGCTCAGGGATGCCCTGGTCCAGATCTGGGAGGAAATACCCCAGGACACCATCCATGGTCTCATTAGGAGCATGCCCCGACGTTGTCAGGCAAGCATACAAGCACGTGGGGGCCATACAAACTCAAGTAGCATTTTGAGTTGCTGCAATGAAAATTTCAGCAAAATGAACTAGCCTGCTGCATAATTTTTTCACTTTGATTTTTGGGGTGTCTTTGAATTCAGTCCTCCGTAGGTTGATAAATTTTCATTTCCATCAAATGATGGGGCATCCTTACGTCCCTAACACATTGCCCAGTATAGATATCCAGCATAATATTTTCCCCATTGAGATCTGATGTGTTCTCAAAGTGTTCCTTTAATTTTTTTGAGCGGTGTACAATATTATGCATATATACAGTACCTGGACTGTTGGAACAGTGTACACAAGGAGCCCGCTCTGTGTTTGCGAGACCACAAACTAGTTTAGTTTAAACTAGTCATGTTAAAAAGAGAAAAAAGGAAAAATGTTGAGGATTTCCACAAATTTGTTTTATTAGCGTAGATATTACAAAAAGGTGTTTAATAGCATGTATCACTTAAGAAGCTGCTCATTGAACTAAACATATATTACACAGCATATTAAATGTCTATAAAGACTGAAACTTCATTTTCTTTCATAGACCCGACAGCACTTTATATCACCAAATCTGCATATCTACAAGAAAAAAAAAATATATACATAAAATACATCATAAATATTAGTGCAGTGTAAAATAAAATTATAGACTTAAAGTGTTACTAAACCCAGGACCCTGCATTCAATATATCTGGTCTCTCACAGTACAAAGAACATGGAAATGCAATTATTTTAGTTAATATAAACTGCTTAATACTTTCTCATCAGCAGTATATAGCAGTCTTGTGACTTCTATAAGTGTCCAGCAGAGCACGTTAATCTTGTAGGAGGAGTTTTCATTCAGCTACGATTGTGCTACGAGGCTGCATAACCCCTTCCCCTCTGTCTGGACAGTGCCGATTGGCCCTGTGCTGATCACATGCACCCTCCCAAAAGGAAAAAAAAAAAAAAAAAAAAAAAAAACCACCACCACAAACTAGCAATACACACTAAACTGAGCATGTGCAGTGACTCCTAGAGCTCCGTACTAGTGATAAGCCGGACACCCCCCTGTTCGGTTTGCGGTCATACATTTGAACCTAAAGAAAGTACAACCTCGAACAGGGACAATTCACTAAGCGGTACCTTACCGCATCAGGAGTATAACTGCATATTCCAGAGGAGGTATTACCAATGATTTGTACCGGGGTAATATGATATATCTCTCTGGAGTCTATACCTCTATATCCTAGGGTAGGATCCTAGGTATTCACAACTGAAAATAATTCTGGGCTAGTAGGGCCACAGATATGTCTTCACTGAAAGTGTCCTACAGACAGTACTGACATAAAATTTAGACAAAGTGAATGTGAACCCTGCCTATCCCAAAAGCATGTTAATAGTAATAATTATATTCTAGGATAGGGGTCTACAAACTTTCTAAACAAAAAAGGGCCAGTTTACTGGCTTTCAGACTTTAGGGAGGCTGGACTGTGGCCATTGGGAGTAGAAATTGTCCTGCGTCATTGGGAGTAAACAATGCATCCTTGGCATTACGTGAGGAATAGTGCCCTATTCTTGCTGCAAGTTGGAGAAATCGTGCCCCATCGTTTGTGTCATTGGGAGGAATAGTGCCCCATGGTTTGTTTCAGTGAGAGGAATAGTGACTGTTGATGTCAGCAGCAGGAATTATGCCGCCTTCTTGGTGTCAGTGGGAACAATAGTGTCTTGTATCAGTGGGAGAAAAAAAAGTGCCCCAAGGGCTAGATAAGGGCAAGCAAAAGGCTGCATTCGGCCCCCGGGCCATAGTTTGGAGACCACTGTTCTAGGGAAAACAGTCTCAGAAATACTGTATCTTTTATTGCACACATTTACAAGCAATCACATAACCACTATGCAGGCTCGGATTCCTGGGTTCCATGGGCCAGGTGTCAAGGTCCTACCTTTTCCCTGAGGTTATGTTACTCCATGTGCTGGCGTCCATCTTGGATTCTGCTGTGCATGATGGGAATCCTTTTTATGCCTTCAGGTCTCTGAGGTCCACCCCCCAGAGGGGCGTGGCTGATGACATATAAGCCTGTGGCCCGCACATGCTCTTTGCACTTGTGTCTTTGTGTTACTATTACTCTGTTCTGACTCTTGTGACTCTCCTGGTATTCTGATTCGGCTTGTGACTTGACTATTCTTTGTATTCTCCTTTGATCTGACCCTCTGTTGCTGAACCCGGCTTGTGACCTGTGATTCTCGTCTGCTGTCCTGTACGGTTTTGTCCTGTTGTTGACCCCGGCTTGTCTGACTACTCTTTTGTTTCTTCCACCAGCTACATGCCATTGGCGGCAGCCATTACCGCAGCTGAGGTGTCTCGGGGGCCGCGACCTGGTTCCTGGCTGCGTCAAGTCCATCCCCACCATCAGGGGCCCTGGTGAAGGGCAGCCTGGGACTTAGACTCCGCGCCCTGAGGGACTTCGGTCTGTGGGTGGTGGTTGTCATCAGCCAGTGCGTTACATTGTTAGGCCTGCCTGTCCGTTCCTCGGCTCCTGCCCTGACACCAGGAGAGGAGATACCTAGTGACAGCTGGTATACAATTGTGCAGGGCTGGGTGGGAGGCATGTCTGGAGAGATCGGACCATTCCTGTAGCTCCCAAACAGACCGGGGAGCTGGGCAGGCGAATTTTCTTCAGAGATCTAAGCCATCCGGTAGCTCCCAAAACAGAAGTGTGGACTGGGTGGGGGAGCGTATCAGCCTCAGTCTGACCACAGGAGTACACGTACACTGCTTGGTGTTCTGTAGCTCCCATCCCCAAAGCACAGATGAAAGCAGACCATGCTAGAATGGAACTGCATCCATGCCTAGCATGGACAGAAGGAAACAGTTTGAATGGAACTAGCAGAATCACCAGGCATTTTAATTTATTTCACTACATTTCAAGAAATAAAGTCTCGCTGGGTGCATAGTTGTGGACAAGGGTTACAAATCCTCAACTATGTAATTTAATGTTCACATGCATTTTGGTCTACAGTGGCCATCTACACATTTGTCATTCACAGATTGTCTTTATTAGAATGGTAAGGAGAAGAAAGAAAAGAAGAAATCTACAAGTGCCTGGTAAATGCAAGCTTGCAAAGTCATCTAGCCCCTTGTCAGTAGTTCAGTTCAATTTCTGTCAGTCTGTAACAGGGGCAGACTGACAACTCATGGGGCCCCCAGGCAATAGGGGCCCCTGTGTACTTGCCCCCAATCAAAAAAAGCCTAAAAAAAAAAAGTACCAGAGACATTTCATGGGGCCCCTGGGCAGTGCCCGAGTGCTCAAATGGTCATTCCGCCCCTGGTCTGTAACAATGATATGCAGGGATTTGGGAAGGAGGAAGACTGAAGTCTACAGCAAGCGACATGGACAAACTGATGTGTAAGACAGATCAGCATTCTCTGAATGGATTCCTCCACGTTTAGTTATAGAATGCTGCATGCCAGTAAAACGGTTTTACACAGGAAAAAAAAAAGTTTATTCAAAAGTAAAATGTTTATACCTTGTGAATCAAACCCTGAAAATAATGGAAATATGCATGAATATACTCTTGGTTTTCCAGTTTGGACTGCTTTGGGGATTCTCGCTCTCCCCCCCCCCCCACAGTGCTTACTTACCGTTATCATTTGATCGTTTTGTACTTCTCGTGTTATTGTGGATTCCCTTTCTACCCCCTTGTCATCCCACTTCTGGTGTTGTATTAATTTTCCATCTTCTAGTGTACAGATAGTCTGTAACATACAATAAAAGGTATTTAAGAAACAGCAGATAAGACCTCTGTGACAGAGAGCATCAGACCCCGGCCACCTTCACTAACTTGTGACACATGGCTGCTCAATCTCACAGCCCACTGTCTCTGATACAGGACAATGGCACTCTCAGCCTTGCCCTTCAAAGATTTTTCAGCTCATAGGACCACACCCTAAGTGGCAGCAGACTGAAAGCGATCATCAATGGGTTTTGTCAACTATGTAGGCAACTCTTTATTTTGACACCAGATATATTTTGTAAATATCAAGGTTCACAAAAACAATAATGCCTTTTAATAAATGTCTACACTACACACACTGTCAACACAGACAGGAATCAGAGATGGTACAGTAGCACTCCTCAAAGAGAAAAGGGATTCTTTAACCGCTTCCCGTCCGCCCTATAGCAGAAATACTGCTACAGGGCGGCACGGGTGTGCAATAATCACATATAGGTGATTTTGCATTTCTGAGTAAGGGGTGCACCCAACCCACGCCAGCAATCGCAGCGACGGCTGTTAATCATTGGGTCCCAGACGGTGATTACTTGCCAGCTCCTGGTGATTTCCGAGGATCTCCAGCAGGGAGGAGAACTGTTTGTAAGCAAAACCGGTCTCCCTGTCAGCTTGTGCACACTACTTTGCTGTGTATGGCTGTGCTGTGACAGCCATGCAGTGTGTTTACAGTGAAGCACAAACACACAGCCCCATAGTAAAAAACACCCAACACAGTTAACCCTTTGATTGCCCCTCATGTTAACCCCTTCCTGCCAAGTGCCTTTAGTACAGTGTCAGTGTTTTGTTTTCTTTTGTTTGTTTTTTTAGCACTGATCACTGTATTGGTGTCACTGGGGATGTCAGTGACACCAAGTCAATTCCCCTCAGTATCAGAATGCCTGCTGCAGTCCTGCTATAAGTCGCTGATATTAAATAGTAAAAATAAAAATTCCAGTTTATATACCGCTATTTGTAAATGCTATAAAAAAAAAAAAAAAAAAAACCCTCTGTAAACCAATTTACATGTACTGGTATTTTTTTTTTTTTTTTTAGCAAAGACATGTAGCAGAATACACTTTGCCCTAAATTTGATTTTTTTAATTTTACAGGACATGTTTAATAGCAGAAAGTCAAATATATGTTTTTTTTCCTCAAAATTGTCTTCTCTGTGTAGCACAAAAATACCACCAAAAGAAAGCTCAATTCGTGGGGGGGGGGGGGAATATTATATTGCATGACTGTGCAATTGTCAGTTAAAGTAACGCAGCGCCATAACACAAAAAATGGCCTGGTCAGGAAGGGGGGGGGGGTAAATCCTCAGGAGGGCAAGTGGTTAAAAAGGATAAGTTCACCTTTTAGCAAAAAATAAAAATGCAAATTTTTTCTTCTTCAGGTAAGAAAATGTGCATTTACTATTTTTTGCTTTAGGAGCCTGGAAAGCATTGCACCAGCAGTCAGATTGCTGGTGCCTTGCAGATCTGTCAGTGTAATCAGTCTGCTCGTACACTGTAATTCTACACAGACAGGAAGAATCAATGAACTACCACAGCGTACATGGTAGTTCATTGAGAACTACAAGCAGGCAGCTGCAAAGGCTGTCGGGACTTGTAGTCTTTCCATTCACAGAACACTGAATGGATGATGTGGTCGGAGCCCCGCATAGCTACATTTTTTAAATATTGTGACAGCTAGCGGGGAGGGGGAGAAGATCCACGCTAGCAGCCACATCAGCGGGTCGAGGGGAAGCGGGGGCCAGTACAATTGTAACATGTTACACCCTGAATATGGGTATTACATGTAACAAATGGCAAACTTATCCTTTAAGTTCGGAGTTGGTACAACAGAAATAACTTTACAAATTTAAAAAATATTGTTTGTTTAATAAGTAAGCAGGTACAACAATACAAAACAGATTTGCAGGAAAAAGGGTATTACAAAAGAGTAAGAAGTAAACAGAAAAACAAAAAGGGTTTAAAAGTTTAATAATTAACAAAGCTCCTGTTCCGTGAGTTCAGCAAAGTCCATTCAATGAGCATAAGTGTATTGCCCATTATCTGCTGATAGATGCTTGTGCTCTCTGCAGTGACCAACGTCAAAACAGGAGCAGTTTTAGTGGAAGATGTCAGACATTTAGAAATTATTTAATCACCATATACTTATTTTCTCTATTCTAAACATTTTACTATCACTTGGGAAACTTTCAAAAGCAGGAAATAAGTTAGTTCCGATCGCTGCACTCCAGAAGAACCAAATTCATGACCAAGCCCTGGGGTAGGGTGAAATGCATCCGAGGTCGTGGCCTAGACAGAGGTGGGCTGTGGCTGCTTTTACTTGTATGACCATCGCTTTCTTCCAGAGTACGGCGATTAGAACTTCTTCCTTTCAAACAAAACCAGAGTTTTGCATATAAAAGTGAAACATGTTAATCCCAGTAATGATCTGGAGTTGGTAGGTCATCATTTAACTCTCCTCCTGGTCAAACCTCCCTTTCCATAGGAGTACTGAACTTTTCATGTGCAGATCATAAAGGTCAGCTGAACTTAATGTGCTATGGAGAAGTCACAGCTAAGTAGGGGGAAGATCTAGCATCAGGGCATGCAAGTTGTTAGCTACTTCAGTGACAGGCCCCATAGATCAAATCATAAAGGATATAAATTAATGGGGAAATGCCTTGGAACGTAATGTCTAAGTTTTCATTAAATAAAAATGGTCTCTCCTGGTGCAATCCTCTGGAGCCCTTTCTTTGTCTTTACTATTCTTGTTTCGTCTCTCTGCTTCTCTCTTTTCACTTTGTTTTTTTTTTTTTTTTGTTTCTGTCAGTCTTTATGTTCTATGCATTGATTGAGCTACCCCTAGAGAACTGTGCCTGTAATGTCTTATATACCGGTTGGACTTTCTTGGAAGTCCTGGGTGTAGAATTCCGATATGCGTCCTGTGAGATTTTATGCTCACCTTTTCCAATCATCTGTATGCGACTTTGGCGACTATCCTTGGTCTTTGCCCACCAGCTCGTTGATTACCATTTGCGGTTAACAATTTTATAGGGTCTCATGCCATCCCTTTTGAGGATGTGTTTTTTATGTTCTGTTTCTCTCTGTGTCAATATTTCAGTGCATTTGTTATGTCCATCAACAGAACTGTACACCTTAATTTTTTTGTGTCAGTGAGCGTGTCTGACTGTTCCTACATTGTTGTGCTGTTTATAATAAAATTCATTGTAAAAGAAAGTAAAAAAAATATGCAAAATAAAATAAAAATTGTCACAGATGTCCCTCCAAGGGTCATGACAATTTTATTGATAGTATAGTGGGACGTACCAATACACTTTTGTATACTGTGGTATAATATTTCAGTCTTCATTTACACACCATGCACAAAATATACTGTTAATATGTTCACCTTGCATGTCCTGCCATCTGCTGTGGTTTCTTCAAACAACTCATTTAGTACAAAGCACAAATCTGTATTTTTAAAGGTACTCTCTGTTCTTATATTCCACCCATTCTCGTTATTACTGATTTTGACATCAGGTTTCAAACCAACTGCAAGCTTCCTGACGGCAAAACATACACCTACAAAAGAGTAAAAAAAAAAAAAGTATATACACATTAAAAAATAAATAAATAAATAAAAAACACAAAAAACCACAAGCTGTAAAAGGATCACCTTAAAATTTCCTAAGTAAATTATGTGGAAAAAAAAAAAACTAAAAAGAAAGAAAATGTAAAATAAACCAGTTATGTAAGGTATGTGCACCTGAACAGAACATTATATAGCTTTATGTCAGGGTAACAGTTAGATCCTGGCATCCAGAGGAATTAACTCAGGTCTTCTAGTGAGGGCACCAAGTCTTCTCACTTCTTTTGTTGGTATTCTCCCAAGTAAGGGCTCATCCACACGTATATTTATGAAGAATGTAGCAATGCTCGTCAACAAATATTTATGATGAGTTTTCATTGTGTTTAGGAAGCACTGAAAAAGCTTCAAGAATGCTTGATAATTACCCAGAAGCGTTGCTTTTCCAGTGGAAATTTACTAAAGGGAAAGTGATGTAGAGGAAATCATCTACTTTGTAGGTATGGTTAGGTTGTGGTGTGATAGACATTTTTGTGTAGTATCTGCAAGATGGATTCGTATACGTTTGATACTTGCCTTGGTCCAGCTCAGCTTTGCTGAAACAAAGCTTTGCCACTGACAATGCTCAATACCTCTGCCTGGCACTGGAAGTACTGCTGGCTTATTGCTTTTGCCTGCACACAGAAGTGAATGTTATTACCACACGGCTCTATGTACAAACATTAGTGGCTGGAGCTGCTCTGTCCTAGTTCTCTATTATTTGCCACTGCATTCTGGGATACTCCACTGCCTCTCCCACAATGCCCAGCTAACGCTTTATAAATGCTTCACTAGCACATCGTAAATGCTCTAGGTGTGGTTATAGAGCATTACTACTGAAACCAATAGAGTCCACTAGCATGCATCGATGCCTCATGAATGCAACATGTTACTTAATTTTTAACACAACAAAACCGCTACTGTGTGAACATCACTGTGTGGTATCATTGTAATATTCATGGAAAGCGTTGAAGGGCATTTATGAGGCTTCAAAAAAAAAAAAAAAAGCAGAATAAATGCCGCATAAACACATGGTATTGACAGAATTCATATTTGGCTGAACTTTGTGTGTGAAATGTTTTGTAGATTGTAGATCTGTTTTCACACCACCAATAGTTAAAGCAGAGCTCCACCCAAAAGGGGAAGTTCCACTTTGAAGACTAGTCCCCCGCTCCCTATTAAGGATTGGCACCTTTAGGCAGCGGGTACCTGTCAAGGCGATCGGAAGTGGAAGGTGTCCTCCCTTTCTCCCTCCCCGTAGTCTTTTAGCAC
Organism: Staurois parvus; assembly: GCF_062004578.1. NCBI lineage: Eukaryota > Metazoa > Chordata > Amphibia > Anura > Ranidae > Staurois > Staurois parvus. Next base: position 2,543,326 of record NW_028319098.1, read on the forward strand.
ACGTGAAAGGTCCCAGAAGACTACAGGACCATTCAGGAAGCGCAGCGCTACTCACGCAGTGGGTACCCGGCTGTGAAGCCACAAGCTGTCACAGCCGGGTGCCCACAGTGAAGATGCCGGTGCCCAGGGAGAGAAGACGGCCGCTAAAAAAAAATGGGCTGCAGGGGACACACCGCGGGACAGGTGTGTGTGTTTTTTTTTTTTTTTAAAAGTCAGCAGCTACAGTTTTTGTAGCTGCTGACTTATTTGACAGCGAGAGTGGAACTCCACCATCAATGCACATCTTATGCAGGTAAAAACCTAAGGTGCAGGTAGGAAGTTTTAGAATGCCTTTAGGAGAAGTTTACTGCTGAAAATAAATAAATTTCCAGAAAATCTCTAATAATTTACACATTGATCAATTAGCTGGGAATTACAGGGACCCCTGGTTTACATGTACAGATCTTTCTTAAAGGAGAGTGTTGTCAGAAGCCAACCTTTGTACAGCTTTTCTACAGTGGTGGACCCCTCTAAACCATACCTCTAAGCCATAGGTGTCAAACTGTCGGCCCTTTGTAGTTTTGCAACAGCTGGAGGGCCGCCAGTTTGACACCCCTGCTCTAAGTTTATCTCATCAGGGGGCTACGATGCCCATTTCCTCAGTTTTGAAAACCCAATAGGTTTATTCACTCTCTTCATTGGGATCCTTGACCGTTTAAACCATTTGTTCAACCAGTTCCTACCCAGCCTATACTCAAATGACAGCCAGGTGGGACATTCACCGTTCCAGGTGGACATCATATGATGTCCTCCTTGCACGTGCCCCACAGACCACACTGCGGCTCGATCTGTCACCTGTTGTGTTCATCGGACACAATCAGCGTACTGGCCGCTGTCGGAACCATGTGATCGCTATGACCAATCACAGCACAATTGTACACAATGGATGGCATTCACTCATGCCATCCATTGAATACTATTGTGCTGATCTCTGATTGATCACAGTTACATGGTACAGACAGGGCCAATCAAAGTCCTTCTTTACCTTGTGATTAGCTGTGGCCAGTCAGAGCTGACCATAATAAACACTGAATGAATGAAATTTCATTTAATAAAAAGGTTTGCTTATAACAGTGAAGTTCACTGGTATAAGCAATCAACTTGTAATCAAAAAAAAAAGAAAATTTTATTTGGGTGCACCCTTTCCATGACCGCGCAATTGTCAGTTAAAGTAACGCAGCACCATAAACGCAAAAAACGGCCTGGTCAGGAAGAGGGGGGTAAATCCTCTGGAGATCAAGTGGTTAAATACCACCAAAAGAAAGCTATTTGCGTGAAAAAAAAAAATTCATAAACAAAATTCATTTGTGTACAGTGTTGCATGACCACACAATTGTCAAAGTGCGATACCGCTGAAAGCTGAAAGTTGGCCTGGGAAGGAAGGAGGTAAAAGCGCCTGGTATTGAATTGATTAGTATAGACAAGGTAATATAAAATTGTAAGTTTATGTAAAGCTTTTGAGTAAAACAACTTAGCTGAAGATCAGATCACATTTTTAAAACTATTCAAGACTTTAAGGTCTCTTTCACACGGGCGGTTCTGCCGTTTGTAAATGCATTTTTTTTATTTTAAAATTCCAAACACTCCTGGCACAGAGATCACTTGCGTTTGTACATTGTGTTTACATGCGGCTGTGTTTAGCTGCGGTAATAAATTCTTGCCTTTTCTAAGCAACTGTTTACTTATTTTATCTTTGTACTGCGATTAACTGCGTTTATGTACAGATAGCGCCCAGGAGCAATGTACCGCAGCTATCAGCTTTATTTGTCCTAAAGGCATGTTATGAAAACGATGCTAAACGCAGTGTGTGAAGGGAGTCATAGGGATGCATTGTCTGCATTTAGCTGCAGTATATAAGTTCCTCTAACCGCCCGTGTGAAATGGGCCTAAATGGTTTACATACATTTTCTTGCAAATGTAAATAGAAGGGTATAGAAATATGAATAGACTGCTATAGATAAAGAACAAGAAGGTTGATGCAATTTAGGGCTGTTGCACATGGGACTCTTGCATATAGGGGCCTCTGGGGTATTTGTAGTGCCCAGGAGCTGAAGCTGCAGTTTAATTCGCCTCATAGACATGCATTACAGAATGCGCTATACAGGCGTACCTCAGTTTATGAATTTAATGCCTTCTGTGGGACTTTTCGTATTGCAAAAAAATTCATAAACTGGAATGCGGTTTCCCATAGGAATGCATTGAAAACCAATTAATCCGTTTCGGAAGGTCAGAAAAAAGTATTTTATCTGTTTAAAACTCTTTAAAAAGGCATAGTACTGTACAGGGACATGGGGGGGGGGGGGGGGGGGGGAATCGTATATGCATTGAAAACCAATTAATTCATTTGTATTGCGAAAGAAAAAAATTTGCAAACCGGAGACATTTTTCAATTAATTTTCATTTGTAAACCGAAAATTACGTTAACGGAGGCGGTCGTAAACAGAGGTACGCCTGTATGTGTTTAACTGCTGGTACTTGCATTTACATGTGTACAGATCTGTTTCTCCTATATGCAGGTCTATGGGCAGGATTTCTAAGCAGTTTCGTTTCTCAGACTCCGCAAATACAATTGTATTTTTAGGGCTGCTATGAGATGACTGTCCCCAAAGGTTGCCCTGACCTTGTAAGCATTTCGACACCTCTGACACTCTGGGTTCAGACATAATGCACAAGGAATCATGATTGCAAAGACACCCAAATGCAGCAAAGCAATTATTTACTAAAAGGTTCAACAGTTAATGCAAATACTTCAAGGTAGTCACCTGTTTTCTACTCTCAAAGTGAAACACAAATACACTTGCAATGGTAAACACAATGAAACACACAGTGCGTCAAATAATTTTTCAGAGAACATTTGACCCCAGGCATGAAAAGGGAAAAGAAAGAAAGACTTAAAATCCTGATGCTGCAGGTCCAGCAATGACAACACACTTTGTAAGAGCTAAACATGTGAGCTATTCAATGAACCAATTCTAGATAGAGTCCCCCTTTAACCACTTGCCAACCGTACTATAGCTGAATGATGGCTACAGCGTGATTGTCCAGTCCTGGGAGGGTGTCATGACGTCCTCCCAAAACGCGCCCCCGGCAATCTCCGTGATCGTTGTGTCCTATGGACACAGCAGATCACCAGTAAATGCAGTTGCCGGTTATCGGCTGCACTTTCCTTATGCTAACAAAAGCGTGAAGAAAGTACTGCAGATAACCGGCAATTGTCAGAGGAGGGATCGACACCAATTATCAGGGCACTTATAATCAGTGTCCAGCAGTGTCACCCACCAATGCCGCCCATTTGTGCCCAGCAGTGCCACCCACCTGAGCCCAGTGCCCAGCAATGCCACCCACCAGTGCTTCCCAGCAGTGCCGCCAGTCAGTGCCCAGCAGTCAGTTCCGCCCATCAGTGCCCATCATTGTTGCATATCAGTGCAGCATCATCAGTGCCACCTATCAGTGCTGCCTATTCGTACCACCTCACCAGTGCCACCTATCAGTGCAACCTCATAAAAACATACATCAGTGAAGGCGAAAAATTACCTGTTTGCTAAATTTTATAATAGAAACAAAAGAAACTTTAAAATTTTTTGCGCTTTGTTTGTAGTGCAAAACATAAAACACCCAGCGGAGAGTAAATACCACCAAAAGAAAGCTCTATTTGTGTGACAAGAATGCTAAAAATGTCATATGGGTAGAGTGTTGCATGACCGCACAATTGTCATTCAAAGTGCGACAGCACCGAAAACTGAAAATTGGCCTAGACACAAAGGGGGTAAAAGTGCCCAGTAGGCAAGTGGTTAATATAGGCACAAATGTGAGGCACAGAGGCCTTGGCTTGAGAGGTAGCAACAGGGGTCTTGAATCTTCAGCTAACTCAATAAGGGCCCAAAGAAATTGCTGTGCGATGACGACCAGCAATAGTGGATAATATAAACAAATGATTTCTGGTGAAATTTTGATTTATGGTCAAAGGTGTTTGCATGCAGTGTCCCTCAGTGAGTAGTATACACAGTGTGGGATTTTGCCGTTCACCAATCCAGGTGACACACTGGGTCAAGGGATTCAGAATGCCCTGGAAGGCTCCAGTGTGTTGCGCATGACCTGTGACCCTGGGATTGCGCTGTGGCTTTGGCAGCGACGATGTGCACGACTCCAGTTAGTCACTCTGCCAACAGGAAGATGGGGGCAGATGACCTGCCTGCAGGTCTGTAGCACACCCACCAAAGATGCTCTACACCGTCCGGCCAACTCCACTATCCACAGCATCCGGGGCCCTCCTCTCAGCTTCAGCCTGTAGTCCCAAGAGCAAGCCCTTCTCCTGAGGTCAAATTCATATATCCTCTACCAGCATTCCACCTCCTCTTCCAGGCGGCAGGAACTTGTAGTTCACAATAGTATTGGTCCCTCTGCAAATCCAGCCTTCTGAACTATATATCCCACAATCCTCGGCTCTTCCGTAGGGTCCTTCCCTTTCTCTGTGCCTCCCAATATTTCGCTAGCACAGCTGAACACTAGAGAGCGCTAGCTCAACAGAGCTCTTATTGTGAATGTCTTGCAATGATACAAGTTGGCCAGCACTGGTCTACCATATGCCCCTATATACGCCCATGTACAGGAGCTCCAAAAGGTTTAAGAACATCCATGAAACCGTATGTAAAGTGGACATATGATCAGATCAGAAGACAATTTAACTCTTTTATATACGTGGATGTGGAAGTTTGTCTTTTACATGTAAGGATTTTGTAGCGCCACCCTGACTCAATTATTGTCATTTTACACTCCCCATCTCTGCCCTGGTCTCAGTAGCGTATCCAAATCATTCTCTATAATCTCTGCATCTGATGGCGACAGAGATTACGAAGTGTTGCATCATGGAGGAGGCCACATGCTCCCCCATACCTGGAAGCACTCGGCAGAACAGTGTAAGAAGCTGTGGCGGGGGTGCGCGGAAAAGGGAAATATAAGTAGGTTGAGAGGAGAGGGCTGGCAAAATCCTAAAAATAGTAATATATACAGTATATATTGCCATTAGTGAATTTATCTTGAGGCCAATGGGTATTTCATGTAGAACATCGTTGTATTGGTGGACCCACTGTTATGGTTGCCATATTCTTCATGAGGCTTTATTGGGCAAGTGTACAGCAACAGGCAGTTAAAGTGTTAATAAACTGCCAACAGTAAAATCAGTCTGTATATGCAATAAAGCATGCTTGATATACTCACTGTGGAACCTAAAGGGTTAATTCTCTGCATTGTGTAAAAATGCTTATTGATCCTGACTTATGCGATCCTCCCCTTCTTCCAGTGTCACCCTCTTATCTCCTGACTGAACCTGTAGCCAGATGCACATGCTCAATTTGGTGTGTATTGCTAGTGGCCCTGTGCATGTGATTAGCACAGGGCCAATCAGCACTGTCCAGACAGAGGTCAGGGGTTCTGCATTCTCCTAGAGCAGAAAAAAACTCTGCCTACAATCTGTAACCAGTGTTCTGCTGGACACTGATAAGTCATGACTGCTCTAACTGCTGAGAACTGTGGGAGACCAGATATAGTAAATGCAGGGTCTTGGGTTTAGGAACACTTTAATATATACTGCAAGCTAGGTGCCTTATCACAGCAAAAATCAAATGAATGGGCTGCCCTATGGATGTAGCTAAAAAAGAAAACCACATGTGAAGCAGAGTTGTGAATACGGCCTAAGGCAGTACAGAGGTGGGAGGAAGAAAATACCTAACCGCTTAACCATTCAAGCTCCAGAAGATTTTTTTCCCCCTTCATGACCAGGCCATTTTTTGCTATACCGCACTGCTTTACTTTAACTGGAAATTGCATGGTCTCCCAAACAAAATTTATAGAATTATTTTTTTTTTTATACACAAATAGAGCTTTCCTTTGGTGGTATTTGATCACTGCTGGAATTATTTTATTTAGATCATAACAAAAAAAAAAAAAAAAACTATTTTGAAAAAAACATTACAATATATGTTTTACTTTCTGCCATAAAACATACCCAATAAAAAATTTTATACAAAAAAAAAAGCGTTTGCAGAAACGCATTACAGTCCATTTAACATGATTTCCTATGGGACACATTCACACCTCCGCATTTTCACCTGGTGCTTTCTTTGGAAAGAGTCAGGGACTTTTTCAATGCAAAAAGTTGCGTTTTTTTGTTCTAATGACTTCAATGGAAACACTGCAGAAAAGCATGCAGTGCATTTTTTGCTGCATTATAAATTTGCCTTTAAAAAAAAAAAAAAAAAAAAAAAAAACACACCCCACACCCAGGTGCAAAAACACAATGCAGAAACAGGTGATTGCAAACTGCATAAGTGTGAACCTAGCCTAAGATGATTCACACAGTCAATGGAACAACCCACATGGAAGAAAAAAAAAAAAAATTAAATTATATGTTTTGTGTTTTTTTTACATATAATTTGTAAATGCATTCCAAAAATGTAGATTGTAATAAAAACGCATTTCAGCATGAAATCGATAGATAGAGCTCTTTCTTACCCATGTGACCAGGACTGTAGCCTAGGAACATCATTCCTAGATAGACATCTGTTCGTCTATGGCCAGCGTTAGTGAAATACAAATGTGAAAGTATGTCATGTTCAACTATGGTCGAGGACAATTCTCAACACATTCAGGATGTTTGCTTTGTGAAGTTGGTCACCTTAACATGCTTATTTTTCAAAGTTTGCATTTGCACATTTCCTACACAGAAGTGGGTTTATATTTGCTCAGTAACCTGTAATATCCCTTCATTATCAGGCCATTTTTCACTGTTTAGTGATTGGATATTTTGACTGACAATTACCCAGCCATGCAACACTGTACTACAATACATTTATATAATTTTCTTGAGACAAATTTGTCAACATTTCATTCCTTTTATTTTTACACACACGCGCGCGCGCGCGCCAGGACAGTACAGAAACTGACCCCTTTTTGGAAAGTGGACTCCTCAAGGTGATCTAATTTTTTTTGCCACAGTTGTTTTTAAAATTAAGAAACATGCCCGTATTTAGGTTGTTAAAACTTGGAACTTGGTAATTGTGCACTACATACATTTTATAGGTCATACACAGGAGGGGGTGAAGAGGTCCCAATCACATACAGTGAGAGAATGGAAATGGAGGGGATATTATGTAGGAGAAGGTAGGTGATGGATTAATATACAGGTCACATAAAAAGATAAAAGGCTGGTTATCAGATAAACATGAGAGGAGAGGGAGTGAAAGGGTTAAGAAAAAAAATCCTGCAGTCAATGAAAATCTCACTATTCATCTGCTGCCAGTTAATATTCATTCAACTTCACTGATAATTGCTACTTCTGTGTTGTAAGATGAATGGGAGGAATCTCCAATGTAAACAGCAGTGTGTTTACATTTGTAATAGTTGCTGTTGGTCATTGCAGCAATCACATGGGACAGAGCTGCTTGGATCAGCTTGGTACACGAACATCTTGTATTGTTGGCCATTTAACTCAGTTTCATCTATTTACAGTTAGTTTAAAATCTCCAAAAAATTAGGGCAACCTACTTCCAAAATTGACATGATCAAAAATGCTGGGCGTAGGTTTCCTTGATTCACACATGTGCCTAATGAATGGCTAGTAAAACATTTCACTAGCCTGGTCCAGGATCCACTGCAGCCTGATAATTAGACCATGAAGGAGCAGCAGCTTACGGATAAAGGCCATCAGTCGGCTCGCTTTCATGGATAAGGCCATCAGTCGGCTCGCTTTCATGGATAAGGCCATCAGTCGGCTCGCTTTCATGGATAAGGCCATCAGTCGGCTCGCTTTCATGGATAAGGCCATCAGTCGGCTCGCTTTCATGGATAAGGCCATCAGTCGGCTCGCTTTCATGGATAAGGCCATCAGTCGGCTCTCTTAAGCCAGCCATACATGGATCAATATTTGGTCAGTCCAGAGAGACCGGCTGAGATTTGATCCATGTATGGGTAGGCTGATTAGAACTTAGGTACAACCAGCCTGTTGAATTCTTTTACATTCGATTACTGCCAGTGGCTATAGCGGCTGACAGTAATCATCGTTCTGCTACCTAGGAAGGCACTCCACATCCCTCTGCCGGCAAGACACAATAGCCCTGCAGGAGGCATTCCTCATTAATACTGACTGTGTTTGGTGGATCTCTCTCTCTCTCTCTCTCTCTCTCTCTCTCTCTCGAAAACGGAGTCATCTATCAGCTGCCTTAGGCTCGAAAAATGTTTACATTTTGAAAATGACAGCACTGTGCAAAAAAGTATTCATGCCAGTTGTACATAAAAATAGACCAAACTATTTTTTAAATATATAACTGAAGTAAAATTGAAAACTGTAATATAGGGAGAAGGTTAGATCAGATTAATTTTTTCTTTGCAATTATGTGCATAAGTGTAGCAGGAGAGATTAATCCTGTTTCATGGCTGTGATCTGCTGACTGGCCTCTCCTGTGTAACCTGACACTTGCCCTGACACAGACAAAGCAGTGAGGGATTTCAGCCCCCCCTTCTCCTCTCAGACTGTAAGAGAGTGAGAGAGCCAATTAAAAGAGCCATTAAAGGAGCCAATGACAAGGACTTTGTCAAACAGGAAGTGCAGGTGCAAAGCATTGTGGACGATGGAGTCTTGAACCGAAACGGCCTTATAGGCTAATATGGAGATAGAATTATAAAAAAACTACGAAAGACATCGTGCTGAGGGAGAGCAGAGTGAAGGGATCCATCTTGGGGTTTTTCTCCTGAGGAGAGGAGACTGCATGTGGCAGCAGAGAGATTGGACCTGGCAAAGAAGTGCTTTTGGGCAGTGCACTGAATGCTTGGTGATCTGCATCAGCCAAGGGAACATCCAAACTGAGAGAAGTGGCTTACAGTACAGAGGCCATCCTGACAATGTGAAGTGCTCATCCTGAGGTGACCAGAGGAACCTGTCATTTCCAGGACGATCGTTTGGGCCTTTGTCACAGGATCTGGTGAGAGGGATTTTTTCCCACTGTCAGATGACAGGAACACTGCACACATACTGCATCATACCTTGCTCAAATTCACCAGGCACTGGGTTGTGTAGATGGCCCTGCTGAACAGACACAGTATTCGCTTTGCTATACAAATACTGCCACTGGATTACAATTATACTTTAAGTGTTTAAGGAGTTTAAGTGCACCAACGAAAGTGGCTAGCTGAAGATCCCAAGATTCATCCTGTTACCAAGAGACTGAAGTTACTGGTGCCATACGTGCACGCGCATGCGTATTCAGGCCTCTATATTGCATGGTGTGGGAGGGAATAGCTTTACCTTGGAAAGCAGCTATTAAGCATCATTTGGATACAGTGTTTGCCTATTGGGCTTGTGGTGTCGGGGGTTAGAAGGGAGAAGTTTGACACAATAGAGAGTCATTCTTCTGCCCTCCTCCTGCTTGGACATCATAGAGCCGAATCTATGTAGAGGAGGTAATTCCACTTTCAGGTTGCCATTTAAGTGTTTGCCTCTGCTCTTGGGGTTAATTCATGGTTGGAATCCCCTGAAAGCAGCCTGAGTGTAAAATTGAGTTATATTGCTTTCGGTCACAGTATTTGCTGTTCTCTTGATTCTCCTAACATATACCTGTTGTTAATGTTTATTACTTCCCATAGAGGTCTTACAGTAAAGCTGATCTCTGTGTTTTATTATAACATGTGTGCTTTTCATTGATCCTTGCACTTACACTATTGCCAGGTGTGCCAGTTGGGGCTGAGACAGTTCTTGGGGTTGAGAAGCAGAGTGGCGGAGTGAACAAACTTAAGCAGCCCCTACGGGGGTATCGCTACATGTGGAGGCTCGTCCGGGATAATTTCCAATACTCTGCAATCAACTCTTAAAGATAGTGCCATGCTGGACCCAGAAGTCAGAACCTCAAAGCCAGGGACATCCTCAGAAGAATCCCCTTCTCTGCTAGTGGCTGAGTTTGGCAAACTAGTTACAGGGCTTCTCAAAAACTCAGTAGGGTCCACCAATTATGAGTATCGCAAACTACAGTTCTTCTCGGGGAAAGTTCCCACACCTTCAGGAGAAGATGACTTTTATACTTGGATGGATCAAGCCATCCAAGCGGTGGAAGAGTGGGATGTGGTTGACACGGTAAAGAGACAGAGGGTGGTAGAGAGCCTGCGGGCACCAGCTTCTGATGTAGTTCGAAACCTGAAACGGGATAAACCCACCTGCTCAGTTTCTGAGTGTCTAGAAGCACTCTGTGAAGTTTATGGGAGAGTTGAAGATTGCACAGAATTAATCTATCTCTTTCATCACACTTATCAAATGGAGGGTGAGAAATTAATAAACTATGTCACACGGCTGGATAAAACCCTTCAACAAGTTTTAATGAAAGGTGGGATGAAAGCTGAAGAGGCCAATAAATCCTTAATGCTACAGGTGCAAAGGGGAGCCCAGCCACTGGATCCCATTGTGCTACAACTTCGATCCAGGAGTCCAACTGACCTCCTCACTTACTCCAAATTCATAAAGGCTATTAGAGAGGAAGAAGCTCTCATTGCAGCCAAGGCACAGATACCTGAGTCTGCCAAGGGTCTTAAACATGGCGCTACGGCTTACATCATACAGTCTGGGTCTGCATTGGAGACCAGCTCAGATGGAGGGCCCGTCAGCTCTATTGACACTTTGACACAAGCTATAGTTCAGTTGGCACAGGCGCAAACTACTCTACAGCAAACATTCTGTGGAATTCAGAAAACAGTAGGACAAGTGATGGAAGCCCATGCCGATATGCAACAATCACTTGAGGAAGTTAAGCAGACGGTGTCCACTCTGATCAAGGAAGGAAGGGGTGTTGTCTCCTCTAACGATAAGAAGTGTTATCGCTGTGGAGAGGAAGGCCATTTAATCGCTAATTGCTCAAATGAAGAGAACCTGACAGACCTTACTGCAGAGTTGGTGAGAGCATTAAAGAAGTTGTCTCTTGGAAAGTCGCAGAAAAACCTTCAGAAGGCCCCGGTGAAGGAGCAAACTGGGTGCCCATCTGAAGTAGAGAGCTTCATAAAAAAAACACAAGAGGAGACAGCGGCGGAAGTTCAACCCTTTGCAGAAGGCTCCTGTTGTAGCCTCTGAGCGACCCAGTGCCCCATTTACTTTGGCACATACGGCCCAGCAGCGGAGGATCAATGCACACCAGATGCCCAGCACTCAAAGGAGACTCAAACCAGATCAGAATTTTCACAAGAAAGTAGTGCGGATTCAGGCCACCAAACAGACTCAGATCCCAACCACCCCCAAGCTTCCAGACAGGCTGGTGGGACCTGCTCCTGTCGTTTCCATCCAAGTAGAGGGAATCTACACTAAGGCCCTTTTGGATACTGGAGCTCAAGTGACCCTTCTCTACCGAGACTTCTATGACAAGCACCTCAAGCACCTGCCCTTGCAGAAGTTGGAAGAGCTGGAGATATGGGGCATTGGCACTCAAAACTTCCCCTATGACGGTTATTTACCAGTCAGGCTGACTTTTGATCCCTCGGTGGCTGGGAAAACTGAGACTTTTGACACGTTAGCAGTGGTCTGTCCTCGCCCAGTAGGGGTCAGTACGGGTTCCCTTATTATAGGAACCAATACTGATCTGGTCAGAAGACTGTTGACGCCTGTTGTTCTGGAGTCAGACACTTCAACTACAAGTGTGCACCCCTTGTTGAGACAGGCCTATCAGCGCCTGGTGCAAGAACAGAAAGCTCCAGCTGAAGGAGTGGGGAAGATCTGGCGTTTGGACCGAAGGGAGAAGGTGTTACAGCCTGGTGAAGTGGCCTGTTTACAAGCGTCCGTCAAGTTGAACTGGAAGCAACCAGGCCCTTTCATTGTCGTCGAGGCAGATGGCCAGAGGAAAGGTTCGGGAGTAGAGATAATTCCTGAAGTTGTTTCAACTAAAGCGTTACAAAGAAGTCATGGAAAAATCCCAGTTAGTGTCTGCAACATAACGGCCTTACCTGTGAAGATGCCAGCACGGATGTTGTTGGGACAAGTTAACCCAGCCACCCCAGTCTCACTATCTGATTTGGTGGGGGAAGAGAAAGATGGGATCCCTGCCAAGGAATTTTATCTGGAAAATACTCCCCTTCCACCTGAATGGAAGGAAAGGGCCAAGGCTCAGCTTCAGGGATGGAAGGTTGCATTCTCCAAGAGTGAATTCGATGTGGGATGTGCAAAAAGTGCCAAACACCGAATCCGTCTTAAAGAGGATAAGCCATTCAGGGAGAGAGTTCGACGGATTCCTTTAGGGGACTTGGAAGACCTGCGTGAGCAACTGGCAGAGTTGAAAGGGGCAGGTATCATCCGAGAGTCCCGGAGTCCATATGCTTCTCCAATAGTGGTGGTACGGAAGAAGAATGGTGCATTGAGGCTGTGTATCGATTATCGGACGCTGAACAGGAGGACCATTCCTGACCAATACACCACCCCAAGAATAGAAGACGCTTTGCAGAGTCTATCAGGGGCCAAGTGGTTTAGCGTGTTGGATTTGAAGAGCGGATACTATCAAATTCCCATGCACCCTGAAGACCGAGAGAAGACCGCTTTCATTACCCCCGTGGGGTTCTTTGAATTCAACCGCATGCCACAAGGCCTTTCCGGTGCCCCAGCCACTTTCCAGAGGTTAATGGAGAAGACGGTGGGAGACATGAACCTGATAGAGGTATTGGTGTACCTAGATGATATCATTGTGTTTGGCAAGACTCTGGAGGAGCACGAAGAGCGTCTAGAGAAGGTACTGAAGAGACTCCATGATGAGGGGTTGAAGTTATCCCTGGAGAAGTGCCAGTTCTATCAACCCTCAGTTAATTACCTTGGCCACATGGTGTCTGCTGATGGAGTGGCCACCGACCCCCAGAAGCTAGAGGCCGTCACTTCCTGGCCAAGGCCTACTAATGTGACCGAACTTAGGTCATTTCTGGGATTCTGTTCCTACTACAGAAGATTTGTTGAGGGATTCGCTAAAACAGCTCGCCCACTCAACGAACTACTGAAGAGTGGAGAGGAAGATGATGACCCAGATCTGCCAAAACCTGTTCGATCAGCTGGAGGTCTTAGGAAACCCAGAGAGTCCATTCAAGAACAGTGGACTGCTCAGTGTGAAGAGGCTTTCAGACAGCTGAAGTGGAGTCTAACCACTGCTCCAGTTCTAGCCTATGCAGACCCAACCAAGCCATACGAGCTGCATGTTGATGCTAGCAGAGATGGGTTGGGCGGGGTGCTGTATCAAGAGCATGACGGGCACCCTCGGCCTGTTGCCTATGTGAGTCGGAGCTTGGCACCCACTGAGAAGAACTATCCCACACACAAGCTCGAATTTCTGGCTCTAAAGTGGGCAGTAGTGGATAAGCTGAGAGATTACTTGTACGGGGCTGAATTTGTGATCAAGACCGACAATAACCCTCTCACCTATATCCTCACTACGGCGAAGTTAGATGCCACAGGTCACAGATGGCTGGCTGCCTTATCTGAATTCACTTTCAGTCTGAAATATCGACCAGGAGTTGGAAACAAAGATGCGGATGCATTGTCAAGAAGGCCTCATTGTTCCAGGGACTATACTGAAGAATGGACACAGCTGACTCCCGAAGGGGTACAAGCCTTATGTCAAGGAGCAGAACACCAAGCTGGAGGAGGATCCAGGGCCAAAGACCTTGGAGTATCAGCCGCTGGTGTTCCCAGATGTTACTGCAACGTCACCCAAGTCGGGGATGAAGGTCTGCCAAAACTCTCCAAGAAAGACTTGCGAAGGGATCAGTTGGAAGACCCTCTCTGTAGCTTGGCATTGAAAGCCTTGGAGAGCCAATGCCCTGACTTGCTCCTCACTGACTCTCTTAAGGAAGCCCGTCTACTACACCGAGAGTGGGATCGGTTGCAGTTGCACCAAGGGGTGGTCTACCGAAGGGGCCCCTCTGGAGATCCTGGAGAAAGATGGCAGTTGTTCCTGCCAGAAAAACACAGAGAGACAGTATTAACTGCTTTGCATGATAGTCATGGTCACTTAGGACCCGACAGGACCTTCCACCTGGTGAGGGACAGATTCTACTGGCCCTGCATGCGAGCTGAAGTTGAGGGTTACTGTCACTCCTGCATTAGGTGCATCCAAAGGAAGACTTTGCCTCACCGAGCTGCCCCAATGGGCCACCTTCAGAGTCAGGGACCCATGGAGCTGGTGTGCATTGATTTTCTAAGCTTGGAGCCTGATTTGAGTGGACAGGGAAATATCCTAGTAGTAACTGATCACTTCACTAGGTATGCTCAGGCTTTTCCCACAAGAGACCAACAAGCACTCACGGTGGCCAAGATCTTGGTGGAAAAATTCTTTGTGCACTATGGTCTACCTCAACGCATCCATTCTGATCAAGGGAGAGACTTTGAAAGCAGTCTCATCAAGAAACTGTTAGATCTTTTGGGCATCAGGAAGTCTAGAACCACCCCATACCATCCTCAGGGAGATCCCCAACCAGAGAGATTCAACAGAACCCTCTTGGATATGCTTGGGACTCTGACTTCTGAGAAAAAGCAGCACTGGAGCAAGCACATAGCAGCTATCGTGCATGCTTATAACAGCACCACAAACGATGCCACAGGATACTCTCCGTATCGTCTAATGTTTGGGCGAGAGGCCCGGCTGCCAGTAGATTTGGCTTTTGGCACATCCATAGACCGTACCTCTGCAACCTCACACAGAGGATATGTGGACCGCCTGCGGAAAAGTCTGAAGGCTGCCTATGACAAGGCCCAAGCTGCCTCAGATGCCCGAGGACAGAGAAATAAAAGAAACTTTGACCTCTGGGTACGAGTGCAGGATTTACAGCCGGGTGACAAGGTGCTGCTGAGAAACCTGGGTGTCCCTGGAAAACACAAATTGGCTGACCGGTGGAAATCGCAGCCCTATGTCATCTGCAAACAGCTGCCAGGACTCCCAGTGTACCAGATCTGGCCAGAGGGAAGCACAGGCCCGCTGAAAACTTGGCATCGTAATCATTTGTTGCCTCTATCTGAAGCAGTTCGTGTGCCACTACAGCCAGATCCACAGTCATCATCCAGGGCCCCCCAGAGATCTCGGCCAGTGACTCGGTTTCAGTCTGTGCTTCAGCCTGCAGAAGATGGACAGCGAAGATGAAGAGATGGGAATGGATTGGCTGTGGTTGTGTTAGGATCCGCCAGGCGGAGCCCTCCGTCTGCCAGCTGGTAGACCTACCCAGAGCGTGGGGTCTAAGCCCGGGCTGTGCTTTCACCAGGGCCCCTGATGGTGGGGATGGACTTGAAACAGTCCCGGGCCAGGTCACGACCTCTGAGCGGGCCACCAGCGGCCGAGGAGGCCTCCGGGGATGTATGTAGGTACCAGGAGAGCCAGCTGTGAAGAGGATGGCGGCCCCAGCAGGGTGGTACGGATAGTGGCCCCGTGGGGTAAGCGGGGTACCGAATCGGCGGGCTAGGAGTAGTCGGGTCACACGCAGGGTCAGTCAGGTAAATCAATCCGTAGGAACAGTCGGGATAAGCCGAGTCAAAACGCAGGAGCAGGCAGAATAGTCAGAACAAAGCCGGGTCAATCACAGGAGCGGGTAGAATAGTCAGAACAAAGCCGGGTCAATCACAGGGGCAGGCAGCGTAGTCAGGGTCAAAAAACAGGGTCACAGCAGGAGCAGGTATTCAGGATCACATATAGACCTTGCGGCAATTTGTGACAGTGCAGGGCATCTTTAAATAGTGCGCCCTGCACTGTCATTGGCTGGCTAGGACGCGCCCCCGGCTGTCATTGGACGCCTGAGGCGTGCCCGCGGTTTCTACTGCGCATGCGCGGCGTCCTGTCAGCCGCGGCTCGCCGGGACCTAGTTCCTGTGTCCCGGCGTGATCTGCCGCCAATGCGCATGCGCGGGGGACAGAGCCGCGATTGCGGCAGACGGGGCCGGGATCCCTGACATTGCCCCCCCCCCCCCCCAATGGGCACCCTCCGGGAGCCCCACTGATCTCTCCACCGCGGGTGAGCACGACAAAACTCCCGGATGAGCCTGGGCGCGTGAACGTCCTGGGCGGGTTCCCAGGAGTTCTCCTCAGGACCATAACCCTTCCATTTTATCAGGAACTGAGTCTGGCCCTTCCTCCTTCGGCAACTGAGGATAGTCTCCACCTCAAATTCCTCCTGGTCACCTATGGCGATTGCCTCGGGAGGTCTGGATTCTCGGTCTGGGAAGGGATCCGGTCTGGACGGCTTCAGGAGAGATACATGAAACACAGGATGTATTTTGAAAGTCTGCGGAAGCTCGAGTTCGTAGGCCACCTCGTTGACCATTCGTTTAACAGGAAATGGGCCAATGTACTTGGGTCCCAGCTTCTTTGAGGGGCACAGCATCTTCAAGTTGGCTGTTGCTAGCCAAACCAGATCTCCTGGTTGAAGCAGTAAATCTCCTCTTCTCTTTCTGTCGAAAGCCTTCTTACTGTCCTCCTGGGCCTTAGCGATGGCTTCCTGAATAGTCTTGTTGTTGACGGAAAAGAAGTTCAAGATGTCTTGCGACGCCGGTACCAGATTTTCAGGCATTAGATCAGGGAGGAATGTGGGGTGATACCCGTAATTAGAAAAGAATGGCGATTGACCCGTAGCTGAGTGACTTGAGTTGTTGTATGAGAACTCCGCAGAAGGCAACAACGTCAGCCAGTCATCCTGGAGATAGGAGGTGTAGCATCGTAAATACTGTTCCAGCGTTTGGTTGGTCCTCTCGGTTTGACCGTTGGTCTGCGGGTGGTAGGCGGATGAGAGCGACAGCTTGATTCCCAGCGCTTTACATAGGGCGTTCCAGAACCTGGAGGTGAATTGCACCCCCCGATCCGACACAATGTCTTCGGGGACTCCATGAAGCCTTACCACTTCCCGAATGAAGATCCGTGCCGTTTCCGGTGCCGATGGGGTCTTCTCCAGGGGCACGAAATGCGCCATCTTCGAGAAGCGGTCGACGATCACCATTATCGCTGTGTGGCCTTGGGATGGTGGGAGTTCGACCACAAAATCCATGGCTATCATTTGCCAGGCCCGCTTGGGTATAGGTAATGGACGTAACAATCCCCATGCCCTACTCCTGGAGGGTTTGTTCCTTTGACAGGTGGGACACGTCCGGACGTAACGCTCACAATCCTTGATCATGTCCGGCCACCAGAACGAGCGCCGTAGCAGTTCTAGAGTCTTCGTCACCCCGAAGTGACCTGCCATTGGATGGTCGTGGCAATGCCCTAGGACCAAGGTTCGCACCTCTTCTGGGACCATGATTCGGTCTTCCTTCCAAAACAGGCCACCGTGGCTCTGGAGGGGTGACCCAGACGGAACGGGTAGTCTTACCGAAGCATCAAGAAGCCGGGAGCGCAGTTCCGTTTGTAGCGCGAGGAAGCTTCCAGAAGGCAGGATGGTGTCTGGTACCGCAGCGTCGTCGGGGTCCTCAAACATGCGGGACAGGGCGTCTGGTTTGGTATTCTTAGTACCGGGTTGGTACGTTATATGGAATGAGAATCGAGAAAAGAAAAGAGCCCATCTCGCTTGGCGTGGTCTCAGTCGTTTTGCCGTCCTTAGATATTCAAGGTTTTTGTGATCTGTAAATATTAGGATTGGGTGAGTGGCCCCTTCCAGTAAATACCTCCATTCTTCCAGAGCGGTTTTAATGGCCAGGAGCTCCCGATCTCCAATGTCATAGTTGCGCTCCGCTGGTGTCAGCTTCCTGGAGAAGAACGCCACAGGGTGCAGTAGTTCCTTGGTACCATTCCTTTGGGACAGAACCGCTCCTACCGCGTTTTCGGAGGCGTCTACTTCCAACACATATGGGAGCGAAGAATCCGGATGGCAGAGAATGGGAGCAGAGGTGAACAGTCTCTTGAGCTTATCGAAGGCCGACTGAGCTTCGGAGGTCCACTTAAAGCGGACCCCTTGTTTCGTCAGTTGCGTGATCGGGGAGACCAGGCCGGAGAAGTTCCTAACAAATTTTCTGTAAAAGTTAGCAAAGCCGATGAAACGCTGTACCCCCTTTTTGTCGGCGGGTATTGGCCAATCTAAGATCGCCGTGACCTTCTGGGGATCCATCGCGACCCCCGCGGAAGAGAGAACCAGTCCCAAGAATGTGATCTCGTGCTGTTCAAAACAGCACTTTTCAGCCTTAGCGTATAGCCCGTGTTGGCGCAACCGTTCTAAGACCCGTGACACGTGACCTCGATGAACCTCCAGTGAGGGGGAAAAAATTAGGATGTCATCCAAGTAAACTACCACGAAAATATCAAGAAAATCGCGAAAAACATCATTGATAAAATGCTGAAAAGTCGCCGGGGCATTACAGAGCCCGAACGGCATCACCAAATATTCGTAGTGACCGAATCTTGTACGGAACGCCGTTTTCCACTCATCCCCCTCCCTGATACGAACAAGGTTATAGGCCCCCCGCAGGTCTAATTTAGTGAATATCGTTGCTGATCTCAGTCTCTGGAGGAGCTCGGGGACTAGGGATAAGGGATAACTATTCTTTACCGTAATTTTATTTAGGTCACGATAGTCTATGCAGGGCCGTAACGATTTGTCCTTCTTCTCTACAAAGAACAACCCGGCCCCGGCTGGGGATGTGGAAGGACGAATAAAGCCCTTCCGAAGGTTTTCGTCGATATATTCCCTCAGCACCCCCGATTCCATTTCGGACAAGGGGAAGATACGGCCGAAAGAGATTTCCGACCCGGGTAGGAGGTCAATGGGGCAGTCGTAGGGACGGTGTGGAGGTAGAACGTCAGCTCCCCGCTTACTAAAGACGTCCAAGAAGTCATGATAGGCCGGAGGAATCACCTGGGATAGATTGGTGTCTCCGTCCAAGCACAGGAGGAACCGGGGAACCATGGGTCCTGTGACGTGGCAGTGACTCAAACAATAGGGTGACCGAAAATGAATCGTTCCCTTTTCCCAGTCAATCTGGGGGTTATGGGCCCTCAGCCAAAGGAGCCCCAGAATGACTGGAAAAAGGGGGGAGGCGATGGCGTCCAAACGGAGGAACTCCTGGTGATGGTCTGCCATAGTGGTGAAAATGGGTGGTGTCTCCTGGTCCACCACCCCAGATTTTATACTGGACCCATCTGCCAAGAAAATGTTGAACCCCCTTTCTTTGGTCTGGAGAGGGATTTTTTGCCGGTGGGCAAAAGTCAGATCAATAAAACAGCTACAGGCTCCTGAGTCAACGATCGCGGTCACCGACAATATTCCTCCGGGGAGCTGTAAAGACACAGGAATGGCCAGGTAACTAGACTGATCATCCCTGCCTGCAGGTAAGGAACAAGAAACGGGCGTGGACTTACTCGTTTTTGCAGGACAGGAGCACACCTGGTGACCAGCTTCCCCACAGTACAGACACAGGTTCAGTGAGCGCCTCCTCTGGCGTTCCTCGACCGATAAGTGGGAACGGGCCAGTCCCAGTTGCATGGGTTCCGAGTTGTCTCCCATCTCCGTGTTTCGCGGATGGTTCCCTGGGGCTGGAGTTGTATCTCTTGATGGAATCCATGCCACCCTTTGACCCTGGCCGCTCCTTTCCTGTCGACGTTCCCTTAGTCTACGGTCAATTTGAATGGCCAATTCAATCAATCTTTCCAGGGAGTCAGGTAGGCCTACTCGTGCGAGTTCGTCCTTGAGAGGCTCAGACAGTCCAATGCGGAACTGGTGACATAAGGCCGCATCGTTCCATCTGGTGTCTCCCATGCTACGCCTAAAATCGGACGCGTATTCTTCCGCTGCCCGGCGGCCCTGTCGCAGAGAGTATAGGGTAGCCTCTGCGGAAGCAGCCCGCTGAGGGTCGTCATACAAAACGGCCATGGCCTGAAAGAACTCGGTCACGGAGTCAAGATGGGGGTCGTGCCTCTCCATCAGACGGTGGGCCCAATCCTGGGGCTCATCCTGAAGGAGAGAGACTAGAAACCCCACCTTGACGGTCTCGGAGGAGAATGTGCGAGGCTGCAAGTCAAAATATAGTGTGCAAGCGTTCCGAAAGGCTCGGAAGCGGCTCCGGTCCCCACGGAACCGCTCCGGCAGGGGAACGCGGGGCTCAGGAGCTAAGGGTGTGGCAACCGCTCCGGATACCAGGGTAGCGGGAGGTTCCACAGACGGGGAACTCTGAGCAGGGGGAGTCTGGGGGGCTAATGTCTCCATGCGGTCTTCCAGTCGGGCGCAGCGACTGTGGAAGTTCTGGAAAGCCTGGGTCAAAGTTGCCAGGTGCTGGCAAATATCCTCTAGGGACGCCGGTCCACTTCCTGGCTCTGTCATGGCCGCAAGGTACTGTTAGGATCCGCCAGGCGGAGCCCTCCGTTTGCCAGCTGGTAGACCTACCCAGAGCGTGGGGTCTAAGCCCGGGCTGTGCTTTCACCAGGGCCCCTGATGGTGGGGATGGACTTGAAACAGTCCCGGGCCAGGTCACGACCTCTGAGCGGGCCACCAGCGGCCGAGGAGGCCTCCGGGGATGTATGTAGGTACCAGGAGAGCCAGCTGTGAAGAGGATGGCGGCCCCAGCAGGGTGGTACGGATAGTGGCCCCGTGGGGTAAGCGGGGTACCGAATCGGCGGGCTAGGAGTAGTCGGGTCACACGCAGGGTCAGCCAGGTAAATCAATCCGTAGGAACAGTCGGGATAAGCCGAGTCAAAACGCAGGAGCAGGCAGAATAGTCAGAACAAAGCCGGGTCAATCACAGGAGCGGGTAGAATAGTCAGAACAAAGCCGGGTCAATCACAGGGGCAGGAAGCGTAGTCAGGGTCAAAAAAACAGGGTCACAGCAGGAGCAGGTATTCAGGATCACATATAGACCTTGCGGCAATTTGTGACAGTGCAGGGCATCTTTAAATAGTGCGCCCTGCACTGTCATTGGCTGGCTAGGACGCGCCCCCGGCTGTCATTGGACGCCTGAGGCGCGCCCGCGGTTTCTACTGCGCATGCGCGGCGTCCTGTCAGCCGCGGCTCGCCGGGACCTAGTTCCTGTGTCCCGGCGTGATCTGCCGCCAATGCGCATGCGCGGGGGACAGAGCCGCGATTGCGGCAGACGGGGCCGGGATCCCTGACAGGTTGTCTCAGATGCTTGAATCTGCTATCCCTCCTTCTCCTGCCACAGTAATCGACACCGGGATACTCAGGCCAGAAGCTCCTGAGTTTGTGCCTCAGAGTCCACCAATTGAAGAGCTGGAAGACTCTCAGTCCTCTTTGCCGACAACAGACTCTGCAGACATCCCATCCTTCATTGAAGAGGAAGTTAGGGATGAAGCTAAAATTCAGGGAGAAGAGACCAGTGTGCTTGCAACCCCAGAGCCTAAAGAACAGCGAGAGTGTAGGGTTATTCACCTGCCAAAGAGACTAACATATGATACTTTGGGTGAGAGCTCTGAAGAGGTTGTTCTCACCGCTAAAAGGACTCTTGAAGCACCTGATCCTCCCACCACAGATTTGGTGGTTGAAAATCCTGACTCACCCCCTGACACATCTGGCTGTGCAAGTCCAATTAAGGTGGCTTATAGGCTACTAACTGGTGGGAGGTTCCCCTGCCAAGATTTTATGAGAATGTAAATTGTTTGGTTTCCTGTGTGTACTAACTTGTTTTCTCCGCGTGTATATATCAAGCATGTACCAGGTCAAGGATTGTTACTGCCTTTGGAGGACCAAAGGTTCTTTGGTGGGGGGAGTGTGTAGCAGGAGATATTAATCCTGTCTCATGGCTGTGATCTGCTGACTGGCCTCTCCTGTGTAACCTGACACTTGCCCTGACACAGACAAAGCAGTGAGGGATTTCAGCCCCTCCTTCTCCTCTCAGACTGTAAGAGAGTGAGAGAGCCAATTAAAAGAGCCATTAAAGGAGCCAATGACAAGGACTCTGTCAAACAGGAAGTGCAGGTGCAAAGCATTGTGGACGATGGAGTCTTGAACCGAAACGGCCTTATAGGCTAATATGGAGATAGAATTATAAAAAAACTACGAAAGACATCGTGCTGAGGGAGAGCAGAGTGAAGGGATCCATCTTGGGGTTTTTCTCCTGAGGAGAGGAGACTGCATGTGGCAGCAGAGAGATTGGACCTGGCAAAGAAGTGCTTTTGGGCAGTGCACTGCATGCTTGGTGATCTGCATCAGCCAAGGGAACATCCAAACTGAGAGAAGTGGCTTACAGTACAGAGGCCATCCTGACAATGTGAAGTGCTCATCCTGAGGTGACCAGAGGAACCTGTCATTTCCAGGACGATCGTTTGGGCCTTTGTCACAGGATCTGGTGAGAGGGATTTTTTCCCACTGTCAGATGACAGGAACACTGCACACATACTGCATCATACCTTGCTCAAATTCACCAGGCACTGGGTTGTGTAGATGGCCCTGCTGAACAGACACAGTATTCGCTTTGCTATACAAATACTGCCACTGGATTACAATTATACTTTAAGTGTTTAAGGAGTTTAAGTGCACCAACGAAAGTGGCTAGCTGAAGATCCCAAGATTCATCCTGTTACCAAGAGACTGAAGTTACTGGTGCCATACGTGCACGCGCATGCGTATTCAGGCCTCTATATTGCATGGTGTGGGAGGGAATAGCTTTACCTTGGAAAGCAGCTATTAAGCATCATTTGGATACAGTGTTTGCCTATTGGGCTTGTGGTGTCGGGGGTTAGAAGGGAGAAGTTTGACACAATAGAGAGTCATTCTTCTGCCCTCCTCCTGCTTGGACATCATAGAGCCGAATCTATGTAGAGGAGGTAATTCCACTTTCAGGTTGCCATTTAAGTGTTTGCCTCTGCTCTTGGGGTTAATTCATGGTTGGAATCCCCTGAAAGCACCCTAAGTGTAAAAGTGAGTTAGTTTGCTTTCGGTCACAGTATTTGCTGTTCTCTTGATTCTCCTAACATATACCTGTTGTTAATGTTTATTACTTCCCATAGAGGTCTTACAGTAAAGCTGATCTCTGTGTTTTATTATAAAATGTGTGCTTTTCATTGATCCTTGCACTTACACTATTGCCAGGTGTGCCAGTTGGAGCTGAGACAGTTCTTGGGGTTGAGAAGCAGAGTGGCGGAGTGAACAAACTTAAGCAGCCCCTACGGGGGTATCGCTACATAAGTATCAGTGAAATATGCCAGCTGCTATTACTGCCTTCCTGAAAATTCTAATTGCCTGGCTGTATTTTGCTTATTTTTCGAAATCAGTGATCCAGACAAAAGTCAAAATCCTAATCTAAATACTTCTCTCAGGCAAAGAACTCAAAAAGTAATAAAGGCAATGGATCAGAAGAGCCAAGCAATTGGCATTTCAGAAAGAGAAAAGCAACAGAAACCTACATATTTCTGCCTGTACAGGTTTCCTTCAAAAAGGACATCTTTGGGGAATTCAGGAAATTTTTAAAGTATAACTGAAGGCAAAACTCTACCCCCCCCACCATTTGGGGGGTCAAATGCGAAGGTGTCCCCTCAGTTCCAGTAACAACCCAAAATGTTGGATTTTCTTTCAGTTTCTGTGATAAATGGGAGAAACTGAAACTTCTCACTGACAGAAGTAAAAACCTGTTCTAACCCCTCCCCGTTCTGTCCAAAACTAAAGGGCTTTGCTGTCAATCACACTTTAAGGCCTCACGCAGTCTGGGTGTTTTAAAAATGCCGGTAACGTTAGCTGTGTAAAGTCGGGTTAAAAACCATGAGGTTTTTCGGCTTTTTGTTTAGTGTTTATGCATTATCATTTAGCCACTTTTTCCATGTTAGTGTTTATTACAACAATAACTTTTGGCTCAACAACACAGGTTTATCAAAAACACTATGTTTACCAGCATTAGAGCATTTTTTTTTTTGTAAAAACTCTTATAGAAACCCACTAGTACTTTTTTTTCAGCCAGAAAACACCCCTGCTAAAAATCGGTGATTAAAGCCTATGTGTGCATGGACACATAGGAGAACATGCTGGGGTTTTCTGGCTGAAAAAAAAAAAAAAAAAAAAAAAAAAAAAAAGCCCCACACAACACAAGCCACAAACAGCAGCTTTAAAAATGTCCAGTGTGCACGAGATCTAAAAGAAACATCTTTTTACAAACCTCAAGCTCTCTTTCAGATGGTAAAAACAGGCAGCTGGGTCACGGCTTGGCTGCCCACCCAAACTATAAAACAGCCGGATGGAAAGTCAGGCTTGAGAAATTCTGTCTGAGTTCAACAGGGCCCTGCCACAAACTTGCATGTGATTGCAGAATGGAAGTGCATCATTATACAGTTAAATCAGGCAGTGAAGAGGCAATACAACACCTCTTCACCTCCTGGTAAATACCATCTGAAAAGCAATCTGAATGCAGATCACTCTTCAGAGGGCACAGCGCTCCACCACAAGTGTAAAAGAGCTCTTACGATGAACTTCAGGAACCCAGAGAAATACATATTTTGAATCTATGTATGTACATCTTCTGTTAGCATGTTACCTGTACTGTAGAACAACTGACTGGCTCCTTTTGTTGCTTCTCCCTCTTCTAGTCTAAGCTCTGCTATACAGTAACTGCAAAATTCTGATACCAAGTAAAAAAAAAAAACCCATACTTCCAAGTATTAATAAATACAGCTTTGCAGTCATATGTATTTTTTAATATCTGCCATGACATGGCAATGCCCTGTAGCGCAGCAAAACTTTGGGGACATTTTGGTGCATTGGAAGTCCTTTGATTGCAATGGGCATCCTTAGAGCAATGAATGTAAATATGTGATATAATGTATTGCATATATGCAAGTGTGTCTTAAGGGCTCATTCACACTGGAACGTGGTGCCGGACCCCGCATTAGTTTTCAAAACACACTGCCCTTGAGATATGCTGCAGATGTCAATGCAAAGCTACTGACACCTCAAACACTGGCCGTAAAAGCAGCACATTTGCCTGCACTGAATCAGATACAGAAGTACCATGCAATCTGGTTGCAGTGCATTTTTTTTTCTGTTCTGTGCATTGTGATCTCAGCCTATTCATTTTTGAATGGGGAAAAAAAAAAAAAAAAAAAAACCCCACACCAAAAGCAGTGCATGCATTACTTTCTAAAACACACTGCAATCAGATCACATAGTACAAGAGTACCATGTGATCCCATATTGGCAGGTGCAGGCAAACGCACTGCACTTCCGACCTGCATTCAGGCTGTCATTAGCTCAATACGGACACCAGTTTCAGATTGCAAATGGAGTGTGTTTTGCATGCAGTCTAAATCGCACAGCGCGATTCATGTGTGGGCATGGTGTGAACTGGCCGTTAATCTGAAAGTTTTTGGAGTCAATGAAACGTGCACCACTCCTACCCTCCAAGCATTCTCCTTGTATGCTGGAATCGGGTGCTAGCTTGGTGTCCATCACTCCTTCACACACACACAGTAGCTGGTTATAATCAAAATGAAAAGCCGCACAACGATGAGGTCTTCACAGGCAAAACATAATCAGCCAACAAGTAGAAACACATGATCTTGCCGTAAGGGCCACGTCTCTGACATGGTTTGCCTGATGGGCATCCTCTATGATTAAAGGCCAAGTCCACCTTTAAAACATGTTACACCTATATGTAAGATGTAACTCTGACAGTGGGTGGGGTGGTTCTCCTTCCGCAGCAGCTGGCAGACTTGAAATCAGAGTACGTCATTCATTCATCTATGAGAATAAATTACAAGTCCCATCAGTGAATTAATAAACTGCACTTGCAGCAGACAGACTTGCAGCACTTGGAATACAAGCACCATGATCAGCACACTCGTAGTCCATTGACACTTCCTCCAGCTCTCTAATTGAAATCCTGGACATGAAGCTGGAGGAAGTCTGCAGGAGCCTGGCATTGCATCTGGGATATACTAATAATAAAATGATTACAATGCTTTGCAGGATTACTTGACAAAAAAAATTAATACATTTATATAATTGTTTTTTTTTATTAAAATTTTTTGTAATTATACATTTTTTTCATAACATTAATATGCACACATTTTTTCCTACAAATACATGTACATTTATTTATTTTTGCAAAAGGTGGCGTTATCCTTTAAGCCCTTTGGGTGAGACACATCAGAGTACAAAAAAGTTTACTAAACCGTTATTTCTGAAATGTACATTGCCAGTTTTCTGCATCTTCACAATCAGAATGGGACAAGACAAAGTGGAATAAGAAGTTCACTTACCAATTTCTTTCATATATTCCTCAAAATGTTCAGAAGTAACCAGCTTCCAGCACCCATGCAGTTTCTCAGCCATAGCGGCAGCACTTTTCTGAGTCTAGATAATGCAGAAGGATCGGATGACTATAGAAAGTGAGGGAAGAGTAACGAGAGTTCCTTTATAAAGAGTTGGGCTGAACTCCAGTGATGTCACCAGCAGCAGTCAATGGGGAGAAGAATGACCTCCCTCTTCCCTCCAGAGCTGATTCAGCACTTGGTCTGCACCTTACAAGAATACACAGATTTCATCTTTGGTGGATTCTACAAGAAATTACACGTTCTCTTTCAAAAGCGCGGCTTTCACTCCACACCCACATTTTGTGCCGACAGCAACACTTATCATTGACATGTCTGACTTTCACTGAGAAAACTGATTTTTATGATACATACAAACCACAAAACCTTGGGCTGTTAAGCGGTTTATCCTGTTATCCAGCTTAATTGTTTTAGATTTCACTTTAATGCTCAGTTCACACTGCTGCATTTTGGGATCTGACTTGTGAGACCCCAAGTCGCATGACATGTGAAATCCCATGTTATTCAATGGGAGCTTAATTAGCACTACTGAAGTTGCTCCGACTTTAGAAAAGGTTCCTGTACTACTTCAAGGCGACTTCTATCCGACTTGTGCCCATAGACTTTAATGGAAGTTTTCTCCAGGTCAGATACTCATCTATATTGATGTGATTTGGATCCGACATTACAGGAAGAATACCCAGGCAAAGTCGCATGGCATAAAAGTTGCGTATAAAATCGCATCAAAGTCGTACTCAAGTCGCAGATAAATAGGTACAACTTATGTTGAAGGACTTGTTTCATCTCTGTATATCACCTGAGAACAGTCACTTCACTGTGTATATGGAAGGGTTTACAACCACTTTAAGGTAAACAAAACTTAAAATCACTTTAAATGCAACTCCAGGGTCTGGCATTTTGAGCTGGCTGATAGCTAAAAAGAGTGAGAAATTTTTGACTGCTGGTGATTGCTGGTGCTTGTAGTTGTTTTATTTTCTTCTTTGGGTCTTGCTAAAAGCTTTTACTTTTTTAAACCCCTTTTTCTGTCATTTTTTAACCACTAGCCAACAGGGCACTTATACCCCCTTCCTGCCCAGGCCAATTTCCAGCTCTCAGCGCTGTCGCACTTTGACAATTGCGCGGTCATGCAACACTGTACCTATATGAAATTTTTCTCATTTTTTTGAGACAGATAGAGCTTTCTTTTGGTGGTATTTAATCACCTCTGGGTTTTTTATTTTTTCTTAAACAAACCAAAAACCACTGAAAATTTTGAAAAACAAATGTTTTTTCTTAGTTTTTGTTATACAATTTTGTAAATAAGTGATTTTTCTCCTTCACTGATGTGCGCTAAGGAGGCTGCAGTGATGGGCACTGATAGGCTGCACTGATGGACACTGATAGGTGGCACTGATGGGGAGTCACTGGTAGGTTGCACTGATGGGCATTGACAGGCATCACTGATGGGCACTGAAAGGCAGCACTGATACATGACACTGATAGGTGGCACTGATAGGCGGCACTGACTGGCACTTATAGGCGGCACTGACTGGCACTGTTAGGCAGCACTGACGGGCACTGATAGGCGGCACTGACTGGCACTGTTAGGTGGCACTGACTGGCACTGAAAGGCGGCACTGATGCGCACTGATAGGTGACACTGACTGGCACTGATAGGTGGCACTGATTGGCATTGATAGGTGGCACTGACTGGCACTGATGGGTGACATTGAAAGGCAGCTCAGATGGGCACTGATATGTGGCATTGATGTGCACTGGTATGCACTGATATGTGGCACTGATGGGCACTGGCACGTGGCACTGATGAGCACTGGCTGCTGGCACTGATGGACACTGACAGGTGGCACATCTGGGGCCACACTGATCATCAGGGCACACTGATTATCAGTGCCCTGATGATCAGTGTACATGTCCCCTCTGCGGAAAGTCGATTACCGGCTCTCCTCTCCTCTCGAGCAGTCAGCGTGACAGCTCGAGAGGAGAGAAATGCTGATAACCGGCATTTCGTGTTTACATGTGATCAGCTGTGATTGGACACAGCTGATCACATGACCGAGCAGACATCTTCGGGGTGGCAGCCCTGGATGTCACTGCTATCCCTAACAGCTGGTAGGGCAGACCATCTGGGAGGGGTGGTAATGGTAGTGCAGGAAGGCCTAGACAGTTGGTGGTAGTAGGGGATTATATGATCAGAAGGACTTATAGAATAATTTGTCACCAGGATCGCCTCAACCGAATGGCTTGCTGTCTCCCTGGTGCCAGGGTTCAGCATGTGGTGGACCAGGTTGATAAATTACTGGAAGGAGCTGGGCATGACCCAGCTGTCCTGGTTCATGTTGAAACCAATGACAGAATACATGGAAGGTGGAGGCTCCTTAAGAATCAATTTAAAGAACTAGGCTGCAAGTTGAAGGGAAGGACCTCCCTAAGGTGATATTCTGTGAAATATTACCTGTGCCATACGCAACTCAGGAAAGACAGGGGAATATTAGGGAACTCAATGCATGGCTGAAGACCTGGTGTAAGAGGGAAGGATTTGGGTTTCTAGAGCACTGGGCTGACTTTTCACTGGGGTGCGATCTATATGCTAGAGATGGTCTGCACCTAAATGGAAGGGGGTCTGCTGTGCTGGGGGAGAGGTTTATGGGAAGGCTGGAGGAGTATTTAAACTAGGATCAAGGGGGGAGGGAGAATTAGATTATAACAGGGTAGACAGATCAGACAGAGGTCAATACTTATTGGTGGGTGGAATGGGGAAAGCTGGGGGAGGGCTATGGTAAGAAGGTTCCCATGTTACAAATAACCAGTGGAATTGCTACCATTTGTATGAATATAAAAAATATGTAAAATATGTGTGCACAAGGTGTCAATTACTTAAAGTGTTCACCAATGCCAGAAGTCTGCCAAGCAAAATAGGTGAGTTGGAAGCTTTGGTGCATGAAGAGAACTATGATTTAATTGGTATTGCTGAATCTTGGCTTCATTCTTTGCATGACTGGGCCATTAATATTCCTGGCTATGTTCTCTTTTGGAGAGACAGGGTAAATAGGAAAGGTGGTGGTATCTGTCTCTATGTGAGAAGTGATCTCAGAGCGAGTGTGGAAGAGGACCTAGTTGATGGAGAGTGTGATGAGGCTGAAGTATTATGGGTGGAACTGCACATGGAGGGTGCATACTACAATGGTAATCATTGGAGTTTGTTATAGACCTCCCAGTGTTTAATGAGGAGGCGGAAAATCAGCTCCTTGCACAGATCAAATGGGCTGGGACAGTGATAATAATGGGGGATTTTAACTACCTGGAAATTGACTGGAGTAATGTTACTGCAGGAACAGTTAAAGGGCAAACATTTTTAAACCTACTACAGGACAATTTTATGGTACAGTTCATAGAGGCCACTACTAGGAATGATGCTCTGCTGGACCTGGTAATCTCAAACCATGCAGAGCTTATTACAAATGTCCATATAAAAGAACATCTGGGTAGCAGTGACCATAACATGATTTCATTTATTGTTAGCCGTAAACAGCGAGCACATACGGGAAAAATAAAAACGCTCAATTTCAAGAGATAATTTTTCAAAGCTGAGAGCTGCTCTCCAAGACTTATATTGGGAGGGAATATTGGCATTGATAAACACAACACAGAAATGGGAGTTCTAACATTTTGGTTATCTTCAACTTCGTCACTTTATTCATACTCTAATACGTATGCATCCAGGACCATACCGTTTATCCCCTTTTGAAAGCCAGTGTAGACATAGACCTCATGCTCCAGGTCTGATCTCCCTGATTTATTCTTCCATTATGTCTTATAGAACCCCTACGGTTTGTTCCTACCATCAGCGTTGGCAGTCGGAATTAGGGGGAACCCTGGATCAACAAGACTGGCAGCTCATGACCCAAACATTATCTAAGTGTTCCAGGAATGTCATTATTCTTGAGAATGCCTATAAAATTCTATACCGATGGTACTATACGCCTGCCCGTCTAGCTAGTTTTATCCCTACCTATTCCCCGGTTTGTTTTCGAGGATGTCAACAATTGGGTACCATGGCACACATCTGGTGGACTTGCCCTAAGGTAAGCAGGTTGTGGATTAGGGTATATGCCCTCCTCCGCACTATTCTTCATACAGACATTAAGCGTAATCCATATGAAGCTCTTCTATTTAAACCACTTGAGGGCCTTCTCCGCTCTGAATGGCAGCTGGCATCACATTTATTTATGGCAACTAAATTGACGATTGCGAGGGCTTGGAAGACTCCTGTCCTTAGCTTTGAGGCTGTCAAAAATCGGATGAACTTTATAATGGTCAATGAAAAACTGACGGCCATATTGTTGGATACCCACACAAAATATCTGCAGATATGGTGTCCTTGGCTGGATATAGCTCAGCCCTCGAGATTCGACCAGTCCCTTTTATCGATATGAGGATGAGTTCTGCTGTGATCCCCCCGGAGCCCTTCCCTCTCCCCCCTTTTTTTTTTTGTGTGTTTTTGTGTGTGTTGTCCATGTCTCTCTACTATTTGTCTTTTTCTACTCTTCTGTCTACTCTGTCCTTAAACATAATTTACGGATTGTACCTGCTGTTCTCTGCGCTGCATCCGTACGGCTATTTATGCAATCTAGATTTCTTTTTAAATTCTAGGTCATGAATATGTACTGTTTTTTTTTGATGCGGCCATTTCTCAGGCCTTTCCTGTTTATTAGAATGTTGATGTAGCAATACTTCCCTTTGGAGTTTACATTATCATTGACCCACAAAGGTCTGTTACCCGTTCCCTCCCAATCTCCCTCCCCATCCCTTCCCTCAGGGCACCTACGTAAACTTTTCAGATTTTGCTTTTATCGATACATGCCTTGCACCAGCTTCCCTGCATTTATTGTAATATGTAACTGTTGGTCATTGAATTTTTGCTACGATTGTCTGTTCATCTTTGCTTATTATTCAATAAAGCTTTTTGTAAAAGAAATGGGAGTTCTTCAAAAAGACTGAACACACTGCAAAATATATTCCCATGGGCAACAAGTTTAAAAGGCTAAAAAAAAATCAAACTTATGTGGCTTACGACCAAAGTTAAAAAGGCTATAGATAATAAGAAAAGAGCTTTTGTTAAATGTAAAAATGAAGGAACACTATCATCGTTTAAACATTAAAAAGAATATATCAGAGTATGCAAAAAGGAAATAAAGGCCGCAAAAATTGAAAACAAACGACAGATTGCAAAAGATAGCAGGACCAACCCCAAAAAAATCTTCAAATATATTAATAGTAAAAAGGTTCGGTCCGAGCATGTACGCCCTTTACAAAATAATCTAGAGTGGGTGACTGGCGACAAAGAGAAGGCAAATTTATTTAATACCTTCTTCAGCTCTGTGTATACAAAGGAGCATGGGGGAGCTCTTGTCCGTAATGGGCATGATATTGTCACAGCTCCAGATGATCCACATTGGCTCACAATTGATATAATCCAAAAATATTTAGACAGTATAAAGGTGAATAAAGCACCAGGACCAGATGGCATACACCCACGGGTCCTTAAAGAATTGAGCTCTGTCATTTCAGAGCCATTGTTTCTAATTTTTAGGGACTCTTTAATGATTGGCATAGTACCACTGGATTGGCATAAGTGCTCAAAATCTTTACCAAGTAATTATAGACCTGTTAGTTTACCTTCTATAGTTGGGAAGATACTGGAGAGTTTAATAAAAGACCACATAGATGTGTTCTTGCTGGAGAAAAAATATTTTAAGCAACAGACAGCATGGATACATGAAAGACAGAAGTTGTCAAACAAATCTGATTTCTTTTTATGAGGGGGTGAGCAAAACCTTGGACAGAGGGGCGGCAGGGGACGTGGTATACTTGGATTTTGGAAAAGCATTTGACACAGTTCCCCACACATGGCTAATGTGTAAGGTAAAGTTTACGGGCTCGGAAAAATCCGTATGTAAATGGATAGAAAACTGGCCAAAAGATCGTATTCAGAGTAGTGGTTAATGATTCATACTCTGAATGGTCTAGGGTTGTCAGTGGTGTACCCTAGAGTTCAATTTGTTATCACCCTTACTGTTTAATATATTCATAAACAATATAGGGTCTAGGATTATAAATCCCATTTCAGTCTTTGCAGATGACACCAAGCTGTGCAGTGGAATAATGTCCTTACAGGATGTCTTCAACTTACAAACCGTCCACAATGCAATGTTTAATTGGGCAACTATGTGGCAAATGAGGTTTAATGTTATGCACTTGGGGGCTAAGAATATGCATGCATCATACATACTGGGGGGAGTACAACTGGGGGAATCAATGGTGAAGGATCTGGGAGTTCTGGTAGATCACAAGCTTAATAATGGGATGCAATGCCAAGCTGTGGTTTCTAAAGAGATCAAAATCATCTCTTGTATTAAGAGGTATAGACTCCAGAGAGAGATATCATATTACCCCTGTACAAATCATTAGTAAGACCTCATCTGGAATATGCAGTTCAGTTTTGGGCACCAATTCACAAAAAACATTGGGGAACTGGAGAAAGTACAGAGAAGGGCAACTAAACTGACAAAAGGCATGGGAAGAGCTCAGCTATGAGGAAAGATTAGAGGAACAGAATTTATTCTCTCAAGAAGAGGAGATTAAGGGGGGATACGATCAACATGTATAAATACATCAGTGGTTCATATAGTGAACTCGGTGTGGATGTTTGGTTGAACAAAAAAAAATTACTGCATGGTCAGCCTTACCATTCCCTCACTGTCAGACTCCAGCACTCTCCTTCTCTCCCTCCTTAGCTCCAGGCTGTAGGTAGTTCCTCCATCGCATACAATGCAGGATAAAACTGAAGGCAAAACTTTTTTTCCTTTTTGGTAGAGAGGAGAGGGATTAGAACACATGTCAGGTTTTCATGCTGTCATTGCCCCCGTTAGGAAGATTTACCCTATTTGCCCTGTTTATTGTTATCATGGAAAGTGAAACAAATTCCCAAATTTTGGTTTGTCACCAGGACAAAAATATACAGACTCTTCCAATGGGGCCACTAGTTCTGGTGACCCAAGTGACCTCCAGAGATTTTCTCTTGCTTCCTGTTGTGTCTGTGAGACAGCAAGTGAAGGTAAATCTCCCCAAAAGGACACAAATGGCACATTATGAAAGTCTTACCTTGAAACAAAGCTCTCCAGCAGCGCGCTGTCAACGCTGACAGGGCTTCCATCTTCACCTGGTCTTCCTTCTGGGTTCGCAGGCTCTGGCTGCTTGAATGGCTGAGCTATGATGACATCACTCCCATGCATGTGCTTGGGAGTTACAGCTGTGGCATGGACCTCTGAAGGAATGGCATGAGTATGCTGTTCCTTCCAAGCGCATGCAGTGGTGATGTCAGTGGCTGCCAAATGAGCAAATATTTCCTAAACGGTGCACATTTAGGAGATATTAATTTTACCTACAGGTAAACGTTACTATAATCTTGCCTGTAAGTAAAAATCACAAAGCGGAGTTTCCTACCACTTGAAGACATCATCTCAGCCTAAATAAAGTCATTTGACTGCAGTCATTGAGCTCAGGGACTGTTTTTTTAATGATACACAGTAGTTTGTTTTTTAAAAAGCATACTGTTGCTGTATTTTGTAACTTTCTGAAATCTCTTCTTGCACACATATAAAGTTAATAAGAAGTCCACTTCAGGCTTTCCAATCTGCCGTTTATGAGAGAAAGATGTACATCAGCAAATACCTTTCATTGTCCTAACTGATATAATTTGATTGGCTGTGATGGGATATTTATTTTATTACAGGTACTTGTATAGTGCCATCAATTTACGCAGCGCTTTACATATATTGTACATTCACATCAGTCCCTAACCCTCAAGAGGTGTACAATCTAAGGATATGGCACTTTGCTTAAAATGGTTCTAAAGCCTCAAAGTTTTTTACCTTAATGCATTCAATACGCAAATGACCCCCCCCCCCCCACCACACACATGCTTACCTGAGCCCCATCGCGATCCAGCACTGCATGAGAGCTGCAGCTCTCCTGACTTTGTCCCTCCTCACGAAGAAAATCGATAGCAGTAGGAGCCATTGGCTCTTGCTCCTGTCAATCAACTCCAGTGACAAGCAGGGGCAGGGACTAGGGTGGTGGGGTCAAGTCCTGCTATCTGTGTCAATGGATGCAGCAGTGGGTCTCCGGAGCGAGCCTGCACAAGTGCCCCCATGGGTATCAGCTTCCTATTGGGGGCACCAGCAAGAGGGGAGGAGTCAGAAGTGCCAGCGGGTGACCCGAGAACAGGAAGATCAGGGTCACTTTGTGCAATTCTATCGCTCAGATCAGGTAAGTATAGACATGTTTGTTCATTTTTTTTTTTTTCATTTTTCCTTTACAACCGCTTTTAAAATCACTGTTCTTTGCATATTCTTATTAAATAATATATTTGATTGCGTAGCAGGGCAGTAGATTGTTTCATGACAAAGCAGGAAAGTGAACTGTACTAAGACGCAGTGGTGTTTAAACTTGAAGCAGCTTGTCCGTTGCCTGGAGGAAGTCATATTACTCATCAGTTCCATAGCTGACAGGCAGCTGACATTGCACTACATAGCTGCTGAGCCGGTGAACACAATACTAATATATTATTAGAACACTTGATTATTTTTAACATTGTTTTTATCCTGCTTCAGCCTAGGTTCACATCTCTGCATGCCAGGTTTGCGCAGGCACAGCAGCCCATTCATTTGAATAGGTTGTTTTACCTACGTCTCCTGAAGGAAAATGGTCCCTGAACCTTTTTCAAATGTAGCCACAGCAGGGTGTTCCAACATCACAAGTAGGCATGAGTTCATGGTGGTTTAGCTCCTAGTCCAAACCCACCTAAGGCTGGCCATACATGGGTCAATTTTCGAATGTTTTTTCATTTTACAATCGGACCTAAGAATAATCTGCCAATTTTTGCTCTGTTAGTGGGGCAATGGCATCAGCTGATTTTTGTGGTTCCCCCCACCCCAATTTCGTTTATCAGGCATGCTGGAAAATTCATGAAAAACAACCGATTTTCAAAATCATTGGTGGCACCATCGCATTACAGAACGAACAATGTTTTCAATTGAAAAATCGTTCGGAAATTGACCTATGTATGGCCTGCCTAAGTGAACTCACCAGGAAGCTGTTACTGCACTGGGGCACTCAGCAGCTGAGGCATTCCCTACCTACAGCTGCACATTTACAAAGGAGTGTGTACGTGCAGCTGCAGGTTTGGGAATGCTTCTTCTGCGTATGATTGGGCAAGGACAGTGACAGCTTCCTGGTGGGCTTGCTCAGGATCCCAACGTGTCCGAGCTCATCCCTGATTGTAAACAGAAGTACTGAGGAAAACTGTTTCCTGTCTGCTTCTCAAAGTTTTGTGTTCAACTATGGCTGAAGTGTGCCATCAAAGAGGCTTATTCAATAGGAATAGAAAAAAAAATGACGGAGTAGAGAAACAGAACACTTGCATGACTGTGTTGTTGGGCAGCCAATAGAAATGATTGGTAATCAGATGCTCAGAAAGTGCCTGAGTGATCTTGAATTAATATAAAGATAACATCTTAAACTTGACATGACTTATCTTGCTAATAATACAACAGTGAAATCTGGTTCTACTACTACTACTCTACCAGATACATTGTACATTGAGCCCCAGGGGGCCAGGGCCTGGATTTCAGCCAAGACTTCCCTCCAGGTTGTCAATTCCTCAACTCTTTTCTGACAAAACATAAAAAAAATAACTGATGAAGCACATATTTTAACAAACGATTAGAGATCAACTGGGCTCACCTGAGTTTGATTCGAGGCAGGTTATCAGAACATGACTAAAGATTGGGTGCTGAAGCTGCACCCCATTGTAATCAATAGGACCTGAATGTTCAAGTATATGTGTGTCCTAATTAAGATGAGTTGTTGTCGAGACTTTGATATACTAAAGTTTATGATCCTACACTTCAAGACCCATAAAGGTCTCCTTTATAAACAGGAGAGATGACTGTAAATGTCATATTAGAATAATAATAGAACCTGCAACAAAATGAATCCATTCCAATAATATGCATATCATTGCCAAGAATTATTCATGGAGACTGGAACAAGAAATTGACAACTGCTCCCTAGCAAAAAAAATATAACACCATATTGCAGTTGAGGAGACAGATGCCGCATCGACCCCCCCCAGTGTGAGTAACAGTGGTGACCTCAGCTGCCACTCCAGCCACACCCTCTGATGTGTTTTGCCCCGCTCACCTTGGTTTGGTCACAGAGGTATTCCAGTAATAGCTGTAGACCTGCAGAATTACTGATAATATGGGTAACCTTCAGCCTAATTTGAACTCAAATAGACAGGGGGAGCAACAGTTTGCAATTGTGGGTTTAGCAAGGCTGAACCTGTCTAAACTAAGTTCAAATATGTATGCCATACACTATGGTGCTGGACCAAGACTCATATCAACGATTACTGCTGAGGTCATCTAGTCATACTACATATTAAAGACAAAAGATTGGAATACACGATTAGAAAAATGACAGATCGGTCATCTGACGACCGAGAGGAGTTCATTCATTGGTCAAAATTGTGGCCCACATTAACCAATCTAAAAAAATTGTTCGTCGGGCAATATGTAGTGTTGACGTCTTCCATACAAGTGGAAGTGATGCAGTGTGCGTGTGACCTTGTAGCCACGCCCTACCGGCCAGAACAAGCAATATACACAACAATAAACAGCAATGAATATAATATTGTTTATTACATTATCTATATACATAAATAGTGATACATAAAATATAATATGCAGAATTCTGGTTTCATTATCTCATTAGGCCAATCTACTTTTAACATTTGGATTTTTCGTTCGTATTTATGAAGATTGCTTGGACATAAACATCCGAGTCATCTTCTGTTTCCGCTCATGCGTGATAGCGCTTGATAGATTTTTTTTCATACAACCGTCATACCACCGCATAGAAAATTGGTCGTTCGTATGCAAAACGAGAAACATTTTCACTGATGTTCAACCAGATTTTTGTCGTTCACAACATCGTTATTGGTTAAAACATCCTGCTCATCAACGAAGAGAAAATGGTTCGAGATCAGTGGTTCCGTGAAGTTTTTTGAACAATTTTTTTTTTATCATGTAAGGCCCCTTTCACACATGCCTTTCGTTTCATCAGTTTAGTCTCGAAAAAATGAATGTTTACATCAGCTTTTCACATCCACTACCAATGCAAAAATGGATGCATGTCTGTTTACATCCATTTTTCATCTGTTACATTATTTTAACAGAACAAAATAGGCCCCTTTCACACAAGCAGACTGATCGAGTCCACCTGTCCGTTTTTCAGGCGGACCCGATGAGGAGGCGGATGTAAACGGCCATTTATGTGTTTTCATCTGCCTCCAGCTGATCTGATCTAGTCTGCCAAAATCAGACGGATGGGGATGCGTTCACCATCTGCCTAACGGATAGGATCAGATGACAGTTTACATCTGACTGCCCCTTAGAGAACAGCAGGCTGTGGCCGTGTCAGCTCTGCATAAGCAGAGTGGACATGTAATATGCCTACTTTGATCCATTTCAAAAAACGTATGTTGACGGATGAGGATGTAAATGGATGATTATCCATTAACATCCGTTTTTCCGTAGAGATGCATTGATGTCCGTTTTTCATCTGTCAACGGATGGATGAAAAACAGACAAGCGGTCCGCACATGAGAAAGAAACCCTAATGGCCAGATTAGGAAACATGTTGATCAGACAAATCATTGAATTGAAGATCTTCTGTATCAAAACTCAAAAAAATGATTCTGGTCCATTAGAAATACTACTAGACCCCTAGCCAATGGAACTGCCTCTCAGCAAGTCAACACATACAGAGGCCAATCCTGATGAAGAACCATCCACAATGGTACTGGACTGATCAAGAAGAATTATTCATGGCAAGTTATTAGAATGACTGCTATGTAGGATGAAGGGGTGTTATGCATTGGCTAAATCACCAGAACAGCAGATGCTTGTTTCATAACTGTTGTTCTCTGATAACTCTGTAGTACTAATCAGTCTTCTAAATTCCTTCTCATTATAGGGCGCATGCGTGGCTGGCTCCTGCATGGACGTGCAGTGAATACCGCTCCGTCCATCCGCCAGACCCGACACGGCACACACCGGCCCCAAGGGAGCTAAACACAAGGAAGAACAAGGGCAGAGGTGCACAACCCTCCCCAGCTATGCCCCGCCGCCGAAAAACCCCGGGACAGCTGGGGAAACTGACACATTTCTTCCCTGCTATTCAAGCAGGGAACCAAGATGGCGCTGGCTCTGTGAACAGAGCAAGCAGGTCTGAGGAGAATGACAGGTGTCAGCAGACGGATCCTAGGCTGCAGTACCCGCTCTACCCAGGGGACCCGGGTGAGTCATCTCCTCCCCTGTCCCCCACGACAAGTTTCCCAGTTAAATCACGTCCACATCTGGACACAGACACTACACATGCCTACCAGACCCTCATCCATCCATCCCCTCAGCATGCAAATGACTTTCCAGCGATAGAGACGCTCCCTGTGTCTGACCAACCTATCTCTGAAATATGCATGAAAAACATGCTTCTCTCACTTAGGCAGACGCTGCACAGCGATCTAACTTCATCACTTGCCCAAATTACTACCGTGATTCAAACGCAGGACCACAGACTACGCCATATTGAGACAAAGATGGAGGAAATAGTTATAGCCCACAACGACTTGATTGACACACATGCGGACCATACTTCTGACATCGAACAGATCAATTTGAAACTAGCAGATCTGGAGGATCGGTCCAGACGCAACAACATTAAAATTACGGGTATTCCTGAAACTATCACCAACGAAGCACTACTACCCCACATCCAACAATATATGAAACACCTTATCCCGTCTCTCTCAGATGTTGAGCTCAACATCGACCGTGCTCACAGAATCCCAAAACCATCTTTCCTGTCAGCATCAATCCCTAGGGATGTTTTGGCGCGTATTCATTTCTATCACATAAAAGAGAAGATAATGGCAGCAGCTAGAAACCACCCTCCATTACCATCATCACATGCTAACATCAAACTATACACGGATCTATCTAAAGCTACGCTTCTTAACCAAAACAAATTGGTTACCATCACCAAGGCCTTACGGAACCATGGCATTGCTTACCAATGGGGCTTTCCCACAAAAATTACGGTCAGACACCAGGGCAGAATTTACACAATTAGAAACCTAGCTGCGGGCATAGATTTACTGAAGACTTGGCACATATTACCTGCAGATACCCAACAATCCACCTCTTCTACTACACAACAGATGGAAGCAGAATAATCTTGGCGCATTATACCTCTTATCTGCTCCAAATTCCGCACCTCTGACGCTCTACCCCACTATATCCCTTCTATCCAATTAAGATCTGGCAATCGGCCCGATTTAAAATTTTCTTGTTACGAAACACTGTTTGGCATGACCTTGTCTATGGTAAATGCTTGTTCACACCCCCCAGTTTTGAAGCAGCGAACCAAGCTACTCATGTTTCTTGCATTTTATGCAAGCCTTTTTTACCCCTGTTCGCATCCCTCTTTTCCTGCACCACCAGTCAACCAAACGCTTCAACACTTCACTTAAGTCTTCTGAATGAACTTGGAACACGGCTTCTGACTCTCCAATCAAGCCATTTCCACACTGCCCAGACTACCAAATTCTCCTCATCGCACCCGTATCCATCCAACCTTGATCAACGCCTCAAACACCAACTCTACTACTTCTCAAACCGTACCACGGATCCACATTATGATTAACTTAACATCTTTAAATGTTCGTGGCTTAAACTCCCCTTTCAAAAGATCGATGCTCCAAAAGGAAACTCGGACATCTCATGCGGACATCCTACAACTACATCGATTCTCCCACTTCTACATGGCCACCAACCCTAAGAAACGTATGGTGTTCTTACAGCCATAAAAGACACTATACAGTTCCGTTATATATCAGAAGCAGGTGACCCTCAAGGTCGCTATCACATCTTGATTTGCGAACTTAACGACACCCTGTACACTCTAGTGAATGTTTATGGTCCAAACAACAATCAAACCCAATTTCATTGTAAACTCCACACCATTATCTCTTCCCAAAAACAAGGCAGACTTATCATCGGCGGAGACTTCAACATCATCCGCAACCCACTCCTGGACTCATTCTCCAGCAAAAGATCCCTCAAACAGAATTTCAGTCGTTTCCTACATGATCACGACCTCTACGACATCTGGAGATGCCAGCACAGTACCGAAAGACTACACCTACTACTCCCCTTCTCATCTATCCTACTCCAGAATGGATTTCTTTATTACAGATAAATGGACTCTGCAACATATAACATCATCTGACATCGGCACCATCACATGGTCAGACCACGCTCCAATCAACATAATCCTGGACGACTCTCAACGCTCAGCACTCCCCCCCCCCCCCATCTGGAGACTGAATTCTACTATATTGAAGAACCCAGTGAATCAAAAACATTTATTAGAAGCTCATAACTTATTTTTTGACCTGAATACTACACCTGATATTTCTATAACCACACTTTGGCCTGCTTACAAAGCCTACATGCGGGGTATTCTCATACAACTCAACGCCCGAATCAATAAACAGAGATCACAACAAATTAACCAACTTTTAGCTTCCATAAAACTAAATGAGGAAATTACCAAACAAAACCCCAATACCTCCACATCTGCATCCGTCACCTGAGATAGAAACCAGCTCCGAACCCTCTTACTATATAAATACGACCTCATCCTCCAAAAAACAAAATCACAATTTTACTCTCTAGGTAATAAAGGAAACTCACTTCTAACAAAAATAATCAAACAAAGACACCTCAAATCTAAAATCTCCTCACTTCGCTTACAAATCCAAAGGACATTGCTGACGCCTTTGCAACTTACTACCAAACCTTGTACAATATCAAAAGATGACCCAGATACACCCCAACCAACGACATCGTCCATACAAAACTTCTTAACTACCACTAATTTACCCCATCTTATTCCGTCACAACTCACCTCTATATCTATCCCATTCTCTCCCATAGAGATAGAGAAAACTATAAAAACCTTACCCGTTAATAAATCTCCAGGGAATGATGGCTTCACAAACGAATTTTATAAAATATTTGCCCCTAACCTTACACCACACCTAACCGCTTTTTTTAACCATGCCGCATCTACAGCTACACTCCCTAATGAAATGCTGCAATCCATAATCACAACTATCCCAAAACCAGGCAAAGACCCCCTACTTGTTCAGAACTACAGACCAATTTCACTACTTAATACAGATATAAAACTTTACGCCAAATTAATAGCCCAAAAATTGATTCCCCACCTACCCACCCTAATCCACCCAGACCAAGTAGGATTCGTTCCTGGTCGCCAAGCGCCTGATGCAACAAGGAGACTCATTTCTCTTCTACGTACATTAGAAACGACTAAACAACCCTCCCAACTTTTATCCCTGGACGCTGAGAAAGCATTTGACCGAATACACTGGCACTTTATCAAACTCACGCTTCAAAAGTTTGGAATCACAGACTGGATGCTGTCGGCAATCCTTGCCCTTTATTCCAACCCTTCAGTGAGAGTACTAACCAAGAGTACACTATCACA
This sequence comes from Staurois parvus, assembly GCF_062004578.1. Taxonomy (NCBI): domain Eukaryota; kingdom Metazoa; phylum Chordata; class Amphibia; order Anura; family Ranidae; genus Staurois; species Staurois parvus. The sequence goes on from NW_028319098.1 coordinate 2,585,288, forward strand.
AATTTTCCACATCTCCAATGGTACCAGACAAGGCTGCCCCCTATCCCCCATAATTTTCACCCTACTTATTGAACCATTAGCCTCAAAACTCAGAGAAGACCCAGCATTCACAGGGATCACCCATCTCAAAAGAGAACACAAAATTAGCCTATTCGCAGATGACATAATATTAATGATTACCAATCCACACAAATCACTCCAAACGATCCAAACACATCTTCAAAAATATTTAGAAGTATCATACTACAAACTCAATGCACCCAAATTCTTTATCTTAAATCTTAATATACCTACTAAGCTCCAGAAAATACTCCTCCAACGCTTTCCCTTCTCATGGGAACAACACAGCATCCCTTATCTGGGAATTAAACTCACCACCTCGACAGACCAACTTTACTTCTCAAATCATAAACGACTACTCGAATCCATCCCTCAAGAACTTAAAAACCTACGCACATCCACATTATCGAAATTGGGAAGAGTAGCTGCTCTAATAATGTGTATACTGCCCAAAATCCTTTACATCTTTCGCACACTTCCTATACCCGTCCCCAACGCTTTCTTCTCCAAACTACTGCAATACTTGCTAAATTCCTCTGGAACTCAAAGAAACCCAGATATACAACAAACCTCCTTATACGCCCAACCTCTAGAGGAGGGGCAGGCCTTCCGCACTCAAAATCATACTATAATGCCGTACTTATAGACCAACTCTACTATTGGTGGCACCTAACTATTGAAAAAACATGGACCACTATGGATACACTTCCCCACCTTCCGTCACCGCTACATGACATTCTATTCCTACCACATTCTTCTAAACTTAGAAATCTACCCAAACACCCTTGCATCTGAGCCTCCTTACAAGCCTGGTATGACCTGTTATTATGTAACTCACCAGAATCAAAAACAATACCGACCCCGATCACCGTGCTACACTTTCTTACCCCTTCTTTGAACCTCTTACATTGGGAAAATCAAGGTATATTCTGTATACAAGACCTTTATACAAACCACACAATAAACTCCTTCCCGGTCATCCAAGAGAAGTTTCACCTACCTGACAGTGAAATCTTCACATACTTGAGGATAGCTCACTCCTTACAAGAGATGAAGGTTTCGCTTCATTTGAAGGTTCCTACTATTATTATTATTATTATTATACAGTATTTATAAAGCGCCAATAGTTCGCTCAGCGCTGTACATTATAAAGGGGGACAGAACATGTGACAGAACAATACCAATACAATACAAAACATGAGGGTATCTCTTCCTTCATAAAGCGCAATACCCTAAGAAAGGAATTTCAACCTTTTACACGCTTATATCCAGGTCTCTGTTTACCCTACAATCCACCTCTCTATCCAACTGGGAGAAAATTCTCTCACAATCAATCCAACCCCACACATGGGAAAACACCTTTAACATCACACATAAAGCATCTAGATGTAGCTCCCACTGGGAATCGTACATGAAAATTTTACACCAGTGGTATTTTACACTTGTCAAACTCTCTTTATATTATCCCCACCACTCATCCGCTTGCTGGATACAATGCCGAGAAATAGGATCAACTCTACATATACTTTGGACCTGCAAATCTCTAAGATCATACTGGAACAGTATCTTCCACTTGATCTCCTCAGTTGATGGAGCCCAAGTGACTCCTAATCCTGCTCTCGCACTTCTCCATTTAGGAATCGACAAATTCAATTCCAAATCCCGTACCGTCATTATCCACATATTAGCAGCCGCAAAACTTAACATCACTAAGCTATGGAAATCTTCCACAACTCCTTCTCTCTCTGCCCTTATAGCGGACCTGAATTTCCAATGCGATATGGAAAGAAGATCGGCCCTCAATAACTCATCCCATCACAAATTCAATACCCAATGGTCTCGATGGCTACAAAACCCCAAGTGCTCTATAAGATGATAATATATACATAAATTTGTAAAATTGCGACCCCTTTGTCCTAGACTGGTGTCCCCTACCCTGTCCCGCTCCACCTTTTACAATATTTCACACCTAATGGGTTCACACTAAACAAACAACATCTTCTGAGACACTCAATATTTGCCCATATATCCCCAGCCAATTGGTGGGGAATTTTTCTCTTTTCCATTTGAAGTATGTATGTACCCAGTTGTGAAACACACTGATATATACTGTTTTGTATTGTACTAAAATATTTCCATAAAAATACTTGAAATTAAATTCCTTCTCATTTTGTTTCCGCCATGTTGCATTTATGTTCTGTTCAATAAATGTTTTACAAGAGGTTTTTTTTAACCCATCACTTTCTTAACCACTTGAGCTCCTGAGGATTTACCCCCCTTAATGACCAGGCCTGTTTTTGCTACTCGGCACTGCACTAATTCAACTGATAATTGCGCGGTCATGCAATGCTGCACCCAAACGAAATTTACGTCCTTTTTTTCACACAAATAGAGTTTTCTTTCGGTGTAATTTGATCACCTGTGCGCTTTTTATTTTTCACACTATAAACAAAAAAATGCCAAACATTTTGAAGAAAAACAATATTTTTTACTTTCAGCTATAAAAAATATATAGTAAACTCAAAGTTCGTTATAAATTTGGGCCAAAATGTATTCTGCTACATGTTTTTGGTAAAACAATCCCAATAAGTGTATATTGATTGCTTTGTGTGAAAGTTATAGCGTCTACAAACTATGGTATAAATACTGCAATTTACGCCATTTTTCTGCTATACAGCGCTGCGCTAGTTTAACAGACAATTGCGCAGTCATGCAATATGGTACATAAATTAAATTTACATCCTTTTTTTTCCCACAAATTGAGCTTTCTTTCGGTGGTATTTGATCACCTGTGCGGTTTTTATTTTTTGCGCTATAAAAAAAAGGCTGACAATTTTGAGGAAATAAAGACAATATTTTGGACTTTTGCTATAAAACATGTCCAGTAAAAAAACAAATGCAAAAATCAAATTTAGTGATAAATTTCTGCCAAAATGCATTCTGCGACATGTCTTTGCTAAAAAAAAAAAACCAATACGTGTAAATTAATTGGTTTACGTGAAAGTTATAGCATTTACAAATGGCGGGAAAGATACTGGAATTTTTAATTTTTATTTATACTAATAATGGCGCCGATCAGCGACTTTTGGCGGCAATCAGCGACATATGGCAGCGACTTATGGCGGGACTGCGGGACTGCGATGGACATTTTGATACTGGGGGGGAACTGACTTGGGGTCACTGACATCCCCAGTGACACCAATACAGTGATCAGTGAAAAAAAAACACTGAAACTGTACTAATGTCACTGGGTAGGAAGGGGTTAACATTTTTAGAATTTGCAGTGTAAGGGGAGTGTTTTACTAGGGGGCGGGGGTGTGTACTGGACGGGGGGGGAGGGAGGGGGGAGCTGATCGAGGGAGAGAAACTCTGCAGCTTCTCACAAGCTGTCAGAGAACTGACACAGAACAGGGCTGTGTGTAAACAATGCAGCCCTGCTCTGTGTCAACGATCACCGTCAATCGCGGGAAAACGGCCAGTAAAAACCGGCCGTGACCCGTCAGCTGACACCCGCTGTTGACACCCGCGGGACAGGTAGGGCGGGCACGCGCCTCGCGCGCACCCCCTACCTGTTTTGAAGGCAGCCGTTTTAAAACGTGCTTTTGCCTGTGAGTGCCGCCCTGCCGCCGTACATGTACAGTGGCTGGGCGGCATGTGGTTAAAAAAAGTGGATTGAAAGAATTTCTATATATACTTTTAACTATTTTCTTATATAGTGCTACCCCCGGAGGAGCCACAAGGTATTTTCTAAAGCCAGGTACACACTTTTGCTCATTTTCTTCAATGACCAGTCTAGGGGATGTTTGTTTTGGAGTTTTATTGTAGAACTGGGGATAGCGATAGGGAATTCAGTAGGATACTTCAAAAATAGAACTATTCACACTGAAGACATCTAGCTGATGTATTAGTTGAGCACTTTTGAAGTCCTGGCTGAATGCAGATATCAGACTTCTCTTTAAATTGTAGTATGGAAGTGAGCAAAGTCGCTTTTTTCAGTAGTAGTTGTTACAGGACTGAAATCCTCAGTACAAGCCAGTTACAACAGACTGTGACAAAGGTAATGTAGCTGAGCAAAATCCTTTGCAATAGCAACAATTGGACAAGCTCTTCAGGACACTAGCCAGTGTTCCCTTTCCTTTACAGACCCACGCTGACTATCAAGCACCAGGGGGGTAGCAAGCACACACATGAGTCCCCAAATTCTTCAATGTCTGTACTCACAAGGTCCAAGGACAGAATGGTAGCCTCCTTCCAATCTTCCCAGTGAAACCCTCCAGCAGTCACTCTCTCAAGCTTCAGGCCCTCAGGTCAACCATCTGATGCCTGCATGGATGCCAGTGCCAGGCGAGGCAAGCCTGCCTCCATCCTGGTTTGGTTCAATTCTCGCCTGGGAAAGACACTGATCTCATGTGTTCACAGAACATAAATACCACTCCCAGCATGCAATGGGGCCACCCTCCCCTGCAATTGGCCAAGGCTGTATCCATATTCATGCTGCTTATTTGCCTAGTTCCCTCCCATGTTCTGGAAGGCTCTCAAAGCTTCCTGAATGCGGGCAGAACTCCACCAAAGCATCATGAACAGACCTGACTAATCTATCACAGCACTCTGTTAAGCAGAGAGACCAATTCTATTTTCCTAACACTCTCTGCTAAGCAGAGAAACACAGCTATACATAACATAACTATTCAAATTCTAGCACCTAACTGAATCTAACACTTAGATTCAGTTGAAATATCAAAACCTTTTTTTTTCAGATTAAATGACCAGATTGGAACATGTGAATGCACCTAAAATGCCTTTTCCGCTTAGCAGAATTGTGTTGTATGTGTTAAGTTTTGTACAGGTTTTAGACATGTTCATATATCTCCCACAGAAATGTTAGCACAATTTACAGCACAAGCTTTGACATGTTCAATTCCCCAAATCATAGCTTTTACAAGGGCTAATCTGAAACTAGAAGTGGATACAGCAGTGTCCTATGATTGTCAAAGTATTGTAAGTAGCATAGCTTGTGTTATTCCCTTCTGTAAACTACCATTAATTACGAAATGTGCCTTGTTCCTTTTTTTCATATTTTCTTGTACTCATTTCTTTAACCACTTGAGTGCTAGCCTGTATATGCTCCTTTATTACCAAGCCATATTTCAGTTTTCAGTTCTGTGATAGTTTGACTGAAAATTACTTGACAATGCAACACTGTACTCAAACTAACACAATATAGCAATAAAGGCGCTGCGAAAATAAAATTTTATGTTAGTAGTGCCCTTTTTATTGTCTTATTGCTATATTGTGTTACATATCTTGTGTATATTGAAGTGAAGGCTGCAGCAATATTACACATTGAAAGTTGGGTGATTTATACTCAAAATAATTGTATATAATTTTTAAGGCAAATATATTTTTTAACTATATACAGAAAAAAATATAAATAGAACAAAATAGAATATCTTTTTCAAAATATTTTTAACTGCCTACATTTTCAGGTCCTGAAATGTCCCAAAAAAATGTTTAGTTTTTCACTCTTTAGTTTAGTTTATACAGTGCAGCAGTAAGGGCATAGGCATCAGGTCATGCAGATTTCAGCGGTCATCTGTTAGTACCCCTTTATGGTGATGGTTGGAGTTGAGCACCCTTGTAAATATTGATGATCCACAGTGTGTGCCCCCTTAAATGTTGTCAATCAGTGGTGAGTGCCCTATAACTGCTGTAAAACTCAACCAGAGTTTTACATGAGACAGGTACCACCATCAATTGGGAAGTACCCTGTGTAGCAATCGTGCACACAGAGATGGATGTGAACCTCCATTTTGGCAAAGGCCTCCATCTTCTATCATTTTCTACTCCCAAATCAGCTTCCCTCATCCCCCCTCCCTTTTTTGAGTGACATGTGGTCTGTATGATGCAGAGGTCACAGGCAATCAGGCTCAGCGGGAGAGCTCCAGGGCTGTAAAATCCCAACCTAGCCGGTGCCCAGATGTCTGTTAGCTTATCAATCTGGGATATCGTAAAGCCATAAACAAAGTCCTTCACTGAGCTCAAAGACATTCCAGATAAACCATGAACCAGACATCACATTCAACATCCACTTTTCCCTATGATTACATATCTTGGAATATGAAAGACTTGCATAAAAACTAGGCATATATTCAGACTGGTCACTTTAATACAAGTCGTCTGATATATTACACCCCCTAGCTGACACAAACAGGAGAGCAGAAAATGATATCTCCTTAACCATCCCAGCAGGTATGTCATATTTCATATATAGACGTTCAGCAGATGATTCTGCGTATTAATCTACCCATGGATAGAATGTTGCATGTACCTAGGAAACGTTATTGACCATAGTATAATTTGCAAGGGATTTGGTCATATCCTGGGCTATCCGCCTACAACACCCCTCCCCAAATGAGGCGATTGGTTCTCTACTTTAAGGAGACACCCTGCTGAGTACCTAGAAAAGGCTGTTATGCTTAGAGCTAGGCTAAGCTGAGTTGAGCCAAGTTGAAGATTCTCCCTTTTAACATCAGAACTAACTTTGGGAGATAAGGCACCCTTTTGGCTCAGGACACTTGATCTGCTTAAACCAGGACTTTTGGCAAGTACTTTATCTCTCTAAATTCCTTGCTGTTATCTCTTTGCTGTGTTATTGCTCTCTGTATATGTGGAGATATATATAAATTAGCTACATCTTTTTCTGTAAATATATTTATTGCACCCTTTTGAATTTTTAGTAATAAATCTTACTTTCTGAAAGTGTTGAACTGTTTCTAATGCTCTTTAATGCAAACTAAGAACCCTTGTCTCTGAAGAGCGCTACTGTGTGTTTTAAAACATCTGCATACATCTGCCTGCGGTGACATTGTGTATACAAATGATTATTCAAACATCTTAGTGTTATTGCTGATATTGCCGAGTTTCCTCTTTCTCTGTACAAAAAGGAGGTGGTGGCAGTGTGAAGGGTTAATTGCGTAATTAACCTGACCCGGTAACAATCGCTCCCAGGCTGCAAGTACACAGACTGTGGTCCATTAGCTGGAAAATCTTTGTGCAGCTGGGTGTGGCATTTTTACGCACGTGACAGCACGGTCTTAGATTGGCTAGTCCTTCGGTCACGTGTTTGGTGAGAAGGGCTGGGGTCTGACGCCATGATCGTCACACCCTGGCTATGAGGTGTTTTTTTTTTTTTGAGATCCCTAGTTCCCTCCTGTGAGGAGTTGAATTGTCTTGTTTTCGGGGACAATGTGAGGGAGAATGAAGTTCTCCATCATGTTTGCTATCTCTAGGATGAATGTGTTTGTTCCTTTTTTAAATGTTTGTATGTCTTGCACAAATATACAAAATGTATCCACAAGTGTGTGTATATGTATATGTGTGTGTATATGTATGTATATATATTATGCTGCTATATCCTTTATTTAGGCTGCCATGAATTATATATAGGACAGGTTCCTATTGAGTTATCCTCTAAAAATAATAGAGATGGGGAATTTTACATGCAACATTTTAACATATTCTCTATGGCTACACAAATTATCCAAATTCTGTTCTGGAATGTAATGGGCTTTAATAATCGCAAAAAAAGTGCTGTTTTGATAATACTCCATATTCCACCTGTTATGTCTGCAGGATACATATGCTACAGCTCATATACCCTTAAAAATTTAGAGAAGATTTTTGCAATGTACTATACATTCTTACTATTCATCCTATGTTCAAAGAGTTACATTTTGACATATCATTCGGCTCTCTTCACCTGCAGACATGCATGTACAGATAGGGATTGCAGAAGTGCCTTTTTGTATTGTTTGTTGCAGGGAATAGAGTGTGTACTAATGTGTATCTATATTCCTCCTCCATTCTCTAACAACGTTATTAAGGCACTTGTACAATTTATTTTGGATAAAATACCTATTCCTGTCTTTGCTATGGAAGATTTTAAACACCGTATGGATTTCTCTATGGATAGACTTCCAATTAATCAAAATCAATGGCATTCTGTATTAACCCCATTTGCACAGTTATGTCATGAACTGGACTGTCAAGATCTATAGAGGTTATTACATCTACAAGAGCTTCAATACTGTATTTTTAAATCTCTTAACATACTTTCTCAGACTTTGCGTTAAGTTGCTATTATTGCCATTTGTCAACTCTTTTGCGATTTTAACTAGAGGAATCTCAGTTCACTGAACTATACTTGCTTTTGAGAACCTGAGTTTGTATAAGCAGGGATGTTGGCATCTTAGTCCTTTTTGGGTGATGTGGGGGATTTCCAGTGCATTTTCCTTGATGGCAGACCAGTTTAAAGAACTTAATAAATTAATAACCTGTGAACAACGTGGGTGTTGGATAGGTGCAACGTAGTACGGTAATTAATGTATTGTAGAACTTGCAAACAGTACAACAACCCAGCAGTGAAACTCATCTGACCGGGAACTTACAATCAATGCAGCGGAGAATACCGATACCAATAGCAGGCCCGAAATGAAGACAGCACTTTCCGAGTTGGAGGGTGGGTGTTATGCTGCCTGGCCAGTCCAACCCAAAGGAAACTTTCTGAAGTCCAGAATTCGGCCCTAAGCTGACCCTACTCCTCCAGAACCTGTCCCTACCACTAGTGCTGCTCCTTACAGACGGGGATGCTCTCCCTACACTTGCCACATTGCCAAACTGCACCAAAACCTTGAGGCAGGGACTTAAAAAGACTCTGCATAACCCAAGATGACTGCCAGGGTCACCTGGATGCAGCGTAGCCAACCAGAATGCTGCTCCTAGGGACCGAGGGAACCATGGAGAAACCAAGTTTCCCTAGACCTCCATTCCAGCTGTAGTACTGCTTTGGACGAGTGCCGATTTCAGAGACAATAGACTGCACCTGCCTACAGGGGGCTTGCATTATTTCTTAATTTGGACCAGATGGTGGGATACTATGAATTAGAGACTTCCTTTTATACACCCCATTCTGGCAGGTGAGAGGTCAGCTTCAATTATTATTATTATACAGTGTTTAGCGCCAAAAAGTTTGCTCAACGCTGTACAATATAGCGGGGGACAGTACATGAGACAATACAGTAACAAAACAATATATGAGAGGTTCGAGGGCCCTGCTCTTTCGAGCTTACAATCTAGGAGGGAGGGGATAGCGGTACAGGAGGAAGTGGATGTGGGGGATTGAGTGGTAGGAGGAGTGGAGGAGATTGGCTGTTAGGTGAGGGTGGGGTAGGCTTCCCTGAAGAGATAAGTTTTCAAGGTGCAACTAAAGGTGAGGAGGGTAGGTGACAGTCTGATGGACTGGGGTAGTGAGTTCCAGAGGATGGGGGAAGTCCTGGAGAAGTCCTGCAGTTGGGCATGGGAGGAGGAGACCAGGGAGCTAGAAAGTAGGAGGTCTTGCAAGGAGCGAAGAGTACGGGCTGGGTGGTATTTGGGTAACAGGTCGGTGAGGTAGTTTGGGGCAGTGTTATGAATGGCTTTGTACGTCAATGTTAGTAGTTTGAATCTAATGTGTTGGGCAATCGGAAGCCAGTGGAGGGAATGACAGAGGGGGGTGGCAGAAGCGGAGCGGTTGGTAAGGTGAATGAGTCTGGCCGCTGAGTTCAGGATAGACTGAAGAGGGGATAGTCTGTGATGAGGTAGGCCGGTGAGGAGGGAGTTACAGTAGTCGAGTCGTGAGATACTAAGGGAGTGAATGAGTTGTTTAGTAGTGTCTGGGGTTAGGAACGTACGTATTTTGGGGATGTTGCGGAGGTGGAGCCTGCATGAGTTAGCCAGCGATTTGACATGGGGTTGGAAGGACAGATTTGAGTGTAGAGTGACACCTAGGACTTTGGCTTGCGGGGTGGGGCTGATGGTGGCGTTGTTGGTTGTGATGGAGAGGGTGGGGCCGCGGGCTGGGGGGGAATTAGGAGCTCGGTTTTGGAAAGGTTTAATTTGAGGAAGTGGAGTGACATCCAGTCTGATATGTCGTTCAGTAGGCAGGTGATTCGGGCGGAGACTGAAGGGGTGAGGCAAGGGGTGGAGAGGTAGATTTGCGTGTCATTGGCGTAGAGGTGCTAGTTGAAGCCGTGGGAGTGTATCAGTTGGCCAAGGGAGGAGTTGTAGATGGAGAAGAGAAGGGACCCGAGGACAGAGCCTTGGGGGACCCCAACAGACAGGGGGGGAGGTGGCAGCCTTATAGGTGACGCTGAAGGAGTGTCACCTATAATAGGGATAGTATTTAAGGAGATGCAAAGTTCTATAGATTTGTGTAACAGAGTCTTTTCTCATTCCATAGTGGATTGTGGTAATGTATCATCTTCTAAAATGTTATGACATGGATATCTTTGTACTGTATGTATGTTTTTGTTGTCATAAAATTAAGGAAAATGTTCTATTAGTAAATAAAATCTGAAAAAAATAAATGATACAGATACGATGAGGGTGTGGTAAAGGTTTGTCTTTTTTACCAAAAGATTTTCTAACTGCAGAAACTGAGAAGAAGCTGTTAGATAGAAATATTCCATTCCTAATGGCCCAATGAAGGTTTTACTTTATACTGATAAGTATTTCCCCTAGGTCTTTAAAGGTGAAACTTAATGAAGTGAAGAACAAATAATCCACCATTGGGGAAAAGAATAAACATTCTTGCCAACTTGGCATTTACATAGTTACTGTTTTTGTGGAACTAATGAAACTGTGCCTGTTTACGAACAATATTAATTTGGAAGAGAACACAGGTTTCATTGTCATCCTGTTATAACTGTTTAGAGGAGCTGTAGAGCATGTACATCTTGTGGAAAATACCTTAGCAAAACTATACCATCTATGGATAAAACTCAGGTCACCTGGGTTAAACCTGTTCCAACAAGCATGAGCTGATGGCCTAGAAGCATTTGTTTCTTTATCTAGGTAAAAGATAACTATCCCCCAAGCCTGTATTTTCTTGGTAGTATTTTATATTTATGGGAACCCTGGTTGTTTAAAAAATTGCAATGGTATTATATAGATACAATTAAATCACTCAAACATTACTACCAAATGAAAACAAGTTACGTATCACTTCTGAATAACAGGTAATAAAAAAGTAACTGAAGAATTATTAGGTCCATAGCCGCAATGTCTCTGAAGCTTAAAGTGATACTAAACACACACTGTTTAATTTATATTGTCCCTCCTCTTTCTGTATGTGAATGGTGGCACTGTAATTATCTTAATTAAAAAAATCGAAGTATTTTTTTTTTCCTGATCGATATACAGCTTTCACATGACCGAGCTCTTTCTCAGCCTATCAGCAGGGAACAATGACGGGAGGAGCTTCTATTCCTCAGCTAATGGTCACATGCAAAGTACAAAAAAAAAAAACAGCCTTTAGGATACAGAGTAAAAATAAATATTTAATGTCAATAAAAAAAACTATATTAAATTGTCATACAAATACGTACACTATTTTGCCAAACGTATTGGGACACCCCTCCAAATCATTGGATTCAGGTGTTCCAATCATCTCCATTAGCACAGGTGTATAAAATCAAGCACCTAGCCATGCAGACTGCTCCTACAAACATTTGTGAAAGAATGAGTCACTCTCAGGAGCTCAGTGAATTCAAGCGTGGTACCATGATAGGTTGTCACTAGAGATGAGCGAAGAAATGAAAAATTCGATTCGACTGATTCGGCGAATTCGTGGACAATATTCGATTCGAGTCGAATAAATTCGCTGTGAATTTAACTTAAAAAAGGGTGTTTCTAGGCTTCAGAGAGACTTAATATTAGTGCAGAACACTGTACCTTTAATTTAAATGCCCTTGGAGTCTGCTGGGGAAGAGAAATAATACTGTCAGTCAGTATGACATGCAGATGAGTGCCGTCGATCTTAGAATCACCGCACACTTCACTCATTTGGGCAGTCACGGGGCCAAAACCAGAGTGTGGAGCCACAGTGTGGCGGTGGAGGCAGCAGCAATGGGAGGCCATACAGCACCCTATGACAAAAATGGAAACCACCAGCAGTGTGAGGAGACCTGAAAGTGGCACATGGCAGAGTGTGGCGATAGAGACAGCAGCAATGGGAGGCCGTACAGGGACCCATGACACACTCTGGACCTGGCAGCAGCATGAGGAGGCGGTACAGGGGCCCATGACAGATTACGGGCCTGGCAGCAGCATGAGGAGTCGGTACAGGGGCCCATGGCAGATTACGGGCCTGGCAGCAGCAATGGGAGGCCGTACAGGGACCCATGACACACTCTGGACCTGGCAGCAGCATGGGGAGGCGGTACAGGGGCCCATGACAGATTACGGGCCTGGCAGCAGCATGAGGAGTCGGTACGGGGGCCCATGACACACTCTGGACCTGGCAGCAGCATGAGGAGGCGGTACAGGGGCGCATGACAGATTACGAGCCTGGCAGCAGCAACTTGGACAGGAGGACGTTCAGCTTCTGCACCGTCGGGTGCGTGCTCGCAAACTGTTGTCTCTTGGAAACGGATTCCAAGAAAGACTGCTGACGGAATCCGTGAAGAGGAGTAGCAGGAGAAGGAGCATCTGAACGAGCGGAATATGCCAACAAGCGACAACAGTGGCCCATGACAGATTACGGGCCTGGCAGCAGCATGAGGAGTCGGTACGGGGGCCCATGGCAGATTACGGGCCTGGCAGCAGCTATGGGAGGCCCGTAATCTGCCAGCACCCTATGACAAAAAATGGAACCCACCAGCAGTGTGAGGAGACCTGAAAGTGGCACATGGCAGAGTGTGGCGATGGAGACAGCAGCAATGGGAGGCCGTACAGGGACCCATGAGAGACTCTGGACCTGGCAGCAGCATGAGGAGGCGGTATAGGGGCCCATGGCAGATTAGGGGCCTGGCAGCAGCTATGGGAGGCCCGTAATCTGCCAGCACCCTATGACAAAAAATGGAACACACCAGCAGTGTGAGGAGACCTGAAAGTGGCACATGGCAGAGTGTGGCGATGGAGGCAGCAGCAATGGGAGGCCGTACAGGGACCCATGAGAGACTCTGGACTTGGCAGCAGCATGAGGAGGCGGTATAGGGGCCCATGGCAGATTAGGGGCCTGGCAGCAGCTATGGGAGGCCCGTAATCTGCCAGCACCCTATGACAAAAAATGGAACACACCAGCAGTGTGAGGAGACCTGAAAGTGGCACATGTTTGGGGCATGATTCATGGCGGATTTAGTCAGTTGTGTCAGGAACTGGTGGTTTGAAATCCAGACTAATCCACGCCTGATTCATTTTCACAAACGTGAGTCTCTCCACACTTTGGGTGGACAGTCGTGTCCTCCGCGGAGTTGCAATACCTCCTGCCGCACTAAACACGCGCTCCGATGCCACGCTACTGGCCGGGCATGACAGCCTTTCAAGGGCAAATTCAGCTAGTTGGGGCCAAAGGTCAAGTTTCGTTGCCCAGTAGTCAAGGGGATTGTCTACCTCGGTTGGCAGGGTGCTGTCCAAGTAGGCCTAAGCCTGTTGTTTGAGGTCCTGCTCCAGGTCCACCTGATGCTGCTGCTGCTGCTGCGGCTGGTTAGTAGTTTCCTCACTGCGCTGGTGAAGAAAGCTACTCATCATCGACTGCAGACTGAGGCAGCCGCTGCTGGTGGAGCTGCCACTGCTCCTACCACCCCACCCCTCCCCTGCTGCCATGGCAGCGGAACACGAGCGCACAGGGCCCACAGTGTCTGAGGATGGACGTTGGCGCAGACAGGCAGAGACCAGCTGACTACATAGGTGTTTTTTATAGTACGTTATTTTGGCCTCCCTCTCAGCAGGTGTGAAAAAGGCCACCATTTTTGAACGGTAGCGAGGGTCCAACAAGGTGGACAGCCAAAAGTCATCCCTCTGTCTGATGGTTATTATTCGGCTGTCGCTACGCAAGCAACCGAGCATGCTATGGGCCATTTGTGCCAAGGAATGCGAGGGACTCCCTGCCTCCATCTCCACAGCATACTGCCACGGTGCGTCTAGGTCCTCTGTCTCCTCTTCCTCCTCCTCTACCAGATGCTCCTGCTCCTCCACTCCTGTCCGCTGAGTGGAAAAACCACCCATTTCACTCAATAATTCCTGAGCACCAATGTCCTCCTCTACCTCCTCCTCTTCTTCCAGTCCTGCCCCCACAGGGGCCATGTGGCGTTGAGATCTGTGCGCCACGTCTACCGCACCCTGACCAGCCATTGTTAACAGCATTTGTTCCAGGACGTGCAACAGAGGAATGACGTCGTTCATCCCATAGTCCTGCCGACTCACGAATAGCGTGGCCTCCTCAAAGGGCCTGAGCAAGCGCAGGTGTCACGCATGAGCTGCCAATGGCTGACATCTAAGTTACACAGGGAGTACCTTTATCTGCTTTTAACATCAGGAAATCTGTGATGGCCTTTTGCTGTTCGTAAAGGCGGTCTAACATATGTAGGGTTGAATTCCACCTTGTTGCAACGTCACAGCATGAGGAGTCGGTATAGGGGCCCATGGCAGATTAGGGGCCTGGCAGCAGTTATGGGAGGCCCATAATCTGCCAGCACCCTATGACAAAAAATGGAACACACCAGCAGTGTGAGGAGACCTGAAAGTGGCACATGGCAGAGTGTGGCGATGGAGACAGCAGCAATGGGAGGCCGTACAGGGACCCATGAGAGACTCTGGACCTGGCAGCAGCATGAGGAGGCGGTATATAGGGGCCTACGGCAGATTAGGGGCCTGGCAGCAGCTATAGGAGGCCCGTAATCTGCCAGCACCCTATGTCAAAAAATTCAACACACCAGCAGTGTGTGAGGAGACCTGAAAGTGGCACATGGCAGAGTGTGGCGATGGAGACAGCAGCAATGGGAGGCCGTACAGGGACCCATGACAGACTCTGGACTTGGCAGCAGCATGAGGAGGCGGTATATAGGGGCTTATGGCAGATTAGGGGCCTGGCAGCAGCTATAGGAGGCCCGTAATCTGCCAGCACCCTATGTCAAAAAATTCAACACACCAGCAGTGTGAGGAGACCTGAAAGTGGCACATGGCAGAGTGTGGCGATGGAGACAGCAGCAATGGGAGGCCGTACAGGGACCCATGACAGACTCTGAACTTGGCAGCAGCATGAGGAGGCGGTATATAGGGGCCCATGGCAGATTAGGGGCCTGGCAGCAGCTATAGGAGGCCCGTAATCTGCCAGCACCCTATGTCAAAAAATTCAACACACCAGCAGTGTGAGGAGACCTGAAAGTGGCACATGGCAGAGTGTGGCGATGGAGACAGCAGCAATGGGAGGCCGTACAGGGACCCATGACAGACTCTGGACTTGGCAGCAGCATGAGGAGGCGGTATATAGGGGCCCATGGCAGATTAGGGGCCTGGCAGCAGCTATGGGAGGCCCGTAATCTGCCAGCACCCTATGTCAAAAAATTCTACACACCAGCAGTGTGTGAGGAGACCTGAAAGTGGCACATGGCAGAGTGTGGCGATGGAGACAGCAGCAATGGGAGGCCGTACAGGGACCCATGACAGACTCTGGACTTGGCAGCAGCATGAGGAGGCGGTATATAGGGGCCCATGGCAGATTAGGGGCCTGGCAGCAGCTATGGGAGGCCCGTAATCTGCCAGCACCCTATGTCAAAAAATTCAACACACCAGCAGTGTGTGAGGAGACCTGAAAGTGGCACATGGCAGAGTGTGGCGATGGAGAAAGCAGCAATGGGAGGCCGTACAGGGACCCATGAGAGACTCTGGACCTGGCAGCAGCATGAGGAGGCGGTATATAGGGGCCCATGGCAGATTAGGGGCCTGGCAGCAGCTATGTGAGGCCCGTAATCTGCCTGCACCCTATGTCAAAAAATTAAACACACCAGCAGTGTGAAGAGACCTGAAAGTGGCACATGGCATGAGAGACTCTGGACCTGGCAGCAGCAGGAGGAGGCGGTATAGGGGCCCATGGCTGATTAGGGGCCTGGCAGCAGCTATGTGAGGCCCGTTATCTTGCAGCACCCTATGTCAAAAAATTTAACACACCAGCAGTGTGAAGAGACCTGAATGTGGCACATGGCAGCAGAGTGTGGCGATGGAGACAGCAGCAATGGGAGGCCGTACAGGGACCCATGAGAGACTCTGGACCTGGCAGCAGCAGGAGGAGGTGGTATATAGGGGCCCATGGCAGATTAGGGGCCTGGCAGCAGCTATGTGAGGCCCGTAATCTGCCTGCACCCTATGTCAAAAAATTTAACACACCAGCAGTGTGAAGAGACCTGAAAGTGGCACATGGCAGCAGAGTGTGGCGATGGAGACAGCAGCAATGGGAGGCCGTACAGGGACCATGACAGACTCTGGACTTGGCAGCAGCATGAGGAGGCGGTATATAGGGGCCTATGGCAGATTAGGGGCCTGGCAGCAGCTATGTGAGGCCCGTAATCTGCCTGCACCCTATGTCAAAAAATTTAACACACCAGCAGTGTGAAGAGACCTGAAAGTGGCACATGGCAGCAGAGTGTGGCGATGGAGACAGCAGCAATGGGAGGCCGTACAGGGACCATGACAGACTCTGGACTTGGCAGCAGCATGAGGAGGCGGTATATAGGGGCCCATGGCAGATTAGGGGCCTGGCAGCAGCTATGTGAGGCCCGTAATCTGCCTGCACCCTATGTCAAAAAATTAAACACACCAGCAGTGTGAAGAGACCTGAAAGTGGCACATGGCATGAGAGACTCTGGACCTGGCAGCAGCAGGAGGAGGCGGTATAGGGGCCCATGGCTGATTAGGGGCCTGGCAGCAGCTATGTGAGGCCCGTTATCTTGCAGCACCCTATGTCAAAAAATTTAACACACCAGCAGTGTGAAGAGACCTGAAAGTGGCACATGGCAGCAGAGTGTGGCGATGGAGACAGCAGCAATGGGAGGCCGTACAGGGACCCATGAGAGACTCTGGACCTGGCAGCAGCAGGAGGAGGTGGTATATAGGGGCCCATGGCAGATTAGGGGCCTGGCAGCAGCTATGTGAGGCCCGTAATCTGCCTGCACCCTATGTCAAAAAATTTAACACACCAGCAGTGTGAAGAGACCTGAAAGTGGCACATGGCAGCAGAGTGTGGCGATGGAGACAGCAGCAATGGGAGGCCGTACAGGGACCATGACAGACTCTGGACTTGGCAGCAGCATGAGGAGGCGGTATATAGGGGCCTATGGCAGATTAGGGGCCTGGCAGCAGCTATGTGAGGCCCGTAATCTGCCTGCACCCTATGTCAAAAAATTTAACACACCAGCAGTGTGAAGAGACCTGAAAGTGGCACATGGCAGCAGAGTGTGGCGATGGAGACAGCAGCAATGGGAGGCCGTACAGGGACCATGACAGACTCTGGACTTGGCAGCAGCATGAGGAGGCGGTATATAGGGGCCTATGGCAGATTAGGGGCCTGGCAGCAGCTATGTGAGGCCCGTAATCTGCCTGCACCCTATGTCAAAAAATTTAACACACCAGCAGTGTGAAGAGACCTGAAAGTGGCACATGGCAGCAGAGTGTGGCGATGGAGACAGCAGCAATGGGAGGCCGTACAGGGACCATGACAGACTCTGGACTTGGCAGCAGCATGAGGAGGCGGTATATAGGGGCCCATGGCAGATTAGGGGCCTGGCAGCAGCTATGTGAGGCCCGTAATCTGCCTGCACCCTATGTCAAAAAATTTAACACACCAGCAGTGTGAAGAGACCTGAAAGTGGCACATGGCAGCAGAGTGTGGCGATGGAGAAAGCAGCAATGGGAGGCCGTACAGGGACCCATGAGAGACTCTGGACCTGGCAGCAGCATGAGGAGGCGGTATATAGGGGCCTATGGCAGATTAGGGGCCTGGCAGCAGCTATGTGAGGCCCGTAATCTGCCTGCACCCTATGTCAAAAAATTTAACACACCAGCAGTGTGAAGAGACCTGAAAGTGGCACATGGCATGAGAGACTCTGGACCTGGCAGCAGCAGGAGGAGGCGGTATAGGGGCCCATGGCTGATTAGGGGCCTGGCAGCAGCTATGTGAGGCCCGTTATCTTGCAGCACCCTATGTCAAAAAATTTAACACACCAGCAGTGTGAAGAGACCTGAAAGTGGCACATGGCAGCAGAGTGTGGCGATGGAGACAGCAGCAATGGGAGGCCGTACAGGGACCCATGAGAGACTCTGGACCTGGCAGCAGCAGGAGGAGGTGGTATATAGGGGCCCATGGCAGATTAGGGGCCTGGCAGCAGCTATGTGAGGCCCGTAATCTGCCTGCACCCTATGTCAAAAAATTTAACACACCAGCAGTGTGAAGAGACCTGAAAGTGGCACATGGCAGCAGAGTGTGGCGATGGAGACAGCAGCAATGGGAGGCCGTACAGGGACCATGACAGACTCTGGACTTGGCAGCAGCATGAGGAGGCGGTATATAGGGGCCCATGGCAGATTAGGGGCCTGGCAGCAGCTATGTGAGGCCCGTAATCTGCCTGCACCCTATGTCAAAAAATTTAACACACCAGCAGTGTGAAGAGACCTGAAAGTGGCACATGGCAGCAGAGTGTGGCGATGGAGAAAGCAGCAATGGGAGGCCGTACAGGGACCCATGAGAGACTCTGGACCTGGCAGCAGCATGAGGAGGCGGTATATAGGGGCCTATGGCAGATTAGGGGCCTGGCAGCAGCTATGTGAGGCCCGTAATCTGCCTGCACCCTATGTCAAAAAATTTAACACACCAGCAGTGTGAAGAGACCTGAAAGTGGCACATGGCATGAGAGACTCTGGACCTGGCAGCAGCAGGAGGAGGCGGTATAGGGGCCCATGGCTGATTAGGGGCCTGGCAGCAGCTATGTGAGGCCCGTTATCT
The DNA here is from genome assembly GCF_062004578.1 of Staurois parvus. Lineage (NCBI taxonomy): Eukaryota > Metazoa > Chordata > Amphibia > Anura > Ranidae > Staurois > Staurois parvus. The sequence continues at coordinate 2,604,159 of NW_028319098.1, forward strand.
TGCAGCACCCTATGTCAAAAAATTTAACACACCAGCAGTGTGAAGAGACCTGAAAGTGGCACATGGCAGCAGAGTGTGGCGATGGAGACAGCAGCAATGGGAGGCCGTACAGGGACCCATGAGAGACTCTGGACCTGGCAGCAGCAGGAGGAGGTGGTATATAGGGGCCCATGGCAGATTAGGGGCCTGGCAGCAGCTATGTGAGGCCCGTAATCTGCCTGCACCCTATGTCAAAAAATTTAACACACCAGCAGTGTGAAGAGACCTGAAAGTGGCACATGGCAGCAGAGTGTGGCGATGGAGACAGCAGCAATGGGAGGCCGTACAGGGACCCATGAGAGACTCTGGACCTGGCAGCAGCAGGAGGAGGTGGTATATAGGGGCCTATGGCAGATTAGGGGCCTGGCAGCAGCTATAGGAGGCCCGTAATCTGCCAGCACCCTATGTCAAAAAATTCAACACACCAGCAGTGTGAGGAGACCTGAAAGTGGCACATGTTTGAGGCATGATTCATGGCGGATTTAGTCAGTTGTGTCAGGAACTGGTGGTTTGAAATCCAGACTAATCCACGCCTGATTCATTTTCACAAACGTGAGTCTCTCCACACTTTGGGTGGACAGTCGTGTCCTCCGCGGAGTTACAATACCTCCTGCCGCACTAAACACGCGCTCCGATGCCACGCTACTGGCCGGGCATGACAGCCTTTCAAGGGCAAATTCAGCTAGTTGGGGCCAAAGGTCAAGTTTCGTTGCCCAGTAGTCAAGGGGATTGTCTACCTCGGTTGGCAGGGTGCTGTCCAAGTAGGCCCAAGCCTGTTGTTTGAGCTCCTGCTCCAGGTCCACCTGATGCTGCTGCTGCTGCTGCGGCTGGTTAGTAGTTTCCTCACTGCGCTGGTGAAGAAAGCTACTCATCATCGACTGCAGACTGAGGCAGCCGCTGCTGGTGGAGCTGCCACTGCTCCTACCACCCCACCCCTCCCCTGCTGCCATGCCAGCGGAACGCGAGCGCACAGGGCCCACAGTGTCTGAGGATGGACGATGGCGCACAAAGGCAGAGACCAACTGACTACATAGGTGGTTTTTATAGTACGTAATTTTGGCCTCCCTCTCAGCAGGTGTGAAAAAGGCCACCATTTTGGACCGGTAGCGAGGGTCCAACAAGGTGGACAGCCAAAAGTCATCCCTCTGTCTGATGGTTATTATTCGGCTGTCGCTACGCAAGCAACCGAGCATGCTATGGGCCATTTGTGCCAAGGAATGCGAGGGACTCCCTGCCTCCATCTCCACAGCATACTGCCACGGTGCGTCTGGGTCCTCTGTCTCCTCCTCCTCCTCCTCTACCAGATGCTCCTGCTCCTCCACTCCTGTCCGCTGAGTGGAAAAACCACCCATTTCACTCAATAATTCCTGAGCACAAATGTCCTCCTCTACCTCCTCCTCTTCTTCCTGTCCTGCCCCCACAGGGGTCATGTGGCGTTGAGATCTGTGCGCCACGTCTACCGCACCCTGACCAGCCATTGTTAACAGCATTTGTTCCAGGACGTGCAACAGAGGAATGACGTCGTTCATCCCATAGTCCTGCCGACTCACGAATAGCGTGGCCTCCTCAAAGGGCCTGAGCAAGCGGCAGGTGTCACGCATGAGCTGCCAATGGCTGACATCTAAGTTACACAGGGGAGTACCTTTATCCGCTTGTAACATCAGGAAATCGGTGATGGCCTTTCGCTGCTCGTAAAGGCGGTCTAACATGTGTAGGGTTGAATTCCACCTTGTTGCAACGTCGCAGATCAGGCGATGCTGTGGAATTCCGTTCTGCCGCTGCAGCTCAATGAGGGTGTTCTTTGCGGTGTAGGAATGGCTGAAATGCATGCACAGTTTACGTGACATTTTAAGGATGTCTTGCAGTGGGATGGTGGATTTTAGGAACCGCTTGACAACCAGATTGAACACGTGAGCCATGCATGGCGCATGGCACAACCTTCCTTGACGCAGAGCAGACACCATGTTCTTTCCGTTGTCAGTCAACATGGTTCCGATTTTTAGTTTGCGCGGAGACAGCCATCTGTCGATTTCTCTGTTCATTACACTCAGCAGTTCCTCCCCTGTGTGACTACGTTCGCCAAGGCATACCAGGTGCAGCACAGCGTGACACCGTTGCGCCCTGCACATGTGATATGCCGGTCGGGTAATGGGACTTGGCACGGGGGTGGCGGCTGAGGACACGGCGGAAAAAGAGGTGGTAGAGGCGGACATGCTTGCTGGACCAAGGACGTGCAAACGTGGAGGCAAAAGCGTCGTGACCTGTCCAAGTTGCTGGTGCGGCTGTGCCGGCACCACGTTCACCCAGTGGGCCGTAAATGACATGTACTGTCCCTGACCGTAGTTACAGCTCCACACGTCGGCGCTGCCGTGCACTTTGGCAGAGACCGACATGCTCAAAGACTGGCCCACCATCTCTTCTACATGTGAATGCAGGGCTGGCACTGCCTTTTGGGCAAAGAAATGACGGCTTGGCACTCTCCACCGCGGCGCGGCACAAGCCATCATTTCTCGGAAAGGTGCTGAGTCCACCAGTTGGAAAGGGAGGGACTGCAGCACCAGCAACTTGGACAGGAGGACGTTCAGCTTTTGCACCGTCGGGTGCGTGCTCGCAAACTGTTGTCTCTTGGATACGGATTCCAAGAAAGACTGTTGACGGAATCCGAGAAGAGGAGTAGCAGGAGAAGGAGCATCTGAACGAGCGGAAGATGCCAATGAGCGACAACTCCCCTCAGCAGAGGTGTTGGAGCCTTGACTGGCTGATAGAGGGCGATTGACGACGTCGGGTGACGGAGCAAGTAACGGAGCGGGTGATGGAGCGGGGGCTGGGGCAGGCAGAACCGCCGTATGTTTATCACGGTTTTCCCAGGCCACCGAATGGTGACGCTGCATATGCTGACGCAACGCTGTAGTCCCAACATGGGCCCCCTGGCCACGCTTGCATTTCTGGCCACATAGTCGACATACGGCTACATTTACTTCCTCGGGCGGCTTGAGGAAAAATTGCCACACCACCGAGTAGGAAACTTTGCCCCCGCTACTCTTCACTGGCTGACTGCTACTTCCTCCGTGCGCACCGGCACCACTACTGGCCGTGGTGGTAGGCTGCAGTGGAGCTGGTGCTCTACTCCGTGGACGTTTGGCTCCACTGACACTGATGCGACCCTGCTGCTGTCTCCTGGGCAACCCACCGACTGTTTTGCTCGCTGCCAAGCTGCCACCCTCTTCTCCTGATGATGCGGAAGAAATTGCCTGATGACGACGAGGCTGCCAAGTGCGATCAACCTCCTCATCATCAAGTAGGGTCTCCGCCTCACTACTAGCCCCCTCGGCTGCGTCTGGGTCAGGAGACAGACCTGTCTCTAGACCGGCTACCGAGCCACTCTCCTCGCCAGTACTTGTTCGCTTGGCTGCTGAAAAGGCCGATGTCTCCCCCCGTTCCTGACCGCCCTCTGTTAGCTCTTCCTCACTGTACAGTGGGGCTGAGCCCACAGCATGCGATACTTCGCTTGGTGAGGGAACAGCAAAGGACAGGGGCAGGTAGAGGACACGTGATTTCAGTGGGCTTGGTCCCGGGCCATGCCAACTAACGGTTGTGTCTGACGTACCCACCGACCGTTGGCTGTAGGTGTCAGAGGTGACCTGGGAAGAGGAAGACGACCGAGCCAACCAATCAATGACGGCAGGGTTGTCGGTGGAGACACGACCGCTGGATGACACCGGGAGCACTGGCCTCTGGCTGCGAATACTGCTGCCTCGACCCCTTCCTCTGCTGCCACGTCTGCTCGCTCCTAAAACATTGCCTCCTCTGCCACTCCTCTGCATGTTGTCTGACATACTATTTAATTCAACGATTAGGTGTCCCTGAGTAACAATTCTCTGGCACTCAGTAACAATTCTGTCTGTCCCTGAGTATGAATTCTGTGGCCCTGAGTAACAATTCTGTGTCTGTGCGAGTAACAATTCTGTGTCTGTGCGAGTAACAATTCTGTGTCTGTGCAAGTAACAATTTTGTGTCTGTGCGAGTAACAATTCTCTGGCACTCAGTAACAATTCTGTCTGTCCCTGAGTAACAATTCTCTGGCACTCAGTAACAATTCTGTCTGTCCCTGAGTAACAATTCTCTGGCACTCAGTAACAATTCTGTCTGTCCCTGAGTATGAATTCTGTGGCCCTGAGTAACAATTCTGTGTCTGCGCGAGTAACAATTCTGTGTCTGTGCAAGTAACAATTTTGTGTCTGTGCAAGTAACAATTTTGTGTCTGTGCGAGTAACAATTCTCTGGCACTCAGTAACAATTCTGTCTGTCCCTGAGTAACAATTCTCTGGCACTCAGTAACAATTCTGTCTGTCCCTGAGTAACAATTCTCTGGCACTCAGTAACAATTCTGTCTGTCCCTGAGTAACAATTCTCTGGCACTCAGTAACAATTGTGTGTCTGTGCAAGTAACAATTCTGTGTCTGTGCAAGTAACAATTTTGTGTCTGTGAGAGTAACAATTCTCTGGCACTCAGTAACAATTCTGTCTGTCCCTGAGTAACAATTCTCTGGCACTCAGTAACAATTCTGTCTGTCCCTGAGTATGAATTCTGTGGCCCTGAGTAACAATTCTGTCTCTGTGCGAGTAACAATTCTGTGTCTGTGCAAGTAACAATTTTGTGTCTGTGAGAGTAACAATTCTCTGGCACTCAGTAACAATTCTGTCTGTCCCTGAGTAACAATTCTCTGGCACTCAGTAACAATTCTGTCTTCCCTGAGTAACAATTCTCTGGCACTCAGTAACAATTCTGTCTGTCCCTGAGTATGAATTCTGTGGCCCTGAGTAACAATTCTGTCTCTGTGCGAGTAACAATTCTGTGTCTGTGCAAGTAACAATTTTGTGTCTGTGAGAGTAACAATTCTCTGGCACTCAGTAACAATTCTGTCTGTCCCTGAGTAACAATTCTCTGGCACTCAGTAACAATTCTGTCTGTCCCTGAGTATGAATTCTGTGGCCCTGAGTAACAATTGTGTGTCTGTGCAAGTAACAATTCTGTGTCTGTGCAAGTAACAATTTTGTGTCTGTGAGAGTAACAATTCTCTGGCACTCAGTAACAATTCTGTCTGTCCCTGAGTAACAATTCTCTGGCACTCAGTAACAATTCTGTCTGTCCCTGAGTAACAATTCTGTCTGTCCCTGAGTATGAATTCTGTGGCCCTGAGTAAGAATTCTCTGGCACTCAGTAACAATTCTGTCTGTCCCTGAGTATGAATTCTGTGGCCCTGAGTAACAATTGTGTGTCTGTGCAAGTAACAATTCTGTGTCTGTGCAAGTAACAATTTTGTGTCTGTGAGAGTAACAATTCTCTGGCACTCAGTAACAATTCTGTCTGTCCCTGAGTAACAATTCTCTGGCACTCAGTAACAATTCTGTCTGTCCCTGAGTATGAATTCTGTGGCCCTGAGTAACAATTCTGTCTCTGTGCGAGTAACAATTCTGTCTCTGTGCGAGTAACAATTCTGTGTCTGTGCAAGTAACAATTTTGTGTCTGTGAGAGTAACAATTCTCTGGCACTCAGTAACAATTCTGTCTGTCCCTGAGTAAGAATTCTCTGGCACTCAGTAACAATTCTGTCTGTCCCTGAGTAACAATTCTCTGGCACTCAGTAACAATTCTGTCTGTCCCTGAGTAACAATTCTGTCTGTCCCTGAGTATGAATTCTGTGGCCCTGAGTAAGAATTCTCTGGCACTCAGTAACAATTCTGTCTGTCCCTGAGTATGAATTCTGTGGCCCTGAGTAACAATTGTGTGTCTGTGCAAGTAACAATTCTGTGTCTGTGCAAGTAACAATTTTGTGTCTGTGAGAGTAACAATTCTCTGGCACTCAGTAACAATTCTGTCTGTCCCTGAGTAACAATTCTCTGGCACTCAGTAACAATTCTGTCTGTCCCTGAGTAACAATTCTCTGGCACTCAGTAACAATTCTGTCTGTCCCTGAGTAACAATTCTCTGGCACTCAGTAACAATTCTGTCTGTCCCTGAGTAACAATTCTGTCTGTCCCTGAGAATGAATTCTGTGGCCCTGAGTAAGAATTCTCTGGCACTCAGTAACAATTCTGTCTGTCCCTGAGTAACAATTCTCTGGCACTCAGTAACAATTCTGTCTGTCCCTGAGTATGAATTCTGTGGCCCTGAGTAACAATTGTGTGTCTGTGCAAGTAACAATTCTGTGTCTGTGCAAGTAACAATTTTGTGTCTGTGAGAGTAACAATTCTCTGGCACTCAGTAACAATTCTGTCTGTCCCTGAGTAACAATTCTCTGGCACTCAGTAACAATTCTGTCTGTCCCTGAGTAACAATTCTGTCTGTCCCTGAGTATGAATTCTGTGGCCCTGAGTAAGAATTCTCTGGCACTCAGTAACAATTCTGTCTGTCCCTGAGTATGAATTCTGTGGCCCTGAGTAACAATTGTGTGTCTGTGCAAGTAACAATTCTGTGTCTGTGCAAGTAACAATTTTGTGTCTGTGAGAGTAACAATTCTCTGGCACTCAGTAACAATTCTGTCTGTCCCTGAGTAACAATTCTCTGGCACTCAGTAACAATTCTGTCTGTCCCTGAGTATGAATTCTGTGGCCCTGAGTAACAATTCTGTCTCTGTGCGAGTAACAATTCTGTGTCTGTGCAAGTAACAATTTTGTGTCTGTGAGAGTAACAATTCTCTGGCACTCAGTAACAATTCTGTCTGTCCCTGAGTAAGAATTCTCTGGCACTCAGTAACAATTCTGTCTGTCCCTGAGTAACAATTCTCTGGCACTCAGTAACAATTCTGTCTGTCCCTGAGTAACAATTCTGTCTGTCCCTGAGTATGAATTCTGTGGCCCTGAGTAAGAATTCTCTGGCACTCAGTAACAATTCTGTCTGTCCCTGAGTATGAATTCAGTGGCCCTGAGTAACAATTGTGTGTCTGTGCAAGTAACAATTCTGTGTCTGTGCAAGTAACAATTTTGTGTCTGTGAGAGTAACAATTCTCTGGCACTCAGTAACAATTCTGTCTGTCCCTGAGTAACAATTCTCTGGCACTCAGTAACAATTCTGTCTGTCCCTGAGTAACAATTCTCTGGCACTCAGTAACAATTCTGTCTGTCCCTGAGTAACAATTCTCTGGCACTCAGTAACAATTCTGTCTGTCCCTGAGTAACAATTCTGTCTGTCCCTGAGAATGAATTCTGTGGCCCTGAGTAAGAATTCTCTGGCACTCAGTAACAATTCTGTCTGTCCCTGAGTAACAATTCTCTGGCACTCAGTAACAATTCTGTCTGTCCCTGAGTAAAAATTCTGTGGCCCTAATAACGTTTCTGTGGCCCTAAGTAACAATTCTCTGGCACTGAGTAACAATTCTGTCTGTCCCTGAGTATGAATTCTGTGGCCCTAACTAGCGTTTCTTTGTCCCTAAATAACGATTCTGTGGCCCTCATTAACAAGTCTGTGTCCCTGAGTAATGGTTCTCTGTCCCTAAGTAACTTCTCTCTGTCCCCAATTCTCGTTTCTGTGGCCCTAACTCTGTCCCTGTCCCTAGTACAGAGCGGTCTGCCTCTGTTCAATGACTGCAGGCAAATGAAGATTTCCAAAATGGCCGCTATATATACCTCGACCATTACACAGTGCTGGCTGGCTGGCTGCTGATTGGCTGATGCGATCACATGTCGTTGAGGAATGCATTATGGGGCAGCGCGCCTTGTCTGCGCGCCTTCCCCGACATCCCCGCTCCGTCGCCGCACATGTCAGCCGCCATTTTCGGAAAAATTTCGATTCGCGCGTCCGAATTAGGCTGTTTTTCGGATTCGGCACGAATCGAAATTTTTCCGATATTCGACTCGAATTCCACTTCGGATACTTCGATTCGCTCATCTCTAGTTGTCACCTGTGCAATAAGGCCATCCATGAAATGTCCTTGCTACTAAATATTCCACGGTCAACTGTTAGTGGTATTATAACAAAGTGGAAGCAACTGGGAACAGCAACTCAGCCACGAAGTAGTAGGCCACGTAAAATGACAGAGCGGGGTCAGGCCATGATGAAGCACACAGTGCGCAGAAGTCGCCAACTGTCTGCAGAGTCAATAGCTAAAGACCTCCAAGCTTTGTGTGGCCTTCAGATTAGCAAAACCATAAAGAGCTTCATGGAATGGGTTTCCATGGACAAGCAGCTGCATCCAAGCTTTAAATCACCAAGTGCAATGCACAGCGTCAGACGCAATGGTGTAAAGCACACCACCACTGGACTCTAGAGCAGTGGAGATATGTTCTTTGTAGTGACAAATCACTCTTCTATATCTGGCAATCCAATGGACGGGTTTGGTGGTTGCCAGGAGAACGGTGGTTGCCAGAGGAATGGTACTTGCCTGACTGCATTGTGCCAAGTGTAAAGTTTCATGAAGGATGGATTATGGTGTGGGGTTGTTTTTCTGGGGTTGGGCTTGGCCCCTTAGTTCCAGTGAAGGGAACTCTTATGGCGTCAGCACACCAAGACATTTTGAACAATTTCATGCTCCCAACTTTGTGGGAACAGTTTGGGGATGGCCCCTCGTTCCAACATGACTGTGCACCAGTGCACAAAGCAAGGTCCAAAAAAGACATGGATGAGTGAGTTTTGGGTGGAAGAACTTGACTGGCCTTCACAGAGTCCTGACTCCAACCCAATAGAACACCTTTGGGATGAGTTAGAGCGGAGACTGCGAGCCAGGCCTTCTCGTCCGACATCAGTGCCTGACCTCACAAATGCACTTCTGAAAGAATGGTCAAACATTCCCATAGACACACTCCTAAACCTTGTGGACAGCCTTCCTAGAGGAGTTGAAGCTATTATAGCTGCAAAGGGCGGGGCCAACTCAACATTGAACCCTATGGACTAAGACTGATGCCATTAAATTTCATGTGCGTGTAAAGGCAGGCGTCCCAATACTTTTGGCAATATAGTGTATTTAAAATTAAATCTTTACTATATTTTGGCAATAACATGTTGTGTGTGGATTTCTTCCAGTCACAGGCTGTGTCACACTTCTCCAGCCTGTGTCTTAGAATAACAGGGAGGTATAGCCTCTATCAATCAAGATGCATGTAATTACAGCGTTTATTGATTTTTTTTTTTTTTTATGACGTGAGTTTACTGAAAGTTTAATTAGTTGTGATATACTGTTTTGTTTTTGTGGGGAAAAGGGCTTTCTTTGATGTTTTTGACATTTAAAATATTCTTTTATGTATACTAAAGGCAAAAGTATGCTAAAATTACAGATAACTGGCTTTTTTCAGTTTGTGTATAGGTTTTTTGTGGTGAGGTGATTGTAGCCGTATTAGTGCATTTGCGACAGAAACAATTGATTACTGTCCGTGATACTTTTTTTTATTTGCACTAACATACAATTTTGAGGACAAGCTTTCGGGGTATGTCCCCTTCTTCAAAGTCCAAACAGTACTATTAAAAATCACAAAGTTTAAGCAGAATATTAGAAGGGATTGAGAAAAAAAAAATTTGCTTTCTTTATAATATACTGTATGTCCATCCCTGCTGTACAACACTTCAAAGTGTATTATCTAGTAATAGTTAATCACATTCAACTAGACCTGTTCTGTAATGTTGAAGATGTTTTGTAGACCCTCCAAGCCACTTCTTCATTTCACAGATGTCATACACTATGCAGCATGCTATTGACTTCCCAACAAGAAAATTATAGTGTAAACTTGAGAACAAATGTTCTATTGCCATATACCTACAAAAGAAAAAAAGATTACCACTTGTCATTGTTTGTTACAGCTGATGTCCTCAAGACTCATTGTAGGAGCATCAAAGATGAATTTACACACTACAAATGCCAGCAAAAGGAGGCAGGTAATGGCTCCACCATGGGTGCATATCTTCATGCCAAGGAGATGTCCTTTTTTAAATCACACCATTAAGATGCAGCAATAAGAAACTGCCTGGCTTTCTTGTTTTCTAAATGTCAAATATGTTACTACTTTGTTTAGACAGTACTGAATACAGTTGCTAGGTCCCTGATGGGGATGAGGGGAAATTTGACAGCCCCAACCCTGAAGCTTTACTCTTAGTGGGCATGGTCCCCCACGAGGATCTGGTCTCCTCCTTGGAAATGCCCCTTTTAAAAACTGTTGGAAACTACCTTCCCCCATCCTCACATTTTGCTCAATCCAAAAGTAGTCCATCAATAACTCACCTAACCTACATCCATCAATTTCCACTCAAGTTCCAACCACTCAGCCAACATGCTCCACCTCTGCAATATTCTTCTCCAGCTTCAGGCATTCTGCACCTATCAGCCTCCTGCCCCATGCTGCACCACCTACAAATTATAATGGCATCTATCCTGAAGCCCTTGGAGAAGGGCATCTGCCATCAGATGTAAAATAGGATTATGTGTAGTGTTGAGTTTTGATATTTGATCATATTTGGGTCAGCCACTGTTTATGCTGATACAATGTTATATCAATGAATAAGCCTTTTGCTGTTAAATATATTTTTGAAACAAACTAATAATAATAAAAAGCAGATGTTGAAGCCATATTTGGTTTTGTTCTCCGTTGTGTTCTCCATTTTCTGCACATTTTACAAGCCATGGTAATATTCTTTTACGAATGCATTAATTAGCAAATTATATTTACCATTGATGATAAGCCTTTTGCATGTGGGATTGACTTTTCTAAAGAATGTGTTCTGCCACTCCATTTCTGGGGAATCTAAATTGAAAAGCTAATCAAAGCTAGAAATCATGCAACCAGGTGAGTAAAAAAAACAACAAAAAAAACACTGGCCTACGTTTTGTGGAGAGAGACAAAGAAATAAGTAGGTTCAGGGCACACAAATGCTATGATGCTAGCAACATTAAAAATGATTACTTTGGGTGTTGCACAATGAGCAGTGACATGTAGTCACTATGCCCTATGAACAGTCACTTCTGCATCATACATTTCACAGAGCCTGTCTTCTGAACTACATAGGTGCTGAGAAGAGGAGTACAGAAATCACTGCTTGCAGGCAGCCAGGTACCATGGGATATGTAGTCCTTAGAAATTGAAAGTAAACAGCAGAGGAGAAGCTGCAAAGCATGCTGGGAATACAGGAAGTTGTGGAAAGAGATGGCCAGCATACAGGCAGAATTCACAACATGAAAGGAGATTTTTAAAGCAAGCTTATATTAGATATCAAATATAACTGTTCCATTTTTTAACATCGACATTGTAATAACAATACAAAGTGTATTCTGTGACCATGGATTTCCTTTAATTCTGTTTAGGTATGTGCATACACCATGGTGTATACACCATGGAATTTTGTGTTGGGGGGGGGGGGGGTAAAAGTCTGCTTTAAGGAGCCCTATTACTATTGACGCACAGAAAAGTGGACAGTTTTTTTGTTAACCGCAACATAGTGCACACTGTGGGGTTGAATTACTAAAAACTGGAAACCCCTATGTGTGTTTGTGCGCTGAGGTTCTTTAGCTGCTACTATGCAGTGTGTTGGAGTGCCATTAACGATAAGTTGCACCCAAAACAGTACGTTGTGGTACATATATTCGTTGAGGTCTGATAACACATAGTAAAACCAGTTTTTCTTTCTGTGTGTTACTATAACACACCTGTTTGAATAAGCCTTTGATGATCTGGTAACTTGTATAAATCATAAGTGCACAAGACCATAGCAGCCTCCCAACCCCTGGCCCATTCAAATCAACATTACTTTGATATCCAGTCCTCTGTTCCACCCCTAATGCACTGAAGGTTTGAAAACCACAATGGTGTGTGCTTCCAAATCTCAAATTATGTTTGTTTTTGTCCTCTGGACATGCCAGACCGGTTCAAATCTATCACATTTTGTCATCTCCAGAGCGTAAAATTATCAGAGAGGCTAGGCTGTTTTGGCAGGAGGTTCTTTTGCCCCCTGAGTCAGTCCTAATTATATACTTTGGACTGGTTACCCTAAATTCAGATACTTTATCATTCAGACATTAATCAGAAGAGGAATCATGGTAGACAGCATACAGTCTTCTCCCCATTCAGACCAGTAACCACAACACCTTAGAGAAGGACGTTTTCCAACCTTGACCACGTTTGCGGCTTTGAAATGCCATGTCGCCGAATGCCGAGAGCTGCAAAAAAAGCTGGTGCTGGAAGATATGATTCTATACCATGAAAGGGACCCCTGGTCAAAGTTTTCCAGTTTATCCCTGGCTGCAGACAGGAGCATCTGCCACTGAGAGAGGAAAGCCTTTCCTTTCCAATCTGTAGGCGTAGTTGGAGATTTACATGTAAGCTCTGAAAGATTGCCTTCACGCAGATTACAAAAAGTCAGCAAATAGTGACACAGATAAAGCATTAGAGTGTGTGCACAGCTTTACACGGACACACCCTGGCTGGAGCTCTGGTAAAAAACTTTTTCTCCATTCCAGAATATTTTTTTTTTCTTACTTCATTTTATGTCCCCAACATACACTAGAATTCAGCCTTATGATTATAAGGTCTTGCAAATCTATTTTAGGACTCTAACAATGTTAAAATTTGCTTTCCCCTGAATAGATGTCATTTTCTTTAGATTCCTTATGACCTGGGTTGTAGTATTTTCTGCACATATACTTCCAGTGGTTACCTTCTTGACCTGGAAATTCAAATGTACCATGCTTATTTTCCCTTTTAAGTGGAAGGCAAGACATCAGAGCTGCCAACTTCCTGAAGTGACATTTTTTTTTTATTGGCAAACCTCATGAAATTTACTGACACAGCCAATTTTTTACTGACACTTCAAAAAAGTACATAAAATTATCGTTCTCAGTGCAAAACAGTGGAACTATTAATATTTAAAGTGTTAGTAAACCCAGAACTCTCAATTCGCTATATCTGGTCTCCCACAGTACACACAACATGGAAATGCAATTATTTTATTAAATATAAACTGCTAAATACCTTTTTTCATCAGCAGTTAGAGCAGTCTTGTGACTTCTATCAGTGTCCAGGAGAGCACCTGTTAAAGCTTGTAGGAGTTTTTTCCTCTCCTGATTGTCCTATGAGGCTGCATATCTCCTGACCCCCTGTCTGGACAGCGCTGATTGCCCCTGTGTTGATCACAAGACTCTCCCAAAGAAACAAAAGAAAAAACTAAACTCTCTAGCAATACACACCAAACTGAGCATGTGCAAAGTGTCTCCTAGGGCTCTGTACTATCAGCAGATGGATTGATGACTGTGGAAGAAGAGGATCAGAGAAGACAGGAATATTATTTTGAGCACGTAGCAATATATATATGAATTTATCCACATATTTTTAGTTTGTGTGTGCATATTAATTATCAGAAATAATGTGAAACTTTGAAACAGTGTGAAACATAACAGTCTTTTAGTTGATAAAGGGAATACTTACCTTTGTTACAGTAGCAGTTCAGTATGAGTTTTTGTAGGCTTTTGACTTGTCACACATAGTGCGGATCTTTTCAATTGATTTACAAAAGGATTGAAATTCAGCAAGTTTAGCAGGGTCCAGATGAATTGTGATCCATCTATGGCCAGCCTAAATCTGCTGGTGTATCTAACACTCCTCTCTCCCCAGACAGACAATGCTGCTGTCCAAAGGTGTCTCTATTGCTCAATCAACCACTTGCTGACTGTCCTGTAGCCGAATGATGGCTACAGCGCGGTGGTCCAGGTCTGGGAGGGCTTCATATGATGTTCTGCCAGAACTGCGCTCCCATGCGCCCAATGCAGCATGCACCCAGCTCTCTCTGTGATCACTGTATCCTTTGGACACAACTGATCACATGTCTTTGTAAAGGGTCAATCACAGCGGCCCTTTACCATGTGATCAGCTGTGTGACCAATTCCAGCTGATCACGATGTAAAAACACTTGACGGTTATCAGCAGTACTTTCCTCACGCTGTCACAGTACTGCCAATAACGGCAAGTGTGACAGGACACATCTACACTGATTATTCCATCAGTGCTGCCAATCTGTGCCCATCAGTGCTGCCAGTCAGTGCTGCGTATTAGTGCCAGTCAGTGCCACCTATCAGTGCAGCCTATCCATGCCCATCAGTGCTGCCTATCAGTGCAGCCTCATCAACACACATCAGTGAAGGAGAAAAATGACCTGTTTGCTAAATTTTATAACCGAAACATTTTAAACATTTTTTTCAAATTTTTTGGTCCTTTTTTTGTTTGTTTTTTTGTTTGTTTAGAAAAAAATAAAATGCCCAGTGATGATTAAATGCCACCAAAAGAAAGCTCTATTTGTGTGGAAAAAAAATTATAAATATTTCATATGGGTACAACGTTGCATGACCGCTGAAAGCTGAAAATTGGCCTGTCAGGCAGGAAGGGGGTAAAAGTGCCCGACAGGCAAATGTTTAAAGTGGTTGTAAAGACGCAAGGGTTTTTACCTTCATCCATATTATGCATGAAGATAAAAAATGTTGTGTGTGCAGCAGCAGCCCCCCCCCCAGTCTCCCTAACACCTACCTGAGCCTCCTCTGGATCCAGTGATGTACACGAGAGCAGCAGCTCTCCCAGGACACTCCCTCCACATTGGCTAAGACAGTAGCGAAAGCCATTGGCTTCCGCTACTGTCAATCATAGGCAGTGAGCCAATGAGGTGGAGGTGGGGCCAATCCACGGTTTGTGTGTGAATGGACACACAAGGCAGTGGCTTGGGAGAGAGTCTGCTTGGGTGCCCCCATAGCAAGCTGCTTTCTCTGGGGGCCCTCAGCAGGAGGGAGGGACCAGAAGCATCGGCAGGGGACCCGAGAAGAGGAGGATCTGGGCTGCTCTGTGCAAAACCACTGCACACAGCAGGTAAGTATAACATGTTTTGTTATTTAAAAAATGACTTTACTATCACTTTAAGGATTGGTAAACTGCACTCTATTTAATTTTTGTTTATGGGTTTAATACTATTTCAACCACATGCTGGATACCTGTTTCTAGTAAAAACTCTGCTGCTAAAATATTAAAATTTGTTTTCAGTGGAGTTGCAGAATCAAGGGCATCTTACTCCCCTGATGTTTTATAAACTGTAGCTGCAAGAGTTACATGTATGGCCTTGTAGAGTGAGACAAAGGCACACATCAGTGTGTTCAGATTCAGAAGCTGTATGAAGCCAGCAAGTGATTCAACCACCAGTGCCCACCCAGAAATTAAATATTAGTTTTGGGTGGTGCATATGGATGGTTTTTGAAGTGCCCTGCCGACCCTGAACTCTACTGTATAGGTGCAGTTATACTCACAGACCATAATTATTGTCTCTGTATTCAAACAAATTGATGAATGAATGAATACATGATGGAAAAAAAAACTCTGAAAATGATTCAACCAGCAATGCCTACCCAAAAGCTAAATATTAGTTTAGGGGGTTATAAATGCTCAGTAATCCCTGAACACCTGTGTTAACTCACATTTTTTTTCAAAATGAACAATGGATGAGTTCAAGGAGAAACTATCCAGGGAGTGCAAATTGTTCTAATCTAATAGAAATAGTATTTAATGTGTAGGCACAAATGACAGATCATGGAGAAATGTGACCATAATGCAGGCCATAGACGGGTCAAACATCGCCCCATTTTTAGGAAAAACAAACAAACGAAAAATCGTTTGTTCGAACAACGTTACCACCAACAGTAAAAAAAATCATCCGACAAAATCATAAAGTTCACACCATAACTTCTGTCCCTTGCAGGTCACGGCTCATGCGCAGATTTTTTATCGGTAAAACGATCGGCCGATTTGCCCATCATTGCCGGGAAAATCGGTCAATCGTCAAAATCGGCTGCAAATTTTCCAACATGATCGATTAAAAAAAACTTGCAAAAAACCTGAAAAATGGATGACCAATTAACCCACTAACAGTGCGAAATCAGCCTTTTTTTTTTTTTCTTTTTCAATTTTTCGACCCGTCTATGGCCGGCATTAGGCTTGGTTCACACTGATGCCATGGGGGAAACACTCAGGAATCACTGGTGTTCATGTGATCTGCTTTAGGTGTCAATTAAAAGTTAACGACACCTCCAGATCACAGAATGCAGTGCATTTCCCTTAATTGGATCACATGGGTATGAACACCCATGCAATCTGCTTCCATTGTGGCAAAAAAAAAGGTTCCTGCACCTTTTTTGTGTAGATATGGTGCAATCTGAGCCATACAAAATGATGGTCTCAAATCGCACTGCACAGAATCGCATGTGATTTACACAGGAAAGTGGTGCAATTCCTGTGTGAATCATCTGCAATGTGATAGTGTGAATGGGCCTTCATGTTTAGAGTCTACTTGTAGGAATGTTCAGCCAAATGTTGGCTCACCTCAATGCAAAGGGCTCAAAGCTGTTCTTGCAGTTTGGACATTAGATTGAATTATTAATATTGTACATCTGCACCAAACTCTAAACTTTAATCTGACATTTAAACCAATGTGTTATGTGTTCACTATTGGCAAATAAACATACATGGTGCACATGTGACCTCGATGTATGATGGGCTTTCCAAACAGAGAACACAGCAAAAACTGTTTTGTTTTCAGACTCTTACTCTATAATTAAAGTTCCATATGGCCTAGTGAACTGGCAGGCAGGAGAAGTGAGTAGGAGTCACTGCTCTGATTATTTAGGTTATATGTAAATTTCAGCTTTAGTAACTTAGCTATGTAAACAGTACACTCATCAAACAAAGCAAGTAAGGATAGCCTAGCAAACACAAGAGAAAGTGGATGATAATGTAAGAACTTATATGCAATGTCTTATATTGAAAGTTCGGGTTTAAAGAATTGGTAAATTAACTAAATGGTAAAAAAAAAAGCAAAAAACGCAGGTATGAAGAGCAGGCATTAGATAACTCCTAGCATTGCCAGGAAAGAAATATAGATCTCACATTGCTGAATTAACACCTTCCCACCCGTCCTATAGCAGATTGATGGCTGGGCAGGACACGCCTCATTGTGACCGGGTGTCATATGATGTGCTGTCAAAACGAGCCGCTCAAGCTGACAGCGGTGCGATCTGTCACCAGCTGCGTCCACGGGACACAGCCAATGACATAGCACTACCCCGACCCGTTGCTAGTGTCATGTGACCAATCACAGCAGATCACATGTCAATTGTATACAATGGATGGCTTCCTGTCATGCCATCCATTGTATACAATTATGTTAGCTGTGACTGGTCAAGGCAGTCACATGATACAGACAGGGCCAATCACAGCCCATCTGTATCATGTGATCAGCTTTGCCCAATCACAGCTAATCACAACAAAAGACTGAATGAATCAGTTTCATTCAGTAACAATGCTTGCAAATATCAATGAAATACATTGGCATTAGCAATCATAATGTGTTAAAAAAAAAAAAGCAAAATCCTGATCACTTGCCCAGAGTAGTTCAATGTTACTATGGTAATTTTCAGTGTGCTGAAAAATAAAATAGTAAAATAAAGTACTACAAAATTAAAAAAATAGAAAAAAAATTATATTATTTTCACCAAAGAAATGTAGCAAGATACATTTTGACCTACATTTATAAAGAAATGTTATTTGCATAATTTTATAAAAGAAACGAAGAAAAGTGCATTTTTTTCAAAAGTTTCAGGTGTTTTTTGTTTTATTTAGCAAAAATAAAAACTCAGTGGTGATTAAATACCACCAAAAGAAAGCTCTTTTGTGTGAAAAAAATTATAAAAATTTCATATGGGTACAGTGTTGCATGACTGTGCAATTGTCATTCAAAGTGCAACAGCACTGAAAGCTGAAAATTGGCCTGGGCAGGAAGGGGGTAAAAGTGCCCTGTATTGAAGTAGTTAAACCCCTCTCTGGGTGGGTTTTTTTTTTTGCTAACTCCCCCATCCCTTTTGAAGATCCCTCATTTTTTTCATTTACCTTCCTGCTGTCAAGAGTCAGCAGGGAGAATTTCCTCAAAGTGTAAGTTCACACAATTCTTGTCCCATATGAGTATAGCAGCATAGTGTGCTAAACCGACCTATTAGCCATGGATCACTTTCTGTTTAAAAAGTCCACAACTGTTCACACTAGTGCAATTTCCCCTGTATCTGCTGCCGCACAACAGTGGCAATTAAATTTGCTATGGTGTGCTTTCACATCAATGCAACATGGTGCAGTGCGATTTCTGAAAAGGTGCAGGTGCTTCTTTCGGTGCAGCGTAGTATGTTTTTGGCCCCTTGGATTTCAATGGGAGCACATGAAAAATGCATGTTCATGCATTCCTAGTGCATTTTTAATAGGAAATGTTTAAAATACAGTCTCCTACTCCTACAGAAATACACATACAGCATAAAAACTTGCTGCAAAAACACACTGAAAAAGGCATGATCATGCAGCAGCGCCAGTGTGAACACAGGCTTCAAATCCTCAGCAGCCAGGGATGGAGATGGAGCAGCTGTTGCCACAAGCACCCCCTAGTGCCAGAGGAGAACACCACCCTGTTGTTTTGGGCGGCACATGCACAGTGTGTGCTCTCTTCTGCCCCTATGATGAATCTCCCTAACGGGGACACAGACAGCAATATAAATCTGACGTGTTTTAACCACTCTCCACGCTATCTGAAAAAAAATATTTACTTTCAGTTATATGTACTGTAAAAAATGTAAGATAATAGTGTCAGGGATAGCAGAAGAAGCATTGTTGTAGTACAGCTTGAGGCACTGCAACATTTTATTAAAAGACATAAATTATGCCCAGACCACAATTGAATGCTATCATTGGTACACTTCCTCCACAATTTAGTAAATAACTGACCTTAAAGTGTTACTAAACCCACAACAGTAAAATCAGTCTGTATATGCAGTAAAGCATGCTTGTTATACTCACTGTGGGACCTAATCCTCTGCATTGTGTGTAAAGGCTGTTTGATCCTGTCTTCTTTGATCTTCCCCTTTTTCTACTGTCCCTAATCCATCTGCTGATAGAACAGAGCCTTGGGGGGCAAGATGCACATGCTCAGTTTGGTGTGTATTGCGAGAGCGTTTTTTTTATCTTTGGAAGAGTGCATGTGATCAGCACAGGGCCAATCAGCACTGTCCAGACAGAGGGTCAGGGGTTATGCAGACTCATAGGACAATCAGGGGAGAAAGAAAACTTCTCCTACAAGCTTTAACCAGTGCTCTGCTGGACACTGATAGAAGTCACAAGACTGCTATATACTGCTGATGAGAAAATGTATTTAGCAGTTTATATTTACTAAAATAATTGTATTTCCATGTTCTGTGTACTGTGGGAGACCAGATATAGTGAATACAGGGTAATGGTTTAGTAACGCTTTAAACAATCATGCAGCCAGTGATGTGTCAAGACACCTGTAATGTGCAGAATTGCTCTGGGTCTGTGCCTAAAAAAGTAGTGAAGGGGGATATAGATAATAGCCCTGCAGCTTTTATTTTTAAATTTAGATATTGTAGTTCTCATTCATCTAAGTTTCCTTCAATCAATCAATTTCCTTTTATCTGTTTGTCACTACACAAAGTCATTGCATACTAACCTAAGTCGTTGCACCTTGGATCTAAGGTATTCTGCAGTAAGAACAAAGAAATCTTATCAAACTCAGAGAATATTTCTGATTAAAGTTTGCAATATAACAAAAGGAAAACAAAATGATCCCTGGGTCCATTACCATGGATAGTGTTTTTCTCATAACTAATGAAAATCAAATGTAGCAGCAGTGCCCCCTGCAGGTTGTCATGTGTAAAATCTAGTCAAAAAGTGACAAAGTCAATCATACACTTGTTTTGCCAAAAGTATTAGCACACCCCTCCAAATCATTGGATTTAGGTGTTCCAACCACCTCCATGGCCACAGGTGTGTAAAATCAAGCACCTAGGCATACAGACTGCTTCTACAAACATTTGTGAAAGAATGAGTCACTCTCAGGAGCTCAGTGAATTCAAGTGTGGTACCGTGATAGGTTTCCACCTGTGCAATAAGTCCATCCATGAAATGTCCTTGCTACTAAATATTCCACGGTCAACTGTTATTGATAATATAACGAAGTTGAAACAACTGGGAACAACAGCAACTCATCCACAAAGTAGTAGGCCACGTAAAATGACAGAGCAGGGTCAGCGCATGCTGAAGCGCACAGTGCGCAGAAATCGCCAACTGTCTGCAAAGTCAATAGCAAAAAGACCTCCAAACTTCATGTGACCTTCAGATTAGTACAAAACAGTGTGTAGAGAGCTTCATGGAATGGGTTTCCATGGCCGAGCAGCTGCATCACCAACTGCAATGCGTTTGATGCAGAGGTGTAAAGCACGCCACCACTGGACTCTAGAGCAGCGGAGACCTGTTCTCTGGAGTGACCAATCATGCTTCTGTGTTTGGCAATCAGGTGGACGTGTCTGGGTTTGGCAGTTGCCAGGGGAACAGTACTTGCCTGACTGCATTGTGCCAAGCGTAAAGTTTGGTGGAGTGGGGATTATAGTGTGGGGTTGTTTTTCAGGGGTTGGGCTTGGCCCCCTTAGCTCAAGTGAAGGTCACAAAGCAAGGTCCATAAAGACATGGATGAGCGAATTTTGGGTGGTGGAACTTGACTGGCCTGCACAGAGTCCTGACCTCAACCCAATAGAACACTTTGGGATGAATTAGAGCGGAGACTGTGAGCCAGGCCTTCTCGTCCGACATCAGTGCCTGACCTCACAAATGCGCTTCTGGAAGAATGGTCAAACATTCCCATAGACACACTCCTAAACCTTGTGGACAACCTTCCCAGAAGAGTTGAAGCTGTTATGGCTGCAAAGGGCGGGGCCAACTCAATATTGAACCCTACGGACTAAGACTGGGATACCAGTAAAGTTTATGTGCGTGTAAAGGCAATACTTTAGGCAATATAGTGTAGGTCTGGTTCACACCTATGTGTTTTTCAGTGCATTTTCAGTTTAGCAGAAACCCACTACAGTCCTTTAACAAGGTTTCCTATGGGTCACATATACATATGTGCGTTTTCCACCAGTGCATTTTTTGGAAAGGGTCATGGACTTTTGTCCTGCAGAAGGTTGTGGACTTCAATGGAAATGCATTAAAACACATAAAAAATGCAGTGCTTGCGTTTTGATGCGTTTCTGCTGTGATTTTGCTGGTTTCTCCTGCAAGACACATCCTAAAACACATCAAAAACATGTCTGGGAAAAAACACAAAACGCACCAGAAAATGTACCAACTGCAACCTGCATAAGTGTGAACCAGGCCTAAAAGCAAAATTTAATCCGGTCAACGATTTTGAGACATACATGTAAAAAAGATCATCTTAGCGCCCATTCACACCTTGACATCCTGGTGCAGTGTGGTAACACATGCGTATTAATGCACATTTTTGCATACATTAACTTGTAATGAGTTAGGGCAGCCCATTCAAATGGGCTGCCAACGCACCAAAGTATACAAAAAAAAAAATCTGACATCCACCATTTTTTGCAATGCAGCGCACCACAATGCACATTAATGAGTTACTGTGTGTTGTGGTATGCGTAACACGTACATTTTCTAATGGTTTTTGTGTGCAACTGAAAATGATTGGCACTACAATGCACAGCTGCTGCAACATACTCTTACATTCGTTGTGGTAATACACACTTAGCATTGTGAAGGGGCCTTAATACATTTTATCAATGAGTTAAAGCAGGGCTTAAAATTTCAAGTCCTGAGCTATTAGCCAGGCCTTAAGAGTTATTAGCCACCAACAAACACACACAAACAGAGACACCTGTACACACACACAGTAATCAGAAGGATTTCCTGGGTATACCAAGATGGCGGCTGGCGCCGGAAATGCGTCACCGCGTACCGGAAGTTTGCATGCTAACACGTGGCACGTTAGCACGCAAACTTCAGGTATGCAGTGACGCATTTCCGGCGCCAGCCGCCATCTTGGTATACCCAGGAAGTCCTTCTGATTACATGCAGCACACCCACATACAGGCTAAGGAAGACTATGGACATATGTGAGTGTATATTTGAGCATTACCATTAAAGTGTTTTGGCCTTAATACTGCACTTAGAGGATTCTTCTTTTCTTTTTTTTTTATAAATATTTATTGGATTTCAATCAGATATAATTAACAAACATTTTCTTCATTAAATAATCATTATATTCCTCATAATTTATTTAATTCCCACAACCCTAATCCCCCCTAAGCCCCTCCCCGCCCACACCCATCACCATATCCCCCCTCCCCCCTCCATCCCACTCTGCCATTTCTTTTCAAATCCAAAAGAGAGAGAGAACAAATAAATAAATAAATATATAGCACTATCCTTTTTCTTTCTAAAACTCATTTCTAGGGGGGGTGCATGCGCGGCCGGCTGCGGGATGGACACGCTTTGAGCTCAGCTCCGTCCACCCGCCAACTATAAAGCGGCACTAACCGGCCCCGGGGGAAACAAACCTCCCCGCAAGCTTACCTGCCTCTGCCCGCATCCCGATCACCATGCCCCGCAGACGGAGAGCCCCGGATCACCCCGGGAAACTGACAAAGTTCTTCCCTGCTATTGTGCAGGGAATCCAAGATGGCGCCCGCAGCAGAGACTCACAGGGAGACAGCAGCCACGAGGAGGACTACAGGGCCCAGCACAGGGATCCGAGGCTGCAAGCATCACTCTACCCAGGGGATCCTGGTGAGTTGTCACCCCCTCTGTCCCCCACGACTAGCAGCCCTGCCAAATCCAGGCCACGGCTGGACCAGGACTCTGACATACCATTTCAAGCCCTAAACACCATACCTCCTCCTACTACATTAAATTTGCCAGATATTGACTCATTTCCAGCGACAGAACAGCCACTAACCGAGGTGTCCATGAAACACTTACTGACGTCACTCCGCCAATCTCTGCAAAACGACATATTTGCGTCTTTAAATCAAATAACTAGCGTGGTACAGCACCAAACACGCAGAATTTGCCATATTGAAAGTAGTTTGGGCGACATAATAACAGCACATAATGATTTGATAGACGCTCACGCAGATCATTCCTCTGATATTGAGCAAATCAATTTAAATTTAGACTTAGAGGATCGTTCGCGTCGCAACAACATCAAATTCAGAGGGATCCCTGAATCAGTGCCGAGTGAAAATCTGCTACCCTACATACAGCAATACTTCAAGCTACTCCTCCCAACGCTCTCAGATCTAGAGCTTGCGATTGATCGAGCCCACCGACTGCCCAAACCGGCGTTTCTGCCAACATCTATCCCAAGAGATGTACTGATCCGAGTGCATTTTTACCACGTGAAAGAAAAAATTATGATTGTGGTTAGAAATCCACCACCTCTCCCGCCATCACACGCAAATCTCCGCCTCTATGCGGACTTGTCCAAAGCCACGCTCCTTAACAGGAAAAAAATGATCTCCATCACTAAGGCCCTGAGGAATCACGGCATAGCCTACCAATGGGGCTTCCCTACTAAATTAATAGTACGACGACAAGGCAGAATATTCACTGTCAGGAACCTGGAAGCGGGCTTAGACCTGCTTAAGACATGGAACATCCTCCCTGCCGATACACAGGACACCACCTCTAACTCTGCTCAACACATGGAGGCAACATAAGCAGTTGCACGGGACATTCCAGGTGCTGACATCTTTCCTTCCCCCCCCCCCCGGGGGTCTTTTCTCTATACCTACACTTCTGGCGATCGGCCTACATTCGATGAAGTTCGTTCTCCAAGCTCACGTTCGGCATGACCCTCCCAGCGGTCAATGCCTGTTTATACCCCCCTGCTCTGAAGTAGCGATGTTGGCTACTTGGCTTATTTGCTTTTTTTGCAAAACTATTTTATTATCCCCTATGTCTCCTCCCACCTTTTCCTATGGCACCACCAGCTACTCCCCCTTACTCCTGAACGTGTAATCCTTGCGGCTATTTGGACTACTACTTCTAAACCTTCAATCGAGCCTTATTGGCACCACAATTATACTATCTCTTTCCTCTACCGGGAGATTACCAAATCACGACCTTCTCAAACAACAACCCGACGGTATATTATCGCTGAAGGAACTTATATAAATGATTAATATCACATCTCTGAACGTTAGAGGCCTAAACTCCCCTTTCAAGAGATCGCTGCTTTTTAAGGAAACTCGGAAATCCCAAGCCGACATTCTCTTTATACAAGAGACCCACTTCGCCACGGAAAAAACGCCCAAACTACACCTACACCATTTCTCACAACTATTTATGGCAACCAATCCCAAAAAGAAAAACGGAGTTCTTATAGCCATTAAAGACTCTCTTCCTTTCCGCCTCATCTCGCAGCTAGCTGACCCACTTGGACGCTTTTATATCCTCATTTGCCAGATTAATGACATAACCCACACATTAGTGAATGTATATGGCCCAAACAACAACCAAATGCAATTCTTTCGAACGCTCTACAAGACCATTTCTGACCATAAACAAGGCAAACTCATAATCGGCGGAGACCTTAACGTTATGAGCAACCCACTAGTGGACTCATCCTCTAAGAAGCCACCCACTAAATACACCTTTAATCAATTTCTACATGATCACGACTTGTATGATATATGGAGATGCCAACATGGTTCTGAAAGAGACTATACCTACTATTCCCCGGCACATCGTTCATACTCCAGAATAGACATGTTTATCACTGACAAATGGACACTACAACAGGTGACTTCCTCTAACATTGGAACCATTTCATGGTCGGACCACGCACCAACCAGCATATCCTTGGACGATGATCGACGCTCGGCGCTCCCACCGATTTGGAGACTTAACTCTTCACTACTGAAATCTCCGGACAACCAGAAACGTCTTTTAGAAGCCCACAACCTGTTCTTTGCTACCAACACCACTCCAGATATTTCAATTACTACACTATGGCAAACTTACAAGGCCTACATGAGAGGTATCCTCATACAATTAAATTCCCGTATAAATAGGCAGCGCTCTCAACAAATTGACCAACTCCTAACCTCCATCAATCTGAACGAGGAAATCAACAAAAAATACCCTAACGCCTCCACTTCTGCAACTCTAAACCGAGATAGAAACAAATTACGCACCCTATTACTCCATTCTTATGACATCAACCTCCAAAAAACAAAGGCTAAATTCTATGCTCTCGGAAACAAAGCAAGCTCTCTTCTTGCTAAGACTATTAAACAAAAACGAATTAAGACCAAAATATTGACGATCCAACACCCAACCACACACTCTCCCCTTACAAATCCTCAAGATATCGCTAACGCTTTTGCAACATATTACCAGAAACTATATAACATAAAAGATGATCCTAATACTACCCAACCAACGATTCCCACTATTGAACGCTTCCTACATAACACCAACCTCGCCCATATCACCCCTTCTCAACTTGAATCTTTATCGGTACCTATCTCACCCTTAGAAATTGAGAAAGTTATAACCACTCTACCTTTAAACAAATCGCCAGGGAATGATGGCTTCACTAATGAATTTTACAGGACATTTGCACCCGACCTTAAATCACACTTATCTGCCCTCTATAATCACGTAGCATCTATCGGGGAATTCCCCCCTGACATGCTACAATCGATAATAACAACCATCCCGAAACCGGGCAAAGACCCCCAACTCGCTCAAAATTACAGACCGATTTCATTACTTAACACGGACATAAATATATACGCCAAGATAATTGCCCAAAGACTACTCCCATACCTGCCTACATTGATCCACCCGGACCAAGTGGGTTTTATACCTGGTAGACAAGCTCCTGACGCCACTAGGCGAATTATATCTTTATTACATCGCCTCGAAACAGACAAACGGCCCTCCCTCTTCTTATCACTGGATGCCGAAAAGGCTTTTGACCGAATTCACTGGAAATTTATGACGCTAACACTACAAAAGTTTGGCATTAAGGATTGGATCTTGTCGGCAATCCTCGCCCTTTACTCTACACCCTCTGCTAGAGTTTTAACTGACGGCACGCTCTCACAACCCTTTTGTATAACTAATGGAACCAGACAAGGTTGCCCCCTGTCCCCCATAATCTTTGCCTTACTTATAGAACCACTAGCGACTAACCTTAGAAATGACCCAAAATTCACGGGAGTTGAATACCTCACCACTGAGCATAAAATCAGTCTTTTCGCAGACGACATTATACTGATGATTACAAATCCATACAAATCACTTCAGACGATACGTACACACATTCAAGAATACGCGGCGGTCTCTTACTACAAACTTAACGAACCTAAATCGTCAATATTAAATTTATATACCCCTCCTATAACCCAAGATTTACTTTCTAAACAATTCCCCTTTACCTGGGCAAAGGATAGCATTCCATATTTGGGGATTAGACTTACTAATACTACTAATCACCTTTACACAACTAATTACAAACCGCTACTCGAAACTATCCCACAGGATCTAAAGAACTTTCGTACTTCTACTTTATCGTCATTAGGTAGAATAGCAACCCTAAAAATGTGTATACTCCCTAAGATATTATACATTTTCCGTACACTCCCTATTCCGGTCCCACATTCATTCTTCACTAAACTCCAGGCCATATTAAACAAATTCCTATGGAACTCAAAAAAACCCAGATGCACCACAAATCTTCTAATACGTCCAACCTCCAGAGGTGGAGCAGGCCTACCACATATGAAGTCCTACTACCAAACTGCTCTATTAGATCAGCTCTTCTTTTGGTGGCACCCTTCCCCTGAAAAAATTTGGACCACCTTGGAAACATCTATGTATCTTCCACATTCTATAACAGACATACTATATTTACCCCGAGCGGCGCATATTCAAGATCTTCACAAACACCCATGCATACAAGCCTCCTTAACAGCATGGCATGATTTTATTGATTATAATAAATCAGAGAACAACAACGTCCGAACCCCTACTCCACTATCGTCCTTACATCACATCATCCCCCATCTAAACTTGACGAAGTGGTCGGCCCTTGGCATACTCCACATTCAAGACTTATACTCCTCAAACAAATTAAACTCCTTCTACACCACTCAAAGCACATTCCACCTCCCTGAAAACGAACAATTTACGTACATACGTATAGCCCATGCACTTAAAAAAACAAATATCCCGCACACAACAGAAATTCCTGCAACGGCACATCACTTTTTTCATAGAACCAACTACCCAAAAAAAGGAATTTCTATTTTTTACACACTTATAATTGAAACACAATTTGCAACACATACGTCCTCCTTAACCAATTGGGAGAGAAACTTCCACCAATCAATAACCCCAAGTATATGGGAAAAAACATTTACCATTACGTACAAGGCCTCGAAATGTTCATCCCACTGGGAAACATATTTAAAAATCTTACACGAGTGGTACTTAACCCCCACTAAATTAGCCCTATTCTACCCACAACACTCGCGAGCCTGCTGGAGACACTGCGGAGAGTCTGGTACACTTCTCCACATACTCTGGAACTGTAGGTCACTTAAGTCCTATTGGAATAAAATTTTCCAAATAATTTCCTCAATTACAGGTACCTTAGTAACCCCGAACCCCGCTTTAGCTCTCCTACATATTGGCATAGATAAATTTCCTACAAATCTACGGACCATCATTATACACACCTTAGCAGCTGCAAAAATCAATATTACCAGACTGTGGCGCTCTACCACCACCCCCCCTTTATCTCGCCTATTCTCTGATCTTAACCTCCAATGTGAAATGGAAAGACAGACAGCTCTCCGAAACTCCTCCTCTCACAAATTTAATAACCAATGGTCTCGATGGTTAAAAAACCCAAATTGCTCTGTAAAATGATTACAAATACTACCCAGTGTACTGCACGTAACCTGTACTCCGCTGGTGCCCTCTCTTCCTTTCTTCCCCCCCCCCATCTCCCATCTCCCCCCCATTTATAATATATATTCCTATAGAACGGTTCGCATAACAATGAGCATACCTCTCATGTATACAATTAGAACATGAAAGATCCCCGACCGCTTGGTGGGGATCCTATACTCCTATTTTCTACTCATGCATTATGATCCTTCATGTGAACCTTTCCAGTTTATTGTTAATATAAATGTCCCTCCCTCCTAGATTGTAAGCTCGTAAGAGTAGGGCCCTCTTACCCCTCATACGTTGTTTGTTGTTGTTGTACTGTGCCATGTATTGTCCCCCCTATTGTACAGCGCCGAGCAAACCCTTTGGCGCTATATAAACTCGTAGTAATAATAATAATAATAATATGTTTATGTTTTTGTCTGTTGGAAAATTTTTTCAATAAATACCATTTGAATATAAAACTCATTTCTAAAAATCATTATTCGTCAAGAGGTGTAAATCAACTATATTTCACTTTCTTGTCTAAATTCTTCCCATTTTCCCCACTTTTTATGGTACATCTCCATCCCGTCTATGTGTGTATAATAAAGTCTTTCCATCTCACATAACTGATTCGTTCTGATCAACCAATCTTCTTCCGTCGGGACCTCCCTTTTTTTCCAAATCTTAGGAATCAAGCTTTTGGCTGCACTCAGAAAGTACCAAATCCCTGAGTCCTTATATGATCTCACTGTGAGCTCAGAGATATGAAGGAGACATAACTCTGGGTCCAATCTAATATCGATCTTAGTAATTTTCCTCATTAAATGGACGATTTTCCCCCAGAACACCTGTATCTTTGAACATTCCCACCAAATGTGATATAGTGTACCCACTTCTCCACAGCCTCTCCAACATAGTGGAGAGTTCTCCCCATTCATCTTGTGCTCCACATTCGGTGCAATGTGCCAACTAAACACTTATAATTTAATTCTACTTCTCTCATACTAATATTTTCGTGAATTAATCTAAGCATTTTCCTCTGCTGTTCCTCATCGATCTCCCTACCCATATATTTTCCCCATTTCTCTACATAAATTAATTTTGTGTCAGTGTCTAGTGCCGTTAAAATTCTATATATTTTAGCAACACCATGTCTCCCATCTCCCCGTGTATCCAACAAACTTTCAAATAAATTCCAATCCTTTTTAGTTCTCACCGGTTTTGGGAGACTCTCAAAAAAGTGTTTTAATTGGTGGTATCGAACCTCGTCCATTCTGCTAAAAACCTCTCCCTTTAATTTCTCCATCTCTCTATAAGATCTTAGTTCCTCACCCACCATTATGTCTCTCAGTTGCTCGTCCTGTTTAATAATCCAATTCCCCGTGATATCTTCCTTCCCAGGTGCAAAGTAATCTGTATTTTTAAGTGGCATTAACTGTGAATTAAAAACCCAACCCCTTTGTCTGTGTAACATCTGCCAAACTTTTAAAACAATAGAAGTGTATATACTTGTGTTAACATCTAGACCTCTATGATGTGTAGGTAACCATATAATTCTATTCAGATTGGACCCACTCAATATATTTTCAATTTTGACCCAACGTTTCCCTGGGTTATGAGTCCAGTCAAAGATTCTCGTGATCAAGGTCGCTTTATAATATCTCTTGAAATCTGGGAGCCCTAAGCCTCCTCTCTCTTTAATTCTAGTCAGCGTTTCATAGCATATCCTCGGGTTTTTTTTCCTGCATATATACCCCAACAACATTTTCCTTAGTGTCCTGAAAAAAACCTCTGGAAGTTTAATTGGGATCATTTGAAACTTGTATAGGACTTTGGGCAAAATTATCATTTTTATTAAATTTATACGGCCCATCCAAGACGGATTTCCAGTTCCCAACCTCTTCAGTTCCTCTTTTATCTCGTTTAAAAGTGAAATATAATTAATCTTATACATATTATTAATTGAGGCAGACAATTTTACCCCAAGATACTTTAGTTCTTTCTCTCTCCACACAAAGGGGAATTCTTCTTGTATTTTTTCTTTTTCACTATTTTTAAGATTTATATTTAAAATTTCAGATTTTGTTGGATTAATTTTTAAGTTTGATATTTCCCCATACTCTTTCAGTATTTTCATTAAGTTTGGTAGAGAAATACGAGGGTTTCCAATGAAAAACAATAAATCGTCCGCATAGGCCGCTACCTTATGTTCTCTATCACCTATCTTTATTCCTTTTATATTAATATTCTTTCTTATCATTGACAACAATGGCTCCAGGGACAAAACAAACAATAGTGGGGATAGGGGGCATCCCTGTCTAGTTCCATTTGACATCCTAAAGAGCTCCGATCTTCCTCCATTTACCAAGACAGTGGCTGTGGGGCCTTTATATAAATTACCAATCCACTTCCTAATTCTATCCCCCAACCCCATCTCCACCAAGGTGTCCATCATAAAACTCCAGTTCACTCTATCGAATGCTTTCTCTGCATCAATTGACAATAATATTACTGGGGTCTTCCCTTTTTTCCCCTCTTGTATAAGCAACAATGATCTTAATCCGTTGTCTCTACCCTCCCTTCCCGGGACAAATCCCACCTGATCCCCATGTATCCATTCTGGCAACAAGACCTTAAGCCTGTTTGCCAGAACTTTTGCAAACAATTTAGTATCAACATTCAACAGCGCAATAGGTCTATAACTTGCACACTGAGAAGGGTCTTTATCTTCCTTGTGAATTAAAACTATATTGGCCTGTAAGGACTTTCCCCTAATTTCCAACTTATCTCCGAGGGCGTTCATATATGTCTTCAATTTAGGTATTAATAACTCTTTATATTTTTTATAATATTTTACAGTAAACCCGTCTGGGCCCGGACTTTTCCCCACCACTGTATCCTTCAATGCTATTTCTATTTCTTCTGACGTGATTTCTGAATCCAAAGAATTCAGTTGGATTTTACTTAATTTTGTTAGACCTGCATTTTTTAGAAATATACTTCTTTTTTCTTTATTTACTGTATCAATGTTATTGGGGGTGTCCTGGGGTATAATGTTGTATAATTCACTATAATAATCTTTAAATACTCTAGCGATTCTTTTAGTTGAGTGGACCATTTCACCCTTGGAGTTTCTTATTTTTTCTATGTAATTCCTATTTTTCTTTTCCCTCAACGCCCTCATTAGGTTTTTTCCCGGCCTATCTCCCCATCTATACCTTTCGCTTGTTAATTTATTAAAGACTCTTCTTTTTTCTTCCTCCATTGTCCTCTCTAATTCATCTTTCTTTTTTGTTATCTCCTGCCTTAGTTCTTTCAAGATATTCCTTTTATGAGCCTGCTCCAGATCAGCTATTTCATTTAAAAGTCTATTGATCTTTTCTCTCCTTTCTCTTTTCTTTTTTGCCCCTATTGCAATAATTAATCCTCTGATATAGGCTTTATGGGCTTCCCACAATGTTGCGACCGACACTTCCTCAGTGTCATTCTCTTCAAAATATCTTTCAATTTCTATTTTAATCTTTCGGTTGATCTCCTCATCCAAAAGAAGTGCTTCATTCATCCGCCACACAAAACCACCTCTATCTTCACTACCCCATCTTAACTTCATTGCAACCGGAGAGTGGTCTGAGATAGAACTCCCTCCAATCATAACCTCTACCACGGAGTCTATAAATTGATGTTCTACCAATACGTAATCCAATCTGGAGTAAGTCTCGTGAACATGTGAATAAAATGTATAATCTCTATCTTTCATATGCCTGATTCTCCATATATCCACCAGCTGACACTCATTCAATGATTTCTTTAATAATCTCAGGGACCTATACTCCTCTTTCCTCGCTTGGGAGGTAGTATCCAGCCGTGGATCCATACAAAGATTAAAATCCCCCGCTACTATCAATCGACCTCTTTTAAAATCCATCAGCCTCTGCAATACTTCCCTTAGGAATATCTCTGGTTTCTTATTTGGGCAATATATACTAGCAACTGTACAATCAATATCCTGCAACTTACCCCTTAGGAACAAAAACCTGCCCTCTGGGTCTGTTATTCTCTTCTCCACTTCAAACCTAATATTTTTTGCAAACCCTATAGCTACCCCTTTTGCTCTTCTAATTGGTGAGTCCGCATAATACCATGTCGGAAAATATCTTGAGCGCAGCCCAATCTTAGATTCCAAATCCAAATGTGTCTCCTGCAAAAAAACCACTGAGGCTGTCCTGTGTTGCAACTCCTTAAATAATCTAAATCTCTTTCCAGGGCAGCTTAGTCCCTTTACATTAAAAGTTACAAACTGAACTTCTTCCATGTTGGCCCCCTCTTTCTTTTCTCTCTCTTTCCTCCACCCGTCCTCTTACCCTTACCCCTCCTATGCAGAGTATTACCCGTCCAACCCCCCCCACTCCCCATCTCACCACCCCCCCCCTCCCGCCCACACCATCCCCTCCAGGCCTCCTCTGCCTATGGATCTTTATCCACCTTGGATCCCTACCTCAGGGGTTCAACTCCTCCCATGACCGCACTCCCCCTCCTCCCCCGTGTCCCTTTATCCATTGCTTCTCTATTTCTTTTTCTAACCGGCTGCCAATTTTCTTCCTCCAGATTATATAACTCTCCCTCCTCCACTTCCCAACCCGGAATCTCTGGTTTCTGTATGCCAAATTTATCACAAAAAATTCTTCTTCTTTTCTGTTCACTGGGTTGGTGAACAATTGTTCTCTAGAGGCTTCCGATTGGGGGTAATGGATGTACCCTAAAGTGAACCACAACGTCAGGAGAAGTGCTTGTCGCCAGGGGATAAGGATCCAGAGTGATCCTGAAAGCTGTTTGGCCCTTAGGAGTCGGTTTAAGGAGGTGAGGAGGCAATCTAGCCTTAGGAGGTGAAGAGTGACACAGTTGCGGAATAAGAACACATTTGTTTTGCACTTTTTTTTTGCACCTTGCATGAATTTATTAATATCAGTGTTTCATGGACATTTCTATTATTTTGTTGGACTTTTTTGAATAGTATATAAAGTGTGGTCACGTTATTACACTTGGAGCACTGTGAAAATTGTTTTCTCAAATGGTAGTTTATTTATTTATTTTTTAGATATATTTGTTTGATATTGTGGGCACTAAGTGATAGGGAATAGTACTGAGTGGCACTTTATAATGAAGATATCTCACTTAATGATTTGTTTTTGATTAATTTTGTGACACTATTGCATGTGAGCACATTTATTGTAGTATTTGAGTTAGTATTGTTTTCTGAGCGCTGCACTATATATAATTCTATACATATATGAGTGCTGCCTTTCAGTGCCCATCAGTGATGCCTGTCAATGCCTATTAGCGCACATCAGTAAAGGAGAAAAATCACTTATTTACAAAATATTATAACAAAAACTAAGAAAAAACTTTTTTTTGTTTTCAAAATTTTCTGTGGTTTTGGTTTAAGAAAAAATAAAAATGCCAGAGGTGATTAAATACCACCAAAAGAAAGCTCTATCTGTCACAAAATTTTTTAAAAATTTCATATGGGTACAGTGTTGCATGACCGCGCAATTGTCATTCAAAGTGTGACAGCGCTGAAAGCTGGAAATTGGCCTGGACAGGAAGGGGGTATAAGTGCCCTGTAGGCTAGTGGTTAAAGTGGAACTTCCCATTTTGGGTGGAGCTCTGCTATAAGCCCTGGGAGGTTTCCCCCCTTTCATGACCAGGCCATTTTTTTGCTATCCAGCACTGCGTTACTTTAACTGGTAATTGCGCGCTCATGCAATGATGTACCCAAATGAAATTAATGTCATTGTTTTCACACACTAACATGCCTTTCTTTTGGAGGTATTTGATCACCACTGGATTTTTATTTTTTATTATATAAATGAGAAAAGACCAAAAATTGAGAAAATATAACATTTTTTTACTTTTATCTAATAAAAAAATCTAAATTCTTCATATATTTAGGCCAAAATGTATTCTGTGACATATATCCTTGGTTAAAAAAAATCCCAATAAGTGTACAGTGTATTAACTGGTTTGCATGAACGTTATAGCGTCTACAAACAATAGTATATACTGGAATATTTACTTACAGTATTTATACTAGTTCTGGTGCTATTCATGCAGAATTAGTTTTTTGTTCTAACTTGCTGTCCATGATGAAATAGCAGATGTGGTAATGCATGTGGTTAGAATAGCACCAGTTACACAGCTCTAGATGTACACATTACAATATCTTTTGGCACACTGACTTATGAAGGTCAGTGCTCCCTGTGACTGGGCATGCAGCCTTATGCTGCCATCTGTTGATGTGTTACAAAACTAAACTAGTTTTGAAACATTTTGATACCCCTTGTATAGAGGGCCTGTATTAGGGTGGAGGGCAATCTAACAGTAACTGACATTTTTTGGGAACTTATCAAATGACAATAACATCTCCAGTGACACTAATACAGTGATCAGTGCTAATAATATACACTGTCACTATACTAATGCCACTGGCTGGGAAGGGGGTTAACATTTAGGGGAAATCAAAGGGGTTAACTATTTGCCTACTGATGTTTACTGTGTGCTGAGACTGCTACATGAGACAGTGCTGATTCACACAGTGCTGAGACTGCTACATGAGACAGTGCTGATTCACACAGTGCTGAGACTGCTACATGAGACAGTGCTGATTTATCCACAGTGCGGATTGAAGCTCAGCACAGCTAACTGATACAGTAGCTGTTCACAGGTTCATGTCAGGTTTACATCAGGTTCAGGACAGGATTAGCTCAGGATCTTATCTTCACACATATGGGGTTTAGAAATGGTTCCCATAGAAGTCAATAGCTTGTAACCCACACCTGAACTGGACTGTACTGCTCAGAAATCATACAGGACTCTTTTTCAAACCGCACTGAATCTGCACCGCCAGTGCATCACACATTTGTGAACAAACACCAAAGGAGGCAATGTTATTTCACATGTCATGCGGATTGGATGCAGTTCAAACTGCATGCAATCCACATATTTGTGAACGGGCACTTATTATGGTTCCTAAACTCCTGCTGGGAGATCAGAGGTACAATTCTTTCCTGAAAGGCTTCGGGTTGGAAATCCCTGTATTCTCATTCAAACTACTCATAGGAGGACTTTCCTGAGGTCAGCAGTTGTCAGTAGGCAGAAATCAGGAGAAATGTTCATACAGCTTCCATAGAAAAGAGAAGTCTTTGATGATATTTGTTAAACAGTGATGTTAGTGGAAGAAATAAAAAAGCTTGTTTAAAGAATAAGCAAGAACAGAGACAAATCTGGAACAATGAACATGTACAAGAACAAACTGAATCATTTTCTAGCTGCTGGGATGTCAGCTTCATATTTGACATTATGTAAAGTCTACAGCAGGAGTATTGAATTAAAATTTAAAGAGGTCCGGTCACTAAAAGTTTCTTCTGGCCGAGGTCTGAATAGGGGGTGCCCATCAGTGTGTCCTCTTACA
Source organism: Staurois parvus (assembly GCF_062004578.1). Lineage (NCBI taxonomy): Eukaryota > Metazoa > Chordata > Amphibia > Anura > Ranidae > Staurois > Staurois parvus. The sequence goes on from NW_028319098.1 coordinate 2,639,463, forward strand.
TTAGGTGTCGCCATCAGAGTGCAACTTTACATCATGTACTCACATCACATCAGGTGTGCCCATCGAAGTGCTCCTTTACATCAGAAATCCCCATCACATTGCCACCTTACATCAGGTATCCCCATCACTATCCCCATCTCCTTCCACTAAAGACAAGTTTATGAAAATCTAGTTCCTGACCTTGATCTGTCGATTTTGGATACTGACCTCGGCTTGACTCTGACTACACTCTGCCTGCTTCCTTGGAACTGACCTCAGCCTGCTTCCAGACCACCCTTCTGCCTCATCGTGTTGGACCCTGTGCTCATCTTGACTACAGCTCTGACTCTGGCAGTCACTTACTAACAAGCTACCGGCACGCATACTTCTTTGAGCCTTGTACCTCTGTCACCACATTCAAGGGTTCTTGGACCAGAGCCGCAAGGGAAGCCCTCTTGTCAGCTCAGCCTCCAACCAAGATATCTTGATGCAACCATTCCAAATACGTAACGCAGCGTGGAGGGACTCTGTGAAGGTGGAAGTGAAGGTGTAAATGTGTTTAATTGGGTTACAAAATTCATAAAAGGAGATCTGACCAGACTCGTAATCCAAATATATCCTCAGTTTATCACTGGAGATACTGCCAGACTCTCCTGTTGGAGGGTTTCAGATCTACACCTACCACTTTTGGGGTACCTGGAACCAGAAGGGGGATCCCTGTCTACCTATCATTTGGGGCGAGAGGGTCTCTGGATCTGGAGGTATTGCTGCACCCAAGGCTGATGTCAGTGTTTAAGAGGGATGATCCATGTGTTTTCTGGAGCTGCATGCCTGGCTGGTCTTCTGGATAAAATCACACACAGGCGCATTTAAAATGTGCGGTCGGTGATTCCAGTCACCTGATGAGGAGGAGGCCTGCACATGTTCCATTTTATTGTGAAAAGACTTTATAGACTATTTTATACAGCGCTGCACTATATATATTTAATGTTTCTGTTGTGAGGTCTGGTGATTCCTTGGAGTGTTTCAGCAGCTGGTTTTTCTGAGCGCTCGCTATATTCATAATTTATCCCCATCAGAGTGCCCCCTTACACTCAAAGTACCCCTTTCTATCATATTTCCCCCTCAGAGTGCCCCTTTACATCATATTCCCCAGCAGAGTTCCCCTTTCCACAGTATGTGCCCATTTGTGCCCCCTTAACATAAAATGTGCTCATCAGAGTGACCCTTAATATAAAATAAGGGGCATGCTGATGGGTGCATTTTATGTTAGGGGCACTCTGATGGGCACATTGAATGTTAAGGGGCACTCTGATGGGCACATTCTATGTTGTGCCCATCAGAGTGCCCCAGTAAGACTATACCCTACCTTGAGGGCAGACAGGAGCTGTGCCTGGATCCTTCCTGAAGGATGCTTGTGTTCAGACAGGGAGTGGGAGCCGCACAGGGCCACCTTTAATATTGATTGGACCCTGGGTAGCTGTTTTCTTAAACACACACACACACTTTGCTCTTCACCTGCTCTGAGACATACAATAAATAGCAGCCAGACTAAAAATCAGTTTACTGCAGCAGAATAGGCAGAGATTGTGATTGGTTGCCAGAGGTTACAGCATATCAATACCACTCACTGGTTGCTAGAGGTTACAGCACACATTATGGCTCACTCGTTGCTAGGGGTTCCAGCACATTTGTGCTTGCTAGAGGTTACTGCACATCTTTACCACTCACCAATTGGTTACTGTTCATCATTAACACTTACTTATTGATTGCAGTAGGTTAAACGCGCCAGGCTCTCTATGGAGGGGCCCCTGGACAAGAGATTGCAGTCTCTCTATGAAGGGGCCCCTGGGCAGAAGGTTGCAATCTTTCTATGGAGGGGCCCCTGGGCTGGAGGTAGCAGTCTCCCTATGGAGGGGGTCCTGGACTGGAGGTAGCAGTCTCTCTTATGGATGAGCTCCTGGACTAGAGGTTTCAAGCTCTCAATGGAGGGGCCCCTGGACTGGAGGTAGCAGTCTCCCTATTCAGGGGCCCCTGGACTGGTGGTAGCAGTCTCCCTTTGAAGGGACCCCTGGATTGGAGGTGACAATCTCTCTATGGAGGGACCTCTAGAATGGAGGAGGCAATCTCTCTATGGAGGCTCTCCACTCCGAGAGACCGCTATCTCCAGTCTAGGGGCCCCTCTTTAGAGAGACTGATACCTCCAGTTCAAGGGCCCCTCAGTAGAGAGATTACTACCTCTAGTGCAGGGGCTTGGAGCCCCTCTATAGAGGGACTGCTACCTCCAGTCCAGAGGCACCTGTTTTTATAGGGTGATGGTAGAATGGAAGCCACTGGGATAGTAAATCAGAAGAGAAGTGACATTAGTGCAGGAACACACCAGCCCCCATGCATCCCCCCCCTGTATTGTGGGGGTTAAGGTCCCACCTGAGCTACGTTGAGCACAGCATGGCCCGGCTCGCCCCTCCTCTACAGCAGGCAGGTGCCAGTCAGAACTCAGTTCGGCACTGAGCAGCATTGATGCTTTCCGTGTGGTGAAAAGGATGGACCTGTCACAGTATGGCTGGAGGGGGGGGGGGGGGGGGGGGAGGTTGTGACAGAATCCCAGCAGGTGCCAGTCAGACCTGTCAGTGCGGCACAGGACAGCCCTGGAGCTGGAGAGACAGTGAAAGGTGCGGGCCACACACATGATGTCGTGTTGCTGTGACGACCGCCCTGCTCAGCGGTGGATCTGTTGTGGCAGGCTGGCAGTCCGGGTGGCAGCGCTGCTAGGACCATTCGTGGACCGCGGTCAGCCATTTAGTGACTGCTGGTCTACAGCGACACAAAGTCATAGAAGACAGTACTGGTTCAGGAAATGTAGACAATGGGTGAGAGGAATGATTCAAGTCAATCCTGTGGCCCAAAATGGCTTCAAGTACTTGCATGTGGTTAGTTAACGTTCATGGCAGCTCAGGACACCAAAAAAATCTCCCTGGGACCCTCACTTCTATTGTCCAAAATGTTAGCTAAAGAAGTAGAAAGCCAAACTGGGGTGATAGATTCCATTGACACAATATGGCGTACACTGCAGAGGAATGGCATGCATGGGCGTCATCCACAAAGGAAGCCTCTCCTAAAGCCCATACAAAAAAAAGCCCACCTAGAATTTTCCAGGGCTCATGCTGAAAAGTCTACTGGGACTCTGTGCTCTGGAGTGAGGAGACCAAGATAAATGTTTTTGGAACTGATGGCTTCAAAACAGTATGGTGTTGCCATAGGTGAGGAGTATAAAGAAAAATACATGGTGCCTACAGTGAAACATGGTGGTGGCAGTGTCCTTCTATGGGGCTGCATAAGTACTACTGGTGTCGGGAGCTGCATTTCATTGATGGTATCATGAATTCACAGATGTAATGCTCTATATTGAAAGAGAAGGTGCTACCATCACTCCGTGCCCTTGGTCGTCGATTACTTTTGCAACATGACAATGATCCAAAACACACATCTAAGGCCACTGATTCATTTCTGAAGAACAGGGTGAAAGTGATTCAGTGGCCAAGTATATTTCCTGATCTGAAGCCAGATGAACACCTATGGGGAATTCTGAAGAGACAAGTTGAGCATCACTCTCCATCCAGCATCCAGGCTCTAAGAGGTTGTTCTTGAAGAATAGAAAAAGATAGATGTTGCAATAAGTTGCCAACTTGTTCATTCCATGGCTAGAAGACTTGGTGCTGTCCTTACAAATCATGGAGGTCATACAAAAATACTAGATGTAGTAATTTTTGTTGTGGGGTGTATTCATTTTTGCAACTGAGCTAAACTGAAGATTTTGTAATATAGTAGAATTATTTACAATGTACACATTAGACATACAGTATATGTCAGTTTTGCCAATATTTTTTTTTTTTTTACGGTCTGAAAACATGTCTGACAAAACACACAGGAATAAACCAAGAGTAGACAACGTCGGCATTCCATCTGCACTGAAACTACAAATCTTGTCATGCATCTGCCTCTGGAAACCATACCTGTGGCTGTCAGTCTTGCAATGCCTCATGGGACTCGTAGTTCCACAGCAGCTGGAATGCCGAGGTTACCTATCCCTGGTACAAAGTATGTTCATTTTGCAGGATAATTTGTACTTAGCTTTACAAAGTGATCATACACAATTCCTTTAGTATATCAGCCACACAGATTATTTCCAGTCAAATGTTCTAAAACCTAATTGCATCTTTCTGATGTGGTAAAGCAGTGAAATCATAAACTTTCCTTAATATTAATTTACAAAATAATTTATTACACCTGTACAGGCCATTGACATATTAATTCAATGTACACGTTTTGGCACTCACAGGAGTTTGCCATCTTCACAAATCTACAGCTGTCAAGAAAACCAAAAGATGTATTTCCAGTTGGCCACAATGGACACTATATGAACCCATACAAACATGTAAAAAATCATTAAAGTAAAAGTAGTCGCCCCGAGGCTGAGTTATACCGAAGTATAGTTTTCTCTTAGCATCCCTCATTTCCAAGCAGGACCAAGGAAACTATGCAATAAAATCCATACCTGAAATTCGCTTTAACACTCAGTTACACTGTACTTTTTGCACATGAATCTGAAAGCATATTTCAAACATAAATTAATTTTTTTTTAAATTTAGGATAGAAAAGAGAAGATTAGAATTCCTGCCAGGTTTTACTGCTATCCAGGGCTCAGAGATATTTCCCCCTACTTTCTGATCTGGGGATAACGTTTTACAAGACCGAAAATGAGGGAAGATCTGCAAAGGGAAACGGACAATAAAAAGCTGTTCTGGATTTCCCCTACATCAGTCAGAACTAAAGACAGCCATACTTACCTATGGGGAAACCTCTGCTCCAACGGCCCAATGCTCACTAGGTAATTTGCCAACATCTTCTTTCCGACTTCTTCCAGGTGCTGGTCTTTGGTCATCTTGATTAGCGGTCTCAAAAAGACGTATGCACAGTAGTCCAGTCCAGAAGTCCAGTCATCCCTGGACACAGGCAGTGTGTCCAAAAGTAAACTGAGCTGTGCATGCGCAGCTCAGTGTATATTCTACAGGGGATGGCAAAAAAGGCAGGTTAAGTGTATTTCATTGCAGAAGAGACATTGCATGTCTCTTCTGCAATAAAAGAGCCTACCTATTCACAATTTTTGATTTTTTGACTTTAGTTTCATTTTTACTAAAAGAAAAAAAAAAACATTTTTACGTCTGTCTGTGTTGCCGTTAGTGAAATTTCCCCTCACTTCCTGTCCTGGGGACAATTTTTACCAGAAAAAAAAAAAAGTCTTTCTAACAAGCCTCAGGAAACCCAGACAAGGGTTCTAACCCTCCCCACAAAATCCAAAACTAAAATAAAGTTTGGGCTGTAGACACACTTTATTTAGAAGAAAGATAGATCAGTCTTGCAATCAGCCCGTATATCTGAATTTCTTTCCTGATAGTGTCTTCCTCCTTTTGTCAGAAGCAGAACTGCAACTATGTCATGAAACCTTGGCCACATAATAAATAAAGGGTGATGGTCCCTTGGAGTCACACTTGGTTCCCGAGGTCTGGACAGAAGAACGGGGACAATCTATTTCTTGGTGGTGTCCACCTGCACGTCTTTAGCAGAACAAAGTTCACCCAGTTTCAGGAGCATTTCCCTGGAGGTCACATGGGCAGATTTAATCAGCAGTCTTTCACCATCAACTAGAAGGAAAAAATATCAGCAGTGATTAGAATGTCATCTTCACAGTGCCATTTAATAGATTCAAAAAGTAAACTGCTTGAGGTCCATTCCTATATGCAGTATACTGTAACATTACAGGGCTCTCATTGTGCTTGTAGTATACTGTACAGTATATACAATGGGCTCCATCTATTGCTCCATCTATTGCGTATCCATGGTCAAAATGTAAAATCATATTAATTTCCACATTGTAATTCAATTATTTATGGCCTACTCCCAGGGCTAGGAGAAAGTGTGGGCAGGAGTGACAGCCACCCTAGGCACAGTAGTAGGTAGGTAGGCGACCTCTCTCCACATCAGTGACTGGTAACCAGTGGCCTGCAGCTTCATGTCTGCTTTGACAGCTACCGCCATGTCACCATACTCCAACATGCCCACTCTCTACCCCTTATACCCATGGCCGACACAAAAAACACAACATGCCATGAAACCACCTTCTAGCTGCCTAGAAAGCAAGCAATTGACCATGCACGTGCACTGCCAACCATGGGCAGCTGGAGCAAAGGGAGAATGGGCACAGAGAAATACACCCATTCTAAGATGCATTAGCAATGGAGGATAGGGTGCAGCTATGCATCCTTGCCCTGGACACTGGAACAATCTGTCCAAGTACTGACTACTCTTTAAACTCACTTTGTGAAGATCCCACACAATTACACCCCTGAATTCTCTGACACGTACTCACAATGCCCTGTTGATAGGCACTGCTGTGTCACATAATTCACAGAGCCTGCCTTCTGAACTACAGAGGTGCTGAGAGGAGGAGTTTCAGGAGGTGAAGTCAGTACAGGAATCACTGCTTGCATAATTATTAGCAGGGCTTGATAAATCCCAGGCGCTAAGTCACCATGGCGACTAGAAATTGTGTCCTGGTGCCTGGGGTTTGTCAGCAGTCTGCTGGCAGGCACCGGAATGCCATTTCACTGATCCAGGGAAATCCCTGTGGTTTAATCCTTGCAATGTACAGTGGATATAAAAAGTCTACACACCCCTGTGAAAAGTCAGCTGTGATGTAAAAAAAATGAGATAAAGATAAATCATTTCAGAATGTTTTCCACCTTTAATGTAACCTATAAACTGTACAACTTGGTTGAACAACAAACTGAAATCTTTTAGGTGGAGGGAAGTAAAACTAAAATAATATGGTTGCATAAGTGTGCACACCCTTAAACTAATACTTTGTTGAAGCACCTTTTGATTTGATTCCAGCACTCAGTCTTTTTGGGTATGAGTCTATCAGCATGGCACATCTTGACTTGGCAATATTTGCCCACTCTTCCGTGAAAAACACTCCAAATCTGTCAGATTGTGAGGGCATCTCCTGTGCACAGCCCTCTTCAGATCACCCCACAGATCTTCAATCAGATTCAGGTCTGGGCTCTGGCTGGGCCATTCCAAAACTTTAATCCTTTTCTGATGAAGCCATTCCTTTGCTGATTTGGATGTATGCTTTGGGTCATTGTCATGCTGAAAGATGAAGATCCTCTTCATGGTCAGCTTTCTAGCAGAAGCCTGTAGGTTTTGTGCCAATATTGACTGGTATTTGGAACTGGTCATAATTCCCTCTACCTTGACTAAGGCCCCAGTTCCAGCAGAAGAAAAACAGCCCCAAAGCATGATGCTGCCACCACCATGCTTCACTGTAGGTATGGTGTTCTTTTGGTGATGTGCAGTGTTGTTTTGCACCAAATATATCTTTTGGAACTATGGCCAAACAGATGTCAATCACCGGGTCCCGGCTGGAGATTCCCCGCCGGCACTCGGCAATCACCGAGTAACACTGACAGGGGAGAAACCTGTGTGTAACCTGCCAGCAGTAACATGCTCCTGTGTATTTCTTTGCACAGCAGAGAAATACACAGTGGCATGTTTCCCAAGTAAAACACACGGAGCACGGTGTAAAACACAGCACAGCACACAGTTAACCCTTTGATCGTCCCAGATGTTAACCCCTTCCTGCCCAGTGTCATTAGTACAGTGTCAGTGCTTTTTATTAGCACTGATCACTGTATTAGTGTCACTGGGGATGTCAGTGGCAGTTCCCAGCCAGTGTCAGAATGCCCGTCGCAGTCCCGCTATAAGCGCAAAAACAACACTGCACATCCTCCTTTTACTTTACTGTAGAAGTATGGCACAGGGGCTAAAACAAAAACTTTTTAGAGCATTGTCACTAGTCTCTGAGCTCTACTCTAGTGAAAACGTCCAGTATAAGATTATAACATCAATCTGCTGCAGGCAGGAAGAGGCATTTCCCAAATCCCTTCACGCCCCAGTGACTGGACTGCATTATCATTCCAGATAAGGCAGGGGCTGATTCGTGTCAGACAGACATTTATAGGCTCTGTTCATACAGACATACCACAGCATACACCCGTGTGAGGGCCATGTCTGCCCACAACAGGGCTGCACAGGTGTTCTGTGCATCTCCATGCAGGCAGTCTCATTCACAACAACTGGGATGCAATAGCTGCACAGACAGAGAAAGCCATTGCTCCTAATCTGACAGCCATACAGGTGTGGGTGCACAGCTCTGACTGGACATAAGGACTTACATATCCAAAGTGTCCTCAATAACTGTGGTCTTTGAAAAAAACATATCAAAAATAACTTTTATTTTCAAAAAAGTAATCTTTGGTCAGCACTTTGTGCATATTCAAATCATTACAGTAAAATTCAACTTACCGAACTGTATGTCTACCACTGGCTCAGACTTGTCATGCCTCACATCTACAGTTATTTCACAATTACTATTGGTGGTACGGATTTTCTTGGTGTTAATAACGTCTAAAAATTCTCTGTAAATTAAAATAAAAGAATATTCATAGTACGTCAGTTCACTGAGAGATAAATATAATACTGTACATACTAAATGGATTTCACATTTAAAGATAAAAACAGGACAGCATCTCTATTTTAACAGTAAATGTATTTGCATATATACAAATTACAGACAAAAGACACATATAGGGGTCTAGTGATAGAAAATTATTTGGATGAATGCTGCAAGTATTCACCTAGTCGTCACAAATCTGACTGTAATATGTTGATTTTCTATGATCATCAGCTCCATCTAATGGCCATAATGCAGTATTTCCATGATTGAGATACTTCAGGGAAAAACAAAATACGCATTATAGTCATAGAATGGTGCTGACGATCATAGGAAATCAACATATTAAAGCGGAGTTCTAGGGAAAAAAAAAAAAAAAAAAAAAAAAAAAAGCAGCTACAAAACTAGCTGCTATTAAAATACAGCCACTTACCTGTCCCTTGGTCCAGCGATGTCCTCACCACTGCTGGTTTCACTGGCAGTCTTCTCTCCCTGGCACCGGCATCTTTAGTGTGGGCACTTGGTTGTGACAGCTTGCGGCTTCACAGCCAGGTGCCCACTGCACTTGCGCGAGAAGTGCTGCGCTTTGTGAATGGCCCCGTAGTCTTCTGGGACCTGACTAGGGGGAGGGGGGTGGGAATGACAGCTTCTGCTCCCCAAAGGTGCCAATCCTTAATGGGGAGTGGGGGACAAAGCATTAAAGTGAAATTTCCCCTTTTGGGTGGAACTCCGCTTTAAGCAACACAATCTCAGAATTCATGATGACTGGGCAAATGCTTGTGACATTCATCCAACAATTTTTTTTTTAATAAAGAGAGCCCATACCAATATGCTAGACATTCAGTATATTCTACCTTATGCTAAATGTTCCTGCTGGACCCCTACCTACTGAAAACTAGCACCCAGGACCTGACAGCCTTGTACCCATGGATAAACATGGCTTTCGAAGAGCCATTTTCAACTGTCCAGGCAGGGTAAAGCAACAGGTTAACTCAAAACAGAATTCCAACCGAAAAAAAAAAAAAAGCCCATTAAAACATAAAATAAAAAAAAAAGCTTTTGCTGCAGCATTCACCTTTTGGGCTTGGTTTACACCTGTGCAGTTTGCTTTTGATTCCTTTCTGCAGTGCTTTTTGCACACGCATTTGTGATGCATTTTGTGTTTTCTTATGCTTTTTTGGACAATTTGTTGTTGGGCAGAATAAATAACGCATCACAAACACACTACATGTTTTTCTGCAGGGTCTCCATTGAAGTCTACTGAACCAAAAACACATTGTTTTGCATTTAAAAAAAAAGTCCCTGACCCTTTCCAAAAATGCAGCTGCTGAAAAAAGCAAAGATGTAACCGTGTCCCATAGGAAGCTATGTTAAATGGATTGTAGTGCGTTTCTGCAAAAAGCACCAAAAAACGCATAGGCCTTAATCAGGCCTTAATCCAGAGATCCCTTGAGATACTTTTTTCTTTGAAAAGATGTCCTCATTCTGATGACCATCATCATCCAACCCACTTCCTCTGCGCCTCCACTAGACTGTGAAATGAGAAGCAGCACAGGGATGTGCTCATCTCCCCATCACTCTGCTTTCATCTCCTATCAGAATACTTCTTGTCAGCACGGTTTGGCTCTTTGTACTGCTCCTTCCTTTCACAGTCAAACTTTGCTGTGTAGTTGCTGCAAGAAGCCAATTTACAGATCACATTCAAATACTGCTACTTACATTTAAGAAAAGAAGTATGCTATGAAGGTCCCATCTCCTGTTATGGGGTGACAACTGTCCCAACTATGCTCCTGTGTTGTCACCCTATCACATAAGGGAGAGGAGGGGGCAACATGTAGCTGTGGGTTTACAACTAATTTAAAGCTGAACTCCAGGGATGATATATTGGGCCAGCTTGGCACAATGTATGTATGCATATTGATACCTAATGAGCCTCTGTAGAAGCTGTAAATCACTGTAGTAATTGGAGCCAAATGTAATTTGCTGCAGATAAGCATCACAGCTGCAGCATGTGTACAGTCCTTAGCAGCTGCAGGCCCTTCTTTAAGTGGATGGTCAAACCGCAGCTCAATCACCTGGTTTTACCACCCCCAGACTGTCCATGTGAATGAACCCTTGCTTAAATTTTTTAGAAATTTAGGCTTTGTTCACAGGTGCAGCTGGGGGCAGTAAAACCAGACAGCTGGGCCACTGTTTACTGTCCCTAAACTGCCTGCCTGAACCAGGGCATGCAGCCGCTCAGAGCTGTTTGCAGGCCGAAAAAATTAAACTGCATGTTGCATTTGGTGGACATTACCAATGCACATCTATGGGGCTGCATTGCTACCACATGCAATGCACATGACTGCAGCACAGTAGTGTAGCGTCTACAGAATTAATGGCCAATTAAACACCAGTACGTTAATCTGTGTTTTAGCGCAGCTGTTAAACGCAGATCAATGGAAGGACATCTGAAAAACAGTCATTTCCAATGCGTCCTATTCACACCATAACACAGTGTTGACCTGCGCTAAAATATAACATATATGCATTCTACCGCAACGCACTGGATGTAAACACAATGCACAGGATATCCTGTGAAAATGGAGTACACTTTAATGCATGTCAACGGATGTCAGAGCGCGACTAAAATGGAAGGAAATGTACATTTACTATACATTTTAGTGAAAGTCAGTGTGAATTGGCCCATGTATTCAACATGTATGCATTTTAGTGCAACCCAGTGGATGTAAGCGGATGTCAACACAACACGCGGCGTACGCTTTATTACACACTAAAATGCATGTCAGCGGACGTCATAAATGCATGTCAGCGGACGTCAAAAATGTATGTCAACGCGTGACTAAAATAGATGGAAATGTACATCCATTTTAGCACCAGTCAGTGTGAATTGGCCCTTAATCAGGCAGTGAAGAGGCAAGTGTCCTCTGAAGAGCTATATAACACAGATCATGTGCAGGGCACGGCACGTATGAACAATCCCTTAGATTTATCTCCCCAGGGCAAAAATGTGTGATCCTTTCCCAAGGAAGCCCCTGGTGTGAGAAGTGACAGCACAGCACTCACATGTGAATGGGGCATAAGCTGACCATACACCAGTAACATTTCAGCCGCAATTTTCCATTTTAAGAACATTCATTCAATTTTTGAATTGTTAATGGAGTTAAAGAGATGTTTATTTTTGACCGCAGTGACAAAAAAATTTGTAACCACTTGCCCTCCAGAGGATTTATCCCCCTTCCTGACCAGGCCATTTTTTGCGATACGGCGCTGCGTTACTTTGACAATTGCGTGGTCATGCATTGCTGTACATAAATGCAATTTATGTCATTTTGTTCCCACAAATAGAGCTTTCTTTTGATGGTATTTGATTTTTTGGGCTGCAAAAAAACAAAAACAAAAAAAACCCCACCGACAATTTTGAAATAAAAAAGAAAAACAACATATTTACTTTTTCCTATAAAACTTATCCAATAAAAAATTTTACAAATTAAATTTCGTCTTAAATTAAGGCCAAAATGTATTCTGTTACATGTCTCTGCAAAAAAATTCCCAATACGTGTAAATTAATTGGTTTACGTGAAAGTTATAGCGTCTACAAATGGCGGTATATATACTAGAATTTTAATATACTAGTAATGGGGGCGATCAGCGACTTATAGCGGGACTGCGGTGGGCATTGTGACACTGGGGAGAACTGATTAACTGCCACTAATACAGTGATTAGTGTGAATAAAAAGCACTAACACTGTACTAATGATACTGGGCAGGAAGGGGTCAACATCTATCAAATAGTTAACTGTGTGCGTTTTACTAAGGAGGCAAGCTGTTTTGTATCTCTCTGCTGTACACACAGGTCTCTCCTCTGTCAGCTTTTCCTGAGGATCGCCGAGTGCTGGCCAGGAATTGCTGGCCGGGACTAAGTGATTGACATCTCTAGCTGCCAATAGCAACACAGGTAGGGCGGAGTGCATGCCCCCCTACCTGGAAATGCAAATCATATTTATATATATATGGCAAGTGGTTAAAGCTGGCTTTACACTGGTGTACTGCAGGTTGGGCACAGCATGGATGTATCAACAGTTTGCATGCTGTTTGAATCACGGTCCCACAGACTTTCTATTAGGTCACGCATCTTTTCGGAGTTTTCTGAAAGCGTATCAAAAGTTCTGCATGCTGCATTTTAGGTGTACTCTCAGAAACCGCAAAAAAAAGGTGTGACCTAATAGTAAGTCTATGGGACCGCAGATAAAGCGCACGCAATTCGTAGATGCACCTGCGCTGCAGCCATACCACGGTACCGCACTGTGAAACTAGACTAAAGGAGCAGGATGATTTTTGAACACATTTCTAATAGTGAATGTGCTTTTCATTTGGAGAAATTACATTCATTTCAAAATCGATTAAAACTAAACAAAATTTTCAGATGATATTTGTCAAGTCTTCAAATGCACAAAGAAATGTTTGTTCAAAAATCTAGTAGTGTATAGTCAGCTTAAAGTGATACTAAAGGCTTACTTTTTTTTTTAACCACTTCAATACCGGGCACTTTCACCCCCTTCCTGCTCAGGCCAATTTTCAACTTTCAGTGCTATCGCCCATTCAATGACAATTGCGCGGTCATGCAACACTGTACCCGTATGAAATATTTATCATACTTTTGAGACAGATAAAAGATTTCTGTTGGTGGGATTCTTATTTTTTGCTAAACAAATTAATAAAATGCTTACATTTTCTGTTATAACATTTTGCAAATAAGTAATTTTTTTCTTCACTGATGAGGCGGCATTGATGGGTGATGAGACTGCACTGACAGGGCGGAAGTGACGGGCGGCACTGACTGGTGATGAGGCGGCACTGATCGGTGATGAGGCGGCATTGATGAGGCAGCACTGACCGGTGATGAGGCGGCACTGATGAGGCAGCACTGACCGGTGATGAGGCGGCACTGATGGGTGATGAGGCTGCACTGACGGGGCAGAAATGACGGGGTGGCACTGACCGGTGATGAGGCGGCATTGATGAGGCAGCACTGACCGGTGATGAGGCGGCACTGATGAGGCAGCACTGATGGGTGATGAGGCTGCACTGACGGGGCAGAAATGACGGGGCGGCACTGACTGGTGATGTGGCAGCACTGACCGGTGATGAGGCGGCATTGATGAGGCAGCACTGACCGGTGATATGGCGGCACTGATGGGTGATGAGGCAGGACTGATGATCAGTGCTCTGATTATCAGTGTAAAACGTGTACTGACAGTCTTGTCGTCTATCCGCTTTCCTTTCCTCACAGACACAGTGTGTAAGGAAAGGAAATGCTGATAACTGACAAGTCTGTTTACATGTGATTAGACACAGCTGATTGCATGGTAAAGGGCCGCTGTGATTGGCCTTTTACCCTGATCTGTGATTATCCGTGTCTGATGGACACAGAGCGCAGCTGATGCACACCCCCAGGGCAGGGTACCGGGAGGATGTCCATGGACGCCCTCCCAGAACTAGATGACCGTGCTGTAGCGGTCTCTCAGTCAGCAAGCCGTTAAATAATAAACATGTTATACTTACCTGCGCTGTGTAGTGGTTTTGCACACAGCAATCCTGAACCTCCTCTTTTCGGGTCCCCTGCCAAATGCCCCCCATAGCAAGCCACTTGCTCTGGGGGCACTCCTGCGTGCCCCTCTCTCTATTTATGGACTCCCCTATGCACTTGAAACATGCAAAAAATAAATCACATTGCAGTAAAACATGTGCTCTGCATTTTGCAGGCAGGAGCAGAGGCATGGGGTGGCATTAAGAATGAGTGACATCTGCAGAAGGCATCATGTTTTGTACACTGTGGGGAAAACATAGGATTCTGCCCTGTGCCTGGTGTGAAAAAGACCCCTATGGGGGAGGGGTGACCTCTGACCTTGTCCTGGGTGCCATCACCCCAATGCAGTCAGCTTGTAGTCCTCCTCTGATCACCTCTCATGTCTGTACATAGGGATCTGTCACCAATAAACCACACACACAGGAACAGGGAAATGCAGAACTCATGGGGAGCACAGGCAACTAGAGGACGCTGATAGGACATCTGGTAATGTGGAGGATCGTACACACGATATGATGAATGGACACCCCCATCCCCCTCACCTAGTGGCCCTCACATCGGGCTCGAAGGGACACATGCGGACAGCGATGGACTTCACCGATTTTAGGATCAAACCTGATCCCCTGGCCGCCGCCATCTTTCCCGCACGCTGTCAGCAGAACGACCAATCAGAGAGAAGACTGCAGCCTCAAACTCCGCCCCGCTGCACCGGCTGGAAATGTAGTTCCGGCGGTGGGCGTGGTCTGAGATCGGAGTGTATCTGCGGTCACCCATCACACGATCTTGTACGACGTCTTCCTCACTGATGGTGTTCCGCTGTGTACAGAATAGGAACGACAGGGAGCAGGAGGGAGCTGTCTGCCTCCATTCACCTATTAGAGGGAGCTCTCCTGTAGGTGATTCACCCACTGGGGGGAGTTCTGTAGCTGATTCAACCGCTGGGGGGAGTTCTCCTGTAGGTGATTCACCCGTTGGGAGGAGTTCTGTAGCTGATTCAACCGCTGGGGGGAGTTCTTCTGTAGGTGATTCAACCGCTGGGGGGAGTTCTTCTGTAGGTGAGTCACCTGTTGGGGGGAGTTCTCCTGTAAGTGATTTACGCGCTGTGGGAAGTTCTGTAGGTTCACCCGCTGGGGAGGGTTTCTCCTGTAAGTGGTTCACTCGCTGGGGGGGGTTCTCCTTTAGGTGGTTCACTCGCTGGGGGGGGGTTCTCCTTTAGGTGGTTCACCCACTGGGGGGAGTTCTGTAGGTGATTCACCCGCTGGGGGGACTTCTCCTGTAGGTGGTTCGCCCGCTGGGGGGAGTTCTTCTGTAGGTGATTCACCCGCTGGGGGGAATTCTGTAGGTGATTCACCTGCTGGGGGGGAATTCTGTAGGTGATTCACCCGCTGGGGGGGAATTCTGTAGGTGATTCACCCGCTGGGGGGGGAATTCTGTAGGTGATTCACCCGCTGGGGGGGAATTCTGTAGGTGATTCACCCACTGGGGGGGGAATTCTGTAGGTGGTTCACCCGCTGGGGGGAGTTCTCCTGTAAGTGATTTACGCGCTGTGGGAAGTTCTCCTGTAGGTGGTTCACCCACTGGGGGGAGTTTTCCTGTAGGTGATTCACCCGCTGGGGGGGGGGACTCCTTTAGGTGGTTCACTCACTGGGGGGAGTTCTGTAGGTCATTCACCCGCTGGGGGCAGTTCTCCTGTAGGTGATTCACTTGCTGGGGGTTCTCCTGTAGGTGATTCACCTGCTGGGGGGAGTTCTGTAGGTTGTTCACCCGCTGGGGGGGTTCTCCTGTAGGTTGTTCACCCGCTGGGGGGAGTTCTCCTGTAGGTGGTTCACCCGCTGGGGGGAGTTCTCCTGTAAGTGATTTACGCGCTGTGGGAATTTCTGTAGGTTCACCCACTGGGGAGGGTTTCTCCCGTAGGTGGTTCACCCACTGGGGGGAGTTCTGTAGGTGGTTCACCCGCTGGGGAGAAGTTCTGTAGGTGATTCACTTACTTGGGTTCTCCTGTAGGTGATTCACCCACTGAGGGGGGAGTTCTCTAGGTGATTCACCCCCTGGGGGGAGTTCACCTGTAGGTGGTTCAGCCACTGGCAGGAGTTCTCCTGTAGGTATTTCCCCTGCTGGGGGGAGTTCTATAGGTGATTCACCTGCTGGGGCTTCTCCCGTAGGGGATTCACCCACTGGGGGGAGTTCTGCTGTAGGTTATTGACACTCTAGCTCTCTCGTCACCTCCTCCCATATTCACCTCCAGCACTTCTCCAGAGCCTCTCCCATCCTCTGGAACTTCCTACCCCAGTATTTCCGATCAGCCCCCACCCTGTCTTCCTTTGAAAACTCACTTATTCAGGGAAGCCTACCCCACCTTCACCTAAGAACTGTACTCAAGCCACCTCCATCAGATCACCGCCTACAGCTATCACCTTTTGTACCACCTCTCCCTTTCTTTAGATTGTAAGCTCCATGAGCAGGGCACTCCTATTCCTTCTGTACTGAAATGTAATTGTACTGTCTCTCTTTATATTGTAAAGCGCTGCGCAAACTGTTGGCACTTCAGTGAAGGAAATAAGTATTTGATCCCTTGCTGATTTTGAATGTTTGCCCACTCACAGAGAAATGATCAGTCTAAAAATCTAATGGAAGGTGTATTGGAACACTGAGAGACAGAATAGCAACAAAAAATTCAACAAATTATGCACTGATTTGCATGATCTGCCAAGAGGAGTGGGCCAAAATCATTCCTTAGTTGTGTGAAAACCTGGTGGCCAACTACAGGAAACGTCTGACCTCTGTGATTGCCAACAGGGGATTTGCCACCAAGTACTAAGTCATGTTTCAGGAAGGGGATCAAATACTTATTTCCCTCATGAACATGCAGATCAGTACATAATTTGTTAGACATGCATTTCTTTTGAATTTGTTGTTGCTATTCTGTCTCTCAGTGTTACAATACACCTACCATTCGATTTTTAGACTGATCATTTCTCTGTGAGTGGGAAAACATTCAAAATCAGCAGGGGATCAAATACTTATTTCCTTTACTGTATAATAATAATAATATTCTGGCCAATAAAATGCAATAATGCTCTAGATGTGCCTAAAGAATTGCAATATGCAGGTGAATTTATAGAGTATTTGAGCAGCCTGGAGTTCAGAGGGGCTTTTACAAACCCCCTTGTCTGCATGAAGCCTAAACTTACCTGAAGGTACTATTGTTCATCAGAGTTTACTACCACTTTATTGTCACTTTACATAAACTGGGCCAAGTTGCAGCTGCTGGATGTGCTTTATTGGACTGTAATACGTAGCTCTAGATACGTATAGTAAGGCCCTATTCACACTACAGTGTTTTGAATTGCAGGCAGAATCACCATGATTCTGCCCGTGATTTCAAAACGCTTTACTAAAAAAAATCGCCAAACAACGTGTTCAGGTGGCATTCATTTTAACCACTTGCCCTCCTGAGGATTTACTCCTCTTCCTGACCAGGCCATTGTTTGCAATACAACGCTGCGTTACTTTTTTTTTCCCCACGAATTGAGCTTTCTTTTGGTGGTGTTTGATCACCTGTGTGTTTTGTTTTTTGTGCTATAAAAAAATGACAATTTTGAGAAGAACACTATTTTTGACCTATTACTATTAAATATGTCCAGTAAAAAAAAATTAAAACAAATTTCATCATAAATTTAGGCAAAAATGTATTCTGCTACATGTCTTTGCTTAAAACAAAATCCCAATACGTGTAAATTAATTGGTTTATGTGAAAGTTATAGCGTTTACAACTGGTATATATACTGGGATTTATTTCTTGATTTTTTTTTTTTCTAGTGATCAGCGACTTATAGCGGGACTTCGGTGGGCATTCTGACACTGGGGGGAACTGACTTGGTGTCACTGACATCCCCAGTCACACCAATACAGTGATCAGTGCTAATAAAAAGCACTGACACTATACTAATGGCACTGGGCAGGCAGGGGTTAACGTGGGCGATCAAAGGGTTAACTGTGTGCTGTTTTGCTGTGTGTGTGCTTCACTGTAAGCACACTGCTTTGCATGGCTCTGCAGCCAAGGCCACGAATAGTGGTGCACATGCGCCCCCTACCCAGAGATGTAAAAACACGTGTATATATATACTGTATACACACGTGATTTTGCGCACCTGTGCTGCCCAGTAGCAGTATTACTGCTATAGGGTGGACGGGAAGCTGTTAATAGCACCAAAAAACGCAGTGCAGTTCTGCCGCAGTTGTCACATGATAAATAGTCCTGCAATCGAGGCAGAAATGCATCACACAAAGCGTGTCGCCCAAAAGAAACTCCTACACTTCTTTTTGATTCAAAACGCCATAGTGTGAATGGGGCCTATGTGGTACTGTGTTCCAACTGCAGTACTGGCAACTTCCCCTCTGCTGCCAAGCGAGTCGGGCTTAGTGCTTCTCCGCCATTCAGGAGAAACAAGGCTTCCTCTGATTGGCCGAGGTGAAGATCATGATGTCATTTGCCTACCTCTCCACATCATCCAATCAGAGGAAGCCGTGTATTCCTCTGTAGCCAGGTGCTTGGGTAGAGATATAGATCAGTTTAGGATGCTGTGCTCTCTTTGCTCCCAATGGACTTCAGCTGAATGGGTGGGAGCTCAAGAGACTGGATGGTTGGCAGCACTGAATCATGGGAGATGAAGTTTGGGATAGAAACTTTACTATGGCGGTCTATGGACCATTGGACTACCTGAGCTCAATGCAACTTGTCCACTTGGGAACAAGTGTATTACCAATGTGTAAACTGGACTAATAGTTACACCACCCTCTCACTCAATAGTATGTCCATAGGAAGGTCTCCATGAAGGAAAGTCTATGGGCCTTTTTTTAAAGTCCAACAGAAGCATTCACCTAATTAATAAATGGGGCAAAAAACAATGATAGCCAAAAGTTAAAGAAATCTATTTTGTTAAGTGCTCACATGTGATCCTGGGACTCCTGCATTGTGGTCTGGCAGCTAGGTGGTAACAATTGGGGTGTTGGCCCAAAGGGTGGCCAAGCCATGAGGGCATAGACAAAGGAACTACTGGGTCTGGTGAGATGGAAGATAATGTTAATATTTCTGTAGCACACAATGGCATATATGAACGTTGATTGGTGAGATGAAAGGACAGAGCACTCCGGTGCTCACCCGAGGGTCCACGTCACCAGAAGTGCATCAGCAGTTGCTTGCATCACTGGAGGTGATGCCTCAATGTGTACAGCAGTCAGTGGAGGATCACCTGGAAGGAGTGGAGCGTCCTTAGGCTCCATGACAATGCATTTTGAGGCATGGCCTCTTTTTCACCTGTGACTTGACAACCTGTGACAATATGGTTCACTTATCACTAACCAGTCTGATGTCTGCTTACTGAACCTTAGTTGTATGCAGGGTATCTATATTTGTGCTCCCAGTAGCTCCCCATTTACTTAACCTAGTATGTCAGTGGGGCTGAGGATGTATTCAGTGCTGAAGCAGAAGAACAGAGTACCCAATCTACCAAGTGGCTCTTGCGGTGGTAGCACTACACCTTGATAGTAATAGAAGGCTTCTCCTGAATAGCAGGCTCTGTTTACAGCAGAACACCAAACAGCCTCACTGCATGGGGGTAACTGCTTGTGTTATCCAGGGGCGCATGGAAAGGCTATATTTACCCGATCCTCTGATCCTCCGTAAAAAAAGGCTCTCCCCCAGTTCTAGCAGTGGACTGTTCCTGCTGTCCTCACATTCAGAGCCAGTCTATGGGTGTGATGATGTCAGGAACAGTCCATGAACAAAGACAGCGTGCGGGGAGGCAGAACCTGTAGGGACTGGTTTTGTGGCAGGGGATCGGCAGATTAGGTAAGTATATCTCTGCTTCCTTCACTCCTTGATAGCAGTTAACCCATGCAGGCACAGCCCCATTGCATTAGATAAAAAAGATTCCTGGAATTGTTTAACCCCTTGACGCCGATGTAACACAAATACGCGGCCTCACAGAACTGAGCTTTTTTCCGTGGGGCTGCATATTTGCGTACCTGTCTTAGTGCTCGGAGCACTCCGCACGGCGCGATCCCAGCACAAAGACCGTGGTGTCACTGAGAGCACCGGGTCCCCTTCTAACGTTCGGGACCCAGGACTCCTGATTCTGGGTCACATGATCGCTGTGATAGCCTCTGATTGCTAGTGATCAGTCACTGTACAGCCTGGCTCCCTTGTTTTTTTCTCTCTCTATGAATGGAGCAGAGAGATATATTGTATCGCTAACTCCTGGCATAGAGGAGGAAAAAAATGTTTGTAAAAAAAAAGATAAATATTAAAAAATAAAGAAAAAATACCTAGATCAAGGTTTGATCTAGTTCAGTGCCAGGGTTAGTGTTTGGGTCAGGGTCAAAATGTCAGGGTCAAAGGTCAGGATTTAAAAAAAAAATTGGTGTTAGTGTGTTTTCAGTAAAAAAAGACAAACAAAATATGCACTATTGTTTCTGGGCTGTACTACGGGTACAAACAACAAATAACATACACATATATGGTATCGCTGCGATCGTCAGGAGCTGGAGAATTTATTTTGGGTTGTTATTTGGTAGTAGGTTATGGTAGTAACAAAAAACACACAGCTAAATGAAAAAAAATATTTATTTTTTTTTACTATTTTTGTCCAGTTTTCTTTTGGTAATAAAACAAAATTAGGAGATATCCATTATCATTTACCACTAAATGAAAGCCCAATTTTGTCTTGAAAAAAACGCGGTATAATTCACCTGGATGTACAAAGTAGTTGTGATATGTACGGTTTTACTAACCCATGTCAACGTTGCAGAATTGTGTTTAGGCATTTCGATTTGTTTTACCCTTAGGCATGAAGGGGTTCTGTAAGGGAATTCCTGTGAAACGGCTGGTGAATAGACGTGCGCATGTGCACAGAAATGCACGATCACGCACATGCACACGCATACCAGCTCTGCATATTACTACGGTGCCTGAATCGGAGGTTCATCAGCCTTCCAAAGTCTCCAACTGCAAGAGC
The DNA here is from genome assembly GCF_062004578.1 of Staurois parvus. Lineage (NCBI taxonomy): Eukaryota > Metazoa > Chordata > Amphibia > Anura > Ranidae > Staurois > Staurois parvus. The sequence continues at coordinate 2,660,620 of NW_028319098.1, forward strand.
TGCAAACAACATCTGCTGGCGCTCTTGTGCCCCTGGTCCCTAGACACCCTCTGTTCCACTTCCAGTGGGGTCAGGGCTAGTGACACAAGTGAGGCCAACCTCGTAATTTCAGTCTCCAATCAGGTACGTGACAGGTTCATTCTGGATGCAGACAGGTAGTTGTCCATTCTGCTGTCAAAACACAGTGCCGCTTACCATGTATATTTGCAGCAGGCGCAGCAGCCACATCATTCTGTAATGGAAATAGTTCATTTGGACCAGATTGTCCCAAACAGACTATTTAAAGTGACATTTAACACGGACTTCTATATTAAATGTTACATAGCTACATTCATGTTTTCAAGCAACCGCTTATTGCAAATGTTGGCAGTATGACAACAGTGTGGATGAAGAAGTAATGGGCATTTTTTCACATTTCCCATCTCAGAACTGTGGGAAGTATGCTTTTGTGTTGATGTGCCTCTTTAACATTTTGCTTTTATTCATTCACATACAAACCAAAAGGAAATGTTTGGCTAGAATAATTATGATGTAATATAAAAGGGAAACCAGGAGATGGCGCCAGTGATTAACATTTGCTCAACATGTCATCTTATAAAGGAAAGCCCCAGTTTTGGTACACATGGATGTAACAATGGTTTACTATGACAGCTATTTTTGTAAATAAATCTTACAAGCACCTCTCTATTTCAATCTGCAGAATATTTTCCAAAACTTCAGTAAGTTCTTTCTGTTCTGTTCCTTACACTGATGTCAGGATTGCATTGTGGATGGAATTTCCTATATGTCTCTTCCCCATTAAATTAGAACTAGCTTTTCCAAAAGTGTGCACAGAGCTTGAGATCATAGTACAGGCATCCACAGCAACATCTTGCTGTAAAAGTCTTACTCAGTAAACTTTTTTTTTTTGTTTTTAAATTTTGCAAAGCTTTATATTTTTTTCTCCACATTCACTGTGAACCAAAGTGACCAGCAAAAAGGGGTTAGGGCAAACCATAACACTGCGATGGCCAGTGATCACCTTTCTAACCATTGTTTACATTTTTAAAAATGCTGCTACAATTTAAAGTGAACTTGAACCCAAAAATTGAAGAATTGCTACAATATAGGGCAGCAGAACCCCACCTGGGGTACATGTACCATCAGGGTATGCGGCAGTACTTTTTGGGGTTTACAAAAAAAATGTTGCTAATGGAAAAAGGCTGTGGGGTAGTGGGGAATAAGGGACTTCATTTTGAGATAGAAAAAGGCTGTAGGAATTGGGTCAGGTTTTTTTTTTTTTTTGTGATCCTCAGAGAAACCAGATGTTTGCTTTTGCCAACAAGTATAGCTTCGGCCTGCACCTCAGGCAAGCCTCCAGCGGAATGATATGCCCTCCACCTCTCTGAGCAGAGGCTGCCTTCTGCAATGGACACAATGCAGAAGCAGCATAGGACAGGCACTGTGCTTCCTAGGACCATACTCTTGACTATTGGGCTTGCTGGCTGGCATGACTGACTGTAATTTAATTGTTCTTGTAGTCCTTTGTCTAGAGACCTATGTCCAGTGTCCACCAGAGTCCTATGTCCAGGGTCTAGAGTCCTATGTCCATTGTTCTTGTAGTCCTTTGTCTAGAGACCTATGTCCAGTGTCCACCAGAGTCCTATGTCCAGGGTCTAGAGTCCTATGTCCAGGGTCCAGTGTCTAAAGTCCTATGTCCAGTGTCCACCAGGGTCTAGAGCCCAGTGTCTAGAATCCAGAGTCCTGTGTGCAAAGTCATGTGTCCATTCTCCAGAGACCTGAGAACTTAGACCCCCGTTCTGTGTCCAATGTTCAAAGTGTTGTTTCCAGAGTTCTGTGTCCAGAGTCCTGAACCCAGTGTCCATAGTCCTGTGTCTGGGGTTCTGTGTCCAATGTCTAGAGTCCTGAGTCCAGCACCCAATGTCCAGAGTCCTGAATCCAGCATCTAGAGTCCTGTGTCTAGTGTCTTTAGTCCAGCGTCCAGAATCCTGAGTCCTGTGTGAAAGGTTATGTGTCCATTGTTGAAAGTCCTGAGTACTTAGACCCCTGTCCTGTGTCCAGAGTTCTGTGTCCAATGTCCAAAGTGTTGTTTCCAGAGTTTTGTGTCCTGAGCCCAGTGTCCTGAGTTCTGAGACCCGTGTTCTGTGTCTGAAGTTCTTTGTCCAATGTCCAGAGTGCTGTTTTCAGAGTTGTTTCCAGTGTCCTGAATCCTGGTTCAGAGTTGGAGGGGTACGATTTATGGAAATGCGTTGCCAAAGAGAACCTGAGTGAAAAAGTTAGGAACCATTGTTATAGAGAACATCTAGAAATGTTTATTGGCCTGAGCAGTACCCTGAAAATGTTACTTTCTGTCTTGTATTCCTCCTGAAAACTAGCAATGCACTCTTGTGGGTTGAGCTTCATAGCTGAATATTTGTAGGGTAAGGTATAGGGCATTGCTGCTTTGACTGTTGGTCTTGCAATGAATTGAGATTTTGCAATGCCATTACTATCCTGCTTACATTCTTCCTTACTGGAGAAAAAGCTTTACCTTATGACGTGCAGCGCTAGCAGTTGTGTGGGCTTGCTCCCAAACCCCACTCCCTTCTCATTGGTTGTAATTGACAGCAGCAGGAGCCAAAGGCTCCCGTGGCTGTCTCTGAGCCAATGCGGAGAGAGAGAACCGAAAGAGCCTCTTCTCTTGTGCATAGGGCTCAGGTAAGTATAAGGAGGGGCGATGCATTTCAAAAAAACAACAAAGAAAAATTCCCAGTTCACTTACCAGCCAGCCTCTAACCAACTGAATTGCCCTGTCTAACAGTACATGTTAAAACCAGGGGTTTAGTTTGCACAGATTTGCAAATATGAGTAAGCTGTAGGTCCACTTCACAGCACCTTAGTGTACTGCAGTCCTAACTCTATAGATTTTGAAAGTCTCCAAAGTTGGAGCACATACAGTCAGGTCCATAAATATTGGGACATTGACACAATTCTAACATTTTTGGCTCTATACACCACCGCAATGGATTTGAAATGAAATGAAGATTTGCTTTAACTGCAGACTGTCAGCTTTAATTTGAGGGTATTTACATCCAAATCAGGTGAACGGTGTAGGAATTGCAACAGTTTGCATATGCACTGGACACCCAGCAATAGTACAATGGCAGCAAAGATGTCCAGTGTGTCCCCTCACCAGTTAACCAGCAGTACAAAAAAATGGCAACCACCCCAACCTATAACTGGCCTTTACAGCAAGGAACACATGGTAGGGCGACGCATGTCAAAAAACAGCAAACAAAAATTCCCAGCTCACTTACCAGCCAGCCTGCAACAAACCGAATTGTCCTAACAGTTTATGTTAAAACAAGGGATTTAGATTGCACATATTTGCAAATATATGTGTGAGCTGCAGGGCCATTTCACGGCACTCCATGTAATGCAGTCCTAAATCTACAAACTTTGAGAGTCTCCAAAGCACATATATAACAATGGATAGATTAAGGGCAGGTATGCCTGGAGGGAGCCCCCCCCCCCCCATTAAAGGTATAGGGACGCACTGAATACCCAGCAATAGCAAAATGGCAGCAATGGTGACCAGTGCTTCCCTTCACCGGTTAACCAACATTGCCTATGCAGCAAGGAGCACATGGAAGGGCGGCGCATGTCAAAAGACAACAAGGAAAAATTCCCACCTTACTTATCAGCTTGTGAGGCTCGGGGGGGGGGGGGCTTAAAGCAGTGATAAAGTCTTATTGCTAAAAGAGAAAAAAACCTGCAGGTTTAAGTCATAAACAAATCAATCTTTAAGCAAACTTGATTACAATAAACCTAGATATTAGTGTTTAAAGTCCCAAAATAAAGTCCAAAATAAAAGTCCAAATAAAATCCCTAAAAAGGTTAATCTTTATCGGTAATTTCTCAATTCTTCGTGTATCCAAATCGCATTTTTGATATAATCCAAAAAAATCTTCATATACCTCAAAGAAAAAAACTAAACATAGTGTATTATCCCAAATAATATCATAAAAGTGCCACACGTGTTGCATGCAAGCAAAACTACTGTGCCACAGCAACCGTGAAAGAAAAAATTCCTCTGCCTTAAATGTCAATCCACTGCACACAAATAACAGGAGTGCATAATTAACCTCAAGATAGTATCATAGGTATAGATGAGATTATTTCCAACCTTTTTTTTCATCAGCCTTTCCAGCCACTTCCCACAGACCTCATAAACAGACCAGGGATCAGTGTATATCATAAATAATCACAACACTTTATTATAGCAACTTACATTAAAATAAGATGAGATCAGCTTCCACACAGAGAAAATGATTCCACAATCGTGCCTCTCCTCAGTAGTGTTTAGGTATCCTCACCATACCACTCCGGAGGAGGAATAAATCATCGGTGGTAGATTCCCCAGTAAACATAAACATATGTAGAGGATTCCAGGACAGATACAGCCGCGTGTTCCAGGATCAAAGATGGCCACCACAGCACTTCCGGAAGAGCGTCACTACGTCACGTGCCCCGGACGCGTTTCGTCACATCCGGACTTTGTCAACAGGTTTAAGTCATAATCCGGGGCGGACTGACCATATAGCCCGGGGTCAGTAGGGGGCCCATGAGATGCCCCTGGTACCTTTTTCATAGGCTTTTGAGTTTGGGCAAGGACACAGGGGCCCCATGCTCCCCTCTTGCCCGGGGGCCCCATGAGTTGTCAGTCTGCCCCTGGTCATAATGTACTAGTATGCGAAGCAATCAGAATACATTTCTTTGCTAGTGGTCATTTTCAACCTGTTTTCCCACATTTTACTAAGTAATCCTTTAAGGAACTACAGTCACTTCTACACTATCTGATGTCTGCAAGCTACCTCGATAATAAGAAATATACTGTAGCATATGAATTATTTATATCTAGCCAATGCAACTTGAAGGCGGTGCAATCAAGTCAGTTCTGTGTAGACTTTGCTAAGTTCTTTTATTAGTTGTGAATAGAATTGATTTGCTCTTTAGTACTTACACATAAGAAGGAATGAGTCAGACTAGGGACAAACCCTCTCTCTGCCAATCCTATGGTTTCCTATGACTGCTCAATTAGACAGAAACAGTCAAAAAATGAGCAGCAACTGCTGGGCTTTCCTATTAGAACCATGGCATGCTCTGCATAGACTATGTTAAGACTAAATTCCAAAATAAGCAAATCTTTTTTTTTGTTTACAAACGATTTTATTGTACATGAGTAGACAGTAAAACAACAGCACATTTTAAAGTGATATTGTCAGCAAAAACAAGGCATTTTGAAAAGTACAATACATAAAAATATATTAACATAACAAAGAAGAGAAAAGAAAAGAGGAAGTTACGAGTGCATGAAATACGTAAACGATAGAGTAGGTTGAGTGATACATCTGTCAACAGTATATGTCAGCCAACTTGTACTGGGGATATTATTAAGCATGCAATAAATGTCTACAATCTCTCCATGACTCCCATTTTTTATCGTATAAGTGCATCTTATCCAGTAGGGTATAATGAATACGTTCCATAAGCATTACAGCATCAATTCTGTGTAAAACGGAGTCCAAGGGTACAACATTGGACCTCCAATGTAGGGCAATAGACCATAAAGGGGCAATAGACCATAAAGTGGCAATACATAATGTATGTATCAATCTCAGATTGGCATCAGAGACCCCTGGGATATGGGCCCCCAATAAACAGGTCTGCATGGACAATCGTATCGAGGTACCCGACAGTGAGGCAGCCACCTCAGAAATCCTACGCCAGATCAAAGATATGGTCGGGCAATCCCAAAATATATGAACCAAAGTACCCGTGCAGTCACAGCCCCGAAAACATAGAGGGGACGTTTGTGGAAACAATACATGTAGTCTTGATGGGGTATAATACCATCTGGTTAGAACTTTAAGGGCCGTCTCACGAACCGAAAGAGATCTAGAGCTAGATCTAGAGCTCTTGCATATATTATCCACCATGGAATCCCAATCCTCATCTGAAAAAGTGATGCCACAATCCTCCTCCCATTTTCGTCTGTACAAAGGGGGAGCATGAAAAAGACAGATCAAAAATTGGTGATAAAGATCTGAGATAAGACCCCTACCCCTGGGAGAGTCACGGCTGATACGTTCAAAAAAGGAAATCGGAGAGGATGGGGTAAGGCCAAAGTGCGCATTAAAAAAGTGCCTAATCTGTCTATAACGAAGGTACTCACGAAGAGGAACATCAAATAACACGCGCAGCATATCAAAGGTAATGTAAGATCCTCCTCTTTGGAAATCAGATAATCTGATAAAAGATCGATCATACCACCAACGAAACATGTGAGGGGAAGAAAAGGCTACAACAAAAGTAGGATCACCAAAAAATGACACACCTGGGGGAACAGGAGAGACTAAACCCAATTTAGATTTGTGTTTGGACCAAAGTGTCAGCGAGTGGGTCACTATGGCGTTATGAAACATAAGCGATCGGGGGAAGATGTTAGACCAGCAATGGGCAAACTACGGCCCGCGGGCCGTATACGGCCCGGCGGACCTTTTAAACCGGCCCGCGGATGTGGCTGTCAGGATGTGTGTAGGCGGGGCAGCGTGACGAACGTGAGGGGAGGGGAGCTAGGCTCCTCTCACAGTCCGCCCTGAAGACCGGAACGGCGCGGGAACACGGCGAGAGGAACGTGCGGAGCAAAGGTAAGTGAATTGACACAGGGGGGACTTGGCTCACTACTTGGGGGGGAATAGTACTATGGGGGATGAATTACTATATGGGGGATGAAATACTATATGAGGAATGAATTACTATATGGGGGATGAATTACTATATGAGGAATGAATTACTATGGGGGATGAATTACTATATGGGGGATGAATTACTATATGAGGAATGAATTACTATATGGGGGATGAATTACTACATGGGGGATGAATTACTATATGGGGGATGAATTACTATATGGGGGATGAATTACTATGGGGGATGAATTACTATATGGGGGATTAATTACTATGGGGGATGAATTACTATATGGGGGATTAATTACTATGGGGGATGAATTACTATGGGGGATGAATTACTATGGGGGATGAATTACTATATGGGGGATGAATTACTATGGGGGATTAATTACTATGCTTACTATGGGGGAATATTACTATACTTACTATGGATGACACATACACATCATTCATCTACTCTTGGTCCGGCCCCCGGGTCCAATATATGAACCCATTGCGGCCCTCAAGTCAAAAAGTTTGCCCACCCCTGTGTTAGACCATAAAATTCCCGGTAAATAAAAAGGACGTATCGACTGAGACTCAAACTTGATCCATGGGATTTGAGAGTTAATAGTAGCCCATTGTGATAATTGCGCAAAACGAGCCGAGAGGTAATATAGCCAAAAATTAGGAAGACCCAGGCCTCCCGTCCGTTGTGAGCGATACAAAATGGATGAGGCAAAACGTGGATGCTTATTTCCCCAAATAAAATTGTTAATAGTCCGCTGAAAGTGATCCAAAAACGTTTTTGAGACCGGAATTGGAAGCGCTCTAAAAAGATAAAGCAGTTTGGGCAAAATATTCATTTTAACCGCCGTGACTCTACCCAGAAAGGAGACATGATAACCGTGCCAGATCTTCAGTAGAGTAGAGAGACGCGATACACATGGTGGATAATTAGCTGTAAATATATCTGCGTATCGGGGAGTGAGATTAATCCCCAGATAGGATATCTTGTCCTTGACCCAGCGAAATGGGAAAGAACTACGGAGAGATGCACTTAGGGAGTCAGGAACATTAACAGGCATAATCACAGATTTGGTAAAATTAACGGTGAGACCTGACACTTTGGCAAAATCGTTCAATACAGCACACAAGTTAGGTAAAGAAGTCAAAGGGTTAGTAATAAAAAGCATAACATCATCAGCATACATGCTCAGCTTAAAATGTGAAACTAATAATGAATAGTCAGAAATATCCGAATGTGATTTAATCGCCAATGCCAAAGGTTCCAACACCAGCGCAAACAAATGGGGGGGAAAAAGGACAGCCCTGGCGGGTACCTCTACCCAATGTAAAGAAGTCAGAGTTACAGCCGGGAAGCCTAATTCTTGTTTTAGGAGAGTCGTATAGGGCATGTATGCCTGCCAAAAAACCGTCACTGAAGCCCATTTTCGGTAACAAGGAGAACAAGTAGGGCCAAAGAACACTGTCAAAGGCCTTGTTTATATCCAAACTCATCAATAGAACCTCTTTGGAATGTAAATTGGCGTCTTGAATAATATTTAGAGTGAGACGAATGTTATCAGTAATAAATCTGTTGGGAATAAAACCCGACTGGTCTGGAGAAACCAAAGAGGAGATGATAGGGGCCAACCGGTCTGCCATAATACGGCTAAATATTTTTAGATCGTTATTCATGACCGAGATTGGTCTATAGTTTTGCGGCAAACAGTGGTCTTTCTGTGGCTTGGGTATTAGAGACATGTTAGCCAACAACATCTCCTCAGGGAACTTACCCCCCTGCAAAACATCATTAAATAAAGTTATCAAGTATGGAGCCAATGTAGAGGCAAAATGTTTATAATAGCTAGCGGTAAATCCGTCAGGACCCGGAGCAGTAGAGCGTTTAAGTGCGCTTATCGCACATGTTATTTCCTCTAAAGTACAGGGGGCATTAAGAGAGGCAATTTGAGAGGGTGTAAGAGCAGGGAGGGTTATAGAGTCCAGCCATGAGTCTGACAGAGGAACAGAATCTGACTGCGGAGGAGCTAGTAGCTTTGAATAAAAATTTTCGAAAATACCCAAGACTTCCTGAGGTAGAGATGAGATAGCACCCGAATTTGTGCGTAATTTATACACGTGTGGGGGGCGCAGAGCATGGTTCAACTTCCTTGCAAATATGGTAGATGCCGAGTTACTATGTAATAGGAACGAGGCCTTCGACCAGCGGAGGGCCTTTTCAGTTTTATGGGAAAGCAGGGCATTCAGTTCCAAGCGCTTTTGGGACAGTAGCTGTTTATTAAGTAGAGATGGATTAGCGACATGGCTTCTATAGTGTGCTTCTAATTCTCGGGTTAGAAGTAGTATTTGCTGCCAACGGTTTCTATTTCTGGACGAGGCCATGGAGATAAGTCGGCCTCGGAGGACCGCCTTGTGGGCTACCCAGAGTGTGGCTGGGGAAATATCAGGGGTTGAATTAGACTGAAAGTATTCCTGAAGAGATGTAATCACCTCCTGGCGAGAGTCAATATCAGTCAGCATAGAGTCATTAAGTCTCCAAGAGAAGGGAGTAGGTGCCAATCCCACAAACGTGATAGATAAGGCCATAATACTGTGATCCGACCAGGGGCTCAAATGAATGCAAGCTATCCTAGAATTAGCTAGTAAAATCGGGGTACAATATATATAGTCTAATCTAGCATAAGAGTCATGTGGGTGGGAATAAAATGTATAATCCCTGGCTCCTATGTTGTGCGCTCTCCAGGCATCCACCAACTGGAGGGCATCTAGTTTCTTAGTAAGGGACTTCGGGAAAGCCTGGGAAGAGTGCGTGGGGGAACTACGGTCCAAAAGAGGATTTGCCACCAGATTAAAATCCCCACCCACCAGTAGATGGGGGGACAAAAACTTATCCAGAGCACCAAAAAATTTAGAAAAAAAGGTAGCTTGTGCTGAATTCGGTGCATAGACATTAGCAATAGTAAGTTCTCGACCTGAAAGGGTGCCTTTAAGAATGATAAACATACTGTCCGGATCACGATACACATGTTGAACCTCAAAGGGGAACGAGTTATGTAGAAAGATGGCCACTCCCCTACTCTTGGAGGAATGCAGGGTATAATACCCCTGCCTATAAGATCTATGAAAATATGTCGGGTGTTTTGCGGCTGCAAAATGTGTTTCCTGTAATAAGATGATCTTGGCTCCCATTCGTTTATATTGAAGAAAGGCTGTCTTGCGCTTGTTTGGCGAATTGAAACCCTGGACATTATGCGAAATACATTGAATTACCATAGCAAACAGAGCTTGTTACTATCATCATAAAAGTACACACTGCAGAGATATCCCCTAAAATCACTTGACCAGACATAGAAATCCGCAGGTCTACATCAGACAGACGTACAGGTGGCGGAACCAGCCTAGGGGACCTCCCGGCCCCAACATGGGGACCGTGACATCCACAGACCGACACAACACCATCCTCATGCACTAAAGTTTTGAGAAAAGAGAATACAAAAAACAATGGAGAGGAAATTTCAATAGCTCCTACAATTGAGAGGGTAACTGAAGAACATGGATCAGGCTGAAAATTTGTCATACCTGATAAAACAAAAAATTCAAATATAAAGGGGCCAAATGGGCCCAGACCCTGTCTCCCTAAAACACGGAAAACGGAGCTGCCACCCCTCAATCGGGCGGCGACACCTCCGGCCATGTCAGGAGGCAGGGTGGGGTAACGTGTCGAAGAGTTGTGAAACCATAAACCAATGGGCGTAATTAAGAGGGTCCGGAGACCCTTGTTATACCTTAACTCGTCCAGCTATCAATGCAAGGCACACAATACTCAGAATTACAAAAATATCACAGCAGTAACCATAAAAATACACATCCTGACAACGTAAGATATGAAGAGCAAAATCCCTGTGTCCCAATTCTTGGTAAAGTCATAAAAGACAATAGGTAGGACCAAGGACCATCAAACAATGTGTAGTATGCAAGTGAGAATGGACCTGTCAGCCCGGATCCTGTCTGACTCTCCTTCTATCCCTCCGTGGAGATGGGGTATGCCAAATGGGAGAGATACGAGGGGTGGAGGGTGGACGTTGAGGTGATGGGGCATCCGCTAGGCCTAATTTGGCCAAGACTGCTCTACCTTCGGAAGGGGATGTAGCTATATATGTGCTCCCATTATGTGGAACTATCAACTTAAAGGGGAAGCCCCACTTGTAGCGGATACGAGCTGAGAACAGGATCGTTGTAACTTCTTTCATTTTTCTACGCTTCTCCAACGTGGCCGGGGAAACATCCGGAAAGATCTGTAAAACCGAGCCTTCAAAGGAGATCGTTGGGGTATTGCGAGCAGCTCTGAGTATTTCTTCTTTGGTCAGAAAGTCCCTCATGCACAGGACAATATCCCTAGGCGGCTTGTCAGTAGGAGGTTTAGGGCGCAGGGCTCTATGGATGCGGTCACAGGCAAAAGACCCAGGGTCATGATCCGGAAGGAGTGACTTAAATAATTTGGTTATGGTTAAGGAAAGGTCAGACAGAGACTCTGGGATTCCCCTGATTAGCAGATTATTCCTGCGATTGCGATTATCAAGGTCCTCAACCTGCGCCTGCAGTTGAAAAAAGGCTGTTTATAAATGATCATGCTCTCTGGAAAGTTCAACATAGGCCAGGCTAAGTTCGTCGTGTTTGGTTTCTAAGCGGTCTGTCCTGGAGCCCAGCGTGGCTATTTCCTGAGAGAGAACATTAGTGCTTTTATGCAATTCTGATTGAAATTTGGCGGCTAGCTTGGTGTACATAGTTTCCAAGCAGGACTCCAAGTCCCCTTTTGTGAGTTGCTGTGTATTTTCACTGACCAAGGCCGATAAAGGAGCTGTGGTATCCTGTGTGGGATCGGACAGGGATGCTCGCTCTGTATTGATTGGAGACATGCCGCAAATCTCGTGTGCCTTAAGTAGGTATGTCGTGAGGGACTTCTGGGCTTGTCCCTTTTTTTTCTTGGTGGACGGCATACAGGGAGTCTCCTGGGGGTGATCAACTGAAAATAGGATAATGAATGGAGATTATAACCCCAGGAGACCTATAACGCCCAAAATAGGTGTAGGGTTGTAGTTACATGAATGCTGTCAGATCCATCTGCGAGAACATTGTATTGTAAAAATATTTAGCAAGCCATGGAAAGGCAGAGAGGACATAGATCGCAGCAACCAGCAGAGATATCACACCGGAGCAGGATGATGGCACCAGATCCCAACTTAGGACACAAGAGGGGCACGTGGGAAGCAGAGGATCTCCAGCACCTAGCACAGGGCCCTCCAGGGAGACACCCCCCAGTGCAGTATTAAGGCCCCAGTAGGCCTCTGAGCCCAACAGGGGCCGTGGTCACGGAGGATGATGGGCTCCGGGGTCAGCAACGTGAGGCCCGCACCCCAGATCACTGTGGGGGGATCCAATATCAGGAGGCCACCCGCACCCCCCACTCACTGTGACCAGATGAAGGCTCCCGACAGACGTTGTAGGCCGCAAATGCCACCTCCACCACGGGAAGCAGGAACACACAGCGGCGTCTCTCCCCTAGACCCAGCAATGCAGAGGGCGCTGTGGATGTCCCAAAGCGATCTCGCACAGCCCGGATGGCAGCGGGTGCAGATGGGAGTACTGATGGGTGACGCCGGAGCCCCGGCCCACGCGGCCGCACCAGGCCGCGGACGTCTACTGCCACGAGGGGCGGAAATGTCGCCTGGAGTTCGCCTCCCAGGGATCGGGGATGCTACCCGGGTCCCCCGCTGTCTCTCCGCGATCCGCTGCCGCACGGATGGCAGCGGATTCAGAAGTTCGGCACCGGAGCTCCGGATTATGCGGCCGCTCCCGTCGCCATCTTGGACACGCCCCCCCAAAATAAGCAAATCTTATCTAAGTATGTGTATTCTTCTTCTGGAATGGTGGCAGTTGTTGTCTTAAAATAATGAAGTCCACACAAAAACAGTTCATAAGACAAATTTGTTGTCTTATAGCAGTGATGGAGGACGTATGACCAGTGGATATTTATATATGTACTTTTCCCGCAGCATCCAATAGTCCTTTTCCAGAGAGATGCATTTATTCGGATAAAGATATTTGTTACAGATGACAGAAATCCAGCTGAATACTTGTAAATGTTACAATGAACAACAGTCCTCAAAGTCCCATTCAAGACACTTCATATCAAGCATAGAGATGGTACACCATCCAGCATATGTCCGATATATAATATGCACCTAGGTTGCTCCCATGCATACAATAATGTGAGTTATGATCTATACCTGTCCTGTCACCTGGGTTTTGTCGCCCGTATCCTGACCTGTGCTCTGTCCCACGTATCCCCGCTTGTGCTCTGACTCACTCATCCCTTTATTCTGTGACCTGAGTTAATATACACATTTTCCCCATTCTTCCTTCCCTCCCCTTCCTTACTTCCTCCATCCATTCCCTCCCTCCTTTTTCCCTCCCTCCCTCCCTCCCTTCCCTCCCCTTTCTTCCTCCCTCCATCTATTCCCTCCCTTTTCTTCCTTCCTTTCTTCCCTCCCCTTCCTTCCTTTCTTCCTCCCCTTTCTTCCTCCATCCATTCCCTCCCTCCCTTCCCTCCCCTTTCTTCCTCCCTCCATCTATTCCCTCCCTTTTCTTCCTTCCTTTCTTCCCTCCCCTTCCTTCCTTTCTTCCTCCTCTTTCTTCCTCCATCCATTCCCTCCCTCCCTTTTTATTCTTTCCTTCTGCCCTCCCTCACATTCCTTCCTTCCTTTTCCTTCATTCTCTTTTCTTCTTTCCCTTCCTTCCTCCATCCCCTCCCTTCATTCTTTTCCTCCCACCCCTCTTTCCTTCGCTCCTCTTTCTTCATCCATTCCCTCTCTCCCTTTTTATTCCTTCCTCCCATTCCTTCCTTCCTTTTCCTTCATTCCTTCCTCCATCCATTTTCTTTCTTTCCTTCATTCCTTCCTTACTCCGTCCATTTCCTCCCTCCCTCCCTCCCTTTTTATTCCGTCCCTTCCTTCCGCCATCCCCTCCCTTCATTCATAATGACAGCCCAACATATACTAGTGCTCCCTGTTCACTCCCTACTGACACTGTCCACTGCCCCCACAAAATCATTGTGAAAAAAATACATAAATTGTAAAAAATAATTTAGAAATTAGATAATAAAAATTAAAAAATTCTGACACCCTCACCATTGCTCTACTGACGCCATCCACTGGCCACCCAAAAGCATGATAAAACATTCATTTGTAAATAAAATCATAAAATTGCAAAAAAAAAAAATAATACTAATAAAAATGAAGAACTACTGACACCACCTACTGACACCATCTTACACATAGTACCCACAGCCATACACTCCGCACTCCTGTCCCTGTACATACTACGCACTGTCATACACTCCACACTGTACATTCCCCATTTAACATTACCTAATTCTGCACTATATAAGTCATCTCAGGCACTATTTAACTACACCCCTTTTAAGCCATGCCCAATTTTTAGTGCAATTTAAAATGCACCCCTCCTCTCTCATCCCTTTCTCTCTCTCACACCCTTCCTCTTTTTCATCATCTCACTCCCCTCTCTCTTTCACTTCCCCCACATGGCAGCCATCTTTAAACCTGGAAGTGCCCAATGTCTTCTATGGAAAGAAGCCGGGAACATTCATGCAGTCTTTGCTGCAGTAAATATTTAAATGCCCCTTCTATGCAGCTGAGCTGCAATATGTAGGTAGGATGTTGTGTGGGTGTGGCTTAAGTGTAGGTGGGGGCACAGGGGGCCACATCTCTTACTGCCCGGGGGCCCCATGAGTTGTCAGTGCGTCCCTGGACCCCAACATGCCTTACAAGCATCTCTAGCACCATAAAGTCACTTGCATGTCAAAGGGAATTATCCCCATTTTTTTGTGTTCAATAACATTTTTTTTTTTTTTTTTTGCTACAGGTTTTTGCTCATGCAAACATTTTAAATTACTCAAGAAAAAATTCTGCCTCTTCACCTGAAAATGAATAAGCTATTTAAATTCCTGGGACTGAGAATGAAAACTTTCTCACAGCTCCAATTTCACAACCCTGTGCTAGAAACAGATTCATTTATTATCACCCTTACTGACCCTTCTTCCCTTTGTGGTCTTAAGCTTGAGCTCTCTCATTTTCTTTCTTCCTTTCAACTCGACAGCACAGAAAATCCCTGCTCTGCTTCTTTACTCCAGGGGTTCACTTCACCCAGGGCGAGAAGAGAAACTTTCTTCATGAGATGAAGTGCTGAACTGTACAACGCCGTGATGCATGTCTACGAATATTGACTAGTATGGTTGGTAAAAAAAAAGGCTAAAACTACATTTAATCTCGCTAATCCACCTTTATATCTTTATGTAAACATTACTGAACAGTATTCCCTATTGCGGTATGAGCAAATCTAAAACAGTCACATAACTTCAGTATTATTTTATTAAAACTACCACATTCTGTGTTTCCTTTTTGTGTGTTATAGCAATGATTTCTAGCAGTCTCATGGAATATGTCTTCAGTCTATGACTTTCTCCGGAATGTCCACAGTGTACGAAAACATTTGTAGCAGGAAAAGAGAAAAAGACGCCACATACTGCCAGCTGACGCATTTAACCTTGCCCACTGGAACATAATCATAAAGTCATCTATGATTAAGCCCCAGTTGGTGAGGTGAAATGCGTCAGTGCGTGGTTTCTGGTGGAGCTCAAGGCTGAGGCCGTTCACATTGCTCTTCACCTGTTGAGCCAGCGATGTTCAGCATCTTTTTGTCTCTTAATGCTTCACTGCTTTCTGGATCAAGTATATGACTTTTATAGCATGTTCACAGTATCTGAAAGTTTCTAGCAGCATTTCCTCTGTCTTTGACCATCTCCTGTGTTATGTCTGCAGTCTCTGATCATCTCTTGCATCTTTTCTGCAGTCTCTGACCATCTCCTGTATTGTCTGTAGACTCTTACCATCTCTTGCATCTTTTCTGCAGTCTCTGACCATCTCCTGTATTGACTGTAGTTTGACCATCTCTTGCATCTTCTCTACAATCTCTGACCATCTCCTGTATTGTCTGTAGTCTCTTACCATCTCTTGCATCTTCTCTGCAGTCTCTGACCATCTCCTGTTTTGTCTGTAGCTTGACCATCTCTTGCATCTTCTCTACAGTCTCTGACTATCTCTTGTATTGTCTGTAGTCTCTCGCCATCTCTTGCATCTTCTCTACAGTCTCTGACTATCTCTTGTATTGTCTGTAGTCTCTCACCATCTCTTGCATCTTCTCTGCAGTCTCTGACCATCACCTGTATTGTCTGTAGTTTGACCATCTCTTGCATCTTCTCTTCAGTCTCTGACAATCTTCTGTATTGTTTGTAATCTCTGACCATCTCATGTATAACACCTATGATCTTTAACTATGTCCTGTCGTGTCTGTTGAATCTGACACGGAATATTTAACTGAATTTTACATGTGGCCCTTTAGTGAGGTTGAGGCCTGTACTTAGGGCCCCTATATCAAGAAAGTTAACCACCACTGGTCTATACAGTCATGGCCAAAAATATTGGCACCCCTGCATTTCTGTCAGATAATGCACCACTTCACCCAGAAAACTGTTGCAGTTACAAATGTTTAGGCATTCACACGTTTATTTCTTTTGGAATACAATTATTTCTTACAAGTTTGAGAAGGTGCCAATCATTTTGTCCAGTTCATTTTGGGGGTTTTGCATGGAATGTGTCAGATTTGTCTTTTTGTTTCTACACTTTTTTGTTTCATATCAATAAAAAGAAAAGAAATAAACATGAGAATGCTTACTCTAACAGCCAGGTATATGGTAGACTGCAATGGCATTTGGTAAAATCCTTACAAGCTATATAACTAGAATGTAGAGTTTTGAGGGGTTTTTTTCGGCCATAGTGGAAAAGTGTCCAATTCCCACCCTGGAAAACATCAGCTAAGTCATGTTGGTTGCTAATAAAAAATCCTTCACTTCCTTAACCACTTGAGCTCCAGAGGATTTACCCCCCTTAATGACCAGGCCTCTTTTTGCTACTTGGCGCTGCACTAATTCAACTGATAATTGCGCGGTCATGCAATGCTGCACCCAAATAAAATTTATGTCCTTTTTTTCACACAAATAGAGCTTTCTTTCAGTGTAATTTGATCACCTGTGCGCTTTTTATTTTTCATGCTATAAACAAAAAAGGCCAAAAATTTTGAAGAAAAACAATATTTTTTACTTTCAGCTATAAAAAATATATAGTAAACTCAAAGTTGGTTATAAATTTCGGCCAAAATGTATTCTGCTACATGTTTTTGGTAAAAAAAATCCCAATAAGTGTATATTGATTGCTTTGTGTGGAAGTTATAGCGTCTACAAACTATGGTATAAAAACTGCAATTTACGCCATTTTTCTGCTATACAGCACTGCGCTAGTTTAACGGACAATTGCGCGGTCATGCAATACGGTACATAAATGAAATTTACATCCTTTTTTCCCCACAAATTGATCTTTCTTTCAGTGGTATTTGATCGCCTGTGCGGTTTTTATTTTTTGTGCTATAAAAAAAAAGGCTGACAATTTTGAGGAAAAAAAACAATATTTTGGACTTTTGCTATAAAACATGTCCAGTAAAAAAAAAAATGCAAAAATCAAATTTAGTCTTAAATTTCTGCCAAAATGCATTCTGCGATATGTCTTTGCTAAAAAAAAAACCCAATACGTGTAAATTAATTGGTTTACGTGAAAGTTATAGCGTTTACAAATGGCGGGAAAGATACTGGGATTTTTAGGTTTTTTTTTTTACTAATAATGGCGGTGATCAGCAAATTATGGCGGCGATCAGGGACTTATGGCAGCGACCAGCGACTTATGGCATGACTGCGGCGGACATTCTGACATTGGGGGGTACTGACTTTGGGTCACTGACATCCCCAAAAACACTAATACAGTGATCAGTGCAAAAAAAAAAAAACTGACACTGTACTAATGGCAATGGGGAGGAAGGGGTTAACTTTATTTCGCAGGAAAGGGTTATAGGAGTGAGGGGAGTGTTTTACAAGGGGGCGGGGGTGTGTACTGGGCGGGACAAGGCTGATCGAGAAAGAGAAACTGTTCTTTCTCGATCAGCTCATCCTCGAGCTGACAGGGAAGTGACAGACAGCACAGCTACTTCAGCTGTGCTGTCTGTCACTGTTTGCCGCCGATCGCCGGGAAACAGCCGCTAAGGAACGGCTGTGACCCGGCGACTCACATCTGCGGTGGTGATCGGTGGGACAGATAGGGGGCACGCGAGGCGCACCGCCGCCCTATTTGTTTACAAAACACACGTTTTAAAACGTGGTTTTGCCTGCGAGTGCCGCATATATCTACAGTGGCTGGGCGGCATGCGGTTAAGGATAAATCCACATTTGACCATGTTTCATGTTACTCTGATATTTAGGGTGTAACATAAAACATGATTGCATACTGCATCCCCAAAGCCCACACTTCCCAGCTTCTTACCTAATCACAGGGTGCATCGTCCTGTGGAATACTGTTATTTTTTTTTTAAACAGTGCAGCTATACATGGTTTCACCCACACAGTTATGATCCTTCCAATGATTTGTAAAAAATAACAGGATTCCACAAGACAATGCATCCTCTTCCACCTGGGATTACTACAAATCCCATCTGCCACTGTGGAAAAGGAAATCAGTAGATCACACTTGCAGTATGGTGGTGATGCCACCAGTGCTGGGACAAGGCCATCCAGTGGCCAGGGCAAAGATGCCAAACTCCGTCCCCTCCCATTCATAAAGTGCAAGTTTACAGGATCCTACGCCAGCAGTTATTCACTTGTCAAAATCACTGCCACTGTCAATAATCAGCCTT
Source organism: Staurois parvus (assembly GCF_062004578.1). Classification (NCBI taxonomy): domain Eukaryota; kingdom Metazoa; phylum Chordata; class Amphibia; order Anura; family Ranidae; genus Staurois; species Staurois parvus. The sequence goes on from NW_028319098.1 coordinate 2,679,228, forward strand.
GGAGCAGAAGGAAGGTACCCCCCTATCCCTATAGCAAACCATTGTGCCCAGGGCAGCTGACCCTCCCGCCCACTCCTTGTCCTGGCCCTGGATGTCACTGTAATCATAATCCAGCCACACTTTTTTCAGCTTCATAACATTACTTCCGTATAGACCCAGGACTCTAAGTAAATACTGCAAGAGTCTATGGACTGCACTCACAATTCATTGATTGGTCTGCAGCAGGGGCGGACTGACCATTTGGAAACTCAGGCACTGCCCGAGGGCCTGGGGTCAGTAGGGGGCCCCATGAGATGCCCCTGGTACCTTTTTCATAGGTTTTTTTGAGTTTGGGCAAGGACACGGGTCCCATGATCCCCTATTGCCCGGGGGCCCCATGAGTTGTCAGTCCGCCTCTGGTCTGCAGGCTTCTGTGCCAAAAAAAAGCAACCAGCTTTCCTAGGACTTTTCATGAGTACAGACTGCTAAGAAATAATAGAAACATTTTGGCTGCTGCCACCCCACCTCCCTTTGGTTGCTAAAGGGGACATCGGCTTGTGTCCTGAAAAGCTTAGTTCTCTGTGATGGAACTCTGCTCTTGCTTGCTCTAAAGAAAGAAGTCGGTGTGCTTTTACCAATCTTGTTGCTCTAAAGAAGGAAGCCTGTGTGCTTTTACTGTTCAACTACAAGCCAAGTCTACATTTTGCTATATTCAAGGACTTCTGCTTCAGCCTTACAGAAAGGAGCTTGCAATCCTCAATTTGTACATAGCTGCTGTTTTTGGAATATCCCACTCAATTCCATCATCCCTATCCAAGTTCTCCAAAAATAAAAAGAACACACCTAGACTGGTTATTGAGGAAACAAGTGACTGTGTTTGTGTGCCTGGCTATGAGGCAATCTACTGGAGAAGAACCTAGGCAAATTTCCAGTGTCTCGTACGGGAGTAAGCACTACAGGTTACAAGAGAGGGCATAGAGGGTAGAACAGCTTACAGCCTATTAGGGTAGAAGAAAGGATTAAGAAGGTGGAAGAGTTTACAGCCTGTTAAGGTATAAGGGAAAAAAAACGGAGGGTGCAAGAGGTTACAGCCTAAAAGGCTTTAGGGGAAGAATAAAGAAGGTCTTAGAAACTTGGGCAATAAGAGACTACAGAAGGTGGAGAAGTTTACAGTATATTAGGTTATAAGGGAGATGCAGAACGTGGAAGAGGTTACAATATATTAGGGTATACTAGAGGATACAAAAGGTGGTAGATTTTGCATTTGGTAGGGTATAAGAGAGGCTAGAGAAAGCAGTAGGTGGTACAGTCTATTAGGGTATAAGAGATGGATACAAAAGGTGAAAGAGCTCTCAATCTATTTGCATATCAGTGAGTGATAAGAAGGTAGAAGAGCTCACAGGCTATTATTATTACACACGATTTATATAGCGGCAACAGTTTGCTCAGCGCTTTACAATATAATGGGAGACAGTACAGCAAGAATACAGTTCAGTACAAGAGGGATAGGAGGGCCCTGCTCCTCTGAGCTTACAATCTAGGAGGGGCTATTAAAGTATAAGGAAGCGATACAGAAAGCAAAAGAACTTACAATCTATTAAGGTGTAAGGAGGGATACAGAAGGTGGAAGAGTTTATAATATGTTAAGATATAAGGGAAGGGTCAGACGGTTGAAGAACCTACAACATATTAGGGTATAAGGGAGGTGGGGGGGACAGAAATGGGAAGATCTTAAAACCTATTGGTGTATAAGTGAGACCCACAGAAGTTGTGAAATTGTTTTAATATCCATCAAAGAATAAAGTAAAAATGCAGAAACATTTGATTTTCTTTTTTTTTTTATTATTGGAATATGTGAAGAAGGAATGCATATAGAGGAGCCTTGGCATGAGGGGGAGCCAAAACTATTAGTCTGTCTATGGCCTTGTTGATTTTAATCTGGTTCTGCCAACAACAGTAGGACAACAACCGTACAGGGACAGGTGGTTGAGAACCACTTATGTGTAATATTGTGGAAGGTGTTGGATCACATTCTATTATCATTTCTTGATAGCTCTGCTGCTTTATCTCCACAAAATACATTCCACACAAAGTATTCAGATTCAGTTGAATGAGCAAACATCATATTAAAAATACATAAACTGTACTCATCAAGCTAATATACAGCTGTAATGCTATAGCAGTAATGGGCAGTAGACCACAAGAAGTGATGGGCTCGTCTTCTTGAATGAGTGGCTTTAATGTGCGCAGAAGTGGCCTATGCGGCCAGAAAGCATGTAACATGAGTCATTAGTGAAGTACAAAGGAAATATCCCACAGAGGGGACTGCAGATGGGAGAGTTGAGATTCCTTGTGTAAACAGTGGTAATGGACGAGACATCTCAGATGTCACATGTAATTTTCATCTTCTCATGATTTCAATTAGTCAAGGCTTATGATCAATTATATTTGTAGGTCACATAGAACATGGAAGGAATGACAGGCTTGGTAATGAAGAAACCACATCAAGCAGTGTGTAGTCAATACACAGATACATACAGTAAAATTATCATCGGCCTCAAGGAGAGTAGAGGAGAAGCTGTGCTATAACTTTATAACCAACAAGGAGGCAAACAATTCACTGGTCCTCCCACATCAAAGAGAATCACCATAAATAGTGACTTGGTTAGTTAAGCTGATAATAAGGCATGACCTTGCCATTTTTTCTTTTTGAAAGAAAGAGAAGAAACACCCTGGCACCCTTAACATATCTAATCCCTGCAATTTCCAGAAGAAGGCAACAAAAACTGAAAAGGCCAAGTCCATACCTTCTCCCTCTTGGCTCTAAACAGGGTCAACACTCCATTATGTCTTTTCAGGTCTGAAAATATCCTGGAATTTTTTTTTATTAAGAAACACAACCAACTTTTTTAAGAGCTGATTCTGCGAGAACCATAATCTAGTCTAATTCTTAGTTTCCCAATAAAGAACCCTTTTCACAGGTAGAGGTTAAATCTGAACTGAAGCCTGCAGTTCAGCCTGAACTAGTCCTAACTAGGGATGAGCTCCTGGTTGGGTCTACACACAGCTTTGGACCAAACTTTTCTTGTTCAGACATTCATCCAAACACTGAACCTTTAAAGCAGTGTTTCCCAACCTTTTTTTCAGCCAAGGCACCCTTTACAATTCTGCACAATCTCAAGGCACCCATTACAAAATGTAAAAACTAAACTAATAGTTTTACAGAAAACAGCATCATCTGTACATGTGGGACATCTAATGTCAGAGGTGATTTATTCTTCCAAAGCAAATACATCTTTGCACACTGGTGGGGCAAGCAAGGATGCTGTGCAGAGGCTTGATATCCTTCTTATCAACTGATGACATCATTAGTTTTTTATGTCGTCGGTGGATAGAAAGTTGTAATGGCGCACCTTTGGCTTTGGGTAACTAAAAGGTAAGCTTGATCCGCCCGCTTGCATTTATACAATTTTTGGGCAATTTTTAGGCATTTTGTCAAGGCACCCCTGAAGATACCTGAAGGCACCTTAGTTGAAAAAGGCTGCTTTAAAGTGTCACTAAAGTTATTTCTTGTTTAAAGGCTTCCTAAGAAAATAGCATTTTATACATGCAGTTTTTGTAAAAGTGTTCCTGTGAAAATAAAATACCTGGTGATCCAGCTAGTTTCTTTTATTTCCATTTTCCCAGTGGCAATGTTCTGCAGGCTGATCTAGCCAAAGTGTGCATGCTCCCATTCTCTCCCAAAGAGTACAAAGCACTCTGTGCCTTGCAACTGCAAGCTGACCATATCATAGGCAGTAATGCCAACTTGGTGAGATTGACAGTGGCAGAGTGAGCATGCTCTTGTTCCCTTTCCCATTAAGCATGGGAGCTGGGCATGTCACAAGCAGAAACGCCTGGTGATTGATAACGCGTACTCCAAGGAGACTTCACTATACAAATATAAGCTATGACATAGTCATCACAGATGAGACAGCGACCATATAAACTGAAACCAAGTGGCCTGCAAATAATAATCTAACTAAATATTCTGAAAAATCTTTATTAGTACAAACTCACCCAGTAGGGCATATCATTATCACCTAATTGATCAAACATCTACTCTCCACCAATTACCACTTTAAAAGAAGACGTTGTTGTCTTCATACACACAGAACAATTGTCCAGATGTAATATCAGGTATATAATGCACATGACAACCATTTAATGGCAAATGTCATCCATCCATTACCAGCCTACATACAGCATATTGCAGTAATGGTTGACATGTGTCAATATCCCTCCTTTAAATATCTGATACCGTGCATGCACTCTGGTAAGTCAGAATATCTAGTGCCTTTCATTTATGAGGGCAGCACAGTGGCTAAATGGTTAGTACTTCCGCCTGGCAGTACTAGGGTCATCTTTTCAAATCCCAACCATGGCATCACCTGCCTGGAGTTTACATGTTCTCCCTGTGCCTGTGTGGTTTTCCTCCGGGTACTCCAGTTTCCTCCCACACTCCAAAGACATGCTGGTAAGGTAATTGGCTTCTGTCTACATTGGCCCTAGTATGTGTATGTATGAATGTGAGTTAGAGACCTTAGATTGTGCACCCCTTGAGGGTTAGGGACTGATGGGAATGTACGATATATATGTAAAGCACTGCATACATTGGTGGCACTATATAAATACCTGTAATAAATAAATTAAATTCCACCAGAGGTAGTGCTAGACATTAATAAATGCAGCTGCTGCTGAGATATGCTTCATAGCTCTAACCTATACTTAAGTGCAATGAACATTTGCTGAAGGCAAGGTTTAAAGTGGTTCTAAAGCATGAGAGCAATGGCTCTCACTGCTGTCTCCCTCATTACTGAGCATATTGATAGCAGCAGAACCCATTGGCTCCCACTGCTGTCAATCAAATACTGTGACAAGGAAGTGGGGGACAGGGCCAAGTCGCCCGCTCTGTGTCAATAGATGCAGAAAGGGCAACTCAGAAGCAAGCCTGCACAAGTGCCCCTATGGAAAGCAGCTTTCCATGGGGGCACATGGTGAAAAGGAGGAGCCCGGAGCGCTGGCAGGGGATCCCAGAAGAGGAGGATTGGAGCTGCTCTGTGCAAAACCACTGCACAGAGTAGGTAAGTAAAGGAGGTTTTTTATTTAAATAAAAAAAAAAAAACAGACGGTTTAATGTCAATTTAAAATTGCGTGCATCTGTAAAAAAAACAACAAACTGCCCCCTATATTTTCCATAGGCATAGACAGTTTAAAAGTAACTGTGTATAATGGACCTAGAATTCTTGTTGTCATTCTGAAGTGCATGGCGATATGTAACGTGTAGTGCAAGTTACGATTTTGTATGTCAGCGCCCCTGATGTGTGTGTTTCCTTTTGTATGTGTGTGAGATGGGGAAACAGCTCTCATTGTTTGAACACTGTTTGTGTGGAAGTAAATTAATGTTTTGACTGACATTCTGCGGTTTAGCCACAAGATGTCACTGTTTTTCTAACACAGGCTCAGACTGCATAGATATTTGTATATTCAGGAAGAGGTGGGGTTTTGCACTCAGAGTTGGAGTTTAGTGAACAGGAAGAGAAGACTGCAGCCATGTTTTGGACAATGCTGATGAGATTGCTGCCAGGAAGCTGATGAGATTGCTGCCAGGAATGCTGATGAGATTGCTGCCAGTAGAGATGAGCGAAGTATTCAAAAATTCAATTCGGCTGATTCGGCGAATTCGAGGAATAAATTCGATTCGATGCGAATATATTCGCTGCGAATTTAACTTATAAAAAGGGTGTTTCTAGGCTTCAGAGAGCCTTTATATTAGTGCAGAACACTGTACCTTTAATTTAAATGCCCTTGGAGTCTGCTGGGGAAGAGAAATAATACTGTCAGTCAGTATGACATGCAGATGAGTGCCGTCAATCTTAGAATCACCGCACACTTCACTCATTTGGGCAGTCACGGGGCCAAAACCAGAGTGTGGAGCCACAGTGTGGCGGTGGAGGCAGCAGCAATGGGAGGCCATACAGCACCCTATGACAAAATGGAACCCACCAGCAGTGTGAGGAGACCTGAAAGTGGCACATGGCAGAGTGTGGCGATGGAGACAGCAGCAATGGGAGGCCGTACAGGGACCCATGAGACACTCTGGACCTGGCAGCAGCATGAGGAGGCGGTACGGGGGCCCATGGCAGATTACGGGCCTGGCAGCAGCAATGGGAGGCCCGTAATCTGCCAGCACCCTATGACAAAATGGAACCCACCAGCAGTGTGAGGGGACCTGAAAGTGGCACATGGCAGAGTGTGGCGATGAAGACAGCAGCAATAGGAGGCCGTACAGGGACCCATGAGACACTCTGGACCTGGCAGCAGCATGAGGAGGCGGTACGGGGGCCCATGGCAGATTACGGGCCTGGCAGCAGCAATGGGAGGCCCGTAATCTGCCAGCACCCTATGACAAAATGGAACCCACCAGCAGTGTGAGGAGACCTGAAAGTGGCACATGGCAGAGTGTGGCGATGGAGACAGCAGCAATGGGAGGCCGTACAGGGACCCATGAGACACTCTGGACCTGGCAGCAGCATGAGGAGGCGGTACAGGGGCCCATGGCAGATTACGGGCCTGGCAGCAGAAATGGGAGGCCCGTAATCTGCCAGCACCCTATGACAAAATGGAACCCACCAGCAGTGTGAGGAGACCTGAAAGTGGCACATGGCAGAGTGTGGCGATGGAGACAGCAGCAATGGGAGGCCGTACAGGGACCCATGACACACTCTGGACCTGGCAGCAGCATGAGGAGGCGGTACAGGGGCCCATGGCAGATTACGGGCCTGGCAGCAGCAATGGGAGGCCCGTAATCTGCCAGCACCCTATGACAAAATGGAACCCACCAACAGTGTAAGGAGACCTGAAAGTGGCACATGGCAGAGTCTGGCGATGAAGTCAGCAGCAATGGGAGGCCGTACAGGGACCTATGACACACTCTGGACCTGGCAGCAGCAAGAGGAGGCGGTACAGGGGCCCATGGCAGAGTGGCGAAGCGTAAGCAGCTTAAATTGAAGGCCATACAGAGGCCTATGTTAAAAATAATAACATGTTTGGGGCATGATTCATGGCGGATTTAGTCAGTTGTGTCAGGAACTGGTGGTTTGAAATCCAGACTAATCCACGCCTGATTCATTTTCACAAACGTGAGTCTCTCCACACTTTGGGTGGACAGTCGTGTCCTCCGCGGAGTTACAATACCTCCTGCCGCACTAAACACGCGCTCCGATGCCACGCTACTGGCCGGGCATGACAGCCTTTCAAGGGCAAATTCAGCTAGTTGGGGCCAAAGGTCAAGTTTCGTTGCCCAGTAGTCAAGGGGATTGTCTACCTCGGTTGGCAGGGTGCTGTCCAAGTAGGCCCGAGCCTGTTGTTTGAGGTCCTGCTCCAGGTCCACCTGATGCTGCTGCTGCTGCGGCTGGTTAGTAGTTTCCTCACTGCGCTGGTGAAGAAAGCTACTCATCATCGACTGCAGACTGAGGCAGCTGCTGCTGGTGGAGCTGCCACTGCTCCTACCACCCCACCCCTCCCCTGCTGCCATGGCAGCGGAACGCGAGCGCACAGGGCCCACAGTGTCTGAGGATGGACGTTGGCGCAGAAAGGCAGAGACCAACTGACTACATAGGTGGTTTTTATAGTACGTTATTTTGGCCTCCCTCTCAGCAGGTGTGAAAAATGCCACCATTTTTGAACAATAGCGAGGGTCCAACAAGGTGGACAGCCAAAAGTCATCCCTCTGTCTGATGGTTATTATTCGGCTGTCGCTACGCAAGCAACCGAGCATGCTATGGGCCATTTGTGCCAAGGAATGCGAGGGACTCCCTGCCTCCATCTCCACAGCATACTGCCACGGTGCGTCTGGGTCCTCTGTCTCCTCCTCCTCCTCTACCAGATGCTCCTGCTCCTCCACTCCTGTCTGCTGAGTGGAAAAACCACCCATTTCACTCAATAATTCCTGAGCACCAATGTCCTCCTCTACCTCCTCCTCTTCTTCCTGTCCTGCCCCCACAGGGGTCATGTGGCGTTGAGATCTGTGCGCCACGTCTACCGCACCCTGACCAGCCATTGTTAACAGCATTTGTTCCAGGACGTGCAACAGAGGAATGACGTCGTTCATCTCATAGTCCTGCCGACTCACGAATAGCGTGGCCTCCTCAAAGGGTCTGAGCAAGCGGCAAGTGTCACGCATGAGCTGCCAATGGCTGACATCTAAGTTACACAGGGGAGTACCTTTATCCGCTTGTAACATCAGGAAATCGGTGATGGCCTTTCGCTGTTCGTAAAGGCGGTCTAACATATGTAGGGTTGAATTCCACCTTGTTGCAACGTCACAGCATGAGGAGTCGGTACGGGGGCCCATGGCAGATTACGGGCCTGGCAGCAGCAATGGGAAGCCCGTAATCTGCCAGCACCCTATGACAAAATGGAACACACCAGCAGTATGAGGAGACCTGAAAGTGGCACATGGCAGAGTGTGGCGATGGAGACAGCAGCAATGGGAGGCCGTACAGGGACCCATGACAGATTACGGGCCTGGCAGCAGCATGAGGAGGCGGTACGGGGGCCCATGGCAGATTACGGGCCTGGCAGCAGCAATGGGAGGCCCGTAATCTGCCAGCACCCTATGACAAAATGGAACCCACCAGCAGTGTGAGGAGACCTGAAAGTGGCACATGGCAGAGTGTGGCGATGGAGACAGCAGCAATGGGAGGCCGTACAGGGACCCATGAGAGACTCTGGACCTGGCAGCAGCATGAGGAGGCGGTACAGGGGCCCATGGCAGATTACGGGCCTGGCAGCAGCAATGGGAGGCCCGTAATCTGCCAGCACCCTATGACAAAATGGAACCCACCAGCAGTGTGAGGAGACCTGAAAGTGGCACATGGCAGAGTGTGGCGATGGAGACAGCAGCAATGGGAGGCCGTACAGGGACCCATGAGAGACTCTGGACCTGGCAGCAGCATGAGGAGGCGGTACAGGGGCCCTGTCAGGAATGGACTCAGCACTGGTGGTAGGACTCCCCTGCCGTGTGGGCTGCAGTACCAGAGCTGACCAGCGGGTGCTCTCAGCACTGGTGGTGGGACTCACTTGCCGTGTGGGCTGCAGTACCAGAGCTGACCAGCGGGTGCTCTCAGCACTGGTGGTGGAACTCACCTGCCGTGTGGGCTGCAGTACCAGAGCTGACCAGCGGGTGCTCTTAGCAGCCAGAAGCTCACAATCAGCCAAACCTGGGGCTGATTACAGAAAGGTGTATATAAGGCATGATCAGGTCTGTACTCTGGGCCTTGGTGTATGGTTTCCCATGAGCCTCTGTACCTGTAGCCTGTGTTCCTGCTTCGTTGCTGACCCGGCTTGATCCTGATCTCTGTTGACCGGCTCCTGTTCTGACTACTGGCTCATCCCTGACTATTCTTCTGCCTACTACTATGCTGTTTGACTTCCTGTTGCTGTACCTTGGCTTGTGACCCGTTTACTCTTTGCCTGCTGCTCTGTACTGATCTGCCTCCACCGTTACCGACCCGGCTTGTCTGACCACGCTAACTACTCTGCCATCCATCCATCCGGCACGGATCCAGCCGTACCTGCACATACCTCTGGCGGATCCCTCTACCACTAGCAGGGGTACTCCGGGGCCGCGACCTGGTCTCAGTCCTACGCCAAGTCCATCCCCACCATCAGGGGCTCTGGTGAAAAGGCAGACTGGGGCTTAGACTCCGCGCCCTGGGGAATCCTGCCCTGAGGACCGCTAGAGGTACCACCAAACGGTCATTACAGAACCCTACGGCCGGCCTGACCGTTCCACCTCTCCAGCCCTGACTACGCCTGTGTTCCTGCACCTCCTAAAGATTAGTGGAAGGTTGGTTTGCTCACTGTGCGTTTATATAGATATATATCTGGGTGGCTAATAATAACCTGTATTATATTGTACCTGAGACCTGCATTTCCCTGTGCCAGTCCACACCTTTCTGGTCATTCCTAGATTCCTGACATCACACCAAGGCCTTTCCTGACCAGAAGTGGCTGCACAGGGAAGCCATCTTGACTTGTTGTGAAGGATGCATCCTGATGAGGTTATATATTTGTCTATGCTAGTCTTTGATGACAGAGAATATGCCTATCAGACTCTGCGGGAGTATACCAGGGATCAGCTACTAGAGTGCATACGGGTCGCTCATTCCCTAGTAGGTCAGGACCTAGAGCTCTCTGAGGTGCAACCATTGATTCAGGCTTGTGTTGAAGTGGCTTCATCTAGTACACCTGAAAGCGGGGATGAATTTCTTCCTCCATTCAGGGCGAGTCAAATAATATCACTGGTATGGTTGTTGGAGGATGATCCGGATTGCTTCTTGGAGCATTATTCAGCATGTTCACCACAGGTGCTAAAGAAATGTATAAACGCAGTGCAATCTTTGACCAGACAGGCCTTGTGTAAGCTGAGCGTTGTCCAACCCTTACTGCAGACATGGTCAGACTTGTTACACCCAGCCTCAGTCAGCTTGCAACGAACCAGTCCTGTTTCTCATCATTCCTCTGCTCAAAGCTCTTTTCCTGCATTCCCGACAGCCCCCCCAGTGACAGCCCAGTATACCCAGCAATCTACCACATGTCAGTACCCTGCTCCCACTCACTGTACCATCCTGCCAGTTGACTCGGTACCAGTTGACTCGGTGCCCGCTGTCGAGCCAGATGACTTGATGCCTGATGATTCGGTGCCAGTTGACTTGGTGCCCGCTGTCGTACCAGTTGACTCGGTGCCAGTTGACTCAGTGCCCGCTGTTGAGCCGGATGACTTGATGCCTGATGACTCGGTGCCCGCTGTTGTACCAGTTGACTTGGTGGCAGTTGACTCGGTGCCCGCTGTCGAGCCAGATGACTTGATGCCTGATGATTCGGTGCCAGTTGACTTGGTGCCCGCTGTCGTACCAGTTGACTCGGTGCCAGTTGACTCAGTGCCCGCTGTTGAGCCGGATGACTTGATGCCAGTTGACTCGGTGCCCGCTGTCGTGCCAGTTGACTCGGTGCCCGCTGTCGTGCCAGTTGACTCGGTGCCCGCTGTCGTGCCAGTTGACTCGGTGCCAGTTGACTCGGTGCCCGCTGTCGTACCAGTTGACTCGGTGCCAGTTGACTCGGTGCCCGCTGTCGAGCCGGATGACTTGATGCTTGATGACTCGGTGCCCGCTGTCATGCCAGTTGACTCGGTGCCCGCTGTCGAGCCAGATGACCTGATGCCTGAGGACCCAGTGCCCGCTGTTGAGCCACATAACCTTATACCTGATGACTTGGTGCCCGCTGTCGTGCCAGTTGATTCAGTGCCCACTGTTGTGCCAGTTAATTTGGTGCCTGCTGTCAAGCTTGGTGACCCGGTACCCGCGGTTCTGTTAGATGGCTTGGTGCCCGCTGACGTGCCCGGTGACTTGGTGTCCGCTGACGTGCCCGGTGACTCTGTGCCCGCTGTCATGCCAGATGACTCGGTGCCCGCTGACGTGCCTCTGCCCGCTGCACAGCCCGACATGCCAGCCCCTGATGTCCAGTTAAACTGGCCGATAACTGATACCCAGCCTGCTCCTGGAAATCCTGTGCCCAGTGACCTGCCTTCCTGGGTTCTCCTACACAAAGAGAAGTCTACCAGCAGGAAGCCCAGCCAGCCGGTCTACTCCGGCAGTAGGATATTCAGCCAGTTACCTGACCCGGGCGGTGGAACATTTTGCCCACTAAGGACTGTTTGGAGCGTCCTGAGGCCGCTCCTTGAGGGGGGGGTACTGTCAGGAATGGACTCAGCACTGGTGGTGGGACTCCCCTGCCGTGTGGGCTGCAGTACCAGAGCTGACCAGCGGGTGCTCTCAGCACTGGTGGTGGGACTCGCCTGCCGTGTGGGCTGCAGTACCAGAGCTGACCAGCGGGTGCTCTCAGCACTGGTGGTGGAACTCACCTGCCGTGTGGGCTGCATTACCAAAGCTGACCAGCGGGTGCTCTTAGCAGCCAGAAGCTCACAATCAGCCAAACCTGGGGCTGATTACAGAAAGGTGTATATAAGGCATGACCAGGTCTGTGCTCTGGGCCTTGGTGTATGTTTTCCCATGAGCCTCTGTACCTGTATCCTGTGTTCCTGCTTCGTTGCTGACCCGGCTTGATCCTGATCTCTGTTGACCGTCTCCTGTTCTGACTACTGGCTCATCCCTGACTATTCTTCTGCCTACTCCTATGCTGTTTGACCTCCTGTTGCTGTACCTTGGCTTGTGACCCGTTTACTCTTTGCCTGCTGCTCTGTACTGATCTGCCTCCACCGTTACCGACCCGGCTTGTCTGACCACGCTAACTACTCTGCCATCCATCCATCCGGCACGGATCCAGCCGTACCTGCACATACCTCTGGCGGATCCCTCTACCACTAGCAGGGGTACTCAGGGGCCGCGACCTGGTCTCAGTCCTGCGCCAAGTCCATCCCCACCATCAGGGGCTCTGGTGAAAAGGCAGACTGGGGCTTAGACTCCGCGCCCTGGGGAATCCTGCCCTGAGGACCGCTAGAGGTACCACCAAACGGTCATTACAGAACCCTACGGCCGGCCTGACCGTTCCACCTCTCCAGCCCTGACTACGCCTGTGTTCCTGCACCTCCTAAAGATTAGTGGAAGGTTGGTTTGCTCACTGTGCGTTTATATAGATATATATCTGGGTGGCTAATAATAACCTGTATTATATTGTACCTGAGACCTGCGTTTCCCTGTGCCAGTCCACACCTTTCTGGTCATTCCTAGATTCCTGACAGGCCCATGGCAGATTACGGGCCTGGCAGCAGCAATGGGAGGCCCGTAATCTGCCAGCACCCTATGACAAAATGGAACCCACCAGCAGTGTGAGGAGACCTGAAAGTGGCACATGGCAGAGTGTGGCGATGGAGACAGCAGCAATGGGAGGCCGTACAGGGACCCATGAGACACTCTGGACCTGGCAGCAGCATGAGGAGGCGGTACGGGGGCCCATGGCAGATTACGGGCCTGGCAGCAGCAATGGGAGGCCCGTAATCTGCCAGCACCCTATGACAAAATGGAACCCACCAGCAGTGTGAGGAGACCTGAAAGTGGCACATGGCAGAGTGTGGCGATGGAGACAGCAGCAATGGGAGGCCGTACAGGGACCCATGAGAGACTCTGGACCTGGCAGCAGCATGAGGAGGCGGTACAGGGGCCCATGGCAGATTACAGGCCTGGCAGCAGCAATGGGAGGCCCGTAATCTGCCAGCACCCTATGACAAAATGGAACCCACCAGCAGTGTGAGGAGACCTGGAAGTGGCACATGGCAGAGTGTGGCGATGGAGACAGCAGCAATGGGAGGCCGTACAGGGACCCATGAGAGACTCTGGACCTGGCAGCAGCATGAGGCGGCGGTACAGGGGCCCATGGCAGATTACGGGCCTGGCAGCAGCAATGGGAGGCCCGTAATCTGCCAGCACCCTATGACAAAATGGAACACACCAGCAGTGTGAGGAGACCTGAAAGTGGCACATGGCAGAGTGTGGCGATGGAGACAGCAGCAATGGGAGGCCGTACAGGGACCCATGAGACACTCTGGACCTGGCAGCAGCATGAGGAGGCAGGCAGAACCGCCGTATCTTTATCACGGTTTTCCCAGGCCACCAAATGGCGACGCTGCATATGCAGACGCAACGCTGTAGTCCCAACATGGGCCCCCTGGCCACGCTTGACTTTCTGGCCACATAGTCGACATACGGCTACGTTTACTTCCTTGGGCGGCTTGACGAAAAATTGCCACACCGCCGAGTAGGAAACTTTGCCCCCGCTACTCCTCACTGGCTGACTGCTACTTCCTCCGTGCACACCGGCACCACTACTGGCCGTGGTGGTAGGCTGCAGTGGAGCTGGTGCTCTACTCCGTGGCCGTTTGCCTCCACTGACACTGCTGCGACCCTGCTGCCTCCTGGGCAACCCACCGACTGTTTTGCTCGCTGCCAAGCTGGCACCCTCTTCTCCTGATGATGCGGAAGCAATAGCCTGATGACGACGAGGCTGCCAAGTGCGATCAGCCTCATCATCATCAATTAGGGTCTCCGCCTCACTACTAGCCCCCTTGGCTGCGTGTGGGTCAGGAGACAGACCTGTCTCTAGACCGGCTACCGAGCCACTCTCCTCGCCAGTACTTCTTCGCCTGGCTGCTGAAGAGGCGGATGTCTCCCCCCGTTCCTGACCGCCCTCTGTTAGCTCTTCCTCACTGTACAGTGGGGCTGAGCCCACAGCATGCGATACTTCGCTTGGTGAGGGAACACCAAAGGACAGGGGCAGGTAGAAGACACGTGATTTCAGTGGGCTTGCTCCCGGGCCATGCCAACTAACGGTTGTGTCTGAGGTACCCACCGACCGTTGGCTGTAGGTGTCAGAGGTGACCTGGGAAGAGGAAGACGACCGAGCCAACCAATCGATGACGGCAGGGTTGTCGGTGGAGACACGACCGCTGGATGACACCGGGAGCACTGGCCTCTGGCTGCGACTAGTGCTGCCTCGACCCCTTCCTCTGCTGCCACGTCTGCTCGCTCCTAAAACATTGCCTCCTCTGCGTGTTGTCTGACATACTCTTTAATTCAACGATTCTGTGTCCCTCAGTAACAATTCTGTGTCTGTCCCTGAGTAACAATTCTGTGTCTGTCCCTGAGTAACAATTCTGTGTCTGTCCCTCAGTAACAATTCTGTGTCTGTCCCTCAGTAACAATTCTGTGTCTGTCCCTCAGTCCCTCAATACAGACAGGTGGTCTGTCTCTCTTGAATGACTGGAGGCTAATGGAGAATTCTAAAATGGCCGCAATTTATAGCTCGACCATTACACAGTGCTGGCTGGCTGGCTGCTGATTGGCTAATGCGATCACATGTCATGAATGAATGCATTATGGGTCAGCGCGCCTTGTCTGCACGCCTTGCCACAGATTCCCCGCTCCGTCGCCGCACATGTCGCCGCCATTTTTGGAAAAATTTCGATTCGCGCATCCGAAGTCTGCTAATTTTCGGATTCGGCGCGAATCGAAATTTTCCTAATATTCAAAACGAATTCCACTTCGCCAAGTTCGATTCGCTCATCTCTAGCTGCCAGGAAGGCTGATGAGAGCAGAGGAACTAAGCAACATATACAGCAAGACTGCCTGCTTGTTGGAGAGACATTTGTTCTGCCCAGGCCTATAGTTAGTTAGTTAGGGTCTCTGTTTGTGTCAGGCCACAAGTGTTGTTACTGAATATTGGAAGGACTCCACAACTTAAAGTGACATTTCACATTGCAGAGCTGATAAAATCCTACAAACTCAAGCCAGACTGGCATTTTGCTCAGAAGGAATACTCAGGCACGTGCTACAGGACCAGTTATGGGAGAGGGAATACTGTAGATTTGTGTAAGATTGTAAGCTGTTGTGCTGCACTGCAGGCTAGCCCATACCATACACCCATACACTGATTCCTGCTCTTTTAGGGTAATAACAGGTAAGGTGTGGCAGCTTAGTTATGCCCACCAGTAGGTAAATTACTTCACTTTCTACCTTCATCCATCAGAAGGTGCCGTGCTGTGCAGCACAAGGGTCTCAGCCTTTGGGCTGGGTGTATGTAAATTTATTGTATGTTTCCAGCATTTGTGGTTGTGTTTATTTGCCACATCTAAGTAAAATTCTGTTGTGGCAAAAGCTGGTGTTGGGGTTGCTTTCCTCGTTCGTGACTTCACTGTATCCTGGGGAGCCCACCCCGGTACACGGCTTACATGTGCATGAGGAGTTTTACGTGCTTGTCTATAGCTTTATTTTGTTGATACTTTTTTTTTCACTAAAACTTTATTAAGTGTTCTTGCATGGCAAGATGGAGGATCTATTTTTATGTATTACATGTCATTTTTGTGGACAAACTGTCTAAGCTTTAACCTTTGATTATGTCTTTCTGATGCTGGAAGAGCAAAAAAGCTGAACTGTGGTGAGGACTATTGCTACTAGTAAATAATAAAATATGTGTATTTAGAGCTGTCTACCCCAAGAGACAGTGAAATCAAGTACGCTACTATTACACTGCATAAAATTCATAGGAACTGTGCCATGATACCTTCAGGGAATTAAAAAATTGGTTTTCCATCATAACAAAGGCAAACAATGCAAAAGTATTGAAGGTTATGCACAAACTTTGCATGCCAGATGTTTCCTTTAGCTTTATTGCAATTTTTTTCCAGAGAAGTCTACCACTATACCCTTTTGCACAGCTCATCCCGTAAAATATCTGATGAGCCATTTTGTCGTTTGGGTCTCCTGTGCCCCACGCTCCTTACATCGATCTATACAAACGGTATATTCACTTCCATAAACTCAGAGTGGCATGCAGCATCCAGGAAAATGAAAGTGTCATGGGTAACGGGGCACTACTGGCTGTATCCAGTGGTGTGGGAACTCCTGGGCAGAGCTGGATCACCCAATAAGGTGACCTAGACAGGTGCCTAGGGCCCAGTAGATGAGAAGTGAGCATGGAGCATGACCAGCTTCCCAATTTCTACAGCAGACTTTTTCAACCTTTTCAACACAGAGGGGTTGATTTACTAAAACTGGAGAGTGTAAAATCTGGTGCAGCTCTGCATAAAGACCAATCAGCTTCCAGTTTTTTTGTCAAAGCTTAATTGAACAAGCTGAAGTTAAAAGCTGATTGGTTACTATGCACAGCTGCAGCAGATTTTGCACTCTCCAGTTTTGGTAAATCAGCTCCAGAGGAACCCTTGAAATAACTTTCCGGTCTCAGGGAACCCTGCTAAAAGTTACTATATCTACAACTCATGATACATTAATGTGATGATCAGTGGGAAGGATTACCCTTTATAGATCACTAAAATGATTATTAGTGTCAGTGGGAACTTATCTGACAGGCAGAAATTGCTCATTGGTCATCGAATCCATAGCAACCTCTGGAGGAACCCTGGTTGAGAAACCCTGGTCTTCAAAGTCCAGAAATAAAATAATAATTTTAGAGCTGATTTGGTTTTAGTCTAAACCAGGGGTCTCAAAACATTTCACTATGTGGGCCACGCTGTATATTTTACAAATATTTGCGGGATGAAAAAATCCCCCCTTACATCGGGGGCTCTGTTTCTGTTTCCTTTATATCTGTGTTCCCTTTACATCAAAGTCCTTATCAGAGCTGCCCTTATGTCAAGGTCCCTATTATAGTCCCCCCTTACTTTATGGTCCACCTTAGAGCCCCCTCTTACATCAGGGTCCCTTTTACATGGGGGTCCCTATTAGATTCATTATTACATTAATTATTACTTTAGAAAACTCATTAGGGTCGCCCTTACACCAGAGTCACCATCAGACTTGCTCTGTAGTGAGGGTCACCATTAGAACTCCCCTCCCTTTACATTGCGGTCACCATTGGAGCCCCACATTGTCAGAGCCCCACGTTACATCCGAGTTTCCATCAGATTCCCCCTTACATTAGAATCCCTCCTTACATACAGATGGCAAAATGCCCCTTCCATGTGCGGTTTCGGGGGGTTGAGTTGGAGATCATAGGTGGCCTCTGCTGACCTTAATCTTTACAGTAGAACTAAAGGCAAAACCTTTTTGATTTTAAATAGAATAAGGAAGGGATATGACCCTTGTAAGGTTTATTTTTACCATATGTGTCCCACTGGGAAAATGACCTTTCACTTCCTGTCCCATAGCCAAATAAAGAAATCAGAGAAAATTTCTCTAAAGTGAGGAAATCTCTGGTTGTCCCCAGGGTCACCAGAAGTAGCCTCCCCATTGGAAGATATCCCCACTATTCCTGATCTGGGGATGTTTTGGAACATTTTGTCTTTAGTGATTCTAAAGGATTGATTTTTTTTAAAATTAAATAATGAACACATCATGCTTACGTGCTCTATGCAAGGGTCTTGTACAGAGCAGCCCTGGCCTCTCTCCCTCGCTGAGTGGATGCTGGTTGATCACAGTCAGAATTCTGGTGATGGACTTGCAAACAACATGAATTCTGGACAGCTTAGAGACAGCATGTGAGCATGTGGATTTGGAATAAACAGGAGTTGGCTAAAATGAAAGCCCGAAACCTGCACGGTAAGAAGAAGGAAGAGCTATTACAGCAGTTAGATGGCCTCAAGGTTGAGCAGTCACAACTCAGAGTGGCTAAGGTGTCTGGAGAAGGTGCTTCTAAGCTGTCCAAAATTCGTGTTGTTTGCAAGTCCATCACCAGAGTTCTGACTGATCAACCAGGCACAAAAAGAAAACTTGAGGAAGTTTTACAAATGAGTTTCGGCTTTACTGATTCGTATTGGAGGGTCTGAAACCAATATTTAGGAGGCAGTTTAGACGATTCTCTGTCACTCTTTCAGGCTGTCTTTGGAGGACAATTTTATATCTATGATGTTACCAATATCAAGAGCATTGATTGACCACTCTTAGTAGGGGGTCACAATACTTCTGGTAAGCCTTGCATGCGAGTGGATGGTGTCACACTGGCTATTTTGGAAGTTTCCTGATTTCATCACGTCATGTGGGACTGATTTGATCTGATCTTCATTACAGACTCTATAACACTGTTTAATTATTTTCACTCATTGTATAACACTCATGAGTGGGATTTTTTTGTTTATTAATAGTATGGTATTTATTAACATGATGCAGTCTGGTCTTTTCGGTTTCATGATAAATGGTAAATTTAGTGATTATGTTGTGGTTTTTGCATTTGAAAAATGTAGCTTTTACTGAAAATATAGATTTCATAATTATTAGTACAAGTAGCAAGCAACATACAATTGGGACAGCCATCCTATAGTTTTATAGGTCCACTGCTTTCAGAATACACTCAACAGCCACTTTATTAGGTACACCTTGCTAATACTGGGTTGGACTCCCTTTTGCCTTCAGAACTGCCCTAATTCTTCATAGCATAGATTCAACAAGGTGTTAGAAACATTCCTCAGAGAGTTTGGTCCATATTGATATGAGTTACTGTTGCCTTTCTATCATCTCAAACCTGTCTGCCCATTCTCCTCTAACCTCTGACATTAACAAGGAATTTTTGTCCACACAACTAGCGCTCATTGGATATTTTCTCTTTTTTGGATCATTCTCTGTAAACCCTAGAGATGGTTGTGTGTGAAAATCCCAGTAGATCAGGAGTTTTTGAAACACTCAGACCAGCCGTTCTGGCACCAACAACTACGCCATGTTCAAACTCGCTTAAATCCCCTTTCTTCCCCATTCTGATGCTCAATTTGAATTTCAGCAAGTCATCTTCATCATGTCTAGATGCCTAAATTCATTAAAGTTGCTGATTAGCAGTTTTTGTTACCAAACAATAGAAGAGGTATATCTGATATTATTATTGGCTTTAGTAAATTTTTAGTAAATTTGCAAGTCTTTAATGTTCTTTTTATTACATTATTGTAATATATAAACAGCATATGCATATGAAAAAGGGCCTGGCAGGGTGAGGGGCAAAGCTAATTCTTTGCCTAGGGGCCCATTTGGTCTTAATCCAGCTCTGCCCATGGGGCAAAGGAACTTGATAGCAAGAACATAACAGAAATCCAGGTCAGAGAAGAAATAAAAGTCTGAGCACAGCTTGAATGGTGAGCAGGTACAAGGTTGGAACAGATTAGAAGAAATGTACTATACTATGTTGCCAGCTGGTGGTAGATGGCTCTCAGCAGGGTGAATGGAGCGCCTGGTCTGCACCAGCTTTGTTAAAGGTACACATGAAGTTGTGTGACAATACACCTCCCATATGCAATCCTCAGTATTGCCTAGATTGACATCTTCAGCAGACAGGAACAGAGCGCCAGTGTACAACAGACAGGCACATAGAACAAATACAGAACAAATGAGACAAAGTTCAGACCAGACTGACAAAACAGCTCTGACCAGAAAAACACACCAGACTTGAGATGTTAAAAGAGAACACACGCTATACCCATTACATAAACAATATGAACACTACGGTCTATTTTCAGCTAAATTCTTTCCAAGCAGTTTTTGACATTTCAGTATTGAGGGGTGGGGGTGGATGTAGTGCCCCTGCCCTGGGCTGGCTAAATTTACCATAGACTATAGCTTAGATCTAATAAGGTTTATCCCTATACTGGGGATGGGGGGGTTAATTGCTCCGGCAGGTCTTTGGAAGAATGTTCCAGAAATAGTGTGGGGGGTCAGTCCCTGGGGTATGATTAATTAACTGACCTTAGCCAACCCCTAGGAGGCAGACCCAGAAGGTGGGACTAGAGCGGGTGTCGGCAACCCGCGGCTCTTTTTCACCTTGGCTGCGGCTCCGGAGCACACTGCCCACCAGGTGACAGGCAATAGGGCAGCAATGGGCAAACTACGGCACGGCGGACCTTTTAATCCGGCCCGCGGAGCTAGGCTCCTCTCACAGTCCGCCCTGAAGACCGGTGTAGCATGAAAATCTGTCTCCTATGAGGATCTGTCCCCCTCGACGTATCTGCGCATGTGCCGGAGATCGCCGATCGGCTGCTAATGCCTGAAACTGGCACATGCGCAGATACGTCGAGGGGGACAGATCCTCATAGGAGACAGATTTTCATGCTACACCGGAACGGCGTGGGAACACGGCGAGAGGAACACGCGGAGCAAAGGTAAGTGAATTGACACGGGGAGACTTGGGGACTTAATATGGGGGATGAATTACTATATGGGGGATGAATTACTATATGGGGGATGAATTACTATGGGGGATTAATTACTATATGGGGATTAATTACTATGGGGGATGAATTACTATAGGGGGGATGAATTACTATATGGGGGATTAATTACTATGGGGGATGAATTACTATATGGGGGATGAATTACTATATGGGGGATGAATTACTATGGGGGATTAATTACTATATGGGGATTAATTACTATGGGGGATGAATTACTATAGGGGGGATGAATTACTATATGGGGGATTAATTACTATGGGGGATGAATTACTATATGGGGGATGAATTACTATATGGGGGATGAATTACTATGGGGGATTAATTACTATATGGGGATTAATTACTATGGGGGATGAATTACTATAGGGGGGATGAATTACTATATGGGGGATTAATTACTATGGGGGATGAATTACTATATGGGGGATGAATTACTATATGGGGGATGAATTACTATGGGGGATTAATTACTATATGGGGATTAATTACTATGGGGGATGAATTACTATATGGGGGATGAATTACTATATGGGGGATGAATTACTATGGGGGATTAATTACTATATGGGGATTAATTACTATGGGGGATGAATTACTATAGGGGGGATGAATTACTATATGGGGGATTAATTACTATGGGGGATGAATTACTATATGGGGGATGAATTACTATATGGGGGATGAATTACTATGGGGGATTAATTACTATATGGGGATTAATTACTATGGGGGATGAATTACTATAGGGGGGATGAATTACTATATGGGGGATTAATTACTATGGGGGATGAATTACTATATGGGGGATGAATTACTATATGGGGGATGAATTACTATGGGGGATGAATTACTATATGGGGGATGAATTACTATATGGGGGATGAATTACTATGTGGGGGATGAATTACTATGTGGGGGATGAATTACTATATGGGGGATGAATTACTATGGGGGATGAATTACTATGTGGGGGATGAATTACTATGTGGGGGATGAATTACTATATGGGGGATGAATTACTATATGGGGGATGAATTACTATGGGGGATGAATTACTATGGGGGATGAATTACTATATGGGGGATGTATTTTCAGTTTTAAAAATGTGGCTCTCAAAATAAATTTCAATCGTGGTTTTGGCGAGATTTGGCTCAGTTGAAAAAAAAGGTTGCCCACCACTGACCTAAGGCTATGATTGTGATTATGACGATACACTGTGGCCCTGATTAACCCTTTGCTTACTGGGCCCTTAAACCCCCTTCATGACCAGAGCGCTTTTTGCAATATATGCAGTGTCGGATTTGTTTTAAATGTTGCAATGGTTTTGCGGCTCCCAGTCTTTTTTTCCCTCTCGGAAACGGGTCCAAGTGGCTCTTTATGTCTTAAAGGTTGCAGACCCCTGGACTAGAGAGAAGATAAATATTTGGGAGGCCATGATCAGAGCTCTCTTCCCCTGGGGCACACTGGGGTATGAAGACAGCAAGTGGTTACCAAGAGTAACAGAGGTTTATCAAGCAGCCTCTTGAAGCGGGGGAGCAGTCTGTCTTCCATAGAAATGGGAGCAGATCAGCACCGTAGAGGTCCCCAGCCTGAATACAAGTACGGAGGAGGAAGAGTTAATGCAGTGCATGTATAGAGTCCATGCTAGGTGCTTGGCAGTAACAGTGGAAGTGTACATTGACATGGGGACAAGAAAGATGACTGGAGTACAGTTTATTGTTCAAGTGTACACAGTGTACGGCCATCTCTAAAGTCGGAAGTCTGCCTTAAGGTTGAGTTATCCCTGAAAGTGACCTCTGCCCTGTCCTGGGCATTGATGGAAACAGCACAGTAAAGGTACACCATGTGTAAGGAGAGTGGCCCTTTCCTAGGTACCTAGAGAACCCTCCACAGGGTAGGCCTCCTGTGTGACCCACACATGGTGTCTAACGATTAGGGGAATATGGAGGGAGTGTTACCCACCTGACCTACACGCATGCTTGGGTATGTATCAAATTTTGAGATCCATGACAAATACAATCAAATTTTTCCTGAAAATAACAGAAGGCATGCAGCATTTGACTTATATCACATGATTCTGTGCTATGGAACCGCTAACCTCTTTATATTGGAAATATCATGGTCAAAAGATTCTAATCTACAATTTTAAATCCATTGGTGCCCCCAGATCACAAGATTACTGGTAACAGTTGAGGTATTTAATACACTACAGCTATGGCTTGATAAAAGACAGTCTTTGTTCTCTAAATGCACTTCAGTCCTATAATCTTGGTGGTACAGTATTTTACTTCCAGTAGAGTAACTGGATTGTCAACACTGGGATGTGTGTGTTATAAATATATACACTAATTAGCCATAACATTATGACCACTGACAGGTAAAGCAAATAACATGGACTATTTCATTACAATGGCATCTGAAAGTGGGCGGGATATATTAGACAGCAAGTGAACATTTTGTCCTCTAAGGTGATGTGTTAAATACAGAAAATACGAGCAAGAATATCTCCAAAACTTCAGCTCTTGTGGGATGTTCCCTGTCTCTAGTGGTCACGACTTACCAAAAGTGGTCCAAGGAAGGAAAACTGGTGAACCAGGAATAGGGTCATATGTGGCCAAGGCACATTGATGTATGTGGAGAGCCAAGGTTGGCCTGTGTAGTCCGATCCAATAGAAGAGCTACTGGAGCTC
Source organism: Staurois parvus (assembly GCF_062004578.1). NCBI lineage: Eukaryota > Metazoa > Chordata > Amphibia > Anura > Ranidae > Staurois > Staurois parvus. The sequence goes on from NW_028319098.1 coordinate 2,702,616, forward strand.
AAATTGCTGAAAAAGTTAATGCTGGTTCCGATAGAAAGCTTTCAGAATTCACAGTGCACCACAGTTTGTTGTGTATTGGGTAGTGGCAGAACGGTCAGGGTGCCCAAGCTGATTCGTGTCCACAGCCAACAGCGTGTGGGTGGGGCCAGTTCGCCCTTGACATTTGGGGGTTCATCTTCTCGTGCACACACTGATCAATGCCCAGGACCAGGCAGGGCCACATTCATGTAAGTGTCAACATTAGGGCAGAATCATGGCTTAAAGATGAACTGTACACCGTATGTAGCTATATCTCTGTAAACGTGCTGTCCTGTGTAACTACACACCTTTGTTCCATGGATATTGCATTTAGGAGGAACACCACTGAGCCTATGCCCTCTCCACCAGTCCAGCATATCTCTGCCACCTTTTTCCCATTGACAGAATGGGGTCCAGCTCATACCCCATTCATGCACATAATTAACTTCTTCTCTCTCCCGTGCCATGCAGCGAGATACCTGGGGTCTCCGTAATGCGGGTTTGGTCCCAGTTACTGTTTGGCGGAACCAACCGCTAGGGAAAGAGCCAGAACACTGACCCCCTTGCTACTATAGAACTTTTTACCTACACCAGGTACTGCTGCTGACTGGGTGCCTAACCTTTTCCCACCAATTCATGGTTACCCATGGCAACTACTCTCCTCTGTCCTTCCTGCCAAGTTAAACCTTAGTAGTGGCCTTCCTCTACTACCCCGTCTGTACTTTACAGCCCCTGTTCTTCAATGCACCAAGTACTTTCATGCACCACTTTGCAGTAACTTTAGAGTAGGCTTTTAAACAGTTCAATAATTTTACTGGAGTTTCTGCAGCATTACAGACTGTAGTCCAAACACAACTTTTCCTATCTTACAAACTTCTGGCTGCCCAGGCATACCTGTCCAGGTGGTAGTTCATAAGTGATACAATTCCTGAAGAGGTAGGTTCCTGTGTGGGTAACTTGTGGGTAGGTGCAGCTTACATCTTCTTGGATGGAACTCCACTTCTTTACCATTCGTTCCCTGGAACCCCTGAGCCCAGCCTTACCTCTTTTATGTGCACCACGGGGTGGAGGGCAGGACCCAGAGCAAATACCTGGGAAAAACATTGAACTGGCATTAATCCTTATCCACCTGGTCAGCCCAGAATCTCTAACTAGTAACTTCTATTTATAGGCACCTGCCTGCCAGCATCTACAATGGGCACGTGCGCATCAGAACTGGACCACAGAACAATGCAAGAAGGTGATCTGGTCTGATGAGATTTTTTTTCATTTACATCATGTGCGTTGCTTACCTGGGGAAGAGATGGCACCAGGATGCACTATGGCAGGGGTGGGCAAACTGCGGCTCTCCAGCTGTTGCAGGACTACAAGTTCCATCATGCCTCTACAAGTCATAGCTGTAACTGTCAGTTTTGTAATGTTGCAATGCCTCGTGGGAAATGTAGTTCCACAACAGCTGCAGAGCCGCAGTTTGCCCACCCCTGCACTATGGGAAGAAGGCAAGCCAGCGAAGGCAGTGTGATGATTTGTCTAGTGGAGTCCATACCTTGATGGGTCAGGGCTGTTTTAGTGGCAAAAGGGGCTTACTCAATATTAGGTGGGTAGTTATAATGTTATGGCTGCTGATTGTTGTATATACAGTGCATATACTGTACATACTATATAAATATATATATATATTTTGTGACAAGACGAGACTCGGTGAAATTGGCCAATTTCATCAGAAGGATACAGAGTTTGCACTTTTGCTGAATGCAGGACTAGGGAGCATATGTTTTGAATGGAGAAAACTGCATTTGCAGCTTTCTCCAGATTTTGGTAGTGCTGGATGGGGCTCCCTAGTTTAGAGATTCCATAATGCCTTGGGCGGGATGGACTCTCCAACCCAATGTCTGGGTTTTGTGGGGGAACAGCAGGGTGTGTACCCAGGTGCACACAGTCCTAATAATGAAGGTTTAGGAATACCTCAGGGTTCCACCCAAGAGAGATAGGAGGTCTCCTACAGGAGTCAGAGAAGCTGCAGGTGGCAGCCAACGTATGAAGGTCTGCAAGAGACAGTTAACGGCCTGAGGAGCTGTGCGCATCTGAGTTAATAGCCTGAGGACTTGGCCAGAGGAGTTGTGTGCGGCTCTAAGCTGTGTGCCTAAAAGAGCTGGTGGTTAGAAGGACCAGTGTCTATAGCAGCAGTGCTGCTAAAGAGTAGCCAGGTGGGCTAGTATTTTCATTTGGACTGTGTATAGTTTTCTGGAGAAGAACCCCTGCATGGGAAGCCTTATGTTGGGCTTTTGTTTTTTCCTTTCCTTTTAATAAAGGTGGGCTACCAAGCCCTGAAATATAGTTTCTGACTGGTGTGAACTTGCTTGAAAATGCATTTACCACTGAGCTAAATATCCCCCATGTTACAATATACAAAATGCACTATACAGTATATTTTATGGACAGGTTTCAGTTGACGACACCAGTATCTAAAACAATAGCTTCCAAACCAGAAGCATTTTTTTTTTTCGCTAGTTGGCAAAAATGAGTGCGCGTGGATTCTGTTTGTTGTGTGTACATATTTCCTCCAGGGACTCAGCTCAGAAATAGAATTATACAGATCGATATTGTGAAAGGTAATAAATAAATCACTAAGTCTACCATAGAAATGTATGCTGTGAAAACTAACACGATACTGAAAGATTCCCAGCTCATGTTTTACCACCAAGATGTCCCTCGTCCAGACACAAATATCGGCATGTTCATCTGGTTAATGGAAACTACACTGCACATTCTGTGAGATATAGGTCACTCTCTTGTTGATTATAATATAAATGGAGTTTTAATTAAAAATCTGACCTACTCCGTCTGACAGCATGTCATTGGATCGACCTTACAGCCTTGTAAATTCCTAAGTCTGTTAATTGTGAATGAGATCAGTTAGGTGCGGTTGGTTTGATAAGGCAAAATGTATCCATACTCTACAAATTTATACTTTTAATGTTTTAAAAAATGATTTTCCTATGAAAGCTATCTTTTGTCTCTAATGTTATGATACCTACACAGGCTTATGTACAGGGGATCGGTCATATAGCAATGGTGCTATCTCAGAAGCCTGGTGAAGGTGCCATCACCAGACTCCTGGGCTGTATACTAGACTGTGGAAGCTGGACCTATTCAGCAATCGTGCATATTAAGCCCCAGTATTTAGAAAATGCTTAGTACACCAGAGGCTTCTGGCAGAGGTTTTTTTGTGTATAAAAAACATTTCTTTAAAGTGTACTTATTCCAAAGAACAAAAATGTACTATACTGCAGCTTGCAGCACTATAGATGAGGTGGCTGCATTAGCTTTATTTTTTTAGGCTTTTCTTCGTCTTCAACTAGTCATCCTGCCAGTAACACACTTTTTGTAAAAGAATGACAAAGATCACTCACTATATTGTATACAGTATATGGAGGAGCAGAATTGTCAAACTAGGGTAATAAGTGTCAGGACCACAGAACACCTCCCCTTCTCTTCATCTCTATAAGATAGGGAGGAGGTGTTCTGTAATATCACATAGGAAATCTGGACTGGGCTGATAACACTGCAAAATGCATTGGACAACACTGAGTTTCTGGCAGAGTCAACAAGATTTTTTTTTCACTCATCCAACATATACATAAGAATATCTTACAGACCGAAAGGAATCAAATAAGAAAAGTTAATGTTAGGGTTTATATACACTTTAAAGAATTGCACTCAGACTATATAGCTGCTATGACTGACCTCCTCCTAAAGTGCTGGTTACCTGGATGTCAAACTGATCCAGTGTTCTTAGTATTTCCCTGGTCACTGATCCCGGACCACAAATTCAGATTAGAAGTTCGGACTTTATAATCTGCATAGTTTACCTGCAATGGTCAGTAAATGCAAAATATACAGAAGCCGGAGACAGCCAGGCAATTATTATTCTTAGGAGGTCAACAATGGCAACTCCATTTTTATCTCAGTATAGATTTTACTTCATAAGGTAAATGCAGCTACCCACAATAACCAATTGTAAATTTCAGAGACTGACTTAAGGCCCAACTCCAAGAAACCTGATGCTCTGCTTCTCATCATTGCTGGACCAGTCCCACAGCATCTTCTCCCACATGCTCCACCAGTCCAAGGTCAGGTCATCAAGACCAAAGCAGGGTCCATAATGCAGAACTGGACATGATAATGCCTAGAGACAGTTAACCACCAGCGTAGGGGAGCACCATCTGCAGGGGAAAGATCAGGTAAGTTAAAATTAAAAACCTCTCCCCTTAACTAAATGAGCGGTTAACCCTTGAAGCATGGGCAAGGGGACTTGTGGAGTGGGGCTTTAAGCGATCAGTAATTTGCACATTGGCAATGCTCATAGCTCTGTGTTATTAAAGTGGAGTTCCACTCAAAAGCGGAAGTTCCACTTATTTGCCTCCTCCCCCCCTCCACTGCTATATTTGGCACCTTTTGGGGGAGGGGGGGGGGCGGGTACCTGGTTTTGACAGGTGCCTGCTCCCACTTCTGGCTCAGTTTGCTGCTGCAAAGTGAGCTGGAAGTTCGGCCCCCTCCTTGCTCCCACAGTCTCCTGGGAACTTTCACAGGTCCCAGAAGACTGCCAGACCAATCAGGAGGCACAGCGTGACTCGCGCATGCGCAGTGGGCACCAGGCTGTGAAGCCACAAGCTGTCACAGCCTGGTGCCCACAGTAGAGATGCCAGCGCCATGGAGGAGAAAAGAAGGAGAGAATGGACGATGCGAGTGAGAACATAGCTGGACTATGGGACAGGTAAGTGTGTGTTTTTTAAAAGTCAGTAGCTACAGTTTTTGTAGCTGCTGACTTTTAATAAACACAGAACTGACTGGAACTTCACTTTAATAATTTTGATAATTATTACCAGACAGTGCTTCTTTACAGAGAAAATACTGTAGATGCTATCTGGTGGATACCTGGCTTGTACAGTATCTCACAGAAGTGTAAATATTTGATTCTATCTTTTCATGTGACAACACTGAAGAAATGACACTTTGCTACAATGTACAGTAGTGAGTGTACAGCTTGTATAACAGTGTAAATTTGCTGTCCTCTCAAAATAACTCAACACACAACCATTAATGTCTAAACCGCTGGCAACAAAAGTGAGTACACCGCTAAGTGAAAATGTCCAAATTGAGCCCAATTAGCCATTTTCCCTCCCCGGTATCATGTGACTTATTGGTGTTACAAGGTCTCAGGTGTGAATGGGGAGTAGGTGTGTTAAATTTGGTGTTAGCGCTCTCACGCTCTCATACTGGTCACTGGAAGTTCAACATGGCACTTCATGGCAAAGAACTCTCTGAGGATCTGAAAAAAAGAATTGTTGCTCTACATAAAGATGGCCTAGGCTATAAGAAGATCGCCAAGACCCTGAAACTGAGCTGCAGCACGGTGGCCAAGACCATACAGCGGTTTAACAGGACAGGTTCCACTCAGAACAGGCCTCGCCATGGTCAAACAAAGAAGTTGAGTGCACATGTTCGGCGTCATATCTAGAGGTTGTCTTTGGGAAATAGATGTCTGAGTGCTGCCAGCATTGCTGCAGAGGTTGAAGGGGTGGGGGGTCAGCCTTTCAGTGCTCAGACCATAGCCGCACACTGCATCAAATTGGTCTGCATGGCTGTCATCCCAGAAGGAAGCCTCTTCTAAAGATGATGCACAAGAAAACCCACAAACAGTTTGCTGAAGACAAGCAGACTAAGGACATGGATTACTGGAACCATGTCCTGTGGTCTGATGAGACCAAGATAAATTGATTTGGTTCAGATGGTGTCAAGCATGTGTGGTGGCAACCAGGTGAGGAGTACAAAGACAAGTGTGTCTTGGCTACAGTCAAGCATGGTGGTGGGAGTGTCATGGTCTAGGGCCGCATGAGTGCTGACGGCACTGGAGAGCTAAAGTTCATTGAGGGAACCATGAATGCCAACATATACTGTGACATACTGAAGCAGAGCATGATCCCCTCCCTTCAGAGACCGGGCCGCAGGGTAGTATTCCAACATGATAACGACCCCAAACACACCTCCAAAATGACCACTGCCTTGCTAAAGAAGTTGAGGGTAAAGGTGATGGACTGGCCAAGCATGTCTCCAGACCTAAACCCTATTGAGCATCTGTGGGGCATCCTCAAATAGAAGGTGGAGGAGCACAAGGTCTTTAATATCCCACCAGTTCTGTGATGTCATCATGGAGGAGTGGAAGAGGACTTCAGTGGCAACCTGTGAAGCTCTGGTGAACTCCATGCCCAAGAGGGTTAAGGCAGTGCTGGAAAATAATGGTGGCACACAAAATATTGACACTTTGGGCCCAATTTGGACATTTTCACTTAGGGGTGCGGTGTACTCACTTTTGTTGCCAGCGGTTAGACATTAATGGTTGTGTGTTGAGTTATTTTGAGGGGACAGAAATTTTACACTGTTATACAATCTGTACACTCACTACATTGTAGCAAAGTGTCATTTCTTCAATGTTGTCACATGAAAAGATATAACAAAATATTTAACAAAAATGAGGGGTATACTAACTTCTGTGAGATACTGTAGCTTTATCCTGACACTCTGCTCTATGGTACTCCATAGATATCCATAGGTCTAGTCTCTTTAAATAGATCCTTTATAGAAATATTTACTTTATCTTCATGTCAGTCACTGATAAGACGGAATGCATTTTTTCAAGTTATATTTACACATGAATAGACATTGATGGCAAGTGGACATCTTTTTCATATAGAAGGAACAGACGTTCCATGATAAAAGAGGTATAAAACATAAAATGTGCTTTTAAGGATGCTGGTAACAGAATGTATCGATGGTTTTTATAGGGAGACTATGCATCAAAAGATAGGCTTCTTATAACCAAATGTTTTTTTTTTTTTTTTTAAACTGGATGAAAAGAATCAGCACAACATTTGGGTTGCTGCCTGTTGTGGCCAGTCAGATTCTTTATTTCATTTAACCAGAGTAATAGATGACACTTGACTGGTCAGTATGAGCAACTCATTCTTTCCTTTTTTTCTTTTCTTCTTTTCTTTTTTTGCTTTCCCTTTTTCTCTTTCTTTCTTTCTTGTACATTTGGCACCACTTTTACCTTATCTTCAAATAAAAACTAAACTAATAATAGGGTTTTAGCACAGACACTGAGAGGACTTTGCAGATCTCCATGGTTCTCTTTCTTTGCTCTGTAATCCAGGAAATTATTTTCTGATATATCAAATTTAACTCATGCAATTGGCACTTGTTCCTTTTTGATTGGCTGAGGTGGAGACTGTGATGTCATCTGTCCACCTCTCCATCCCAACCACTGAGAGGAAGCCTTGTATTCATTCATAAAAATACAGTGTCCTGTGGATGGCTAAACAGTGCTGGACAGTCTGGTTAAATTAAACCTGAAATCAAGCTTCAAAAAGGAGCTTCAGTCTACCCCTAAAAAAATTAAACATCAGCGGCTACAAATACTGTAGCTGCTGACTTTTAATATAAGGACACTTACCAATCCAGGGGTCCAATGATGTCCACACCTGAGCTGATACTTCAATGTGCTTCAGTTCCAGGCGTTGGCATCTTAACTAAGGGATTCCGCCTTGCAGCTTCACATGCAGCTTCCCACAGCACATGCATGAGCCGCGCTGCGCTTTGTGAATAGTTCCCCAGTCTTCTGGGACCTGTGATGTGTCCCAGAAGACTGCTGGTGAAGGGTGGTGAATATCTGCTTGGATTGCCTAAGTGATTCAGGTGGGATTGTGAATGGGTACCTGTAAAACCAGGTACTCCCCCCCCCCCCAAAAAAAAAAAAAGTACCGAATGTTAAAGGGGTGGAAGGAGACGAGGAACTTCCCCTTTTGGGTGAAGTTCCACTTTAAAGTGGTTGTAAACCTCAGACATGAAGTATGAACAAAGAATATCCCTCTATAGTGTGTACTTGTCTCATTCCAGAGCACTAAGTGTCATTTTTTTTCTGATGCCTAATTCTTCTGCTATCTGCATGAGTCACTTCTGACAAGTGACACCAAGAGAAAAAAGGTGACAAGGGAGGGAGCTCCAATACACAGGCTGTGATTGACAGCCTTAGCTCTGTTCCTGTGTGCTATGTGAAGGAGGATGTGTCCCTTCTCTCCAATCAGCTCTCAGAGGTCCCCTCATTGAGCTCTGCAGTGTGTAACTTCAGATTCCCACCCCCTGCTTTCGGAAGCTCAGACAAGATGTAAAAATTCTGCACTTTGAACTGCTGCAGGGAAGAGAAGTCTGTAGATAAGCAGGTACAACTTATGTAGGATTTGTTTCATCTTTGTGGATCACTTGAGGCTAGTGCTTTGTGTATCACTGAGTATGAGTCTAGGTTCACACTTATGTGTTTTCCGTTGCATTTTGCAGAAACGCACAGCAGTCCATTTACTGGTCACTTCATTGAGTATGAGTCTAGGGTCACACCTACAGTATGTGTTCTTCGTTGCATTTTGCAGAAATGCACATCAGTCCATTTAACATGATTTCCTATGGGACACATTCACATCTAAGCATTTTCACCCGGTGCGTTTTTGGAAAGGGTCAGGGACTTTTTTCAACTCAAAACATTTGCATTTTAGTTCAATAGAATTCAATGGAGATGCTGCAGAAATGCATGTAGTGTATTTGGTATGCGTTTTTTGCTTTTTTTTTTACGCATCTTGATGCATTTTAATCTGCCCAGCAACAAGTTGGAAAAAAAAAAAAAACACAAAACGCATCAAAAATGCATGTGAAAAAAATGCAAAACGCACTGCAAAAAGCACTGTGGAAACGGATCAAACACAGACTGCATAGGTGTAAACCTACCATGAACAGGGGCGGACTGACCATTTGGAAACTCGGGCACTGCCCGAGGGCCCGGGGTCAGTAGGGGGCCCCATGAGATGCCCCTGGTACCTTTTTCATAGGCTTTTTTGAGTTTGGGCAAGGACACAGGGGCCCCATGATCCCCTATTGCCCGGGGGCCCCATGAGTTGTCAGTCCGCCCCTGAGCATGAATAAAGGTTTACAGCCACTTTACAGTTGACCATACATGATTCCACTAAATTGAATGTCATTTAGATTTACCAATAACTATGTAATGCAAGGGTTTACTTTTTGGATATAAATTCAGCCATTTGCTCATGAAGCCCCTCATACCACATAGTTTTATCAATTCAAAGCATATAGAAATGGATGGTAGGAGTTACATTTCCTCTTATGTGGTGTTTATATTGCCGCTGATGTGCCCTTGACTTCACAAAATGTGAAAAAGCATCCCCAAATTCTTTGCTATCATCAGCAATATAACATTTTTCAGTTCAGTAGCAATGGCTCTAATTATCAGAAAACAGAAGGTGGATGATTCAATCATGCCTTCCTCTGAGAGAAGCCGTTAATGTTTTTGATTTATGCTAAGTGCAGTAACTAACTTATAGTCACTGCTCATAAATGCTTTTTTGTTGGATAGATTGGGTTATTTACACCATCCGAAGCATTCTGCTACAATGTTATATTGTACTGAGCATTCACCAGCAGCAATAACAGCTGCTTCTCCCATAACTCTGATCTTACTACTGACAGGAGACACTGCAGCACCCATTTCTCTTAGATCACATTTGGAAGAAATCCTCCACAGCCAGTCTGCAGGCTATTAGTGTTTTATTGAATGGTAATAGGGCTGGTGTTTAGAAGGAATGCAGACGATTTTCCATTTAAATACATTTATCCATTGCAACCATTTACAATCCATCTTGTATTGGTCTGACTTGTGACAGTGAATTATGATTGGCTGTTACAGGGTCCTGACCTATCCTAAAAATTGTTCAAGGTAGCAATGTCACAGAACCGGTCCAGGCTCTGCAGAGATCCTGACAATAATGTCAGGATCTGCCCACATGACTGACTGGCAGCTGGCTCAGTCTCTCAGTGCGCCGTTGAGAGCCCAAAACAGCTGCTTCCTCCCCCTCCACAGCTCAGCACTCCAATGATTGCTGGAGGAGTAGAGCAGAGTGCCCGGAGAGTGACAGTCACGGCTCCCTGCTCAGAGTGGACCAGAGAACAGAACGATCAGTGGTCTTTGATTACTCAGTTCCCAGTGTAGTGCTGGCAGGGGACAGATGCAGCATCGGATCGATGCTGCAGCCATCAAGGTGAGTATTTAGCTTTGTCTTTTTTTTCACACCCCGCACTTCTCTTACGTATAAGCCCAATTCCAGGCAAATAAAAAAAAGGTTCCCTTGCAGAGGGGCTGTGCCTGTGCTGCAAGCATTAAAGTGATTCTAAAGGTTGTAATTTAAAAGACAATAACAGACATGCTATACTTACCTGCTCTGTCCAATGGTTTTGCATAGAGCAGTGCCAGTTCTCTTATTTTTGGGTGCCCCACCAGTGGTCCTGGCTTCTCTCCCCTCCAAGTGCCCCCAGTAGCAAGTTTCTTGCTATGGGGAAACTTGCGCATGCTCACACCCAAGCTGCACTCCTGTGAATGGACACTGTCAATTCACACACAGAGCGTGGCTTGGCCCTGCCCCCTGCTCTCTCCTCTTTGGCCTACTGGCTGTGATTGACAGCAGCAGGAGCCAATGGCTCCCACTGCTATGAAAGCCAATGAAGGAAGAGAGACCCGGTAGAGTTGAGGCTCTCATGCACATCACTGGATTAAGATGGGACTTAGGTAAATATAAGGGGGCTGGGGGTGGGGAGCTGCACCCAGAAGATTTGGTGACCTTACAGTGAGTCCCCTCCTTGTCCCCCAGTTCTGCTGTACCAGTGTCCCCCAATCCACTGCTGTCAGGCACCAGAACGCCGCTTCACCGATCTGAGGATTCTAATTGGTCAGTTGCGTCCATGTGACAGTGCCAGGGCTGCTGTTAGAAGCCACAGGGACCCTTACAGTCAACCTGACCGGCCTCCCCTTTCCAAAAAAAAAAAGTTTACTATGCTTCAGTTATGATTGAACAAGCACAAGAAGTGATTGGTACTGATCACTTCTTGTGTTCATTCAGAAAAGAAAGGAGCTGGTAAATGTGACATATTTACCGGACTCTTCCCCTACTCTCCATCCTGAAGGATCCCACCAGCAGGAGAGGAAGAAAGCCAGCAGCACTGTGGGAATGGGGGCACACAAGGGGGCCTGGGCAGCAAGGGGGAAAACGTATGGTGTACAGGCAGGGGTGTATTTACCACAAGGCATTTGCCGAGGGCAGCATTTTTCAGGGGGGCAGCACTATTCCCTGGAAGAAGGGACAGAAAAAGGGACACACGCAGCATGGGGCCAGGTGGGATCCGAGAGAGGCTGCGGGCTGCCACTTCAGTGGAACGCTTTCTCAGATGGGGGTGGGGTCAGGGGGGTGGTGTTGATTGGTGTCAGGCTCTCTCGGAGGGGGGGGGAATCAGCTGATGCCTAGGGCAGCACAAAACCTAATACACCACTGTGCACAAGGAGGGTGATGGGTGCAGATCTAATATCCCATGTATGGCTCTCTGCAGCAGGAGGGAAGGGAGAAGAAGCCACCTTTCAGCTGCTGCAGAGAGCCATACAGGGGATCGGTTAATTGCTTCCCCCCCCCCAGCTGTGGCCCACATCTGATTCACCCCTGCTGGCCTGGGCCCGTGAAGGGCTGGTGGTGCCCCTTCTATAGGACAGTGCTGACCAATTAGAATGCCTGTGTCTGTATATGCTGAGAGGTACAGATAAGAGATTAATTCATGGGGATTGCAGATCCTCAGACTTGTGAAGCAGTGCCCCAGTGCTTGACAACGGGGGGATCGGGGGACACTGGTACAGTGGGATGGGGGGGATGGGAAGGAGGACCAGATCACCTTACAGATTTTCTGTAAAGGTGACCTTACACTAGAATACACAGAATGCATTAAGGTATAAAACCTTCTGCCTTCAGAAGCACTTTAATATCTCCTTTTGTCCGGGGCAGAGGAGACAGTTTTATTGACCTAATTCTCAGCTCCCACGGCAGGTGGTGCTCCCCCACAAGCTGGTGGTGGACTGTCCCTCAGTGTCATCACGTCCAATGCAGGACTATGGACCCTGCTCTGGTCTTGATGATGTCAGGACCCTAGACTGGTGGAGTGTGGGAGCTGCAATGAGGAGCGGGGGATGGGTAAGTATATTAACCCTTGCAGTGCACGCACCACCCCATGCCAAGGGATCATTTAGTTTGTTGTGAGTTGGACTTTAGCTGTCAATTGGAAATCCACCTCCCCATGGGGGGCATATTGATCCAATGGGTTGTCAATGGTAGATCAATTCCTTCCTATTAGAAGACGTTGATGGGGAAATAAACCGATCATGAATTGGACCATGTATGGTCAGCAATCCTCGCCCTCGATGCGATCTGTCATACATGGGCGATCTGTGCCTGTGAGGATCTGGACTGACCCGGGATGCTTTGTTATCCTGCTGTACAGACTGCAGTCATCACAAAAGGAACGTGTCCGTCCCTCCAGTCCCCCATACATTTCATGACACAAAGATTTGCGGCGCTCCCAGCTGATCCCAGCTCAGCCTCCTCATCGCAGCGCAGCTTACATCGTATTACTGACAGGGGAGGCACAGCTCCTTATACAGAGGTCATGCCTGGCACCGCTGGGCGTGTCCCTTGTGCTGTGGCCGCGCCTGGCTCCTCCCCGCTGTGAATATTCATGATGTGATTGCTGGGCTCAGCCCCTCCCCTCCTGGCAGGCTTGGTGGGCGGGGACAGAAGTGTTTGCAGGCTGTGGTCGGATCGCCTATGAGAAGGGACAGGTGCAGTGCTGGACACATGTGCTCCGTCCGGGGCTCTGCATAGGGCGCTGTGTGCTGGAGGGGGAGCTCAGCCTCATCTACTGCCGGCTGTCCCCATCATGTGACTGTGTGTGGCCCCCCGGGGATGGAGTGCACTGACTGGTAAGATCTCTATATGGGGGGGGGACTGCAGAACTGTACTCTCTAGGAATGCTAGGACCACGGCAGTGTACTATGTGGGGGCACTGTCCTCATCACCACCCACATCTCTCCATGGAGGGTGCACGATCTGCTGCAGAGGGCTTCATGTACCTACCGACCAATCATCTGCCCACATCCCTCCACACCTGAATCTTATTGGCTCCATACCTCCCCAGTCCAGGGGGGCTGATCATCTGTCACCATATAAAGGTGGGGGGCGATCAGGAGGACAAGCTGTTCAATTGTTACATTGATATATCATAGAACACCATCACTGTGTAATGTCTTCACTTTGGGGGAGATTACCTAGAACTGATGCAGCTGTGCAGAGTAACCAATCAGCTTCCAGCTTTTATTGGCAAAGCTTAAATGAACAAGCTGAAGTTAGAAGCTGATTGGCTGCCATGCACAGCTGCACCAGATTCTGTGCTCTCCAGTGTAGGTACATCTCCCCCTATGTATCACTGTATGCAATGATTTACACTGCAATGACACCGGGTTGTACAAGGTCACTTCTGCTGTGTGTCCCCATGTCACTGTATGAGTGTGACACCAGGAGATCCCAGTACTGGGGGTGAGGATGGTGCAATGTGCTGGAGGGATACTGCTGAGGTCAGCAGAAAAGATAAGGTGATGGCTGATAAACAATGTTCAGCTTGTGTGATCCTTCATGGAGCAGTTTTCATCTCTATAGAGGAGAAATTGGTGCCTGATGACATACAGTACATGGTCTGTGTGTGATGGTGTCACTGATGAAAAGATGAAAGATCTCTATGGAGGTGAGCTGTCACCAATGGAGGTTTCTCTGTCTACTGACAATTCGCATATGGTGTGAGGTCTGCCATCTCTGTTGGCTTCAGTAAGTTGCCTTATCTAAGAGGGTGTGGTTTTATATTATTTATATATATATATATATATATATATATATATATATATATATATATATATATATATCTCTATCACACACACTTTATATATTGGAAATCAATGATGAATGCAATGTTTTGTCCTCCACCATGCCTGTACACCTCTTCAAATTGGGAGTGGTGTGTTTTAGAAATGACAGCTACTGCCCTCTGCACTGTTGGGGTCCCAGGATCTATTTTATATGGTGGGCAGCATTGCTGTAATCAGTGTGATTTCTTTGGTCTGCTATGTATCATGATGATATCATGCATGTTGACTGTTGTGGGCTCTTCAAACAGCTTTCCAATCCAATGGGTCCATTGGTTTTTCAGTTGAACCTTAGCAGGAGCTCCATGCAAATTGGTGGGCAGGACAGAGTAAAACAGATGTGTGTCCATTTACATCTACCTGCCTCCATAGTCCATCCAGCTCCAGAAAAAAAAAATGAAAAGGTCTGTGCCTTATTCCTTTTATTTTCGAAACCTTACCATGACAGATTGGAGGTAGCCTGTTGTAAACAGACGCAAGTCAGCGGTCCATAGATCCAACACAGGTCCACAAAGGTGGATAAAATGCAGACAACTGAACAGGCACAGATGTCACAAAAGTGTCCTGTTCTGCTCCATTGCAGCAGGGGATCTGTTCCTGGAGCACACCCATGTGATTGGACCTTTCAGGCTCTCCATACACCTTACAATCGGATTGCACAGTCTTCTTTGGATCTATCAACAGGTATGTAGTGCAAGAGCCTGCTTGATTGAATAGTTCTGGTAGGTCTTCATATTAAATCTAAAGTTGATTGTATGGTCAGATTGTACAGTGAGCTTATGGAACACATCTAAGAAAAATAAGTATTTTCACTAGACACACGTTAGAACTCGTGTTTGGTCATCAACAGTTATACATCACATCTCTTTCTGATCCGCTCACTTCTCTTGAGCTTGAGTGAATCAGAAAAAAGTCTTGTTATGTTAAAGTGTTACTAAACCCAGGACCCTGCATTCATTATATCTGGTCTCCCACAGTATACAGACCATGAAAGTGCGATTATTTTCGTAAATATAAACTGCTAAATATCTTTTCATGAGCAGTCACATAACTTCTATCAGTGTCCAGCAGAGCACTAGCTAAAGCTTGTAAGAGTTTTCTTTCTGCTCCTAAGAGGATGCAGAATCCCTGACTTCTGTCTGGACAGTGGTGATTGGCCCTGTGCTGATCACATGCAATCTCCCAAGAAAAAAAAACCAAACCTCTCTAGCAATACACACCAAACTGAGCATGTGCTAATGCCTACGGTTCAGTCTGTCTTATCAGGAGATAAGAGGTGGTCGCTTGAAAAAGGGGAGGAACAGAGAAGACAGGATAAAATGGCCTTTGTACACAATGCAGAGGATTAACCCCTTAGGTTCCACAGTGAGTATACCAAGCATGCTTTACTGCATATACAGACTGATTTTACTGTTGTGGGTTTAGTAACACTTTAAAGAATAGGGTAGGGCTTGCCCAATATAGAAGCATGTAAGCTGTGCTGTCTGTATGCAGTAGTGTAGGGCACAGACACCATCTTTTTAGGGTGTCAGCCATTGGAATGTATGTTTTCTGATTCTTTTAGAAAGCAATGGAGTAGTGTTTTTCTGGTAATATTAAAAGTGGTTGTAAAGGCTCAAGGTTTTTTTATCTTTATCCATTCTATGTGCAGCAGATCCCCCAGCCCCAATACTTACCTGAGCCCCATTGTGATCCAGTGATGTCAACAAAAGCCTTGACTGTCCCAGGTCTCTGCCTCCTCATTGACAGTCACATAACTTCTATCAGGTGCTGTCAATCACAGCCAGTCAGCCAATGAGAGACAGGGGGCAGGGCCAAAACTTGGCTCTGTGTGTGAATTGACACATGGAGCAGCGGGTACCCCCATAGCAAGCTGCTTACTGTGGGGGCACCCGACAGGAGCGAAGGGCCAGGAGAACCTTCCTGCACTACTTTTGCCAATTTTGGATGCAACTTGCATAGACATCTGTGCCTGAAGTCACAGAGATGTCTGCAAGTCACACCCAAAGTCACATTGACATGCAAGTTTGAAATTGTGTGACTTTAAGTGAAGTTGCAAAATTTTTAATTTGCATGCTGTGTGAACGGGGGTTAAACCAACATAATATAAACTATTAATAAATGCTGTATTACATGCTGCTGATATTCCCTCAGCCACTATGGGATTTGTTTTCTGTATTCTGCAAAAAACTGGTTGATCCTGCTGCTCTCTATCTCCACCCCCTTCTGTCCATGTCCCCAATGCAATTGGGGACTTTGCAGAGCAGTGTTGGCAGCCACTGCACATGCTCAGTTTTCAGTGAGTTTCTATTCTGAGTATTTCCTTCTTATCTCATCTGAGCAGCCCATGTGACTTTAGAATCACACACAAAGGGGTATACACAGTGGTGACAGCCCACCCCCTCCCTCCTCCTCCATGCCCACTAACCAGCTAACCACAATGGGGGTGGGATATTACATCTTTATGGCTGGAGGCTTTACATCCCTGTTATTCTAAGACATAGGCTGGAGGGATGTATACCAGCCTGTGACTGGCAGAAATCCACCCACACCATGTTAATGCCAAAAAATAATACATATTTGATTTCAAATATATATTTGTATGATCATTTAAAATAGTTTATTGATATTAATTTATTTTTACCTTGTTTCCCAAAAGCTGTTTTTTTAATATTAAAATAATTACATTGCCATCATCAATATACAGAAAGAGAAGTGATAATGTGAATGTGTATTTAGTATTACTTTTCACAAACCAGAACAATTCATAAATGAGCATGATGACGAAATGTGTAAAATTCTCTTTAAATGGGCTGGTGATAAAAGTGGTCTTCCTAGTTCATCAGGTTCTTAAATATTGTGTGCTTCTAAATATTGTGCATATGATATATGTACTCCCTAAGGAGCACTTCTCTTGCCAAATGTGAGTTAGTGGAATTACTGACTTGATCTCTGACCTGACCTCCACATTTACTAATGGTGTTGGTTGCTAAGGTGAAACCCCTCTTATGATTGTTTTTTTATATATTACAAAGGTCTTAAAAGGCCTCTTTGCAGATTCTTACCTGTCTTTGTTCTATAGATATTGAGACAAGCCACGTCCCAAATTTCCTCTACCTTGTGTACTCAGGTGACCACATCTATTGTCCCATTAAAAAGAACATCTGCTGGGAAATCAGGGAACCATCCAGGCAATTATATTTATGATTGTGTTCTGTATACAATAAAGCCCCTAGGGGCCATGGTTGCAGGAAAGAAACATTTGATTCTTTTTGTTATTTTTATCTAGTGGCTGTCACAAACTTGGGCATTTCATTCTGAGAATATTGTGGAAAGATGCATAGTCCGACGTTACCGGCAGTATAAACCTCGTGACAGAATTGTCAGCAGATCCAGAAATATAGACGGCTCATAATATATGTGTATCTGGACTTTTCTGAGTTTGGCTGTTACCCTATAGAAGCTCCCCATTGGTCATTATGATTGCCCATCAATTAAAGGGCTGACAGGGAGAGTAAAGCCGTAGGAGGTTCCTAAAACTAACATGACTTCTGTAGGGAAGCTGAGATTTGCACAAAACTTCAGCTGCCTGTGTCCTTTGGATCTGCTGATTTGCAGTGCAGTAAGGTAACCTCTACATATAGATTTCTATATATATTTTTTTTAATACGTCTTTTGACTTTCCAAAATATGTGACGTGTACATATGTATAAAAGGGACTCAAGCGTGGTTTTGTGGTCATCCTTTTTTCTTTTTTTTTTATCTCTATCATGGAAGATCCAACATAAAATCAGACTTTAAGGCCGTTTACATTTGCACTAGCCCTCTAAAGAGTTATTTGCTGTAGATCGTGTTTCAGAGGGCATTTGACAGGTGGTGAGGAGGCCTTTTGTCACATCCTCATTTGCCAGTTTTAACCTCTAATAGTCTGCACCACAATTGTATGGTTGCGGTGAAGTGCTGTGGGCTGTTAGGGGTTGGTGGATGGTGTGGCTCCATTCACTTGAATGGGTCATGTTTGGCAGACAGAACTGCCTGCCAAATGCATTGAGGGGTAGTTATGTTAGTGTTGTGACATGTGCACACCCCTGTACAGCTGCGTTTGCAGCTTGGGGGGGGGGGTTCAACCACTGTTTTTTACCCCCCCATCCTAAAAAAAACCCAAAGTTTAAATGAAGCCGAAGGGTTCAATAAGATGGGCGATCTGGGGCAGATAGGCTTTAGTGTTCACAGGTAGCTAATCACAGCTTCTGGATGTAGCAGCATTCTATGCTATGGGTACATACAAGTAGGCCAAACAAATACAGGCTGACGGCAATGTCTTCGTAATGACCAGGGTAGCAAGCAGATAGCATCTCTAACATCCTCACTTTATATTGACGCCCCGGAATGTGTGACATGGTTTAGGATTCTGTATGCTTGCGACCCTCAAAGGCCTGTAATTGGTAAAGTGTATATGTTCTAGCTACATACAGACTGGCCTGATTAACTGCGGGCAGTTTGTGAGCAGAAACGCCGTCCCTGGCTGCATACTGCCTGCGTTCAAAGCCTAACCACATGTAACAGCCCGGATGAGCGGCAGCAGTGCCTGTCATTGATTTGTGCAGGCTGCTGTTCACAGTGTGTGCATGCCACCAATAGAAATCCTCAATTTTTGCCTGCATTTGCCACAGATCACCCATCTCAATAGGTGCTTATACCTAGGCTGATAATAGAGATTTTTTTTTTTTTTTTTTGGTTTAATAAGTGGGTTGCTATTGTATTCTGATGGTGGGTAGACTTCCCCACCATCAGAATACAGTGAACAACACCGCCGGCTATAGCCACCAGTGTTGATTGAGAGAAAATTTTCCAGCACGTTGGTTGTACACAATCAATGGATCGACTAGCCTGCCCAGACATGGATCAAAATTTGGCTGGTCCCTGCTAAACTAGCTGAATTGCAGGCTATGTATGGTTGGTTTTAGGCAAGACAATCATGAAAAGTAGATTAACTCGCAGCGTTCAACTTATGTTTATTTGTTAGTGGTTTGTTATCAAATGTAAGTTACTGTGTGTTACTGCACTTTGCACATCCTTATTTTTCAGAAATAGGTTGTTTTTTTTTGTTTTGTTTTTTGTTAGCCAAGTGTTTTGTCATTTTACACAGCAATTTGTAAATAGGTTCTGGTTGGGGTTGTGGTCTGAGTTGATGCTATCTTTTGTAAGTGAATAAAAGCTAAGCTGGCAACTGAGCACATGAGAAGCTCATTATTGTCTCTGGCAACTCCTTTTATTTTTTTTGAAAGGGGAAACATGCATTTGTACATAAAGAGCAAAGCAAGATAAAGAAAATCCAAATTGTATGCATTTCATTCTGTTTGCAAGGTTCCTGCTAACATCTGTCATTCAATTTTAGAATAAATGTATGGGGGTCCTTACATTGGTGGCCGTAGGTCCATAGAGCAGGCTTCTTCAGATTATCTTCCCAGCACCCAGGAATCCCCAAATTCTTGGCACTCTGTTATACAGATATCAAACACATGAACATGAGCAGACATTTGCGCAATATACATATTACAATCTTCGTACAATCTTACCAAGACTATGTGATACAAAGACCGACCTAAGCTATTGTCAAATTTTGGCAAACATGTAGGCCCTAACACTGCATAATTGTTGGTAGGTCTAAAGGAGATTGGACAATTAGATTGTAAAGTGTTTGGTGATCTTATGCCGACCATAGATGAATCGAATCTTGACCAGTTCAGCCGGGGGCATGCTGATTGTACCCAAATCAATTCTGCGATTAACTTAGGTACAACTAGCCTGTTGGATTTTTTTTTTTTTTTTGCATGCATTTACTGCCGGCAGCTGTAGTCACTAGCAGTAATCATTGTTTTCTGCTGGCCGGGTAGACTCTTACTGCAAAGCACGTTAATGCATGAAATACTGAATGTTACCAAATCACAACAGACCAGAAAGGTGTGAAGGGGGTCTTGAAACTTAGCAGACAGGTGCACTTTCATTATATGCCAAGTATGTTTAGGAAAATATTTTGTTCCCTTAGGGGCAGGTTTAGATGTGTGATCGGGGGAAGTAAATACAAGCATTTGAGCAGTGGTTTTTATGCCCTCCGACCGGCTACGTAAACAAGGCTGTATCAAGAAATGGGGAAAACCTCCTGCATTCAATCCTACTAAACTAAAAATAAGCTGCTATACCTGCACCTTATTACCTAAAGTGGAAAACCAAAATATAACAATCAATAAGTGTAGTGCTCTAAATCTGAACATAAAAAATGTGACATAATGGTGAAACAAACCGCGAATCCTAATGATATAAATGAATGCTACAATAGTGCAACATCACACGATATTGTGCAGATGGTGGAAATAACTGATATTAAGCCCCCTAATACAGGGGATATACCCTATAAAACAAGTGCTCAGTGTCAACACACTCTATTCATGACCATAAATAAACCGCTGAAATCAGAAAAAAATATATATGCAACAAGTGAGTATATACAGTCAGGTCCATAAATATTGGGACATCGACACAATTCTAACATTCTTGGCTCTATTACAACACCACAATGGATTTGAAATGAAATTAACAAGATGTGCTTTAACTGCAGACTGTCAGCTTTAATTTGAGGGTATTTACATCCAAATCAGGTGAACGGTGTAGGAATTACAACAGTTTGCATATGTGCCTCCCACTTGTTAAGGGACCAAAAATAATGGGACAGAATAATAGTCATAAATCAAACTTTCACTTTTTAATACTTTGTTGCAAATCCTTTGCAGTCAATTACAGCCTGAAGTCTGGAACGCATAGACAACACCAGACGCTGGGTTTCATCCCTGGTGATGCTCTGCCAGGCCTCTACTGCAACTGTCTTCAGTTCCTGCTTGTTCTTGGGGCATTTTCCCTTCAGTTTTGTCTTCAGCAAGTGCTTGAGGTGATTGTAGCCGTATTAGTGCATTTGCGACAGAAACAATTGAGTACTGTCCGTGATACTTTTTTTATTTGCACTAACATACAATTTTGAGGACAAGCTTTCGGGGTATGTCCCCTTCTTCAAGGTCTAAGAGTACTGCTTAGACCTTGAAGAAGGGGACATACCCCGAAAGCTTGTCCTCAAAAATTGTATGTTAGTGCAAATAAAAAAAGTATCACGGACAGTACTCAATTGTTTCTGTCTTCAGCAAGTGAAATGCATGCTCAATCGGATTCAGGTCAGGTGATTGATTTGGCCATTGCATAACATTCCACTTCTTTCCCTTAAAAAAACTCTTTGGTTGCTTTTGCAGTATGCTTTGGGTCATTGTCCATCTGCACTGTGAAGCGGCGTCCAATGAGTTGTGAAGCATTTGGCTGAATATGAGGAGATAATATTGCCCGAAACACTTCAGAATTCATCCTGCTGCTTTTGTCAGCAGTCACATCATCAATAAATACAAGAGAACCAGTTCCATTGGCAGCCATACATGCCCACGCCATGACACTACCACCACCATGCTTCACTGATGAGGTGGTATGCTTAGGATCATGAGCAGTTCCTTTCCTTCTCCATACTCTTCTCTTCCCATCACTCTGGTACAAGTTGATCTTGGTCTCATCTGTCCATAGGATGTTGTTCCAGAACTGTGAAGGCTTTTTTAGATGTCGTTTGGCAAACTCTAACCTGGCCTTCCTGTTTTTGAGGCTCACGAATGGTTTCCATCTTGTGGTGAACCCTCTGTATTCACTCTGGTGAAGTCTTCTCTTGATTGTTGACTTTGACACACATACACCTACCTCTTGGAGAGTGTTCTTGATCTGGCCAACTGTTGTGAAGGGTGTTTTCTTCACCAGGGAAAGAATTCTTCGGTCATCCACCACAGTTGTTTTCCGTGGTCTTCCGGGTCTTTTGGTGTTGCTGAGCTCACCGGTGCGTTCCTTCTTTTTAAGAATGTTCCAAATAGTTGCTTTGGCCACGCCTAATGTTTTTGCTATCTCTCTGATGTTTTTTTTTTTGGTTTTTCAGCCTAATGATGGCTTGCTTCACCTGTAGTGACAGCTCTTTGGATCTTATCTTGAGAGTTGACAGCAACAGATTCCAAATGCAAATAGCACACTTGAAATGAACTCTGGACCTTTTATCTGCTCATTTTAATTGGGATAATGAGGGAATAACACACACCTGGCCATGGAACAGCTGAGAAGCCAATTGTCCCATTACTTTTGGTCCCTTAACAAGTGGGAGGCACATATGCAAACTGTTGTAATTCCTACACCGTTCACCTGATTTGGATGTAAATACCCTCAAAGTAAAGCTGACAGTCTGCAGTTAAAGCACATCTTGTTCATTTAATTTAAAATCCATTGTGGTGGTGTATAGAACCAAGAATGTTAGAATTGTGTTGATGTCCCAATATTTATGGACCTGACTGTATGCAACAAGTGAATCTAAATGAACACATCACTCAAAATTATATCTTGTATAACAAAACGTGTGTCCACAACAATGAATGCAAACATGCAGGTGAATCTTGTGTGTTTGTAGGCTCTGGTGATGACTCCACACACAGCTAGATTGGCTCCTCACCTCCTTGCTGCGACCCTAAAAGGGCCTAAGTGCCTTATGGATCACTCCTGGATCCCCCTGGGTTGTTTGCATTCATTGTTGTGGACACTGGTGGCACGTTTTTGTTATATAAGATATAATTTTCAGTGATGTGTTCATTTATATTCACGTGTTGCATATATATTTTTTCTGATTTCAGCAGTTTATTTATGGTTATGAATAGAGTGTGTTGACACTGAGCACTTGTTTTATAGGGTATATCCCCTGTATTAGGGGGCTTAATATCAGTTATTTCCACCATCTGCACAATATCGTGTGATGTTGCACTATTGTAACATTCATTTATATCATTAGGATTCACGGTTTTTTCACCATTATGTCACATTTTTTATGTTGAGATTTAGAGCGATACACTTATTGATTGTTATGTAAACAAAGCTGTGCAGTCACTCAGGGCTATACAATGCCAAGGCTGTGATGCTTTCCTTTGGTGTTCCAGCAAAAAGTAATCCCGTTACATTCAGCGGGCAGTATCGCCACCTAACGAGACCCATTTTAGTTAACTGGGCTGTGTCTAAACCTGTTTTCAGTGGTTGCAGAAGGAAAATGGATGTGGCTTTACCGCCAACCCCCCCCTTCCTCCAACTGCAAATGTATACAAGCCCTTCCTGTTCGAACCCCCTGTAAGACTGCTTTTACATTGATGCACTGTGGTTTACCCACGCCTGTCTTCCCTGTGGGTTAGCTGCACTTTGCCATAGACTTTAATTATATATTGCATGTGTGGTACCTTTCTGGAGATGCACTGAAACTCCTGCATTCAGTACAGCCAAGCTTCAGGTACACTGCGTTGCACCTGTGGATGAGTGTGAAAGCAGCCTAGTAACCCTTTTATAGAAGTGCTAATATGCCTATTGCAAAACGGTGTTGTTTATTAAACCAATCTTTTTGTCTTTTAGCTTCTGCTGGCATTGCTAGGCTGTTAATAAGGTTCCTGTCCCAGGCCAAGTGATCCCAAATGCACTTCGCCTGGGACAGGACTCAGTGCTACAGAGGAAGCATTGGCTGTTGATGCGTCTGTTCCCTCTGAAGCCACTTGCTTCCTCTGGCGTTGGCTCTAATCCACTCTGGGATGGCGGATCAGCAACCCGTGATCTGGGCTTGCTGATTCACCGTCCCATGAGCATGAGGCCACTGGCCACATGTGGCCCGTGGGATCCCGGTTGAGCACCCCTGCCCTACAACAACTAGCTTCTTACATGCCTAGACTACAATAAAATGACCTATGGAATCAGATTATTGTAGATGTGTAATGGAGCACTCATTTATTTGCCTTGCTTAGGTGTAGATGCAGGTCCATTTAGCTCTTTGCCCTACAACTCATGGGGTTCCTGGATATGCATATAACTGCCTGATGAGGCAGAGGTAGCTGACAAGTGATCTGCAGCCAGAGGAGGGGCCCTCCACTGTCAGAACTGACGTGCAGTCAGCCAGGCTGGAGTCTAATAGGACACAGCTTCTATGGAAGGCCCAGCTTCTGTGGGTTGCACCACCCTGATAGCTACCAAAGTACTCCTGTTCAAACGCGGTGGCACTTCATCCTTGGATCTTAGATTCCTCCATTTGTGTACCTGTTACCAGCGCTACCCTGGACTCCACTATGAAGAATGCTGTTTATGAGAATAATTGCCAGCAGTGTTCTAAACTGTTTTACTGATGTAGTGATTCTTGGTTTAACTCTACATTGTGATAGAACCTTATAGAGACTATGCTATGCTGTCATAAGTCACCCTGAATGAGCCACAGAGACATTGCTGCAAAGAGTCCATGTTTGTGCCGCTTTTGTAATCTGATTTTGTATTATTCTGCTCATTCTGACCCAAATTTGCATTATTGATGTTAACTTTGCCCTGTTTTGTTAATTGCAATTTAAAGATAATCTGTCTGATCAATCGGCCGATTACCCATTCTGTTACAGGTGATATTTTACATTCTACACCTTTGTTGATCATATGCCTCTGGCCAGCAATGTGACCTATTTAAATTCTTGTTGCTCTTGGACATTTTATGGTGTTTTTTTTTTTTTTTATCCTCTGCAAACATTGTGTAAGCGGTGAAGATTTCACTGCAGGCCAGTATGTTTTAACCACTGAAATGTTTCACTTATGATTCCTCAGCTGCTTAAACCCATTTTCTCAATTGTTGTTAATTGTACCTCAGCAGTGGTGTTAAAGCAGTGTGATATTTGTGAGGTGTGCTAACTGCAGTATGGTCATGAAATATTCAGACTAATTACCCTAACTGCAGGCCGCAGAGTGGATAAGTGAACAAAATGGCTTGCTGTTTTAAGATGATAATTTAGCGGCGCTCTAAGAAACGGCATTAGCTGAGATTATGTCCTGTCAAACCAAACCTTGTAGTCCAGTCTGTTTTTAACGGTCTCTGCTGCTCCTTCTTTCTTCTTCCCCTTTTTTTTTTTATGGCTTTCCCATGTGCAGTTAACACACCACAGCAGACCATTCCTGTCACTATACATTAAAGCTCTTTTAAATATACCTCTTCTATGGCTCACCGGCTGTCAGCTGACACCACTCAACTTGTCCAGACTCTGGAAGGAGGAGCCTGACTTTAATGTCGGGATCTACCCAGATGCCTGACTGGCAGCTACTCAGCCTTCTGTATGCCACTGAGAGTCTGAGCCAACCGCTCTTGCCCCCTATACAGCCCGGAGCTCCAGAAAGTAGTGGAGAGGCAGAATAGAGAGCCAGTGACTGACATTCACCGGTCTGCTCAGTGAAGACCAAAGACTGAGTGATCAACAGCCTTTCATCTCTCAGTTCTTGGTCTTAAAGGCGGTGAACAGATGCCGCATCAGATCAATGCTGCATCCACCTAGACAAGTAAAATGTTTTAAACTTCTTCTCTCTGGAGAAACTTCTTCTCTCTGGAGAAGAGACACTTGAGAGATATAACAATATACAAATCTATCAACAGTGATTCTAGCACAGGAAAGAAGATATTTTGTTCCAGAGAGCTTAAAAAGACACACGGCCACTCCTTGAAATTGGTTTAACTTTAAACCGCATAGAGGGTTCTTTACCGTCAGAGCGGTAAGGATGTGGAACTACTATCCGCAATTGATGGTGTCAGTGGGAAGTGTTGATCATTTCAAAAACATTTTAGATGGCCATCTAAGTGAATGCAATATACAGGAATATGGAAATTATTATTGCCAAAAACACACCCACACAAGTTGAACTGGATGGACTGATGTCTTTATTCAACCTTACCAACTATGTAACTATGATTGTGTGGTTTTTTTTTTTTTGTTTTTTTTTTTTATCTCAATCCCACAGTTCTCTTACAACAACTGGCTACCCTACTTGCTAGTTTCCTATAGTTATTGGGAATCCTTCTTTTCTTGAAGAACTTGAGCTATTGAGGCCTATTCGCAATGGTGCATTGCAGTAACATATGATAACACACGCACTACTACGTAGTGCTGCAACACACAGTAACACATGAAAGTGCAATGTATTGCCATTTATTTTGTAGGGCAGTGCAACACACAGATATACGATGTGATTTTATAATATGTAAAGTGATGCCTACATTGCTGGCGCAGACCCACTGGTCTGAGTACTTTCCCAGTCACTGGTTGGGTACAAAGATCTGGAAAGTCAGAGGAATGTTTTTAAATGCCTTAGCACTGAATATTGGGGGTATTTTTGTTCTCATTGGCTATTACCAACTATCTTGTTAAAGTTGAACACTAGGCAGATATCTAATATCTAATTTCTAATACCTATATGGAAGCTGTCTTGCCTACTAAAGGTCTTTTACTTCTGCACAACCAGTTCTGAGACATGGAGATGCTAGACAACATGGTGACCTGACTTTTCTTTACGGCAGTTGAACAACAAAGCCAGATTACCTCCCCACCCCTACCCTCTAATAGGACGGCAAAGGAGCAGCAGCTGAATGATCAGGTAATTATGCTGCTCTCTTTACCTGGCCTTGTCCGTACATAGGCATGTAGAGGACACTTGAATGGCCCAAATTTCCATCTCTTCCTCTTTTAGTATGTCTAAAACCATTGCCAAATGTCAGGGATCCTACAGGAAAGTCCCTAGAATTTTTTGTGCAACCCAACCTGTCCCTAAGGATCCAACACACTATGCTGAGTGGTATCCGGAGTTGAGTGGTAGATTGCTGTCCACGTTTCAGCACCAAACGCTATAATTATTGCTTCTACTGATGGGACACTTTAAAGCCTCAAAGTGGCTGATTTGGTGAGTTGATCATCTTCATTCAAAAATATTGTGAGAATATTCACTTCAATTGTCCAATTATGTGGAAAGCATCTGCAAATTGCAGCCATGATCAGTGTGAGGCATGCTTAGGTTCCTGCAAACTCTTCTTCTCCCAGGCTTAAGTCCATAAAGAGGATCCTGGCTGAAAGAAATGCCGCTGAACAACAGTGGTGAGGGGATTGCCAGCTTCCTCTATGCAAGTCCTATTTGCCATAATGAAAGATGGGAATTGTAGTTCAAAAATATAAACTGTAACAGACCAGGATGGTGTGGCTGGAGCCGCACATGACTGTCCTGAATTAAACTGATTTCTGCAAGGAGAAGCACCCCACGATTCAAGTATGGTGGGGAGTGGTATGATGGTTGGGGAATGTAACCATGCTTCATGTTACAACATAGATATAGGTGTAACATGTGAAACATGGTCTTTAAGGTGGACTGTGCCTTTAATATTCACACAATTTAATTTCAAGTCCTTGGGGGCCAGTTCACTATTGGCCGTATTGTAATGCAGGAAGACTCTCTTGCATTGTTCCGTACAAACCTGCATGTCAAGCAGAAATCCTCTTGGCTGGTTCCTAAGTAGTTAATTACTGGGCAACATGAAAAACGTATGACACATGAAAACGCATAAAAAATGCCAAATGTCAATGTATGTGCAAACATTAAATCAACTTGTATTGAAAAAAGGCATGAAAACAGACATGCAAGGATCTGGACCTAGCCGGAAAGCAAAAGCTCAATGTGTACTTAGGACTTTCACAAATTCACCTCAGGAAAGTATTACTACAACATCAGCATAACATTTTTATATTAAAGTGTTTTTTTATTACAAAATTATTAAAATACATTATTCAAACAATAAAATATATTGAATTGTCAGTTGTATGTTACAAAGATCAACACATCCCAATAATGTGTTATTTGGTGAATACTCCACTTCTTCATGACTAGTGTGAAAGGAGCCTTAGAGGACATTTCCGTTCTCTTTGGGGATATGTTCACTTGCTTTCTGTTGTGGACATAGACAGCAAAAATAACAAAATTCTATTCAATTCTCCTTTTTGTACAAACTACAAATATGTTTTGGCTGTGGGCACACTTCAAGTATATGTGAACCCTCACCTTATAAAACAACCCAT
Organism: Staurois parvus; assembly: GCF_062004578.1. Taxonomy (NCBI): domain Eukaryota; kingdom Metazoa; phylum Chordata; class Amphibia; order Anura; family Ranidae; genus Staurois; species Staurois parvus. Next base: position 2,730,549 of record NW_028319098.1, read on the forward strand.
TCAGTGTAAAACAGAAATGAAAGGCAAAACATTTGTGTATTTATAAGGAGCTCAGAGAGCTGGGGTGGAGAAACAGCCAGAGAAGTGCCCAAACTGGGATGGATTTACTTCTATACCTAGCATGATCGATTTGAAGTAGGAGAGCAGGGGGACTGGCAGAATCTCCAGGTATTTCATGCAATGGAAGCAATACAAAGAGAACATGATCCTTTTTAACATTAGTACTTGGTACACTTGATGCATTTCAGGAATGTGAAATGTTCGGGGAAAATATTCTTTAAAATGTAAGTAAAGCTAAAATGATGGATCTGTGTGCTCCCAGCACATTATCCAAGCCGTAATCTACAAGCTGCACCTCCCTGCATCTTTTTACAAGGGCTTTAACCGCTTCTGCGCCGCCCTATAGCTGAAGTACTGCTACAGGGCGGCATGGGTGTGCAAAATCACGTGTGTGTGTGTGTGTGTGTGTGTGTGTGTGTGTGTGTGTGTGTGTGTGTGTATATATATATATATATATATATAATTTTGCAGCTCCGGGTAGGGGGCGCGTGCGCGCCACCATTCTCGGCCTTGGCTGTCAGTGGCCATGTCCCGGCCGGTGATCTGAGTATTACCAACCGGGGGAAAGACCTGTATGTAAACAATACAGATCTCTCCTGTCCACTCCTACATATTGCTTTGTATGGTTCTGCATAGCAGGCCACATAGTAAATCGGCACACGGTTAACCCTTTGATCACTCCATGTTAACCCCTTTTTGGCCAGTGTCAGTGCTTTTTTATTAACACTGATCACTGTATTGGTGTCACGGGGGATTTCTGTGACACCAAGTCAGTTCCCCACAGTATCAGAATGCCTGCCGCAGTCCTGCTACAAGTCGCTGATTGCCGGCATTACTAGGAAAAAAAATGTTTTAAAAAATCCAGTATATATACCGCCATTTGTAAACGCTATAACATTTTCACGTAAACCAGTTAATTTACATGCATTGGGTTTTTTTTTTTTTCTAGCAAAGATGTAGTAGAATGCATTTTGGCCTAAATTTCTAAAGAAATTTGATCTTTTTTTTTTTTTTTTTCCAGGACATGTTTAATAGCAAAAAGTAAAAAATATAGGGTGTTTTTTTGTGGTTTTTTTTGTTTGTTTGTTTGTTTTTCAAAAAAATTTTTTTGCTTTATAGCAAAAAATATAAAAAAACACAAGGCAATTGAATAGAGAGCTCTATTGGTGGGGGAAAAAGGACATTCATTTCTTTTAGGTGCAGCGTTGCATGACCGCGCAATTATCAGTTAAAATAACACCACGCCGTATCACAAAAAAAAATGGCCTGGTCAAGAATGGGGGTAAATCCTCTGGAGTGGAAGTGGCTTAATGCCCAGAAGACATTAAGGGTTAACCATCTTTCTGGTCTGTGTAGATGGGCCCAGATGTTTTTCTTTGGGTGAGGGCTCCAGTTTTAATAAACAAAAAAATTATCTTTGCTGTACTGCAAAAACTAAAAGCGTGCAATATAAAAATCCAATTTTATTTCCTTGAATTTAAAAGTAGCCAGGCCATTACTTGGTGACTTCAGTGCTGTTGCTGTGGTGTTCTGTCCTGTGCATTGAAGGAGGGGAGGGATATAGGAGATTTCATGGAGTCCATGTCTGTGAGGAAATCGAATGTACTTTGAAGAGACACACGGGGCATTCGTCATGGTTTGACCTTCACACTACGGCCAGATGAAAGGCTTCCTTCCTTTAGTCCCCTGTGCTGTGTCAAGTAACTTCAAAGCGCCAATTTACTTGCGTGCCATGCGCAGCGTTATTCTACTACCTGTAATGTTTATTTCCATAAATCCCTCGTCTAGTCTTTGGGAATAAAACAGGAGAGAGCCGATTTTCTGAAGTAATCAAATAAGGGTCTCATGAATGATAACATCAGCCAGAGAAAACATAATAAAAGCTAATGCAGTCTTTCCTGGGGAAAAATGACATTCAGCTCCACCAAGTGAAATATACGGACTACTTATCTCCAAGACCAGCGGCTATTTTATTATCATTTATATTCTCCTATAATCTACAACATGGTATAAAAGAGATGAAAAGTGCGCAGTTTATCACCGCGCTCTGTAGAAACTCATGTTGTAGTGTTATATCTTTGTTTAGTGTTGGCTCTGCATTGTTTTCTGGTGCTTTATAGTGACTTGGTCATAAGATGACAAAAACTTTCACTCTTACTAGAGCAATCTGTTGTCATGGACATTAACATGCGTTTTTGCGTGCATTAAGCCAGCCTGTTCTTTGAGTGGGCTCCCAGTACACCACAATGTGCAAAAACACATGCGTGACCTTCTTTTTTTTCTTTTTTTTTTTTTTTATAATTCAGTAATGCATGGTATGCATGTCGTGCTGCTATGCATCATACGTTGAACTCTTATGTACATTATGTTGGGGTGCCATTAAAAACAAATGTATTGTAATTTGTATTAACATGTCTGTTATAATGTACATTGCCGAAATGCGCAAGTGTGAATAGTCTCAAAAAAAGTACTCTTTGCAAAGAAAATAATGAGTATCTGACATTTCCAGATATATTGGATACCTGGTTTCCCCCCCCCCCCCTTTTATGTGTTGTGGTTTCTTCCACTGACCCAACATCACTGCTGAACAGAATAGTGATGAAGGGGCAGGTGGAAGGAACCACAACATGTACGGGGGGGGGACCAGGTATCCAATGCATTTAGAAAAGTGTTTAATGGTGAGGATTATTCAGCAAGCTTAGCTCTTTAAAATCTACGTTCACCCTAGAGCAGTGTTTCTCAATTCCAGTCCTCATGGACCCCCAACAGGTCATGTTTTCAGGATTTCCATTATTTTGCACAGGTGATTTGATCAGTTTCACTGCCTTAGTAATTACCACAGCTGTTTCATCTGAGGGAAATCCTGAAAACATGACCTGTTGGGGGTCCATGAGGACTGGAGTTGAGAAACGCTGCCCTAGAGTTACTATATGACCAATAAACATGCATTTATCAAGATGCACGTCATATGGCTGTCACCATGTTTGATGTCTGTCTGTGCTTAGGCTGTTCAGCACTCAGTATTAGAAACAATTGGAAACTGCAATTTACCAGCAACACCATGCAACTCAGGGTGTCACTCAGCCCTCCTTGCTACCTACATCTTGTGATTGAAAAACCTGACAAGGATAAACTTTTTTTTTTTTTTATTTTCTGTGCCCTGAAGTTGTCTAATGCTATGCATTTATCAAACTACATGTCTTGTATGATTGTTTATTGTTCATAGAGCACAAAGAAACTTTGTATGGAGTTTTGAAGTGGGATTTGTGTTTGGCGATAAATGTTCCCATTTCTACAGGTAAATCTGTGCTACAGTTGTCTATAGAATGTCTGGGGAAGCACATCAATCCTTTGGTGTACGCTTCCTCCATGTGTGCAGACTCCATGTACACTTGTGTAGGAAACACTGAAACGGTGTGAACAATGTCTGGCACTATGTCTCATATTTTTGGAATCCTTTTTCCATGGAAACTTCCTGATGAAATTTATAAGGTAGGTTGCCAGATCTTTTCTCAAGCCTCGGGTTTGGGACTGACATGCTAACTGTGATAACACCTGTGTATAGTCTATATCTACACATACACATTCTAGGGCCAATTTAGACAGGAGCCGTTAACCTACCAGCGTATCTGTAGCGTGTGGGAGAAGATAGAGGAAACCCACACAAATACAGTGCAAACATCAATAGGCTGAAATATGAGCCAAGAACCCCAGTGCTGCAAATCATACGTGCTAACCATTTAGCTACCCCCATGTGACCTGAAAAGCAGATGGCAAGGAGCTGGGAAATGGCAGTGTATGTACGTGTAGTGTATGTGCAGTGAGATGTACAACCCCAATTCCAAAGCAGTTGAGAAACTATGTAAAATGTACAAAACAAAAACAGAATGTAATGATTTGCAAATCTCATAAATCCATATTATATTCACAATAGAAATAGAAAACATTTCCAATGTTTAAACTGGGAATATTTACCATTTAAAGAAAAAAAGTGGTCATTTTGAAATTGGCAGTGACCTGTCTCAAACGTTGAGACGGTGACAAAAAGCAGGCAAAGGAAGTGGTACTTTAAAAGAAGAGCTGGAAGAACATTTTCCAACTGATTAAGTTAATTGGCAACAGCTCGATAACATGATTGGGTTTAAAATGAGAATTTTAGAGAGTCAGAGTGTCTCAAAAGTAAAGACTGGCAGAGGTTCACCAACCAATGTACAGCTGTCTAAAAATCGTCATACCATTTCAGAATAATGTTCCTCAATGTAAAATTGCAAAGACTTTAGATATATCATCATCTACAGTACATATCAAAAGATTCAGAGAATCTGGAGAAATCTAAAGGAAAAGGCCGAATTTGAATATTGGATGCCTGTGATTCTTTTGGCCCTTAGATGACACTACATTAAAAACAGGCATCATTCTTTGATGGACATCACTGCATGGGCTCAGGAATACTTCCAAAGACCAGCCTGTGAACACAGTTCGTTGTGCCATCCAAAAATGCAAGGTGAAGCTCTATCATGCAAAGAACAAGCCATATCTGAACATGATCCAGAAATGCCGCCATCTTCTTTGGGCCAAAGCGCATTAAAAATGGTCTGTTGCAAAGTGTAAAACTGTTTTGAGGTCAGATGAATTAAACTATGACATTATTTTTGGCAACCATGGGCACTGGGTCCTCCAGACTAAAGAGAGGAACCTTCTGGTTTGTTGCTTGGTTCAAAGCCTGCATCTCTGATGGTATGGGGGCGCATTACTGTATATGGAATGGGCAGCTTGCACATCTGGAAGGGCTGAAAGATATATCCAGATTTGACAGCAGCATATGCTTCTATCCAGATGACGTCTTATTCAGGGAAGATCTTGCATATTTCAACAGGACAATGCTAAATTGCCTACAGCATCTATGACAACAGCATGGCTTCATAATAGAGTCTGGGTGCTTAACTAGCTTGCCTGCAGTCCAGACCTTTCACAAATTTGAAAGTATTTGGCGCATCTTGAAACAAAAAATGACAAATAAGACCCAGGACTGTTGAGCAGTTAAAATCTTATATCCGGCAAGAATAGGACAACATTCCTTTCCCAAAACTTCAGCAACTGGTCTCCTCAGTTCCCAGACATTTACAGAATGTTGTTAAAAGAAGAGAGGATGCTACACCAAGTGTGTGTTTACGAGTGATGAACGTGACCATAAAATGGCTGCACAACTGTAGCAGACCACATGTGTAGCATAGATTTTGGTTATTGGTTCTGTGTCATTATGAGCACTAGATGGGCCCTCTATAAATGGCTCATAAAATCTTTGTTTCCACGGAGGCGGCAGGCAACGATCAGTGAATATTGACTGTGCTGCGTTAATTGTGTTATAGTTTATGCGTAGGTGTCATGGCTGATAATTGTATAAGAGGGACAAAAACACTGCAGACCTTGTTCTGTGTAAAATACACCTGTATTGTGTTTTTTTTTATAGTGCTGTTTATTTTGCAGTCTCTGTAAGTATACACTAATCCTTTGTTGTCTGTCATTTATTTTCTAAATCTGACCCAAATCAATTAGTTGTATGCAGGGATGATCTACTAATTTCATTTTAATCAGCCCTCATCTTCGGCTTCAGATCTCTTCCTTTTGCTAATGGCAGAAATATTGATGGGTGTCAATAGGCCAGGGCTGGTGAAATTACATATTGAAATCAATATGTTTTGCCAGTGAAGCATTCTCATTAGAATTGCTCTTGTGTTATTACTGAGCACCCGGCTCTCGCTGTGCGATGCATCTGCTCTATCTGCATACAGATACAGTAACTGCTATACTCAGCAACCTCTACTCCTACAAGGTGCTGTATGTGCTGCCTGCATATGGGTGTTTAATAAAACTCTGTATGCGAGAAAAGATAAGTGTTACAGTGCAGGATGAGACACCAAAGAGAATTGCTTTTATTTTTTTTTTATTAATTACGGCCGCCATTGGTGGGCAATCTGCCATGGAAAATGAGCAGTGTTGGTTTTATTTAAAGAGAGACTGTGCTGGAGGGCTATACAACTAGTAAGTCCAAGGGACCCCTTTTTGTTTTCTGTGCCAGGTTACAGATATCAAATCTCAGCATCTTCTTGCTGAATTGTCAGTTGAGTGACATTGCGTAGATGAGCTCTTCTCTAAATGCAACATAAATCCACACCAACGAATTCAACATCACTGAAGGCCCATTCACACTGTATTGTTGCAATGCACTACATAGTCCTAATGTTATAAATAGGCCGTGTTGTGGTCCATAACACACATGGAATAGCATGATGACTGGGCTGGATCTAGCCTATCTAATGTGGGGGTGCAGTAAAGAATGTCAGGGGGGCAGATGATGGGTCAGCAGGGCACTATAGAAGGGGTCAGTAGAGCAGAGGGTAAGGTTAGTAGTTTGAATGGCAGTGCAGAGTGGTGGACAGAGGTCAGTTGTAGGAAAGGCAGAGTTCAGGGGTCAGTAGTCAGACGCAGAGGACAGATTTTGCCTAACAATGGGAGGGGCTTAAAGGGGGGTGAATAAACAGAATCTGTGCCTAGTTGTGGTATACACTGCACACATATAGCACAGTGCTCATACACACAAAATACTACTTACTATGTCACAAGTGACAGTCTCACAGATACAGGACAAAGGATCATTTCTAAAAATGTAAGTTTCCATCACATATGCTTTACTGAGCCCAAAATTGATCACTTTTTGTGACTGAGCCTACTTTAAGAACTACTTAATTAAAACCAGCAACTCTTGGAACAATGAACACCTTGGTCAGGTCTATGTAGACCATAATGTATAGCGTACAGAGGGTCAGTAGTAAGCAACATCAAAACAACCCAGTTCAGTACCAGTACAGCATCAGGGCGAGCCCACATGTTCACAAAAGACTCCCCCCAGAGTTCTCCATCCTACATCTGGATCAGAATCACCCCCCAACTCAGGTTCTTTAAATCCCCCCTTTACATCAGGGTCTTCAGACCCCCTCCCTACATCAGTATCCCCGGACTTCTCCCCCCCCCCCCTTACATTAGGGTCACCCGAACCACCCACCAGGATTCTCAGAGATATACCTCCCTAACATCAGGGTCCCTAGTGTACCCCCCCCCATATCAGGGTCCCCAGAGTCGCCCTCTTGAATTATAGGCAACAACAATGAAATCTAAAAGGAAAGCGATGCTTCTAAAGCCAGCCAAAGATGGATTGAAATTTGGTGAATTCCCGCTGAACTGGCTTAATTTTAATCATCTATGGGTAGACTGGTTGTACTGAAGTCAATCGATCACCTGACTTCAGTACATTATGATTACTGCTGCTGGCTATAGCCGCCAGCACTGATTGTATTCTGGCGGTGGGGAAACATCCCACTGTCAAAATACAATGGTGCCACGGGAGTGTATGGCCACTCTAAAGTTGGGTACACGCGGCCAAAAATCAGCTGAAAATGTTTGGACTTTTGGTCCTTGTGTACAGCTCCTCATCTGACAGAAGCCGGTCTCTTTCGAACGGGCATGTCGGAAAGCCAGCATCTGATCAGCACTGGCAGTCAATATCTGCCAGCACTGATCTGTGTGTCCTGGCAGGAGGGGGGGGGGGACAAAATAGCTCAGCGGGGAGAACACTGCCCTAACATCACTTGTGTTAGTAAGGTGATCTGTAAGTTGTTTTGTCTTTTTTGTCTTTTTTTTTCTTTTTCTTTCATTCAGCTCGCTGGGGTTGAATGAAAAAAACTGTGTGTACCCCTCTCCCCTCTTTGCCCTGGAATAGCCAAACAAACGGACAGAAATAAAGGGTTAAAGTAAAACTTCCCACCTGATAACAAAACTTTCACTGCTCAAAGCTTTACATACTGCCAGGCGGATTGTGTATCTTCAGTGTATGCTGACAGGTCCAGCAAGCCGAGATGAACGATCACTGCATACTCCGGCTCGACTTTATTTCCTGCCAAGCTGACAGTGTGCAGCGATTGTTCAGCGTAGAGCGGAGATGGTAATGGACGATCAGCCCGGCAGTAGGCAAGGCTGTTTGCAGTGGAAATTCTGTTTTTCTTTCATTCAATACTTTCATGCTGGGTGTTTGTCATCTTTTAGAATGGGGAGAATGGAGCTCTGTGTGCCCCTGCCTCTGTCCACTACTCCATCGCCAGGAGGAGTTCAGCAGCTGGGCACATAGTCCCGGGATGGTAGAGGGGGCTGTTGGCTTTGGGGGGGCACAACTGAAATCTGGGTGGGGGGTAGCCCTCCCCAGCACCCCCCTAGATCCAGCCATGATGAGGACGCTTTACAGTGAATTGAACATTGCCAATAAAATACAGCTGACTTTACAGGCTCATAGGTGGGAATGGAGAAATGAGTGTCAATTGTATAGTACAGGGTCCAGTTTGAGTTTTATTGGTAAATTTAGGTTCTTCTTATATTGACCCACTACCTTTTGGCCGCAGAGCTGGTGCAGCGCAGTGTACCGGCATTTTCCGTGCAGGTTACCCACAATTTCCCCATACACTTTTTCTATTATGTGCTGCTTTTTGGTGCATTTTTTTGAAAAGCTCACCAAAGATGCAGCATGCGGGACGTTTGGTCAAACCGCAGCACGGCAGTGTGAAAGTGCCTTACTAGTAAAAAGGATAGTCAACACAATGCGAGGGCTAACCCATGCCCTGCCATCAGGACAACTGGAAGAAGAGTGGGTGTTCTGGAGTTGATTTCTATAGCATTGATTTGGTCACAGGTCAAGCATCCCTGCTGTCTATACTACCAGTGATGGCGGTGTTAGTGCTTGTAATGCTCATTTGGCATCAGTTCATCAGGGGACTTTCCAGTGACTGTTGGAACTTATCTAGCCCTTTTCTAAATGGCATTTCATTTCTGCTTTCTCTTGATGATGCATTTCAGTTAATAGAGAGTTGCTTTCACATGTCACAAACTGCTAAAAATACCACAATAAATTTTTTAGGTTTTCAAGGTAGTTCCAAATCTTTGCCAGCACATACTACATGCAGCAGCTTTCATATTTCTGCTATGCCCAAATGCCAGGCTATTCCGATCTGGAAAATCTCTGGCACTTCCTTGAAGTGTCAGTTTGCCTTATTTCTTCTACCTTCCATAAGTCTCAGTTGACAAGTTAGGCAGCCCATCATAGTGATGGTCCAATTGAAATGTATGGAGGGTGGGATGCAGTGAGTAAGCTTTGATGCAATCAGAAAGTGCTGAGGTTTTGTCCTTTCAGAAAGGCCGTTCCAAGGCATAGTTCACACTGGCTTTGAAAGCAGACCTTTAAGGCACGTTTTTTGTATTTCAATGGTTTTTATTAATTTTCAACCGTATAAAACAGAGGCAACAAAACACGCCCACGCAGGAGCTATCAATTGCACCGATTAAAAAAAAAAAAAAGCAAAATAGAAAAAACAGTGCTCAAATAAGGCACGTTTTTTAATGCTCCTCAAATGCTTATGCAAATGATACTATGGGCAGCATACAGTGCTGTTCAAATTATCAAAACATGAAGCGTTAGCGTCGCATTGTTTTAAAATTCAAGCCACATGTCCAGTCAGTAGGCATTTGAAGCCTTTCAATGCCTCCTATTCAAGTCTTTGGTGACGATCCTCCAACGCACTGGCAAACGTTTGTGGTTCGTTGTGGAGCATTAAAAACGTTAGTTTATTTAGATTATTGTGTGGTTTTCACGCTTGTTAGATGCCTAATAAAATGCTTCAAACTGCACATGGGATGTTTGGGGAGCGTGTTTAATACTTGTAAAAAGCCAGTCTAAAGCTTACTAGTGCCCGTACTAGCGCCCATACTAACGCCCATTACCACCTGTCTAATGCCCATACTAAAGCTATAGGAGCGTCAAGTGTGAAGGTTTAGTCAAGTGTGAACCAGCCCTATTAGAGCCAGGGGATGTAAACCGCTCCAGTTAATGTGCCTACATTCAAAGCTGAACTGGGAAAAAAATATGAATGAATGTCATGATATCCCCTTGTCCATTCACAGAACACCTTGCATTCTATGACCAGAATACAAAATGTTTTGTGAATTGATATGGAGGAGTGTGAGTGAGCCACTGTAACTTTACCTTTTGCGCTGTATAGTATCTGGTACTAGAAGTTTCAGCACTGGAAGTTCGGTGCATATTGTACTGTCCGGATGAGTGAAATAAATGCAGCAGCCATGCACACTTTAGAAACCCAGCATTAGCAAATTTATTTGGACATTGCAAATGTGCCAAAATAGTTTTTCCCAGAATTTCGTTTTAATGTCTCTACAATTTTTTTTATTTTTTATTTTTGTTAAAGTGAGCACATGTTTAATGGAATACTCTTTTAATACAAGAGCAAGCGCTTAAAAAATCTAGGTGAAATACACAAACGCTTTACCGATAGCACAACAATCAGTAATAAATCCACATACGTGCTCACTGAAAATACATTCCTTTCCCTTTTATAAAACTATGCTACAATTGGTGTCTTTTCCTCTTTCTACACAAGATGATTTAAAGTAAAAAGTCACTCTTTCATACCTGCAGGCCAAATGTATTCCTCTTGTGTGAGAGATGATAGAGGTTAGAGAACTTTGCTTGCCTATTTGTCCTACATAGGGATGGGCAGGAATGCGATGTATAGAAAGCAATGTACAACAGTGGACTCTGCTACATGGAGCTGCAACTTGCATTTAGATGTTCAGTTCTAGATCTCAAAACATTCTCCAAATTCTGACTCCTTCATTGAGAGATTACATGACCAAATACACAATATGTTGTTTGTGTGAGCAGAACTAGAGGAAAGATGGAGCTTCTTTGCTACAAGAATTTCTCTTTGTTCATCCTATCAAGACTGGGATGCACGATGGTAACAAAGTTTCTGGTTGGAACTGTGCAGTACCATGGACAGCAGAGGGTGATGTGAGAGATACAGTGTTCCAACTGCTTTGTCAAGCTTTGGCTATCATTAGTGGGCAGTCAAGGTTAGGCACAATGCATGCATTCATTTGGATATTGTCAAAGCTGTGATTTGTGTGTCAGATGATCAGATATTGTGTTTTTTTTTGTTTTGTTTTTGTTTTGTTTTTTTCATCCAATGCTGACTTTTCAAGATTTAACTGTTTGCGACCCAATCCTGTTCAGGGTATTAAATAAAACCAATTTACCAAAGGAGCAATTTTGTTCTTTGCTGGTTGTCTGTCGATAGCAGCCTTTCTCAACCAGGGTTCCTCCAAAGATTTCTACTGGTTCCTTGAGCTGTGGTGGCTTAAACTCCCATCTGATGGTGCCTGCATAGTTCTGGCATCATTGCTACTTGGTAGAGCCAGCGGCATGGGACCAGTGGAGCTACTCCTTTTGTTTTGTTAGGTAAGTAGCCACTGGCACCAATGATCCCGTTGACTGCCCCAAAAGGAAGAACCTTTTCTCACTGACCACCAGTGTAAGGGGACAATCTTACTGCTGACCACCAGTATAAGGGGACAATCTTCCTTCTGACCACCAGTGTAAGGGGGCATTCTTCCTGCTGACCACCAGTGTAAGGGGGCATTCTTCTTACTGACCACTAGTTTAAGAAGACCGCCTTCCCAATTTTTCTTTATTATATGTCTTGCAATCAATAAAATTATATAGAATCCATATACTGAATATACAAAAATAAATTCTATACATATTTACACAAAAAAGAAAATATAGAAAAATCTGCTGTCAGACAAAAGATTACTTTATAGCAAAAAGCAAAACTCTCATAAATGAAAATGTTGGTACTGGGGGGAAATAAATCTTACAAAGACTCACATCGCTACACCAGACATCAAACCTGCGAGGTCAAGAAACAAACCCGCACCCAATATGCTTGCAGCCCTTCTTCAAAAATAAGATTTTAGCCAACAAAAACTAAGGGAGTGAAAAGAACAGCATAAGAAAAGAGCCCCTCACCCAGAGGAGATGGACAGTTCACCAAAGACAGGTCTGATATTCCTACACGCCCTTATCCAGACCGTATGAGGACTATGCCCTTCTCAAGACCCCAAATCTTCCCAACCTCACCCAGAATATTGTGCATGAACACCTCAACAGGGAAGACTTTCTTCCACAGGGTAATCTGAGACCGTGCATTCCATGTGAAGTAACGAATAACTATACTAACTAGAAAACGTGTATCCAAATCAAAATCCCAGCGAGCTGGGAATGCCCCATACACCCACTCTGCATAGCTCATGAGATAGAGAAAGGGGATGCCCAGAATCCTCCCCACCCTTTTTATACATCTCTATGTTAAAGGAACTCTAGAGCAGAAAGTGGTCCATAGACTCCACTTTATCAACACTCTGCTCTAGGACAATCCCGATCATCCACAGAGCAATACTGCAGGTTCCCTCTCACTTAGAGCCTTCCATGGAAGGTGAACCAGGCTTAATCCCTAAACTTCAAAGGGATTCTCTCCAAATTAATTAAATGCAACCCCTCCCTCATTAAGGAGCCTGGGCAATTGTTTAAGGCCAGTGATGCACTGAAAGCAAAAGCCAAAATCCTCTCCTCCAGAAGCTTCCTGGGAAGGGACCTGATATCCTCCAGTGTCACCTGCCACTGCCGAAGTGTTTTCAGACACTGGGCAACATAAGCCGGGAGATTGCCATGTTGGACTCTCAGACTTTTCACTGGCTCGCCATCTTCCCATCAACTCAGAAAAGGTTTAAACCAAGATTGAAAAATACCCACACTTCCCGGTGGGGTCTCTAACATATTACCAAGATTGTACTTTAAAAAGGGCAAAGAAAAGAAAACTATCAGGTTGATCATTCCTAGGCCACCCTCCCCCCTGGACAGGCAGTTACACTGCGTTTTGATCATGTTCAGCCTATTTCCCCATAACAGATGGAATAAACAGCTGTAGTCCCTTGTATATAGAGATACTGGCAAGATGCAGACAAAGCTGACATATAAAAAGATCGGGATCAGGTAAATTTTGATCAAGTCAACCCTCTCCCTCAAGGAAAGCCTCCATTTCTTCCAGCCTGCTACTTTGGCATTGGCATACACCAACCTGCTTTCTCAGTTTATATGACCATAGTCGCCAGGACCAAATTTGATGCCCAACACTTTAATTTCTTGGACATCCCTGGTGCACACAAGAGCCAAACTCACAAGGCCGTCCAACCCAACCATTAACAAGTGGGAAGCTCTCAGCCCCTCTGTTTTTAGCCAATCTGTAAACCTTCCCTGCAGGCCGTATCTACCAAGTAGCAAGCACAGATATTCATGATTCACTTGATCAAAAGCTTTTGCCTAATTTAATGCCAACAAGTATTTTCTACATCCAGCAGCCCTGCATTGCTCCAAAGCCTCTCGGACAACCAAAACTACTGAAAAGGTACATCTACCTTGGACTGAACAGAGCTGATGGCTCGACAACAAATCACCTGCTACTGACAAGCACCAAAAAAGAATCTTTTCCAAGATCTTTCTATCAACATTAAGACTGATGGGGCGCCAGTCCTCAATTATTGAAGGGTTTTTACCTTTTGACAGAAGAATCGCAGCGGCTGGCCTCATGGAAGGAGGGAGCGAACTCTCTTCTAGACAGCTGTTAAACAACTCCTAAAAAAAAAAAAAAAAGCCAGAATGCACTTTTTTTTATTTTTGGTAGTCGGTCTATATCACAAACTACCTCATCTGCTGAAATTGGTTCCGTCAAATCCATCAAAAGCAATGTACCATTTCCCAATCCTGGAGTAGAATCCAGAAAGCTTTCAAGCTTGTCCCGGCTAAGGTCCTTCCTTCCCAGAAGGTCTTCAGGGATCTTGGAGATCTTTGGGTCATATTATGATCTGGACGTAACCAGGGAACCTGTGCTGTCTTTCAGGCCAATGACCGTCTTAACTGCTATGCCTTTCTTACAGTTCTAGTAAGGATCAGGTGAGTGATATTTCCCATAATCCCTCTCCAGAACCAAGGAGGCATGCTGCTCATATTGACATTTCCTAAGAAGAAGCTTCACCTTTTGAGATTTCCCCTGGATCTCCTCCATACGAGACAAGACGATCAAGCTTCCTCCGCAAATGCTGGTAGCCAATATACAGGTGAAACTCAAAAAAATTAGAATATGGTGCAAAAGTTCATTTATTTCAGTAATGCAACTTAAAAGGTGAAACTAATATACAAGATAGACTCATTACATGCAAAGCAAGATAGTTCAAGCCGTGCTTTGTCATAATTGTGATGATTATGGCTTACAGCTCATGAAAACCCCAAATCCACAATCTCAGAAAATTAGAATATTACATGCAATCAATAAAACGAGGATTGTACATAGAACAATATCGGACCTCTGAAAAGTATAAGCATGCATATGTATTCAGTACTTGGTTTGGGCCCCTTCTGCAGCAATTACTGCCTCAATGTTGCGTGGCATGGAAGCTATCAGCCTGTGGCACTGCTGAGGTGTTATGGAAGACCAGGATGCTTCAATAACGGCCTTCAGCTTTTCTGCACTGTTCGGTCTCATGTCTCTCATCTTTCTCTTGGCAATGCCCCATAGATTCTCTATGGGGTTCAGGTCAGGTGATTTTGCTGGCCAATCAAGCACAGTAATCCTACGGTCATTGAACCAGGTTTTGGTGCTTTTGGCAGTGTGGGCAGGTGCCAAGTTCTACTGGAAAATGAAGTCAGCATCCCCATAAAGCTCGTCTGCGGAAGGAAGCATGAAGTGCTCCAAAATCTCCTGGTAGACGGCTGCGCTGACCCTGGACTTAATGAAGCACAGTGGACCAACACCGGCAGATGACATGGCTCCCCAAATCAAAACACTGTGGAAACTTCTTCACACTGGACTTCAAGCATCTTGCAGTGTGTGCCTCTCCATTCTTCCTCCATTCTCTGGGTCCTTGGTTTCCAAATGAGATGCAAAAGTTGCTCTCATCAGAAAAGAGGACTTTGGACCACTGAGTAACAGACCAGGTCTGTGTGTTTTTTTTAGCCCAGGTAAGACGCTTCTGACGTTGTTTGTTGTTCAGAAGTGGCTTGACAAGAGGAATACGACATTTGAAGCCCATGTCCAGGATCCGTCTGTGTGTGGTGGCTTTTGTTGCACTGACTCCAGCCTCAGTCCACTCCTTGTGAAAGTCCCCAACACTCTTGAATGGCCTTTTCCTGATTATCCTCTCCAGGCTGCGGTCATCCCTGCTGCTTGTGCAACTTTTTCTTCCACGCTTTTTCCCTTCCACATAACTTTCTATTAATGTGCTTTGATACAGCACTTTGGGAACATCCAACTTCTTTTGCAATTACCTTTTTGAGGCTTTCCCTCCTTATGGAGGGTGTCAATGATGGTTTTCTGCACAACTGTCAGGTCAGCAGTCTTTCCCATGATTGTGATTCCTACTGAACCAGACTGAGAGACCATTTAAAGGCTCAGGAACCCTTTGCAGGTGTTATGGCTTAATTCGCTGATTAGAGTGGGACACTTTGAGCCGAGAATATTGCACCTTTTCACAATATTCTAATTTTCTGAGATTGTGGATTTTATTATTATACAGTATTTATATAGAGCCAAAAAGGTGTGCTCAACGCTGTATATTATAGTGGGGGACAGAACATGAGACAATACAGCAACAAACAATACACAAGGGGTTCAAGGGCCCTGCTCTTTCGAGCTTACAATCTAGGAGGGAGGGGATAGTGGCACAGGAGGAAGTGGCTGTGGGGGATGGAGTGGTAGGAGGCGTGGAGGAGATCGGCAGTTAGGTGAGGATGGGGTAGGCTTCCCTGAAGAGATGGGTTTTCAGGGTGCACCTAAAGGTGAGAAGGGAAGGTGACAGTCTGATGGATTGGGGTAGTGAGTTCCAGAGGATGGGGGAAGTCTTGGAGAAGTCCTGCAGACTGGCATGGGAGGTGGAGACCAGGGAGCTAGAAAGTAGGAGGTCTTGTGAGGAGCAAAGATTAAGGGTTGGGTGATATTTGGGTATCAGGTCGGTGAGGTAGTTTGGGGCAGCGGTATGAATGGCTTTGTTTGTCAGTGTTAGTAGTTTGAATTTGATGCGTTGGGCAATCGGGAGCCAATGGAGGGAATGACAGAGGGGGGTGGCAGAAGAGGAGCGGTTGGTAAGGTGGATGAGTCTGGCCGCTGAGTTCAGGATAGACTGAAACAGGGATAGTCTGTGATCAGGTAGGCCGGTGAGGAGGGAGTTGCAGTAGTCCAGACGTGAGATAAGGGATTTTGGTGTTTTCATGAGCTGTAAGCCATAATCCTCACAATTTTATGACAAATCACGGCTTAAACTATCTTGCTTTGCATGTATGAGTCTATCTCATATATTAGTTTCACCTTTTAAGTTGTATTACTGAAATAATTGAACTTTTGCACAATATTCAAATTTTTCAAGTTGCACCTGTACATACCAAGCTGCTTCTTCTTACTTATGGCCTTGAAAAGTCCAATTGCATTTTATTTCACAAGCTCCCACAACTCTGAATAACTACTGCAAAAGTCCATAATAGAAACCTGTGACTTAAAAAAAAATCCTCAGAGGATTGTCTTTACCTCTACATTGTCCAGGAGAACCTAATTCAGTTTCCAGACACCCCTTCACCTGGGTGGAGTGTCCGAGGCATTCATAGTCACAGACCGCATACAGTGGTCGGAGAACTCCACCACCCTCAACTCAAGAGCTGAGAGAGCATAGTTCTCGTTAAAAAAAACAAAAAAAAACCTGTCTATCTTGCTCTGATTATTCCCTCTCTGAAATGTGAAACCTGTGCTGCCAGGGCGGTGTTTAATGTGCATATCTACCAGGCCTGCCTGTCTAACCATATCTCTAAGAAAAGCACTATCATAACCAAGCCTGTCTATGGAGCCTCTCCTGTCTTCAGGCCTAATTATGGTGTTAAAGTTGCCTCCAAAGACAACCTACTGGGACCTAAAAAGGAAGGGCTTGATCTTTTGTGAGGACGCATTTCCTGTCCCATTTTGACACTGGTCCATAGATATTAATCAGGTGCAGGTCCTGCCCCCTAACAGATGTCTAAGATCATGTATTCTCCCCATTTCTACCTCAATTACCCGTCAGCACATTAACATCGATTTTAAAAAGCACCGCAGCTCTGCTGCAAGACTCAGCCACAAGAGACCAAAAGGAGGAACCGCATCTTCACTTCCTTTTTGCTAGATGGACATTGGTCAAAGAATTAAGCAAGATCTTTTGCAAAAAAATAAAATCTCAGCATCAAACTCAGAGTAAAAATAAGGACATATCATGAGATTAAATGTTGACGACATTAATGGTTGCCACCTTCAGTGGAGCGGGAACTGCCATCAGGATGATTGTGGTAGTTGTTTCTTAACCTCTACCACACTCATAACCTGAAACAGCTATCTTTAGACTATATGACTCCACCCACATCCACAGATGATAAAGAAACTGATAAAGCAGATACCATCTCATTGCCTGACAAAACTGAATAGGTGTTGTCAAGAGGAACCCAACATTCCTCCACCCTCCTTGGTGCAACTCTCCAAAACAGAAGCATAGCTTCCCACATTCCTCCCAGCAGCAGAAATAGTGTGTTTTGGAAGCATCTGATGCAACCTTAGCAGATACCAATTGTAGAGATTTGAGATTGGATGGTGAATCCTCTCTGCTGAGCAGGGGGAGAAATGTGATTTTTACTCTTGTCTGCAACATTAACCCCTTCACCACCACCCACCACCAACACATCCATTGCTTTTCTCATTATTTACTGACACATTCATAGTCTCTGTTGCTTTCACACCAGTGTCCGTACTCACTGCTGCAACCATAGAAGCTCCAGCTGTTCTCTTCTCCTCCAGGACAGAGCTTTCAGCTGAGGAAAGTGCAGGCTGTTCAGACACGGCAACTGGTTAAACCTCATTGACATCCATGGCTGTTTGCTCTCTACATGGTGCAGTGTGATGCTCCCCCAGGAGCATCAATTAGATCTGGAACACATGGGAGTTTAGGTGCAGCAGACTCCATTACAGCCAGTGGCCATCTTGCTTGTAGCATTCTCAGAGGCACTACCGGTTTCAGCATAGGCAGGAGCAGCAAAATCTATGTGTGAGGTGTTTGGTGCAGATTCATCCACATTTCTCTGATGGTCTGGAGACATCTTTGTCCAGGGTTTTCCTTCCATGTCTGCAGAGGTTTTCTCCATAGCAGGAAGACCAACAGCATGTTGGTTGCACATCTCCTTTCTGTTCCTCAACCAGGACACAATCCACCACAGCCGATGGGGCAAACATGTTGGAAAGCCGCTTTGTGTAATAGGATTTCTTCACCAGTACTGACTTTGCTGGTCTGTACCTCCTCTGTCCATCCTCAGGGACTTCTGATGGATCATCAGAGAAGGCAAACCTGTCTGCTCTCAGGGGTGACTCCATCTGCTGAATGAACTTCAGGGTTCCATGCTCTCTCTCAACCCCCTGGCTGGTTGCCACTGGCGATTCATCAGCCTGACTTGGGGGGAGAGATGCAGAGGTACATGAAGTCTGGTCATACAGTTGCAAGAAAAAGTATGTGAACCCGTTGGGATTACGTTGAGTTTTGCGTGAATTGGGCATAAAATGTGCTCTGAACGTCATCTAAGTCACAACAATAGAACACTGCTGAACATAATACTACACAAACATTAGATGTTGCCATGGTTTAATTGCACATAACATGTAAATATTCATAGTGCAGGGAGGAAAAAGTATGTGAGGCCCTAGCTTAATGACTTCTCCCAGAGCTAATTGAAGCCAGGAGTGAGCCAACCTTGACTCCAATCAGTGTGATGATATTGGATGTGTTGCTGACAGCTGTCCTGCCCTTAAAAAAAACACACCTGTTTTGGGTTTACTGGTTTCAAGAAGCACTGTCTGATGTAACCCAGGCCTCGAAGAAAAGAGCTCTCAGAAGACCTACGATCAAGAATTGTTGACTTGCATGAAGCTGGAAAGGGTTACTAAAGTATCTCCAAAAGCCTTGATGTTCATGTGTCCATGGTAAGACAGACTGTCTACAAATGGAGAAAGTTTAGCACTGTTGCTACTCTCCCTAGGCATGGTCGTCCTGTAAAAATGACTGCAAGAGCACAGCGCAGAATGCTGCATGAGGTAAAGAAGAATCCCAGAGTGTCAGCTAAAGACCTACAGAAATCTCTGGCACATGCTAACATTTTTGTTGACACATCTACAATAAGGAAAACATTAAACAAGAATGCAGTACATGGGAGGACACCACGGAGGAAGCCATTGCTGTCCAAAAAGAATATTTCAGCACGTTTGAAGTTTGCAAAAGAGCACCTGAATGTTCCACAGCACTACTGGCAAAATATACTGTGGACAGATGAAACCAAGATTGAGTTGTTTGGGAAGAACACACAACACTATGTGTGGAGAAAAAAAGGCACAGCACACCAACATCAAAACCTCATTCCCACTGTAAAACATGGCGGAGGGAGCATCATGGTTTGGGGCTGCTTTGCTGCCTCAGGGCCTGGACGGATTGTTGTCATTGATGGGAAAATTAATTCCAGAGTTTATCAAGACATTTTGCAGGAAAACGTACGACCATCTGTCCACCAACTGAAGCTCCGCAGAGGATGGGTGATGCAACAGGACAATGACCCAAAGCATACAAGTAATTCAACAAAACAATGGCTGCAACAGCACAGATTACGCCTTCTGGAGTGGCCCAGTCACAGTCCTGACCTCAACCCGATTGAAATGCTGTGGCATGACCTTAAGAGAGTGATTCACACCAGACATCCCAAGAATATTGCTACACTGAAACAGTTTTGTGAAGAGGAGTGGTCCAAAATGACTCCAGATCGTTGTGCAGGTCTGATCTGCAACTACAGGAAACGTTTGGTTGAGGTTATTGCTGCCAAAGGAGGGTCAACCAGTTAAGTCCAAAGGTTCACATACTTTTTCCTCCCTGCACTGTGAATGTTTATATGTTATGTGCAATTAAACCATGGCAACATTTAATGTTTGTGTAGTATTATGTTCAGCAGACTGTGGTCTTCTATCGTTGTGACTTAGATGACGATCAGAGCGCATTTTATGCCCAATTCATGCAAAACTCCACGTAATCCCAAGGGGTTCACATACTTTTTCCTTCAACTGTACATTACCTGAGGCTGATGATCCACAGGACTTGCTTGGAGGTTTTTTGGCTGGCAAATCTCTTTTCATTATCAAACTTCTCTGCAAAGGTTCTGCTTCCGGCTTTCAACGTTTCCAACCATAATTAATGTTTCTTCACCTACCCTACTTGCTGTAACTCTGGCTTCATGGCAAACCTATTCTTATTCCAAGCCTGGCAGTATTTTGCTCTGAAGGATTTGTGTTCAGCTTTCAAAGCATTAAGTTGTTTCCTCAGCTCTTCCAATGTCCATAAAATGATCAATAATCCTTTGTACACATTCACATCCTCACCAGGGATTGGACCCACAGTCATGTCCTCCACCTCCTCTTCTTCCTCACTAGGTCTTGTGTTATTAGGGGGTTCCCTCCCAGGGCCTCCCCCAGGATCAGACATGGTTCCTGGGCCAAGCTAGCAGGCAAGGCCCAGGCTTGCAAACGCTGGTTCTCAGAGAGAGCTCCTTTAGTGTGTCCTCTTTCTTCCCACTGACCACCAGTGTAAGGGGACTTTCTTCCCACTGACCACCAGTGTAAGGGGACTTTCTTCCCACTGGCCACCAGTGTAAGGGGACTTTCTTCCCACTGGCCACCAGTGTAAGGGGACTTTCTTCCCACTGGCCACCAGTGTAAGGGGACTTTCTTCCCACTGGCCACCAGTGTAAGGGGACTTTCTTCCCACTGGCCACCAGTGTAAGGGGACTTTCTTCCCACTGATCACTAATGTAAGGGGGCTGTCTCTCATTAACAATGTGGTATGGCTTACCACAATTTGTATGAAAAATCATATTTAGCAGAGGTTCCACCGAGACCTGAATTTTATTGCAATGGTTCCTGTGTAATAAAAAGATTGAGAAAGGCTGGTCTATACTAAAGTACATGTAGGTGGGGTATATTGGGCAGCTTTTATTTCTCCCATCTAAAGCTATGAAAAAGGCCTTCTGGGACAAATACAGACGATAATAACATGGATAAAAAATGCAGTGAGAAGGTCATGTTGTGTCATGTATGGAAGTTGCCATAGCTGTCAGTTACGTGACAAATGTGATAGATGGGGTTGGGAAAGCTTTACATTTTACAGGTTGTTACTATAAGATTGCAAATAAGTATGGTGTTTACAGAAGCTGTCACATCACGAAGTATCATTTACTTGGCAGCTCTTTAGCGTAGACATTCATTCCATGGTGTATTTAGAGAGAGCTGCGTGGTCCAGGTCTATTTCAGTGAAAAACTTCAACAGGCAGTCTGTTTGTTCTGTTTAGAGCTCATCAGTTACATATCTGAAGCATCAACCTCTGTAACACATTTTGATGCTGAAATACGGTTAATCCTTAAAGCCCAACATTTGGGGAATATGGTTTTATTTGTTGGTGAAACCATTGGGGAGATTTTTCATCACTTCCTATGATGACCATACAAGAAATGAGGGGTCACAGAACAGCAATAAAAATTTTCCTTGAATTCCATAAAGAGTGTCGTAGACATTATGTTTGTGACTGTTACAGATTGATGTACGTGTTGCAAATGGGTACATGAATTTATTTCAAAGAGGCATGGTGGGGGGGCGGCACTGAGGTTGGAGTGTCCATACTGTATTCTCCCATCTTTAGTGCTAGTTCAGCCTCCGGGCCGCACAGTGTCTCTTTGACAGCTAGGGTACTGTTTTTTTTTTTTTTTTTTTTTTTTTTTGTGCAGCCAGCAGCATTCTAGCAACCAGTGATGGGATATCCTGTCATTGACCAGATATGGCCTTTTGCCATATTTGAATAATCTGGTCAGCCAGCTTCCCCACCCACCTTTTTATATTCCATTTTATCCGGTGACTGCAAACCTCAATCCCTGAGCTGGAAAATGTCACATGCATGACAGCTTCCCAGCGCAAACGTGCACCAAATTGATACTTGGTGTATTTATAGATATTAGCACCAGGAGTAGTTGATCCAGGGAATATCTGATTGCCTCCTAGGAAGTCGGGAAGGATTTTTTTTCCCTCCCCACTGGGGCAAATTGGATCATGCCTTATTGGGTGTTTTTTTTGCCTTTCTCTGCATCAACTGTAGATAGGTATAGGATGGTGTATGTGGAGGTTTTCTATTTTTGTGGTTTTTTTTTTTTTCTGTTGGTTGAACTACATTGACTTGTGTCCTTCTTCTTCTTTGTTCCTTCCTTCTTCCTCCCTCCTTCCTTCCTTCCTTCCTTCCTTCCTTCCTTCCTTCCTTCCTTCCTTCCTTCTTCTTCTTCTTTCTTCTTCCTTCCTTCCTTCCTTTCTTCTTCCTTCCTTCCTCCTTCCTTCCTTCTTCTTCTTTCTTCTTCCTTCCTTCCTCCCTTCTTCTTTCTTCTTCTTTCCTCATCCTTCCTTCCTCCCTCCTCCTTCTTCCTTCTTCCTTCCTCCTTCTTCCTCCTCCCTTTTTTTTTTTTTTTTTTTTTTCTTTCAACCTAGCTATGTAATTATGCCACCTACAGAGTATTGACATGTTTCTGTACACCAAGGTAGATTTGGTCTTAAAAGTACTGCCAGTTTGCTTATCTGCAGACCTCTCAGCAGGTGGGCTTTGATGCCAAGATATGTCTGCATATTTGTGGCCCTATGTAAACCGGTTTCTGGGCTAAGAGTGTGCTCTGTGCACGCTTCCAGCTCTGTTACCAGCATGGACCAGAAAGCAGCTGATGCATACTTGTGATCAGGAACTTTCCAATTATGTGACTGCCAATCACAGCTCGGAAAGTTCACATGATCAGTATGCTCGCCTCTGCCTCCCGCCATTGAGAACCTCTTAAAGGGCCAGGAGGTGGTGGTGGGAAGGGGTTAAAAAGAAACAATAATAGTGGCTGTAGGGCAGGCTGTGGTATAGTCTTAGACCATTTCATTCTATTGCATAGATCAGGGGTGGGCAAACTTTTTGACTTGAGGGCCGCAATGGGTTCATATATTGGACCCGGGGGCCGGACCAAGAGTAGATGAATGATGTGTATGTGTCATCCATAGTAAGTATAGTAATATTCCCCCATAGTAAGCATAGTAATTCATCCCCCCCATAGTAATTCATCCCCCCCATAGTAATTCATTCCCCCCATAGTAATTCATTCCCCATATTGTGTCAATTCACTTACCTTTGCTCCGCGCGTTCCTCTCGCTGTGTTCCCGCGCCGTTCCGGTCTTCAGGGCGGACTGTGAGAGGAGCCTAGCTCCCCTGCTGCCCTGCCTCACGCTGCCCCGCCTACACACATCCTGACAGGCAATGTTTGCCACGCTCCGCGGGCCGGATTAAAAGGTCCACCGGGCCGTAGTTTGCCCATTGCTGGCATAGATCTTTCAGAATTGATAATTTGACACTTTGCCAGAACAGGAAGTTGTGTTTAAATGCAGAAAAGACATTGCATGTCTCTTCTGAAATAAAGAACCTGCATGCTCAGTGTTTTGATATTTAAAAAAACAAAACAAGAGACTTCCAGTTTAAGGGCCACTTTAAAAAATAGTTCCACCATTTCAATTGAGCTTATGACTTCAAGTACACTTTTGATGCTTTTTGCTGTGTTCCAGATGCGTTTTCTACAGAAAAAATGCAATACGTGTTACTTTTGTTTATATGGTTAGAAAAAAAATCAGTGATAGTGGTTAGCTGCTACATAAAGGGTTCATACACAAAAAACACAAGATACAAAGGTTTGCAGCGCTTATAAAATATAAATTATATATAAACACCCGTGACAAGTGTATAACAAAAAAAGGAGTGAACAGTCCAAATCTCAAAATATTCAAGGACAGTCTTCTCTGACATTTCTTCATATAATAGTTTTAAATTTTGTTTGACCTCCACCTTGAGTTAAAGGCACACTCACCAGATCCAATTGCTGTCTACATGAATGGAGCAGCAAATAATGCTTTGTTACACAGTGAAGCTCTTTTCCAAGAAAAGATGCTCCAAGCGAACCAATATTTCTTCACCACTCTGTTAGCCCGTTGAAACCTCAGAAGACCACCACCAATAGAAAAAGGTCTTTTAGTGTAGTAGTTTTATTAAAAATTCACAGCCACAAACATAATGAATATGTGTAAAATATACAACCCAAAGGGATTCGCTTACATGCTTAGCCGCCAAACTCGCACAAGAGTGGTGGCAGGACCTCTGGCATATCAAAAAGCAATCTCTAAATTATGAATTTTTCCTCAACCATCACTAACAAGCAATACCAGATAGACAAATAAATTTCTTGTTAAACTAGGTATGTAGTATATTTGTTAGAATGTCCCTGCCACAGACAATATGTGGGAAGAACCAATAGGAGGTTAAGAGACAGATTAAGAGAGCATGTTTACAACATTAACCACTTCCCGTCCAGCCGCTGTATATAAACGTCCAGGGGCGGGTTGCCGTTCATAAACGGCGCCCGCCATTTTGGATTGTGTGCGCTCCCTGGGAGCGCACGGCAGCACAATGCAGTGCCCGCTGTGTCCAGAGGAACACCGATCGCTGTACGGGACCTCTGTGTGAGGTCCCAATCATGTGATCACTGATTGGCCAATCAGTGATCACATGAATAGGTGTAAGCAAGATGTCACTTCTGACATCATTGCTTACTACTTGTGAAATCTGTGAATGATCACAGAGATCACATGGTACAAGGCTATTCATAACAGCCTTGTACCATGTGACGAGCTGTGACTAATCACAGCTCACACAGTATTTCTCAGGGGCTGCAAGAATGCAGCCAGAGAGAAGAAGTGATTGCTTTTACAGCCTTTATGTGTGTAAAAGCAATCCGTGTAAAAGAAAAAAAAAAAAAATCACCCTCCACAAGAAGTACAGTGTCACTATGGTGACACTGTACTGCTAGGGTGACAGTATGTTGAAAAAACAAATATAAATAAAATAAAAATGTAGAGTTTAAAAATGATAATTTTTGGTTAAACTAATTTGGGTTTTTTTTTTTTTTTTTTATTAAAAAGATAACTGAATAAATTTTGGCCAAGATTTATGAAGAAAGATTTATTTACAAAATTTTAAAATAAAAACACCTTTTTCCCAAAATTTTTGGATTTTTTTTGCAAAAAAAATAAAAATCCCAGTGGTGAATAAATACCTCCAAAATAAAGTTTTATCTATCTCAAAAAATTCATATGGGTACAGTGTTGCATGACCGCACAATTGTCATTCAAAGTGCGACAGCTCTGAAAGCTGAAAATTGGCCTGGACATGAAGTGGTTAAAGGTTTTAAAAATCATAGCCTTTCAGCCTATTTTCGCACATGTCATAATAGAGACCCAGAGGGTTTGAAATATAAGGCAATAGATAAACTTAATCCATATTGGAGAGGTTGTCGTCGACCGCGAGAGGTCTCCAAGTTAGGAATGAAATGGATTTAGGAATTACAATCTTTTTTTTTTTCCCCCTATGGGGCTGAATATTGACTGGGATGTTAATGTGTTTTCTAGATACCAGTTAGTGGTTTGTATTTTATTATATTTTATTTTATTCAGCATTTGTTGATTTATTATTTTTTTGAGTTTTTATTGTAAATGTATTCTTTATCACTCTCTGCTATTTTATATGTCCATAGATTGTACTAAATAGTCCATTTGTCAATTATTTATCTTTTTGCTCTTCTATATGAATATATATATATATATATATATATATATATATATATATATATATATATATATATATATACACACATTTTGTCTGTGTTCTATGTTGAGTGTTTTCCAGTCTTCTTTAACATGGCGCCGGACCAGTTATGACGTCATTAAGATGGTGCCGCCAATTCCACAAGTGACACCTGTATGCAATTTCAACTTGATTGCAGATGGACTGTTGAAGGTGAGGGAGTTGTACCCTATGTTTGTTCCTGATGTGTGTTTGCGCGAAACAGCTGTAGAGAGATTGCTTTTTGATATGCCAAAGGTCCCGCCGCCACTCTCATGCGAGTTTGGCGGCTAAGCATGTAAGCGAATCCCTTTTGGGTCATTTATTTTAACACATGTTCATTATGTTTGTGGCTGTGTATTTTTAATAAAACTACTACACTATAAGACCTTTTTCTATTGTTGACGGTCTTCTGTGGTTTCAATGGGCTAACAGAGTGGTAAAGAAATATTGGTTAACTTGGAGCATCTTTTCATGGAGAAGAGCTTCACTGTCTAACAAGACATTATTTGCTGTTCCATTCATGTAGACAGCAATTGGATCTGGTGAGTGTGCATTTAACTTAAGGTAGAGGTCAAACACCATTAAAACTATCATGAATAAAAGTCAGAGAAGACTGGCCTTGAATATTTTGACATTATTTGGACTGTTCACTTCTTCTTCTTCTTTTTTTTTTTTTTTTTTTGTTATACACTTGTCACGGGTGGTGTTGTGTTATATATATATATATATATATATATATATATATATATATATTTTTTTTTTTAATTTTATTTATATTTTAGAAGTGCTGTGAACCTTTGTATCTTATTTTTGTTGACTGCACTGAAAAGCACTGCACTGGTGTCAGCTAGGGCCATTGGAATCCATGTTAAATACTGTCAACACATTTTCATGCTCAATAAAAACACACTGGACTGCATCTAGTGTAAAGTAGAGCTAAAGGCAGAACATTTTTTTTTTCATTTTGGATTGGGTAGGTGAGGGCTATAACCCCTGTGGGTTTTTTGCCATGTTCCATTGGGGAGATTTCCCTTCACGTCCTATCCCATAACAAAACAAAACTGAGGGAAATACCAAGGTGTGACCAGTGTCACCAGAACTAGTATCCCCATTGGAAGATATCCCCTCCATTATTCTGATGTCAATCCAAAATTTGGGAATTTTTTTTTCTTTCACTTTCAATCATAATGGTAAACAGGACGAATAGAGAGGGTGAATCTCCCTAATGGGGCCACAGATAGCAATAAAAACTGACCGGTGTTCTACTCTCTCTCCACTCTATCCAAAACTAAAAAAATAAAAGGTTTGCCTTTTAGTTGCACTTTAGGATTTTATCACATGATCTATTCAAGGTGATATTGTTCTCACTGCTAGTATAACCCTGCTAGTATTTATTGCTGTGACTTCGTATAGTAAACATTTCATTTTATGTTAGGGGTTCTTTGTGCGTTTAGGGTAGGGGTAAGGTTGAGGTTAAAGTGGTTGTGAAGGCTTAAGTTGTTTTACCTACATGCGTTGTATGCATGAAGGTGAAAAACCTTTTGTGTGCAATGCCCCCCCACCCCCAATATTCGCCTAAGCCTGATCTCGGTCCAGCGATGTGCATAGGAGACTCGTCTTTCCCGGGTCTCCCCCTTCACATTGGCTGAGACACAGCATCGGGAGCCATTGGCTTCTGCAGCTGTCAATCACAGCCTGTGAGGAGGGAGCTGGGGGAAGGGCTTATGGATGCAGAGAGCGGGGCTCGGGGATGAGCACGCACCAGTGCCTTCATAGCAGAAGCGCCAGCAAGGGACACGAGAAGAGGAGGATTAGGCTGCTCTGTGCAAAACCACTGCACAGAGCAGTTAAGTATGACATGTTTGTTATTTAAAGAAATAAAAAAAATTAACTTTAGTATCTCTTTAAGGGATAAACGGCTATTTCATGATACAAGTGATAGTAATCAGGGAACTATGCTTTCCCATACACTGTTAATTTGAGGTTAAGGGTTAATTTTTTTTTTTTTTTTACTAGGATGCTGCAATGATTTGCACATCTCATAAACCCATATTTATCCACAACAGAAAATAGAAAACCTATCAAATGTTTAAAATGAGAAAATGTACCATTTTAAGAAAAAAATAAGCTCATTTTAAAATTGATGGCAGCAACACATCTCAAAAAAGTTGGGATGGGGCATAAGGGAACAGGCACTCATTCTGTGCAGATGAACATTGGTGGTAAAGCTTGGCCTTCCTTCAACCTCAGTTGACTGCTATGTATTTTACGCCCTATGATATTTCTGTCACTGATTTGTAAAATGTTCTTTTTTCTGTCAAGAATTTAGGAAACAAATATTCTGCTCCTCATGACTTGAGAAGTAAATTCCTGTTAACCAGTTTCTGCTTTTTGTGTTTCCTGGGTAAAATCTAGTCAAAAAAAGATCCGATTGGCTGCTGGGGTCATCAAAAATTGTGTCGGGTGACCATGTCCACCAGTGTAGTGTGACCGATTGGAAATTGGACAAGGTTATGCAGCTGAAGAGCATTGTGATCTACACATTCAGTTTTGAACTTGCAGGGTTAATGTTTGTAGCTCATTCACGGGTGGTTTTGTGTGTATGGTTTGTTTTTTACCTGTTGGAACTGCTGATCACCAAGACACATTCCAGGCCATCTGCTGCAGGCATTGTCTTGTTCCCCAGAGATGTCTCATTATGGTGTTTGAGGCTTATTTCCCCTGATGCATCCTGGGACTGACCAGGGGACTGCATATGCTGTCAAAGGAATCATTGACCCAGGCAGGCTGTATTAGAGATGACAGCTCTTGGGCTATAGAAACAGTTGCTGGATGATTTGAGTGAGCTGGGAGGTGGAGGCACTAGAAGCAATTTTCGACAGGGTCTTAATCCGTTTGTGGTATAACGGATTATCGCTTGCTGATGAAACACATAGAAGATGGCTCTGATTGCATTCAAGGCCCCCTTTACCATTTGATGGAAATGTACTTGTGTATTGTGTCTCTGTATACTCCATATTTTGGGATAGTTGATGACATTGCAAGACCTTGGCAAGTTCATATGAGAAATTTTTATATTGAAAAATGGCTCTTCTGCCTTATAGCATTTAATAGATTGCTTGGCATCTCAATCGATTTAATCCTCTGTTGTGACTTACAAATATTTGATGTTTTAGCAGACTTCTTTGGACAATTGGCTTTCATGAGCCTACTAAAACTATAAAGGGGAAAACATAAAAACTGTGCTTTGCCTCATTATACAGATGTCTGTTTTTGGATAAAAACCTCCACAGTGTATAATACAGTCATGTTGATCTGACATTGAAATAGATTCTGTAAGGCTTATTTCACACTTGCAGTTGGCATTTGAGCTGCCTTTCTACCACTTAAGCCCCCCTCTTTTAATGAACAATACCCCTGGCCATTAAAGGTGAACTATTGACAAATGGCTAAATACGCATGGGCAGCACAGTGGCTAAATAGTTAGCTCTTCCACCTGGCAGTACTTGGGTTGTTGGTTCGAATCCCAACCACGGCACCATCTGCCTGGAGTTTGCATGTTCTCCCTGTGCCTGCATGGGTTTCCTCTGGGTACTCGGGTGTCATCCCACCCTCCAAAGATATGCTGGTAGGTTAATTGGATCCTGTCTAAATTGGCCCTAGTATGTGTATGTATGAATGTAAGTTAGGGACCTTAGATTGTACGCCCCTTGAGGGTTAGGGACTGATGTAAATGTACAATATATATGTAAAGCACTGTGTAAATTGACAGCGCCATATAAGTACCTCTAATAATACTCCGTTAAAACCTAACTCTAGGTTTTGTTACTTTAAATAGTTTAAGTTAAGTTGGCCCAAGCAAACTATTTCTGTTACTAAGAAATGCAGCAGATGTAAGCACTCTATAAACTGTATGCAGCATAAGCTATACACTGTATATAGAGCTGTGTCCTGGCAGCGGTATGGGGACTTCACGCCCTGTTCCCAGAACAAAATCATGTGGGGCTGAGGGTGCTCAGCCATTCACAGGAACCCTTGTATGTTTATGAATAAATACAAGGCTATCTC
This sequence comes from Staurois parvus, assembly GCF_062004578.1. Classification (NCBI taxonomy): domain Eukaryota; kingdom Metazoa; phylum Chordata; class Amphibia; order Anura; family Ranidae; genus Staurois; species Staurois parvus. The sequence goes on from NW_028319098.1 coordinate 2,760,457, forward strand.
CAATTGACCAAAGTGGAGAGGCAGGGGGAAGACCGCACGATCCCTACCTTAGTCAATCAGAGGAAGCCTTGCATGTAGTCATAAAAATGCAAGGCTTTCCTGTGAATGGCTGAGCAATGGTAAGCCTGACTTGATTTTGTTCTGGTAGTGGAGCAGGAACTGTTTTATGCTACAAACAGTTTATACAGTGCTGGCAGCTGCTGCATTTTTTAATAATGGAAATAGTTCATTTGGTCAAACTTGGCCCAAACAAACTATTTAAAGTAACCCAAACCTGGAATTGGGCTTTAAAATACATATAATGGTGCTGTCCTCCCCGTCAGTTTGTATTTCTGTTTATCTAGTCCTGAGGTATACACAGCCCTGCCAGACAGCACAGCCAGCCTGGCGACCTGACTTTTTCTCTGCAGCCGTTAAATTGGTTGTAAGGCTCAAGGTGCAGCTCTGTGTTTCTGTGTGCATCTCGCTTCCAGCCCACCTAATACTTACCTAAGCCCCATCGCAATCCAGTGATATGCATTAGAGTCTTGGCTCTCTAGTGACTCTCCCACCTCATTGGCTGAGACAGCAGTGGGAGTCATTGGCTCCCGCTGCAGCCAATCGCAGTCAGTCAGCCAACGAGGAGAGAGGAAGCAGGGTTGAGCCACGGCTCTGTGAATGAACATGCAGAGCAGCGGCTCGGGAGTGAGCCAGTTTGGGTCCATTTTTATGGCTTTTACTTCCCAGGTTACTACAAGAGGTGCCATGGATGTTTGTGCTGCAGTATAATGCCATTCAGAAGTACCTGTGCTGTACAGCAAGCTTAACATACTGCATGCCTAATGACCTTTTTGCCTGTCTTCACAGCTGCAAAATGGAGTTCTGTCTGGCTATATTTTTGTAATAGAACATTGTCCAATTGCAGCTGATTTGTCTAATGGTGTATTACCTGAAGAGACATAAAATTTGTTGAGTGTAATGTACTATGAAAGCATTAGACATTTAAATGTGTGATGTTCTCTCCTTTCCAGAGCTGAAGTCATGGATTCACAATCCTGTAGATGTGTTTTCTGAGACATGACATTTCATTCAATGATAATTTTAGCTTTGCAACACTTGGTGACTCTACAGTCATAAATGCTGAATTGCGTTTCCTTTTCTTAAAAATGATCTTTTCTCTCTGCAAGAAGACTATAAATTACTTTTTTTTTTTTTTTATGTATTGAAATTTTATCTAATTTTGTCTATGCAAGTATATGGGTAAGATCAGGGGCGGACTGACCATTTGGAAACTCGGGCACTGCCCGAGGGCCCGGGGTCAGTAGGGGGCCCCATGAGATGCCCCTGGTACCTTTTTTCATAGGCTTTTTTGAGTTTGGGCAAGGACACAGGGGCCCCATGATCCCCTATTGCCCGGGGGCCCCATGAGTTGTCAGTCTGCCCCTGGGTAAGATGTATGCTGATGCATGGGGTAAAATCTTCTGTTAACATCCTGGTTAGTGTATCTAAAACCAAAATGGTTTTCTTTGCGTCTACATTCTAGCGCATGCTTAACACTTTAATTTTAACCCCTAAACCCAAACAATGAACTCCTTTTATTTGCTTCTTTTTGGTCTGTTAAGTATACCATTGAACAGTGTTTTGTTATATCTGTTTGAGAAGTGCAAAATTACCTAATGATCTTGCCTATGCTGCACTCTTTGTTATATTCTGAGGACCACAGGACCTGTCATATAGAAAAGCAAGTATACCCCATGGAAATTGTGGTCGTATAACATATTTAAACAGTTAAACCAACTTTTGTTCAAATTCCTATAGATAAAGGTAATATACGTTAATAGAAACAATTTTAAGCGCACATTCTATAGAAATATTGATTGATGTAATAGTGAACAATGGGAAATTGTAAATACACCCTTGGCCTCAGAAACTGGTATTGTTCCATTTAGCCCTGTAGATGTTGTGTAACTGCCCACCAGTTTCTGGCTTTTTTTTTTTTTTTTTTTAACATTTCCTGCATGCAAAATTTCTTCAGTTATAAAATGTTTTTTTTGGCTTGAGCTGGCCATTTTAAATCCCTGCACAGCATTTCAATGATATTCAAATCAGGGCATTGATTTAGGCCAGTCCATGAACATGCATTCTTCATTTTGAGCCATTCCTTGCTGGACTTGTGTGTTTGCTTTCATTATTGTGTTGAAAGATCCATTTCCAATTCAAGCAAAATATATAGTTGACTTGATGAATGCAAGCTATTCAGTCCCTGAACCATCCAAGGACCCCAAACGATGACCTTTTTTATCACCATGCTTTACAGTAAGTATATGGTTCTCCTGAAATGTCCTTAGTTTGTACCAAACATGTCTACTGTTACTGTAGCCAAACAACGTAATCTCTGATTCACCAATCCACAGCACATTGTTCTAAAAAGCCTGCACTTTGCCCATATATTCAATGGCAAGCTATAGCCTTGCTCGGATTTACTTTTTGAACAGCAAAGGCTTTTTCCTGGCATACCTGCCATGTTGGTTAAATTGGTGCAGTCTCTTTCTGGTTGTAGATGCAACAACTTTGGCACCAACTGTTGCAAGAGTTGCCTGTAGCTCCTGCTATGAAATCTTTGGGGTTTGTTTTTAGTTTTAGATGTTCTTTCATGCTTAAACCAGCACAACTTTGACCTTCAACCTAACTTTTATGGAGATTCTAACACTAAACCCTCTAAGCGAAGCCTTCACACTAACCCATATTGTTCTGTATCTAAACTGATAGCACACTGTCCCATGCAGAAATGATGCAGTGCAGAGCACCGAGTACTTGTAAACCTGTCCCTGCAACATTCCCATGATACTCATTCCTGTAGGCATATGCCCTTTTAGGCCTCATGCACACAGGATGTTTTGCAAACTCTCCTAGAAGCCGTTCTTACTAACTGCAGTGTTTTGGCACAGAAAAAACCTAAGTGTCTAATGCTTTTACATGTGCATTTACAGGCGTGAAGCGGTTGGGTGTTAATTTATTTCAGTGGGCAGAATAAATGATTGTGGCCAATGAAATGAATGAACGCCCAAGCGCTGAACATGCCTAGCATTAGCAAACATTTGCACGTTTACAAGCGTCAATCGTTTGTTTTCTGCCAAAATGCTGCTGCTCCTGGACGCACTGGCAGTATATTCTTTGTTTTTTGTTTTTTTGTTCTCTAAAAGTCCCTGCCAGTAAATCCTGCTAAAAGCCTATGTGTGCATGGACACATAGGGCTAACATGCAGGGGAGTTTAGAGGCAGGAAAAAAACACATGATGCCCCTAGAAGCCGTTGCAAAAACAGCCCGTGTACATGAGGACTTAGAGGTATTCAATTTTTCAGTCTGCTGATGCTCTCTTCGAGTCTCATTACTGGTTACCCCACGAGTTGATCAGAGATAACGGTGTTCGTAGGGTGCTCTGCAATGGTATGACCTCCAGGAGAAAAGGATCTTGGGCATCCAGTGGAGGGAAGGGAGACCAGATGACATGGGCGCACACTGTGCACTGGTGCAGCTCTTCAAGAGTGGAAGCAGACTCTAGTCAAGTAAATGGCAAGGAAGGTGCCTCTGAGTGCAGTATGCAGCAGTGTATTGAGTAGTAAAGGTTAAAAACACTTACAAGATAGCAGTCAGATAAAAGCTCATCAGATATAATGCAAGGGAGACACACTGACCTGACTAGTAGTAGTGAGTGTGGTGTAATGCACGGCAAGATGGCCGCCATACTTCCAGGAGAGGCGTGGAACACACACGCCTTAAGTGACATCAAGGGGGCGGTAACATGTTTCAGAGCATGTGCAGACACTCCTTCCTCAGACCAGGACGGATTAATTTTATTGGCCCCAACAATTTATTCTGCTCATTGAAATAACGCCCAACCGCTTCATGCCTATACATGCACATAAACGCATTAGACACGGTTTTCTATTTACTTTCCATGAGTTGATCAGCATTCCAGGATTCTACTGCATATGATTTTTATTGGGAACAGAATACACTTAACCACTTAGCAACCGCACACTATCTTTTCTGCTTCTGCTACAGTGCAGGCTGGCTGCACAGATACACGTTTGTGTGTGTGTGTGTGTGTGTGTGTGTGTGTGTGTGTGTGTGTGTGTGTGTGTATATATAGATTGTAAGCTCCATGAGCAGGGCCCTCCTATTCCTTCTGTACTGAAATGTATTGTAATTGTACTGTCACCAAAAGGTACCAAAAGGTACCAAAAGACCCTCCAAAGCATCAATAGAAAAAATGGGTGCAACGCTAAATGCATATCATAATATGAAATATCAAAGTGCACAATAGACAAAATTGATGATAAATATAGAAATGTTCAATACAACACAAAGTGACCAGTGATGTGTAATAAAGTGATATTGCAATGACAAAGTGACTTAGTGGCAACATATAATTTTGTTACTGTATAGTGACCAATGGTGCTTAACAAAGTGCTAGTATAATAATTTCAGTGTCCAAAAAGGTGATGTACTGAAGATCAGCAAAGTGTGTATTGTGCACTTTGATATTTCATATTATGATATGCATTTAGCACTGCACCCATTTTTTTTATATATGTATGTATGATATATATATATACACACCCACCAGGCTGGCTGCACTGTCATTGACTCCCTTACATGCCAATCACAGGATCCTGGCCGGAGATTCAAGGCCTGGACCCAGCGATCGGCAGAGCAAGTGACAGGAGAGAGATCTGTGTAAACCACACAGATCTCTCTCCTGTCAGCGGGGATTTGCAAAGCAGGGAGTAAAAACCAGCTCATCCCCTAATAAAACCACAAACAGTACACAGTACCCATAGTAAAACAGTGCACAGTTAACCCTTTGATTGCCCCAGTGTCATTAGTACAGTGTCAGTGCTTTTTTATTAGCATTGATCATTGTATTAGTGTTACTGGAGATGTCAGTGGCAGTTAGTTCCCACCCAATGTCAGATTGCCGCCGCTCTCGCGGGCTTGCTGTAAGTCGCTGATCGCTACCATTTAGTAGTATAAAACAAAAAAAAAAAAAAACTTCATATATATATATATATATATATATATATATATATATATATATATATATATATACATACATACATCTCTATATCACTGTTTGTAGATGCTATAATATTCATTAAAACCAATTAATATACACTTATTAGGATTTGTGTTTTTTTTACCAAAGACATGTAGCAGAATACATTTTGACCTAAATTTATGAATACTTTTTTTTTTTTTTTTTTTTTTTACTGGATATGTTTTTAGCAAAAAGTAAAACAATTGTGGGTGTTTTCAAAATTTTCAGTCTTTTCGTTTATAGCACAAAAAATAAAAACCCATTGGTGATCAAATACCACCAAAAGAAAGCCCTATTTGAAAAAAAAATGAAATAATTTAATTTGTGTACAGTGTTGCATGATCATGCAATTGGCAGTTAAAATAGTGCAGGGCCATATAGCAGAAAATGGCCTGGTCATGAAGGGGGGAGTAAATCTTCCGGAAGGAAAGTGGTTAATTTTGTTTGAATTCACATTGTAGTAAATCACTTCACCAAAGTTACCATTTGGAGGAGTAGACCCTAACCTTCTATTTAAGAATGAAACGTGGGTCTACAGATTTCAGTGGGGGATTGCTTCAACACCCTACGCATCTTATAAGCATCTCCAGTGACACTTCTGCTCACGAAAACAGCAGCCTTCTCGCCCACATATGATATGGCAGCTGTCAAAAATATAATGTCTGTGGGTGTCAGTCGCCTCAGAACCATATGACTAAGGGTGGCTAGCTGTCAGAATCATTTGCTGGCATCTGCAGAAACATCTCGCACATATCTGGCACATGTCTCTCGCTTACTTCAATCTTAGTATTTTTCTCTTTGAAGCTAAAATCAAGGTAAATAGTCAAATACCTAAGAAAACATTTTTAACTTTCATAGAAATATGTTTGCAATGTAATAAAGTTGTACACATCTCAGTCACGCTGTAAAGCCAGGAAATCTCACTACTAGTTCCTGGTTATGCTTTTACTGCTTTTCTCAGTTTTAGCTTTACTTCTTGCTGGATCACCTGCCTGGTAGCTGGATATATGTGATGATTTGTTGTCCAGTGAGCAGCCTGGTGGTAGGCCAGTAAGAGGACTTTAGAGGCTTCTTTACTTCATCAAGGAAATAAATGTCTCTGCTTGGCTGAGGTACAGGGTTTGATAAAATAATTGGAGACACTACATGATTTTCAGGTGTGAAATGATGACATGTTTTGCGTTTGAATTACTTGCGCTGCTAGTAATACGGAGTCATTTCTGAGCTTCAAAGAGGGCAAATTGTTGGTGCCGGCTTGGCTGGTGCCTCTGTGACTAAATTGCCAATTTTTTTGCCGTGTCACAAGGTACAGTATCAAAGGTTATGAAGGCAAATACAGTTTCCTGGAAAATGTAGTCTGAGCATAAGCGCAGTCAACATAGTCAACTGACTAAAAGAGACAAAGGACATTGCGCAGGATTGTGACCCAGAATAGGAAAACTGCTGCAAAAGGGACTGAGATTCACCTCCTAAGCTGTGGTGCAAATTCCCCTGCAAAGTGAACAGTCTGCTGCCATTAGTAAGCAAACCCCTATGTCTCTTTAAATGTGAAACCTTCTAGATCAGTGGTCTCCCAACTGCAGCCTAGGGGCTAGATGGGGCCTTTTGCTTGCTCTTATCTGGCCCTAAAAGGCATTATTCATCCAACTGACCCCACCAATATGGCACCACTGACACCAATGATAGAACACTATTCTTTCCACTGATATAAAAAAATGGGGCGTTATTTTTTCCATTAAAACCAGTGGTTGTGCATTGTTTACTCCCACTGATGCCGGTGCATTTACTACTACCATTGCCCACAGTCCAGCCCCCCTAAAGACTGAAGGACTGTAAACTGGCCCTTTGCTTAGAAAGTTTATAGACCCCTGTCGTAGATCAACTAAATACAGCTTCTACCTCACATATACCATATGTATTACTGTAGTACTGGTGCTCTAAGATTGATTAAAGCCCTGGGCCATGATTGCCTATGACTTCCATGTTTGCTGTAGTCTATGTACTACATACATAGTTGGGGTTTTGTAGGTCAATACAACCTTCTAGATGCCTCAGACGTTTGTGCCTTAATGTCATCTTGGGTTGCACCATCAAACATTCTGCTTTCGATTGGATTTTCACAGGCTGAGCAATTACTGTCTTTCTCCACATAGATTTAAAACAGACCCTGGTCTAGGAAAATACACTGCTTCAACATTTCAGCTTTTACGAGTAGATATGCCATTGTCACTTGTTTGAACTGCTGCCTTTAACACATTTCATTTTTGCGAGCATCTTTAAAAAGACTTGCTGTGTTCTTAAAATGGCTTTTCCCATGGCAAAGGCTAAAAGGCCACGGTTTTCAATAAATGAGACTTCTGATTTATTGTTGGCTAAAAAGCAACATTTACAGTGATTGAGGCTGTCTCCCTGTATTTCGATTATGTGCCTGGTCCCTGGGGATTTCTTGAAGGGGGACCATACATCACCAGCGGCTTTTTATTGCCAAAGTTGATTACATTTCCTAAGGAAGTGGCCAGTGTGATGTCACTGCATAGAGAAAAAAATTAATCTCTGTAGCACGACTTCTTCGTGTAGAGCTTTTTATGGCTGTTTTTATTGGCTGTAATTGCACCTAGCTGCTGCTTTGCATTTGCTAGTTTATTTTTGTCCCTAGAAAAGAGCAGTGCATCATCTCAATGTGACACATCGTGGAGGAGAATCTGGAATCAATGTGTTGGTTCAATTCCTAAGTCTTTGCTAATTGCTCTTCTAGATCAAGGCTTGCTGCTGCAACAAAGATGGGTCTGTCAAGAGAATGATTAGTGCTGCCTTAAAATATTCACTAAGTAGACTGATTAGATACTTGAGATTTCAGAACATCCTAAGGTTTTAAACCTGTTTTCATGGCATTGCAATTTTTTTGCTATTTTACATGTTTCACTTTTTCTCCACAATGTGAATTTTCACAAAGCATTTTGTACCACCCTTCACTCGCACGTTACTAATTTTCTCCATGTTTGTTAAGCTATCGTAAAATTGATTGCTACTGGAAGACATTTGTTTATGTAGTGCTTTGCAGACCATTCACAAAATGCAGGTTGTGGTAAGGTGCCTGCATGGAGTATGTAGTTGTCTCTGCTGAACAAAATCGGGAAAAATGTGATGGAGGAGAGCCGCTCACACAGGGGTGTGGAAATTTTTTTTAAAAAAACTACTTGTCCAAGGGCCTAAATCTGGGTCCCAATCTACTTGTCTTGATAAAAAAAATACAAAAATCGCCAGCATGGAAAATATGAAAGGTTTATGCTTTGTTTTTATTATTAGGCAGAGGTGCTTTTAGGAATGTCTGGGGCTGTATGGCAACTTACATTTTTCAATGACTTTATTTTTTCCTAGAAAATTTCTTAGAACCTCAAAAAAAAAAAAAAAAAAATATATATATATATATATATATATATATATATATATATATATATATATATATATAAATAAATATTTTTTTTTTTTTTTTTTTTTTTATTGGTGGGTGTTGCAATTTTTATGTTACTAGGTATTTGTACAGCAGTTTTTCAAATGCAATTTAAAATACACTTTTTTAATTTTAATGCAAAAAAACACAATATACAACCCATTTTTTTGCTAAAATATAGAAGGTGATGTTACACCAAGTAAATGGATACTAAACATGCAATGCTTTAATATCGCACAAACCCATGCAACGGCAGCAAACAACATAACTTTTTACTATTCATAGATTACGGTTTAAAAGCTTTCACAGGTTGCCGCTTTGGATGTACACATGAGGTAGAGTGTAGAATTACTGCCCATAATCTGATGTTCATGGTGATACATGTGTGTGATGATCGCTGTCTGCATGTGTGCAGGATCAACTCGTGCGTTAGGATGGGGGTGCCTAGCATTTTTTATTTTTTTTATACTGTCACTGTCCATTTTCTTTTTTATTCCCCCCCTTTATTGCTGTCACAAGGAATGTAAACACTCTTTGTGACAGCAATAAACAGTGACAGGTACTCTTTATGGAGAAATCTGGAGTCAATAAGACCCCAAATCCCGTCTCTGCCTTTAAATTTGGTGTGATCAATTGCTTTCCATTTTTAAAAATTATGCTGTTTTACATGCGGGGAAACTGGAAGAGATGTATGCTCATCGCTTCCAATTTCCAATATCAGAGGTGGACGTAGTGGTTCTGGTCTTTGTCTGCCTCTATGATAGGCTGGCAGAAGTGCCAGCTGGCCGATTGGATGTCCCAGTGGGACGAAACTAGGGTTGCCACCTTTTCTTGAAACCAAACCTAAACACTTTAGTGGCATGCAGCATTTTTTTTTCTTTTTTTTAGTATACACTATAGGACTGCAAAAGAATTGGAACACCTTTTGGATGGTCCAAGGAGGGGGTGGCAGTAGGACAGTGGACAGCACCAGTAGGACACGAAAGTGGCCCATTCAAATGAATGGGGGCTTCCCGCACTCGTGCAATTCATGCAGTTGGGGGCGCTGCTGTGGGGGTTAAACAGGTGTTGAGAAGGTGACATAACACCTCCTCATTGCCTTGTCAAGTGCTCTCTGAAGAGCAATCTGAATGTGGATTGCCCTTCAGAGGGCACCATATGTAAATGTGCCCTAAGGATGTTCAGTATTTTCTGTGCAATCATCAGGGAACAGGACTACTGCTGAGAAGCCTCTTGTCTGCCGCAATTGCAAAAAAAAAAAACTTCTGCTCAGTTGGGGGTCAGGGGAAGGAACAGGACTATTTAACCCAGGAGTTCAAGTGTTTACCTCTTGTAGTTCTCTGCACTGTTTCATATTTATCAAGTACCAGTGGTCTCATGTTTATGCAGCAATTCCTGATCTCCACTAATCCTTATGCAGCAATACCCGGCCTATGCTAATCCTTGTGCAGCAATTCCTGACCTCCGCTAATCCTTGTGCAGCAATTCCTGACCTCCGCTAATCCTTGTGCAGCAATTCCTGACCTCCGCTAATCCTTGTGCAGCAATTCCTGACCTCTGCTAATCCTTGTGCAGCAATTCCTGACCTCCGCTAATCCTTGTGCAGCAAATTCCAACAAACTAGAGTTCCGAACTTCAGTTCACTGCTATAGCAATCTGCCGGGGCATGTAATTGCTGGGAACCGCAGCACAAGGATTACTCCACCTGCACCCGAAAATCATCAAATAGTCCTGGCGGACTGAAACTTATGCTGCGCTTCTTGGCAATTACATGCCCCGGTGGAATGGTATAGCAGTGAAGATCGGGACTGCTGCATAGGGATTAGACCACTGTGTCTCATAAACATTAGTCCTGTTCTTTCCCCAGCACCCAGCTGAGCAGATGGAACCCAGAACCACAGTCCCTAGACATGGGGGTGGGAGGGTGGGGGGCATCCTCCGGTTCTAGACCCTGCTGCTTGCCCATAGCAGAGCTAAGTGTGGGGGGGAAAAAAACCTCTTGCCTGCTTCCTGGAACTACATGTCCCTGGCGTCGGGTGATAGAAATTAAACTTCCCTGCTTTACAGGTCCCATGACTGGTTGTTTTATCATGGTTAGTTGATAGTTTTCCCTCCTATTCCTTCTGAATTGAACTGTATTGTAATTTTACTACTCCCCCTTATATTGTAAAGTGCTGCGCAAACTGTTGGTGCTATAGAAATCCTGTATAATCTTAATAATTTTAAGTTTTTGGGGTTATATTCAAGATGAGCACAGAGAGATCGTACAAACACTTGTAAGAATAACATTTAATTAGATAATTACTGATACAGATATCAACTGTAATAATAAAAAATATAACAATACTTAACTCAAGATGCCTTTTTCGCCATGGGTCCCTCCATCTTATACAGCGTGTTACAGATGATCGCAGTCAGGTGCATGCGTGATAGCAGCTCCGAGAGGTTCAAAACCACATCATAAGGATAATCGTCCACACCGTAGTACAGATAATGACCGATGTCAACAATCTGTATGCAGACATCTTCAAGTTTTTAAACCAGCCTTTGTCAGGTTGAGTACAAGAAGTCCTATTTCACTGTTTCTCAAATTTTGTTTTTAAGTACTCCCAACAGGTCAGGTTTTGGGGATTCTGCTTGGTGGGACAGCTGTGGTAACACCTAGGTACCCAGGATACATTATCTGTGGATTCCTGGAAACCTGGGGGTACTTGAGGACTGGAGTTTAGGAAATACTGTTTAAGCTTTCCACACTTCTATAAATAAAAACAAATCCCAAACAAGTTAACCTGCAAAAGAACAAAGTGAACACGTATCCTTCTTGCACACTGTGCCACCAAACACCAATAGCCCAAAAAATAAAAAAAATAAAAACCGCACAGGTGATCAAATACCATCAAAAGAAGCTTTGTGGGGGGGGAAAAAAAGCACATAAATTTAATTTATGTGCAGCGTTATATGACCGCGCAATTGTCAAAGTAAAGCAGTACCGTAAAAAATTGCCTTGTCAGGAAGGGGGGTAAATCATCTGGATAGCAAGTGGTTAAAGGGTCCCTTTTTTAAAGGTGTTTTTTTGTTTTTTTTTTTTGTTTTTTTTTTGTTGTTTTCATTTGTCCAGCGTTCAGCTTAGGCAGTACACATTGAATCTCCCAGGGAAGATAAAATGTTACTAGCATGAAGACTTACAGATTTTTATTTAGTGTATGAGGCCTTAAAGCCCATCTCTGGGGAAAGGACAAATGCTCCCTTTCACTGAGGTTCCCCCTTCTCTTTTAGGTATAAGGACCACAAAAAAGTAACTTTACTTACCCAACCCTTCACTCCTTCTGGCAGCCAGCACTCTCCTATTTTCCCTTGGCCTCCGGCAGTGGACTGTCCACCTGTGTCCTCATGTTGAGTGCAGGGGTATGGGCTCTGCATTGGATTTGATGATGTCAGAGGTTCTGTGACTGCTGGAACATAGGAGAGAAGAGGCTGCAAGGACCAGATTTACAGCCCGGAGGTGGCTTGCAGGAGTGAAAGATCAGGGTGACCCCAGACCTAAAGCAGTTGATCCATGCAGTGTGAAGGTAGCCACTTTTCCTTTTCTTGGAGTTCAGCTTTAAGAATGGGAAACTAGTAAACGTTATTCAGTGCCATAAATACTCTTTTCATGCATGGGTTCTTTCTGTGTGACTATTCTGTAGTGGAACAGGCTACTTTGCACATAGAATATTTTCGCTCATCTCACACTGTCCCTGGCAGCGATGATATTTGTCTTAGATATAGACAATGAGAGTAAAGTATGGTAGTCTGTGTGCAGCAGATCACTTCTCTGTTCTGCTTTTGGAATATTGAATCTGAGCAAACATATTGATAGTGTGCAAGTGATTTTGTGATGGAAAGATTAATTACATTTCTTATCTTGTGAAGAGTTGATGGTTTGCAGTTACTGACATGCAGTATAAAGTGGCTGACAGTATAACTCACAGAGAGCTCAGCATCCTACAGTATATGACTGGCGGAAAATCTTTAAACCCTCAATCTCTTTTCATTAGCTAACAGACTCTTGGCCTGCAGGGAGAGTTATGATTTCTGGCAACAGGATTGTTTACCTAGTGCTCTAGGCAAGATTTCACAAATACTATACTGGTGCTAGAGGCTATTTACCGAATTCTGTGTCCTAGAAATAGAAGATTTACACTTTCAGAAGCCATTGTCCTTACCCATGAGTTGTCGGATTTTGGTAGACCAAGGCATATTCCAGGGGTAGACCACCTTTTGAGCATGGTGTGCCGAAAAATGTTTTAGAAGAAATTGAGAGTAGGGATGTCTCTGATCGAGTCGAACATAAGTTCAACTGAAACATTGGGTGTTCGTGTGTTCACAGAACAGTTAGGGCATTAGGCAGGCTATTTGCCCGCTGTGCCCCACAAAGCACTGCGCTCTAACAGTGCACTGTGATTGGCCAAAGCAATGCACCTGACACAGGAGGGCAGGTACACCAAGCTCAGGCTAAAAGATTGCTGTACCACAGAAGAGGAAAAATAGTGAATATAATTATCCTTTCAAAGTGAGAACAAGCAGCCTGGGGAATCCGATTTCACACAGCTTTAGGAGAGAGCAACACAGGAACCAACACCAACGGGAATAGAGATGGGTGGGCACCAGCCAGGCTGCTTCTTCTATATGGAGCTGCTGGCCAACTTTGTTTGGGAGGCGGGTCTCCAGGGACTACCTTTGGTCTCGTCCTTGATGCTGTTGCATGCCACCTTCGGCACTAGTGCCAGGGGCTGCCTACCTCTGGCATAGTCCATCCAGGGCTGGTATTTAGTTGTAAGTGAATGCTGGTGTGGTTAATCAAATGACGTTTGCATTCTAGGTTTAGGAGCATTAGCGTTTTTACAGTACATGAAGAGAAAAAAAAAAGCTGTTTAGGAGCGTTTAGTGGGGTTTTTTTTTTCTGCCAGGAAAATGCTCCCAAAAACTCTACAAAAACAACTTTTTCTGCTTCTAGACTCTGAAGCTTGAAAGAATGCTTCTAAAATAAAATAGTGTGCATGTACAAATAGGATAACACTATTAGGATTCATGTACACGGGACATTTGGAAAAACCTTCTGATCGATGGAAACTGACTGCTGGAAAACGTAAGTTAAAAAACATGTTTAGCCACGTTTGCATACTGCGTTTATTTGTGTTTAGAAGCGTTTTTTAAAGATAACATCAGGAGACCTTCCAAAATGCCCAGAATGCACTGAAAAACAGTAAAAAATTAACTATTTCAGACCTTTTGAGAGAAATAGAGAGAGCAGAAGCAGAGAGAGCAGTATGTGTTGAGATTACTTGTTTTATATGGTTGTATTCACTATGGATCCCATCATGAGCATAATGTGGCACGTTCTACTATTTTTTTTTTTTCCTTCACGTGAAACCTGGAACTGACTGTTCTGGTGTACTAGGTCCATTTGAATACATGGAAAATGCTTTGCATGCATTTCTGATGATGGGAAAAAAGGCTCTAGACAGCATTTGGATATGGCACAGTTATAAAACGCTTCTAAACGCTGTTAGCCGCGTTTACAAGTGTTTGGCATTTGAAACACTGATAAAATCTACTCCTGAACGCACGTTTGGTGCGTTCAAAAATGACTGTAAACTCAACTGCCTATAAATGACATAGTGTACATGGACACATAGAAAAACATTACGGAGAGTTCAGGAGCTGCTGAAAAAAAAAATGCAGAAAAGCTCCTGGACGTCAGTTTTATCAGCTGCAATGTGTGTACATGAGCCCTTAGTTTCTAGGAGCTTAAAGCATGGAGCCTTCTGGTTTTCCCCACCTTTCTGTCTGTTGCCAAAATTCATTACAAGAAGTGAGGGAACTTCTCTAATGAGGTCTCAGGCGGCAATAAAAACGTAAACATCATTTCTGTCCCTTCCGACTTTATAGAAAAGTTGAGCGGAGTTGCACCAAATACATCCAAATGTGGCTTCTTTAACACCAAATGTGTTTTGGTGAATTCAGGAAAGAAATATGGCTGATCATTTTCTATTTTTCTCATTCTTGCATGTCCTGCTGTATATATTATGAGATGTCTCCATCTACAGTGCATTATAAGGTATATGATTTCCACAGGCAGAGCAATGAATCTTAGGAAGTCTAGTGCAAACATCTTGATTTTGGTGTCCTAATGGGCTTAAAATATAAGTTTACCTTTTTAGACAATAATAAATGCACTTTTTTTGCAGGTACAAAAATGTGCATTTATTATTTTTGTCTACAGGAGCCTGGAAAGCATTGCACTAGCGATCAGTAGATTGTTGATGCCATGCAGGTCTCCTGCAGACCTGTCAGAATATCTTCTTGCCGTACGGGATGTTCGGCCAAGCAGATATTCTAACTGGAAGCTTCAATGAACTACCACAGCCCCGTGGTAGTTCATTGAAATCTACAGCCGCTAAGGCTGTTGGGACTTGCAGTTCATTAATTCTTGGAAGTCCATGAATGAATAATGTGGCTGTGTGGGCGGAGGCTTGCACGTCCGTGCTGTTTTCAAATTTGACAGATAGCGTAGGGTCTGACAGTGGGTCCAAGGAGTTCATCCCGATACCTAATGGCAGTCAGGGTGCTATTGTCTAGCTTTGTAGAGGTCTACGCGTCCCTCAATGGATATGCCTCCCCAAACCATCACTGACCCACCACCAAAACTGTCAAGCTGAATGATGCTACAGGCAGCGCAATGTTCTCCACAGGTTCTCCAGACCCTTTCACATCTGTCACATGTGCTCAGGGTGAACCTGCTCTCATCTGTGAACAGCACAGGGCACCAGTGGTGGACCTGCCAATTCTGGTGTTCAATGGCAATTGCCAATCGAGCTCTATGGTGCTGGGCAGTGAGCACAGGGCCCACTAGAGGACGTCGGGGCCCTCAGGCCACCCTCATGAAGTCTGTTTCTGATTGTTGGTCCAAGACATTTACACCAGTGGCCTGCTGGAGGTCATTTTGTAGGGTGCTGGCCCTGCTCATCCCTTTCCTCCTTGCACAAAGGAGCAGGTCCTGCTGGTGGGTTAAGGACCTTCTACGACCCTGTCCAGCTCTCCTAGAGTAACTACCTGTCTCCTGGAATTTCCTTCATGCTCTTGAGACTACGCTGGGAAACGCAGAAAACCTCTTGGCAATGGCATGTATTGATGTGCCATCCTGGAGGAGTTGGACTGCCTTTGCAACCTCTGTAAGGTCCAGGTAGTGACACTGACCCTAGCCAAATGCAAAACTAGTAAAAAAACAGTCAGAAAAGATGAGTAGGGAAAAAAATGTCAGTGGCCTCCACCTGTAAAACCATTTCTGTTTTGGGGGTTGTTTCATTGTTGCCCATCTAGTGCACCTGTTCATTTCATTAACACCAAAGCAGCTGAAGCTGATTAACAACCCCCCCTGCTACTTAACTGATCAGATCAATATCCCAGGAGTTAAATTGAGTTGCTTCTATACTCTGATTAAAAAGTGTTCCTTTAATTTTTTTGAGCAGTGTATATCAAAAAGCTTATTTAATATCGCTGCTTCATAAGCGATAAATGATGGTTCATAATTTATAATGGTTATGGAGATGTTTCCTGGCATTTTCTCAGATCTCTGGCCATGTTCCTATGTTAAACATTATTTTGCTTTAGTCCACATACTGACGGGTATTCCCTTTCCTCAGGGCATCATAATAAATTTTGAGTTGTTAGAAAATGGAACCTTTCAGTTCAGACCAATCTAAAGAACCTTCAATAAATAGCAATTTGTGTACAGTTTTAGAACACTCACCAGCCAGTTTACACCTGGTCAATTGCTTGGTAACACAAATTGCTAATCGGCCAATCACATGGAAACAACAAAAAGCATTTAGGCTTCTTGACATGGTGAAGACAACTTGCTGAAGTTCAAACTAAGCACCAGAATGGGAAAGAAAGCGGATTTAAGTTACTCTGAACGTGGCATGGTTGTTTGTGCCAGACGGGCTGGTCTGAGTATTTAAAAAGCGACTGGGATTTTCACGCACAACCATCTCTAGGGTTTACAGAGAATGGTTCAAAAAAGAGAAAATATCCAGTCAGTGGCAGTTGTGTGGACTAAAATGCCTTGTTAGAGAAGAATGGGCAGACTGGTTCGAGATGATAGAAAGGCAGCAACTCATGTCAATATGGACCAAAATTTCTAAAGAATGTTTCCAACACCTTGTTGAATCTATGCCGCAAAGAATTAAAGCAGTTCTGAAGGCAAAAGGGGGTCCGGTACTAGCAAGGTGTACCCAAGTGGCTGGTGAGTTTATAATTTTCAGTTTGACATCTCCGTTAATCTTTTTCTCATGGAGACCTTTATGGCCTTTTAGCTATAAGAATTTAGAGATATCTATTGGCTGATCCATTACCTTACATGAAAAATCAACCCTTAGGAGAAATGTTCAAAATAAATAATAAACTTTTAAAAAAGACAAAAACGTTCCTCTCACCCTAGTTTCTCCCTATGTTGCCTAATTAAAGGTGAGGTCAATATGCTTTCGGTAAGATCCTGAGAAAGCCGAGGATGCCAAGTATCACAAAAATTATGTTCCAGCACTTTGCCACTGCTTCTTATGAGGTTTGGGATCTTCTGCTTTCCCAGGATCTCTTTGGAAGGTACAGTGACTTTACTCTCACCTCTGAGCCATGGGAAGAAGCCAGAGTGTAGGGTTAGTATTAGACATGTGTGATCCGTTTTTGTTATGAATTGAAATTTGGAAAAAAAATTTGTTCGCAGATTTGGATGTATCTAGATCTCCAAATCACAACGGTAACAAATCTTAAATAAATTAGAAGTTTATTCGTATTTATCTGTTTTTCTTTTGGATGAAAACGCAATTTGTTTGGGCCTTTTTTTAATGTTTGAAGTTAAATAACGTAACAACAAAAACGATTCAAATTGATTCAGATCCCTTTTTGTTTTTAAAAATGTTAACTTATTGCAATAAATACAGTAAGGTATAAAAGTGAAATAGGATGGCTCCTACTTATTGTTTGGGTTGAATGGAGGTGGATTGAACAGAATCTCCAAATCATAACGTAATAAATGAATCCGAAATCCTTTTAGTTCCATTGGTTACTTTCGTTACTCCAGTCAGTATTGTCCAATCAGCTCTTTGTATTTCTCTTTGTGGGTTGGAATAGCAGGGAATACACAGAGTGCATAAGTAATCTCCCGAAATAAATTAACACTTTAAAATGCATATAGCCAATCTTCCAAAATAACTTCTGAAATTACGAATCGATTCAGAACAACGAATATACGAAACAAATTCTGAAATTGTTTTGTTATAATATGACGATACTAATGACGAAATTATACTAATGAGGTACTTAACGAATGAATTAGAAACACATTTTTTCCTTATGCACAAATCTAGTTTAATTTTAATTTTTTTTTTATTTTTACGATTTGGATTATAATTGTATTTATTTATTTTTTTAACATTGAACTTTTGTACTTTTATTTTTACATGAGGTTAGGGGTCCAAAAGATAAGCTCACCATGCAAGGATTAGAACTTCTGTCAAACTTTTTTTGCTGTCTGTGATCCCTTTCTTATTTCTCTTCATGTTCTGTCATCTAGACAGGAAGTAAAGGAAAATCTCTCATGGGGAAACATATTAAAATTCTCGTAAAGGTTCTACCTTTTCCTCACTCTTTTAGAAAGTGTTTTATTGAGCTGTATCCTAATTTGAGAAATTCTTTTTTTTTTTTTTTTTTTTTGTCTGACACAATAAAATAGTCAGGAAGTAAGAATAGATGATCCAGCTGGGGATATAGGCAGCAATTAACCCTTCCACTCTTGATCTAAAATTTGGAGAAAAAGGAATTGTGTTTTAGCACTGAAATTCTCTTTAATTGGCATGACATCTGAAAGCATGGTTTATTGGTGTGCTTGCCCTTACACACGGTCTGTTCCTTGGCTGTCAAGTCAGTTGGTTTTGTTGGAAGAAACCTATTTAATATCAGTAATGCTTTATGATATGGTATGAATCGAATCTTCAGAAAGTTAGTGGTATTAAACCCAAAGCCAAAAATGTAATTTTGCAGCTTACCAATCATTAGATGTGGTGTCTGCATTGGCTTTTTTTAAAAAAAAATTTATTTCTTCCCCCCTTTTTCCCCCCCCCCCCCCCCCCCCCGTTTTTTTCACCGGGTGATCTGACCAATAACACACCTGAGTGCCCCCACTCTGGATGAAGGAGCACAGGGGGGCACTTTTTGACCAGCAGCATTGTCAGTTTGGGGGGAGGGGAGTGTTTAGATGTACTAGCAGATTTAGATACACTAATAAATTGAAGTTAACGCCAGCTAATTACAGTGGTAAATGGTTTTTCCCATCCCTGTAACTGCTACATCTGCAAGACAGCTTGTTTTAGGAAACCACAGACTTACGCAGGCCATAGACGGGTCGTTTATCGGCCGTTTTTCGCAGATCTCCTGATTTATTTTTATCGGTCATGCTGGAAAATCAGAGAAAAACGGCAGTGTTTCGTGGACATGGGTGGCAGCATCTGCAAGGGGGCCGACCGATTTTTTCATTTATCGGCCGAAAATTCGACTGATAAACAGCCCGTCTATGGCCTGCCTTACTGGCCAGGTCACCAGCTGAAAATAAAGGAAGAGAGCCTAAAAAAAACTAATGCAGCCTCACATCTAAAAATCGCTAAACTGCAATATAATGCTTACTTTTGGGGTTAATACTCCTTTAAATCTTGCAATTTGGAACATCCTGAGCTTAAGTAATACCTCTAAAAAGTGTGGAGTTCTGACTGATGCAGTATGTTGTATAAGCCTGGGGATAAAAGAATTGGATTTACATAGCAGTGTTATTTGAAATCTACATTTTCTGTCAGTAAGAGTTTTATCTACACAGGCAGTGTTATAAGGTATGAGACAAGATAATCTTACCCTTGAATGGATAACTGTCATCGCTGTCTCCTAATTTCTTCTTATTGTCAGAAGTAGTCAGGCACTTATTTGGATGAAGATTTCCTAATTTTCAAGTAAATGATGTTTAATGAAGCTTCGTTGTAATTTCTCTGGCTTTCGCATGAAAAATGAAGTTGAAATGTTTTTCTTTTGAAATATCTCTCCATGTTTCCAAAACTGTTGCTGTACATAAATGGAAAAGCTCGTAACCGTTCAAAGCATTGTGCACTCTAAAATGTTTTCGTTGTTTTAACTAGGTATTGGTCTAGTTATGTTCCCTCTGCCCGTTGTTTGTTTGCCTCACTTTATAATGATGGGCTCACATATAACTGCAGTTTGTAGTGTCATGGCTAATCAATTCCCATGTGTCCATGTATTCTTCGGCCCAGCTCGTCCCTATTCGCTAAATAGGCAACTTGTGCCTACTCAGCAACTTCTTGTTCTGAGTGACTCAACGTCCTATCCATGCATCACCATTTCTCTGTGTTGCATCACAAATATGGGAACACTAATGTGATGAAACACATATTTTCACTTAATTGCTCTGCCTGTTTGTGTCTGTTGGATATATTTTTTAGCCTTCACCTGAGAGACCCAGGGAGTGTGGGATATGTAGTTTCGTCACAGAAAGTGTCAGTTCTTGGACTACAGAGGTGGTGTTTTAACCTGTACTGTGCCATGCCTCATGTCTGAACATAAAAAAAAGTAACTCGTGACACAGGAATGTAATTATTTACACTGCTTTTTGACACTGCATACAGACCAACAAATGGCACCATGAAACTACATGATCAATGCACATCTTATGCAAGTGAAAGACACAAGGTGTAGGTAGGAAGGTTTATAATGCCTTTTAACCCTTTTGCTGCCAGCCCTTTTTTTTTTACATAGAAATCTTTTTAAGCCTGAAGATTACGTGAAACCCCCAAACATATATTTTCTCAAGGCAGACATCCTAGAGAATAAAATAGTGGTAGTTACAATTTTTTTTAAGTTGCACAATATTGGCGGTTCCTGAAATATAATATTTCAGTAAAAATACACTAAAGTAAATTTTAGGGCAGAAAAATGCAAGAATTTACCCAGTTTTTGGTAAAATATAAAAGACGTGGTTGTGCCGAGTAAATAGATACCCAACATGTCAAAACTTTAAAATTGTGTGTGCTCCAAAAAGTGCACTTATTCTTTAACCAAAGATGAGACCTAGTGCAGAAAGAGACAGACAAAATTGTAGAAAAAGGGGATTATATTGGGAGAGATTTTTTATATTGAGTATTTTTGTTTCTTTTTTCTTCACTTAGGTTAACAGGTAGATGACCACTCTGGATTACTCCTTTTTACATAATGTTTTTAATAAAGGTGTAGTAATGTGTGTGACTTTACATCTTTAGTTCTCTTTCCTTGCCTTTTCCTTTTTGAAAAGGGAAGGGGCCCAAGCAATTTCTTTTAGCAGTTAGGCGCCTTCATTTCGTCTGGATCCAGTTTTGCTCAGCAGGAATCTGTCCCCTGATCCCCTGCTGAGATGAACATAGCTTTGAATGACAGGTCCGTGTCTGCTTATGCAGAGCGAACACAGACACTGCCTGCTCTGCTCTATGGGCAGCTGGATGTAAATGGACTGGATGTTGAGCAAAACGGACAGTAGCCAGGTGTAAAGGGACACATCTCTATTTACATCCGTCTGCTCATAGAGGAGAGTTGAGGGTCCGATTGTGTCTACCTGAAAAAAGGACAAGCGTACTCAATCAGATGGCCCGTGTGAAAGGAGTCTTAGCAGTGCAGAAGGTTGCAATTCACCTGCCCTCAGAGGTGATGAGTTCTGTTCCACATTATTATTATTATTATTATTATTATACAGTATTTATAAAGCGCCAATAGGTCACTCAGCGCTGTACATTACAGAGGGGAACAGAACATGTGACAGAACAATACCAATACAATGCAAAACATGAGGGGATCAAGGGCCCTGCTCTTTCGAGCTTACAATCTAGGAGGGAGGGGATGGTGGCACAGGAGGAGATAGCTGTGGGGGATGGAGTGGTAGGAAGAGTGGAGGAGGTCGGCAAGTTAGCAGGGGGCGGGGTAGGCTTCCCTGAAGAGATGGGTTTTCGGGGTGCGCCTAAAGGAGAGGAGAGTAGGTGATAATCTGATGGGTTGGGGCAGGGAGTTCCAGAGGATGGGTGACACCCTGGAGAAGTCCTGGAGGCGGGCATGGGAGGAGGAGACCAGGGAACTAAAGAGAAGGAGGTCTTGTGAGGAGCGGAGTGTGCGTGCTGGGCGGTACTTGGATATTAGGTCAGTGATGTAGTTCGGGGCAGTATGGTGGACAGCTTTGTACGTCAGCGTTAGGATTTTGAATTTGATCCGTTGCGCAATCGGAAGCCAGTGGAGGGATTGGCAGAGGGGGGTGGCGGAAACGGAGCGGTTGGAAAGGTGAATGAGTCTGGCAGCCGTATTCAGGATGGACTGAAGTGGGGATAGCCAGCGGCGAGGCAGGCCAGTGAGGAGGGAGTTGCAGTAGTCGAGTCGTGATATGATGAGGGAGTGGATGAGCTGTTTAGTGGTTTCTGGAGTTAGGAACGTGCGGATTTTGGCGATGTTGCGGAGGTGGAGTCTGCACGAGTTTGTTAAAGAGTGGACTTGGGGCTGGAAGGATAGGTTGGAGTCCAAAATGACACCAAGTACTCTGGCCTGCGGGGCGGGTTTGATGGTGGCGTTGTTGGACATGATGGAGAAGTCAATGGGGGGTGGTGTCCGGGCTGGAGGGAAGACAAGAAATTCGGTTTTGGAGAGGTTCAGTTTAAGGAAGTGGAGTGACATCCAGTCTGATATGTCACTCAACAGGTGTGTGATTCGGGCGGAGACCGAGGGGGTGAGATGGGGGGGTTGAGAGATAGATTTGTGTGTCATCGGCATAGAGGTGGTAGTTGAAGCCGTGAGAGTGTATGAGTTGGCCAAGGGAGGAGGTGTAGATGGAGAATAGAAGGGGCCCGAGGACAGAGCCTTGAGGGACCGCAACAGAGAGGGGGAGTTAAGGGGAGGTGGTAGCATTATAGGTAACGCTGAAAGAGCGTTGTGACAGGTAGGATGAGAGCCAGGAGAGAGCAGAATCTCTGAGGCCGAGGGAGTGTAGTTTTTTGAGGAGGAGGGGGTGGTCGACTGTGTCGAAGGCCGCAGAGAGGTCAAGGAGTAGGAGCACTGAATAGTGGCCATTAGCTTTGGCGGTTAACAGGTCGTTGGAGAGTTTGAGTAAGGCAGTTTCGGTGGAGTGTAGGGGACGGAAGCCGGACTGTAGGGGATCGAGGAGGTTGTTGTCGTTGAGGTGAGAGCATAGGCGGGCGTAGACTAGGCGCTTGAGGAGTTTAGATGTAAATGGGAGCAGGGAGATGGGTCTGAGGTTGTTCGGGTCATTGGGGTCCAGGGAGGGCTTTTTAAGTATGGGGGTGATGTGTGCATGTTTCAGAGGGGAAGGGAAAGTGCCGGAGGAGAGGGAGAGATTGAAGATGTGGGTGAGGGAGCATAGGATGGAGGGGGAGGGAGGTTGTAGGAGTTGTGAGGGGATAGGGTCGAGGGGGCAGGTGGTGAGGCAGGCATCAGAGAGGATCTTGGAGACTTCTTCGATGGTAGTAAGGTCAAAGGTGCGGAGTGTTGGGGGAGCTTCAGTATGAGGAATGTAGGGTGGGGTGGGAGAGGAGGTCAGAGCAGTGGTGGGGCCATGGGAGAGGGGTGTAGAGGGGGTAGCTGAGTGAGGGGGAAGGGGATGGAGGGAGTTTGAGCAGCGACGAAGTCCCTGTGGGTTATGTCGAGGGGGAAGGGGGATGAGGGGGTAGCTGTGTGAGAGGGGACAGGTTGAGAAGGTGTGTGAGTTGTGGCAATGTCCTTGCGAATTGTGTCAATCTTGTTTTTGAAGCGATTGGCAATCTCAAGGGCAGTGAGTGAGGTGCTGGGTGGAGGTGGGGGTGGCGAGAGTAGAGAGTTGAAGGTGGAGAAGAGTCGGCGAGGATTGGAGGAGAGGGCCTTGATGAGGGTCAGGAAGTAGGCTTGTTTGGCAGTATGGAGGGAGGAGGTGTAGGTGTGGAAGGCAGATTTGTATCGGGTGAGGGCTTGTTGGGATTTGGTTTTGCGCCATAGTCACTCCAGGGCACGACTGTGTCGTTTGAGGGTTTTGGTGTGATCAGTCTGCCAGGGCTGGAGCGGTCGGGGTCTGATGTTGCGTGTGGTTAAAGGCGCTAGTGAGTCAAGGGCTGTTGACAGCGCATTGTTGTAGGCGGTCATAGCCAAGTCGGGGCAGGACAGGGGGAGGATGCGGTCATGGAGTTGATCAGCTGCGGAGTGGAGGGAGGCAGGGTTAAGGTTGCGGAGGTTACGGCTGATAGAAGTGGGACATTTGGAGGGGTAGGCGTTGGAGGATGAGGAGATAGTAATCATAAGGTAATCAGGTTGTGGTCAGAGAGAGGGAAGGGGGTGTTAGTGAGGTTGTGGGGAGCGCAGCGGTTGGAGAAGACAAGATCAAGGATATTACCGTCGGAGTGGGTGGTGGATTGTATGCACTGTGCAAGTGCAAAGGAGGAGGTTAAGTGGAGGAGACGGGCTGTGTCCGGGTTGTCGAGGTTGACAGGGATGTTGAAATCCCCAAGGATGATAGTGGGTAGCTCAGAGGAGAGGAAGAAGGGTAGCCAGGAGGAGAAGTCTTCCAGGAAGCGGGGTATGGATCCAGGAGGCCGGTATATCACAGCAATCTTCAGGGGGGTTGGAGAGAATAGTCGGACGCAGTGGGCCTCGAAGGAGAAGGATAGGGAGGGGGGGTTTGGGAGGACTCGGAAGGTGCTCAGCGGTGACAGGAGCAGGCCAACCCCACCACCTTTTACGACCGTTGGGCCTGGGTGAGTGGGTCCAGGTGAGACCTCCGTAGGAGAGTGCAGCAGGGGAGGTAGAGTCAGCGGGCTGGATCCAGGTTTCCGTAATCGCCAGGAGGTTGAGGGAGCTGGAAACAGAGGTCGTGGATGGCGGTAAGCTTGTTGCACACCGATCGGGCGTTCAGGAGTGCACATGAAAAAGGGGGGGGAGATTTTAGGGAGCAGGGGGACAGATACTAAGTTGCGGCAGGACATGGAGGCGGGAGGGTTTTGTGCGGGTGAGGGAGGTGGTGGAGGGCCAGGATTCGGGGAGATGTCCCCCGCGGTTATGAGGAGGAGAAGGGTGAGAAAGGTGGCATGGGAGCGGGATGTGCAGGAGCGTGAGAAACTACTAGTGGAGATGTTTGGGTCAGTGGGAGAGTGGAGTAATAGGAGGAGGTGGTGGGTGCCATAGAGGGGTGAGGGAAGCAGTGAGGGCACAATATACAAATGTTTGGGAGGAGCAGAGGGATATATTGAATGGATTTTGGGAACAGAGGAGAGGAAAATGAGGAGGAGTGGAAGAGGCATTTTGGGGAGGTGATGAAAGCAATAGTAGGGAGATGATAGCAATGAGGGGTAGATGTACAAGTTTTGGGGTGGAGCAGAGGGGTAAAGAAATGAGATTTGGTTACAGAGGATAGTAATATGAAGAGGAGAAGAGGGGTGTATTATATAAAAGGTACATGGAGTGGGACTCAGGTATGTAAAAGATGTTTCCTTGCAGTCTGTCCAGCATGCAGTAGAGTTTCTTGCTGTTGTTGTGTCTTCCTGCTGCTTAAGTTCTCCTGCTTTAGTTCAAATGCTGTGTTTAACTGCTCTGCACTCATTCAAAGCTGCACTCCATCATAAGCAGCACCCCCATCAGAGACTGTGCCCCCCATCAGAGATCTCCCCCATGAGCTGAACTAAATTTATAGGGAGATGCTCAAATGAGCATTCAACTCCGCCCCAATTAGAAGCTGATAAGGCTCACATGAATAGTGGGGGATGTTTCTTAGGAACCAGGCCACAGTCATAAACCTGAGTGCGCCTAGAGGTGAGGACAAGTCAACAGATACACAGATATAATTACAACATAGATGTAATTATAAATACACATTAACACCTCCATTATTTCATACCACTTTGGGATACCTGTGCTAGTCAGCATGGAGGGTTTCAAAAGACTCCTTATTTGTGACGCGCCACATCCCTTGAGGTACCTCCTGAAAAGCACAAGGGATGAAATATATTGGGAGCTGAAAAGCTCTTAACTCTCATTGTTGAGGGAATACCAACTCATTTACTTGGGGTACCAAACTATTACCTGTAGGAAAGCATAATTTATTATGAATATTTTATTTCAGTATATTCATTGTTCATTTAACATGACAAAGGAAATACCAGGTCTGAACAGTTTTTTTTCACTTGGGTGCTAACAGGTTTGGAATTAAACTTAAAGCAAAATGTGTTAATGTAACTGGGGACACACCTTAATAACATTTAATGTTTAATTCAGTATAATCACACCCAGCACTCCCTGATAATACAGCTTAAAATTACCCCATGCATATGTGTTACTGTATGTTTCTGCTTTTTATGATTGGGATTCATTCTGTGTTTCAGGCCACTCTGTAAAAAAAAAAAAAAAAATCTAAACAAAACAAATAAGGTAGTCTTCAAATCTTACAATAAATCCTATGCTGACTATAAACTATTCTTCCTCCTAACACCCTAGTGCAACTATTCTCAACCAGGGTTACTCTAGAGGTTGCTAGGATTTTCTTGACCAGTGGCTGATTGATCTTCCATTTTCTGGATCAGGATCAACACCACTTGGAAGAGTCAACAGTATGGCACCACTATCTCTTTAGCTAACTGTAAGAGTGAGTGTGTGTGGGGAGGGTGGGGTTGGGTTCTTCTCTGCCTGCCAATGTAAGGGGCATTTTTCTCAGTGACCTCCAATGAGGTTGGTTTTAGCAGGGATTCAATGAGACCATTAATTTCACGGCTTCATCAGAGGTAAAAGGTTGAGAAAATGCTGTCATAGCGTTACTCCTGAGCAAGTATTTGGCCTTTTTAGCGTTCCTGTTAACATAAAAACCTTTGTTTACCATTAACCCTAGCTTGAGTCACTTGGTAAAACATCATCTGGGTAATTATTACCAGTACCTTCTAATTGTAGGTGTTTTTTTTAAACAATGTATATTTTTTTTAAACTATGCATTAATCTACATACACTGATCAGCTTATTACAACATTATGACCACTGAAAGTATAAAGTGAATAACATTGATTATCTAGTTACAATGGCACCTGAAAGTGGGTAGGATATATTAAGCAGCAAATGGACATGCTGTCCCTGAAGGGGAGTGTAAGGATTTGAGCAATTTTGACAAATTTCTAATGGCTATATAACTGGGCCAGAGCATCTTCCAAACTCTTGCTCTTGTGTAGATCTGCAGTGGTCACAACCTTCCAAAAGTAGTCGACGGAAGGAGAACTGGCCACAGGGTCATGGGTGGCCAAGGCTCATTGCTGCAGGTGGTGAGCGAAGGCTGGCTCTTGTGGTCCAATCCAATAGAAGAGCTACTGTAGCTCAAATTGCTGAAAAAGTTAATATTGGTTCTGAAAGAAAGGTGTCAGAACACACATTGCATCACTGTTTGTTGAGTTTTGGGATGCATAGCTGCAGACCAGTCAAGGTACCCGTTCTGAGCCGTGTCTGTGCCTACAATAGGCATGTGAGCCTCAGAACTGGACAACAGAGCAATGGAAGATTAACTTGGTATGACAAATTCAAGAATGGTCTGAGGAACACAACCTATGAGTTTGAGGTGTTGACTTGGCCTCCAAACTCTTCTGACTTTTTTCCAGCACATCCCACAAATGCTGAACTGAAATCTGATCTATGAAGACCCCACCTCGCAACTTACAGGACTTATAGGAGCAGATATTGATGGCTGGTATTCGATACCGCACCATACCTTCAGAGGTCTAGTGAAGTCCATGCCTCCACAGGTGAAAACTATACCCAAGTAATAGAAGGAAAGCAAATATAATGATCTATATCACTAACCAGAATCAATAAGTGAATTTAGTGAGTCAGCAACAAACCTTGGAACTGAACTTTAAACACGTTTAGAATGATAGCAGCTCTATACTGGTTTTGAGTGCATGAATGGACAAGAATATGGTACCAGTTTAACTAGCAAATGGGCTAGGGCTTGGGGCAGTTATGATTAGGGGCAGTCCTATAAGTCTTCACAAGCTAAACATTGGCGCTTGTTACAGACATCAAGTCCTGCAGGCAATATTAAAGCTACAGGATGGCAGGTTAGGCAGCTCCTAATGGCTCATTCTATAGCCGTGGTAGCAAGTAATGAGTGCAAGGTCCTCTCATCAGACCCAGGGACACAGCAGTTATCCCTCTGGCTGGATGTTCTCTCTCTGGGTTCCTTGGGTGACAGCACATCTGTACACGGGCAGTGGCTCAGTCTTTCTCTGTCCACAGGTCACAGCTTTGCATGGACTTACACAGTGAGGGATGCACTAGTAGCTTTATCTCTCTCTGATGGCTTCTCCTGTGGCTAAGTCTCTTTCCCCCTGGTGGTGCTGGGCAGTGTGGCGCTCTCTCTCTCTCTCTCTCTCTCTCTCTCTCTCTCTCTCTCTCTCTCTCTCTCTCTCTCTCTCTCTCTCTCTCTCACCTCCATCACACTTCTCACTCTGTTCCCTGTAACCACGTCTGTGCTCTGATACCTCTGGGAAATGCAGTCCAACTCTAAGGCTTCATATACACAAGCAGCTCCTAAACTTGAGTTTAGGAGCTTTTGGCATTTTTTTGCCAAAGCTCCTTAACTCAACTCCATAAAAGCCTAAATGTCCGTCTACACATACAAGTGAAACTAGAAAAATTAGAATATCGTGCAAAAGTTCATTTATTTCAGCAATGCAACTTAAAAGGTGAAACTAATATGTGAGATAGCAAAAAGTCAGAAGTCCTCCTGCGCTCTAAACGGAAGTATACCTAACCAAAAGCCGCCAACATTCAAAAATTGATACCAAAAACAGTGTTAATCATATATGTATAAAAATAGTGTAGCGCTCATATCAAATCAATATATAAAACGTGACTCTTCACTAAAAAATAATAAAAGTAAGAAAAATAAAAATCATACAATGTGACTCTTCACTCCAATGGTGCAAAACATATATATAGTGTCAGACGTAAAATGAATATCTGTGCCCCTCGCGTCAAATCGTGCTCACAAAGTGCGTCACCGTGCAGTTTCCGGTGCGCGGTGACGCACTTCCGGCGTGCGACACCATCTTGGTATACCCAGGAAGTCCCATACACATGCAGTATACCCACACATCGGTGAGGAGGGAGAACTGCGGATTATGTGAGTGTCTTTCCTTTGTTCACAATAAAGGAGTTATATCTGTATTTAATACTACACTTAGAGGGTCTCTCTTTTTTGGTTCACTGGGCGGGTGAGCCATTGTTCCCTAGAGACATCTGGGCTGTTTAGGGGCAATAGGAGCCCCTTAAGGAGACCTACTGGAGGAAGAAGGCTGCTGATCCATATGATTTAAGGATCCAGGGTGATCCTGCAAGCGTGTTGGCCCCTAGGGGTCACAGGGAGGAGGTGAGGAGGCAATCTAGCCGCAAACAGAAGAAAAGTTTTGGCACAATCACGGAATGGTTGAACACCATTGCACATTGCATGATTACATTCTTCACAGTTTGGACTTTCTTATGATCAGTTTGAAGAGTGGACACTGTTTTGTTTACACTTTTAGCACTATATGTTTAGCCCCATGCCTGTTAAGGGGCTTTTTTTGATATATGGTTTAAAATTTAGTGTATGTGCACGTTTGTTCCCAAGTGAAAGGCACTTTTTTAGTATTGTGTTTATTTAGTGTGTGAGCACGATTTGAAGCGAGGGGCACAGATATTCATTTTACGTCTGCCACTATATATATGTTTTTCACCATTGGAGTGAAGAGTCACACTGTATGATTTTTATTTTTCTTACTTTTATTATTTTTTAGTGAAGAGTCACGTTTTATATATTGATTTGATATGAGCGCTACACTATTTTTATAAATATATGAGAGAGACTCATTACATGCAAAGCAAGATAGTTCAAGCCGTGATTTGTCATAATTGTGGTGATTATGGCTTACAGCTCATGAAAACCCCATATCCACAATCTCAGAAAATTAGAATATTGCCAAGTCCTGCTGGAAAATGAAGTCAGCATCCCCATAAAGCTCGTCTGCGGAAGGAAGCATGAAGTGCTCCAAAATCTCCTGGTAGACAGTGGACCAACACTAGCAGATGACATGGCTCCCCAAATTAACACAGACTCTGGAAACTTCACACTGGACTTCAAGCATCTTGCAGTGTGTGCCTCTCCATTCTTCCTCCATACTCTGGGTCCTTGGTTTCCAAATGAGATGCAAAAGTTGCTCTCATCAGAAAAGAGGACTTTGGACCACTGAGCAACAGACCAGGTCTGTTTTTCTTTAGCCCAGGTAAGACGCTTCTGATGTTGTTTGTTGTTCAGGAGTGGCTTGACAAGAGGAATACGACATTTGAAGCCCATGTCCAGGATCCATCTGTGTGTGGTTGCTCTTCATGCACTGACTCCAGCCTCAGTCCACTCCTTCTGAAAGTCCCCAACACTTTTGAATGGCCTTTTCCTGACAATCCTCTCCAGGCTGCGGTCATCCCTGCTGCTTGTGCACCTTTTTCTTCCACACTTTTTCCCTCCACATAACTTTCAATTAATGTGCTTTGATATAGCACTTTGGGAAATCCAACTTCTTTTGCAATTACCTTTTGAGGCTTTCCCATCTTATGGAGGGTGTCAATGATGGTTTTCTGCAGAACTGTCAGGTCAGCAGTCTTTCCCATGATAGTGATTCATACTGAACCAGACTGAGAGACCATTTAAAGGCTCAGGAACCCTTTGCAGGTGTTATGGCTTAATTCGCTGATTAGAGTGGGACACTTTGAGCCTAGAATATTGCACCTTTTCACAATATGCTCTGAGATTGTGGTTTTGGGGTTTTCATGAGCTGTAAGCCATAATCATCACAATTATGACAAACCATGGCTTGAACTAGCTTGCATGTAATGAGTCTATCTCATATATTAGTTTCACCCTTTAAGTTGCATTACTGAAATAAATGAATTTTGCACGATATTCTAATTTTTCGAGTTTCACCTGTAGGCTTTTAGCAGAGTTTAGGAGCTGCTGTGTTTAGGTGAAGTTAAAGCTCCCTCTCCTGAACACGGAAGAATTGCATTCAGGATAGGAAAGTTTTGACCGCCGACCACAAGAAATGCAAAACACAGCAAAATCACTGCATTTTGACGTATTTTCCGGCGGTCAGGGTAGGCTCATGTACATGGAACCTAGGAGACTGAAGTAGTCAGTCGAGTGTGCTGCAGTGCAAGGAGCATGCTGATAGGTGGGGAGGGGTGACAGAGGGATGAGCCTATCAATGTGCTGCTTCTCCTTTCACTGTCCAGTCACAGGGCAGAGAGGGGAACCTGTAAAGCTGACCATACACTGAACACATTTTGGATGGTTTCTTATAAACCATCTGAAATTCAGGCAGTGAGTAGCCCACCCTATTGTTAGACATCCCACAATTAATTAAAATTAAAGGAAGCTAGTGGATAATTCTTGGTACACCAACTGCAGGTGATTGGCATTGCCCACTGTATTCTGACAGGTGCCAGCTATCAAATGAAATGGCTTCAGTGGGAGATTCATCCATCTTCACGTTTTATCATGGACTGATGAATCTGAATTTTTTTCTTGAGTGCCTGGTTGAACAAAAAATTCTGTTTAGTGTGTGGGCAGCATTATGGGGTTCTCTCTTTCAAATGTTGGGTGGGGGCCATCTGTTTATATAGAAGAGGACTGGGAACTGAGTAGTCCACCTGTCTGTGATGTTAACTGAAATGAATACGGAAAGTTGATGTTGGATCTTTCTGTTTCTGAAAAATGACAAAATTTTGTCTTCATTATAAGAAAACAAAGTTGTCCTTTTCAAACAAAATCAGGACTTGCCATGTCTCCTCCATCTTTTTTGTCTGGCTTCTGCATTTAAGATCACTTCAGTGCTTGTAATATATCAGAATAAGGCCCTATTCACACCAGAATTCATTGCGGGAAACTTGTGTTCTGTGTGCATTTCCTGCACTGCGTTCAAAATGCTCCGAAGCTGCAGCAGGTATCAATGTTAACATGACACCCCAAACACAGGTTGCAAATGCAGTGCATTTGCCTGTACCAGATCGAATGGTACAGAAATACTCTGTGGTCCAGTTTCAGTGAGCTTCCAAAAGTAGTGCATGCACTCCCTTTTGGTGTGGTGCAGTTCAATTTGCGCTCATTTAAAATGAATGGACACAAATCGCACAACACTGAACTGCATGTGACATGCAGCACATTCCTGTGCGATTCCTAGTATGAGCCGGCCCTAACACAGATAGTTTGTGCATGTTTTGTGCATGTGTGTTTGTTGTTTTTTTTTTTATTATTTATGTGACATCTGATCGCATCTTTCTGTTGAAACAATGGAACAATCTAGATCTTTGTGCAGCAGTTAGGAGATTTGGAATGTACCGCCATTTGTAGTGTGTGAAACACAATCTGCTATATTGAAGTAGTTTTTCCAAGACATTCGTGATGTGGAATGCATAAAAATTAATTTCTGTGACTTATTGGACTGCCAAGTTTTTATTGCTTTGTATGCCATACACTCGAAGAGCTTATGGGACTTTGTAATCTATTACTGGCTCAAAAAAAGCTAGTCGCTATAAATTTGTATTGTGCAGAAAACTACCTATAATGTCAGTTATTGCTGGCATTCAGTGGTACATTAACCGCTGTATTTTTGGAACAGCAACTGTACAATTCTGCAGGATGCCAGCAATTATATAACAAGGTAATACCCAAATTCAAAGATAAATGTTAAAAATTCATCCAAAGAAAAAATGTCATATACCAGTATTTTCTAATGCAGCAGCTATCCGTGTGATGTGCATACTATCAAATACAGTGGGGGGGGGGGGTGTTTTTTTGTTGTTTTAAGACAGCGCTATCATGTAATTTCATCATAAATCTGGAGATTTGATTTTTGTTTGCACGGGGCACTTTATGATATTTAATAAACTTGTTAAAAGAAGCACGGGACACATTTGTGATTGTTTTCAGCACTTTATTTTTCACCTTTATTTTTTTGTATTGTTGGCAGATAGCACTGCATAGTTTTCAATAATTCAAAGACTGCCCACCCCATTCACACTTTAGCAATTTGGCTTGCATTTCCATGATATTCAGTGGCTCCCCTTCACATTTGAGTATCATGCTGCTGCTTGTCACTCGAAAAAATACATGTGCTTTTTTTACAATTGTGCGTTTTTATCCTTCTAAATTTTTAGCTCTGTCATTTGAAAGCGCTTGACACAAGCGTTTCCGCATCTAATGGCCTATCTCCTCCTAGCAGCCTCAGGCCAGTGAACAAAATAGGGAGTAAGGAGTGTCCATGCTGAATGTGGAGATGACCCAAAAAACCTCCACAAGAACCTCTCTAACCCTAGTAATGGCCATTATGTGAGCCATTTCAAGAGGGTAGTGGGCTTGGGAGAAATTGCCATAGTGGACATGGCTCAGGCACTCTGATAGCACAAAACACCACACAAGAAAAGTCAAGAAGCGGATACAAGGACGATGACTGATGCCACAGATGGTGCTGCCTTTTGTTGGCCAAAATAGAAATGCCTGAAGTTTAAAACCTCATATTTGCACAAGCAAAAAAAAATTGTAAAATTTTTTTTTAAATGACCTGAAAACCTATACAGTATGTCTTTAACAGAACAAGCTGTTCAGACAAAGTAGCAGTTGGAGGGTTGAGAAAAATCACTTACTACGGACAGGGTGCTTTCAATGATCAGCTTTTAAATATTTATATGAAACCTTTTTCTCAAAAGGAAAAAAAAACTACATTCCGTAACTGCTTATAAGTTATTCAGCTTCAATTTATCAGTCAAGTCCAACAAATCCACTAGTCTAAGGGCTCATGTACACTGCAGCTGATAAATTCATGTTTAGGAGCTGTTCAGCTTTTTTTTTAAGCAGCCCCTGAACTCACCCTAATGTTTTCCTATGTGTCCATATACACATCTTCATTTACAGGCAGTTGTTTACAGTCATTTTTTGAACGCAGAAAACTTGCGTTCAGCAGTCGATTTTTATCAGCGTTTCAAACACAAAACTCTTGTAAGCGCGGCAAATCGCGTTCATAAGTGTTTGCATATGAAATTTTTTTTTAAACTCTTCCAGTTCCCAATGCTGTCCAGAACCTTTTTTCATCATAAAAAATGCATGGAAAGCGTTATGAAGGTACTCAGATGGACAAAACACTGAACACAGGATGTTCTTACCAAGCTCATCACACATTGTAATGACCAATTCACACCTCAGACCTCTCCCACCCTTGGAAACAAAAGGTATGTTAATGACCATTCACACCTCAAATTCCTCATGAAGACCCCCTGCCAGGTGACCTTGTTGACTCACTCCACCAGATACCTTTCCCACCCTTGGAAACAAAAGAAATGTTAATGAGCAACTCACACCTAAGCTAATTTCAACAGGTACTGCTGTCTTTGCTTCTACTCTCTGTATTTCTCCGAAACTGTCTGAAATAGTTAATAATTTACCACTTTTCAGTGCATTCTGGGCATTTGGGAGGTTCTCCTGTGCTTCTCTTTTAAAAAACGCTTCTAAACACAAACGCACATAAACACGTTATGCAAACACAGCTAAACAGACGTTTTTTTAACCTACGTTTTCCAGCTGTCAGTTTCCATCGTTCAGAAGTGTCCCGTGTACGTGGGGCTAACACTACCCTCTCCCCAAACTGACAATGCTGCTATTTAAAGGTGTCTGCTTCACTATTTCATCCAGAATGCAGCACCCTAAGACTGGAGGTGATCTGATCAGATCACCAGGTAAAATGTAAAAAGGAAAAACCATAAAAAAGTATATGAATGCAGCCACCACATCTAAGGATTGGTAATATAAATGTTTGGGTTTAAAACGATATTACCCAAAAACCAAAAATGTAATGTAATATATTGCAGATTACCAGTCCTTGGATGTGGTGGCTGCATTTGTTTATTTCGTAGTCTTTTGTCATACATCACGGGACCCAGAGCAGGCCTTAATATTGACTATGTGGTTTATATGCCACCTATAGTTGAATGGACACTGGCCGACCAATCAAACAGGACGTTCTCACCCATATAACTCCATATAACAGGAAGTACTCCGTTTTTTTGCCAGTGTCTGTAAGGTGGATGTTCACTGAACATGTGCTCTGTGAAGCCTAGTGGGAGGTCTGGAACAATAGTCAAGGGTCTTAATCGGATCCATTCAAAAAGCTCAGAATTTGGAAAAGGGAAGATCTTTCCCAGCAGTGATTTGGAAGCTGGTAAAAACCAATGCCAGCCTCTCAGGTTAGGGGCTGTTCTAGAAGGGACCACAGTCCAGGGGATGTCACTGCTGGAGCTTCAGGCGGTGCGGCCCTGAGATATTGGACGACCAGGCTTCATGGTTGGCCAGTCAGGGTCCAGTCTGGCAATGCTACAGCAGTGGTATATATCAACCACCAAGGCAGTACCAAGAGCCGGAGGGCTCAGGAGGAGGTAGATCACATTCTGGCTTGGGCAGAAGGGCATATTCCAGTTCTGTTAGCAGTATTTATTCCAGTGATAGAGAATTGGCAGGCAGTCCTGTGATGTTACAGGTAAGTATGTAGAAAAAATCCAATTCAACTCTGGATTTAGGAGCACATTTGGACAGCAGCATTGTCAGTCTGGGGGGAGGGGCGTGTTAGATGTACTTGCAGATTTAACTGCACTAACCAACTGAAGCCACACTCCAGCTCCAAACTTTATAAGCAGTTACAACAAACTTTTTTTTTTTTCCCTTTTTGTATATAGGTTTTATATAAATAAATAAAAGCTGATCATTATAAGCAGCCTTGTCAGTAGTAAATGGTTTGTATTATTCCTGTAACTGATACATTTGTAAAAGAGCTTGGTTTTTTTTAACTACATGCCGCCCAGCCACTGTAGAAATACGCTGGCAGGGTGGCACGGCTGGGCAAAACCACGGTTTAAAACGTGTGTTTGCAAAACAGGTAGGGGGCACGCGCGAGGCGCGCCACTGCCCTACCTGTCCCGCCGATCATGGATGTGGATGTCAGTCGCCGGGTCACAGTCGGTCGTTACCGGCTGTGTCCCACCAATTAGCGGCAATCACTGACAGAGAGCAGGGCTGCAGTAGCTCTGCTTCCTGTCAGTTCCCTGTCAGATCCTGACATGCTGAGCCAGAGAGAAGAGTTTATCTCTCCTGATCAGCTGTCCCCCCCCCCCCCCCCCCGCAGTAGCTCTGCTTTCTGTCAGTTCCCTGTCAGATCCTCCCCTCACAGAGTTAACCCTTTCAGTAAATAAAGTTAACCCCTTTCTCCCCAGTGCCATCAGTACAGTGTCAGTGTTTGTTTTTTTTTTTGCACTGATCACTCTATTGGTGTCAGTGACCCCAAGTCAGTTCCCCCCCAGTGTCAGAATGTCCGCCGCAGTCCCGCTATAAGTCGCTGATCGCCGCCATAACTCACTGATCGCCGCCATTATTTTAGTATAAAAAAAAATTAAAAATCCCAGTATTTTTACCGCCATTTGTAAACGCTATAACTTTCATGTAAACCAATTAATTTACACATGCATTTTGGACAAAATTTATGACAATTTGATTTTTAAATTTTTTTTTTTTTTTACTGTACATGTTTTATAGCAAAAAGTCCAAAATATTTGTTTTTTTTTCCTCAAAATTGTCAGCCTTTTGTTTTTTTTTTGTTTTTTTTATATCGCAAAAAATAAAAACCGCATAGGCGATCAAATACCAACGAAAGAAAGCTCTATTTGTGTGAAAAAAAGGACATAAATTTCATTTATGTACCGTATTGCATGACCGCACAATTTTCCGTTAAACTAGCGCAGCGCTGTATAGCAAAAAAAGGCGTAAATTGCAGTACCTATACCATAGTTTGTAGACGCTATAACTTTCACACAAAGCAATCAATATACACTTATTGGGATTTTTTTTTTACCAAAAACATGTAGCAGAATACATTTTGGCCTAAATTTATAACTAACTTTGAGTTTACTATATATTTTTTATAGCTGAAAATAAAAAATATTGTTTTTCTTAAAAATTTTTGGTCTTTTTTTGTTTATAGCGTGAAAAACAAAAAGCACACAGGTGATCAAATACCACCGAAAGAAAGCTCTATTTGTGTGAAAAAAAGGACGTAAATTTCGTTTGGGTGCAGCATTGCATGACCATGCAATTATCAGTTGAATTAGTGCAGCACCGAGTAGCAAAAAGAGGCCTGGTCATTAAGGGGGGTAAATCCTCAGGAGGGCAAGTGGTTAAAAAACAAGCTTACTGGCTGGATCACCAAGTGAAAATAGAAGAAAGAAAGACTAAAAAAAAAACCAAATGCAGCCATCACATATAAGAATTGTTAAGCTGTCATACAATGTTTACTTTTGAGTTTAACTCCACTGTTCATATTGCTGTAAATTATGAATATTAAAGCTACACATTACATTATAGTAATATAAACCATTCAGAATTATTTCTGTTCTGTTTTTGTTTTTTCTTATGTGTTATAATTGTTACTCTTTGCTGGTTATCATGTTTCTTTCAATGTAGGAACAGCCAGTGTATGTGTTTCTGGAAATTTCCTGAGCTTGGACAACCGTTAGCCTTATTAGAAAGGTAATTGCTGTGGCAGGGCTTTACTGCTGGGTGAAGTGCACATTTAATCCATGTGAGTCTTTATTAAATCATTGCTGGAGAGAAAAAAGCTGATTAAAAAGAAATCTGAGCGCTGTTGTGCTGCTGACAAATGAGTTTTAAGGCATGCAGATGTGTAGGTGAGGAAGGTTATCATCTCTGTAGAATGCCGATGAGCCCAGACAATAAGAACATTTGTGTCACCTGTGCTTAGCTAAAACATTCTGAGTATGTCAAGTCAGACTCTTTATTAGACTTTGAGCCTCCCTATTCCTATGCTGTTATAGGTGCCCTGTGCCCACTCTATACCTCCAATTACCAAGTTTATTGGAGGGCAGTGTATTTTTTCTCTTTGTGGACGACAAAACTACATTTTGAATAAAGTGTACCTGTGATAGAAAATGCAAGTACATCTTGTTAGAATCTCAAATTCTATAATAATATTAAATTGCAGACTGGGATCTTCTAAGACACCCATGTTCTTGGTTTTAAACCATTGTTTAACTGTAGCTTTGTTTAGACCAGGGGTGGGCAAACTTTTTGACTTGAGGGCCGCAATGGGTTCATATATTGGACCCGGGGGCCGGACCAAGAGTAGATGAATGATGTGTATGTGTCATCCATAGTAAGTATAGTAATATTCCCCCATAGTAAGCATAGTAATTCATCCCCCATATAGTAATTCGTCCCCCATATAGTAATTCGTCCCCCATATAGTAATTCGTCCCCCATATAGTAATTCGTCCCCCATATAGTAATTCATCCCCCCTATAGTAATTCATCCCCCATATTAAGTCCCCAAGTCCCCCCTGTGTCAATTCACTTACCTTTGCTCCGCGCGTTCCTCTCGCCGTGTTCCCGCGCCGTTCCGGTGTAGCATGAAAATCTGTCTCCTATGAGGATCTGTCCCCCTCGACGTATCTGCGCATGTGCCAGTTTCAGGCATTAGCAGCCGATCGGCGATCTCCGGCACATGCGCAGATACGTCGAGGGGGACAGATCCTCATAGGAGACAGATTTTCATGCTACACCGGTCTTCAGGGCGGACTGTGAGAGGAGCCTAGCGGGAGCCTAGCTCCGTGGGCCGGATTAAAAGGTCCGCCGGGCCGTAGTTTGCCCATTGCGAGTTTAGACTGATTGTCCTGCTAGAAGGTGGTCCACCTCTCCAGTCTCAGATCATTTTTTATTTATTTATTTATTTTTTTTTAGTTTTCTTTCTCTAGATTTGGTTCCATTCATCTTTCCCTTAAACTAGTCATTGCTAATAAAAAGCATCCTAGCAATATTCTGCTGTTCCCACCACGCTCCACCATCAAAATTGTGTCCTCTGGGTACTGTGGAGTATTGGCTTTCTACCATCTGTATGGACTTAATTGTACTCTAGAGGATGTTTAGATTTAAGCCGACCATAGACATTGCAGGATCTCTATGGGCAGGCTGAGTGTACCCAAGTTGATTGATCAATCCGCTTGGGTACAACCAGCCTGCCGGATTTTACATGCATTTATCGCTAGTGGCTGTTATAGCTGCTAGTAATAATCACTGTCTTCTCTGAGCAAGGACAGCTTCCCCTGTCAACAATGTCTGTGTTGATGGGGGAATTAAGCAAATTTTTTATAGCCTGCCTTACATTGGGTAGCACTGGGTAGTGTCAATGGCTGCAGTGGAGGAAAGAATGGCAAGGGAGGACAGATGTGGTGCATATAAGAGGGTCAGAGACCTGCATGGGCAAGATGGTGTGTCTTTAAAGCAGAACTGAACTGCATCTGAGCAACAAAAAAAACATGGTCAATGGTGATTGAGAGAGTGACGTTCCGCTTTAGCCTCATTATAGTTTATGTGTAATCATTTTTTGTTGTTTTGGATGGCATATGGAAGGATTAAAACCTTTTTTTTTTTTTATTTTCTGTGTACTCTTTGGGAAATTTCCCTTCACTGCCTGTTCCAGAGCAGCAAGAAGTTATAAGAAAACTCCCATATTGAATATAATTTCCCTATTAGACAGTTGTGTGGAACAGGTTTCTCCAGTGGAAGATTTCTTCCTAAAACTTTGTTCTGGGGAAAACTCAAAAATTTTGGATTTCCTCTCATATTCTTTCTTGGAGATATTGGTCACCAGAATTAACAGGTGGGTGACTTAGAAGTGAAAAATATGCTCATGCTCCCCAAGGTTTTCGCCTTTGGGCCAAGGTTGGTGCAGCACATATCATGAGACTGTCAAATCACATTCAGTATTCGCTATGCTCCCATGTAGCTTTTCTCCACCTTTTTACCCTAAAGGAATCTTGAAATGTAAAAACTACGCTTGCATTGGGGCTTCCCATGCACTGAAAGGGTTAAAGGCTTATTTTTGCTTTGGCTACCATTAAAAAGCAGTTTTACTTGTCATATCTCCCACTTCTGCAGGCTCCTCCTTTTTGTGTAAATAGTTCTTTGAAGATGCTTCTTTTCTGCACTCAGTCACACTTAGAAGTCCAATGCAGGACCAATAGGCCAACATTATTGTTAATGGCACCTCAATGCATCTTCTCAACATGAGCATTGCAATACAGCACAAGCTTATTAACAAAATGTAACAGTGTGAACCCAACCTAAAATTGGTTGCCAGTGGTAGTAGGACCCTCTTACATTGGTGGTCACTGTAGGCAGAAGACCATTCAACAATTTCTGGAGGAACACTAGCTTTCTATTGGATCCCAAGAAAAACTGCCTTAAGAGGTTCTTCAGTCTATTTGAAAAAAATAAATAAAAGTCAGTAGCTGCAAATACAGAATCTGCTGACTTTTAATAAAAGGAGACTTACCTGATCAAGGATCCATTGCCGTCCTCCCCGGGGTTGGTACTTTGCTAGTCTTCCAGTCCCCGGCGCCAGCATGTTAATTGTGGGAATCCGGCTGTGACTCCTTGCAGCTTCACAGCCAGCCCCCCACTGTAAATACGTGAGCCATGCTGCGCTGTGTGAATAGAGGGGTGGGGGGTAAAGAATTTCCAGTGGAATGGCCAAGGTGATTCCAACGGACATGGGAGCAGGTACTTGAGATAACTAGGTAGTCGCTCCCCCCCCCCAAAAAAAACAGTGCCAAATATGGTAAAGGTGGGAAAAGAGGATATAAAGCAGAATTTTCCTTTTTAGAGTCAAGTTCCGATTTTAAAGTGGTTCTTGGCTTGCCATGGGGTTCTTGGTGAAGGGGAGGAGCCTAGAGCACTGGTGGGGGGACCCCAGAAGAGGAGGTTCGAGGCTGCTCTGTGCAATACTATTGCACAGAGCAGGTAAGTATAACATGTTTGTTAATTTTAATTAAAAAAGAACATAATCCTTTAAAATCAATTTAAGATTTATGCCAAGAATAATGTCACAATAGAGCTTAAATGTAAATGTGATAAATGTCCGATTATTAAATCTCCAGCAAGTCAACCTGGTAGCCACAGCGTTCTAGGTATTTTCTTACAAACTGCTGAGGTAGGTAGATAGTATTATGATTGCAGGAGAAAAATGTTTTACAATTATGTTAAATTTATAGCCGTATTGATTGTAGTTGATTATTGGCCTTGTAAAAAGGAGACTGGGCCAGCTTAATGATTTAATGCTCCATTATTTATGCTTCTCTTAGTGACATAATGCCTCTGCAGTTGTAAGGTTTTGTACCCCAGCTTTGGTATGATTTACATTAAATTGCCTGTTTCCCATGCATCATTAAATTTCACACATACCAAACTACAAATGAGTCTGCTATAGCTGAGCTGCCATCACATACAATGCTAAAAATTCATGATTATAATTAGACTTCGTTTAGCTATACGCAGCTTTTTCTTCTCTGTTGCATGTAGATTACATTTTTATAGCTATGCAGATTATGATTTTGATGTAGTGAAGTGCTGTTAATATATATTGGCAGATATATGCAAATACACCTGCTTGATAGGGGGGAAAAAAAACTTAACATTTTCATGAGTTTCCACAATCAGTTTCTTCCAAATGCAGCAATAAAAATAGAACCCACGTAAGGCATAAATTTAGATCAAGGCTGTTTGGTTTTATCAAGATTAAGTACTATAGCTAAGGTAATTCTGTTGCTGTGGTGTTTTAGCAGCAAAAGAAGGTAAAATGATACATCCCATCAAATGGGGAGATTTAAAGTGTATATAAACCCTAAAAATTAACTTATTTGCTTCCCTTTGGTCTGTTAAATATACAATTGAAAACTTTTTGATTAATCTACACTACGTGATTATTGTAGATACTTATTGATTCTGCGGTCTTGTCTCAAGCAATGTTTTCAGGATAAGATTTAGAGCTACAGAACACCAAATTCTTTGAGGGAGAAGTATTCTGTAATCCTTACACGCTTCCTGTCGTAGGGTGACAACACTACCCCCCCCCCCCCCCTCCATAGATATAGTACGAGTGACCGTTTTCACCCTAACACAGGAGGTATGTTATTGGCTGTTGAAGCTGGTACAAAGCAGGGGAGACAGCACTTGCTAACCAGTCTATCCTAATCTATGCATCTCTAAGGACGTATCAATTTGTTCTAAAGTCAATTTTTGGGTTAAAAAAAATGCCGAAACAAAAACATTTTTCAGGAAGCAAACTATTTGTGAAATGTTTTTTCTCTGCATCAGATTACCATGTAACTGAAGAGTTCATTCAGATGTACCCACTACTCTTGGGAGAAAACGCATCTTGATCCCCCTTGCACAATAGTACAAAGTAAGCGTGTTTAAAAACCAGACATTTCTTGGTCATTGCAAACCACTGAACCCTAGCACAACCCCAGTTCTAAAAATGTTGGGATGCTGTGTAAAATCTATATGAAAACAAGGCAATGGTTTGCAAACCTCCATAAACCCA
This sequence comes from Staurois parvus, assembly GCF_062004578.1. Taxonomy (NCBI): domain Eukaryota; kingdom Metazoa; phylum Chordata; class Amphibia; order Anura; family Ranidae; genus Staurois; species Staurois parvus. The sequence continues at coordinate 2,802,572 of NW_028319098.1, forward strand.
TATTTTATTCACAATAGAAAATGTATCAAATGTACCAGTTTAAAAAAGTGATGGCAGCAACACATCTCAAAAAAGTTGGAACAGCGAAATATAAAGCTGGCAAAGTAAGTCATTTTAAAATGAAAGAGCTGGAAGAACATTTTGCAACTAATTACTTTAATTGTCAACAGGTCAGTATTGGGTATAAAAAGAGCATCTTAGGGACTCAGAAGTAAAGATGGGCAGAGGTTCACCAATCTGTGAAAAGCTGTGTCTAACTATTGTCAAACAATTTCTGAATAAAGTTCCTCAACATAAAATTGCAAAGACTTTAAGTATATCTTCATGTACAATACATAATATCAAAAGATTCCAAGAATCTGGAGAACTCTCCGTGCACAAGGGACAGGGAGGAAAAGCAATATTTGATGCCTGTGATCTTCAGGCCCTCACACGGCACTGCATTAAAAACCGGCATGATTCTGTGATGGACACAACTGCATAGGCTTAGGAAAACATCCAGAAATCTGTGAACACAGTTTGTCATGCCATCCAAAAAGCTCTATTGTGTAAAGAAGAAGCCATGTCTGAACATGATCCAGAATAGTCGTCGTATTCTATGGGCCATGGCTCATTTAAAATGGTCTGTTGCGAAGTGAAAAACTGTTCTGTGGTCAGACAAATCTAAATTTGACATTCTTTTTGGTGACCGTGGGCCCTGCATTTTCTGGACTAAAGAGAAGGGGGACCTTCTAGCTTCTTTTCAGCTCTCAAAATCCTGCGTCTCTGATGGTATGGTGTATGGAATGGGCAGCTTGCACATCTGGAAAGGCACCATCAATGCTAAAAGATAGATATATATACACACAGGTTTTACAGCAGCATATGCTCCCATCCAGACGTTGTCTGCCCTATTTTTCAAATCTAGCAAAAATGCACCTGTTCATTGAACAAAAGGTGCATCACTGTAGTAGAGGAGAACACAGAACTGCACATTGGTACAGTAGCCGTACAGTAGCTTTGAATTCTGAGGCATGTGTTGGTGCAGTGGCAAGAGAGGTGGGGAGAGGATGGGGTCAGGGACAATGGTTACAGTGAAGTTGGTTTATGTTGGTGTAGTGAGTATAGAGGCAGATGTTGGTGCAGTGGTGAGAGGTGGGGGGGCGGATGGGAGTCAAGCAAAATGGTTATAGTGGGGTTGACTTGCGTCTATTGTAATGGCAGTGAGCAGGCAGGTGGACAGTGGTGCAGTAGCAAGAGAGGTGGGGAGAGGATGGGGGTCAGGCACAATGGATACATTGGGGTTGGCTTGTGTCAGTGTAGTGACAGTGAATATGGAGGCCGATGTTGACGCGAGAGGTGGGGAAAGTAGGGGGGTCAGGTACAATGGTATAGTGGGGTTGGTGTGCAGGTGTGTGTAGAAAGGGGGATGGGGGGGCAGCTATGGTGGTGGGAGAGTGGTAGGAAGGCACAGCGGTGGGGTGGTTGCAGAAGCAGTGCCTCCATGAGGAGCTGTCAGCTGTAACTCTAGTAGATTGCCACACATGCACTCTGTTACCATGGACTCCTTTCAGTGCAGCAGCCATTTTTCCAACATCCAAATGTATTCTTTTCTTTCAAGGTATTTTTTTTTCTTTTTTTACATTACCTACTATTTATCACCCCACCCCCACGGATATGGAATTGTAAATGTCTGTATTCTTTTGTAAGAAGTATACAATATTTAATACTTTGGTACAGGATAATTAATTTGCATATCACTTTGGTTTAAGTAAAGAGGTCAGTTCAGCAGAAGCTTCCTTGCTTTGTGGAACAATTTTGTCTGAGTCACACCTCTGATTGATTCAGCTTGAGCTGTCGAGTTCTGGCTCATTCATTAAAATGCAACTTGCTCCAAAAGGTACAGTTGTCCCCTATATGTTAATGAAAGTCCACAGTTTGTAAGTTGCATTGTTAAGCAGCCCATAGATTATACATTTTTCTTTCCTTCCACCTGTGAAAATTGTACCATTCCCCCCCATCAACAGTCAGTGTTGATGGGGATTCCCTCCTGCAGCTCTATTGTATTCCGTCGCCCCTGCCTGCAGAACAGTGATCATGCTGGTATAGCTGTCAGTAGCCTCTGGCAGAGATCTCATGAGAACAATCTGACAGGCTGGTTGTACTGAAGTCGATCGACAGATCAACTTCAGTACAACCAGCCTGCCCATATAGATAGATTACATCTTGGCCAGTTTATCAGGGACCTGCCAAGATTCAACCCATCTATGGTTGTCTTTACTATTTTTGTAAAAGTAACAGGCAACAGTACATGTTACACAGTGTTTAAATTGTAAAACAATTTAGAGATTATAAGTGTTTTCCCCAAGGGTATGGTTCTTTCTAAGGTGTTGCAAAGTGCAAAAACCCATGCCAAAAAGTCTAATTCTAGTCACTGAGAGAAAATATGAATTTTGGTTGCCATGAGTTATACTTTGCTTAAAGCCACTACATTATTTAAGTATGTTTATGTTACTCTCATGCAAAAGATTGGCCACATGCTAATCTAAACATTGATATCTTTTTAAACTGTTCCCCTTTAAAAAAGGTGACCTCAATTTAGACTTTACTACTCATTTCGTTGAAGAAATTGTTTTAATACTCAGGTTACGATGGCAAATGAAACAAGTCACGGTTCACCGAGAACCAAAAGAAGATTCTGACTTTTTCCACTAAAATTTGAGGATCCAATTTTCTTGATGTCACTTCTGTTTAATATTGTTTAGATGATGGTCACTTCTGAGTGAAAACCATTTATGAGATGGGTCACACAGTTTTATACTGAAATGTACATGTATGCATTGTAATATTCCATCTTCAAACCAATAGGGAATTTTAAAATTGTTGTGCACATCATATTTTCACTGTCACAAAATTATTGTACAGGTATAAAAAAACGACAAAAGCTTTCTACGGGCTCTTGCACATGGGCAGAGTGAGCCCGTTCAGCATAATTGGCAGCTGCCTTTCCTCTGTTCATGAAGCCCAGGTGCATCATACAACCTGTCAACGATAGCTACATGTCGCTGTACTCGTGTACTGTATATAGTGAAGAGGAAATAAGAGTACAGCGTATGGATGCATGGAAAAAAACCTGCAAAAGTTTTTATTTTTTGCATACACTCTCATGCTGTACTTGTGTTTTAGCTTGCATTTTAGATACTTGGGTGCAGCAGGTGGTACTTCAGGGCTACAAACTACAGTTTCTCCCTCTACTCCCTCTTTGCTTTCTTGACCCAACCTTCCTGTGTCTCTGCAAAGATTAGCAGTTCTCCAACAAACCTCCGGTTCTCTGTGCCAAGGTGCATAGAATTGCTGTAATTTCTGTGGCAGAATGGTTTCAAGGACTCTACTCCAACCTGTTCACCAGTCCCATAATCAAATGAGTCATCTTGGATTTCAAAGATCTGAATGTTTAAATTCAAGCTTAGAAAATCAACATGGACCCCATCAATTCCCCTCACTTCTACCTTCAATGTACATAGTAAACGCTGATGCACTGGGACAAAAGGGACATGCAGATATACAAACTTTTTTGTAGTGGGGCCCCGCACTGCCAGTTTGTGGCTCAACCCTTTTGGTGTATCATTTTTACCACAGGTATTCACCAAGTTGCTGGCATCAAGACAAGTCCTGCTACTATTTTCTGGTATCTTGTGGGATACTTGGATAACCTCTTGTTGAAGGAACATTCAGCACAGGCTCTGCCTGTCAACAAGCTCTGACTGGGAGGTGTCTTAGGAGTTGGAGGAGTTTTGTCTCCCATTCAGCATCCTGGAGATCAAATGATCTGTCTCTGCAGCATTGGTTTGTCCTTCTGTGGCAGATCATATGATCTGGATTAGACCACACCATGGAAGGTGGCGTGCATCAACCATCATGGAAGATTGAGAAGGCTCCCTTGGAAAGAGGGGTAGGTCGCATCCCGTCCTGGTCAGAACTTCACATTTTAGCCCTGTCCACCATTTACATCCCAGGCATGGAAAATTAGAAGGCAAATTTCCTCAGCTGGCAACATGTAAAGCCAATGGAATGGTCCCTAAATCCAGAGGAGTTCCAATCAGGTGCAGGATGCTGCATGTGGACTTCCTGACCTCCATGTTTGGTGGATGCTCTGGTGGCTCAATGGGATCAGTGTGCTGTGATTTCTGCATTTCCTCCCCCTAAAACTTCTTCATATTCTTCTTCACAGGATTGAGATGCTGGGCATTCCTGTGATTTTTCCTTGCTACTGAATGACCCAGGCATATGTGGTAATCCCGGTCTGGTAAGACTCCTGGTGGATGCTCCATGTGCTCTACAAAATTCTTCTGTTTCAAGGAGCAATTTAGAATTTACTATCTTTGTTTGTGGTTGATGGTTTCACCAGCATGGCTGCTGATGCCCACATGATCAGACAGGGGCGTCTCTGAATTTTTTTTTTTTTTTTAAATATTGAAATCTTGGAATTCATGGCATATTTTACATTAGGTGAGTCTAGGGGCTTCCACCCAAGGAGTTTCTGTCCTTTTCTACAGCTGGGTCTGGTCCAGCGAATGGCTCTGAACACTATCTAGGTTTAGGTTTCTGTCCTCTTTATTTTGTTTCAGAGACTGTTAACCTTTCTGATTAAGACCTTTTTTGTGTAGGGGTTCTACCATGTAGTATCCCCATGTAGTATCCCCAATCTGTTCTCTCACTGAACCCATTAAAAACATTCCTGTGCCCAGGACTTCCTTCTTGCCTAAGGTAGTTTGTGTTTCACCTTCAAAAAGACATTGTGGTTCCATCTTTCTTTTTGTCCCCAGTTCATACAAAGGAAATGCCACTATGTTGTCTGAATGTGGTTTGGGCTGTGAGAGTCTTATGGATACTTTTTTTTTTTTTTTTTTTTGAGAATGGGAACAGATTGGCTGCTTGTTTTACCATCTCTAGGCTGGGTGGGTCAGGCAGACAAGCATCCAAGTTCACAGATCAGGTTTTAATTCAAGTAAAAGTGCACTCTACTAGACCTGCGAGTGCCTCTTGGACTTTTCAGCATCAAACAACTATTTCCATAATTTGCTAGGCTGCTAACTTGTCTTCTGTTCTCACAACTTCTTGTACCATGTGGACATTTTGGCCTCGCCTGATGCTAGCTTTGGATGCAAGGTCCTTCAAGCAGCTCTTTTAACTGCAGGATGCTTCCATTTTTTTTCCTTTTTTTGCTGTATTGCCTGCCCATCAATTGGGCTGCTTTTTAACTTCCTGTGTCCATTAATGGATAAGAAAGAACAAAGAAGAATGTTCATTTATGATCATGCTCTCATTACTGCTTTTGTAGTTGGGGACCCACTTTTTTTTCTGTTGTCCCATCCTCCTGTAGGCAGCAGTATAACCCAAGGTGAAAGACTTTCTGTACCCTTCAATGGACTCCAAGAAAAGCACAAAGCATGGCCACAGCTCTAGCTACTAATGGCAGGTTTTATTTTCTCGACCTTTATGCATGCATTTAGTGACAAAATTGGAAGCACCAGCGCCAGTGTTTAAGAAAAAAAAATGCTGTACCCATCCCTAGTACAGCTGTGATTGGCTAAGCTCCTGCTTTTCAGCTAAGCTTTTGATTGGGACCATGTTGGTTTTCATTTTTTCTTGTATTGAATGGGCTAGGGCAGTAGTTCCCAATCTTTTTTTCATTGGGTACCCCTTAGCAACCTATTAGTGTAAGTTGTACCCCTTAATGGGGATGGGACAGTGTGAAATAGGGGTGGGGTCAATAGCGACATGCTTAACGCACCTCACCAAATGGCAGATAACCAAATTGCGCAGTCAGTGGGAGGAACGTAAAGTGGGAGGAAAAAATGCTGCTAATTCAGTGGAATAAAGGAGAGAGCTGGGAGACTAAGATGGGTGACCTTTGGGTCTACTATAAAATAGTGGTGTATCCAGTATAGTCTCTGGTCCTTTGTGGGGTGTAGCCTATGACACTGGATTGCCTGGACCTGGTGCTCCTCTGGGCTTCTGAGACCTCTGTGGGTTGGAGACCTAGGCCTTTCCCCATAATGGGTGTCTGGGCCTTGGAGGATGCAGTTGGAGTAAGGGTAAAGTTTGATGGCTCCTTTGCATGTTGCAGTTCAGGAAGGACCACTGTAGAATTTGCAGTACTGATCACTTCATTGCGCTCTCCATGGAGCACTGCAAATTAGAGCTAGTCTACTCTGATGGAGGCACGTTAAAGTTGGCATTCCAGCCAAATCCTAACTATATCTAAACCTGCTCCCACTACCGTTCTAAGCCTATTTTAACTACCCTATAAAGGAAAGATGCCTATAACCTATTTTGACTGCGCTTTGGTCCTGTCTCAGGATTTCTCCAGCGTCTGGATTCAATGAAGAGGAGAAATTGCTGACAATGGCTGCTGAGCCTGCATGATGATGATCTTTGAATGGGGGTGGCTTTAGGTATAGTTAGGATTTGATTGGGATGCCACTTTAAAGGACTGGTGTTTTTTGTTGCACTGAATAAATGGATATGAGAAGTTTAATACAGTAAACGTCTCTCTCTCCTTTTGGAGTTGCTGTAGAGCTGTTACTGGATGGACTGGCAACCAGTACAACCTTGAGGAGAGATATGTTGGGCCAAATCGGGTTTCACACACCCAGTCTCTGTCTTCTACTACTTTCTCATTCTGCCAAATTGCAAATGGCAGCATGCTCTCCTAAGAGAAGTAGAAGGCATATCAGTCTGGCAGGGACTGACTGAGGGGCCTGCAGCCAAAATTCATCTGTGAACCTTCCATGCACACTTCCCCTGCCATAGTCTTTTGCTCCGCAGACTTGACAAATAGAATTAACTCTCCACTGCCACAGCCTTTTTCGGCCAATGCAAAAAGTATTTTCAAGTACCTCTTAAATGTGCTTCCTCTAGGGGAACTTTCACCCCAGGTTGGGAACCACTGGTCTATAGGACACGCAAATAGACATTGGGGTTGATTTACTAAAGCTGAAGAGTACAAAATCTGGTGCAGCTCTGCATAGAAACCAATAAGCTTCCAAGTTTTATTGTCCAAGCTTAATTTAACAAGCTGAAGTTAGAAGTTGATTGACCACCATGCATAGCTTCATCAGATTTCTCACTCTCCAGTTTTAGTAAATCAACCCCATTGCATCACGTTATACTCCTATTAAAAATCTATTAAAGATTATGATATAAGTTTGCTGACATCTGTAACTTGCCAGGCAAACTGAACCCTAGCCACTTTTACCACTTTTAACTGAGAATTTTAAAATCTTTTTTTAAAATCTAAAATGTTTTAGCAATCTGCTGAGAGCTTTTCATGTTATCACTAGGCAGTAAATTTTTAAAAGTGAAATCTGAAGCTTGTTTTGGTCATGCAGAGAGAAGACCAATAGGTCCACTAATTTTGTGGATCTGTAATCATGGCTTATTTTCTCTTTAATACACATGTACTGAAGCGATTTGCATCAGCTAAGCATGTGGATTTTAGTTCAGTTGAGACATTTACTTGTACACATTCCTCTCTAATGATTATTATTTGCTTTAGCAGTAGGACTGCATCTCCATGGAAACAAGAACATACTTTTATCAAAGAATAGATGAAAACTCAGTGTGTAGAAGACAACATCTGACCTTATTATCTCCCATTGACTCCCCATACATAATGTACTTTGCTGCTCTTAACAGGCTTGTGTTACTTCAGAAAAATATATATACTACCAAGACATCATCGTTAGTAGAATCTAATGTTCTGGTACTTGCATGTAACTGAATTTTCTTGTCTTGAAATAAATGATGGAAAGTTTCATATTTTGAAATGCTTTTTATGGTCCAAAATCCAGCAGCATTAACCTAATTCGTCACAAGCAATAGAAAAGAATGGGGAAACCTATAGAAATGTATTAAAATAATAAAATTTTCCATTTAAACATCCACATTAAAATAATCTCACCTTTTTTAAAAGAAAAAAAATTGTAGAGCTAAAAATAAACAATTGCTTAAAATATTTGTGGTAGTGCTGAGTAAGCTGTATCATATGGTCATCTTTTGGGATCCAACTTGCTGCAGTCATTGTCTATGTTTTCTGGGGTAGCAACTGGATTGAACCAGAGATAAATGCCCTGCTCAAGGCTCTGATTCTCCCCACAACTCTTCTCCGACGACAGGAGCATATTCTTTACAGTTGTAGGCTCCTAGGATCGACTCAACCTCAAAAGAACCGCTTACTGTACGAAACTGCTCATATCCATTTATCTGTTCAACAAAAAGACCAGTCCATCTGAGATACAAACTCTTGGCAACTAGCCTATGATAAGTTGCTTGTTGAGTGAAACGCATGGGAATGTTTGCATCTTGGATGGACTTGTGAATAAATGGATATGAGAGGTGTAATACAGTAAATGGCTCTCTCTCCTTTTGGAGCTGTAGAGCTGTTACTGGATGGACTGGCAACCAGTACAACCCTGAGTAGAGGTATGTTGGGTCAACTCGGGTCTCAGCACACCCAGTATCTGTCTCTGACCCAAATTTATTGTAATTTTATTATTTATTGCAATTTCTGCTGACTGGGTGAAGATGGAATCCCTGGTAGCGGTGACAGGGCACTACTGCAGGGGTCTGTTCTAGAGAGAAGTCTGACATAATGTACTAGTGTGCACTGCATACTAGCACATTGTGGCTTAAACCTGCAGGGGGGGGGGCTTTTTTTCCTCCTCTTATTAACTTTACTACCACTTTAGAGCAATCCTCATCGTCACCACCATCATCATCCTCACCATCATCATCACCACCACCATCATCACATTTTGTATAGTAGCTACACACTTTCTATACATTCTTACCTTATTATTTGTTGGAAGCACATTAATAGAAGATGGTACTGCAGGGAGTGATGTCACCATTCTTTCTAGTGAGATCCCATATATTAGTGATTGCCCTAAATCTCAGGAGAAGCTGCTCCACCACAGTGCTATAGCGTGTTCTTTAAAGGCCGGGGCTTCTTGGCATTCCTTGGGATAGTACCACAAGTAATGGTAAAAAGCCTTCTGCATGCAGCTCCTCCTCCTAAATACTTACCTCAGCCTGATCTTGATCCAGGGATGTGCACAATGTGTCTCTCTCTCGCACTCTCTCTCCTCACAGGACAAAGGCGGTAGCAGCAGGAGCCATTGGCTCCTGCTTCTGTCAGCCACAGCCAGTAAGGAATGGGGGTGGGCTGAGCCGAGTTCTGTGTGTCAATGGAGCTGGCCCAAGAGCAAGCATGCACAAGCTATTATAGGGGCGCTTGGCAGGGGTGAGGAGCCAGGAGCGCTGGTGGGGGACCCAAGAAGAGGTTTGGGGCTGTTCTGAGCAAAACCATTGCACAGAGCAGTTAAGTATGAAATGTTATATAAAAAAATGCATTGAGAATCCCTTTAAGTGTTTTAACTTTTTCCCCACAAATACTTTTTTTTTTTTTTTTTGTTTTGCTATATCATTTTAGGATGGGGGTGCTGTGAACCAAAAAACTGGACTTTGCCTGTCTGGTCCAAATTCCGCTCTATGGACAGCTGATATAAGGTCAGGGATCCAAAACCAGAGTTATAACAAATGTGGTGCTTTCATGACAAATCAGGGCCTCCTTCCTCCTGCTGGTGATCCCTCTACAGATGCAGCCTTGAATTCTGTTCACTTTTTCCACTGCCTGGCCACACTGTTTGCTCATTTTGCAATCATCTGAAGGAATCTTCTGTGAGGGGGCAGAAGAAATTAAAAAAAGAAAGCTTAGATCTAAAGTACAAATAAAGCAAACATTTGAAAGTTTTTTGGATAGAATGGAGATTAGAACACCTGTCAGGTTTTTATTGCTGTCTGTGTCCCTGTTTGGGATATTCACCTTCTCTGAATCCTGCTTACTGTTAGTGAAAAAAGTGAAAGAAAATTGGGTTGTCACCGACACAGGAATAGAAGGCAAATCTTCCAATGGGGTCACTGGTTTTGGTGACAACCAGGGACTCCCTACCTTTTGGAGGAATTTCCTCTTGCTTCCTGTTGAAAGCAATATTGAACCCAAAACCAGAAATATGATATATTGCAGCTTTCCACCCATTAGATGTGGTGGCTGCATTAGTTTTCTTTTATTGGGCTCTTTTTCCTCTGTTTTCACTTGATCTGGCCAGTAACATGCTTCTTTTATTAGAGTGCCCCCAGTTTGAATGATGGGGCACAGCAGACAGCAGCATTGCCACTCTGGGGGAAGTGTAAGATGTACTAGCAGATTTAGATACACTAACAAATTGAATCCAAATTACAGCTAACACTGCAGTTACACAAGCATTTAAAGCAACAGGTTTTATTTCTTTTTTTGGTAAAGGTTTTACATGATTACATAAAAGCTGAACACTAAGCACCCGTCAGTGCTAAATGGTTTGTCTCGATCCTCTAACTGCTGCATTTGCCGGATAACTTGTTCTGTTTAAACACAACAGCCTTACTGGCCAAATTGGGTGAAAAGAAAGGGATGAAAGCCTGAAAATGAAAACCAAGTCCTGATGTACACAAAGAGTTTGCTCCGCTCCTCTAAACACCTTTAACCTTGGGAAAAAATGTAGTAAAAGCTGTGTATTGCACGTGTGTTTATGCACATTCACAGGCTTTACATGAATGAATTCTAATGGCCAGAATATTAATTTATGCTGGTCATTAGAAAGCATTAATGTGTGATCACGCCTAAATGCGTCTAGCGTTAATGTGCACTTATACATGTTTACATGTTTTTTGTTTTTCTGCCCAGACGCTCCTTTCCTGAATGCACTGGTGATGGGTTTTTTTTTCTTCAACATATGAACACTCCTCTTCTAAAATGCCTGCAAATGCCTCTGTGTGCAATATAGTTAATGTTTGATTTTTCATTTAACACCAGGTTAACCAATGAGCTCGCCTTTCTGATCATGTTACACCTGCAGGAGACCTATGATCTGCTGAACGCTGGCGCAATGCCTTCCAGGCTCCTAAAACAGAAAAAGCAAATACTTTTTTTTTTTTTTTACTTGCCAAAAAAAGTGTATTTATTATTTTTTGTTAAAAAGGTGATTTTATATTTTAGGCTATTGGACAGGAAGTGAATGAAAATCTCCCCAATTGGATACAGGAAATGGGGGAAAAATACAGGGAGTTACAACACTCCCTTACTCACCTTACTTAATCCAATATGAAAATATAAAAGCTGTGCCTTTTTTGTTCCACTTTAAACACTTTTTTTTGGGAGGGGTGTGTGCTGGAACAATCCCTCCCTATGTCAGCTAAAGGGCTAACAAATACAGATGGTAAAAGGCTGAAAATATTGCAGACATAAAATTCTGGGCTTAATTCTTCTCCAAGGAAGCCACAAGTGCCATGTACAGCTTGCCTTACAAGTGATTGTCTGTATGCAGATATTCTCACAGTGAAACTTCCATGTGCGGGAAATATGTTGTATGTGTAGGTAAACACTGATGCTTCTGTGCATCAGTGTTTAATACGCGTATGGCAGGTTGTATGCAGTGCCTGCAGCTCTCATAGTACCAGCTATTTTCTTGAACTGCATTGCAGACTGTTAAGCAGTCAATAATTTATGCAATTTTCTTTTCTTCCACCATGGGGAGGGGGAGAAAATAGCTTGATTGGTCAGTCATTGTGGATGGGGGTATCCCTCCCGCAGTGCTATTGTGTTCTTCCTTGCCCGCAGAACACAGTGATCACTGCTGATGGCTGTAGCTGCCGGCAATGATCACTTGGTTGTACTGAAGTTGATCGGGGGTGGACTAAAGTATAACAGCCTGCCCATGGATGGATCAAATCTCAGCCCACTCTTGCTGTTTGATGGAAACATGCACGATTCACTCGCTTTTTCCTTTCTGTGTCCTAAGTTGGGGGATCTCCCTTCTGTAGTCTCATGTTCAACAAAGAAAAAGCACAGATACCAGCAGAAAGCCAATCGGAGGACTAGGAAGTGACATTTCCATCCCCATAGAATGCAATGATGTTTGAAATTTAGTTTCCTAAAATCCTGTCAGCAGATTAAACTAGAATAATAAAATGTATAATTACCTAAACTGAGTAGCAAATATATATTTTTATATCCTTTTTTTTTTTTTGCAAAAGTGGAACTACTCTTAATGGCTAAGTTTACCTTTTGGTTATGTTACACCTATATTTAAGGTGTAACGTTACCAAAGAGCATCTGCCTGCGCCCCTCCAGGGAATATTCTTCCTGCACCCGTTGCCACAATTTTAAAAAGCGCAGGGTTGTGCAGGGCTCACGTGGCCCCATCATTCATTGAGTTCTTTGAATGAACGAATTACAACTACCACCAGCCGTTGAGGCAGACTGCTTGTAGTTCCCAATGAACTGTGAGAATGCTGTTGAGCACTCTTAGGTCATTGATATTCTACTCTCCAGTAACTGTCTGCCTGGTAGGAGGTTCAGGCAGACAGTTATGCTGAGATTCTGCAGGAGGCTGACATTACACCTGTGATCTGCTGATTGCGGGTGCAATGCTCTGCAGGGCGGAGAAAATAAATGCACTTTTTTTTTACCTTCAAAAATATGTGCATTTTTTTTTTTTTTTTTTTTAAAAAAGGTGAACTTCGCCTTTAAAGAGACAATAATGTTCCTATCCTGAAGTGGTTAGCAGTCAATACTATTATACAATCATATAATTCTGTGAATTCTTCCCTTTGTGCGCTCGTTTAATGGAAATGCAGTATATTTTGTCACTGTCTGGTTAAGCTGAATGTCTGTAGCTGAGAATTTTGTGCACGGTCTGCAGAATTTCCCCGAGTAATTTGCTGGATTGTGCAGATAGAAAGCTTGCTTGATACAATGTGTCTGTTGTAGAATGAAGTTATATAAAAAGAAATGCAATCTGCCAAGGAGTAGCTGAGAAATATTGGACTGCCCTCTGAACAGATACAGCTGTTTGAGTCAAGGTAAACCTTGCTGTAGTTGCATTTGATCATTAGCGTGGCGAGCTGTGTGTCTAGGAGATGCATACGACGCTATGGCCGAAGTGAAATCTACGTAGTGCCATGCCTTGGAGAAGGGCTGCTGAAAATTCTTTATTTCCTATGTAAGATCTGTGATGAGCACAAAGACTTTCAGAGCCAGGAGTCTGCAGTGCATTCAGCCTGGGTTCACACTTCTGCGTTGTGGAATATCGCATGTGATTCACACAGGAACTGCACCGCATTCCTGCGCAAACCACATGCGAATTCTGTGTTGTGTAATTTGAGCCATACGTTTTGTATGGCTCAAATGGCACCACATCCGCACCAATAAGGTACAGGACCCTTTTTTTTTTTTTTCCCACACTAGAATTGGATCGCATGGATATGCACGCCCATGCAATCCAATTCTGCACATCGCACTGCATTTTGCAAACCAATTTTGGGATGTTAACGTAACATACACACTCACAGTGGTTCGCATGAACTGGGTGCGATTTGCACCGCATCGGTATGAACCCAGGCTCAGGGAAATATCTGGCCCAGCATGATTCTTGAACTGCTTCCCGACTGCCCTATAGCAGAAATACTGCTACAGGGCAGCACAGATGTGTAAAATCACCTGTATATATCCGTGATTTTGCATTTATGAGTAGGGGCACCGGTGAGGCACACGCACCCTACTCACGCCGCCAGCTGCGGCTGTCAATCACCAGGTCCCAGCTGGTGATTACCGAGGATCTCCAATGGCGAGGAGAACTGTTTTGTTTACTAACAGTTCTCCCTCTCAGCTCAGGCACACTGTTTAGATGGCTGTGCACACCATCCAAAGCAGTGTGCTTACAGTGAAGCACACACATCCAGCATACAGTTAACCCTTTGATTGCCCCTCATGTTAACCCCTTCCTGCCTAATGCCATTAGTACACCAAGTCAGTTCCCCCCAGTGTCAGAATGTCCGCCGCAGTAAAAATAAAATTTTACAGTATCTATACTGCCATTTGTAAACACTATGACCTTTTATGTAAACCACATGTTTAATAGCAAAAAGTCAAAAATATAGTTTGTTTTTTTCTCAGAATTGTCTGTTTTTTTAAAAGAAAAATTTATAGTGCAAAAAATAAAAAACCACACAGGACATAAAATACCACCGAAAGAAAGCTCCATTCGTGGGGAAAAAAAGGACGTAAACTTCATTTGGTTGGCAATTGTCAGTTAAAGTAATGCAGCGCCGCAAAAAATGGTCTGGTCCGGAAGGGGCTAAATCCTCTGGAGGGCAAGTAGTTAAAGGGAATCAATAGAAATATGGCAGCAACCAGTGCCGATTTGCATTTGAGGGTACAAATCCCAATTATTCTGATGCTGTTTCAATGCTTGTGGAAATCAGGTGTCCTAGCCTTTCACTGGCTGCATGCTTCTTCTGAGTTATTGACTTTTGAAAGAGGAATGCCACCCTTACAATCAAAAATACAATTTTATACCCTGAAACTTGTACTTGGATAAAAGTAAGAAAAACATACTTCCTGGTCCATGACGTTCAGCATTGTCTTGCTTGTAGGGAAAGTTCTCTCTACAGAGAGAGGCCCCATGCCATTTTTGCACATGAGAGATCCCGCAATCTTCCTTCTAGAATGGATGATGTAGAAATCCCAGGAGGCAGTTCATGGGACTGCAGTCATGCACACACCCAAAGGGATTGTGGAGTGACGTGCAGCGTTCATGAGGGCTCCTTGAACCTCAGAGGGAAAGGGAGCCTTGACTGATGGGGACATGGCTTGGGCATGAACTCATTTATAATTCTGTTCTGAGGTAAAATCTTGACATTTGAAGAAGTGCATTTTGGGGGAGTTGCCCACTCACCCGTCCTACTGTTGGCATGTAAGTTGTAAAGGAAGCCAATGATCACCGCAGAATGGATTGTATCCATCCTGCGGAGATCGTCGGCTTGCTTTACAACTTACCTTTTCATGGAGTGGGTCCAGTGTCACCCCGTGCGGTAGGTGTCACCCGGTGCGGCGCGCACCCCTGCACCTGCCTCGGGACGCCACTGGCAACACTCTAGGGCCTCTGCTTTAAAAATAAATAAATGCCTGACTGAGCTTGGAACACTACTCAAAGCCAGGGATTCCATTCCCATGATCCACAGGTAAAGGGGTGCAGGCTTTCAGTATGCCCATCCAGAGTGATGTGTTCAGTAAATAGAGAAAATGCCGCTTTCCCAGCCAGCCACCATAACCTGTGTATGAGTATCGGCTTCAACCTACACGTCAATGCCACAAATCCATGCCTCTGACACTTTTCACCTCATCAGCCTATGACTAAGCCCTGGTGGGCAGGGTGACACACGTCAGTACACAATGTATGGTGGATGGTTAGGAGAGCGGTATTGTCTCTATTTACTTTGCTAGTCAGAAAGTCTGTTCAGTTTACTCTTACCTTCTTCCTAGCATACATTAGAGCTGCAACAAAGCACCTGTGAGAAGATCACCTAAAACTAAAAGGTAAATAGCAAGACTATTTTTTTTAATTTAGCACAGTTGCAGTGTTCCCTGGTTCTCTTTGTTTCTTGCAGTTACTGTTTAAGCATTGCATTTTACTAAATGACACAAAAGTAAAAATTACAAATAACCCTTGTTTATTTTATGTTTTTTAACAGAGTCTTGTTTCACGGTGAAAATATCTGGAAAGCTCCTCATTTTCTACACAAAGACAAAGCATTTGAAATTAGGTAATTTCCATTGATTTGCTTTTAATGTTGTGCTTTGAGTACAATTAACTGATTTAAATTTGTTTACAATGTAATATACAAGTATACTATATGTTAACACTAATCATTTCTATTTGCAGTCTTTTTTGGCTGTTTAAGTGCAGTACCTCATTTAGCCTGAAGATGTCACTGATGCAGCTGCTCTCTAAAGGCTGAACTACAAGGGTGGGAATACTCTCATGATAATGAGGGATTCTACCTCCTGGTGCCAGTCACCTGATGTCCACATTGACATGCTACAGATAAGCTGTTTGCCAGCAAGCAGACACATTTCTAGTAATAGGATATTAAAGGATAAGTTCACATTTTTAGAAAAAAATAATCAATGCAAATCTTTTTGCAGAAAAAATGTGCGCTCATTATTTTTTTCTGCAGAAGTGTGGATGCATTGCTTCCATAATCAGTGCATCAGAGGTGCAGTGTTAGGCTTCTGCAGACAAGCCCTCTAGCTTTCAGCCTGTACTCCATATGGGCTGTTTGAAAGCTGCAGGGCTTGTGAATGAAATACAAGAGATGTCATCAGTGCCCTCACAGTTCATTGAGGACTACAGGCTGTCAGTATTATTATTATACAGGATTTATATAGCGCCAACAGTTTTCTCAATGCTTTACAATATAACGGGAGACAATACAGTTCAACACAAGAGGATTAGGAGGGCCCTGCTCCTTGGAGCTTACTATCTAGGAGGTAGAGAGTTCCAGAGGATGAGGGAAGCTCTTGAGAAGTCCTGGAGACGAGCATGGGAGGAGGAGACAAGGGAGCTAGAGAGCAGGAAGTCGTGCGAGGAGTGGAGAGGACAGTTTGGGCGATATTTGGAGACAAGATTGGTGATGTAGATTGGGGCAGAGTTCTAAATGGCTTTATATGTTATTGTTAATGTTTTGAATTTTATCCGTTGGGCAATGAGAAGCCAGTGGAGGGATTGGCAGAGAGGGGTGGCTGATACAGAACGGTTAGTAAGGTGGATGAGTCTGGCAGCAGAATTCATGATAGACTGAAGAGGGGATAGCCTGCATTGAGGTAGGCCAATGAGGAGGGAGTTACAATAGTCAATGCGAGAGATAACCAGGGAGTGAATAAGTTGCTTAGTAGTTTCCGAGGTTAAGAGTCAGTAGTTGTACACCAGTAATTGTAGTTCATTCCTTCACGGGTGTGGGTGGAACATGAAACGTGTTCCTAAAGGTGAACTTATCCTTTAAAGATGCATATAGTTCAAGCCTTAAAGGATACGTTCACCTTGGGAACATGTTAAATGTTCTACCTGTTTTTAGGGTGGAACATGTAATATGTTCCCAATGTTACAGCCGCTGACCATTTTTTACAAGCTGTTACTTTTTAAAAGCTGCTTCACCCACATGGCCGCTTCATTCACAGTGTTCTGCGAATGAATGGACTACAAGTCCCGACAGCCTTAGTTTCTATCTGCTTGTAGTTCTCAATGAATTACCAAGATGCTGTGGTAGTTCATTGATTCTTCCTGTCAGTGTGTATGCTTGCCTGTACGGGATATACAGGCAAGCAGATATACTGGCAGATCTGCAGGAGACCTGCTGGGCACCAGTGATCTGCTGATCATTGGTGCAATGCTTTACCTGTAGAAAAAATGTGTATTTATTATTTTTTAGCCAACTGCAAAAAAAATGTCAACCACCCCAAACTATAACCAGCCTTAGCAGCAAGGTGCACATTTTTGTTTGTTTTGCGATGTGCATTGCCATTCCATGTGCACCTTGCTGCTAAGGCTGGTTATAGGTTAGGATGGTTGGCATTTTTTTGTAGTTGGCTAAATTGGACACAGGGATACACAAGATGCCTTTGCTGTCATTTTGGTATAGCTGGGCATCACATGCGTCCCCTGTACCTTTTTTTAAGGAGGGATGGGCACACCTGCCCTTAACCTTTCCATTGTTACATGTGCTCCCGCTATGGAGGCTTTGGAAATTTTAGGTAGGTCCACAGTATATAGAGGACCCTTGACGCGGGACTGTGGCTTACGCATGTATTTGCAAATGTGTGCAAACAAAACCCTCTGTTTTTAACGCATACTGTTAGACAGGGACAATTTGGTTGTTTCGCAAGCAGGCTGGTAAGTGTTGCTGGGAAATCTTTTGTTTGTTTTGCAATATTTATTATTTTTTGTCAAAAGGTGAACTTATCCTTTAATCTGCTAGCCAATGTTAACCCCTGCCTACTGTCACCTCCCAACTCTCCTGGGAGGTGGGCATTCTGGTCATGTGACTGCTATGATTGGCTGTCACAGCGGTCATTGAGTGAGCTGATTTTGGAGGAACCTCCTGTTTACACCAGTGGAAGCTGCCTTCTTTACTTTATAACGAAGGCAAATTTGGTTAGTGCACACCTGAGTGGGGGCGTACTGCGGGCACTGTACATGGTTGATAATACCATATGGTTTTCATCTTGAGACTTTATTATTTTTTCTATTTTTTTGTCACTGGACTTTAATTTGTGATATCACAGTATTTGTTTTAGTTCACTATAATTTAAGCACAATTATGTCACTGGTATATGGTAATATATATGATATATATATGAAATATATATGATATATATATTTTTTGAGGATATACAATGGATTAGTGATAATAGGAGACTAATTAATATTTTTTAGTTCTGACACTGTGGAGAGTATGCACCACTTTTATTCACCAGTCAGTTTGTTGTGAATTATATATATATATATATTGATAAAAGCTATGCCTAAGAAAAAGAAATTGATAAAAATCAATCGATGAAGTACTGGTAGACTGCAAATACGAAGAAAAGTCCTATTTAGTCAAAATAATTAATTGCTGGCAGATTAAGTAGGCTTTTCATAGTGCTTCTGAGAGAGACTAAGACTATTGTACATTTGAAAAGTATTTATGCAAAGCTCACATTGAACATACATGCAACCTGTTATTTCAGACTTCCTTTCAGAGCTATACCAAAATTTATTTGGCAACCGTACTGCTTGGTTTGTGCAAGAGGAGAAGGAAGTATTATTCATTTGTGTGTAAACAGAACATAATCAATTTCTGCCTCTCAGATAATTTCCCATTTGACACCATTGATCTTTTTAGCTGTCTGTAAGGGGGAATTCTTCCCAGTGACAAGTGTAAGGAGCATTCTTCCCAGTGGCCATCACTAATGTATCATAAGTTGTAGATATAGTAATTATTAGTAGGGGTTCCCTGACATCGGGGGAGTTGTTTCAAGGGTTCCTCTGTGTTGGAAAGGTTGACAGAGGCTGGTCTAACTGATGTTTTCCTTTAGGCTGCCCTGCAATTTCATGTTGATTTGGCTAAAATGGGTGCCCCTGTTGGCACCACCTGGCTCAAACAAAGTTGACTGTTAGATCAACAGATGCAGGCACTGTTCAGGTTCATACAATGACAGAATACAAGGATATCGAAAAATACTATAGACAAGCAGGAGAAAAAAAAAGGTGGCAAACAAGAAGCCACAAGAGAGATCCTGGTGAAAGTTAGTGTTGCAAAACAATTCATATACTCTATATGTGTACTCACATTTGTGGGGATGCTAGATACCTTAAAGAGGGTTGAGCAACATTTTGATGAGACTGTGGAGAATATAACAGTCTCCACTCAGAATATGGTGAACGGTCATGGCCAGCTTTTTTTTTCGGGTGATCCTGTGCTGTCCAAATGATGGATATTGGTAGATGACGTGTGGAGGGAAGACCCCAAAAAGGAACCAAAAGTGTGGTCAGCAGAGGCACCAGTGGTGCCAAGTACCACCCCAATTCCAAAAAAGTTGAGGTGTTGTTAAAAATGTACATAAAAACAGAATGCAATGATTTGCAATTCTCTTAAAGCCATATTTTATTCACAATAGAAAACCTATCAAATATTTAAACTGAGAAATTGTACTATTTTTTAAGAACAAAATTTCATTTTTAAATTAACGTGAGCAACATGACTCAAAAGAATTTTACCATGGTATGACTTCCTCTCTTCGTTAACAACACTCTGGAAACACCTGGGACCTGAGGAGAGAAACGTTGCCCCATATTTGCCTGATATAGGATTTTAACTAATCAACAGTACTGGGTATTTTGTCGTATTTTTGTTTCAAGATGCGCTAAATATTTTCAGTTAGTGAAAGGTCTGGATTGCAGGCAGGCGTAATTAAGCGCCCGGACTCTTCTACTACAAAGCCATACTGTTGTCATATATGCAGTATGCGGTTTAGCATTCTTACTGAAATATTCAAGGCCTTCCCCGAAAAAGACATCTGGATGGGAGCATATGCTGCTTTACAACCTGAATATATCTCCGCATTGATGGTGCCTTTCCAGATGTGCAAGCTGCCCATTCCATATGCACTAATGCAACCCCATACCAAAGATAACAAAAATCAAAAGAAAAGGTAGCGCTAATTAAACATATTTTTGTGACAGTGATACATAAACCAAAAAATGTTGTGCAAATATTCATAAAAAATATATATACATACTCAAAATCACAAATATTCAATAAATGATTCAAAAAAATTCTCTAATATTTGTCAATTCAAAAGCTTCATAATTGTTGAAAATCCACCACCAATTGTGTAAGACTCCATCACCAATAGAATTAAATAAACTCACCAAAGCAAATTGCTAGTAAAATTTATAAACTAGCAAATCGCATGTTGGCTCTGGGAGCAATGGTCTGCAGACTGATGACTGGCAACAGAAGAAGTTTCTTATAATGTATGGATCTTCATATAACATATACGCTCAAAGGAAGAGAACGGAGCAGGAAATAGTGTGATGCTGTATAGCAGGTTTTTATTAAAAACTTTTTATCCAAACAACTCCCATTTTAAGTGTCACAAGCCGACACTAGCATAGACCACAAAAATACATAAAACCTCTTCAAAAGCCGGAGACGCCGACCGCTTACAGAAAGTGGCGACGTCACTCTGAGGCTCCACCCTACGCGTTTTGTCACTTGGCGTCTTCATGGAATATTTGCACAACTTTTTTTGGTTTATGTATCACTGTCACAAAAATATTTGTTTAATTAGCGCTACCTTTTCTTTTGATTTTTGTTATTACCTCTAGCAGAGGGTTAGGTTTAGCAGCTTGATTTTTGGATTTTAATTTTATTTTTATTTGGCGCTGTTCCCACTTATGTTATTTCACCATCCCAAAGATGCAGGCTTTTTAAATGCTCTCTGATAACAAGTCAGAAGGTCCCTCTCCTCTTTAATCTGAAGGACGTGGCACCCATGATTGTCAAAAAGAATGTTAAATTTTTATTAATCTGACCACAGAACAGTTTTCCACTTTGCAACAGACCATTTTAAATGAGCTTTGGCCCAGAGAAGATGGTGCATGTTAGAGCTTTACCTTGTCCTTTTTTTTTTTTTTTTTTTTTTTTTTTTTGATGGCACAGTGAACCAAGTTCAGACAGTAATTTTTGTTATAGGTATTCCTGACACCATGCATTGATATCACATGCCTCTTTTTAATGCAGTTCTCGCTGAGGGCTCGAAGATCACAGGCATCCCTGTTCCTTGCGCACAGAAATGTCTTCAGATTTGCAATCTTTAGATATTATGTACTGTAAATGATGATTTATTGACATTCTCTGCAATTATATATTGAACATTATTCTGAAATTTTTTGACAGTTTTTAAAAGTAGCTTTTCACAGGTTGGTGAACCTCTGCCCATCTGAGATATTTCTGAGATACACTCTAGTATGGTTATATATATATATATATATATATATATATATATATATATATACCCAATCATGTTACTAACCTCTCCAATTGAGCTAATTAGTTGTAAAATGTTCTTCCAGCTCTTTCTTGTTTGTACCAATTACTTTGCTGGCTTTTTGTTACTCTCTCCCAATTTTTCTGAGACATGTTGCTGCCATCAACTTTGAAATTACCTTATTGTTTTTCTTAAAATAGTATATTTTCTCAGTTTAAACATTCAAGATGTTTTCTTTTTTCTATTGTAATTAAAATATGGGTTTATGAGATTTGCAAATCATTGCATGCTGTTTTTTTATGTAATTGGGGTTTTAAGTACAATATTTATCTTCATAAAAATAGGTATTGGTTGTGAAAGCAGAAAAAAACACCATTCATGCGTTTCCTGTCTCTCTGGTGGCCACTTGATTAGCACCTAGGTTTACTGTACACTTTAACCACTTGCCAACTGGCCACCTGCGTTTTACAGGCGGCTTGTACAGGCACAATCATATACTCGTACGTTGGCATCTGGTTCCGGGTTAGGGGCAAAGCAGGGAGAAGGAGCAAACAGATATTTCGTGAAAAGCGGCACACATTACACATTGTTAGGCACACAGTTAACCCTTTGAGCTCACCTAGATGTTAACCCCTTCCCAGCCAGTGTCATTAAGACAGTGACCGTGTATAGTATTATCACTGTATTAGTGTCTAATCAGTCGGTGTCAGTGTACCTCCCAGCAAGCCTCAGTTAGTGTCAGATTGCCTACTGCACTATCACTGTCCCACTATAAGTCACTAAACACAACCAATACAAGTATAAAAAAATAAAAGTATATATACCATAGTTAAGTGACGCTATAACTTTCACACAAATTAATCAATGATTTTGTTTTTACTAAACACATGTAGCAGAATACATTTTAGCTTAAATTTAAGAAGAAATTCGATTTTTTAAAAAAAATGTTATTGGATATGTTTTATAGTAGAAAAAAAAGTTGCGCAGTGCTACATAGCAAAAATGGCCTGGTCATGAGAGGGGTAAAACCTTCCGGAGCTCAAGTGCTTAAATTGGCAGAAGTAGCTTCTATTTATTTCAGCTGTTAGTGTACATTGGTTCCTTTTTTTGGGGCCTACCCATCATACCTCTATCCATATAAAACAGCAAAAAGGAATCTGCATGTCTTGTTCAGCCCACAGACTAAATGACTGATATTTATGTGTGCATCGCCAGCTTAAGATGGCAAGTGGGCTGTGTATTGCAAAACATTTATTTTTAAATTCACTGATTTATCTCCAGTATCTTGGGTACCACATTTTAACCAAAACCTTTTAAAATAATAGCTGTATATGTTATGCATTTTAATTTTATATAAGCCAGTCTGTTCTGTAGGTATAATTGTTCTCTAAAATAGAATTCACCCAGTACACCTAGAGGTCCCATCTAACAGATTTGAATTCTTCCTCTCAAAAGATTAAGCAAACCAAATACAGACTCTATTTACTGTCCTCATTCAATTTTTTTTTTTTTTAAAGCTGTGCAATTGATTGTTTTCAGACTTTGCCTGAGGTTTCATAAATCAATGGCACAACGTACGGTAACCTTTTCAAGCAGAGAACAAAATTCATTGAATGAGATACAAAATCTGATGCTTTGCATTCTATAATACGATAAACTGTTTTTGGAAGTTACATTTAACTTGGTACTTCTAAATGTATTGCCAAAGCTATGTAATCCATAAACTTTTATTAAGGAGCCAAATACAAGTAAAGGTACTGGTATTGAATCAGACAAAGGTCAATCAATATTAGCACATGACAGTAGGAAATTAACCAGGTTTTAAAGGAAAACCTATCCCATAAAATTCTAGCTTCATTAAATTTAATGTGAAACATGGTTAATATTTTCCATTTGCTATTCTTGACAGCAATTAACAGTAATGGATGTATGGATGGATGGCCCTTTTTATGCCATTGAATGTGTGTTATATATAAATGAAACTCTGAACAAACATTAAATGTGCTCTGTTAAAAATTGAAAACCTTAAGATACATGCAGGGAGAATACCCCAATAATTGAAGAGAATAGGTTTTCATCCAGGCATCATTGCACCTGTCCACCTCGGTCCCCTTTATCAATAATCTGGGAAGCCCAGCTTATTATGCAGACAAGCTATTACCAAGTACACTCACTGTATGCACCTTGCTTTTCTCCCATGTACGGAAAGTCTCTTGTGAAAAAATATCAGTGCTGTGGCCTTTACATGACACCATAGTTATATTTCAGAACATGTGCATGTTATTTTAATTTTGCAGTTTATAAAAATCAATGTTTGTTTAGAACAATGGTACCTGCTGTAGTTGTGTACCATGTGCATATTGCTTCTTGTGGTGTAGGCATGCTGAACCTTATGGGGATGCTTTATTAAGTGATGGGTGGTTTGTGGTCCTGGTGGCTGCTTACCAGCAACCATGGAGTCCTGCTGGACCTTTTAATAAAGTTTTGAAATGCTGGGATCACCACACTAGCTTGAGTAGTCCTTTGAAAGATTTTATTATGCACCAGCCAACGTGTTTGGGAACTCAACACTTTCCCTCCATCAGGTATAAAAAACAAATCACACAGGCGCCTGAAATAAGTTTTTCCAATCCAGGCGCTTGCGCGATCAGTTTCTTGAGCCCCTATCAGTGGCATCATGAAATGTCACTCCAAATCTCATGAGACTAATGCTGGGTACACATGGGCCAAATATCAGCCAAAATCAGCTGGTGCAGTAGAAACCTTAATTATGTTAAAAAGTGGCCAACATAAAATATAAATTTCAAACACACAAAACGTCCAACACGCAAGTCCCAAAAGTTCTCAAGATTTTTCATATACTGGTGATATCTTCGTTGTGTCCATCAATTCTCAATTTTCCTCAAACCGATTTTTTCTCTTCCACTCTTATTACCTCAAAAAAATAGACTACAAATGGTACATTATCCTTCTCACATGACGCAAATACTGATGATGTGCTCACATTAAAGTGTACAAAACAAATGCCCTCAGTGATCAGGTGTTCATCCAGTGACTGTAATTCCTACCCTTACCTTGAGTAGGTAGATAATGTAACTTGCTTAATAAGCTCCAGTGTTTGCAAAATCCTTCATATACTGTGGATCAGTGCCACGCCACACATCAACTTGTGATCAAACATTGAAACAACCGAATGGTGTAACACCTGTCAGCCCATGTAACTTACCAGATTGACAGGTAATGAAGGCTTTACTCAGACAGACTTTTACTCCAGGATCTTGATATTAATGCTCCAAATCCAGCGATCGCATGTACCCAGAAGGAAAGTGAATAATCGTGCAAAACCCTCTTAGATAAAATCTATAAACTTTATTAAAAGTTCTTGCATATTTGCTGAGTATTTGCAGCAGTGAAACATCTCATTTGAGGGAAGTATGAACAGGAGCCAGGCGCTGTGTAGTTTTGTGATAAAAGTAATACACCTTATATGGAGGTGTGCCTTTAATAAGTCATATGGTAAAAAAATAAATAACCAGCCTGTGGCTTTAAGAAGCCAGGTTCCAAGATGGACGGCCCGTCCACTCAGAGGGAAGCAGTGGAGTAGAATACCTGTCAGTGCAGGGACCACGTGTACCCGACGTCCCAGCGTTCCTGGATGACGTCACCACGATGTGGAGAGACTTGATAAAGCGCATGTGTGTGAAACATGTTGTCCCGGCAACCGGCCTCTTCCTTCTAAAGCTGAGGCTCCAGCAAGAGTTCCCCCCCCCCTCCGTCTCTTCACATCATGGTGACGTCATCCAGGATGCTGGGACGTCGGTTACACTTGGTCCCTGCACTGACAGGTATTCTACTCCACTGCTTCCCTCTGACCAGACAGGCCGTCCATCTTGGAACCTGGCTTCTTAAAGCCACAGGCTGGTTATTTATTTTTCACCATATGAATTATTAAAGGAACACCTCCATATAAGGTGTATTACTTTTATCACAAAACTACACAGCGCCTGGCTCCTGTTCATACTTCCCACAAACCGATGTGTTTTTACCATGGCAGCAGTGAGTTTTTTCCCCATCAATCACAGTTGACATATACCATTCACTTATTTCCTTTGGGACACATCTGTGCGCTTTTATCCAGACTGTTCTAAACATCTTATTTGAGTCTACTACTTCCTATTGTTTGCGGTTAGTCCTTACCGCATCCAAAATGGCCACCGCGGCACTTCCTGCAACGTCTGACGTCACTTCCACTTTATATTTTTGGTTGGCCGCTATTTAACATAATTAAGATTTGAGCTTCCTGGGTGGAAGTATAACCAAGGTGGTTCAGGGGTCACAGTATCACGTTATATTTAACATAGTAGCGTGTGGTGTATTTACACAGTAGAGACCTGCTGGTTTTTGGCCTGTGTGTAGAGCTCCTTGTTTGACAGAAGCTGGTCTCATGACCAGCTTTTGTTGAATGAGCATGCTAGAAAACCAGCATCTGATCAGTACTCTCAGCCATTGGCTGCAAGCGCTGACCTCAAAATGTGTTGGTGTATAAGCAGACAATGTCTTCCTCCACTTTGTGCTCAGTGATGACAGCAATCCACAATGTCATGTGAGTGATTCCCGCCACCTATCCTCTAATGCACTCACCTCTAATCATGGACCAATAGCTTTCATTATTAGGTCTAAATAAGTATTTCCCCTTTGGAATATAATTAAACTCCAGAAGTTCCTCTGATATGGAACTTCTCCCCTTTAATATTCCACCTGGTGTATGACCCTTTTAAGTGACCTCCAGTCTCTGCTTTCTCCACTGGTGACATGCTCAAACAAATATGGGATAGTCTCTCATAGTAAAGCAAAAAACTATTATTTATTAGCAGTACTTGTATAGCTCCGTCAAATTAACACAGCGCTTTACATATATATTGTACATTCGCATCAATCCCTAACCCTCAAGGGGTGTACAATCTAAAGTCCCTAACCTACATTCATACGTACACATACTAGGGCCAATTTAAACAGGAGCCAATTAACCTTCCAGCATGTCTTTGGAGTGTGGGAGGAAACCGGAATACCCAGCGGAAACCCATGCAGGCACAGGGATAACATGCAAACTCCAGGCAGATGGTGCCGTGGTTAGGATTCAAACTAACGACCCTAGTACTGCCAGGCGGAAGTGCTAACCATTTAGCCACTGTGCTGCCCCAGGCATTTATTAAAATAATTGCACTTACAATGTATATGCAGTAAAAACACCTTTTAAAATAGCTATCAAGCTTCCCTTTTGGCATCAGCGTCACCTGGCTCCTCCCACACGTTACGTTACACCCTACGTTACTTCATCGGGGGACTGGAGAGGCACCAGGAAAAGAAAGTCACACTAAATATTTAGACAAGTTCCTGTGTTTATAAGAGGAATTCCCACAAAAAGTAGGGTTTTTTTTTCTGTTCAAGCACAACTATAATTTTAATATTTCTCTATAACATAGCAAGCCTTTACATTTTAAGTTCAATCCCACTTTAAGATGTTCTTGAAAACCATGCAGTTCAGTTGTCCTGCATATGTGATCTGCACTGTGATATAGATGCTGGAACTAGAGAGTAAGGTGTCAGTTACTCATAGATGCTCTCCATGTTTCTTCCAAGTAAAGTGTGTAGTGGTAATTACATGTAACAATTACATTGTTTTTTTCTTTATTTTAATAATATATTTTTTTCTTTCCTAGTACTGCAGGACCAGAGTTATTTCACTTTCTGCATTGGTGTTCTAGTATTTTTTTAGGTTGTACATCTAGAAAATGGAGGAGTGTGGGTTCCTATGAATATTTACTTTTACAGTATTTGAACTTCTACCTCTACCCGCTCTCTCTGTAACACATGCAACAGACTCATTATTATGAACATGGCATGTTGGCAGTTTGGGGCTGTGCCAATGGCACTTTTGTTTGCATGAATTTGTGATGTGTCTCAGCTGTTTCCCTTTACAGCAGCTGGGATCTGCGCGCCATACAATGCAAATTCATTTTTCACTTGTGATTTATTTCTTCCAAATAAAGTACTGCTTTTTTTTCCATTTTAGCTCTTAAAATAAGCGCATATCTAAGGGCACATGCTTTTTTGCAGTGAATGAAGGCTTATTACACAGTATCATTGCCTGCTATCCTATTCCTTTTGTTGATGAAGTACAGTGCGGTCTCGCTTTTGTAGAATTCTCATTAATGTGACATTGCAAGATATAATTATTTGTCAGAATGCCAGCTCCCTGGAGGTAGCCGGCTGTTGCTCTATATAGAGAGTTTTATGTCTCCATAGAACTAGGTAAAAGAATTATCATGAGTCATTTGAAAAATGTTTGTATAAATGGGAAATAATAATTTGTATTTTGAACAGCAGAATTATATTGGCAGTTAATGATGAGTAGGCAATGGGCTGATTTACCAAAGAAAAAAAGTGTTGTATGTTTATTATTAACCACCTGTATGTCTGCCTGGCACACACTATAAGAAAATTGGCCGAGTGATTGTCCAGTTTTCGTCGATGTTTCACAGCATGTTGAATCCGAGAATGGTAATAATTGTATGAAAATTCTCAAACTACAATGGCCTTTTTTTTTTTTTCCCCCGCATAGAAACATTGTAGCATAGATTTTTTTATTGTTTCTAACATTGGCAAAATATTTAAAGTACACACAAACATAGTCGGATCCCTTTCATATGGAGTGGATTCCATTTCGATCAGTAGGGAATCCACTCACAGATCCCCTGCTGATCAGAGCAAAGTGGGTAGATGACACCTCTGTCTCTGCTCCGTTTCTGCAGAGCAGGCCCAGAGTGAGCCCACTCTTCTCTATGGGCAGCCTGGAGTAAAAGGACTCAGCTGCTCCCTTTACACCTGACTACCCTCCAATCCTCCTAAATGAAAGAGGATGGAACCCCTTCGGTGTGTTGTGTTTTTTTTCAGACCTGACACAGATGTAGAGAGTGTAGATGGACATGGACCATCCAATCAGGTCTACCTGAAAAACTGGCAGGCGGAAATGATCGTATGGCCCATGTGAATGGGACCTTAATAACATGACCCATTACATTTGATAGAGCCGGGCCAATCGGTGCTGTCACATGAAGGTTCCATAGCCCTGTACATAACCTGTATGATATATGACTCCAGTGAAATATAGCATATATAGGATTTTCCTTTTACTCCTGGTGGCTGAAATTGGCAATGCGGCAATCTGTGAACTTTGCATATGTGCTGCTAGGGAGGACTGAGATAACATGAACCAATTGTTTGCCCTCCATGTGATGAATGCAGATACACTTTAAAGAAGTACGTGGAATAAAAAAAAAATATTCTATTTATATATTCCTTAAAGTGTCAGTAAATTCATTTAAAAAAAAATAAAACTAGTATATGAATCTGTCTTGACATCTGGCTCCTGTAATTCTCCGCATAGCAGCATTTAGACTGGGGCTGTGCTTTGACCCAAACATGATTTTGGGGATGGGTGGTTATTGAACCATACAAACAAAGGATGCTTGCAGCTATAAGAGCAAGGTAGAACATATATGTGGCACAATTTATGCCTGGAGTTTCAAATAAAATCTACCAAGAATGGTAGCTTGGTAAAAAGAAGTGATCCTATGTGTTTTATCCATGGGATATATTGGTTTATAAATGGCCTGACTGCCCATATCATCTGAACCTGAAAATACAGCTAAATTAATAACCTGCCAGGCCTGGAGTTTTCAGATAATGACATGCACACACTGATGGTTTGAATGATGCCTTCTCCGGCTCCCAGACCTTTATTAATAACACACAAAGTTCCCCAAGCATTCATAACATAATTTCCTTCTGCAAACAACTGCTCTATTAATTTGTCTCTACAATGAATCCACAAATTCTCTCTACAATAATCATTTGTTAATAGTCCAGAGAAAAGGCTTTTGCTGCTTTTATTTGTTGATCTCTTTATTGTGTTTTTGGGAAGATTTTGGTCTCTTGCTTTATATGGAATTTTTACATATTGTATATATCTAGAGCAGGCGTGTCAAATTGGTGGCCCTCTAGCTGTTGTGAAACTACAAGTCCCATAATGTCTTTGGGAGTCAGGTTTGTAACTGTCAGCCTTGCAATTCCTCATGGAACTTGTAGTTTGGCAACAGCTGGAG
Organism: Staurois parvus; assembly: GCF_062004578.1. NCBI lineage: Eukaryota > Metazoa > Chordata > Amphibia > Anura > Ranidae > Staurois > Staurois parvus. Next base: position 2,832,191 of record NW_028319098.1, read on the forward strand.
GGCCTTCAGTTTGACACCCCTGATCTAGAGGAACCATCATGGATAGAAATGTATGAGCTGCTGTTGCTGTCTTGTTATGCAATGTGTAAGTCCCTGGACTGTCATCTCAGTCCTGACTTCACAAGTGTTCCACTGTCCTGGTACAAGCATGTATGATAGGTGCCACATCACCTGAGTATGAGTGTCCTGCAGCAGTGAAAGCCCTGGACTTTGCAACTCATAAAAGAATTGCAGCTCCTACATACTGTATTCTGGTAGGTGTCCTTTGACAGAGAAATGTAAGGCCTGCCATTTTACAGACCTCATTCTTGTTATGTGGCTGTCTCTGGCTTCAATACGTTTAGCTTGAACATAGATCTTGTACGACCAGTCAAAGAAAAATCAGAACTCCTGATATCCATGCTTATTCTCAATCCGTGCCTCAGAACGTACTGGAGCCATTGGATCAGCATGACAAACAGCTTTTTCCAAAGGAGGTGTCTGAGATGACATTCTATATATTCTTACTCTACAGGCTTCCTTTTTAAAGAAAAATTATTTCAAATGTAATAACAAAAAAGTGTTTTAATACTGCTGCAAAATCTTTTTCTGTGAATAGTATTCATTCATTTTTAGAAGGCCATAGAGCCATTCATTTCATTCATTGCAGGGGTGCAAAATGTAATCTAACACTACCTCATTCATACAGGCACATACACACTAGGGCTACTTGAGATGGAAATTAATTAATGGGGGTCTGTCATTAAAAGAAGACAGTGCATTCTCAGAGATGGGTTAAGATTCAACCATGGAGAATAATAGAAGCTTGCGAAGATCCATCCTCATCTTTATGCATACATCACATAGACTGGTATTATTCTTTATGGCCAGATTGGTCCAGAATCCAGCACATGTACTTTTTTTCATCTGGGAGCAAGGAGACCATGAACACTGCACCAGGCTTAGATAGGCCAAGCTCTTTATCTGATGATTTCATGATGACAGAAGAATGGAATACCATGAGAGGATTGGGAAGGGCAACAAGGGGGCTATTGGAGACCACTTTCAGGGGTGTTGAAATTTTTGAAAAAACTACTTGTCCAGGGACTAAATTGGGGTTCCAATCTACTTGTCCCTCATGACAATTTACTTGTCCAGATTAAAAAAAAAAAAAAAAAATTTTTAACAAAAACAGTATTGAAATCTGAGGAGTTTTTAGGAATGTCTGGGGCTTTTAAAAACAAAATGGGCTTTATGGCGACTTAAATGTGTAATAATTTTAACATTGCGCTGTTTATCTCCTCCTCCCCTCCCTGCCTGTCTCCAGCACCGCACCCAGGGAGTAGCAGGGAGGAGAGAGACATTGCAGTGTAATGAGCACTGATTGGGTGCTCATCCAGAAAGGGGAGTGTTGGACTTCTTTATCCATTTTGATGCCAGAGCCGTTTTTGCAGAAATTTAGAAAATAATTTTAGGCCTTAAGGTTACACAAAATCCCCAAACATTATATATTTTCTGAAAGCAGAGACCGTGGAGAATAAAATAGTGGTAGTTCCAATTTTTTATGTCGCACAATAGTACTGCAAAATTTCATTAAAAAATTTTAGGGCACAAAAAAGCAATAAATGACCCTATTTTTTGTAAAATATAAAAGATGAGGTTGCATTGAGTAAATAGATCTCCAACATGTCAAACCTTAAATTTGTGCGCGCTTGTGAAATGGCGACGAATGTCAGTACCTATATTTTCCATAGGCAACACTTTTAACGCCCCTTCTAGGTCATCAGTATAGTGTTACGGAGGAAGTTTGGTGCTAGAATTATTTTTCTCATTATGGCGTGCACAGCGATATGTGACATGTGTTTCGCAATTGACAGTTTCATGGATAGGCGCCCCAGTGTGTGCTTTTACGTTTGTACATGCTTATAAGTGGGGTGGGGGTGATGTTATTTGCTTGGCTGTAACTTTCATTTTCTACAATTATAAAAAAAAAACGTTTTTGTTTTTTTTTACTTTTTTTTTTTACCTCTCTGACGTCTCTGCTCTCCTCCCCCCCCCCCCCCCCCTCTAGTCGACGGCGGTGAACCAGTCCCAGGCCCGCAAATAGGCAAGCAGAGCCAGGGAGACAGTGGGGGGGGGGGTTCACGTGGGTGGGCTGGCTGGAACTATAGGCTGTGTGAAAGGAAGTGGCTGCCCATATGCTTTCACCTGATAGGTGAGCCCTGCTGCTTGCCCACAGCAGGGCTAAAGGTTAAATGAAACTACCTGCCCAGGCGTCAGGCAATATAAATTCAACATCCTTGCCCCTTTGTATAAGTACATGCAGAGTGCAGGCAATCCATGGGAGTAGGTGTGAAGCCCACTGCAGCCTTATTAAAACAAAGATATTTGCTTTGCATGTCTCACTTCTTCTATTACAAATCACAGTATCTAGTCCTTTTTTTTTTTTTTTCCTGGGGTAAACAGTAGATCTAGAAACGGTCTAATATTTGCATATTTTAAAAAAGACATAGGTCCATCTAGTTCAACCCAGGTTTGTTTTTATTCTTTAACCATTCCCGTAACCCTGTATATTCTGCATCCTGTGGGAGACATCTAAAAGTTTTTTTTTGTTTTTTTAAGTTGTCAACACTCTTAGTACCAGGTTCTGGAGTTCCACACGTTTACAGCTCTAACAGTAAAGAACCCTTTCTTTGATGTAAGGTTAGGCCTGCTTTCTTTTAACCTCAAATTGTGGCCATGTGTCCCTCTCAAGGGCAGGGCAGGACCTTAGAGTAAACCGTTTATTACAGTTACTGGAGTTGCCTTTGGTTTATTCATTGTAATCATATTGCCTCTTGTCCAGAGTGAATAACTATAATTTGTTTGATCGGTCCTCACAGTTGAGTCTTCCACCCCCTTTTATTAATTGTTTCCCTTTGCCAAACTTTTTCTAATTCAACAATGTTTTTCCTAAAGATTGGTGACCAAAACTGAACTGTATATTTAAAGGATAAGCTCACCTTTAAAATAAATAAATGCCCCCTCCTCCTCGCAGGTGCAGTGTCAGGCTCTTGCAGATTGTCAGTGTAGCTGTCTGGCCATACTTTAGATACGGGCAGGTAGTTACTGAATGACAGGAATCTCAATGGACTATTAGAGCACTCGCCAGCTCCTTCAAAGTTAATTGAGAATAAGTCGTCGGCCACAAAAGCTGACGTAACTTATAGGCGTTCATTCACAGACCTCTGTGAACGAATTACATAGGCGTGTAGATGGAGCCCCACATGGCCGCTTAATTTTTAAATAATGACAGTGGGTGCAGGGAGAAGATCCTCCACCCGCTGTCACAGGAAGAGCTGCAGGAGCGGGAACCTGTTACATGTTGCGCACTAAAAACAGGTGGAACATGCTCCCAAAAGGTTCCACTTTAAGATGAGGCCAAACCAGTGTTTTGTAAAAGGGTAGAATTATTGATGTATCTCTGGAATGTATTCCCTCTTTAATGCATGACCGTATTTTGCTAGCTTTGTTAGCCGCAGCCTGGTTTTAACTGTATACAGCTGTTTTAAGCTTGTTGGCCATTATCAGTGCAGTGTGTGGAAACTATGGCAACTACAGAAAATGTTAATCTTTATTTTTCCATTATTTGTCATTTTTTAGAATGTGTACACAAAATGTAAAGTAGAAATCCTATTTTTCAACTAAAATTCCACCTTCAGTCCTGATAAAGCTTTGATGGTAAAAGCTTGCATAGATGAGAACTTGTATTACTGGATTCTTTCTTTGTTTTCTAAGTCCATGTATTGGCGGTGATGGCCCTTCAGGGTTTTATTTACAGATCATTTTTTAACATTGCATTTAAGTTGCCCAGTACCAGCTGAGCTTTCTATTCATTTTATTGTATGACATTTTATGTTCGGTGATGGAATTTTGCCTGAGGATTACAGTTACTTCTTGCTTGCTTTCCATGTCTGAGGACACACTGTCTGACAATGGTGTATTTTATGTGTTAGCGTTCTGAAAAGCAATTCCAAGTGACCGGAAAGCTCTTTGTTTTAGAGAGTATTGTGGTCTCCTAGGGTCAGAGTCCTAAATATGTTTTCATCCTCTGGGCATATATCTTATTATGTCAAATATTCCATAGTACGATTGGGTTATTTCCTATTGGCTATGTGTCCAGTTTCCCAGATGTTAGGAAGTGCAGTGGAAGCTGAAGTTCATAGCAGTGGCGTAGTGAGATACCAAATAGAAAATTGCACACGTTGTACCGCAACTCTTCTCTACCTTCAGCTCTTTATTTTTTTGCCCTCTACTGCTTCCACCCACTAACTTACTACCCAGGAGATCACTAATCCCTTCAAAAATAAGATTGATAAAATTGTTGATGAAATATCCACTGTACAGCTGTCTCCCCCACTTAACAACCTATGTCCACAGGTACACTTAACACTTCCCTTGTTCAACCCCGCTACTATAGTTGAGTGTGCTAAACCTTTTTTCCGCCCATCTAACCATCTGCCCCCTGGACCCTGTTTCCTTGCAAATGCTATGGCCACCCTCTGCCTCTATTCTATACTCTTACACCTTCAATCTCTCTCTCTCTTCTGCCATCTTCCCCAACTCTCTAAAACATGCACTAGTCATTCTCATACTTAAAAAGCCCTACTTGAACCCCACCAATCTTAAAAACCTACGCTCCATGTCTTTGCTTCCTTTTTCCTCCAAACTCCTTGAACGTCTGGTCTACAACCAACTGAATGACCATCTTACTGAGAACAACCTTCTTGACCCCCTTCAGTCTGCATTTCACCCTCAACACTCCACAGAAACTGCTTTACTAAAAATCATAAACAATCTACTAACAGGTAAAACCAATGGATACTATTCTGTACTCCTTGTTTTGGACCTCTCTGCTACCTTTGACACTGTGGACCATTCCCTCCCGCTCAAAAAAACTGTACTCCTTTGGCAGTACTCTCCCTCTCTCTCCCTACCTATCCCACATCACCTTCAGTATCTCTTACCAGTCTACTTCCTCTCTTCTGCCTTTCTCTTTTGGGGTCTGTAATGGAACCGACCCAGACTGCGCGTGAGTACGAACGTTTGAATATCGCTTCCCTGTCCAAACACCGACAACAGACACCACAGCCGACCATAAAACACTAGTTTATTTGAACACAGATACAAGATATATACCCTTTGGGGACAATCCCCCCTCCCTGCATAATGACACAGGGCAGGGCAATCTACATTTAGTAACAAGAGACACACAGGTGTTTAAACTTCACACCAGCAGACCATCCCATTAGGAGGGACGGCTGCTGGAGACACCCCCCCCCCCTTACTAAGCTAATACGCATAAACACATCCCATAATAGTTTGTTCCCAAGTCAGATAAACAATAGAACAATGGGATGCAGCCACATAACATTAAAAAATCAACAACCCTCACCCCACCTGTCTCCTAAACATGTCTACACAGTCTGAGACAGAGCCCACAAAATATTAGGATTGATCACCCTGTACCCCTAACAGGCATGGGGTGATTTACACATAAGAGGGATATGGGGAGCTGAGACAGAGATCTCCCCACCTCTCCAAAGTGAGCTGGGTTTCATGGGCCCCCCACCCAAAGTGACTCCCTTCACAGGGTCCCCCAAGGTTCTGTTCTTGGACCTCTCCTATTCTTGATCTTCACCTCCTCCCTGGACCAGTTAATAGCCTCCCATGGCTTCCAATACCATTACTATGCTGATGACACCCAAATATATCTCTCTACCGCTCAGCTCACTGCATCAGTCTCCATATGCATCACTAATTTACTAATGGACATTTCATACTGGATGTCAGACCACTTCCTTAAACTCAAATCTGTTTAAAACCAAGCTCATAGGATCAAATGCGTCGGTTCAAATGTCAATCCATCCCCACATGCCAATGTACTAGGTGTCATCCTGGAGCCTGAACTATCCTTTTGGCCCCACATCCAATATCCAAAGCCTACCACCTCAACCTCCACAACTTCTCCAAATGAAAACCTATACTCGCCTCCAGGACTTCTCCCGAGCCTCTTCCATCCTCTGGAACTCCCTACTCTTGCCTACTCTGTCCATTTTTAGATGCTCCCGGAGACCCCTCTCTTCAGAGAGGCCTACCCTGCCCCCACCTAGCAACTCTTTTATCTTCTCCATCAGCTTATCCCCAACAGTTATTACTTTTTGTATCTCTAGATCCTCCCTTTTTTATACTGTAAGCTCTAATGAGCAGGGCCCTCCATTTCCTACAGTATTAGATTGTGTTGTAATTGTACTGTTTGCTCTTATGTTGTAAAGTGCTGCATAAACTGTTGGCACTGTAGAAATTATTGATAATAATATCAATACCCTCACACATTTTGATAGTGTGCAAAGATTATAACCCCTGTCAGGCTTTCATTGTTGTCTGCTTCCCTGTTCAATAGATCACGCTTTATCTTGGTGACAACTATTGGAGAGAAAAAAAAGTGATGGGAAATCCAACATTTTAAAAGAGGTGAGAGTAGTTCTTTCATTGGGGACACCTGTTCCATTGTCAACTGTCCAAGAAGGGAATTCCTTTCATTATGTAGAGATTCCCTCTTGCTTCCTTTTCATGTCCCAGAACAGGAAGTGAAGGAAAATCTCTCTGATGGGACACAAACTAACTGGTTTATCAAAACCAGAAAAAAAAGTGTTTGCTATACGTACACTTTAAAGTAGAACTCCAGCCAACAATAGAAAAAGGCAATTTAAAAAGTAAAGAAAATAAAAAGCATCTGGTGCTGTAATGCTTCTGTACCCTGCAATATTTTTCTGGCACTAGATTTCCTCAAACTGGTTTAATGACAGCCAGCATCATTCAGCCTACTTCCTCTGATCCAAGTCTGTCATGGACCACCCCTAACCTTTGACTGGACAATAAAGGAGAGGCAGCACTGCAGTGAGCTCTGTCACTCTCCTCTCTTATCCTATCAGCAGTCTTCTTGTTAGTGCACAAATGTAGCCGCTCCTTTGTTTGCTTCTCCCTTCCCCACTTGGAACTGGGCTGTACAGGGACTGCAAGAGGCCGATATGAAGCCAAATAAATTTTACTTGCATTATTTGCAGTAAACAAGCATAGCTAATGGTGCATTAATGAATACAGAGTTGCATTATTTTGTTTCTTATCATTTCTTGGCGTTAAGCTTAAATTAATGCCTGGGATACGCTCCTCTTCTGCATGCGTATTTTCAGCCAGTAAAAGATGGCCCAACCCCCGAATAATCTGCTAAACAACTTTACCAAACTGCACACTTTTATGCTGCAGAGCTCTTTTGGTAGAGCTGTAGCATAATGTTGGACTTGCATTGATATCACTTTGCCATTTATAGCACATGATGCTTTGAGTTTTTGAATTGGTGCCCCTGCCCTGTCATTGGACAAATGCCACTGCATCCATCAGGGACTATGTGGTTTTCATGGGTGATCAGCCCATATAGGAAGTGATTAGTGGAGCTTATGGTGGATGGAGTCATATCACTTTGTTTTACCTTTACTTCTGGTGTTGAACGGACACTTTATACCTACATTACATCATTAAGGTGATCCAGATCATAGTTGTGTGTATTGCCGCCACTGGTTTCTTGGAGCTTGATGGTGGTCCCTAATAAGCTTATTTAATGCGCATGTGGCAGGAACATGGACTTTTGTCCCAAGGTGTGCACATGTCCAGCTATAATCTGAAGAAACAATTGTATGGTGTTTACTGGCACACTTAAGGACTGCCTTTTGGCATATAGTAATCATACAGTATATCATCTGGACCACTAGCATGCTCCATTCATCCTCTCTTATCAAAGGAGAAAACTGCTTGGGTTGCACTACCCATGAATGTGTACGCAATATTAAGTGGAGTATTACTCTGACATATACAGTCACAATAATGTAAATGTATAATGTTAATGAAGTGTTTCCTTCTGTGCCCCTAGAAGATGGAGGTGGATTTTTCATGTGTTTTTTTTTTTTTTTTTAATATGCATTTTGTATTCCAGAATCATGATGCATATGTTTTTGTATGTGTATATTGTATTTTGTAGATTTTTGTCCCTGTTCTTAGGCAAACGTTTGTCTGGGAAGTAATAGCACTGTTAAATCCATATATTGTATCTTAGAAGTTACCTTGGAATAAATAGTAGGTGTTTTTCCTTTCAATAAATTATTGAAAACATTTTCCAGGTATACATTGTAACCTGTCATGTTTATATATATATATATATATATATATATATATATATATATGAGAACAATAGCTTACAAGTCAAGGCGTTTGTATATCATATACAAAAACTGCAACAAAAACAAAGCTTATGATGTATCAGAATAGTTAGTTGACCATGTTACATCAAACAAAGAACAGCATAAGTAACAACAGAGAAACCATACGCCCTGATTGAGGAATCAAGCACTGGTAAATGAGACCTCAATGTATAGAATGCACTATTCAAGAAACAAAACAAAAAGTGCATAAGAACAAGTCACAAATCGTCCCTACGGAAGAGCCTAGACAGTGAGAAGAAAAGAGACGGGGAGAGAGAAGTGGGAGGAGACCTCAAAGGTACTCAAGCCTGGGCTCTGGATGTTTATAGCATTGTGTAACTGGGTATTGACATAGTAGGATTAGCATATTTGGTCCATATTTTAAGGAATTTCTCATGTGTATCTAAAAGGATGCTGGAATGCTTTTCGTTAATGAAAAAGAAATCCAAGCGGCATCTGACTTCTGTAAAGGGTGTGAACTGTTTCCAAGCTTTTGCTATAGTTTGTTTTCCTGCCAGTAGTACCTATGTAGCCAGTTTAAATTGGTATTTAGTGAGGCCCTGCAGTTTCAGGTGTAACAGGACATGCAATAGGCCTTTTAGGAAGGGATAGGCTAATAATGATTGTAGGAGTTTAAGGAATTTTGTCCAGAACCGGGCAAGCATAGGGCATGTCCACCACACATGAAGGACATCTCCCAGATTATAGCATTCCCTAAAACAGGTAGCAGAGGCAGTGGGTGAATGTGTGCCAAGCGGAATGGGACCAGGTACCATCTTGTGACAGTTTTAAAGGCCAATTCAATAGTGAGAACATTAATAGAGCAAGAAGTCAGTGTAGTCCAAATTTATGACCAGCAGCCCCCATCCCTAGTGCTTTTAAGATCCTATTCTCACCTGGAGACGCAAGTGTGATTATTAGGGTTTTGGAGGATATTCAGCTGTGAGTATAGAGTGGATATACAGTATCTCACAGAAGTGAGTACACCCCTCACATTTTTGTAAATATTTTTAATATATATTTTCATGTGACAACACTGAAGAAATGACACTTTGCTACAATGTAAAGTAGTGAGTGTACAGCATATATAACAGTGTAAATTTGCTGTCCGCTCAAAATGACTCAACACACAGCCATTAATCTCTAAACCGCTGACAACAAAAGTGAGTACACCCCTAAGTGAAAATGTCTAAATTTGGCCCAAAGTGTCAATATTTATGTGGCCAACATTATTTTCCAGCACTGCCTTAACCCTCTTGGGCATGGAGTTCACCAGAGCTTCACAGGTTGCCACTGGAATCCTTTCACTCCATGACGACATCTCGGAGCTGGCGGATGTTAGAGACCTTGCACTCCTCCACCTTCCATTTGAGGATGCCCCATAGATGCTCACTAGGGTTTAGGTCTGGAGACATGCTTGGCCAGTCCATCACCTTTACCCTCGGCTTCTTTAGCAAGGCAGTGGTCATCTTGGAGGTGTGTTTGGGGTCATTATCATGTTGGAATACTGCTCTGCGGCCCAGTCTCTGGAGGGAGGGGATCATGTTTTGCTTCAGCATGTCACAGTGCATGTTGGCATTCATGGTTCCCTCAATAAACTGTAGCTCCCCAGTGCCGGCAGCACTCGTGCAGCCCCAGACCATGACGCTCCTACCACCATGCTTAACTATAGGCAAGACACACTTGTCTTTGTACTCCTCACCTGGTTGCCGCCACACACTTTTGACATCTGAACCAAATAAGTGTTTGTGGAGATAAGACAGGAAAAATTTGATATTTGTGTTTTGATAAGTCAGATCTCTTGGAACAGGCCGCTTCCTTGGTCTTGTAAAAAGTAGGTTTGACTATGATGTCATGTGGAGACCCTTTAGGCTTTTTTGTACCAAGGGCTGTGTGGATTCTATCAAATTCCAGTCGTTTGATTGGGGTTCCTGGGATGAGTTCCTGTAACAAGGTGTTAACTGTAGAATTTAAGTCCTCTATAGATTCAGGAAGTCCTCCTGATCCAAAAGTTTCCTCTCCTACTGTGGTTCTCAAACTCCTCAAGTTTTTGGAGGGCAGACGCAAGATCCAGTTTAATGGTGTCAATATCCTGTTCATGGTTATCGATCACTGAAATAGCATTGATAATTTTGTGTTCAATATCATCAATATGGGATCCTATATCCTTTATTTCATGGGTTATCTTGGTGGTGAGTTGTTCCGTAGCAGTGTTTAACTCCTGTTGGAGAAGGAGTTTAAACTTCTCAAAGAGCTGAATTACAAACGGTCACTGCAGTGGGATCCGTTATTTGTGCAGCAGAAAAACTGTCATTAGAAGAGTAGTCCAGTTGGGATATTGAGCCCCTGAGAAGAGAATGGGTGTTAAGGAGAAGGTTGTGGAGAGGCCATTTTAGATGGGGGCCAGTTGAGGCCTTGGAGGTGCCCATGGATGATTTAGTAGATTTAGCTGGAGTAGTGGTGGAGTATTTCCCCATGGTCCCAGAAACATCCAGGGGTGTTTGAATAAAGGAGTGTCCAAACACAGCTGTGATTACGAACATCTCAAAGCCCATAGTTTAACGCCAGAGACAACAGGATGACATGAGGAGCCCTGGATATTAGCCAAGCACCGTTGTCCAGCGGAGCAGGAAAAAAAAAAGAAAAGTAAAAAATAGGTACATGGTCCCCGACAGAGTCCCACAGTGAGATGGGATAGGGGTACAAACGCCCGTTGCTCGTTGTGGGTATAGCCTACCTAAATTTGCAGGGAATATGTGGCAGGCAAAAGCTAAATGTAGGGCAGCTGTCCGGTGGTGAGAGGTGGCTATGCCCAAGCAGTAGTAGGACTATCCCTAAAGGCAGGAGACTACCGAGGATGGGATCCATGGCAGAGTGTGGCTGGTCCATAATGCAGCTGCCTTATTGTGACTGTGAAAAATGGCCACCATTTCCCGCATGTACTGAGGGGACAGAGTGAGAGGCAGCAGGCGGTGACGAGACCCAGGCAACACACCACAGATGGTGCCAAACAATTCCAACAAGTGTAGCATTTCTTCCCGTCATACAGGTTGCTGTTGATCCCGCCTGGCTGCAGGGATGCCCAGGCTGGGCACACGCATCGGCGGCAATCGTGGTGAATGGCTGGTTCCTCAGCGATGACCCAGGCCGCAGGGCCAAGTGCAGTCCAGAGAGCAGGTAGGAGCTGAGTCTTGCTGAAATGATGCACAGGCTTGTGGTGGGACTGCGAAGTGGAGGTGGGTAGGATTCACTCACACTGACCTCAGGAGTGTGCCAGCCGCCACATCCCCCTCACTGCAGGATCCCGCTAGCAGTAAAGGTTTAGGGACCTGGAGCCAATGCCACAGCGGTCCAGCTTGACTAAATGCCACAGGGCTGGTCTGCGGGGTGTCAAGGAAGCTGAGAAATGGATATGGGGTGTCAGGCGCTACTCTGAAGGGTGGTAATTATAGTTGCACACCCAAGCGGTGAGAAGCCGGTCCAACGTGCGACCATCTTCTTCAGCTGCTCAACAGCACCCTGGTAGGTGTGTTTTTAATTGGTTTAGTTATACTTTTTTTTTAAACAGTATTAAATAGTGAACATGGTTATTGGAGTAGTAATTGGTTGATCATTAATATGACTATTTATGAATGGTTATAGTTAAGTATCTGTTGTGATTGTTTAGGATTAAGGTCACCACAGACTGCAGATAGGTCTTTGTTAGGCCTCTATTAAGGATAGGGATTCAGTTGTAGTCAACACTACATACCCCTCCAGACATTCATATAATTAAGATTTGTATGGGCCTTCCTCTTAATATCCACTCCAATAGCGAGCTGATCCTGGGAGCTGTCGTATTAGGTAGGGAGAGGTAGGTGATTATCTCTTTGGGCTGCACATAGAGTGTAGAAGACATTTTTTGGTGGGTTGAACTGCTGTTGACTTGTTCATACACTAGTGATATCTCTGCTCTTCCACAGTCATGGAATGCAGTTCACCACAGCATGTCTAAAATGTCGAGGAGCTTTTGCTCTACTGCCAACCCCCATCTAGACAGGCAATGGTAACCATTTTGACCAACGGTGAGTCTATTGGGGAAAGGCTAAAATTCTGGTCTCTACTGCCAGAAAAAAGGTGAGAGATTGGAACCATTCCATGTTGATGTACAGGAATGTTTCTTCGATTTTATTATGTAAACCACCCAAAATGACACCAATGACCACCTTAGTATCACTATCGGTAGTATCTAGAGTTGTCAACTATTGCTTACGAGCAGGAATGTCTTATATTCAATAGTCATGATGTGTTATGTCTCCATTTTTGTCAGAGCCAGTAATCCCCAAATAATGAATATTCCTAGTTTGTGCAGACACTTTGTCCAGCCATGAAAACCCCATGGAATCCAAGTGCATTTGTAGCCTCGTAAATGCTTGTCTGCTTTTTGTTGATAGTTGATTGGCGATAATGTAAGCAGATGGGCCCAAACCAATGACAAATGGAGCAGTTTTGCTCAGGTTCAATAATTTGTAGTGAAAAGAATAAACCCTCTTTAAGCTTATTACCAAAACCTCCTTATACGAATTACAAATATTGTCAACCCTATCAGTTTCTGCGGGGTAGGTCTAATGTATGAACAGAACAAAACTTTCCTCGTATTTTGAAGGTTTTTTATTGTAATAACCCAGGCAATGTGGTTTGAGTGTTATTTGTACATTAAGTGGCATAAACGTGCAGAGTGCCAGAGCATCCATAATGATGCGGTTTGTACATCCAAAGCAAATGGAGATGATGCAGACAGGACACCTTTAGATGAAATGTTCAGTAAATGAGATTAGTCTATAGAGCACACACAACACGGCCTCTAATGTGCTGTAAATTCAGTGATAGAAATCTTCTCGCCTGCGCTCCCCTGGTAGTAGAAAGAAAATCAATCAACTTTCTGTATCTTTCTGCAGTAAGGTGGGGAGGAATGAAATTAGTTTCAGCCAGTAAAGGTCACAGTTTGATGTATACATGATCGTCATGCCAAAGCATCAGTGTGTATCCTGTTAAGCATCTGTTAACCAGATAGGTAATGAAACATTGCTACTAGTTTGCAAGATTTGTTTTGAGATTAGCTGGTATGGTAACATGGTACTTTAGAGTACTTGGATCCATTTAGCTTGTTGTGTATTTGCTGAAGGGTGGGTTATGGAAATAATAATGCTGCTATTAGACATGCTTTTAATGGTGTATGCTCCCAGCCTTATCTCTGGCTTGACTACATAGTGAAGTGGATTTTCTAAAGGTAAATAGACGTGCAGTCATTTTTCAAGAGCTTTTATTTTTTCCACCTGATTGGGTATTCTCTAAAAAGTGGAACTTTTATCACATTACATTTATTAAGGAGCATTTGTGAAAAACTACACTTGCAAAGTGCACAATCTACTTGCCTTTAGTAAATCAACCTCAGTGAGTCACTGAACTACTACAAGTAATGATTTAAAAGATACCTATTGGCACAACATTCACTTTAATTTTAGAACATCACCATTGTAATAGCAATACAAACAGTTTGGACAATCCAATATAAGCTTACTTGTCTTTTTCCACATCTTCCTGGATTCCCTGCATGCTTTGCAGCTTCTCCTCTGCTGTTTACTTTCAGATGCTAAGGACTATATATCCCATGGTACCTTGCTGCCTACAAACAGCGATACCTGTGCTGCCTCCGCCTCCTGAAACTCCTCTTAGCACCTCTGTAGTTCAGAAGGCAGGCTCTGTGAAATGTGTGACACAGGAGGGTCTACTCACAGGGCATAGTGACTACGTGTCACAGAATTCAAGGAAGTAAATTTGTGGGGAACTTCAGAGTAAGTTTACAATCTTCAAGATCTTTCTTAAAGTGGAAGAAAAATTCATTTTTCAAAACATTTGCTGACCGATAGGGTATTTTTGACAGAAGAGACCCTACCAGTCTCTTTTGCCATACATGCATTCTCCTTCCTTATCAAACTCCAAGTGCCTCCTATGGATTGGGGGGGGGGGGGGGATGGCAGCCCACACAGTTTTTTTTTTTTTTTTTTTAATGCCATCATTCTTTTGTTTACATTCAGCTGTCAGCAGGGAATCTTGCTGACAGCCGATGAGTCATCGGTTGCCAAGGACATAGCACTCCTTAACAACCCGCTACTTAGCAGCGGTTAGGAGCCTGTAGGAGTGTTTTGCATTCTGTGCCATAAAATTGCTCTCAAAAACACAAACCAGGGAGGTTTTTTTTTCTGCTCCTAAAGACTGAGCTTAAAAACGCCTCTAGACTACAAAGTGTGCATGGTCACATAGAAGAACATTTGCTTCTACAGACAGAAAAAAAAGAAAAAAAAAAACCTCTGACAAAAAAAACTGCTGCTGAGAGGAGCATTTGTTTTTTAAGCTAGTGTGCATGGAGCTTTAGCCCTGGTTCACACTGATGCGGCGCGGAATTTGCAGCGTTTTCAGTGTGAATTTCGCACCGTATCAGAATCACACCCCGTTCATGCGAACCACTGCGGGTGTGTGTTAACACCCTGAAAGCGGTCCGCAAAAACGCAGTGCGATGTGAGGAATTAGATCGCATAGGTGTGAATATCTGTGCGGACCCAAGGGGGACAAGGGGTCCTGCACGTTTTTGGTGTGGGTGCGGTGCGAATAGAGCCATACAAAATGTATGGCTCCAATCGTACCACACACAAATCGCATGTGTTTTGCACAGAAATGCAGTGCGGTTCCTGTGCGAATCATATGCGATATACGGAGCCGCACATATGTGAACCCAGGCTTAAAATGTGTTCTTCAAGCAAACCTGAAAGTTTTTTGTATATAACTGCTTGCCGACCGCATGCCCACAATGTACTGTACAGGTACTGGCGATGGGCAAAGCGAAGTACCTGTATTACGGCCTCCGAATCTGTAATAGGTAGTGAGGAAGTGATATACGGAAATATGTCCTTTTGAAAGCCTGAAAGTGGTCATTGGATTTTGGGGGCTTGTATATGTAACTAGGCTTCCAAAAAGTCTCTCACTTGTGGTATCCCCATACTCGGGAAAAGTAGCAGAATGTGTTTTGGGGTGTGATTCTACCTATAGCCATAGCATGCATGAGCAATATGCCATTTAAATTACAAATTTGTGTAAAAATTTTTTAATTTTCCTAAAATTTGTGGCAAAATAAAATCTTCCATGGACTCGACATGCCTCTCAGCAAATTCCTTGGGGTGTCTACTTTCCAAAAAGAGGTCATTTGGGTTTTTTTGTACTGTCCTGACATTTTAACTTCTCAAGAAATGTGATAAGCAGTCAGAAAGTTAAAGCTACATAAATTCCAGTATGTATACTATAGTTTGTAGACACTATAACTGTCCCAAAAACCAATTAATATACACGTATTGGGATTTTTTTTTTTTTTATCAAAGACCTGTAGCAGAATATATGTTGGCCTAAATTTATGACTAACTTATTTAGTTAGTTTATTGGATATTTTTTATAACCAAAAGTAGAAAATCTTTTTTTTTTTTTCTTAATTTTCTTTAATATCACAAAAAAATAGAAAAAAAAAACCTAGTGGTGATCAAATACCACCAAAAGAAAGCTTTATTTGTCTGATAAAAGGACATAAATTTTGTTCGGGTACATCCTTACATGACTGTGCAAATACCAGTTAAAATACCGCAGTGCTGAAACACAAAAAATGGCCTGGTCAGGAAGGGGGGTAAATCTTCCAGAGGGCAAGTAGATAAAGTGGTATTAAACCCAAAAGTAAACTTTTACTACATTGTAGTTTACCAATTCTTAAATGTGATCACAACATTAATTTTCTCTTTTAAACTTTCTATTTTCATCTGATGTTTTGGCTAAGTCTGTTGTTTTTATAAAAGAACAAGCTCTCCTGCAGAATTCATTAGTTTTAGGGATGAGACAAAACATTTAACACTGGCAGGGGTGCTTAAATTGATCAGCTTTTATCTATTTATGTAAATCCTTTATCCCAAAAGGAAAAAAAAAACATTTTGCTTTAACTGCTTATCAAGTATTAGCTGGAGTTTGGCTTCAATTTATTGCATCTAAATCTGCTAGTACATCTAACACTCGCCTCCCCCTAGACCAGCAATGGGCAAACTACGGCCCGCGGGCCGTATACGGCCCGGCGGACCTTTTAATCCGGCCCGCGGAGAAAGTGAGGGGAGCTAGGCTCCTCTCACAGTCCGCCCTGAAGACCGGTGTAGCATGAAAATCTGTCTCCTATGCGGATCTGTCCCCCTCGACGTATCTGCGCATGTGCCGGAGATCGCCGATCGGCTGCTAATGCCTGAAACTGGCACATGCGCAGATACGTCGAGGGGGACAGATCCTCATAGGAGACAGATTTTCATGCTACACCGGAACGGCGCGGGAACACGGCGAGAGGAACGCGCGGAGCAAAGGTAAGTGAATTGACACGGGGGGACTTGGGGACTTAATATGGGGGATGTATTAATATGGGGGATGTATTAATATGGGGGATGTATTAATATGGGGGATGTATTAATATGGGGGATGAATTGCTATATGGGGGATGTATTAATATGGGGGATGAATTACTATATGGGGGATGAATTACTATGGGGGATGAATTACTATATGGGGGATGAATTACTATGGGGGATGAATTACTATATGGGGGATGAATTACTATATGGGGGATTAATTACTATGCTTACTATGGGGGAATATTAGTATTCTTACTATGGTTGACACATACACATCATTCATCTACTCTTGGTCCGGCCCCCCGGGTCCAATATATGAACCCATTGCGGCCCTCAAGTCAAAAAGTTTGCCCACCCCTGCCCTAGACTGATGGTGCTTCATCCAGAGTGGGGGCACTCTAATACAGGAGTTGTGTTACTGGATGGATCACCAGGTGAAAACAGAGGGGGAGGGGGGAAAGGCCAAAAAAGAGAAAATGAATGCAGTCACCACATCCAATGCAATATATTACAATATGTGATTTTGGGTTTAACACCTCTTCCACATAACAAATCTGCTGTTAGAAATTCATGTGCTAGTTTCAGAGCTTCCAATTCACACTGTGCATTGTTGTAGAGACCCAAGGTTATAATCCTCTGATAAGGGAGAAAGGTAAAATGACATTAAGTGCATTAAAGGAGAATTGACTTAGTTTGTTTTCATCCTGGCAGAGCATTTTTTTTTTTTATTTGAAGCCAGCTGTTCTATAACCCCAATAGTAATCTGACCAAAGTGTTCCTGTGTTCCAGGTCCTGTCTTTGCAGTTTTTTGAGAAATTGCTTTGTATCCTAGGGACAGAGTTTCCATTGCATACTGTGAGCTATTAAGGCCTCCTTCACACTTTGTTTTTACATGGGGACCTGCTTTGTTAAGCATTTTTGTGCATTTTCCTAAATAGTTTTCTTTTTTTTTTTTTTTTTTTAATGACTTTTTACCTAAATTTTTCGGGCTGACTACAATTGATACCAATCTGTAAAGGTTAGTGGTGCACCGAAATGAAAATTCTGGATCGAAACCAAAGATTTAAGATGCATGTGTCTGAAAACCAATACCAAAAAGGACCGTTTTTTTTTTTTTTTTTTAAATATATATTTTTATATATAATTTTAATCAACTTTTTAATTCATATCATGGACAGAAAAAATGGAATATATATATATATATATATATATATATATATATATATATATGTAATTAAACTTTATAATGCTGCACAATAATTTGAGAAACAAAAAACATGATTAGTGCATCACTAGTAAAGACGCGTGAGACCATTTCATCTCCAATTCGCAATCTCCAAAGACTCTTATGTTAGCAAGAAGGGTTTTATGGTATACCTCTCTGTGCTGGTCTTACTGTTATAATCTCCTCCTAAACCATAGCCAATCATCCTTTAGGGATGAAAACACAAGTCCCCAGTAACTCCTTGAGTGGTGTTTATGCTTTTACAGGTGGAACTCAAAAAATTAGAATGTTGTGCAAAAGTTCATTTATTTCAGTAATGCAACTTAAAAGGTGAAACTAATATATGAGATACTCATTACATGCAAAGCAAGATAGTTCAAGCCATGATTTGTCATAATTGTGATGATTATGGCTTACAGCTCATGAAAACCCCAAATCCACAATCTCTGAGCCTAGAATATTGCACCTTTTCACAATATTCTAATTTTCTAAGTGTCCCACTCTAATCAGCTAATTAAGCCATAACACCTGCAAAGGGTTCCTGAGCCTTTAAATGGTCTTGCAGTCTGGTTCAGTAGGAATCACAATCATGGAAAAGACTGCTGACCTGACAGTTGTGCAGAAAACCATCATCGACACCCTCCATAAGGAGGGAAAGCCTCAAAAGATAATTGTAAAAGACGCTGGATGTATCAAAGCACATTAATAGAAAGTTATGTGGAAGGGAAAAGTGTGGAAGAAAAGGGTGCACAAGCAGCAGGGATGACCGCAGCCTGGAGAGGATTGTCAGGAAAAGGCAATTCTCAAGTGTTGGGGACTTTCACAAGGAGTGGACTGAGGCTGGAGTCAGTGCATCAAGAGCCACCACACACAGACTGATCCTGGACATGGGCTTCAAATGTCATATTCCTCTTGTCAAGCCGCTCCTGAACAACAAACAACGTCAGAAGCGTCTTACCTGGGCTAAAGAAAAACATACCTGGTCTATTGCTCAGTAGTCCAAGGTCCTCTTTTCTGATGAGAGCAACTTTTGCATCTCATTTGGAAACCAAGGACCCAGAGTATGGCGGAAGAATGGAGAGGCACACACTGCAAGATGCTTGAAGTCCAGTGTGAAGTTTCCAGAGTCTGTGTTGATTTGGGGAGCCATGTCATCTGCTGGTGTTGGTCCACTGTGCTTCATGAAGTCCAAGGTCAATGTAGCCGTCTACCAGGAGATTTTGGAGCACTTCATGCTTCCTTTACTTCTCATGGGATCACAGGAGTGCACTTAGTTGTGCACTCCTGTGACCCTATGGTTTCACTGAACCAATCCAGGCTCTGGGGAGATCCTGACATTAAAGTTGGGATCTATCTAGATTCCTGACTGGCACTTGGCTCAGCCTCTTAGTGAGCCACTGGGAGCCTGAGCCCATCCACTCCTGCCCCCTCCACAGCCTGAAGCTCCAGTGATCACTGAAGGGACAGAGCAGAGAGTCGGTGACTAACAGTTACCACTCTGTGCTCAGAGCACGCCTGAGAATTGAGTGATAAGCAGGCTTTGATCAATCAGTTCTCAGTCTAATGCAGGCCATACATGGGTCGAATTCCAAACAAATTATTTTTACAAAATCTGAAACTTTGTGCATTTTGTAATTTGATTGTGCCACCATTGATTTTGAAATTCAACCAACCAAGCCTTTTAATTTCACCACATGTTGCCACAGAAAAGAATTTTTGCGGCCAAGAATTTTCTTTTCTTTCCAGGTCACAGCTCATGCTTGTTTCTTTTTTGATTACATTTCTCGTACAACTCTCCAATCATTCATTAGAAATTCATTTGGTTTTTGGAAAAATTTCCAACGTACCTGATCACTCAAATTTGATGACTACATGAAAATTGTCCGTTTCTGTGACCCATTAATGCTACGAAATTCAAACGAAAATTCTTTGAAAAGGTTTTTCAAAGAAAACTCTTAAGGAATTCAACCCATGTATGGCCTGCTTTTGAGGCGGCGGAGGGCAGATGCAGCATGGGACCAATGCTGCATCCACCAAGGTTAGTACAATTTTTTTTTCTTCTTTTCCAAGTCCCATACTTTTCTGTTATTTTCCCTAGTCATCTTCAAGGACAGCTATTCGAGAGATAGGCTCCTCACACGTAGACAGGAAACACATAATCCACATTAATTTAAAAAGGACCTTCCCGTGACAGACCCCCAGTTTTATGTGCTTCCTCAGGCTGGACAGGACACTTTTTATTTATCCAGGTACAGGCACAGGGGTGTTAAGCGGTATACTGCAGATTGGGGGACCCCCTCGCTTACTGGTGTAGTATTTGGCATATACCTCAGGGGAGAGTGGAGGTTCCAGTCCTGTAAGGTCATGGGATGAGGAGACTTGATGATTGATGGTGGCTTGTGAGCTGAGGGAGAATTGCATCCTGCTCTGGCTGCCGGAGAAAATTAGCATCTCTTCTGGCTCCGACCTGCCCACCCAACTTCCAATCCGGTGTGGGCAGCGCCCACCCCGAGCGTTTTGGCATGAGCGCGAGATTCCCGTCCCCGAGAGACGTCACGCCATGATTCTGATCGTTGGATGACTGGTGCAATCCAAACAATTCAATGGGCCCAATTATATCCAAGGACCCTACAGAACTACACTCTGTCAAAATGGAATGGCCTTCAGCACTCACTGGATGCAAGGTTATACATCACAGATTCAGCAAAGAATTCCATTAAATGGTGGCTCTCTCTGCAAGTCATGACAACAGGCCAAGCCTGGAGACCAACAAATTTGGTAAAGATTACCACGGGTGTGGGTTTTATTTTTTGTTTTTTTTTATGTTATAAGATTAGTTTATACGGTCTGTGCAGCCTTCAATAATTTTCTATGTACTGAGGATCTGTCACTGGGAGATCCTTTTTAAATTAACGTGGATCATGTGTTTCCTGTCTAGGTGGGAGGATCCTGTTTCCTGTCTAGGTGGGAGGAGCCTATCTGTCAAGTAGCTGTCCTGGTGGACTCTAGAAATAGTTAACAGGTAATAGCTTGGTTTTCCCTTTTTTAATTTTTGTTTTGTATTACAAATATGAACAAACAAAATTTAAAGAGACAAATTAAACAAAAATATGGTTTAAAAAAAATCAGAAAACAAAAGGTGCAAAGAAATTTATAAAAATGGTTTAGGGTTGAATAGGAGAAATCGCTTTTATTAAAAATGATTGCAGATTTTCTACAACTGATAATATATACAGAATTAAAAAGGAAATTCTTTGCTTTGCACATGAGCACAAACAAAAGTGCACTGTAACAATATTGTTACAATGTATTTATGAATCAAGCCTACAAACAGTGCTTGTAGGCTTCATTCATACTGCTGTAAATCAAAATGGCAATATTGTTAGTAATTATGATAGAAAATTGTAAACATGGAAAATAATTTTCAGTTTTTATTTGACATACACAAATTGTCACTGCAGGTGTATTTTCCTGGTTATTTACAGTGATTTTGTTCACCTGCAGTGAATGTTTGGTGAATGTCACATTCATTGTTTTACAAACCTGCCCCATGGTTCTTATTAGAATGAGGGATTTATAAGGCACCCTCTTTTCTTTTTTTTTTTTCTTTTTTTTCTCTGTACAGTACCGGCATTGTCTGTAAATAATGGCGTGCATTGGCACCTAGCCATAAAGTATATTTGTTTAATAATAGACATTGATTATGCTGTGGTATAGGAAGTGCAACATAGTGATGAAATGTTATATACTGTATCACTTTGGATAAAATTTATAAGTAGATTAAATTGGAGCCATTGGCCGTTCATAGCCATTAGCTGGATGTAATAGCCTGCACTATAACGATTATCAGAGAGACTTTTCTCACTGGAAGACTTAATGGAACATTTTACCGCATGTTGTATGGGTCACGGGTAATGTGAAAAGATCATTTTCATACAGTCACGTTTTCTTGCCTAAGCTAACCTGGACCCAGTGTCATTGCTTTGTAAATAGCCACTTGTGCTTAATACAACAGTGATATTCAAGTAATGAATATTGCAATTTAATAATAAATAGGTAGATAGCATAGAGGCCTCTTTGTATTAAAATGTGTTCTTACTTGGCATGTTTATTAAATGGGTGTGGTAGTTTTTGGCACCATTTAATTTAGCACAAGTGAACTACAAATTTATCCAACCTGAGCATAAAAAAAATCATACTTGAAAAACAAGTAACACCTCTACCACACCAAACTGCAAATTATTCAGGTCTGGTATGGATTTTAAAGTGGTAGTAAAGCTACAAAAAAAAAAAAAATAATTCCCCCTGCAAGGCAATATCATAATGTGCTAGTATGTATTGCATACTAGTACATTATGAAAAACTTACCTTAAAATGAATCTCTCCAGTGGTGCACTGTTACCACTAACAGGGCTTCCATCTTCACCCGGGTTCTGGGTTTGTGGGCATCGACCGTGTGACTGGTGGAGCTGCAATGACATCAGTCCGGCACTTGGTACAAAGCTCTGAAGGAATGGCACAGGTATGCCGTTCCTTCAGAGCGCATGTGCTGGTGATAGCTCCAGCTGCTGCTCGATGGAATATCTCCTAAACGGTACTCGTTTGGGAGATATTCATTTTATCTGCAGGTAAGCTTTATTAGCTTACCTGTAAGTAAAAATCCTCAAAAAATTAGTTTACTACTACTTTAAGGGGGATCCCTCTGGCAAAACACCTTGTCACCATGTTGATGAGGAAAGGGCCTCTTCCCTACAACCCTGGTCGGTGGTTGTGGGGTCTTCAGGCAGGGGCCTTATCGGAATCTGGATGTCCCCTTTAACAATAAGGGGGCAGATAGATACCACCCCCTTTGTGAATGAGTAAGGGGTACATTGCAATACCACTATTATACACAACGTTTAACTCTGGCCAAACCGGTCATTCAGGTGTTCATACAAATGCCAGAACAGCCAGGGTTCAGTCTGAACTTGTGTTTAGACCAAATTCTAAGCTCATACCTAATGATGACTGAAAATGTTGGATTTGTTTCTCACTTTCAGTCCCAGTGATGATGGTTAAGACAAAACAAGAGGGTGAATCTTCGTAATGGAGACAGAGACTGTAAATAAAACTTTGCTCTCCCTTCCCTACGCTATCCAAAACTAAAAATGTTTAGCCCTTGATGCATTTCATGTTTTAACTGTCAGAGAAATTTGTGCCAAATGCAGCTGTTCAGGCATGTCATATAGGTCTCCATAAATGCCACGCAAAGCTTGCTTGGGTCTCGCCCCTTTGTTCTAATGGAATACAAAATATACTGTTAATACCTTGCATTTCCTTACGTATTATCACTCATGTATTACATGAGACAGATTAGACATAACGTAAATTCTTTATTGGCTCACTCTTTAAGCAGCAGGATGGACTGGTTGGAATACAGCTATCCCTGGATGAAAAACAGAAGTCCTGAACTCCCACTGCATTTGCTAACATACTTCACTGCTATAAAAAGACAGAATAATTTTGACCTGAGTGCATAGCATGTTGCACTGAACACATCTGTCTTTTTGCAAATGCTGTATTGCCAATTTGCTTTTACAAACAAAGCTCAACCCAAATGATTTGTTTTGCAGCGAATGAGCTATCTATAAGCATAATTGTGTAATCATTCATTTATTTAGTTCCAGGCTCTGGAAGAGCTGACCATATTCATATTTTAGCACTCATATTCCCAACATATTTAGTGTCTGTCCTGTCCTTTTCCCATGTGTCAGAATGATTGACACCTGGGTTGTAAAACACAGCATGGCGCAATAGTATATGAAAGCATCAGTACCAAGCCTTTATCTTTTACAGTATATCAGAAGTACAGCATCAGGAGACAGTTGAGGAGACTCAAATTAAATTTGCCCTTGTGCCACTGCTAGAAGCAATGGAAGCCCAACTTTTTTTTTTTTGACAAGTTTTAAATTTTCTTTACTGCAACTCTTTTTTGTCTTGACCCTAGATTAATGTGTGGCTGCCATTTTTGATTCAAGTTGACTATGCTCATTCCGAACAAAGAAACAGGTTAGCCCTGATGGTTCTATTTACAGCCATATATACTTGTCTCTCCTTTAGCTTTCCTGCCTCTCACTTCAGTGATTGGAGCTGAAGGATATGTGCTTCTCAGTATACAGGATCATATGACTTGCTCCATTAAGGCACTGGATCAGTCTTTACTTTTTCACAAGCAGTCCATAGTCCAGATTAAGCTATGACTAGGACTTGCTTTTTTCTCTCAAAGCCTAAATAGATAAGTGGGGAAACATTAGGAAGACTGGTATCTGCTGCTGCTGAGGAGGGCTGCATTGAAGTGAACCCTGTGACTGGCGCAGCGTCAGACCCCCAGCCCTTCTCACCGACTTGTGACCGAAAGACTAGCCAATCTAAAACCGCACTTTCACATGCATGACAATGCCACGCTCAGCTGCACCCTGCACAAATATTTTCCAGCTCACTGGACCACAATCTGTGCCGCAGCCTCAGTGCGATTGTTACTGGGTCAGGTTAATTACGCAATTAACACTTCACACAGCCACCACCACCTTTTTGTACAGAGTAGGAGGAAACTCGCCAATCTTAGCAGTAACACTATGATGTTTGAATAAACGTCTGTATACACGCTGTCACCGCAGGCAGATGTATGCAGAAGTTTAAAAACACACAGTAGTGCACTGCAGAGACAGGGATTCTTTGTTTGCATTAAAGAGCTTTAGAAACAGTTCAACACTTTTCAGATAGTAGGATTTATTACTAAAATGGTGCAATAAAAATATTTACAGAAAAAGATGTAGCATATACACATACACACACACACACATACACACACACACACACACACACACACACACACACACACAGCAATACCACAACAGAGAGATAACAAGTTTAGAGAGGTAGAATACTTGCAGTCAGCCTTGGTTTAAGCAGATCAAGGTCCTGAACAAAAGGGTACCATTCTCCCAACTTCTCAACTTACTTCCCCAGGCCTGACAGCCTATTTTGTAGTCCTCCAGCAGGGAGCGTCTACTTAAGCCAAGGGCCAATCGCCTCATTTGGGGAGGGGGGTTTAGGCGGAGACCCAGGCTAGAACCAAAATCCCTCCCAAGTTATACCAGGGTCAATAACCTTCCCTAGGTACATGTAGCATCCTATCCACTGGCAGGATAATATGCAGAACGATATTCTGAACGTCCATACATCACATATGACATATCTGGCTGTGACGGTTAAGGAGATATCGCTTTCTGCTCTCAGGTAGACGTAATCTAGGGGTGTGAGGTATCAGGTGACTTGTAGTAAAATGACCTCTCTGAATATATGTCTTGTTTTATTGTATGTATTTTTTACAAGAAATTACGAAATTGTATGAATAAGTGTTTTCACATGGGATGCAGGTTTTACTGCTATTTCGGAATGCGTTTGAAGTCCAGTGACTGATGGGTTTATAGCTTTACGATCAGCTTCAGAGCAAGAGTTTGCCAGACACACTGGAATCAGCTAATTTGGTTTACAACCATGAAGGATATCCAGCTGTGCCCTGTGTACTCCTGAACCCAGCGCACAAGGACCACGTGTCACTCAACAGAGAGGAAGGGGGAGCTGATTTGGAGTGAGAAATGATACAAGATGGAGGGTCTTTACCAAAATGGATGTTCGCGTCCATATTTGTACGTACAATTGCTACAAACCAAATCGCAATATGACATTATACTGTATATGCCTTGATAGAGTGATGCTGTCATGGAATATTGGGAGTCCCATGTGTCTACAATGGCAGTGTTCCAACAAATTAATTATCATTTAAAGTAATTCTAAAGATTGTAGTAAAAAAAAAAATAATGCCTACCTACTCTGTGCTATTGTTTTACACAGAACAGGCCCGATCCTCTTCTTCTTTTTGGGTCCCTCAACCGGCGGTCCTGGCTCCTCCCCCCCTTCCCTGCCAAGTGCCCCCAAAAGCAAGCCTCTTGCTATGGGGGCACTAGAGCAGGCTTGCCCTCCCCCCCCCTGCTCTCCTGATCGGCTTGGCTCCCACTGTGTGAGCAAGTAAGGAGAGAGAGACCCGTGATAGTAGCGGTTCCCATAAGGAGGGCTGAGGGGGAGCTGCTCCCAGGTTTTTGTTTTTTTTTACCTTGTAAAGTCTCAAGGTTTTTTACCTTCATGCCCCCTAATACTCCCCTAAGTCCTGGCTGTCCCAGGAATCCCTCTCCTCATTGGCTGAGACAGAAGTGGGAGCTGGTGTCAATCACAGCCAGTGAGAAGAGAGGGGGCAGGGCTGAGTGGATGACACTCTAGCAAACTGCGTGCTGTGGGGGCACTCAACAGGAGGGAGGGGCCATGAGAATAGGAGGATCTTGGCTGCTCTGTGCAAAAAACACTGCACACAGCAGGTAAGTATAGACATGTTTGTTAAATACGAAATAAAAACCTTTTAGAATCATTTTAATGCATAGAATGCATTAAGATAAAAAAAATAACCTGCCTTTAGAACCACTTTTAAGATTTGCTATAAATAAATCCAGCTTAATTATTTTAATGAAACTGCAAGCTTTCTACGCAAATTAGTTTTAACTCACTGCATACGTTTCCTGACAGTTGGCAAGGCTTGTTCCTGAAGACATGTTTAAAGCCTAAAACCGTGCGTGTTTTGCCAATTTCATTTTCATGTTGCATCATTCTACTACATAAAATTCAAATTCAGTCTAATGAGCTTCCGGTGAAATGAGTTCCCATATTAAGAATACTCATCTGTCTGACAAAGTGTGTGTGTGTGTGTGTGTGTATAAATATACTTTATCTGTTCTTTTCTTGAGTTTCATCTGTATTGGATTATTTTTGGGTTTTTTTGGGGGGGTTTGAACTGGACCCAATTCAAGTATTGGGCTGTTCTAGCAGCCAGTCAGATGCCTCCTTTGATTTTTCTAACCTGTAGTAGATAAAAATGACATCTGGTTGTAAAGCAGCACAGATTTGTTGCTGTCTTCTATTTAATACACAGAACCCCAAAAACATGCTACTTATTATATTGGGCTGACATGTATGTATTATGACTGAGAAATGTTGCTGAACTTGAGTTAAATAATATGTAAACCAAACATTTCATATTCCTGATACAGTATGTACCTGCTGTAAAGTGTACTTGTATGAAAAAATACACTTTTTATTGCTTCCTTTGTGTGAAATCCCTGGTGTGTCAGCCAGTTCCTCTGCTTTCCTATTGAAAACTGACCACACTAGGCATGAAAGCACAGCATGGTCAGTTCTCTAGCTATCTAGTTATGGGGGGAACTCAGTGTGCTCCCTTTCAATGTTCCTGACACCCCCCCCCACCGCACAGCCTTTCACTGTGAAGATCAGTGTTCTGCTCTGTCTCTTCCCCCAACTCTTTATGCACCTGAGAACAGAGGATATGTGATTACTTTATAAAAAAGGTATTTATAATGTTTTTTATATCTATACACAAATGTTTTGCCTTTCATTCATTGAATGGGTTGTTTTTCGAGGTGAGAGCTTACAATCCATTTAACTGTTCATGATCCCTGTAAAACTTTCAGTGTTGGGCTGTCTATTCAAGATGTTTGTACTTCATTTGTTAAAATGTCAGTAAAGATGATTGAATATTACCAACTAATGTACACCCCATGTAGCAGCCTTGACACGTTCTCATTGCTGTACCACACTGTTTTTCCTTTGCATTCTCTAATGTTGCAGTAAACGCCCTTCGATTAGTGCTTTATCATTCAAATATTATGCTCTATGTACCAGGAGCGGACTGACAACTCATGGGGCCCCTGGGCAATAGGGGATCATGGGGCCCCTGTGTCCTTGCCCAAACTCAAAATAGCCTATGAAAAAGGTACCAGGGGCATCTCATGGGGCCCCCTACTGATGCCGGGCCCTTGGGCAGTGCCCGCATTTCCAAATGGTCAGTCCGCCCCCTGCTATGTACTACTCTTCGGTTTGCCACCTCCGATGTCTTACAAACTACCTATGTCATTACTGTCCTTTTTGGATGTGGACTTTGTAAATATAAAGTATAAAAATACACGGAACTCCAGCAAAAATACTTTAACACAAACTGTGTATTTGCTCACATTATACCTTTGTTTTTTTTTGGTGTTTTTTTTTTTTTTTTTCTTCTCCTGGTAAAGAAAAAAGTCAGCCCACATTCTTCTGACAATTTTAGTCCCTGAGAGATGAGGTTATCTTCATTACATGGTACTGTATACACCAGGAATACACACCTGTTGTCTGTCTCAGTCCTTCTTTAAAAGGAGTCAGCTGAAAACACATCTAAGAAAAAAAACTGTAATATGTGTGCTAAGTGCATTCCTACCATTGCAGAGATGCTTCTTGAGATCATTTCTCAGATCTGTCAGAAATGTCCTTATTTTTGCTTGTGAAAACTAAAAATAGGACCTTGGTTTGTTTTCCAATGTGGTGCCATTTGGTGGTGGTTTTATGGCAAGCACACCAGGCCATTATCTAGTCCTTTTTTTTTTTTTTTATTGTAGCAGTGGATGATTTTAACAAGTTATAAGTTTTTTTGTTTTTCAATCTTCAGACTGCTTTCGATTCTGTCAGCATTAAAGTTACATAAAGTCTAAATTTATGCAAAAAATTATGTAAAATGTATTTGGTTTTTTGTTGTTTTTCTATTTTGCCATCTCCTTTTTACTACCTAACCTTTACTTAGAACAGCTGAAAATTATTTCATATTTTCATAGAAGCTTTTTTGCTTTTTATAATAAAACTGCTTTTCTCCTACACCATTTTTTAAGCTCCTTCTCTCCCCAGGGCTTTTAATGATGCAGTTAGATTGCCAACACTTCACTTATTTTGTAGAAGTTTTCCATTGTGTATCTTTTGACCCTGCATCTCTTCTTCCTGATAGTGGGGGGGGTGAGGTTACAGGACACTGTGCATACACAGTATGCCTGTAATCCATAATCTATTCAGCCTGAGGCAAAATGCATGCTGTACATGAGCAGGGGACGTGTTCAAGAGGCAGAGGCAGGCTGTGACTGGGAGGGGATGTGTGCCAGAGGCAGGCTGTGATTGGTAAGGAGGCATGGTGGCTGAATAAATTACCCAATACTAGCATGCTGTGCATGTGCACAGTGTCCTGTACATCTGAATGGCCAGCTAAAGGGTGAAAACTGACCACACTAACAAAGATTAGCTTCTATGCTTTGTGTGGTCTGTTTATAAAAAGGAAGAATGGTTACTGGTAGGATCAACCAGGTATTTCAGTTAGTAGAAGTACATGAAAATGATAGACTAGGATTAATAAAATTACACTGAACATAGAGAAAAATATTTAGGGTAAAAATCACTTTAATGATCTTTTCAGCTATATGTAAGAAGGGGATTAATACCACTGACCACAGATGTAAGGAATATTCTTCTTCTTGACCATCACACAGTGAGTTGTAGTTTTTAGCAGGGGTTCTCCAAGACTGCAACATTTTTAATATTTTGTAATAATAAGGTTGAGACAGGCTGTTCTAACAGGCTTAAAGGTTTAGGACAGGGATTGTTCAAATCAAGAACAACTGTTAATAGTACAGAACTGTAACAGTACAGACAGGGTTAATTATGGCAAAGACAGCTGCCCAGCCCCCTCATAAATAACTAAAGAAACAGTAGGATTTTACAGTGCTGGAATTTCCAGAACAGAACATTTTTTTAAAATATGTTATCTGGAATGTTTAATGTTTTTAAGCTTAGCTATGTGAATGAGAACATGTAACAAATACAGTGGAGGTATTTTCCCTTGAGCATGTTACACGTCACACCCTAAATATGGGTGTAATGTTAAACATGTAGGAAACAGGCTTACCCAAGCTGTGCTGCTATATCCAGCATATGAGGACAGGAACTCTGTGTTTAGGCTCTGGCATCCACTTTAGACATGTAATATCAAGGATAATCTCTGGCAACTCGCAGACTTCTTATAAATGCTATTTATTGGTTATCAAACATGCAGATACAGTATAAAATGCAATGCTTTTTCGGCTAAGGATGCAGTCCATACCAATGTATGCTGTGAAGAAGGCTTCCTTGTCCAAAACACGTTGCATTTTATACTGTACCTGCATGTTTGATAACCAATAAATAGCATTTATAAGACGTCTGTGAGTTGCCAGCCATTATCTTTGGTATTTAATGTTAAAAATGCTCCAAAAGGTGAACTACTTCTTTAAAAAAAATAAAAGTTGCAACTTATATTTTTTGTAATAGATGTTCTGTTTTGGAAATTTCAGCACTTTAAAATCCTACTAGCTCTCTTTGTTAATGGGGGCTGGGCAGCTGGATTTGCCATAATTAACTCTGTGTGTACTGCACAAGCGTAAGGGACACTTTACATTTTGCCCTTGGCATTTGTGCTGATTTTAAAAAAAATTGCCTAAACTTAGACTTTAATACAACATGGTGCAACACAAGATGCCAAAGTGTGATGCCAGGAAGCTTACTGTTGTGGGGTGACAGTGCTCTGTTCCTGTCCCCCAGAGCTGCATTAATGTGTGTTTTGTTTTTTTGTTTTGTTTTTTTAGATCTGCCTATAGTTTTAGGTTAATACTTTTCCATATCCATCTCCATTCAGAAATAAGTAAGTAGAACTAAAGGCAAAACGTTTTATAGTTTTGGATGGAGTAGAGAGGGATTAGAACACCTATTTAAATTGCTACCTCTGCCCCCCCCCCCCCCCCCGTTAGGGAGATTACCCTCTCTAGTTGTCCTGTTTTACCATTATCATCAAAAGTGAAAGTAAAAGAAAATCCCAAATTTTGGGTTGTCCCCAGAACAGTAAGAGGGGGGAATTCTTCCAATGGTAATGCTAGTTCTGGTGACCGGGGGGGTGGGGGGTGTGAAATAGATTCCTTTACTTTGCAGGGATTTGCCTATGGGATAGGAAGTGAAGGTAAATCTCCCCAATGGTACACAGATGACAAAATAACCCTGACCAGGGTTATACTCCTCCCTTACTATATGCAAAATTTTCCTTTTAGTTTTACTTTTAGGCCATTTATTTTCCATGGCAACAAGAAACTTACTTCATCCAAAATGAAAAAAAAGGTTGCCTATAGTACTTCTTTAAATAAAAAGTTGTTTGGAATTGCAGAACTTGAACATTCTAAGCCAGTGCCCTCCAAACTGTTGCCTGGGAACTGGTTGTGGCCCTTTGCCTGATTTTATCTGGCCCTTGGGGCATTTTCCTACCACTGTCCACAACAGCGAGGTATATAGTTACTGCTGCTGACAATGGGGCATTACTCCTCCCCCATGATGAGAATATTGGATGAATGATCGTCCGTTTGCTGAGTACAAACTATCAGATTATCGTAAGATCGAAAGCGATATTTTTGTGATTTTCTGATAATGTGTACTAAGCTTAATACCAAAGATGGGGCGTTGTTTACTGTCATTGACATCAGGAGATTTTCTACTCCCTTTGGTGACCATTTGGCCCCCTAAAATTTGAAGGACAGTAAAATGGCTATATGTTTAGAAAGTTTGGTGATCCCTGTTCTTGTCCTTTTATTTTACTGCAGTTCTATTTATGCCTATGTGTTGGATATTGCTCTGTTTGACCTTGTTTTTACATTTCTATAGATGGGAAACTGATGTTTTTTCTTTCCTTATTATGATGTAAATAAAAGCCAAACTCCAGCCAAATTTGTCCACATTAGGGAGATTTCCCCTCACCCCTGGTATTGATGTTAAGCGAGTTCAAATTATTTGCAGATTTTTTTTGTACTGTTTTGTATACTTGAAAGGGTGATTACTATTAATTCCTGTGTGGTCACTGGAAAGCAAGCAAGGAACATCTTAGCAGTTGGGTTGTAATGGACAGTGGTTATAAGCTAGCCTTTCCTCAATGCCTTTTTAGGGCTTGTTCATAATTACAAGAACTGTTGCTCCTCTGAAAAGAAATCCATGGTCGGATCACTTTCTGAGGCATTGGGCAGATGGTGAAGAGGTGTAATGTTGCCTCTTCACCGTCAGTTTTAACCCTCTAAATGCAGCATCACTGCACGCAGTTGTATTGCTGCCCCATTCACCTGGGGGGTACACTTCCAGCCGCAACTACACCATGTGTACGTCCCTGACTGTTGCCACTGCAGCTAAAGGGGGAGAAGTTGGGGGTGGTAAAAAATGCAGCGCAACCTCACATGTGAATGAGCCCTTGGTTTACATCTGTGTGGCTGAGTGTAGGGCTGCTCATTCATTTCAGTTGGCTTTCCTACCTGGAAAAACACAGGGAAAGCAGACTGTGACCCTTTTTTAAAATTGTGCTGTGCTGCATTTGCCAGTGTGTGGGGGTAGCATTATAAATTAGCAACACCCCTGCACATCTGCAAAAGAGCGGTGTCAGGGACCGCACACAAAATATTATGTGTTCCTGAAATGCAGTAATGTAAACCAAGCCTAGACTGGGTTGCCTCGAGACTGAAAATACTTTCAGGGCACCCTGACTGGAGAAATGGTTGAGAAATACTGTTCTAATTCCTCTTCCTTCTATTTTAAAACATAACCTTTTGGCTAGCAGTGGACTGTAAGAAGAAACAACTCCCGTGTTGCACTGTTCCCTATTTCTATTGCTTTTCTGTGTTTTTACAGTTCCGTCTCTTTGCATTAGATTTTCTTATTTCCACTAAGGAGTCTTTTTTCATAAATATACAAGACCTAAACTGTTTTAGTCACCACTGTTCTCATCTCTAAACCATGCAACTCTTAACGCAGAGCAGGTGGGTGCTTGACCCATACTTGTGTCTTACAGAAATGTTTGTTACTCCACAGCTAGTTTTGCCCTGTGTCTAGGTAGGCCTTGGATCTCAGCCCCACATTCTACACAGGATCATAGCTTTTCACTAGGCCTAACATTAAGTTCCACCCAACTCACAATTAAACCTACCCTACACCTTTCAGTGGATTTATATGAAAGCTCCAATGATAGACGTTTGAATTAAGCACATAGCTCAGTTCTGAAAATGGGCAGTGCTTTGCGACCTGTAAGGTCACAGTTCCTGCATTCGTTTTTGTTTGTTTTTTTTGCATCGTAGCTCACCTCCTGGGAGAACTAGTGTCTGATTTAAACATTTCCAACAAGGCAGAGACAATGTCACTTGCTGTACTTAATATAAATAAATATATACCGGTATATAAAAAAAAAAAAGTTGTGGGTAACTTGCCAGTGACCAAAACAAAATAGGGTTGTCACCTCATCCCTTTAAAACCGAACACATATTAATTACACAGGTTCTGAGGCTAATTTAATGCAGATAAGGCACTATGTGAGTAGAATTTCAACCTTAATCAGTCACAAAACCTGTGTAATTAATGTGTTTGGTTTTAAAGGGATGAGGTGGCAACCCTAGACCAGAACCTTGACCTGGTTGTACATCTTGAAAAATCTTTTTTTCAACTGATAGCATGTCTTTTTTTGAAATGGGAGCAGATCTTGTGCCATGCATGTTATGGCCAATCTGCCAGCCATACTGGAGGGAAGAGTGCAACAGGTCATGGTGGTGCAAGCCATTTAACTCCTGACAGAAACCTCACCACCTGTCAAGGTTTAAACCAGTGGTCTCCAAACTACAGCCCTTGGCCTGCCTTTGTGTGGCCTTTTGTGAACTAATGCTCCCACTGTTCATGTGAGTATACAATAGGAGGGGTGGTATATTATAACATATAGTACTGGAACCTCTGGGCATCATCCCCTATAAATATAAATAGAACAAGAAATAGTAAATTGGAAATGGGACTTTAAACATTCCCCCGAGGTTCATAATTTATATCACGAAACCAATGAATGAATATTTACAGTGTGTGTATGTATATGTGTGTGTATGTGTATATAAGTATATATACCCAAAGATTCTTACGTTAACGTACAAATAGATACATGTATAAAGTTCTTCTACCATAAAAAGAATGCGGTCCCTTGTATTTAAGGTAGGAACGTTTCTCCTCAATGACCATGTTTCCTTTGTCCTTTTTGATAGCGTAACCGGATATGACATCGTAGCGCACTTGCGCTACTTACGATCCTACGATCCTTTGATGCCATTTTGGAACCTGGCATGAAGCGCATGGTGGGGAGCGGCCCCCCCACATGCTACGGACACACCAGCTCCTCATTTGGGGCTTATCCGTGCTGTT
This sequence comes from Staurois parvus, assembly GCF_062004578.1. Lineage (NCBI taxonomy): Eukaryota > Metazoa > Chordata > Amphibia > Anura > Ranidae > Staurois > Staurois parvus. The sequence goes on from NW_028319098.1 coordinate 2,866,345, forward strand.
TGGGCAGCCCCCAGAGTCATTCCCCAATATATACCTGAGGCCTTGTGGTGTTTTTTCCTTTCCTCTGGCTATAACTTATTGGTGGTCTAATGTGTGCTTCCAGGAAGAGGTAATGAGGCCATACTTAAGTCGTTACTCATGTTTGTCCATATTTGTTTATGATGTGTAATATTGTTATTATAGCATGGGCTTTTGTAGTTCTACAGATTGGATTCTATCCAGAACTACTATCAGGCATTCCTTTCTCCACCTTGGATCATAGTTCCCTCTTACTACTATTGCAGGCCCCCAAGGGGGAACAGATGTGCCCTACTCTAGGATCATAGCGACTTCTTACTTCTACTCTTGGTAAATAAATTCAGCTGCTAACCAGTGGGTAGATACCCTATTTTCTTCCTTCTGAAAGCCCCATTCTACTATGGGGGGGTCATTCACCTACATATTTTCTGTCTTTCAGTAGATATCTCTATATGATGGGTCTCATCCCTAATTATCTTAGCTATTCATGTTGAAAGTCACCAGGGATCTCTTTGTACCCCTTCGGTGGACAATGTTGGCTACACATCCATGCTCCTCTAACTTCTATCAATATATATGAGGTATGTTCACATATACAGGTGAAACTCGAAAAATTAGAATATCGTGCAAAAGTTCATTTATTTCAGTAATGCAACTTAAAAGGTGAAACTAATATATGAGATAGACTCATTACATGTAAAGCAAGATAGTTCAAGCCGTGATTTGTCAGAATTGTGATGATTATGGCTTACAGCTCATGAAAAGCCCAAATCCACAATCTCAGAAAATTAGAATATTACATGCAATCAATAAAACAAGGATTGTACATAGAACAATATTGGACCTCTGAAAAGTATAAGCATGCATATGTACTTGGTTTGGGCCCCTTTTGCAGCAATTACTGCCTCAGTGCAGCGTGGCATGGAAGCTATCAGCCTGTGGCACTGCTGAGGTGTTATGGAAGACAAGGATGTTTCAATAGCAGCCTTCAGCTCTTCTGCATTGTTCGGTCTCATGTCTCTCATCTTTCTCTTGGCAATGCCCCATAGATTCTCTATGGGGTTCAGGTCAGGCAAGTTTGCTGGCCAATCAAGCACAGTAATCCCGTACGCTCATTGAAGGTCATTAAGGTTTTGGTGCTTTTAGTGCGTGTGGGCAGGTGCTAAATCCTGCTGGAAAATGAAGTCCGCATCCCCATAAAGCTTGTCTGTGGAAGGAAGCATGAAGTGCGCCAAAATCTCCTGGTAGATGGCTGCGTTGACCTTGGACTTAATGAAGCACAGTGGACCAACACCAGCAGATGACATGGCTCCCCAAATCAACACAGACTCTGGAAACTTCACACTGGACTTCAAGCATCTTGCAGTGTGTGCCTCTCCATTCTTCCTCCATACTCTGGGTCCTTGGTTTCCAAATGAGATGCAAAAGTTGCTCTCATCAGAAAAGAGGACTTTGGATCACTGAGCAACAGACCAGGTCTGTTTTTATTTAGCCCAGGTAAGACACTTCTGACGTTGTTTGTTGTTCAGGAGCGGCTTGACAAGAGCAATACGACATTTGAAGCCCATGTCCAGGATCCGTCTGTGTGTGGTGGCTCTTGATGCACTGACTCCAGCCTCAGTCCACTCCTTGTGAAAGTCCCCAACACTTTTGAATGGCCTTTTCCTGACAATCCTCTCCAGGCTGCGGTTATCACTGCTGCTTGTGCACCTTTTTCTTCCACACGTTTCCAATCCACATAACTTTGTATTAATGTGCTTTGATACAGCACTTTGGGAACATCCAACTTCTTTTGCAATTACCTTTGAGGCTTTCCCTCCTTATGGGGGGTGTCAGTGATGGTTTTCTGCACAACTGTCAGGTCAGCAGTCTTTCCCATGATTGTGATTCCTACTGAACCAGACTGAGAGACCATTTAAAGGCTCAGGAACCCTTTGCAGGTGTTATGGCTTAATAAGCTCATTAGAGTGGGACACTTTGAGCCAAGAATATTGCACCTTTTCACAATATTCTAATTTTCTGAGATTGTGGATTTGGGGTTTTCATGAGCTGTAAGACATAATCCTCACAATTGTGACAAATCACAGCTTGAACTATCTTGCTTTGCATGTATAGAGTCTATCTCATATATTAGTTGCACCTTGTAAGTTGCATTACTGAAATAAATGAACTTTTGCACGATATTCTAATTTTTTGAGTTTCACCTGTATGTTAATTTAAATCCCCCCCCCCCCCCACCACACTTTTTTTTTCTTCTATCTCTTAGCCCCTTGGGTAAGATGTTTGTTATATTTTGTCATATGATTGATTATTTAATCATTTTTATATACATTTAAATTTACTGGCCTCCCAAACCCATGCATACAGAATTTTTGTTAATATATATGTAAATTATATGTTTTTGATATACTTGTTCCATGCCAATGTCTTTTTTCTTTGGGTCCTGAAGAAACTGATATACCTAAAAAACGCATTTACCTACGCACTCAACGTACCCAATATCTTGAAAAGATGTTGTATATGTAAAAATATTTTTATATGTAAATCTAATAAATATTTGTAATTTTATATGTATAGTCCTTGGTTTCTTGATATAATTGTATGAACCTCAGGGACATGTTTAAAGTCCCATTTCCTATTTCTTAATCCACAAACTGATACTAACAATGGGGCACTCTTGCTACAAACTGAGAGCAACAATGGGACACTGTTCCACCAACTGACAGCAACGATGAGGCATTATTCCACCCACTGATACCAATGTTGAGGCACCATTTCTTCCACTAACACCAATGATGGGGCACTAATAATCTCACCTATACTAAAGATAGGACACTAAATACTCCTCCTGACCACAGGTGCTATGTATTTTCTTACTCCCACTGGTGACCAAGCCTGAGGCATTGTTTACTTCCACTGACACAGGGGCATTTTCTACACCCACTGGCCACAGTCCAGCCACCATAGAGTCTGAAGGACTGTAATCTGGTGCTTTGTTTAGAAATTTTGTAGACTGCTGGTCTAAGCTATCTGCCCACCTTTGTCTACACCTTCTTTGTTCTTTTAGGACTTGACAGCTAGATTAGGTCACCATTCTAAATGCTTCAATGTGGAAAGAGCACATGTAGTTTTAAAACAAAGTTATGGGTTGTTTTGAAACAGAGTATCAGATAACAGAGACTGCGACAAGATGGAGAGAGTGATCCATACAATTGATGTTGTGAAAGAGACCGCACTGAGCCTGCTAGCAGGGTTTTGCAGCAGACACAAGAGTTTGGGACTGTAGTCCCTGTCAAGGTTGCAAGAAGCTGTAGCATTGTATCTAAATACCAATTTCATTATTTACCAAGAATCTTCCAAGTGATGTTACAAAGAAGTCTAGTGGTCATGTTTTCACTAAAAAGCGCAGTGCATATATTGTGCGGTATGACCTTGGAGGGATGTGTCATTTGGACATGTCTTAAAATTTCTCCATTCTTTGTGGAGTGTGACCATGCCGACAAGAGGAACATCAGTCCAAATATTTTGTTCATCTGCTCAGTTAATCATTCTCGGAACGTCCATTGTTATGGGAAATTTCTACGTTCTATATAAAAGAAAAACTAATGGTTGGGGCAAATTATCTTTTCACAATTTAAAGGTAAAATCAGAATATTTATCTGTTTTAATATGTGAATATTTATATGTATTTTAGTAAATAACTTGGTTTTACAAATCAACATTTAGGTTGCCATAACATTTATTGAGCTCTCTAGTAGGCACTTAACATACATCTAGGAGGTAATAGGATATAGGAGACATGAAATAACTTAACGTGCAAGGCAAGTCAAAACCTAAATAAGCTTAAATCTACTCACACCTCCATTCTAAACTTATTCTATTTACCCTGTAAAAGGAAAGATGCCTATACTTGCCTATTCTGAAGTCGCTCCTGTCACATGAACGGTTTGACAGTCGAAAACAGATTCTCCATAGTAAGTCTGAGTGACCCAGGCTCTGTAGCCACTGTTGACCATCTCTCCTCTACACTAAAATTGGTGCTGGAAAGATCATGTGACCAGACCAGAGAGACGTTCTACCTGTTGACAGAACAGAATATTCATATGCAGGAGTTCATATTTGACCAAAAAGTTAATTGTTTTAGGACATCATAATAAGAAGGCTTGTCTTTTTTTTAATGGCTATAATGAATAATGCAGCAGGTTTAGATGTAAACAGTACTGAGTGGCAGATTTTACGAAATTAGCAAAGTTCTATGAATTTAATTTTTTCATTCATGTATATGTGCTCTCGTATTGTAGCTGTGTAATTGTACAGCTGAAATGAAATGACAACACTCTCTGGTCGATGGGAGGTTAATTGATGTTGCATTATTTACATATATTAATATGCTGCACTTTAGAAAGCATTCAATAGCAGGCAGGCAGCAGTGCAGACATTCTAGGCAGCCGCAGTGATACTCAACATCAGATCTGTCTTGTTTGCTCAATAAGTCAACTATTCAGGGTCAGCCACATCCATCAAATCCCTCCATGGCGAATGCTCACAACACTGTCTGGCCCGGCAGGCTTTTTTTTTTTCTAATGAAATACATTTGAGCTCATCCATCTGCTGTGATAAATGACCAACTTATTGCTTTTGCACTGCAGATAATTCCATTAGAAACATATTATTCATACACACAAAAACCATTTTGCAGAGCTGGAGCAATGAAACGCTCATAACCATTAAAATGCATAACATTCCTGCAATAAATGCTGGAGCATACAAAGTAAACTCATCCTCCACTATTAATATCTATAGAACTAGCAAACAAGCTCTTCCTTTTGGTTGAGCTGAAAATAATTTAAACGAACGATGGATGCTGTAACTGGCGTTGAATGCTATGAAAAGCAGGAATCTTGGGCCACATGTATGAAATAGAATCTGAAATAAAGACCTGTGTGCTTCCACTGGCAAATACATTTCCTGTTGTTGTATATTTTATCCTGAGCTCGTAAACAAAATGACATTTTAAATGGTCTTTGTTAGGCACTACCAACAATTTGCTGTTGAACAGTTTTTATACATAAGCCTTATGATTGGCCTGATAATGGGGACTATAGACCTAAGGGAATGGTAGCATGCCCTGCTGGTGCTTCTGTCACCGTTTTCATTCCCTGAGCACAACAATGTGTATTTAAAGTGACACTGCAAAAATACTGAGCTAACAGCACCCTGCAAAAAGATTACTAATATTACCTATGGCATGTGGAGAACCCGTTCTTTGCTTTCTTTCAGAGTATTCGACACTTCAAAAGTGTCCCCATTGCGTTCTGTGATTCCACCTTCCAGCTCCTACATCATTATCGTGAACTGTAGCTAAACTGTGGGGTTTTGTTTTTTTTTGGGGGGGGTTTGCCTAACAAGAGTAGCCTTAAAGGAAACGTACAGCATATAGTCTTTTCATATGCTATTTTAGATATATTTGTATAGAGTGTATAACTTGAAATGATAGATGTACAGCAGAGCAGCCGTTACAGCATCATATTATAGGCTTCGTATATTGATCAGCTGGACCTGGCAATCATCCTTTATTTTAAGTTGTTAAAGCAGAACGTCACCCAAAAGGGGATGTTCTTCCTCCCCGCCCCCCCCCGTTAACTTTTTATAATAATGGATATTATTATAGCTTTTTTTTTTTCTTTTTTTTGGTAGCTCCCACTACCACCCAGATTGCCTAGGCGATCCCAGCAGATGTTAGCACGGCTCGCCCGTGTCCAGTGGGAAGCTATCTGTGAAGCCATAAGGAGGCAGAGCTGGTTCCCACAGTTAGCATGGTGGCGCCGGGGGACCTGAAGACAAGTGAAGATCAGCCAGGGTGGAGGACAGCAGCTACAGTATATGTAGCTGTTGACGTTTACTTTTTTTGGGGGGGGGGGCTTTAGACAGGAAGGCTGTGTGACTGGAATGAAATAGGCCACAAGAGGAAATGCCGTATCTTCAAATCTTGGTATTAAATGTTGTAACTAAAACATGAACCAGTAAACCTTTAAATATGTGAATGTTCTATTTAAAGAAAATCTTGAAAATGAGCACAGACACAATAAATTCAGAATATGTTCTCAATGAAAATATACCTGCCTTTTCCCCAAGTAGATGAAGGGTCGACCATGGACAGTTGACTTCCCCTTAGTAGATGGTGGATTGATTATAAATCGGTAACCCCAATCTTGGTTATCTCATGGGAAAACAATTGTGATGGGGATGGTTTTTCCCAATGACATATGTTGCCTGTGAGTTTCTTCTGTTTTTCACAGACATTCAGTTTTGCTGTATCTAGCCGAAATTGCCTGAATTGTGCATCCTTTGTCTCTGGCCAAATTATGGTTCAGAGCCATAAAGCTATGAAACACGTTCTCATTTCCAACTTTAATTAAAGCCCACAACGATTGCTCTAAACCTCCTTACTGAACTTACAGCTGTGGTAAGCTGTTGGCTTCTCTCCTTCTCCTCTATGTTAAATAATCGTGTAATGTTCTCTATAGTTTGGAAAGAGGGCCCAATTCCTCCCTGGTCCTGACATACCCCTAGCCTGACCAGAAGTAGCAGACTAAACTATATATTTTGGATGGTATTATAACAAGTTAGCCTGTAGTTTCTTGTTTGCGGATTCTCACCTCCTTGCTGCAGTGCTTTTCCTGATTCTCTTCACATGTGTGGTTTGTCTGTGCTCACCTATGGGCTTCGCCTACTATTCTCTGGTATTTCCTTCCCTTCCATCACTTCCCAGCTCACCTCCTAGTTTGTTTGTCTATATAAGACCTGCTCGGCCTAGCCCACTTTGCCTTCTTAGTTCTCTGAGCTCCTTTTTGTTGCTACTCCTGTATCTTGTATCTGACTATCTGTGTACGAACTCCAGCTTCCTTCACCGACTGTGCTTATTTTTCACCCGTCCTGACCTCGGCTTGTCTATTGGATTTCCTGTTGTCTCCTGCCATTGCAGTCTGCTCACGGGAGCTGTCCCGCATCCTCAGCTGGGTGTACCTGGGGGCCACAACCTGGTTCTAGCTTGCTCCAAGTCCATCCCCACCATCAGGGGCTCTGGTAAAGAAGCAGTCTGGGGAACCCAGAGTTGGCGATCTACAAGGGCTCACCACCACAGGCGCTTGACAGTTTGCTCAGGCCATGAGCTCCTCAGAGACACTGCAGCCTCTCCTGGTACAACTACAGAGTTTGGCGCAGAGATTCGATGTCCAGCAGGCCTATCAAGAATGAATTATACAGTGTCTGCAGGAACTTTCCTCCCGGTTAGATCAGCTGCAGGTTGTATCCACTTTCTCACCCTCTGTTTCGGTTCCAGTTCCTGCTGCTCCAACCCCCGCTGTTCCTCCAGTGAAATACAGTCCTTCAAAACTCCAGCTGCCTCCACCGCCTCGCTTCTCTGGTGATCCCAAAGCTTGTCGGGGCTTCATCAATCAGTGCTCAATTCACTTTGACCTAGCAACCCACCATTTTCCTACTGACCATTCCACGGTGGCGTACATGATTTCCCTCCTTTCTGGTGAAGCACTGGCTTGGGCCTCGCCACTGTGGAAGTGTCAAGATCCTACTATTTCCAGTCTCCCAACCTTCCAGCAGGCTTTCCGTAAAACCTTCGATGTGCCCGGCAGGACTTCTTCTGCTGCGGGAGCTCTTCTTTGGCTCTGTCAAGGTAGCATGACTGTTGGTCAATATGCAGTTCGGTTTCGCCCCTTAGCTTCGGAACTGGCATGGAATAATGAGGCCTTTTCTGCAACCTTTTAGCAGGGTCTAGCAGACCGTATGAAGAATGAACTAGCTGGAAGAACCATACCCACCTCTCTGGGTAACTTGATTGCTCTTAGCATTCAAATCGATGTCCGCTTCCAGGAGCAAGATGTGGAAAGGGCTGGTCCACGTCGCCCCCCAGTGGGTTCGTTTAGCTCCTGTTTTCCAGAAATCCCCTGTAACTGTACCAGCATCTGAAGAGCCTATGCAGTTAGGCCGAACATGCCTCACTCCACAAGAGCGATTGCGTCGCCTAAGACTTGGTCTATGCCTTTACTGTGGGGCTGAACGTCATATAATTAAGCCCTGTTCTGTCCATCTGGGAAACTCTCGGGTCTAGGTCACATGTCTCCATTCATCGAGCAATCATTGGCTTCTGTATTGGGCATCTCTCTTGTCCCATTGATGATGCCCCTATCAGTATCTTCAGTTGGCTCTACCTTGGCTTTAAGACCTCTACGGTTTCGAACTAACTCCATAGCTATGCATATTGGTGTTCTTCATGAGGAAATCTCCTTCCTGATCCTTCCTAAGTCTTCAAGTCCCATCATTCTTGGACTTCCATGATTGCAGAAACACTCACCCTATGTAGACTGGAACTCTGGCCAAGTATTGTCATGGGGTCACAATGCCATCAGACTTGTCTCCCTTAAGTGCTTCACCTCTCTGTGTACCCATGGCTGAGGTCACCACCTCTCTGATACTCCCTCCGCATTATCAGGCCTTCCAAGACGTCTTTTGTAAGAAAGCTGCTGACTGTTTCCCTCCTCACCATCTCTAAAATTGTGCTATTGACCTCCAACAAGGGATTTCTCCACCTCGAAGTAAAGTCTACCCTCTCTCCATTCCTGAGACTTAAGCCATGTCTGAGTACGTCCAGAAAAATCCGCAGAATGGATTTATCCGTAAGTCCAATTCTCCTGCTGGGGCTGACTTCTTCTTTGTGGAGAAAAAAAGATGGTGCGCTCTGGCCCTGCATTGATTATAAGAGGTCTCAATGCTATCACTGTTAAGAATTAGTACCCTTTACCTTTGATTTCCGAACTCTTTGACAGGCTCCGGGATGCTCGAATTTTCACAGAGCTAGACCTCCAGGGAGCACACAATCTGGCTAGGATCCGTGAGGGTGATGAGTGGAAAACCACTTTCAGTACCAGAGACGGGCATTATGAATATGTTGTCATGCCCTTTTGACTTGTGTGATGCCCCACCCATCTTTCAGAACTTTATTAATGACATATTGTTTCTGATCTCCTAATATGTTTGTGTCATTGTCTATCTGGCCGACATACTCCTCTTTTTTTACAGATTTAAACACTCATTGTCAGCACGTATATACTGTTCTTCTACGTCTTCGGAACCACAGCCTGTATGCAAAGTTGGAGAAGTGCCTCTTCGAGCAAACCCAGGTTCCTTTTCTAGGCTACAGAGTCACAAATAAAGGGCTCTTTATGGCGCCTGCCAAACTGAAAGCCATCTCCAACTATCCTCAGCCCTCTGGTTTGAAAGCAATGTAGTGCTTCTTGGGATTCACCAACTTCTATCGCCAGTTCATTCCTGACTGTTCCTCGCTGGTGGCCCCAATCACTTCTTTGACCCGGAAGGGTTCCAACGCCAGAACCTGGCCTCCTGAGGCAGTCGAGGCATTCCACAAACTAAAATCCGTTCGGACATTTTCCAGCCTTTCTTCTTGGAGGTAGATGATTCATCTTTGGGAGTGGGGGCCGTCCTTCTCCAAATGCATGATGGTAAGCTCTGTCCTTGTGCCTTCTTCTCTAAGAAGTTTTTGGATGCTGAAAGGAATTGCACCACTGGGGATCGGGAACTGATGGCTATAAAGCTGGCACTGAAAAAATGAGGACATCTGGAGGGATCTCCACATCGTATACTGATTTATAGTGATCATAAGAACCTCCGGTATCTGCAATCCGCCTGGCGTTTAAATCCCAGACAAGCAGGATGGGCTCTCTTGTTTGCCAGATTTAACTTTTGACATTCGGACCAAGTTCCAAAAATGCCCATGCAGATGCCTTGTCCAGATCATTTGACATTGCTGACTCCGAGTGTCATGTTTTTAACCGGAAACTATTATTTCTGCCAATCGTATCCTGGCCACCACTCATCTTCAGTCTAAACGCATCCCACCTGGAAAGACCTTTGTGGTCCCAGCCCTTCGCTCCAAGATACTCAAATGGGCACATGACTCTAAACTCTCTGGACATCCTGGTGTGCAACACACCTGGGCCTTCCTGCAGCGTCCTTACTGGGGACCCTCACTGAGGAAGGATGTTGAAAAATACGTTCAGGCTTGCTCCATTTGTGTGCAGTCTAAGTCCTCCACGTCTGCTCCAGCAGTTCTTCTTTTACCTCTACCTGTTCCAGATAAACCTTGGCATTGCTTCTCCATGGACTTTATTTCTGAACTATCCCCCTCAGCAGGTTTCACCGTTATCTGGGTGGTTGTGGACAGGTTCTCTAATGTGTCGCCTAACTCCACTTCCAGGACTACCTTCTGCCATCACTTTGGCTTCCAAGTTCATTAAGGAAATCTTCCGTCTTCATGGTATGCCCTCGCTTATCATCTCTGATAGAGGTGTTAAATTTAAATCTCACTTTTGGAGGGCTTTGGCCACATCCTACGGAATCAAGTTGGACTTCTCAGCCTTTCATCTGCAGTCTAATGACCAAAATGAAAGAGTCAACCAGAATGTTGAATGGTATATTCATGCCTTAATTTCGGCCCATCAGGATGATTGGGTAGACCTTTTACCTTGGGCAGAGTTTGCCCTTAATAACCATGCCAGCGTGAGCACTGGTGAGTTTCCCTTTTTCACTGTGTATGGTCATCATCCTTCTGTGCCATTTCACACTCCCATCTCTTCTGCAGTTCCTGCGGCTGCAGAGACACAACAATCATTCAATTCTATCTCGGCCGAGGTTTCCAAGAATTTACTTCTGGCAGCTTCCAAGTACAAAGTAGCTGCAAATCGTCATCGCCGTGTGAGTCCCAAATTTCTCCCTGATGACAAGGTTTGGCTCTCTACCAAGAATATCCGTCTACATGTACCCTCTATGAAATTTGTTCCTCATTTCATTGGTCCCTTTACCATCCTCCGCCAGGTCAATCCTGTTGCTTTTAAACTTCGCCTCCCTTCACATCTGAGAATCCCTAATGTTTTCCATGTTTCTCTTCTGAGACTGTACATTAACAAGTTTTCCCGTCCCCATAGTCATCCTTCCCCAATAGTGAGTACCACGGATCAGTATGAAGTCAATCAAATCTTGGATTCCAAATTCATCAGAGGTAAGCTTTTGTATCTAATTGACTGGAATCCTTCTACTGATATTTCTGCACCCTGTCTGGTGGAACTTTTTCATCAGAAGTTTCCTCTTAAGCCTGGCCCTAAACAAGTGGGGAAACGTCATAAGAGTGCTTTTCCTGATTCTCTTCACGTGTGGTTTATGCTGACCTATGGGTGTCGCCTGCTGTTTTCTGGCTTTTATTCCCTTCCATCACTTCCCAGCCCGCCTCCTAGTTTGCTTGTCTATATAAGGCATGCTCAGTCTAACCCACTTTGCCTGAGCTACTTCTTGGTTCTCTGAGCTCCTGTTTGTTGCTACTCCTGTTTCCTGTATCTGACTACCTGTGTACTGACCCTGGCTTCCTCCACTGACTGTGCTTTTTTTCCTCCCGTCCTGACCTCTGCTTGTCTATCGGATTTCTTTTTGTCTCCTGCCATTGTACTCTGCTCACGTGAGCGGTCTTTGCATTCTTAGCTGGGCGTCCCTGGGGGCCGCAACCTGGTTCTAGCTTGCTGCAAGTCCTTCCCCACAATCAGGGGCTCTGGTGAAGAAGCAGGCTGGGTCTTAGACTCTGCTCCCTGGGGAACCCTGAGTTGGCGATCTACAAGGGCTCACTACCACAGGCGCTTGACAGGTATATTTCCACAGCAATGAATCAGTAAGACTGTCAAATAAGAGATTTATTTATATTTTTGGTAAATAGCCAACGTGTTCCAGGGGTTGCTAATTCCCACTTCTTCAGGGCTAACATAACATGTATAGTAAGTAATACACAATATAAATTTACTGGGATAGGTACATAAATTGTATAAAATTTGAGAATTGTAAAAAGGTGCCCTAGATTAGAACAAGATGAGCACAGCCATTAAAAATAGTTGACCACTTAACAGCTAAAGAAGGTTGCGTCAAATAGTACACTCAAAGTTATGGTGAGTATAGTTTTGAAAGTACAGTTATTCTTAAAAAAAAAAAGTAACGAATAAACAGATATTGTGAATGCACAATTAGCACAATGGAATGTGCACCAACCATTCTAGTAATATAGCATGCAAGTTGCAGTCTAAGGCCTTTGCAGCACAGTTGTTTTGTTTGATTTAGATCTATTTTACATGCCTTACTCTTCATCCATATGCAGTGCACTATGTGTTTTTGCTGAAGCTTGAAACCAAACACAGAGAGAGCAGAATTTTATCAATGCACGTCACTGAAATCAATAAAGCTGCTGTGCCACTTTAATGGTGTTAATCTCTTTTGTTAATGTGTTGCTCCAATTTCATGAAGCATATGCAACACTGACATTCTGACATTGACTCACGCCAAGTTCAGGTAGTTCTCAAATGCGCTACTTTTTTTGTTGTGGTGCAATGACTGCACCAAATTCAAAAAAAAATACAGGCAGTAAGTATTTTATAAAAGCCAAGCTAATTAAGACCAACTCACTTTGGGGGTACAGAAAGAGACCCGGGTGCAAACAGAGTTTGTAAAAGTGTCTCACATGCGTTCCTAAAGTGGTGCAGCATGCTCCAAATTCGCGTACAATATATGGACAGGTACATAAATTAGGCCCATGGTGCAGCCTTTTCAGACTGCACACAAGACCCTTTTGTAATATCTTTTTGCACTAATCTTTTTAATTCCAGAGGGAGGCTTGACAACAGCACAAGATTGGCCATACAAGTTTCTGCTAATATTTTTATTGCACTGAGCAAAGGTTCGATTCTTTGCATTGTCACAATGGTTGTGATTGAATATAAATAGTAATTTGTTTTGCAACCCACTTCATGCTACTCATACAGTTTTAAAATTAATTCATTGCTGTTTCCATACTTTTGCACTTTGCTTGCTATAGGCCTTAATTCTAAACAATTGTTAGTATGATGACATTTGTAGAAATGCACTCTACAAAGAATACAGTTTCAGCAGGTGGAAACATCATTTGACCAATACTTCCTGCTTTTCTGTTAGCTATCACTTTGCTCCTGTAATATCTTGATTATTGCCATATGCATTGAAAACAACAAATGTGTCCTATCCATGGCCAACTTAGTAGCCTTTGGAAATATTTTCTGGATCATACGCCTAGCACATTCTTCGATTGTGATGTAGGATGATCTGTCCGTTGTCTGCTGTTATATTTGAAGAGAGGTTAGTACAAAGTGTGTAATAAATGTATGCTTTCTCTACCTAGATCAGGGAATGTGTGCTTTCTATACTGTGATTGAAGTAGATGAGGCATTTTATTGTTCTCTGTCAAAGACCAAAATGAAGAGGATGAAATTTCTTCTTATCCTCGGAGTTTTTGTGCAGAGCAGAATTCTTCCAGGATGTTACAGATGTTTAATGGCTGATTCTTTACTGATAAGCTGATTTTATCATGTGGGAAATGAGAACTATCTCACATTCCCATAAAAAAAACACATTTTTAAAAACAATTACATTACAACTGTGCGAAAGTCTGAGTTACTGGAGCTAAAAGTCACTTTTTTAAAAAGATTAAAGAGGAACTAAACTGATGACATAAAGAATTGTGAGCAGACCGACTGCTATGTCTCTTCTACACTAAAAAGAAGAATGTACATACCTAGATGCCAGAAAGAATGGGCTCTTCTGTGCACACACAGGAGTTGCATAACTTTGGCCTGGCCAATCAAAATTGCTGAAAATCCCAAGCTAGAAAGGACTAGGCAAAAATGTTGGTGTTGGCAAAAGAGCATCAGGAGGTGAGTATAGTTATGTTTTATGAATCCCATTGTGTTAAACTTTTGAGGTTTCTTGTAGACTATCCTTTTTTTTTTTTTTTTACACTGTAAGAAGCAAGTTCTGTTGCTGTTGACCATCTGCTGGTATCCTCCACATCTACAGGAATGTTGAATGCTACATCACAAAATGATAATGCTTCTGTTGCTAATCACTATTATGGTATAAATGGGCCCCAAAAGCAAAGTTGTCCTTTAAAACCTGAAATCCAGCTAGACCTCTAAAAAAAAAAAAAAAAAAAAAAAAAAAAAAAAGGTTTGTGTATGAGAAATGTCTTACCTGCAAAGGATTTTTAATTATGTCAAGGGTGTTTTGTGATCACCTTACACAAGGCACAGCAGCATAACCAGAGGTTTGTGGCCTTACTTGTTTTTCTATTGTAGTTAAACAGTACCACTTGGCTTTGACTGACCCCCAGGATTCTTACTGAAATGCATCTGCCCACTGATTAGGTCATGACTCTGCTCTCCTCTCCTTAAAGTAGAACTCCGGGCAAAAACTTCTTTACATGTCCTTGTTGCTGATTTCCTACTTTCACTGAATATGTCATCCATCTTCTGGTTCGCTCAGTAGTTGCTCTGAAGTAATCTATTTATTTTCAAATCGAATCATTAGTTCTTTTTGGTTTCCTGTTTGTAAGACCGGTGGCTGCTATGCCTCCTATTCCCCCAGCCACTGGTTTTGGCACATCCTTTCTGTAGTTCTTTCTCCTGGTTAGCAGTGATGTAATTCAGCCCTACATGCAGTGATGGGAGGACCCGAGGCTCTCAGACACATTCAACATGTACAGGCCTAATGTACCCGTCCATATTCATTAAAATTCCCTGTGGTTGATGGGAACCATAGTTTCCTTTTGCTGCAGAAAGAGAGGATGTACAGTCGGGTCCATAAATATTGTGACTGTATGTAATCCCTTCTGTTACCCCTCCCCCCTCCTTTGCAGAGCTGATGCAGTTATCTTTTGAAGTACAGAGATAAGGTCATGATAATTCAATTAGACTTTTCTCCTAAGTGGTAGGGATTTTCCTAATGTTAAATATTTTGTGTAGGGGTGTACTATTGGGTGATTTTTTTACCTATCCAGGAGTTCTTCATTAAGGCCTGGTTCATATCTATGTGGGGTGGTTGCAAGTGCTGTAATCGCAGCAATACCTGCAACCACCTGCTGTCAAAATGATCTGCTGTTTGAAAACACTTGGGGCTGCCATTCATTCTGAATGGCACCTTCCACACATCTAAAAATTTAGCACATTTGTGGGTGTAGCAACCGCAAGGAAATCCCATGGTGCAAAAGGATCATGCAATTTCTGGGCCACTGCGTTTTTAGAATGGTGTAGGAACCATTTTCTTGCAAGAAACGCAGGCATGGCAGCCCATTCAAATCAGCTGCCGTGCACGCACAAATGTGGGCTGCAAACCCGTGTAGATGTGAACCAGACCTTTTTGTCCTGGTTCACACCTGAACTTTTAAAAGTGCTTTTCTAGAAGGACTTCAGTGCTTGACTTGAGATTCCTCTTCACTTCATGTTCTGCAGATAAAAAGTGTGCAAATCTCTACAAACGGAGGAAAATCCCCTTTTAGCGCAGTTGTGACCACAACTGCGATATTTATCCTCTATTCCTTTTCTCAAAATATCTATGCCATTTTTTTCATTTATACTTTTTAAATAAGCACTTCTCTTGAGGATTTGTTATATGTAATATGAAGATGGAAGATTTCCTTAATGAACTTGGAAGCCAAAGTGATGGCAGAAGGTAGTCCTGGAAGTGGAGTTAGGTGACACATTTTAGAGAACCTGTCCACAACCACCCAGATAACGGTGACAACTGCTGAGGAAGATAGTACAGAAATAAAGTCCATGGAAAAGCAATGCCAAGGTTTATCTGGAAGAGGTAGAGGTAAAAGCAGACCTGCTGGAGCAGATGTGGAGGACTTAGACTGCACACAAATGGAGCAAGCCTGAACATGTTTTTCAACATCCTTCCTCAGTGAGGGCCCCCAGTAAAGACGCTGCAGGAAGGCCCAGGTGCGTTGCACACCAGGATGTCCAGAGAGTTTAGAGTCATGTGCCCATTTGAGTAGCTTGGAGCGAAGGGCTGGGACCACAAAGGTCTTTCCAGGTGGGATGCGTTTAGACTGACGAGTGGTGGCCAGGATACGATTGGTAGAAATAATAGGTTCCGGTTAGAAACATGACACTCGGAGTCAGCAACGTCAAATGATCTGGACAAGGCATCTGCATGGGCATTTTTGGAACTTGGTCAAAAGTTAAATCTGGCAAACAAGAGAGCCCATCCTGCTTGTCAAACGCCAGGTGGATTGCAGATACCAGAGGTTCTTATGATCACTATAAATCAGTATACGATGTGGAGATCCCTCCAGCAGATGTCGTCATTCTTGCAGTGCCAGCTTTATAACCATCAGTTCCCGATCCCCAATGGTGTAATTCCTTTCGGCATCCAATAACTTCTTAGATAAGAAGGGGTTCACTGTTTGTCCTGAAAAGCTTTGTGGCCCTGGGGTCAGCACAGTAAAAGCACTAAGCCAGCTTTCTGCCTAACACAAGGCATGCTTGTCCTACTTGTTATCTATATTTTTTATTTGGTGTTACTTGTTGATTCAGCATCAAAATATTCTCCACCTCTTCACAGAGTACACTGATCTCCTCACTATACTCCTTGTTTAAAAGTGATAACAATCCATTATGCCTGCTTACAGGAACACCAACAAATTTGTCAAATTAAACA
Source organism: Staurois parvus (assembly GCF_062004578.1). Taxonomy (NCBI): domain Eukaryota; kingdom Metazoa; phylum Chordata; class Amphibia; order Anura; family Ranidae; genus Staurois; species Staurois parvus. The sequence goes on from NW_028319098.1 coordinate 2,882,959, forward strand.
CATTGATATAACAGAATACACAGGTGCTGGTGGGAGGAGCCTGGTCATGGCGGCTGTGGGGAGTGAGCGGCACTAGCCTTCGGCTAGGTACCGCTCCCCGACCTCCCTGGGGACCCTTAGGAGCCGACTCACCGGAGTCTGGAGGGCCGTGGAGTGGAGCCCGGAGAGCCGGAGATGGGAGCCAGACGAGGGTCGCAGTGACGGGCCGGCCTCTCCGGTCCTTGGTGAGAGAGGGACCCGGACGGCTGGAGAGCGGAGTGACGTGGCGGGGGTGTGTGACCGGCCGCGGAGGCTCTCTGGGAGAGGAGAAAGCCGGCCGGCCGCCTGATCTGACGGAGAGACGCCGGCTTACAGTTACCGGCTCTCTGATGCCCTCAACCCCCGGCTAACTACTGCCCATAATCCCCGGCTGGCTACTGTCTGTAGCCCCCGGTCTATTGCTGCCTGGGGCCCCCGGCCAGCTGACTCTTCGATTCTGGGTCAGGGAGCCCGGGAGCGCCAGGAGACCCACCCTGCATCCCTGAGACGAAGCCCAGAGGAAAAAAAACCCAGGTACAGAGTTGGAAGCCCAGAGGAATCCCCCCCAGGACAGAGCTGCTGTGAAGACCCTCCACCCAAGCTTGGAGCCACCATCCGGGGAAGAGAAGGGTGAGTGAGACCTGCTGGGGGCCTATTGTATTGTATAGTGGACTCCTGAGTGACAGTGGGGAACAAGGGGTTAAGGAGGAGAGGGGAGGATTCCCTGGGTTCAGAAGAGAAGAGACCCACGTTCCCCTAGGAGAGCACAAGTAAAACTCAGTAAACCTGTCTGGATTACAAACCATAGAGGAGAGGTATAACCCCATCTAGAGAATATAGAAGACAAAAGACTTATAGAGGATATGAAGAATAAAGGTCCTAAGGGAGCAGGGCTCAAAGGGTCTCAATCAGGCACGATAAAGAAATTTACATCACATGGAAACATTACGCCAGAAAGGGCCCAAGGCGCAAGCGCCAAAGGGGAAATGGACACTAGCTCAGGAAACAGCCCGAGACTATCACTGGGTATGAACAGCAGTTGTAGCCAACAAATAGCGGATGGCTTGGGACAAAAAGAACTTGATGGTGAACTACAAATACCGAATAAGAAGGAGATGATAGAAATGTTCCAAAGTTTGGAGAAAACGATAAAACATGAAATGACAGTAATTCGGAACGATTTAGGGCATCTGCTAATGAGAATGGAAGAAACAGAGGAGAAAGTTAAAACCCAGGCCCAAACCATAGATAAGCTAAGGAAAAAAATAACCCATTTGGAGAAAACCCAAAAAAAACTGTTCTACAGGATGGAAATTCGAGAAAATAAAGAAAGAAGGTCTAACCTTAGGGTGAGAGGAATTCCAGAGGCAGCAAAAGGGGAAACATTAAATGAACTAGTTAAAAAAATCTTAAACTCCATAAGAGACTGACCTGAAACAGAAGTGATTGAACTGGATGGAGTTTTCAGAATAGGAAAGTTCAAACAAGATACTGAGAGGGAAAGACCGAGAGATATTGTTGTACAGTTCCAGAAATTTGGGGTCAAAAATGAGATTTGGAAGAAGGTTAAGGGAAGATCGTTAATTAAATATGGAGATTTGACTGTTCAAATTTTTGCGGATTTAACACCAGAGACTCTATGGAGAAGGAGATCCCTGAGACCCCTGTTAGAGCAAATGAGAAAACAGAACGTGCAATATAGATGGGGTACTTCAGCATCTCTAATTGGCTGGAAAAATGGGGTAACAGCATACCTGAGATTCCCGGAGGAACTGAGAGATTTTTGTGATAGACTGGATCTGCAAAGAATGGAGATAACTGGGTGGGAAGAAGAAGAAGAAAAAGGAGACTCGGATGATACGGGAGGGGAGGATTGGCAGCGGGTCGGGGGGAGGGGGAGAGAGGCTCTGGGGTTGGGGAGAGGGGGGAGGGAGAAGTGAGCAAAAAAACACGCTTTTCTTTTTCTCTCTCTTGTTCCCTTGCCCCCCTAGTACCCCCCTTTTTTGAGGTGGAAGTCCCTCTGGAGGCTCCGGTTGAGGTGGGGAAGTAAAGGCTATTGCAGAGCCTTGTAGATAGAGAAAGGGGTTCTAGGGAGGTCGGAGGAAAGGTGAGCTGTCCATGGGCGGAGTCTACGCCCAATATTTTAAATCAACTGTGGAAACAGTTCCACAAATGATTTGTAGGCAGTTTATAAGCCTTAAAATGGGTAGGGGAAAAGTAAGAGAGGGGGGGTGGGGGTGGGGGGGGGGAGGGGGAGTGGGGCTAATATTCTGCAAGTCATTCGGTCCTAATAGGAGGAGACGAATTAGAAGAGAGATAAATAAAATCAAGAAGGATGGAAGAAATACAGTTTATAACATATAATGTGAATGGGTTGAATTGCCCTGGGAAAAGATTTAAGTTGTTTAAAGAGTTACATCATAGGGCAATGTCAGTGGTATTTTTGCAGGAGACACATTTTGAGATAGAATCTAATGTGAAACTAAAATCCAAATATTATCCTACATGGTATTACGCTGACTCTCCAATTAAAAGAGCAAAGGGGGTGGCAATAGGATTGGCAAAAAATATGAGATTTGAGTTGGAAGATAGAAGGACTGACCCGGAAGGGAGATTCCTGTTTTTGAAAGGTAAACTACAGGGAATTGAATGCACACTAGCCAATATATATTGCCCCAACAAGAAACCTGAGATCTTTCTGAAGGGTTTGCTAAAAAAATTGATAGATTTTAAAAAAGGGAGTTTGATAATAGCAGGAGATTTGAATCTCTGTATGGACCCACAAATGGATGCAACCTCCCTTGTGCAGAGAGAAGGGGGTAGGTCCCTGAGAGCTTTGAGGAAGGTGATCCACGAGTACCAGCTGGTGGACACCTGGAGAATAATGCACATGAAGGACAGAGACTATACCTTCTTCTCTAATGCACATGAGACATACTCAAGACTGGATTACATTCTAATAGATCATCAACTCATTGAAATGCTGGTTAAAATAGAAATAGAGACAAGAACTTTTTCGGACCATGCCCCAGTCGTAATGAAAATGGGATGGGGAAAAAGGTGGACGGGAGGTTTAGGATGGAGGTTAAATGAGGCTCTTCTCTTGGACGAGGATATTGTGCAGAAGATCAGGGAAGAGATTAAGGTATATTTCCAGGAGAATGAAACAGAGGAAGTATCGACAGCTACAGTATGGGAAAGTCATAAGGTATATATAAGAGGAATCCTGATTGCGATGGGAGCAAGGAAGAAAAAAGAAAGAAGAGAGAGGGTTAGTGGACTCTTAAAGGAAATCCTGGAATTGGAGCAGATACACAAGAAAAAAATAACAATAGAAACAAGACAGAAGTTAAGGGATAAAAAAGACGAATTAGAGAGATTGATGGAAGAGGAGAGGAGAAGAGTATATAATAAAGTATTAAGTGAAAGATATAGATGGGGTGATAGACCAGGAAAATACTTAATGAGAGCCCTGAATAAGAAGAAGAACAGGAATTATATAGAAAAGATAAAAAGCCCTAAGGGGGAGATGGTCCACTCAACTAAAGAAATTATTAAAGTATTCACGGAGTATTATAGAAAGTTGTATAACATCAGCCACCAAGGATCACCAAAAGAAATTAGGGAAGGTATTAATGAAAAATGGAGGACATATTTAAAAAATGCGGGATTGCCAAAGCTTAGTGAAACACAACTGAACTCCTTGGATGCAGAAATTTCTCAGGAAGAAATAGAAGCAGCATTAAGAAGTACAGGGGGAGGGAAAAGCCCAGGCCCGGATGGTTATACAGTTAAGTACTATAAAAAATTTAGTGAAGTACTGTTACCAAAGTTAAAGAAATATATGAATGACTTGGGAGGTGGGATGGAGGGGAGGAGGGAATCCCTTCAGGCCCATGTAGTTCTCATCCATAAGGAGGGAAAAGATCCCTCTCAGTGCTCTAGCTACAGACCAATTTCATTATTAAACACTGATACTAAGTTGTACACAAAGGTCCTAGCAAACAGGCTGAAAGATCTAATGCCGAATGGATTCATGGAGACCAGGTGGGCTTTGTTCAGGGGAGAGAGGGTAGAGATAATGGCTTGAGAACTCTGATGCTTATCCAGAAAAGTAGAAAAGGGAAAGCCCCGGTAGTGCTCTTGTCAATTGATGCCGAAAAGGCGTTTGATAGAGTAGACTGGGGCTTTATGATGGACAACTTGGAAGTGTTGGGGATTGGAGAGAGAATGCGTGAATGGATAGGTAAACTATATAAGGAGCCCACCGCAATCATCACGGTAAATGGGGAAAGGTCGGAATCCATTGGGATGTCCAATGGAACAAGGCAAGGATGCCCATTGTCCCCCTTGCTGTATGTATTGACATTGGAACCCCTGCTATCAATAATAAGGAACAGTGGAGCGGTAAAGGGAATCCAGATAGAAAATATAGAACATAAAGTAGCGGCCTTTGCGGACGACCTACTGTTTTTTTTGTAGGCAACCCCCGAATAACACTACCAAATATAATGAAGATCCTGAAGGAATATGGTGAACTATCTAATCTAAAAATTAACCCAACAAAAACTGAGATTTTGAACATTAATATACCAAAGAGCGAAAAAGAAAAGCTACAAAAAGAATTCCCCTTTATTTGGAGAGAAAAAGATATAAAATCCCTAGGAATAAAACTTGCTACCTCATATAAACAACTGTATAGATTAAATTATATTTCTCTGATAAATGAGATTAAGGACGAACTAAAAAGATTAGAAGGAGGAAATCCATCATGGTTAGGACGTATGAACCTAATTAAAATGGTAATTATACCTAAAATACTCTATAGATTTCAAATGATCCCGATCAAACTCCCAGAGGCGTTTTTTAAGATAATGAGAAAAATGTTAACAAGATATATATGGAGGAATAAAAAACCAAGAGTATCATATGAAACACTAAGTAGGACTAAAGAGAAAGGGGGGATGGGACTACCTGATGTCAAGAGATATTACAAAGCAGTAATGTTAGCAAGAATTTATGACTGGACTTTTAATCATAAGGGGAAAAGTTGGGTAAAAATGGAAAATGATCTGAGTGGAATTAATTTGAGTAGGATGATATGGGTTCCAGCACATTATAGAAGAATTAAAGAGGGCACAAGCACTTACACCTTAATTGTCTTAAGGATGGGGGATAATTTACATAAACACATGAAATGGGAATTCAACTCTATATTAATGCCTCTTGCAAACACAGAGTTTTTCCCCCCAGGAAAAGATGAGATATCAGGGAGATGGTTTAAAAAGGAAGATATCCAATTGAGAGACATATTGGTAGAGGGGGAACTGAGAACATTTAAAGAATTAAAAGAGATGGGAGGAGATATGTTTACTAAAATAGATGAGTGGAAATATCATCAATTAAAATGTTTTATAGGAACTCTCCCAAAACCCTTGAGATTAAAAACGGAGTGGAATATGTTTGAAAGGCTATTAGAAACACGTAGAGATGGGAAACACGGTGTTACAAAAATGTATAGAATACTTACAGAACTAGACACAGACACAAAGTTAATTTTCATAACAAATTGGGAAAGAGATATGGGGGTGGGGATAGATGAAGATCAACAGAATAAGATATTTAGATTAGTTCACGAGAGTGTTAGTATGAGAGACGTTGAGATTAACTATAAATGTTTGACACGATGGCATATTACACCGAGCACTGAGCACAGGATGAGGGGGGAGAATTCAAAAATGTGTTGGAGAGGATGTGGGGAAGAGGGCACGGTGTTTCACATATGGTGGCAATGTCCAAAAATTCAGGTTTTCTGGAAGACAATAGTCAAATTAATAGAAATAATAACTGGAAATGACATAGGATTAGACCCAACCATGTGTCTCCTACATAGTGTTGAGACAACAGTAAATAAATATAAAGAATCAGGTGTATGGTACTACTTAAGTGCAGCAAAAGGGTTGATCCCCAAGTTTTGGCGGAAGACAGAGGTACCAACGGAGGAGGATTGGATCAATAGGGTAAACCAGATTAGCAGAATGGAAAAATCTTATCATATGCAGGAAGACAGGATGAAAATATACTATTCACGATGGGAAAAATGGGGATTGAAAGAGAAATATAGAAAACTGTAAACTAGGAAGTTATTCGAAGTTATTGGACCTAGAGAGACTGGAGATCTTGCAGAGGGGAGGGAGGGGGGGAAATGGTGGGTTGGGAGGGAAGGGAAATAAAAGAGGTAAATAGAAGGGACAGAGTAGAAATGTATTGATATTTATATGTATTGTGTCTCTTCTTATGGAAATTTTGTAATAATGTGAAAAATTAATAAATATTTAAATTAAAAAAAACAAAAAACACATTGATATAAAGTGTTACTAAACCCACAACCATAAAATCAGTCTGTATATGCAGTAAAGAATTAGGTTCACTGTGGAACCTAATGGGCTATTCCCCTGCAAAAATGCTTTTTGATCCTGACTTCTCTGATTCTACCCTTCCAGTGCCCCCCTCTTATCTCCTGATAAGACCTATCATGTGGAGACACTCTGCACATGCTCAGTTTGGTGTGTATTGCCAGAGAGGATTTATTTTTTGGGAGAGTGCACGTGATCAGCAGAGGGCCAATGAGCATTGTCCAGATAGAGGTCAGGGGTTCTGCATCCATCCTAGAGCTGAAAGAAAACTCCTCCTACAAGCTTTAACCAGTTTTTTGGTGAACACTGATTGATAGTCACAAGACTGCTCCAACTGCTGATGGGAAAAGGTATTTAGCAGTTTATATTTACTAAAATAATGGCATTTCCATGTTCTGTATACTGTCTGAGACCAGATATAGTGAATGCAGGGTCCTGGGTTTAGTAACACGGTTGCCCCCAAACAATTACACTCAAGGCATGCCATGGATGATAACTGTTGCTTGTCATCTCAACCAAACTGTCCAGCCAACAAATTTCTGGTGTTTTTACTGATCTCATGTGCATGAACATGGCAACTTCATTTCAAACCGAGGCAGATTCCTTGGCTGTAAAGCAGGGGTCTCCAAATTTTCTAAACAAAGGGCCAGTTTACTGTCCTTCAGACTTTAGGGGGCCAGACTGTGACAATTAGGAATAGAAATTGTCCTGGCATCAGTGGGTGTAGAAAGTGCATCTCTGGCATTAGTGGTAGGAATAGTGCATCATCTTCAGTGTCAGTAGGAGGAATAGTGTGCCATCGTTGGTGTCAGTGGGAGGAATAGTGATGTCAGTAACAGGAGTTGTGCCCTATTGTTGGTGTCAGTGGGAGGAATAGTGTCTTGCATCAGTGGGAGGAAAAGTGCCCTAAGGACCGAATAAAGGCAAGCAAAGGGCTGCATCTGGCCTCTGGGCCACAGTTTGGAGACCACTGCTGTAAAGGATAGGAGGGTTTGGTTCCACCTTAATGACCTATCTGAGCTGCAGAACGTTAATGACTAATTGCAAGTTTGATTTATATTTGCTCATGGTAGATAACTCCTATCTATCAGTTACAAATTCCAACACCGCAAACAAACCCTTCCTGCCACCATTGCCATTAAAAATTATAAATCGGGAGAAGAATTCTACTGTATGGTAGTGTAGAAACATTTTCATGATTTATATAGTGCCAGTGTTTCCTGTACAACTTACAGGTATATGAAGCTCAAAAAATGAAATGATTTAGGCTCCATGCACACTAGCATATTTTTAAGCTCCTAGAAGCTATTATCAGGATGCTTTTTTTTTTTCTGCTCCCAGAGGCTAATTAGTGTTATCCTATGTGTCCATGCACAATACTCTAGGCTATTAGCAATTCTTGAGCTTCAGTGTCTAGGAGCAGAAAAAAAAAAAGTTTTTGTAGAGTTTTTTTGGTGCGTTTTTTCTAGCCGAAAAAAAAACTCCACTGCTAAACGCTACTAGAACACTCATAACAGCTTTTTTTTTTCTAGCTCTTTTTTTTCCCCCCACATGTACTGTAAAAACGCTAATAAAATGCTAGCTCTCCTTAATGCCATTAATATTTTTTTTTTTTAACTTAAGAGTCACTAGTGTGCATGGAGCCTTAAAGAGCTTACAATTGAAAGTAAACTGGCAATAGGCCTGAGCAGTATATGGTGAACAGTGCATGAGCAAAGGTTACCATCAGAGAAGACTGCATGTTGCCATCAGTAAGGCAAACCATAGATGAATAGATTTTCTTAATAATTTGTATTCCCCCATCAACATAGTCAGTGTTGATGGGGGAATGTCTCCTGCCTCCCATACATGGATTGAATCTTGGCTGGTACCCGCTGTATTGCCGAATTTCTATCTATGTATGGCTTCAGGTGAGCAGAGGCAGGTAACGTTATATACAAATCTCTCATTTCCAGTAAAAGCGTATAGTCCTGCCTGTACATTCATATGATCTGTGGCATTGCTGACCAATAGGGATGCTTAGTAGATAAGTGCAGGCTTAACGTTTATGGGAAAGTTGAGATTTGTATAAAAACTGCAACTACCTATATTTTCCTGATGGTGGCCAGTGGTTTCTATATGTATATATAAGTTTGTGTTAGAGACTTATAAATTTAAATATATACCCATTCGCAAAAACTATGCCTGGCCTAGTATGACTCAGTAGTTGGGTGTCTCTGGAAGACTTGGTTCATATCTTCTTCTAAATAAAGTGACATCCGTTTTTTGTTTTTTTTTTTTCTTTTTTTAACACAGGCTTCTCCTGCTTTCATTTTCATATCCTCTTTTCACTACCTCTTTATTACCCATGTACTAAATGTCTTGTGCAATAAAATCTGAACTGTTTTGGGCCTCATGTAAAATGTAGAAACTACACTGGTAGCCAGTCCTTTCTTTGTTTTTCTATGGTTAGTGTTGTAAACCCTAACAATGAACTTGTATTTTTTTCCCTTTACTATTTTAAATATACCATTTAAAGAATTTTATTGTATCAGATAACTATAAAAACAGAACCATTACTCTCGATGTTAAGGTGAAAAGAGGAGGGCTTGAGATATTTGGTAGTTTAATAAGACAACCAGGCAGAACTAACACAGTTTTACAACATCAGTCCACAAAAGGCACTGTGTTGTCATTCCGCAACAAGATATTGGGAAGTGCATTTCTGGCACATCAGCAAACTTCAAATTACAGAAACTGAGAATTTTTCTGGGGCCAGTTTTTGAGAGGAAGCCAATTAACTTACCAGTATGGTTTGGATTATGGCAAAAACTGGAGCACATACATAAAACATACAGTTTATGGGGAGAACAAGCTCCTTGTGGAAAATGTCCTGAGTGATGGGCTAGTCTTTTCTTACCATTCTATATTTTAGCTTTTCTCAACCAGGGTTCCGTGGAATGCTAGGGTTCTTCCAGAGATTGCTAGAGGCTCCTTGAGCAGTGAGAACTTTCTGTCTTTCAAATACTGTAAGTAAACTAAATGCTGTTTTTATCTGCCTGTAACAAGTGCTTTCCTTCTATGTACCACCAATGTAAAGAGCATTCATCCCAATGACCACCAATGTCAAGAGCATTCTTGCCACTGACCATCAGTGTAAGGGTTGCCATCTCCCAATAACCACCAGTGTTAGGTCAGCCTTCTGCCACTGACCACCAATTAAAGGGGGACCTTCTTCAAGGAAGTAAATGTGTGTGGGGATCAGGGGTGGACTGACAACTCATTGAACCCCGGGCAATAGGGGATCATGGGGCCCCTGTGTCCTCGCCCACACCCAAAAAAGCCTATGAAAAAGCCAATGAAAAGTACCAGGGGCATCTTATGGGGCCCCCTACTAACCCCGGGCCCTCGGGCAGTGCCCGAGTGCTCGAATGGTCAGTCCACCCCTGGTGGGGATCTTCACAAAGTAAGTTTGTAAACTTCAAGATGGAATAACAGAACAACGGGAGCAGGTTTTAAATTGAAATTGAATATATGATTTTACATTTACTATAGAAACACTTTTTAAACCAGCTGAATGATTTGTAGTAAAGTTCCCATTTAATATACTGTTGTGGGATGAAGCTGGATTAAACACGTGGAAATCATTTTGATAAAATGTTTCCATTTGTTGTTGTTAGAAGTGATTCCTTGTTTCCTACATCTGCAGTTTGTTCTTGGAAGTCAGAAATATGATGAAATCTATTGAACAGCATGGGAAAGCGGAAGTTCCAGGCAATGGCTGCCTCAACAAGGGTGGATTGTTCTTCAGACACTCCTTTTAACAGATGTTCCCAGCTGTCTACAGCTGCTTTCCTCATTAGATGTGCCCTCCACAGCACAAGTCAAATAAAAGCAGCTATTGATTTTCAAAGATAATATAATATGTCCAAATAAATCTTTTTATGCTGTGAAGCTCTGTTGAGAAAATATTGACACTTCATATCATTGCTCTGCTGGAACTCCTTACTGTATTTCAGTTGAAAGGGGTATGGTGTATATGACCTTACAAAAGCCAATGTCTGGTTGTTTTAGGTTGCTGTGCTTTTATAAAAGGAAGTGTCTGATTGGCTGGTGTGGGCTATTGAACAGTCTGAATTTTACTTTACAGCCAGTACACAAAGCTAGTTGCTAAGTGTTTAATAATACAGACACCGTCATAATATCATAATGATATGACCATAGCATCAAATGAGCAGATCGCTGTAGACCACCTGGAGTTTTACTCTGGAAGAACCTTTGATATAGTTCTCAGGTTTCAATGACTCTGTGCTAAAAATTGTTGTTAACAACCTACAGCTCAAAGAAAATTATTACAATCTGGGATTTGTAGAAAGTTTTCAATAAAAGGATGTGGCATCTTTTAATACCCATCTTCTGTATGCAACACATTTTTTTCAGTAATAATCCTGAACTGCAAAATAGAAAAGAAATGCATATAGTTAAAATTGTGGTTACCTGTAGCATTAGTGGTGTTAGTGTAGAAGTAAGCACCTTATGTTGATGGTCAGTGGACAATTGTATACGTGCACTTTGGTCAGTAGACAAGAAATAAATCTATCACTGGTCCTGGAACCCCTAGCAACCTTTTGAAGGAACCCTAGGTTCCATGGAACCCTGGTTCAGAAAGGTTGGTATAGACCATCTCATTGGCTGATTTACTATCAAAGCAGCCCTGCCTGTTGCAGGATAGACTGTATTCCTAGGAACCGCAAGTAGGTTGGTGGTTGCTTTAAGGTCCCACATAATTGACAAAGCCACCACTGTACTGATAGGATATGGGCCATCATTGCTGAATCTCTTCAAATTCTAATCTAGTGGCTTCAATATTTCCAAAACATTGACCTGAGTTTGCAGATTAAGAGTTCTCACTTGGCTCTGATTTTACAATCTGTCAGTATTTACACGAGACCTTAAGGGTTAGTTCATCATTACAATAACGTTTATAGTGCATCTTTGCACTATAAATGCAATCATTTTGCCGTTGACATCAATTTTTCAACATTCAAAACTCCTGTAGGCCAGGCACACCTCTCACAATGCCCTGTCATATAATTTTCAGCCGTGTACTTGTGCCATCCTAAAACTGAATAAAGATGGACTGAATATTGAGGGGTTAAATCAAATTCTGTACTTCAGTCACATGTCTGTCCTATCCAATTGTGGTGTTGGGCCATTGCAATGAACTGTGGTATTTGTAGTACGGTCACCACACATTGAGCTACAGTGCCTGGTGGTCAAATGACATGTCCACAATTCAATACATGTGTAAACCCAGGAATACTACTCTGGGACAGAATGGAATGGAACTAAAGGGTAAGCAAGTTTTTAAAATAAATTAGTTTTCACATTGTTGTTGGCATTTATTTTAAGTGTAATCACTGAAGAAATTAATTTTAAAACCGTAAAGGTGAACTAGCCCTTTAAATGTAATTTTTGGATATCTGAGCGAAGGTCTGCTGCTGAAATTACATATAATTTAAATGTTGTAAACCTTTCAATATTCTGAGCTGACCTTTTTTGGTTTCAATAGATTTATATAGTAGTTATAAAACAGTAGCTGAATACAAAGACAGTGAGGGACTTGGCATTGGCAAAGGGTACAGAATATTTCCTGTCCAAAGTCGCATTATAGCCACTTCAGTTGGGTCACCACTATTCAGTATATGGTACATTAACCTGTTCTGAGCTTACATTTTATATAACCAGTTAGGAATTTAGGGCATACCTCATACAACCAGTGAGTGTAACTTCTAAAAGCTAGTTACTTAGAGGATCTGAAAGTAACTGCTCAGAACCAGCCCTTAGGGTGGTATGAACATCAGACATTCTTGACAGGTGAAGTACAAGGGTGGACTATACAGCACTTTCGCATATTCAAACACATGCGTAAAAATTCTTCTTTCTTTATTTAAGGGATTGTGGTGTATGCACATAAAAATATTGACTGGCAACGCAGGTGTGTATGTGTGTTTTCTTCTGATCTATGTAGTGTTGTATTTAGGTTTTGTGCTGCCCTAGGGAACACTAAAATTACCCCCCCCCCCCACAAAGAGAGACTGGCATTGACCAACAACACCAAAGATCCATTATCTCCTGCGCTCAAGGACTCAGATCAAACAGGCGTTAGTGACAAGCAGCGTGTTGTGTATTTATCCACTGGTGATCAGAGGTTGTGCAGCTCTATCATGAAGCTGGGGAAGCTTAATAAAACTGTAGAGGAAGATGACAGAGCGCACAAACCTTGCGCATTACCTCAATAAATAGTGACTAATTTTATTAATAAGGTAATATGCTCACAAAATGATTGTATAACAGGCATAAGTAACCATAATCCAAACAGGGTTACAGGTAAATCCAAAAAGGGGGGGGGGTGAAGGCTAACGCGTTTCGAAGGGTGCTCCCTTCTTCATCAGTGCTGGGTTTGGCAGATAGAAACTTCAGTATGGCAGAGTTCCCATGGCAAGGAGATATTCAGCCACTGAGTGTCAGTATTACAGCAGTTCAGCCTGTTTAGACTAAACAGGCTGAACTGCTGTAATACTGACACTCAGTGGCTGAATATCTCCTTGCCATGGGAACTCTGCCATACTGAAGTTTCTATCTGCCAAACCCAGCTCTGATGAAGAAGGGAGCACCCTTCGAAACGCGTTAGCCTTCACCCCCCTTTTTGATTTACCTGTAACCCTGTTTGGATTATGGTTACTTATGCCTGTTATACAATCATTTTGTGAGTATATTTCCTTATTAATAAAATTAGTCACTATTTATTGAGGTAATGCGCAAGGTTTGTGCGCTCTTTCTTTAATCTTCCTCTATTGACCAACAACACCCTAGCCCCCCACCCAAGAGAGCCTTCTACTACCACTGCCCCCCTTACACCAGCCACCATCCCCCATGGCGAGAGAGAGAAACACTAACCTTCACAGCTCTGGACATCCCCAGGAACGAGAGTCAGGCTGTGCATATACAGTCATGAAACCCGCAGCCTCTCTTGGAACCCGCCAGGTACCCAGGGCACACGAGTCCCTTCTTCCAAGGGGCAGTGCTGCCTCCCCTGAAAATTGCCGCCCTAGGCAAATGCCTTGTTTGCCTTGTGGTAAATACGCCCCTGGATCTATGTGCAGCAAATGTTTTATGTGCCTGTGTGTACATTCAGGTACATAGAAAATAATAGTCTGCATTTGCGTCAGTTAAAAAAAGAACACCTGTATAATTTTAAAAACCTGCATTTTCAGGCAATAGTGTGCAACATGCCTAATAGTGTGCTAGACCATGTACAGGGGTGCTACCCTTGGCTCTTCGGGCACATATTGGGTATATCACTGCTTTTTTTATATGTGGATGGTCAAAGGTAACATTTTAGTTAGTTGCAGGTGCAGCGAATTACAATGTGATATTTGTGTTTGTTTACACAGGAATCACCAGCAGCAAACCAGCAAAAATGTACCATTTAGTTAGGACAATGTTATTGAAGAATATTAGGCCTAATATTGAAATGTGAATATGGCTTTGGAATGTAAATAGTTAAAATCCAACATAAGGAAAAAAAATCATTTTGCCTTTTTTTAATTTTTGTTTTGTTTTGAAGCATATCTCCAACTGTGTACATAATTGTTATGTTTGCAGGGTTTGCTAGCTTTTCATTATATGAGAATGTTCCAACATAAAGTGATTGTTTTGCATTTTCAGTATAGAAAGCCACCAAACTAAAAATAGTCCTAACTGAAAACAGGATTAGTTACAGTGAGACAACTGTGTAATAGCATTGAGATCAGCATAATAAATGAAGCTTTTTATAAACTGCGGGCACACATTGATTACAGTAAGCCTGATGGATACACTGATCACTATCTATTTGATAAGCATTTTGGAGTTGTCTTTATTCTTGCTAGTGATATTGAATGTGATTCATATATTCATATTTTATGTGTATTGATGAGGATGAGCCATTGTACAGAAGGCATTGTCTAACCTGGTAATGTAGTATTCTTTTCTGTTTTAAGTATTGAAGCATGGCAGTTAGCATTTTCCAAAGGTCAGCAGTGACTGTTCCATATTTCTCTTAGGAGGGTTTACTTTAAAGTGGTTCTAAAGGCTCCAGGTTTTTTTACCTTCATGCATTCTATGCATGATGGTAAAAAATGCTTTCTGTGTGTAGCAGCCCCCTCAACACTTGCCTGAGCCTCATCCCGAACCAGCGTTGTCTACAAGAGCCTCGCTTCTCTGGAGACTCACTCCTGATTGGCTGAAGCCATTGACTCCCGCTGCTGTCATTCACAGCCATTCAGCCAATCAGGAGAGGGAGGGGGCCAGGCTGGGCTGAGCCGCAGCTCTGTGTGAATAGACACTGTGACAGTGTGGCGATCTGTCACGATGTGGAAAGGTTATTTCACCCGGGATTCTCAACAAGGCAGGTTGAGGGGCTCCAGAGTAATTGTTTGTTTCAGAGGAAAGTGGCTTTTCACTTTCCTCAGTTGTTTGTAAAGTCCATTTTGGGACCTGGAGCCTGGAGAGTTCAAAGTGATTTGGAAGGGATGAAATCTCCAATCCTGGGACCAGGTTTTGGGAATGGCCAGGAGACTGATTGAGCAGGTGTGCCTCACTCTCTTCTAGAGTCAGGACCAGGGTTCTGGGCTCCACCCTGGCAGACAGGAGGTCACTGCCTTGGAATCAGGAGGGCTTCACCTAGGAGAGGTGGAAGCCAGAGTAGCTGTGTGCTAGTTGCTAGCTGTGTGCGAAACAGCCATTTTGGAAAGCGTGCTGGAGAAAGATATAAATCTGTGTACAAGCCAGGAGGCTGAATATTCATTGAATTTGTTTGATGGTGGATACTCCTGCATGGGAAACATGTTAATGAACTTTCTTTTTTTAAATAAAATTGGGCTAAAAGGCCTTTAAAAAAAGAAGTGAGTTGCTGTGTGCTTTAAAAAGCTCTACCACTTGATGCGAGTTCCCACAACATGTAGAGCCTCTGCTCGGGAGTACACCTGCTTGGGTGTCCCCACAGCAAGCTACTTGCTGTGGGGGCATCTGACAGGAGAGAGGGACCATGAGCGCTGGCGAGGGACCCAAGAAGAGGAGGATCTGGGCTGTTCTGTGCAAAACCCCAGCACAGTGTAGGTAAGTACAGTGGGGCAAAAAAGTATTTAGTCAGCCACCAATTGTGCAAGTTCTCCCACTTAAAAAGATGAGAGAGGCCTGTAATTGGCATCATAGGTAGACCTCAACTATGAGAGACAAAATGAGAAACAAAATCCAGACAATCACATTGACTGATTTGGAAAGTATTTATTTGCAAATTATGGTGAAAAATAAGTATTTGGTCACCTACAAACAAGCAAGATTTCTGGCTCTCACAGACCTGTACCTTCTTTAAGAGGCTCCTCTGTCCTGCACTCCTTACCTGTATCAATGGCACCTGTTTGAACTTGTTATCAGTATAAAAGACACCTGTCCACAACCTCAAACAGTCACACTCCAAACTCCACTATGGTGAAGATCAAAGAGCCGTCGAAGGACACCAGAAACAAAATTGTAGACCTGCACCAGGCTGGGAAGACTGAATCTGCAATAGGCAAGCAGATTGGTGTGAACAAATCAACTCTGGGAGCAATAATTAGAAAATGGAAGACATACAAGACCACTGATAATCTCCCTCGATCTGGGACTCCACGCAAGATCTCACCCCGTGGGGTCAAAATGATCACAAGAACGGTGAGCAAAAATCCCAGGACCACACAGGGGAACCTAGTGAATGACCTGCAGAGAGCTGGGACCAACATAACAAAGGCTACCATCAGTAACACACTACGCTGCCAGGGACTCTACCTACTGTGAAGCATGGGGGTGGCAACATCATGCTTTGGGGCTGTGAGCACCCTCACGAGGTATCCAGTCTGCAGTGTTTGCATACATAGTAGGTTTCGGGGGGTGAATACAGGTGTGCTATTGTGTAAAAGCTATATGGTTATCATATAGCAAGGTCCCTCTATATCTGTTTAAAGTGGAACTGCAGTGTATCTGAGGACCATAAACCAAACACCCTATTTAATTAATTTTTAATATTAAAAGTCAATTCACCCATATATCCATGTCTCCATGCTTTAAGAAATCAGCCATCTTAAGAAAGGTCAGATGATTCATGCAGCATTTACTTCCTAAAATCCATCTGCCATTAGCTCAGGCATACAGGCAGGAGGGTGTACTTGGTAGAGAAAGCCCCTCTTACTGTCCTGAAGTCTTCTGGGATGTATGACATCATTCGCCTAGGCTTGGAAATCAGGAAGTAATCCAAGAAACCGCAATGAAGTTTAAAATGTAAATATGATATACTTTCCTAAGGATTGAAAATAGTCAATGTGGTCTGAGAGAGTGACGTTCCACTTTAAAGAGGAAATCCCCTGCTCCCCACCCCCGCCTTTCTACCTGGTGTCATGTACAATGCACACACTCACACAGGTGGCAAATCCATTGTTGTCTTACTGGGATCTGCCTCCCTTTGTCATACAGTGACTCATGCTACTCCATTTTCATTGCTGGCATCATTGGGAGTCAGCTCTCTTCCTGGTTCAGGCAGCCTGGCCTCTGATGTGCTGCTGGGTCCACTTTTCTTGAGTCATTGTATGGAACTTAAAGCATCTTGTGATATGGGACACCTAGATAAGAATGGGGGCTACTATGGGGGTAGGGCAGAGTATAAAAAGAAATTAAAGGTAAATAAACCTTTTTTGCCATTTTACATTGCTGGCAGGAAGGGTGCAATTTTCTTTTCCAATATTTATATTGAAAGGCTTTCAAACATAGTACAGAAGTACATGTATGAGTATCAGCACAACAGTGCAGTCATGAACAGTACCATAAACGGAGCAAATCTGGATCCAGTAAGTTGTGGATAATATGTATATAGGGATCCTCAACAAAACAAGACTGAGCAGGAGAAGCATCTATCATCAAAAATATAGAGATCAAAGACTAAAATTGCCAAAGCAACTAATACAGCATAATGTCATATTGTCATGGTATCAAATGGTATGTCTACAATATATCTTACACTCTAAAGATAGGGAAAGGGTAAAATACTGTAATTCAATACAAAACTCTAATTGCCAAAAATTGGGGCTATGACTTCATGTGAGTCAAGTTGGCCAAAGCGTATAAGGGCAAGAGAACCTGCACTCAAATAACACTAGGAAAGGCACAAGAAGATCAAAGAAAAGAAGATAAGAGAATAAAAGAGAAGATATCCGATCTCTCCATCCCAGCCACTTGACCCCTAGGGTGCCGCAAGTCACACAGGAGATTGAAGATATCTGATCCAGGGGTTCCAGACTTTTTCAAAACTTTTTTTTTTTCCCCTTTGTTCTGTAGCATACTTGCCAATTTTTCATGGAGCAGAATATTTTGTGTTTGGTCAGAGCGAAATTTACAGTAGGAGCCAAGAGAATAAAAAAGGTGAGGGTTCTAAGATGTCTGGGGATCTTGTCTGAGAGGTCATTAAATAGCGCTACGCTTTTGGGTTTATTAACCTTAGTTACCGAATAGAGAAGGGTAAATATCCTGGTCCAAACTCTTTGGACTTTTGGACAGGACCACCAGACATGGAACATGTTGCCCTCCTCCCTAGATAGCAGATGGCACAGGCATCGGGTAGATTTTAGCTAACCTAGCCAGGACTAGGTACCAACCGAATAACACTTTATAGTTCACCTCCACCAATGTGGTATTAAGAATTCCCTTGTGCACCATAGTTGATCACCAGGCCCACTCCTCCTCCTTTATTACTTTTCCCACCCCCCAGGCTATCTGATAGGAAAGGTTACTAGGGGGGCAGAAAGTAAGGAATACAGTTCTGAGATGCCTCCCCTTGTTCCAAGACCCATCAGACACTTGTTCTTATTAAAGTTCCTCGAGGATATGTCACCCGTGTCCCATTACTGATGGGTAATTTGGCAAAGATGAAACGTTTCTGAAGGAGGCATCTCCATGGACTGGAGAAAATAGGTGGATGGTCTGATTCCCTTATGGTCTATAAAGTGCACTATTATATAAAGACCTTTATTGATGCACCAAAGTGAATTGTTGGGGAGTTTGGTCTGGAGGGAAGAAAGGGTGCAATTTTGCCTAGTTCATCTGTTGCCTTTCCTGTATACCACTTAATTGCTGTTTTATAGGTGCCCATTATTTTGTCTGAATCCTCCTTATATGGGCAGCAGCTGTGACTTTCTTATATTTTTAGACTTTGGTACTTATTTGCAACATAGTATAAAGGATGATGATATATGGTAAGGGAACCAACCAATCACAAGCTGTTTGCAGTAGATGAATGAAAACTATTTTATCATACTTACCTTCTTTTTGCTTGCCTGACTTTGCTTGGCTACTGAGAGTAAAGAAAGTCCTGTGTAACTCTTAATTCAAAACTTGGAGATTACGTGGTAGCACTGGGTATTTCTCATCACATCCCGTAGTGGAGTGAGTAAAGGCCAAATGAGTATGTGCATTTGAGGACAGTGGCAGTTAAGTGAACTTGCTGCTAAATACACTGCTACACTCATTTTCGGCCTACTTTGTAAAATTGTTAGTTCTCTGAGGGTCATTCAGGTCCTTCCATAGTCAGTGATATGGAGAAGGAATGGAGACCCATCAGTTTTTGATTTTACTTGCTGCATATTTGTTTTAGTAGGCGAATCCACGGGATAATTATGACAGCTAGCATTTTTGGAATCCGGTTAACAATGACAATCTACACATTTCTCTTGACAAAACTGATAAACTATTTTTCTTTAGTTTAGTATTGTTCCCTTTTGAATGTTAAAAAATGGTATTGGTTGAGTAATGATTGGCGGCTCTGAGTTAGAGTTCATGTAGAAGACAATTTCCTTTGTGATGACACCTGCTGTTCTTCATTTTACACAGAATATATTTTGAGAAAAATACATTTTGATTTAGTCGTTGGAACGCAGTTTTTTTTCTGTGGTTATTCCCACTTCGATAACACCTCTATATTACAGTTTGGCATTGTCAAAAATATTAGAACATAAATGACCATCAGAATTCAACACACTTTTATTTTTAGAATGACAGTCAGTTATACCAAAATGATTTGACCATCAATGTTTCTTCATAGAACAGACAGATACATACACTATACAAAATAAGGGGCGTTTTAATGAGAACCTCCAACTCATCTTGCAAATTTTTTTTCTTGCTGTAGTTTTCAAATGCAAAGGAGCAATGGCTTGTTGTGAAATGTCCCTTTTCTATTGTAGAAGTTGGGACTATTGAGCGTCTTCGCCCCAGGTCTGAAAAGCTTCTTTGATTCAGTAGCTTTATTACAGAATAATTAAAAACAAGATCAGCATGCATGTGAGTGGGAATACATTTTTTCAGTAGTAATACTTATTCCTACACCAGCCCCTGACATATTATGGCAGCACCCTAGCGAATAAAAAGTGGTGGAGCAACAAGGTGGATTGACTTTAGTGCCGTGATCCTTGTAAATGTCATGTGACATTTCAGAAGAACGGATGAATTCTAGGTATCGTAATGAAGCACCGTGCATGACTTCACTGCAGTTTTTATATAATATACCAGCATAGTTGGTATATTTGGCACGTGCAGGCATGTTGCTGCCGCTTTTCTGAGACTTCAGATGATGTGATGGTGCAGTGGTCACAAAGTTTCAGTTCTCATCTGTTCTGAAGTTGAAACCACACCATGTCTGTAAATTACTCCCAGTAATCTACCACCTGCTATTGTGACAGAGGACATTTCATCATGGGATCGAAAATTCTGCTCAGGGGATGACTGATGGTGAGCTTGGCAATATTTCATTATACCTAGTGATGATTCTAATGGGCTTGGCTTATCATTGTAGCAATACGTTAGTCAGGGAGCATACAGTAGTTTATTCTATGCAGGGCCAGTGCAATGGTTTTTGTCTAAAGTGCATTTTGCTGCACACCACCCCCCCCCCCCCCCCACACACACACACACACACACACACACAACGTCCTCCCTCTACCCCCTCCTCCATATGCATACCTCCCAACTATTAACAGACTATAAGCATGGTCACTGTGACCTCATATCACTGTTCTTCCATCACTGTGTCTCCATAACTGAGTCTCATCTCTATGCCCCTCCTCCTCCATCACTGTCCTTACCAGGCAGTAGCCTCCAGGAACCAGGAAGATGGAGCTGGAGTGAGATGGTGGAGTTGGTAGGTAGAGCAGCTCTGCACAGCGGTGGTTTCCTCTTGCTATGCTAGGAAGCTAAGCTGGAAATGGCTGGGAGAGGGAGGAAGGGAGAGCAGACTTGGTAGATGGAGCTGCTCTGCTCAGAGCTGGTTTCTTCTTGCTGTGCGTGCCTACAAAGCGTGTCATCAGTTGCTTAGGATGCCGGTGGTCCTAGAAACTGATTTTTGCAACAGAAGAAGGTGTTTTAAAAATCCAAATCCCCAGCAGGTGCCGATACCCAAAGACAGCTGCCTTGCATTGGCCCTGATTCTGTGCATTTTGTCTGGGGGTCTGTGGAAAATTTGAACCAAGACCGTAGTTCCTATGTTTCCAATGATTTAATGCTAAAGTATTGCACACTGCTTTAGGGATACATAGGACTGTACTCATCAGCTCTTGTACCTCACAGGAGCTGATAGTCTAAAGTTCCTACCACATGAGTATTTGCACACTAGGGCGGAAGCCGTTCAGTCTAAGTCTGTGAATTTTGTGACATTTTTCTAGCCAACCCTTTAAGGAACTTGTTATTTGCTAATCCTAGAAGCCTCTGATGGAAGTAGCGAATTTGGTGGCATTTTTCTAGTCTACTTTTTATGGAACTTGTCATTCGTTAATTCTAGAAGCCTCTGATGGAAGTAGCCATTTGCCAGCTTAAAAGTGGCAAACCTGTTTAAGTCATCAACAGCTATTGCATTTAATCAAAAAAAGTTACCAGTCACTGCCCTGGAACTAGTATAAGGTCCTTTACATGCTCTTTTACATTCTGTACAGTTCTACACTAAGCTGTGGGTGTTAGAAGTTTATTAGATATTTATTCGTGTGCTTTATGGGCATTTGAAACTCATTGTTTATTAATGTAATAATTTATTCATTAGTGATCATTATTCTCTTCATTTTGCATTCTGGCTTAATGCCGGAAGCTCTCAAGTAGCTCCAAGTAGGCACGTTTTTTCTCTAAATCTTTCCTGTCTGTGAGTGATGAGAAAAAAGGTTTTTGAGAGAATTCAAACTGTGGGAAACCTTGAACAGTTAATATGTACAAGAATTCTGGTTGGCCTTTACTGGTTAATGACTAATGGAGAACGGTCATTGGAAGAAGTGGCTGGTAATCCATGTGTGTTTTCTGCTTCCTCCTATTTGTGTTATGAACTTTGGTACCCAGTAGGAGAATGGCACTACAGTTGGTGCAGTACTATTTTATCCCACCCATTGGCTTCTTTGGTAAATCAAATCCTAAACTGGCTGTACAAAAGTGGAATTTTGTTGAAAATCTTTAATTTTAGGAATGTTTTGTTTGATTTTTTTACATTGATAGTGGGGTCAGCTCAGTGGTGGATTTGGAAAATCTTCCACTAGGAAGCAGAGGCAGGCTCTTGTGTTCTTCCCATCCTTCTTGTACCTAGCCTTGGAAGGGCTGGCTGGAAAAACCCTGTGATTTACAGGAAGGATGCAATTTGATTTTACAGTGACTGCTAAAGAAAAACCGATATAGTATCATTGTTAATACTTGACCACCGTAGTACTCATGAGTTGCAAAACTTTAACCTTTCTTTCTATATAGGTATTTCTTTTGTTGAATTTTTTTTTCACATTCAGAAAGGTGCTAACACACTGTGTAGGGATCTGTTTGTTTTTGCTTCTTGAACATGCACAGGTGATGGACTTTTGTGAGACAAATCAACATTTAGGTAGCTGCTTGGTCAGATATTCACTGCCATTTGACAGTGGTCTCTAGCTGTGAGAGGATATGTTTGACAACCAGCCCTGTCACTGTGACTGTCTGTAGTATATAGGCATATATAAGGATAAAGAAAGTCAGAGGTGCAGATCTGTACTGTGATATTGAAAAGCACAAATTATTCAGGTCTGCTATTAGCCACTACAGTTCCTCCTATTCAATAAGAAACTGCAAACCCAATTTGAAGGACTCAGTTTGTGCACACCGGAAATCAGTAATGACATCTTGAACTATTATTACATTTCAGAAAAGCTTGCCAAATACAATGAGTATAAGCTGGAGTGTTCACATGATCTCAAAGAACATTTGCCACATAAGAAACCAGGTCAGAAGTTGTAAAGCAAAATTGAAAAGGCTTAGAAATCATTTTTAACTTTCATATAGTAATCAGCAAAGTTGGATGTCTTTGAATTGAATCTTCAACCAGTGGCATAGCTAAAGACTAACAACAAATAAATGTGTTTTAACAGAGAACTCCAAGCAGCAAAAGATGTCCAACTGCTTACAGGGAAGCTCCAGATTACTACAATGCATCCTCTGCACTGACAGATCACATGACCAATGCAGGGGATGCATGCTGAAACATTTGACATATGTGGGGAGTGTTATTCTGGAAACTTATAGAATCATAGAAAATATGCCTCTTTATCACATTGCTTTTCATGGCGAAATTTATTTATTTTTTATTAAATTCTATTGAAGAAAAAAAAAAACCCAGTAGAAAATACACATATACAGAAGATATCTCATTACATACATAGACATGATCTGTGCAGCAATGAAACAAAGCGAAAAGAGCAGCACAACCAGTGTCTCCTTCATTGTCATTCACATACCGAAGTCTTTATTACATGTTTCAAGTAGCACTCCCCAC
This sequence comes from Staurois parvus, assembly GCF_062004578.1. Lineage (NCBI taxonomy): Eukaryota > Metazoa > Chordata > Amphibia > Anura > Ranidae > Staurois > Staurois parvus. The sequence continues at coordinate 2,906,263 of NW_028319098.1, forward strand.
AGAAGTCAAGCTTGAATTCCCCCAAAAGTCCCACACTGTTAAATTTGTCCAGACAGTTTCTAATATATATAATTTTGTCATAAGGGATTATTTGATCAGCTGGAAGTATCCATTGATGTAGAATAGGGGAAGTTGGTTGCATTTATCTTAAAACAATCACTTTATGAGCCATAAATAGAGTTTAAAAAATATCCATATAGTGGGTCCACAACTCCTCATCTAAGATGGCAAACAGGCAAATATCCGGGAAGCAAGTGACAGTGTTGTGATCGGGTGACAATAAGTCTCTGACTTGGGGTCAAAAATTGCTGAGCGCAGAGCATGACCAGATCAGATGGACAAAATCCACTTGGGGTTGATGACAGCGCAGACAGTTTGTATAGGATAGCCAACCCATTTTTTGTAGATGGGTCATGTTAGGTGGAAAAACATACAGTTAAATGAGCTGGTTAACAGCTAGAATTACCGACAAATTAGATTTCCAATTGGCATCCCAATCTTCACATGTCAGGAATGACATTACTGTTTGCCACCTATCCATGACCACCAGAAGAGCCTTGTCTAGTTCAGTATGAAGTAGCTGAGAGTACAAGGTGGATATCAGGACCTTGAGATTCAAAAATCCCAATTAAAGGGTATTGGGATATTTGACTGTCTGAGGCAGTGAGATATTCTCTTTAAAACAAATCTAAGCTATGTTCTACATCTAAGCTATTTTAGACCTCTACCACTCTGCTGCCTATAACCTGATCTGCTGAGGACAGTTGTGCCCTTACAACCTGCCAAGTAGCTCTGGGCTTCCTGCACAGGTACCCAATTACAAGCAAAGCCTTACTTGCCCGATTGGGTACATATTGATTGAGTAGTTTAGGTAGATCCTCATGTTGAATAGTTTTGGCAGATCTAAAGTTGATTGTACATTAAAATTATGTGTATGGTGAGCCTAGTCTCTACCAAAGGAAGACCGGAAATAGAGGCAGCCAATTGGTAGCCATTTCTAAACCCAAAATCCTCCTATTGACAGAGGCCACTTACTCCATCCCCAAGGCTATACTGGGGTACCAGAAGCTGAACAAAGTCTAGAGGTGTTGATAGGTTAGTTTGACAGAGTGCCTTGAAAAAGTATTCATACCCCTTGAAATTTCCCACATTTTGTCATGTTACAACCAAAAATGTAAATCTATTTTATTGGGATTTTATGCAATAGACCAACACAAAGTGACACGTAATTGTGAAGTGGAACTAAAATAAGTGGTTTTCAACATTTTTTACAAATAAATATATGAAAGGAGTGGCATGCATTTGTATTCAGCGCCCCCAATTGTTAAGTGGAAGATAATGGTTTTCATTACTTTCATTACCTTTCACTGCAATTACAGTTGCAAGTCTTTTTGGGTATGTCTCTACCAGCTTTGCACCTCTAGAAAGTGAAATTGTTGCCCATTCTTTTATGTAAAATAGCTCAAGCTCTGTCAGATTGGATGGAGAGTGTCTATGAACAGCAGTTTAAGTATTGCCATGATTCTCAAATGGATTTAGGTCTGGACTTTGACTGGGCCATTCTAACACATGAATATGCTTTGATCTAAACCATTGTAGCTCTGGCTGTATGTTTAGGGGCATTGTCCTGCTGGAAGGTGAATTTCTGCCTCAGTCTCAAGTGTTTTGCAGACTAACAGGTTTTCTTCAAAGATTTCCCTATATTTAGCTCCATCCATCTTCCCATCAGCTCTGACCAGCTTCCCTGTCCCTGCTGAAGAAAATCATCCCCACAACATGATGTTGCCACCACCATGTTTCACGGTGGGGATTGTGTGTTCAGGGTGATGTGCAGTGTTAGTTTTCTGCCACACATAGCATTTTGCTTTTAGGCCAAAAAGTTTGATTTTGGTCTCATTTGACCAGAGCACCTTCTTCCACATGTTTGCTGTGTCCCCCACATGGCTTCTCCCAAACTGCAAATGGGACTTCTTATGGCTTTCTTTAAACAAGAAGTACAGAAAGTAAAGGCTTCTGGGAACAGGAAGTGAATGCTGAGATATCATCTACAGTTAATGATGCAATCTGAAAATCTGTTCAAACATTAAAATTGAAAAAAAAAAGTAAATCTCTTGTGGATTACCTGGTACTACATATATTTTCGGAAAAGGAGGCGCTCTTATTATCTATACCTCGCCTCCGAATGACTGTCCCAGTTCAAGAGCTGATCGACTTGCAGTTGGCTTTACTACACAACAAAAGGATGCAGTATTACTTCGAGTAGACAGTGCTTCTGGTCTGGGAGACTACTTACAGCTTCACATACATTTGTGAAGTAGTGAGGAGGCAATTGGGCACGTTGATATTTATTTGATTGTGAAAAGGCTATTTATAAGACATGCAGGGTACGGTGCATGACTGAAGGGGAAGGGATTGAGCACGTTGTTGTGGCTTTGCACACAGGTTTTGGATGAAGGACGGACACACGTGTTGTGGATTTAATTCAAGTTTAAAAGTGAAATGCACAATTTTAACCCTTAGAGGGTAAGCGTATTTGGGGGGGGGAGTGGCACACATATTTGTTTAATGCACACTTTATTGCACATAGCTGCATATTTTTGAATATAAGATATACAACACTCTTAGTTTTTTCTTTTTGAAGATTTGGATCAGCACATTGGAAGATCACAGGAGAGAGAGAGATTGCATGGCAGACAACACATTCGGGCAAAAGGAGATCTCAATGGGAAAATAGGAGGATTGGAATACGAAGTGGTGCGCTTTTGCTGGCATAACAAAGACTTTCATACCCAGGGGGGTATTGGACGGAGAGCTGCACTTTCGTTTGTGTGATCGATTATTTTTGTGGCGCTTTGTATCATTATAATATTTCTTTAAACAATGGCTTTCTTCATACCACTTTTCCTTTAAGGTCAGATTTGTGGAGTGCACAACTAAGAGTTGTCCTGTGGACAAATTCTCCCACCTGAGCTGTGGATCTCTGTTACCATGGGCCTGTTGGCTGTTTCTCTGATTAATGCTCTCCTTGCCCGACCTGTCAGTTTAGGTGGACAGCCATGTCTTGGTAGGTTTGCAGTTGTGCCATACTCTTTCCATTTTTGGATGATGGATTGAACAGTGCTCTGTGAGATGTTCAAAGCTTGGGATATTTTTTTATACTCTAATCCTGCTTTAACAGTTTCCACAACTTTATCCCTGACCTGTCTGGTTGGTTTCTTGGCCTTCATGATGCTGTTTGTTCACTAATGTTCCGTAACAAACCTATGAGGGCTTAACAGAACAGCTGTATTTGTACTGATATTAAATTATATACAAGTGGACACTATTTACTAATTAGGTGACTTCTGAAGGCAATTGGTTCCACTAGATTTTAGTTAGGGGTATCTAACTAAATACAAATGCATGCCACACTTTTCAGATATTTATTTGTAAAAATAATTTGAAAACCATTTATCATTTAACTTCACAATTATGTGCCACTTTATGTTGGTCTATCACATAAAATCCCAATAAAATAAATTTTCGTTTTTGATTGTGACATGACAAAATGTGGACATTTTCAAGGGGTATGAATACTTTTTCAAGGCACTGTAATTTTTCCTGGTGTTTTAGGCAATAGGAGAGCATGCTGGAGTAAATGATTTAGGTTTACCATATGGTTTATGTCCACTTTAACTGAAATACTCATTTGTCATTAGGCAGACTGGTATGGTTAGTGTATTTCACTATTACGTACTTGATTAACTTGTCTTCTGCCAGTTTGCCTGAAATCACAACAATTTAGCTTTCTGTCTGCAATCCCCTATTGAATCCCTAGATTTTGATTAAAGATTTTTACACATTAGTGACCTGCTTCTGGTAATGAGGTATTGCAGTTAAAGGAGAAGTACAGTCAAAGCTCTTTTGGCTGTACTTCCTCTGTGGATCACAGGAGTGCAGTTCATTCTGCACTCCTGTGACCCGTTTGCAGCTGACAAGGGGCTGAAGCTTGCTGTCTGCTGATGTCACTGAGCTGATCCAGACTGGAGAAAGATCCCGACATTAACGTCAGGATCCTCCCAAGAGTCTGCTGAGAGCCTGAGCCAGCTACTCCCTCCCCCTCCACAGCCCAGCACTCCAGTGGGTGCGGGAGAAGGGGGGCAGAGCAGACAGTGCTGATTGACAGTCACCGCTCTCTGCTCAGACCGGCTATGTTATTTGATCGCTGAGTTCTCACCCTTGGAGCCAACGGGGAACAGATGCAGTATTGGACTGATGCTGCATCCACCTAGGTAAGTATGATTTGGGGGAAAAAAGCAATTTCCGTACTTCTCTTTTAAGGCAAAACCAAACGTTCCTTAAAAAATATTTCATTGATTTCCCCTTTAAGAGTCCACTCAAACTACAGTGTGTGCATTGAGTGCACATAAATGCACATGTCGTGCTCACATGCTGTGTTGCATTTTCCTTGTTCATTCTTTTTATGGTTTTCAAACATAAGGGTGATGAACAAGTAAGCGTGAAAAGGAGCAGAACATTGTATGCAACATAAATGTACAGTGCTCAAAAGAATTAAAGGAACACTTTGAAAACATGTCAGATTTCAATGGGGAAATATGCTGGATATCTATACAGATATGGACCAGGTAATGTGTTAGGAATGTAAGGATGCCCCATTGTTTGATGGAAATGAAAATGTATCAACCAACAGAGGACTGAATTCAAAGACCCAAGGCCATTTTGCTGAAATTTCATTGCAACAACTCAAAATGGTACTCAGTAGTTTGTATGGCCCCCATGTGCTTGTATGCATGCCTGACAATGTCGGGACATGCTCCTAATGAGACGATGGATGGTGTCCTGGGGTATTTCCTCCAAGGTCTGGAACAGGGCATCACTGAGCTCCTGGATAGTCTGAGGTGCAACCTGGCGGTGTCAGATGGACAGACACTTGATATCACAGAGGTGTTCTACTGGATTTGGGTCAGGCGAGCATGGGGGCCATTCAGTGGTATCAATTCCTTTATCCTCCAGGAACTGCCTGCATACTCTCACCACGTGAGGCGGGGCATTGTTACATAGTTTAGCCTGGTTGAAAAAGAGAAGTCCATCCAGTTCAACCATTAAAAAAAAAAAAAAGTTATAATCCTATACCCACAGTTGAACCAGAGACAGGCAAAAAAACCCAGCAAAGCATGATCCAATTTGCTCCTGCAGGGAAAACAATTCTTTCCTGATCCCCCCGCCGAGAAGCGATCAGATATTCGCTGGATCAACTTTGCCTATAAATGTTAGTATCCAGTTATATTTTGTGTATCTAAAAAAGAATCCAGGCTTTTTTTTTTTTAAGCAATCTACTGAGCTGGCCAGAACCAACGCTTGAGGGAGTCTATTCCACATTTTCACAGCTCTCACTGTGAAGAAACCTTTTCTCTGTTTGGAGATTCAACTTCTTTTCCTCCAGATGTAAAGAGTTCCTCCTTGTCCTCTGTGATGACCTCAGGGTGAATAACTGTACACCGAGTTCACTATATGAACCACTGATGTATTTGTACATGACGGTCATGTCCCCCTTAACCCCCTCACGCCGGCCGCACATTTGCGTTCTGTTAAAAAAAGACACATGTGCTGAGAGCGCGTGCCCTGCGCGCTCCCTGCACACATGTCCGGTACTCATGGAAAGGTCCCGATCTCCTTCGATCAGGACCTTTCCCGATCATGTGACGGCGTGTCACGGCGGTCACATGACCCTAAACCCCGCCTCCCAGCTTCTGAAACCCTTAAAGGGCCGGGAGGCGCCAGCGTGAAGGGGATAATCTCCTCAAGAGAGAATAAATTCAGTTCCTCTAATCTTTCCTCATAGCCGAGCTCCTCCGTGCCTTCTATCGGTTTGGTTGCCCTTCTCTGTTCTTTCTCCAGTTCCCCAATGTTCCTTTTGTGAATTGGTGCCCAAAACTGAACTGCATATTTCAGATAAGGTCTTACTAATGATTTGTACAGGGGTAATATGATATCTCTTTCTGGAATCTATACCTCTTTTAATACAAGAGAGGATTTTGATGCTTTAGAAACCGTAGCTTGGCATTGCATGCCATTATTAAGCTTGTGATCTACCAGAACTCCCAGATCCTTCTCCACCATTGATTCCCCCAATTGTACCCCCCCTAGTATGTATGATGCATGCATATTCTTGGCCCCCAAGTGCATAACCTTACATTTATCAACATTAAACCTCATTTGCCACATAGTTGTCCAATTAAACAGTACATTGAGCTAAGCTTGTAAGTTGAAGACATCCTGTAAGGACGGTATTCCACTGCAAAGCTTGGTGTCATCTGCAAAGACTGAAATGGGATTTTTAATCCCAGACCCTATATTGTTTATAAGTATATTAAAAAGTAAGGGTCCCAATACTGAACCTTGGGGTACACCACTAACAACCCTAGACCATTCAGAGTATGAATCATTAACCACTGCTCTCTGAATATGATCTTTTAGCCAGTTTTCTATCCATTTACATATGGCTTTTTCCAAGCCCATAGACTAATACCTTACACATTAGCCGTGTGTGGGGAACTGTGTCAAATGCTTTTGCAAAATCCAAGTATACCACATCCACCGCCACCCCTCTGTCCAAGGTTTTGCTCACCTCCTCATAAAAAGAAATCAGATTTGTTTGACAACTTCTGTCTTTCATGAATTCATGCTGTCTGTTGCTTAAAATATTTTTTTCCAGCAAGAACCCATCTATGTGTTTTTTTATTAAACTCCCCAGTATCTTCCCAACTGTGGAAGTTAAACTAACAGGTCTGTAATTACTTGGTAAAGATTTTGACCCCTTTTTAAATATTGGAACCACATTGCCTTATGCCAATCCTGTGGTACTATGCCAGTCATTAAAGAGTCCCTAAAAATTAGAAACAATGGCTTTGAAATGACAGAGCTCAATTCTTTAAGGACCTGTGGGTGTATTCTATCTGGTCCAGGTGCTTTATTCAGCTTTATTCTGTCTAAATATTTTTGGATCGTATCAGTTGTGAGCCAATGTGGATCATCTGGAGCTGTGTCATCACCTTGCCCATTATGGACAAGAACTCCCCCATGCTCCTTTGTATACACAGAGCTGAAGAAAGTATTTAATACATTTGCCTTCTCTTTGTCCCCAGTCATCCACTCTAGATTATTTTGTAAAGGGCCTACATGCTCGGATCGGACCTTTTTACTATTAATATATTTGAAGAATTTTTGGGTGTTTGTTCTGCTATCTCTTGCAATCTGTTATTCATTTTAAATTTTTGCGGCCTTTATTTCCTTTTTGCATATTCTGTTATATTCTTTGTAATGTTTAAACGATGATAGCATTTCTTCATTTTTATATTTAATAAAAGTTCTTTTCTTATCTATAACTTTGGGTCCAATGATTTCATCCCAATACCTAATGACAGGGTGCCATTGTCTGTGCATCCCTCCAGGGATATGCCTCCCCAGGCCATCACTGACCCACAACCAGAACGGTCATGCAATGTTACAGGCAGCATAACGTTCTCCACGGCTTCTCCAGACCCCTTCACATCTGTCACGTGCTGAGGGTGAACCTGCTCTCATCTGTGAAAAGCACAGGGCGCCAGTGGCGGACCTGCCAATTCTGGTGTTCAATGGCAAATGCCAATCAAGCTCTCTGGTGCCGGGCAGTGAGCACAGGGCCCATTAGAGGACGTTGGGCCCTCAGGCCACCCTCATGAAGTCTGTTTCTGATTGTTTGGTCAGAGACATTCACACCAATGACCTGCTGGAGGTAATTTTGTAGGGCTCTGATAGTGCTCATCCTGTTCCTCCTTGCACAAAGGAGCAGATTCTGGTCCTGCTGATGGGTTAAGGACCTTCTAGGGTCCTGTCCAGCTCTCCTAGAGTAACTTCCTGTCTCCTGGAATCTCTTCCATGCTCTTCAGACTGTGCTGGGAGACAGAGCAAACCTTCTAGCAATGGCACATTGATGTGCCATCCTGGAGGAGTTGGACTGCCTGTGCAACCTCTGTAGGGTCCAGGTATCGCCTCATGGTATCAGTAGTGACACTGACCCCAGCCAAATGCAAAATTAGAGAGAAACAGTCAGAAAAGATGAGTAAGGAAAAAAATGTCAGTGGCCTCCACCTGTAAAACCATTCCTGTTTTGGGAGTCATCTCATTGGTGCCCATCTAGTGCACCTGTTGTTAATTTCATTAACACCAAAGCAGCTGAAACTATGGAACAACCCCCTCTGCTGCTTAACTGACCAGATCAATATCAATATCCCAGGAGTTTAATTGACTTGATGTTATACTCTGATTAAAAAGTGTTCGGGGGCGCATGCGCGACCAGGGACGATGGCGGCTGTGTAGTCCCTGAGCTCCGCTCATCCCCGGCCAGCACGGACTCACCCGCCACGCGCCACTGCCTTCTTTCAGCTCCGGGTGAGTCATACACCCTCTGCACCTGGCACGGCACCAAAACGAGTCCTCTATGGGGAAGATAGGGCGCTGGAAGCCCCCCTCCCCGCAGCCACAGGATCCGCGGCCGTCACCGCTCCGGCAGTTCTTATCTAGGCCGCAATCCCTGGCCTCTGGCATGTCCAGGAACCCAGGGAGCGATCCCGGACCCCCGGTGGTCACGGAGGGTACTGCATCTTCCAGCAGCACAGCTCCTCTGCCTGCCTCTGCCCTGATCCAGCCCCAGATGGAGGATCATGATCCCCAGATTATAACTGGGGGGGCAATAGTTCACCCCGCCTCAGGGAATCAACACCCCTCCACCCAGATTTCCCAGCAGGGCGTCACATCATCATCTCTCACAATTTCAGCGCTAGATGATAAATTGCAAATATTCTTACGCAATATCACTGCATCCATTTCCACTGAAATTGGAAAACTGGCATTGGATCTCAGAGGGGAAATAGCGCAGATTGGTGACCGCACGGATAAATTGGAAAATGAGTTGGATGATTTGGTGCAATACGTTCATGTTCTGGAAGAGGACAACGCATATTTGAAACATTCCATGTCCCAAATGCAGCTCCAACAAGAGGATTTGGAAAACAGGGAACGGCGCCAAAATATCCGTATACGCGGTATGTCCGAATCTATTGATGATGCACAACTACACCGTCACCTATTGTCCTTTTTCACCGCAACTGCTCCCTTGGTTCCAGAAGCTGATTGGCGTATAGACAGGGCTCATCGCTCCTTGGGCCCAAAACCTGTTGAAGGCACCAGACCTCGCGACGTCATTGTTCGCTTCCATTTTTTTCAAAGCAAGGAAGCCTTATTATCAGCAGTTCGCCACAAGCCATCTCTGGAATTTAAAGGTGACAGACTCCAACTCTTCTGCGATCTGTCCCCGATTACCCTGGCCAAGCGGCGAGCTCTGAAGCCGATCACCTCACACCTTCAGCAACACCGTGTCCTTTATCGGTGGGGGTTCCCTTCAGGCTGATCGTAACTAGGGACAATACTCACGTTGTGCTCCGTGATCTTCATGAGGCAGATTCCTTTTTTAAGCGCCTGGGACTTCCACCTTTGTCAGATGACGTGACCCCTCTGCCACCCACTCCAGCCCGTCTATCTGCCACCCCCAACAAGATCTGGACTCCGGTCCGCAGAGGCCGGAGGAGGCTCTCACGTACCCCACAACGTCCACGACATCCTCGGACAACTGATCCGCCTGTCTGATGACTCCCTGGGGTGATTCTCCGTTGTGAATTCGGTGCCGATCCTTCCCTCTTGGTTTATACATGTTTTTTTTTTCCACAGGTTTTTCATTTCTGGCCGGCCGAGCCATTGTTGGGTGTTTTTTTTTTTTGTTTTTTTTTTCTGGCCGGGTTTGGCGATCTTCCTGATGTCTTGGTTGTCGTGTTGCTCCCGATTTTGTCTAGCCATGGGCCTAGACGACTTGGGCCAAATTGTTGCTCCCAAGTTTATATCCTTGCGGATACTTATGTCAACTACTGTGTTTGTTCTTTCTTGTGTTAGTTTAATGTTTTTTGTTTTTTATTCTTTTACATCGATGGTATATTATTCATTTCTCATGCTATTACATGTGCTTATTTCATTATTATTTTATAATGGCTTTGAGGTTTTTGTCATATAACGTCAAGGGTCTCAATTCCATTCAAAAACGTTGGATGGCTTTGCGGGAATTTCGATCCTCAGGAACAGACATTATTTTTGTCCAGGAGACCCATTTCAAATCAACTGGCTCCTTCAGTTTTGCCTCGAGATTTTTTTCCCAAGCCTATTCGGCCTTTGATCCTTCCGGAAAGGCTGGGGTGGCAATTTTGATTAGGTCACACTGCTCCTTTCGGGTTGTTTCCTCCAGGGTTGACCAACAGGGTCGCTTTATTATTTTGGAATGTATGTTTGGTGACACTCCCCTTGTTTTGTTGAATCTATACGCCCCAAATTCGGGTCAATTGCAATTTCTTCCACAAACACTCGCCAACTTAGATTCCTTTTCCATTTCGCATGTGATTGTTGGGGGTGATTTCAATTTGTTTTTTTCCCCCCATAAAGATAGGAAAGTTCTTTTCGAGTCCACACCCTCGAAGCGGCAGTGCTCCTCTTCAAAATCTTTCCGTAGACTGATAAGGGAGCATCGTCTCTTCGACGCCTGGCGGATTAAACACCCCCTCCATAAACAATTTACTTTCTACTCCACCCCTCACCGTAGTTTTTCCCGCCTAGATCATTTTTTTATCTCTGCCCCACTTCTTCCACTCCTGGTCTCCTCTGAAATCAACCCCATTACCTGGTCTGACCATGCCTCTCTGACTTTGAACCTTTTTTTCCCTCCTATTATACCCAAACCATGTCATTGGCGCCTTAATGAGACCTTTCTTTCCACAGAACATCTTAGGGATGAACTGTCACGGGGACTTGATACCTATTTCACCCACAATGTTGGCTCCGTAGCTTCTTCCTCAACCCTATGGGAGGCTCATAAGGCGGTATTTCGAGGACTCTGTATTTCTATGGGTTCTCGTTTAAAAAAATCCTCAGCGAGTGCTAGGGCTTCTCTTATCCATCAACTATCTTTGGCAGAACGACGGTTGTTGGCCAAGCCGTCCATTTCTGGGCTCCGGAAGGTAACATCTCTACGTGACCGAATTAAAACTCTTGACTCTAGTAAGTCTGCGCAATCCCTCCTATGGGTTAAGCAAAAATTTTATGAATTTTCCAACAAACCTCATCGTGTGTTAGTCAATCGACTCAAAGCTCAGTCTCCTTCCACGATGCCTGATCTTTTAATCCAACCGAATGGAAGCCCTACCTATGATCCTCAGGTCATGGCATCCCTTTTTGGCTCATACTATAAGAATCTTTATAACTGTTTGACCCCAGACCTTCACCCGCCCCTCACACAGTTATCTTTTGATAATTTTTTTGACCCCCTGTCACTTCCGAGTCTTTCACCCTCAGACATTGCCACCCTTAATGCTGATATTACGCCAGAGGAATTGTTTGACACAATTAAACATCTTCCCTCTCGTAAAGCCCTGGGACCGGACGGATTGCCCTACTCCTACTATAAATCTTTTATTGGTATCTTGGCTCCTCATCTCCTCTCCTTTTATCGAGATCTTTTCAAGGGGGTCACATCCCAGAGTGAATTCTCCCGAGCATATATCTCGGTTATCCCCAAACCCGATAAAGATCACTCTATAATAGACAACTACCGCCCCATTGCCCTACTTAATTCCAATTACAAGATTTTTACTAAAATCTTGGCCAACCGACTGTCTGGAATTATTTCCAAACTCATACATAGGGACCAAGTGGGCTTTGTACCTGCCAGACACGCTGCAGATAACACCAGGCGATCCATTGATCTGGTAGACTTTGTTAATCGATCCTCCACTCCCGCTATATTATTAAGTTTAGATGCTCAAAAAGCTTTTGACCGTTTAAGTTGGCCTTACATGTTCATGGTCTTCGAAAAAATTGGTTTCAGGGGTCAATTTGTAGCAGCCTTGAAGGCCCTTTATTCTTCCCCCTTTTCGCAGGTCAGATTAGCCTCTTTTTTTTCACTCCCCTTTCAGATGTCAAATGGTACACGTCGGTTGCCCACTCTCTCCTTTACTGTTCATTCTTTGTCTGGAACCATTAGCCATCGCCATCAGGTCGAATCCGGATATTCGCGGGATACGATCCCATAACCATGAATACAAATTATCGCTGTTTGCTGATGACATCCTCCTCACGCTTGCGAGTCCTCATACCTCCCTACCGATTTTGCATAAGACTTTGAAACAATTTGGGGCCATATCTGGCTACAAAGTTAACACGTCTAAAACTGAGGCACTCCCGTTACATGTCCCTTCTGGCGTTTTGTCCTCACTTCAGGAAGCCTTTCCCTACCGGTGGTGCACCCACTCTTTAAAATATTTAGGTACTAATCTGACTTCCTCTTAGCAATCCATATACGAGGCCAATTTCCCCCCATTATTTATAGCAATTTCTCGCTCTCTGAAACACTGGGATGCCCTGCCCATTTCTTTTCTCGGACGCATTAACGTACTAAAAATGACCGTGTTACCCAAACTGTTATACCTGTTTGCGACTCTCCCCGTTCCCGTTCCTATGTCCAAACTTCACTCCCTCCAGAAATCTTTCCTGCATTTTATTTGGCACAACAAGCGGCACAGGATTGCACGTTCTGTTTTGCTTTCTCCGCATTCTAGGGGGGCTTGGGGGCACCGGATATAATAACATACTACTATGCAACTCATCTTCGTTTTCTCATGTCATGGTCTACTCACTATCCTCCCAACACGTGGGCTGAGATCGAATCTTTACAATTGTCTGCGGCTCATCCATGCTCCCTCCTTTGGTCGACCTCAGCAGTGGATGTCTCTTCTTTTCGCCACCTACTCCTTGGTCCCATGTATTTTTCTCTGGCTGTTTGGCAGAATTTACACTGGCCTCTGATTGCTCCCCATTGACAAATATCCTCCATAACCCTAATCTTCCAGATAATATGGCCATGTCCCGGATGTCTCTTTGGGCAGTAGCTAACCTTTTTCAATTGCGTCATTTGGTACACCCGGTGACTCGTAAGTTACGCTCATTCCCAAAACTCCAGAAAAAAGCTCTTCTACCTTCTCAACACCTATATATTTACCTTCAAATACGCCACTTCTTTTCCACCTTATCACCCTCATTAACCCTGGGGAAGCCTACTTCCTTTGAACGTTTATGTATGCAGGGTCCCCACCAAAGGTGTATTATTTCTAACACATATAAACTACTTCTAGATGCCCCCTCCTTATCCAATGACACTCACCTTTACATGCGTAGGTGGTCTCAATTCATACAATGTGATATTGATCTATTAACGTGGAAGAAAATTTGGGAAAATGCATCTAGATCTTCTGTTTGTGTGGTTTTTAAGGAAAATATATACAAGCTCATGATGTTATGGTACAAAACACCTGAAGTTCTTCATGCTTATAATCCGAATGCTTCTCCTGCCTGCTGGCGCTGTGGTGGAGACCAGGGTTCTCTCTATCATATCTTTTGGACATGCAGCTCCATTACTCCTTTCTGGAAAGATGTTCTCTCCCTGTTACAATCACTAATGCGTACCTCTCTCCCACTTGATCCACTACATTTTTTGCTAGGTCTACCATTTCCGGGTCTACCTAAACCATCCGGAAAACTTGCTGTACATGTTCTGACCACGGCTAGGAGAAGCATTCCTATGTGTTGGTTGTCTTCTAATCCTCCTTCAATGTCGATTCTGTACAAACTTATTGCTGATGTTAGACAGATGGAATACTTGACTGCACTACATAATTGTTCGTTTGCTGTGTTTGAGACGATTTGGCTCCCATGGGATACCTTCATTGCCTCTATGCCGGCCCAAAATGTAAGGTCCTGATAACCTTCAAACTGTTATTTTATGTTTTTGTTGGTCCTGTCCTTACGCAGTTTTGCCATCGATGTACCTTTCTGTTTTGCTTGTTTTCTTTTCTTATCCTTTTTTTTTCTTAAACATACTGTTTGTATATTTTTGAAAATCAATAAAAATTGTTATTATAAAAAAAAAAAAAAAGTGTTCCTGTAATTTTTTTGAGCAGTGTGGTAACGTTCCAACAAGGTACAGAAGTCATATACAGAAAACAGACATATACCATGAGGTCATTGTGGTGCAAACAGTGCATTTTTGCTGAGTTGCATTTTTAAATGTACTGCTATAAATTTTTTTGTTTTTTTTATTTTTAACTTCTGTAAGCTTTATTTGTAAAGGAAACTTCAACTGACTGTTTTTGTTTTGACTTTTGAGTACATGCAATTGCATGCCTTGCACTGAAAAAAGTAGGGCTTGTCCTACGTTTTTTTCAGTATAGGGCAGCACATATCAGCGCAACACACTGGTGTGAACTGCCCCTATTGAAATGTATTGCTTTTTCCATAGTATATGCTCTTAAATGTGTTGATCAATGCTTACCAGTTGTTGTTATTCAGGATTTATATAGTGCCAATAGTTTGCTCAGTGCTTTAGGGCTCATGTACACTGCAGCTGCTAAACTGATGTTCAGGAGCTCTTGAGCATTTTTTTTCTTCAGCAGCCCCTGAACTCTCCCTAATGTTTTCCTATGTGTCCATGTACACATACTCATTTACAGGCAGTTGTTTACAGTCATTTTTTTGAACGCACCAAACTTGCGTTCAGGAGTAGATTTTTACCGGAGTTTCAAATGCCAAACGCTTGTAAATGCGCTTAATTGCGTTTAGAAGCGTTTAACTGTTCCATATCCAGATGCTGTCCAGAGCCTTTCATCATCAAAAATGCATGCAAAGTGTTTTCCATGTATTCAAATGGACCTAGTACACCAACGCAGTCAGTTCCAGGTTTTGTGTGAAGGAAAAAATGGTAGAACGTGCTGCATTATGCTCATGATGGGATCCATAGTGAATACAACCAGAAAAGACAGGTAATCTCAACACATACTGCTCTCTCTGCTTCTGCTTTCTCTATTTCTTTCAAAATGTCTGAAATGGTTAATTTTATACTATTTTTCAGTGCATTCTGGGCATTTAGGAAGGTCTCCTGAGGTTATCTTTTAAAAACTCTTCTAAACATAAACGCGGTATGCAAACCTGGCTAAACTGACGTTTTTTACCCTACGTTTTCCAGCAGTCAGTTTCTATCGTTCAGAAGAGTTTTCCAAACAGCCCCGTGTACATGAGCCCTTATGAGGTATGAATGGACCATTAGTGCAATTGCTAAACCATTGAATATTACCGAATAAATATTTTAACTACTCAAACTTTACTTCCTTGCACGTTGAAACCTATATCCAACTGTTTTGTGCACCGACGCTTGAGCCACGGGTGCACTTTCAAAGTGACATAAGTGACTTGGCCAATTATGTTACATTTCCATCAACCATAGCACATGAGCAATGATACCGTTATGCTGGTCAGATGTGCGGTGGCACGCTGTCTCATAGTTTTGAGCTGGGACAAGTAACCCTGGGTGACAACTGACCTCCTGTTAATGGGCTGGTGTCATCCAGGGAAAATGCATGTTTGGGCCTTGCTATACAGTCAGAACTTGAGCTAAGTAGACAACAGTGACTAGGGACATAGAAGGACAGGGAAGAAAGTGAGGTAGGCAACACTCTAGCAGAATAGAAGAAAATAGCCTTTACATGCACTTTACTTGGTAGCAGGAACTTCATCTAGCATATTACCTGGGGCCAGACTGCAAAATGATCAACCCATACAAACACTACAATGCTGAGATAGTAGATTAAAACTTACACTAGCGTCTTCTGCACTAGATCTGAGTCTGGTGTATCTGCTGTTCTAAACAAAGATTTTGGAACTTGAATTAGTGATGTAGTGTCATGGGAATGGAGCTGTGATGTCTGCGTTGGGAGGAAACATTTGATGTGTTCGGATATGCCATTTGGTTTTCAGATGTACCAAGTTGTCAGACATCTGGGAACTGCATCTGAATGAGCTGCTGATTGCCAGCAGTGTGAGCTTTTGTTGGTTCCCATGAGTTAAGTCCACCAGGGAATACACAGAAGATAGCTGTCAACCCCTTCCCTGCCAGAGACACTTTGACCAAAGTTGGCCCTGTACATTGACAGCTGAGGACCACAGAGAAGCAAGTGCTCTGCCTTTATAATGGGCAATCCTAATGAGGCTTGATGATCGTCTCTTGGAGATTCTGTCTGATTTCTAGTAATCTTTTTAGTGGATGTTTTCTTAGATCACACAATAAGAGTTGGGGAGCCTTTTAGATTTGGGGTCTCTAAAACTGCTGTCTTCTCTGAAAAGATGCACATACTCTTTAGTCTTCACTGACCAAGGAGAAAGAGGGGTTTTACCTTGTTATTATTGATCAGCCTGTCATTTACCTGTCATTGTAATTCTATTCTTAACAGCAGGCATGACAAGGTGACTGTACTTACCTTTATTACCAAGAACATCTATTCATGTTTCGGGGACCTCTGAACCTTCCAAAACTTGTGCTAATACTGGCTTAAAGCCAAATCAAGGATCTAAGAAACATGCATTGCATTGTGAGAGGCAGAGGGATCAGCAGAGAACCGTGTTGGCCCTTACATATGGCACATACCCTCCTTTGATTTAGTTTAATGTTTTTCAGTTTGGGTTTTTAAATGAAAGGTAGATTCTGCTTGGGTATTTACAATCAACATGTACCATTCGTCTTACAGGTACATTTGCAATTTCAATTTTGTTTCGCAGTTCTGGGCTTCAGGGTTCAGCTCCCAGCAGAGTCACTGTCGGCGTAGAATTTGTATGTTCTCAAATGATTGTGTAGTTTTTATTTTATCTAGTTCTTTATTTATGTGAGCACTCCAGCTACTATTTTGCTTGTTGTAGCTAACTAAACAGAACCTCAAGTATCTGTGCAAAGGGTGTCACACTCTTGCAGATAGCATTTAGGTTTTTAGTTCCACAAAGGAATCTGTTGTCAGCATGACACCATTGTTTGGTTCTGTAATGACTTTGGTGGCACTTGTTAGATTGGGGTATTTTCTATTTTTGTTTCATTATTACTTGTGGAAGTGGCTCTGTCACTGCTCCAAACTATGTTGAAACTCAACCACTACTAAAGGAACAGCAAGGGGCAACGCACATCTGGTTGTAAGGGCAGGACTCCAGAGGATGATGTAAGTTGTATTGTAGCAATTCTGTCACTGCTGAATGTCACCAGCTTGCCTCATATTATAGGAAGCTAGCATAGTGACTGCCTCCTTATATTATAAACACTGGGGTCCTCTGTTCAAATCCCAGTCAGGACACTATCTGCATGGAGTTTGCATATTCTCCCTGTGTGGGTACTCTGGTTTCCTATAAATAGAAAGCAATCTGATGTATACATATATTATAAAGCCTCATGTACACATGAACTCTCCTAGATGTTTATCCAGCTTGACAGCAGAAAAATGCTAAGAGTGGCAAAAACATGTGTAAATGCGGTACCGTGTTTAGCATTTGGACATTTATTCATTTGATTGGCCAGAGTATTTTACATTGACATGAATAAGCGCCCAAGCTCTAAATGCAGCTAGCTTTAAGATGCGTTTACATGTTTTTGTCGCATTTAGCATTTTTTGGCCAAATGTTCCCCTCCTAAACATGATTCTTTTGCGGTCTGGAGAGGGACCTTTAACTGCCCCTAAACTCTGGTAAAGGCCTATTGGTAAATGGACACAGGCTTTTATTGAGTTCAGTTTGGCGGTTTTGGCAAATAAACACCAAAAGCCCCTAAACTCACATTTAAGAGCAGCAGTGTACATGAGGCCTAAGGGTGGTCTTTACATGGGAATACTATTAGAAAAACGCCAGCAGGGATGCACTAGACCCACCCACAAAACCCACCATGGCCTAAAACTTAACTTTTATTTAATAGTTCTAAAACCCATGATATGGGAAATAGAAGAAAGTCACAAAAAACTGCCAGCCATTTTTGTGACTTCCTTCTATTTCTCATATCATGGGTTTTATAGCTAGTTAATAAAATAAGTTTTAGGTCTTGGTGCGTGGGTCTTATGCATCCCTGCTGACATTTTTCTACTCTGGTTTCCTCCCATACTCCAAAAGATATGTTGGTAGAATAAATGTCAAAATTTGTGTTTTTTGTATAAATAGTGAGCATAGATTGTAACTCCTTAAGGGCAGGGATTGATGTAAGGTCCCTTTCAAATGGTTGATCAGATCGGGTCCGCCTGTCAGTTTTTCAGGGGGACCTGATCAGATGGTTCACACATTCCTATGGACCGGTGGGTGTAAACAGACGCGTGTCTGTTTTAAAAATGCCTACCTCCAATCCAGTCCAATTTGAAAAAAAAATGGAAGGTGATATGTCCTACTCTGTCTAGGCAGAATGGAATGGAGTTCAGTTGGCTGTAAATGGGAAAACATGTTTTACTCCTGGCTGCCCATAGCGCAGGGCAGGCTCGGTCAGTGCCTGCTCTGCGTAAACTGAGCGGACATGGACCTGTCATCTGCCCGCTCTGCTCTGATCATCAGGGGTTCAGTGGACAGATCCCATGTTGATCAGTTAGAGTCCACCCTGTGTGAAAGTGGGCTTTTAATGTACATTATGTATAATTATAATTTATCAGTGCTATATATAAATTCTATAAATTCTATATTTTATAAATATATAGATATATATAGATATATACAGTATATATATATATATATATATATATATATATATATATATATATATATACACACATATACTGTGTGTGTGTGTGTGTGTGTATATGTGTGTGTGTGTGTATGTATGTATATATATATATATATATATATATATATACTATAAATTATCAGTGCTATATAATTACCTGTAATATAAAAGAAGCCAGTGTGTGATTACCCTTCCCAGCATTTTGTGTAAAACTGAAATGCTTCCAAAATAAAAATTGATATATATATATATATATATATATATATATATATATATAATTTTTTTTTTTTTTTTTTACACACACTTCTCCTGCCACCTGTGCTGCCAAACTCTGCTCCGACCCAGAGAAATTCTCAGCTGAAGTCTTCATCTTCATCCAGAACCAACATTTTGAGGACTGTTGACCTCCCCTGCAGCACTCAGTGGTTCCTCCCTCTCATTACTGTATCATATAGTGACGTGGACACACCAGTACACACTGCAGGAGATCTGTACATTAAAGCCCCTGGAAATATTGATTCTGCAGAAGACTTCAACTAGATCAGAGAAAAAGTAGCATTTGATAGCCCATACAGCAGGAAAGGTAAGTATATCCTTGCTTTACAATATTGCATACATGCTATATTATTCTTTTTGAGACAGGGTCACTTTAAAGTTACTAGTATCAGTCATCATCATCTATGAATTGGAAAAAGTATAAACTTTTTATATGGAGATTTTATAAATGATTTAATGTAATACAGGAAAGAGAACTTGCTATGATCTTCAAAACATTTTTTGTTAGACCGAACTGAAAAGGGAGTGCACAGCAAAAAGATTTGGAGTGTTTTCTCTGCATTGCGAATAACTGTAAAGTTAACCCCTGGCTGTGTGGCAGAGAGCGAGTTAAATTCTGCACGCAGGAGCCGTGTCATTGTGGTAATGTACTGTGATCTGACAGAGGAGGCATTGTTGCTCATGAAACAAGCTGGCCGCCTAATAAGGAAGCGCTGTGTGCTCTGCATGCAGATTCAAACTGTGACCCAGCTCCCAGCAATCTTTAAATTCCAGTCTGATGGTGGATTAGCTGGGAGGCATTTCTAAAGCCTGACTCGTTCATAGGGGTCTCCGGTTAGAGCTCCTTACAGCCCAGACAGAAGTTGCTGGATCCGGGTAAGTGTTCGCTTTGCCTTCTGTGTGTAATATAACGCTTTGGATTGTTGCAGCTCTGTGGAATATGCTTTGGATGAACATGTGCTTCAGATCACAATAGCGCAGCACTGGGGCTGATGGAGAGAAGCGAGCACATTGTATAGAGAAGTCACAGCATGCTATACGGTGTAATGGGATCTATCTGTTGTCCTGTGCAATAGCGAACAATATGTGGACACTGCCACTGGAGACATGGACCAAAGTCATGGATTCACTGTGCTGTCTTAGAGAACCACACTGTAGTCTTGGCAGAGCAGGTCTGGTGGGCTGTTATAGAACTTTTTTTGTATTTTTATACCTACATTTAAAGGTGGAAACATTATGAATAGTTAGGAAATTTCAATCGAACATTTTCATAAACTGTAAATTCGCAGCAATGTTATTAGAATTCACAGTTGATTTAAAGACACCAAAATGTGTTCCTACAAAGAATTGATTTGGTGTGTTTAGTGTCACCAGATACCATGGCATTGTGTGGATCTACAAGCTTCAGATTATGCTTCCAACTTTTTTTAAGCTGCTTTCAGTGTTAGCCCCAAATTCCAGAATGCATTGATATTTGTCAGAAATTGATTGTAATGCAGGGAAAAAGACAAATATTACTGGGACATGAGTTGGTAACGAAAAACTAAAACAAAAACCTAAAATGTACACACATGCGTTCCTACCGACAGCAAAAACAGTACTTTTTAGCACTGAACCCCCCCCCCCCCCATGTTTTTGAAGTTTTGTACCAATTGTGACACTGTAGTAAAAGAGTTGTGCTGCTTTACATTGGAAACCCTCAGCAAATTTACAAAATATCTTCTAGTTTTCCAAATTTTAGAGGTGGGAGCAACTCCACTAAGACATTTATTTATTTTATTACAGGTATTTGCATAGCGCCCTCGATTTACGCAGTGCTATATATTTAAGAACTGTTGTTGTGATGGAATAAAGCAAGGATACTAGGATATAGCATTTTAAAAAAATTTTGCCGTTTTTTTTTTTATTTAGCACCGGCAATATTTGCAGCGTTGTACATTCACATCAGTCCCTGCCTCAAGGAGCTAACAATCTAAAGTCCCTATCTCATGCACATACCTTTTGTTAAAGTATCTTATTCGTACTTCATGTCTTACTGTTATCAAAGCTTTATGTAACACTTTTCATGTGTTGTTTTCAAATACAACATTTTATTTGGAGTGGGGAGTTTGATAAGTCACATACCAGGGCCACTTTACACAGGACCCAGTTAACCTACCAGCATGTCTTTGAAGTATGAGAGGAAACTGGAGTTCTTGGAGGAAACCTATGCAAGCACAGAGAGAACATGAAAAGTCCATGCAGATAGTTTCATAGCAGGGATTCAAGCCAAGAATCCCATTAAGTCTGTTCTTCAGAATTACTTTTCTGCAATAATCACATTTCTAAATGTCAATGACTGTCATGGACAAATGAATTAATATTGTTGAGCCAGTCTGTCAAGTCTAGAAGCAAACAAGCATTTTTAATAAGCCACAGATCAGGTTTTTATAGACTATAATAGAACAGGTTCAAAAAAGTTACCACTCCTAAAAAATTTCAGCTGATGTCTTATTACTTTAATCTGCATCCCAGAGTCTATGGTGCTTGTGTAGTTATACAGGTATTTTCGAATCTTAAAGGCATACTGAGATTTCAACTCAAGTCCTTCACTTATTGTTAAACTTATAAACTTGCTTTGGAGTCTTTAATATTTCTTAACGTGTGCAGTGTGTTTCCATGAGCTTACTTTTGTTAAAGTACCTTATTCCTACTTCGTCTTTTACTGTTATCAAACCTTTATGTAACACTTTGCATGTGTTGTTTTTAAATATATTTTATTTGGAGTGGGGAGCTTGATTATTCCTCTTGCATTTGTATCCTCTCTAAAGCAGCCCTTAGATTATGCAATTTTCTTTTCTTCCACCATGGGTGGAAGGAAAGAAAGTTGATCTAGTCCTCCATCAATAGATCAACACAGTCAGAGTTGATGGGAATCCCCCCCTCCACAGCATTATTGTGTTCTGCAGGCGAGAGTCCTTCCCTGTCGGCAGAACACAATGATTACTGCTGGCAGCTACAGCCGTTGGCAGGGATCGCATTAAAAAAAATCCTACAGGCTGATTGTACTGCAGTCGACCGGTAGATCGACTTCAGTACAAACAGCTTGACCATAGATGGATTGAAACTGAGATGGTTCCTGCTGAACTGGTAACATTTCAATCCATCTATGGGCAGCTTGACTCCCTTTTCACAGAATGACAGATTTCGTAGCAGGTGTGATTAAGGTTATATATTTTGAATCTCTCAGTTGCCCATAGAGAAAACTAAATACCACTGTTATGCAGCAACAGTTTACTAGGAGCATTCAAACATAGTGGGCCAGATAAACTATTGGTGGTACACCAGATATTTGGTGCATGAAAGCTTTTCTGTTTGGGTGCTCCAAACAATAGTGCTATTTCAAGGGTTTGAAAGAAAGCTGGAACTAGTGTGACATTTGAATTAAAACCCCAAGTGTGTCATATATCGCAAAGGAAGTCTCACATACTGCCGCAAAGAAAAAATAGTTCAGAAAAGGAGTGTGTCAATATTTAGTGCAGTAGTGTGCCAAAAGGATGATGGCCCCAGACAGTTGACGTGCTATTGTACACTGCAGCATAATACTCTGTTTGACATGCGATGCCCCAAAATAGGATGCTAACTTCAACGATTTGCATTCCTCAACAACTGCTCATCTTCGTTTATTTGGCCTATGGTGTTTGTTTTATAAAGATTCCAACTTGGCTGCAAGTAAGAGCTCAGCTTTAGATACGTATTCCACATCCCACAAGGTAGTCAACCATCACAAAACCTATATATAGGAAACAAGATTGCATTGCTGTGTCAGAGATCCAACTTTAAGGTGGTCAGAATTACTTGCTGCATAAGCCCTGGGTTCAGATGTTCATGTAGTGCACTGGATGGAATTGTTTACCTAGCAATGACTTTTGTCGCAGAGGTACCTTTTTGTTTTCTAGTCTAGGGAGACATAGGGAGAATTACACTATTGGGCTTAAGCTGGTGAAAGATGACTTGTTTTTTTTTCAAACTAATTCCTCCATTTACACAATCAAGGAGGATAGAGGAATCCTCCCCTTGGGGGTTGATTTACTAAAACTGTTGCACTCAGAATTTGGTGCATCTGTGCATGATAGCCACTTGGCTTCTAACTTCAGCTTGTTCAATTAAGCGTTGAAAAAAAAACTGGAACCTGATTGGTGTCTATGCAGAGCTGCACCAGATTTTGCGCTGTCCAGTATTCTGACATTCTGACTGATGTCAAAATACACTGATCTGCAGCTAGCAAAATTTTCCAACATTCCCGGGAACAGCCGCACATTGATCAAAGTTCCTCTGGTTCCTGCTGCACCAGCCAAATTTTTATCTATCTATGGCCAGCTTTATTCAGTAAGGCAAGAGTAGCTTTCCAAATCCAATAACCCATACCAACCAGTCTGAATTTATCTTTCACCAATTTATATTCTGTGAACTGAAATGTAAGTGGTTGCCTTGGGTTATTACACTTTGCATACCATTATTGTGTTTACTTCTATACTGGATAGACCAGTTGGTTTGCAATTACCTCAAATCCTATCTTGCACACCTGTGTCACTGAGCAATGAATAGTAACTGGAATTGAGGAAATTAAATCACATAAAATAACACATCTTTCTTTCTATCTATCGATCCATTGATCATTGGTTAACACACTTGCCTTGCAGCACTCCATCATGGGTTCAGATTTGCCCTGAAATCGTATCTAGTTTATATGTTTCCTATGTCTGTGTGGTTCTGGAGGTGTGATTTCCTCCAACAATACAAAAATGCTTGCTTTTTAAAAAAAAAAAAAAGGAAAAAAAACTGGCCTTGTTTAGGCATATGTATGATGAGTACAGCAGACTGATCTTCAGGGACAGGAACTGATGTGAATGATGCTGTGTACGCTCTATCATGGCACTGATGTTTGATTTTATTTAGATTTGTCAGTTTGTACCTTGTTGCACCTTATGGTCATTCTCTTTACATTTTCTTTATATAGCAGGTTGCAATGTCACTTTGGTGCTGGTTTGCAACAAGCTGTGAACTAGAAAAGAATTCACCTGACTGCCATTTGGCTTTGCTAGGTTACCAGTTGTCCTTGTTGAAGCAAATGGTTGCATGAGATGAGCTGCCTTATCAGGGCTTCCATTTTACTGGACAAGCTAAGGATATAGTACTTTTCTATAAAGCGTGCTTTACTGTGTTTAACATGAAGTGTCTCCTGATGATAGCAGAGGAATGAAGCAGAAGACAGATATGACACTGTGCTCTGGATTGAGACAAGTACACACTATAGAGGGATATGCTTTGTTCATAGGTTTGCAACCACTTTAAAGCTGAACTCTAGGTGGATATAAAAGACAAACATTAATGCGCACAGTGTAGGTACTTGATTTTGACCTGGTATCAGCCTCTCGCAGTCCCTGTACAGCCTCGTTGGACTGTGACAGGAAGTAGCAGAACAAGGAGCCAATCGGTTCATGTGCTGACAAGAAGCATGCTATCAGAGGATAACCAGCACAGTGATGAACTCATCTGTATGTCACTCTGCCCTCTCCTCCTCACTGTCCTGCGACTTTAGTAGTTAAAGAAGAACTCTGGGATAGGCAAAAAATCACCAATTACTACACCCAGAACTCCATACATACATACATACATACATACAGCACTAAACAGTTAACAACATTTTGAAAATCCTTACCATTTAGGAGAAATTTCTAATTCCAAAGATAAACCGCATCTGCTCTGCCAAGGTGGTGTAACAGCAGGGATTACATCAAATCCTCCCCTATCTCTCTGCAGTAAAAGGAAACTACAGTTCCCATGAGCCACAGAGAATTGTAGTGAATGTGAAGTGGGTACACTAGGCCTGTACATGTTGAATGTGTCTGAGAGTCTCGGTCTGCCCACCTCAGCTGAATTGCATCACTGCTTCCTGGAGAAAGAACTGCGGAAGGGACGTGCCAAGACCAGTGTCTGGAGGAATAGGAGGCATAGCAGCCACTGGTCCTTCAAACAGGAAAACAAAGAGAATTAATGGGTAGATTTGAAAATAGGCTATTTCAGAGCAACTATGGAGTGAACCAGAAGATTGGATGACCTATCCAGTGAAAGTCGGAAATTGGCAACAAGAACATGTAAAGAGTTCTGCTTTAATATATAATGGAAAGTGTAGTCCATTTTCCCTGTCACATTTTACAAGTGTCCTCTTTTTAAACAATCACTGAAAACAGAGTGTTCTCTTTTCATGCAGAAACAGACAGTAACCTAATTCAATTATCTAATTACAGCTTCATATCTAAGCAAACTTGTCTAAGAGGAATTTCCTTTTGATTCAGGAAATATGGTGAGGGTGATGATGGGGGTTAACTTTCTGTGAGAACGCAGTGATGAGATGTGCTGCTGGGAAGGGGATGTGGTACAACAGCAGTGTAAACTGTCACCACAGACTTCGCTCATAGCATGCAGAGATACATATGAGACATCAGGATGACTACTGAACACATCTTACAGTGGGCGCATGACCAAGAAGAGACAAAAATACAGCTGAGAATTACATGCTGTGTTATGCTGTTGCACTATTTCTGGGTGTAGTTGAGAACAAACACTAGTCTAGATTACAGATCATGAAATATTCTATTTAAGATGTCCATAGTGTTTTGAGAGCTGTGGGTTGTTTTAGATGTGTTCCAACCGCCCTGTGGGCAAACCTTTGGTAGCTCTCTATTTACTTTTAAGGTCTTCTGAGCTGAACTTACAGGGAGTTTCTGGAAGCTGGAGAATGGTAGAGCCAGTAGTGGCTGATCAGCAGGGGGACAATAATAATTGGGACATCTTTTGTATGTCTGAATGGTAATTGCTTCCAACAGTGGCTGGCCGGCTTGTTCATGGGCCGCTTACAGACTTGAGGTATGATTGCAGTGTACATGGGCACCATTAACTGTGACAAACAACTGACCAAAAGGACACATTGTCAGATGAAGAATTAACTTTACTTTTGTACTGATAATGGAGACCTTCCAGCAAAATTTCTGATGATCGATAGGTCAGTTTTCTACATCTTACCACAAACAATGTTGCTGTCAGAATAAAAACTTCCAAATGTGAATGGTATATTTAAACTGAACTCTAAACAAACTGCTTATATGCAGATGAGATACATATATAGGATCTCTGGTACACGTTGAAAGAGTTGTATTTCTGTCCATCCAGTTCTGTGGTTTACATAGGTTTACTCCATAACCCCATAGCGCAGCCCTGTTTTGCAGGGAAGGGATCTGATTTTTCCATGCTGCAGGCTAATTTTCACTTTTCTTTTTTTTTTTTATTCAGCCTGCAGGCCCAATGAAGGAAATCTAATAGGTTCTTCCACTTATGCTAAACAGTGTGGGTAGACAATTCTCCTGCTGAGGCTATTGTATTCTGAGAGCCAATGCTGGCGACTGTCAAAATACAGTGGATACTGCCAAAAGGTTACTTCCTCTGGCCATAGTCACTGTTCGACCAAGAATTTTCTGATTGGCTCCTTCAGTTTTTAGAACAAAGGATGTCAGGTGGTATGGTGCCAATAGGGCACTCCCCAAATTTCAGCTGCTTTATGAGAAACTGATCAGTGTGTGGACAGCTTTACATTGACTGGACAGTAAAAGGAGAAGCAGCACACTGAGGAGCTCATCCCTCTGTCATGCCTCTGCTATCAGCATGCTCCTTACTACTTTTACTGCTTTTCCCTCCCCCTTTCTAAGCTGTGCTGTTCAACCAAGAATTGGAAATGCAAGAAGCTATGTCTAGTACTATGACTGCTTGCATAAAACATTAGATTTAGTGATTTTATGTGCCTGGAATTCAGCTATAAAACATCAGGTAGATCTCTGCAATTACAAGGTGTGCTGCAAACACATCCAGTGCCAGCTTATCAGAAGAATAACCGTTATGGTCAGATAAGGGGCTTCTTATCTGTCTCACCAATGTTTTCTCTGAGAAACCTCAGTGGGTGTTATTTGCAGTATCTCATAGTTGTCCAACAGTTTAAACTTTTTTGGTCGATCATCTTACCATCATCTGATGTCTGTTTAATATCTTTAGACGTCTGGGCCCTATTAATGTACAGTCGACAGCCCACAAAAAATTGATGCTTAAGATGGATCAAATCTTTTAGTTCAGCAGGGATTCGATCTATCTTTGGGCAGGCTGATTGTACCCATCTTTGGGCAGGTTGATTGTACCCAAGTCGATCCATCAATAGACTTTGGTACAACCAGAGTGTGTGATTTTTTTAGCATTCGATTACTGTCTGTGGCTATAGCTGCTAGCAGAATTCAGTGTATTCTGCCAGCCAGGAAAGCTCCCCCCTTTCCCTGCCCCCCACTGGCAGAATAGTGCCATAGGAGGCATTCCCCCATCAACACTGTGTTGATGTGGGAATCGATTCCTTTTTTTTTTTTTTTTTCTTTTTTCTTTCCTATCACCCCTGGTGGAAGGAATGAAAATTGATTGATCTATGGCTTGCCTTAGAGATATTAATATTCACCCGTCAATATAACATGAACTTTAGTAGTAGTATTAAGAATAATATTCACAGGTCTCCCCTATAAACCACAGCTTTGCAGAAGCTACTAAAACCTTTTAATGCTCAGGAATTAGAATAAGCTTTGATTTTTGCCTACATTGACTAAAAGCCAGATTACCTTCTGTCAACGCTGCGTTGATGTCTCCCTGAAAAATGGTACTATGACATAGTATATTAAAAGGTGACAATACTAATGAAAGCATGTCAGTAGTATGGGAATGCAAGAGAAGAAAGATTTGTCAGTACTGTAAAGCTAGACAAAGATAGCTGGCCTCCTGATACTCAGGCTTTAAAAAATCAAGAATGATGACATAAAGATTGTTGAAGAGGAACTTCACTGGGGTTTGCGAAAATCAAAAGTCAGCAGCTACAAGTATGTCATCCATGCCTAGGTGTGGAATAAGTATTCTTGCCAAAGCACAAACTTTAATATAGTTATTTAGCTCCATATTCTGTTAACTAGAGCAGGGAGGACTGCTAATATGCAAGTTAGGTAAAGCAGACATTGAAAAAATAGTTTCGCGTCAGTGTGCATCCTGCTTTAACATAATTGTGAGACCATGGCATTTGGAATGCATTTAGTCATGTAGTTTTTCTGAAATTACATTAACACTAACCTAATTTACATGCAAATAGCAGAGTTTTCTTAAATAAGCATATACTTAAGGAAGATGTAAACCCAATCACAAAAATCTTATATAATTAAAGGCAAATTGCAGTTTATCTTTCAGTGTTTGTTATGCAGCCAGGTTGCACAGTACATATCCTTGTCTTGATGTAAGAAACTGCCCTGTGCTGGCTGTACACTGGAGAGCCAGATTGCTGTTTTCACACAGAAAGCAGTCCAGGTCTCCAGCTGTCCAATGCACCTCTGCATAGTATTCCAAATAAGACTTTTGCTTCCTAAGCAGCATTGTTGATTGAAACACTGTTCATTGTTGGACTACTAGAGGCTGGAACTGCTGTTACAGTGACCGGTTTTTATTTCACAAAAATTTTATTGGGTTTTTAAGTTTTGTTACAAATTTGTACAAAACCTTATATACAGAGTAGGTGGAAAGAAAAGCCATCCTGGCAGTCATATAGATAGTAGAGAATGGTTCGGGCTCAGTTCATCTTTAAAGGCTGTCCATGGGTCCTAAATCTTCAGGAACTTGGCATGGATATCTGTGAATATAGATGTTGAAATTGAGAAATGATGGACACCAGACCCTGCCAGGCTGCCGTGAAAACAAACCGTGCCAGCTTCTTCTGGGTTCTATTCAAGGATGGAATGGACTTATGCAACAAGGCTTCCCAGGATTAACTTACTCACGAGACATTTAAGACTGATCTGATCAGTGAATAGTCCACAATTGCTGGGCTTTCGGGCAGGGCCACCAGATATGAAAGGGGATACCAGGTTCCCTACAGCCCCAGAAGCAAGAAGACTGATGCGGAAGGGACAGATTTGGCTACTTATACTGGTGTTATATAGCAATGAGAGAGTAACTTGTAGGCAGATTGTAGGAAGATATTCCAAGAGCACAAAGTATTAAGCCAGATTTGGTTCCAGATGGATTGATCCAGAGTTTTGCCTAGGTCAGCTTCCCATTTAGGAACATAGGAAAGTGTACAAGGTCCTGTAGTGTACAGTGACAGTTTTTAAACACTCATAGTGGCTTCCAGGGCATGTAACAGTCTGCACTGGATCTTATTAGGTTGTACCTACTGTACTGTAAGCTTTAAAAAAATATGTATTGTGTGCTCATTGCATGCGTTGCTTAGAATGATACTTCCAGCTGTCCTCTAATCCAGAGGAGATAGTTGTTTATACACTGTGATTTTGCAATTCTAGTTACTACTTTTTTGAACTTGGTACCTTCATTGTAACATGTATACCTCTGTGTTCTATTATCACTTGCCCTGGTGTATGTCATTTGCTGCCTTTGAAGCTGGTTCTTTGTTGTAACATGTATACCCCTGGGTTCATATTATTTATTGCCCTGGGGTGTTCACCATTTGCTATCTTTGAACTTTAGTATCTTGTAAAATGTATACCCTTGGGTTCTTATTAGCACTTACCCTGGTAAATGTGCCATTTGCAGCCTTTGAATATGGTACTTTATTGTAACCTGCATATTCCTGGGTTCATATCATTTATCATTTGCCCTAATACTTTTCAGAACATACACCTGTTATCACATCACCAGCCTTTATTCAACTTCAGATTGATGGACTGATTCATGGCAAGTGTATGAGAGAACCTACACTTTACTGGAGGTTTCAATAGCCTTCCAATATCTTTCTGGCCAGTTTATTATTTAATCAAGAGTTCTCTTTTGGCACAAGGGCTACTGTTTACGATAAACACAATATGATAGAACAGGGGGTGTCAAACACAATTTCATTGTGGCCAGCATAAGCATTATGGTTGCCCTCAATGGGCCAGTTGTATCTGTAAGACTGTATAAACGTACCGACTCTTTATCATATTAAATATTTGCCTCTGCGTCCAAATCTGAAGAGGAGAGTCACACACTGCTAGTATCATCCACAAGAACCTTTTCGGAGACTGCTTAGAAAGAACATGGTTCTGCCATGGTGTTCTGTCTGGCGTTCTTGTGAATGATCCCAGTGGTGTGCAACCCCCCTTTTCCACTGGCATAGAATTGTATTATAATTATAAGCAATTGTCCAGAGTCTCCCCACCATCATAAATCAAGAGTCCTTCACCCTCATTTAC
This sequence comes from Staurois parvus, assembly GCF_062004578.1. NCBI lineage: Eukaryota > Metazoa > Chordata > Amphibia > Anura > Ranidae > Staurois > Staurois parvus. The sequence goes on from NW_028319098.1 coordinate 2,936,527, forward strand.
ATCATGGGGCCATAGCTGGGGAGTAGAATGTGGAGGGTCTGGAGGAGGTCCAGTCAGATGCTGGAGTCTTCTGAAAACTGAGACCAGGGAAGGCATAGATGAGGGGGTACTGCAGCTGCACAGGGATGCGCAGTATCTGGTGGAAGAGTTCTGTCCTCTCTGCTGCCAACTGCTGAGTCAAGGTGGGGGTGGAGAGGGGGTGCCGCAGCTGCTGGAGAGGTGCAAGGGCCATATGAAATGGCTTGACAAGCTGGATTCTGCCCACAAGTCCTGTGTTTGACACATGTGCAATAGAACATGTCAGTGGTAACCACTCATGTGTTGAGTAAACCAGGAAAAAAGGCAGTAATCTGATACAGTTTGTTCCTTGAGAGTATTTCTTCAGGGTTTTTGTATGCTGTACCATAAACCCTGGGTCAATTATCAGTTTGGTCAAAAAAGCCGTTTGTGGATTGTCATCCTAAGTGTATGCGGTGCAGAGAAAACAAGAGAGACACACCATTGCCCATACCTAACCTATATGTATGGGCACCTTCACCTGATTTGCAGAACCCATTGCTTTGCTTACAGTGTCAACAGCAGCTTCCTGTCTTCTTGATGTTTGAATTGGCCTTTCTAATTGAGCCGGCATCCTGCAATAAGCTTTGAATGTGCATATGATAAACTACCCGCTGGTCTATTCTGGCCATTTCTGTCCCACAGAGGCATGGCGTAAAATAACTTCCTGATCTTTATAAGAAAAAAAAAAGAGCTAGTGTGTGTCTTTAAAGCATATTCTTGCTGCTGTTACTTAATATAATAGTTATATTCATTAGAGACCGCATGGGGAACTGTGTTAAAAGCTGCTCTGTGCTAATAATAACTGGAGATCTGCAAAGCCTCTTCTCTCCTCTGCTCTTGCTAATGTGTTTGTGGCACATTTTGTCCCTTGTTTATTTCTGAGTGATTTCCATATATTCAGACAGTGCTGTGTCCCAGATCCTCCTGCTATTTTTTAAAGGGGATATTTCATAACTGTAAAATGCCTCTTTATTTTTTATGGTGCATAAAATATCCACGTGGTATTATTTATTTTTTTTTTTTATTACTACCTTGAAATATTTTATTATATTCTATAATCTTTATAATATACAGTCATGGCCAAAATTGTTGGCACCCTTGATATTTCTCCAGGAAATCATGTATTTCTCACGAAACGTATTGCATTAACACATGTTTTGCTATACACATGTTTATTCCCTTTGTGTGTATTGGGACAAAACAAAAAAAGGGAGGAAAGAAAGCAAATTCGACATAATGTCACACAAACCTCCAAAAATGGGCTGGACAAAAGTATTGGCACCCTTTCACAACTGCGGATAAATAAGAATGTTACAAGCATGTGATGCTCCTGTAAACTCACCTGGGGCAAGTAACAGGTGTGGGCAATATAGAAATCACACCTGAAAGCAGATAAAAAGGAGAGACGTTCACTTAACCTTTGCATTGTGTGTCTGTCTGTGCCACACTAAGCATGGACAACAGAAAGAGGAGACGAGAACTGTCTGAGGACCTGAGAACCAAAATTGTGGCAAAATATCAACAATCTCAAGGTTACAAGTCCATCTCCAGAGAACTAGATTTGCCTTTGTCCACAGTGCGCAACATTATCAAGAAGTTTGCAACCCATGGCACTGTAGCTAATCTCCCTGGTCGTGGACGGATGAGGAAAATTGATGAAAGATTGCAACGCAGAATAGTCCGGATGGTGGATAAGCAGCCCCAAACATGTTCCAAAGACATTCAAGCTGTCCTGCAGGCTCAGGGAGCATCAGTGTCAGCGCGAACTATCCGTCGACATTTAAATGAAATGAAACGCTATGGCAGGAGACCCAGGAGGACCCCACTGCTGACACAGAGACATAAAAAAGCAAGACTACAGTTTGCCAAAATGTACTTGAGTAAGCCAAAAGCCTTCTGGGAAAACGTCTTGTGGACAGATGAGACCAAGATAGAGCTTTTCGGTAAAGCACATCATTCTACTGTTTACCGAAAACGGAATGAGGCCTACAAAGAACAAAACACAGTACCTACGGTAAAATATGGTGGAGGTTCAATGATGTTTTGGGGTTGTTTTGCTGCCTCTGGCACTGGGTGCCTTGACTGTGTGCAAGGCATCATGAAATCTGAGGATTACCAAAGGATTTTGGGTCGCACTGTAGGGCCCAGTGTCAGAAAGCTGGGTTTGCGTCCAAGATCCTGGGTCTTCCAGCAGGACAATGACCCCAAACATACGTCAAAAAGCACTCAGAAATGGATGGCAAAGAAGCGCTGGAGAGTTCTGAAGTGGCCAGCAATGAGCCCAGATCTAAATCCCATTGAACACCTGTGGAGAGATCTTAAAATTGCTGTTGGGAAAAGGTGTCCTTCCAATAAGAGAGACCTGGAGCTGTTTGCAAAGGAAGAGTGGTCCAAAATTCCGGGTGAGAGGTGTCAGAAGCTTATTGATGGTTATAGGAAGCGACTGATTTCAGTTATGTTTTCCAAAGGGTGTGCAACCAAATATTAAGTTAAGGGTGCCAATACTTTTGTCCAGCCCATTTTTGGGGTTTTGTGTGACATTATGTCATATTTGCTTTTCTGCCTCTGTTTTATATTTGTTCCAATACATACAAAGGGAATAAACATGTGTATAGCAAAACATGTGTTAATGCAATACCTTTTTTGTGTGAAATACTTGATTTTCAGGAAAAATATCAAGGGTGCCAACAATTTCGGCCATGACTGTATATATACACACACACACAATATAAGGAATTAGACAGCCCATGGGAGACTGTCTCAGTCCAAGTTGATTTTGTGAAGGATTAACGAGTAAAGGTGGTGCATGACTGGTAGGGTACAGAAGATGTCTGATGGAGATCAGCTGGAGAAATGCCTGGGCTCTGTTGTGGGATGTTTTAGTAGGGCCAGTATGGAAACCAACCCCAGTAGCAGAATGCATTATTGACGATGGTGGCTGGAAAAATTCTGTTGGGGGAACAAACTTTAGGAATAGCCTGCTGCAATGGGATGGTAGCAAAAATAGTGAAAACCGCACCTTCCAGTAAAATATACAAAAGCCCCCCATTATTGGAACAGTTTGCAAGCTTTTGTACTGTATTGTGTGTATTGAGTGGTCACAACATTAAAAAGGATTCATGCACACTGGGGCTTTTGTAAATGCTTTTCTTCTAGCAGGAAAAAAGCAACTTCAAAAATGTGCCTAAGCTGTGTTTTTGCAAACATGCTCGTCAGGTGCTTGGACGTTTATTTCATTGGCCAGAATATTAATTTATGCTGGCCGTTGAAATTAAAAAATGCTAAAGCGCTAAATGCACCTAGAATTTAGGCACATTTGGCATTTTTTTTCTGAAAAAATGCTCCTCTCTTGAACACACAAGTGATTTTTTTTTTTCTTTTTTTTCTTTTTTTGCCTCTAAATGCTCCTGCCTTTAAAATCCTGTGAATGCCTATGTGTGCATGGACACATAGGCTAACCTAGAGGGGTATTAGAGGCAGAAAAAAAAAATGCCAGTAAAACAGGTGTTTTTGAGCTCAAATGTGCATGAGGCCTGAAGATTGTCTGCCTAAAATTGGACTTTAAAGAAGGCAGTAAACATTTCAAAAATTGGTGTCAATGTGTGCCGATTGTTGCTGATCAACGTGGTCACTGCCAACCTTCTAAATTGTCTGCATGTGACATACTATACACTGGACAATGCTGACCATCTTCTCCTTTTTTTTTTAAAATAAAAAAAACTGTTTTAGCTAATGAGTTTTTGTATTTTTAGGGTTTTTTGTTATATATTTTTTTTTAGATTCCTTTTAAAATTGGTGCTACTTATCCATGCAGAGCATTTCATGAGGATAGGAATCACTCCTAAGTTAGTTCCTCCTATTCTTGTCATCCAGACCTCATGCCAAGTGTCTTGTTTGGTCATGTGACTTTTGCCTTGACACAGTTGTGCACAGGCTCTGTCCAATTTCCTGCATGTATGCAGTAAACAGTTACTACCAAGGTTACTAGTTTGATATCTCTTGTGGATTTAATATGGTTACTTTGTCTGTAGGCTTAATAGGCCAGTTTTTCACACTTACTAGATTTAGTATTGAGTCTGGATATTTTAGCCCTTTAACAAGCCTAGGTTCCTATTGCCTGAATTGTATATTGTTACATCTTTCAAGTAGCTGAGTGACAGGTCCTGTACAACCTGACCGTGTTAATAGAGCAAAACAGAATTGACATATTCCTGAATTACAGCTGAGGCTCAGGACATGAGGCTCTATGAAGCGCAACGAATCAGCTGACTTAGGTAGAAGGGATCTTACAGCAAACCTCTCTTCTGCATGTGAGACAGATGTCTTCTCACATTGAGATTTTATAAGCTGGGACAGTGGAGTCTTTATGCTTTCTGTCATTTTGAATGTAATCATTACTATTGAGCCTTCACATTTTGTCTGTGATAGTGTATGCTAGGTGGAAAAAGAGGGGGAAAAAATGCACAATTCGGAGGAGCACCAGATCTCCCTTTTGTACATGTATTTTTATTGTAATCTTATAGGGTATCCACTGGAAGGTAGCCTTGTCTGTTGTGAGCAGCCTAACCTGAGCCAGTGAGCTCTTCAAATGTTTTTGCCCTCTCACTACTTTATATAATCTCACATCAAAGTCCCAGCACCTTTTGGATGCTCCATTCTAAAGAAGACACATTTATTTCCTTCTACCTGACCACTTCCATGTATTCTTATCTACTAATCACTACCAAGTTATTAAAACTTTTCAGATGTATTTTAAATACCCATACTGAATATAAATCTCTATAATTAATGTACATATATTTATTTTTTGTCTTATGGGAAGTATGGGATAAGGAAAAAAAATAAAACACAGAGAACTGAGCGATCAAATGACTGCTGATCGCTCAGTCCTCAACCTGCTCCAAGGGGAGAGTGGTGAATGTCAGTCACCACTCCCAGTTCTGCTTCTCCAGTGCTCACTTTGAGTGCCGGGCTGGGGAGGGGACCAGGGTGGCTGACTTCGGCTCTCAGCCATGCACAGAAATATGGAGCCAGCTGTCTGTCAGGCAGCAGGGTATCATCAGCACCCTTCCAGAGCTTGGATAGCCCGATAGCCCCCCTCCCCCTGATAACGGGCAATAGCCTGCAGTCAGCTAACTCAAGGTAACAATTGAACAAAGTAAGTCTACTTCTCTGACCCAAAAGAATCCATAGGTTTTTGGCCATACAGTGGATATAAACAGTCTACACACCCCTGTTAAAATGTCAGGTTTCTGTGATGTAAAAAAAATGAGACAAAGATAAATAATTTCAGAACGTTTTCCACCTTTAATGTGACCTATAAACTGTACAACTCAATTGAAAAACAAACTGAAATCTTTTAGGGGGGGTAAACATAAAAACTAAAATAATGTGGTTTCATAAGTGTGCACACCCTCTTATAACTGGGGATGTAGCTGTGCAATGATTAAGCAATCACATTCAAAATCATTTTAAATAGGAGTCGGTACACACCTGTCATCCATTTAAAGTGCCTCTGATTAACCCCAAATAAAGTTCAGCTGTTCTAGTAGCTCCTTCCTGACATTTTCTTAGTCACATCCTATAGCAAAAGCCATGGTCTGCAGATAGTTTCCAAAGCATTGGAGGGATCTCATTGCTAAAAGGTATCAGTCAGGAGAAAGGTACCAAAGAATTTCCAAGTATTAGATATACCATGGAACACAGTGAAGACAGTCCTCATCAAGTGGAGAAAATATGGCGCAACAGTGACATTACCAAGAACTAGACGTCCATCCAAAATTGATGAAAAGACCAGAAGAAAACTAGTCTGGGAGGCTACCAAGAAGCCTACAGCAACTTTAAAGGAGCTGCAGGAATATCTGGCAAGCACTGGCTTTGGTGTGGTACATGTGACAACAATCTCCTGTATTCTTCATATGTCTGGGCTATGCGGTAGAGTGGCAAGATGGAAGCCTTTTCTTTTGAAGAAAAACATCCAAGCCTGGCTAAATTTTGCAAAAACACATCTGAAGTCTTGCAAAAGCATGTGGGAAAATGTGTTATGGTCTGATGAAACCAAGGTTGAACTTTTTGGCCATAATTCCAAAAGATATGTTTGGCGCAAAAACAACACTGCACATCACCAAAAACGCCATACCTACAGTGAAGCATGGTGGTGGCAGCATCATGCTTTGGGGCTGTTTTTCTTCAGCTGGAACTGGGGCTTTACTCAAGGTAGAGGGAAATATTTACAGTTCCAAATATCAGTCAATATTGGCACAAAACCTTCAGGCTTCTGCTAGAAAGCTGAACATGAAGAGGAACTTCATCTTTCAGCATGACCCAAAGCATACATCCAAATAAACAGAGGCATGGCTTCACCAGAAGAAGATTAAAGTTTTGGAATGGCCCAGCCAGAGCCAAGACCTGAATCCAATCGAAAATCTGGGGGGTGATCTGAAGAGGGCTGTGCACAGGAGATGCCCTCACAATCGGACAGATTTGGAGTGTTTTTGCAAGGAAGAATGGGCAAATATTGTCAAGTCAAGATGTGCCATGATGATAGACTCATACCCAAAAAGACTGAGTGCTGTAATAAAATTAAAAGGTGCTTCAACAAAGTATTAGTTTAACCACCTCCCGCCCACCATATAAGGTAATGATGGGCGGGCGGCAGTTCTGTCGTTCTGGGAGGATGTCATATGATGTCCTCCCACAATAGCTGTGCATGCGTGCCCTGGCAATCGGTGGTGCGCTGTGTCCCTGGGATCACTGTCAAGAGCCAATGATGGCAGCTCTGTCATGTGATCAGCTGTGTCCAATCACAGCTGATCACATGTAAATGCCAGTTATCGGCAGTCCTCTCCTCCCGCTGACAGCCCATGAAGAGAGGAGAGCCAGTAATCTACATTCCTCAGAGGGGACATATACACTGATCATCAGGGCACTAATGATCAGTGCCCTGATGATCAGTGTAGCCCCATCAGTGCCACCTGTCAGTGCCCATCAATGCCACATACCAATGCACATCCATGCCACATGCCAGTGGCTACCAGTGCACATCAATGCCACATATCAGAGCTGCCTTTCAGTGCTGCCTATCGGTGCCACCTAACAGTTCCAATCAGTGTCATATTAGTGCCGCCTTTCAGCGCCCATCAGTGATTCCTGTCAATGACCATCAGTGCTGCCTACCAGTGCCCATCACTGCAGCCTCTGCACATCAGTGAAGGAGAAAAAATACTTATTTACAAAATTTTATAACAGAAACTAAGAGAAAAACATATTTTTCTAAAAATTTGCAGTCTTTGTTAGTTTAGCAAAAAATAAAACCCCAGTAGTGATTAAATACCACCAAAAGAAAGCTCTATCTGTCTCAAAACAATGATAATTTTGTTTGGATACAGTGTTGCATGACCGCGCAATTGTCATTCAAAGTGCGACAGCACTGAAAGCTGAAAATTTGGCCTGGGCAGAAAGGGGGTTTAAGTGCCCTGTAGGCAAGTGGTTAAGGGTGTACACACTTATGCAACCATATTATTTTAGTTTTTTATTTTTACTTCTCTACACCTAAAAGATTTCAGTTTGTTGTTCAACTGAGTTGTACAGTTTATAAAGTTTCATTGAAGGTGGAAAAAGATCTGAAATGATTTATCTGTCTCATTTTTTTACATCACAGAAACTTGACACTTTAATAGGGGTGTGTAGACTTTTTATATCCACTGTACTTCTCTTTAAAGTGACACTTTTGGACAACTTGCAACAAGATGAATACAGAAGAAACTATACAGCTGTAACAACCCTCAGTGTAAGGCATAGCTCATTTGGAGACTTTGACGCAAAGATTTTTTTACCTAGAGGAACCAGTGGTTCCTTTGACCATAAATAAATTCTTAACTCTTAGGTAAGTAACCACCAATTACCTTTTTGGCTATCTGTAAGGGGGCATTCTTCCAACTGACAACCAGTGTAATCAAGGCCTTTCCTCACTGACTCTCCCAGTGACTATCAATGTAGGGGATTTCTCCTCCCACCAATCTTAAGAGGGCACTCCTCCACTGACCACCAATGTAGAGAGGAAATATTCCATCATCATAAGTGGGCATTTTTCCATTGACCAGCAATGTGAGGAACACTATAATTTTCATTGTCTGTAATTATTGTCTTGTCATTATTACTTGTTTCTTTCATTATTTTTCCTAAAGATATTTTGTTCTTTTGTGACGAGTTACTATTCATGCTAATGTTACAATGACCTATAGATATAGTAATTACTAGGGGTTCTCTAAGATCTGAAAATTATTTCAAACGTTCCTCCGAGTCAAAACAATTGAGAAGGACTGGCCTAGAGGAATGTTTTCTAAATTGCAGAGATCAATACACCGCACAGAACATGGTAAAACATTTATTTTGGTGTCTTGGATAAGCAGTCTTATTTACTGCAGTAGTTTGATTTGCCTGTATGTACTGCAATGCATATACAATAGTACAAGTACAATATTTGCTTATATGACTATTTGTACAGGTATCTGATTAAATGTTGACAGAAGGTCATATGCAAACAAGTCACCTCTAATAACCTGATATGAATGGGTGACTGGCTTTGTTGCCCATCTGTAAATTGGTGGGGCAATTAAATGTTTTAGCATAAAAATAAGCCATTTTATATCCAGGGAATTTATTGTGTATACTTAGCAGCCTTTCAAGATAACATTTATTAGCTCTTGTACAGATACAGGGAGACTGCAGATATCCAGATTACATGACTTACAGTCATGGCCAAAAATATTGGCACCCTTGCAATTCTGTCAGGTAATGCACCTCTTCGCCCAGAAAATTGTTGCAATTACAAATTTTTAGACATTCTCATGTGTATTTCTTTTGTTTGTATTGGTATGACACAAACTAGTGGAGAAACAAAAAGCCAAATCTGACAAATTCCACGCAAAACCCCAAAAATAAACTGGACAATATTATTCGAACCATCAATTTAATATTTGGTAGCACACCCCTTGGAAAAAATAACTGAAATCAATCGCTTCCTGTAGACATCATTTGTGGGTGCTTTTTGATGTGTGCTTTGGGTTATTGTCCTGCGGTAAGATCCATGACCTCTGACAGAGACCCAGCTTTCTGACACCGGGTCCTGCATTGCACCCCAGAATTCTTTGGTGGTCTTCAGATTTCATAATGCCATGCACACACGGCCAAGACATCCAGTGCCTGAAGCAGCAAAACATCAGTGAACCTCCACCATGTTTGACTGTAGGGACTGGATTCATTTCTTTAACCACTTCACAACAATGCTATAGCTGAATGACAGCTTACAGCGTGGTTGTCCAGTTCTGGGAGGACGTCGTATGACGTCGTCCCAGAACACACCCTCCCGTGTGCCCCCAAGCGGCGGTCTCTCTGTGATTGCGGTGTCCTACGGACACAGCTGATCACACGATGAGTTAAAAGCTGATCGCATGATGATCAGTGCCTAGCGGTGCTGTTTGTCAGTGCTGCCAGTCAGCGCCACCCATCAGTGCCCATCATTGCTGCATATCAGTGCAGTATCATCGGTGCCTCCTCATCAATGCCCGCCAGTGCTACCTCATCAGTGGAGCCCATCAGTGCTGCCTATCCATGTCACCTCATCAGTGCCCATCAGTGCTGCCTATCAGTGCAGCCTCATCAACGCACATCAGTGGAGAAAAATTACCTATTTGCAAAATGTTTTAATAGAATAACTTTTTTTCTTTCAAATTTTTTGCTCTTTTTTTGTGTATAGTGCAAAAAATAAAACACCCAGCCGCGTTTAAATACCACCAAAAGAAAGCTCTATTTGTGTGAAAAAATTATAAAACATTTAATATGGTATTTCACTGTACGTGCTGCATGACTGTGCAATTGTCATTCAGAGTGTTAGAGCGCTGAAAGCTGAAAATTTGGCCTGGGCACGAAGGGGGTAAAAGTGGCAAGTGGTTAAAGACCTCCTCTCTTTTTCTGAAAACAGTAGAATGATGAGCTTTACCAAAAAGCTGTAATTTTTGTTTTGTCCATAGCACATTCTCCCAAAAGGATTTTGCCTTTCTCAGTCAAGTTTTAGCAAACTCCAGTCTGTTTTTTTTATGTTACTGTGTCAGCAGTGGGGGTCCTCCTGGGTCTCCTACCATAGATTTCCTTTTCATTCAGATGGTGATGTATAGCGTGAGCTGACACAGTTGTACCCTGTGCCTGAAGGTCAGCTTGAATTTGTCTGGAAGTTGATCAAGGTTCTTTAGTCACCATTTGAACAATCCTTTGTTTCAATTTTTGATCAAGTTTTTCTTTTTCGTCCATGTCCAGGGAGGTTAACTACAGGGCCATGGGCTGTAAACTTCTTGACCATGTTGCCCACAGTGGACACAGGAACATTAGTATCTGTTAATTGATACAGGTGAGTTTAATTACAAATTACAGGAGCATCACAGACATGGCATGCAATTATTTCTTACAATGTTGAGAAAGTGCCAATAACCTCATGCTGTCCATTTTTGGGGCTTTGTGTGGAATGTGGCAGATTTGGCTTTCTATTTCTGCACTTTGTCATACCAATACAAACAAAAGAAATAAACATGAAAATGCCTAAACATTTGAGTGAAGTGGTGCCTTATCTGACAGAAATGCAGGAGTGCCAATATTTGTGGTCATGACTGTATAGAAAATGAAGTAAACCTCTTGCAAGCAAAGTATAGGGGACTGCCATTGCTGGCTGCTTTTTAAAAATGCAAGGTACCTTGCTGTTGTGCTTAGCCACTGGCTTCAGTCCCTTTCTGAGCAACTGATACCGAGATGCACCTCAAGATAGAAGAGGTAAGTAATAATTTAAAGATCAATTCCAAGTATGGATATTTTATGCATAGTTATATTGGTGCAACTTGAACTGATGTAACAAAGTATATACCATACCCTTCCGTTGCCCTTGGAAGCTGGATCGACTGCTATGCCAGTCATCTCCACTTGCTTCAGGGTCCCATGCTGTGCAGCTGATCTGCATTCTGAACACAGGTTGGCCACTCAGCATGGGTGCCATTCAGAGAATGCTTTGCATTTATTCTGACAATTAAAAGAATTCTCTGATTGGATGAGAACACAGGTTGGCCACTCAGTATGTGTGCTATTCAGAGAATGCTTTGAATTGTCTGAATAAATGCAAATAATTCTCTGATTGGATGAGATCCAATCAGACCATGTCTGAACAAGGACCTTCATGGCAGGATCACCACTTGGACCAATGTTTATTATGAATGCTCTGCCTGCTTGTGTCTGCCAGATTTAATTACAGTTTATCTCTCACCTGCACTAGCACTTGACTGAGGGACCCAGGAATTGTGGGGTATATAGTTTCTTCACAGGAAATGTCAGTTCTTAGTCTACGGACAGAGGGCGTGCATTAACCTGTGCAATGCCATGCTGCATGCCTCATGTTTCTACGCAAACAGAAACATTAGACACAGCAAAGTAAAGATTTAGCTACTGTAGTTTGTACGTACAGGGTAACAAATAACATGAAACTATATGATCAATGCACATCTTATGGAGGTGAAAAATGCATGGTACAGGTCAGAAGGTTAATAATGCCTTTTAAGATGAAAAATGTCTCCCTAAAGTGGCAGTTATTTTTATCTTTGAAAGTTGGCCTAAAAACAGGTGTTATTGGTAGCTATGCCGTTTTATTCATGTTTTGGTGACAGCTGCAGAATTCTGAAACTCATTTTTTTTCTGTCCTGGTGATGTCTCCAGGAAAAATAGAGTATAAAATGCCCCGGCAGGAACACAAACTTGTCTAGCACACTGAAAGTAGAAAAAATGTTTTGGCTGGAGTTTTCATTTAAAGTGATCCTTCTCTTTATTCAAGCAGTGCATAGTATAAATGTTACTTAAAGCAAAACTAAACTCCCTCACTCAGCATTAATTATTTTTCATCCTTATGCTGCTAGCTTTCATAATTAGATAATATAACAAAAAGGCTGCGCTCACTCTATGCATTATGTGAAAAATATGCTAAATAAAATTACATACAAAACCTTATATCAGCATTATGCAACACAGCCTAAAAAACTCAATTCAGTGTCTTTTAAGGTGCTGTAGATTGTCCAATAGTGTTTCAGTGTCTGTATTAAAGTGTAAACATGAGTGCTGCAATTCTTCTTAAAGTGATTCTAAAGGCATAATTTGAAAAAAAATAACAAACATGTCTATACTTACCTGCTGTATGCAGTGGTTTTGCCCGTATCCTCCACTTCTCGGGTCCCCCACCGGTGCTGCTCCCTCCTGTTGGGTGCCCCCACAGCAAGCAGCTTGCTATGTGGCAACCGCTGCTCTGTATGTTCATTCACACACGTGTCTTGGCCCACCCTCTCTCTCTTCTATTTGGCTCACTTGCTGTGATTGAAGCTCCCGCTGCTGTCTTAGCCAATAAGAAGAGGGAGTCCCGGGATAGCCGAGACTCCATTGCACATCGCTGGATCAAGAGGGAGCTTAGGTGAGTATTAGAGGGGCCTGGGGAGGGATACTGCACAGAGATGTTTTTTTTACCTTCATGCATAGAATGCATGAAGGTAAAAACCCTTCAGCCTTTAAAACAACTTTAAACACAGAGTGATTAGTGCTCCGTGCAAAAAAGCTTCCAATTTGTGTGACTTCACCCATGTCCCCTGTAGGGACCAAACACACCAGAGGTTGTCAACCTCCTAAGCTTATACAGGGTGGGTCAATGAGCACTTTCACACAGTCCCACTGTGTATTATATCATCATCCTTGCTGAAAAGCTGTTATGTTCACATATATGGAGAGAAGAAGCCAGGAAAAAAAATTCATAGAGTATTGCCATTTATTAAAATCTTGAAAATATATAAAAAGGGATGTACACTCACATTGTTCAGGTTAGGCACTTTGCAATCTGTCAAAACTCTGTGTAGAGATGCCGCTGCTCCGATGGCACAACCGGAAGTTACTGTCCATTTTTGTCAAGCAGCCCTTCTTTCAGTCCCCTGCTAGTCTAAAGCCTTATGCAAGCTCCAGCAAGTTGGTTTGAAGGTTGGTTTGTCTTGGTGACCAAATAGAGTTGATCATGGGGCAAACAAAGGTGCGTGTATGCTCCTATGGAGGTTGGGGGAATGAATTGACTCCTTTTTGTCCTACATGGAAAAAGTGGAGACTTACTTTACCTTGGCATTTCCCAGTGAATGACTTGCTAGTAATGCAGTTCCCATGCCATCTCTTTTTGGCCACCTTGAATAGCAGAAGCCCTGACTCCCTTGTCTCTTCGTGTGGTCATCTTGTGGTGAACAGCAAAAACCAGCATACCATAGCAGCCTCCCAGTACGTTAAAGGGCAGAGTTGGGAAATTGCTGGCTGCCTAACAGTGCCTTTAAATAGATGGGAATGTACAATTTATTTTCCTAATGGTTAGAAGAGATAGGGCCTGGCATTCCCAGGTGTGCCATGTTATAGATGGCAGGCACTGAGCCCCACTATTTCTCCTTGCTATGAAATACTGTCAGTGGTGGCAGTTTAATGAGAGCAATGAAATGTTATGTGGCATTTAGCAAGAAGGCAGGAACGTTGTGATAGTGCTGAGGAATTGATCACTGCCAGACTCAGCTCTATTCTTTGCCTGTCCCTATATATATGTATGAAAGCGGAGAATCCCTTTGAGGTCTATTAGGCTTAGTATTGTTATATAGTTCAGTATAAGCACAGGGGCAGTTTTCCCCAATCTTCTCATCACATAACAGGAAATAATAAGGTAGACTGAACTCCACTGAGATGTGAATTTAGGAAGGTTGTCATAGGGATGGTAAAGGCTGTTTATTACATGAAAGGGATTGGACATTGCATACCTCCTAATAACCCTTAGTGATCCTAAAACCCAACTTCAGCTCCCCTCAACCTCTCCTTCAGAAAGATCAAAAGCCTACATATTCTTGACGAGCTTCATACCCTTGCATTATGAATTTCACCCATTGAATGCCATTCATTTTGAAGGGCAACTTAATACTTTAAGCCAAGGGATCTGCATTGCAGCATAACATTGCTCACTACCATGTGCTGTGCTGCATTTCATGTCAGTAGTTTGTTGATTAGTTGTACTAAGGGGTGTTGGCATCTTAACCAGTAAATGGACTGCCTTCATGCAGGACAAAACTCTTGCTAACATGTATGTGATAATGTACCATTGTACACTGCAAAGGTGTGAAAGGGTCTTCCAGATGTTGCAAATGCTTTCCTCTTCTCCATCTTTAAATGGTGGGAGGTCTTCATAGAAGGTTGGCCGTTCTATGCAGGATTACAGAATGATGACAATGAGCTCGGGGGGTGTCATTGACAGCCTGGGCTGACTGGATGGATAATGATGGGTGTCATTCAAAATGTAGATTTAGCAAATAGATACTCCTGTGGCTTTTAAAAGATATTTTTCCCAATAACATCATAAAACGTGTATCAGGACCTGGCGGAAGCACTACTCAACCTGAAACCTGACCGACTTCCAGGACCCCAGTATAAAATAGTGACGTATCTCCTTATGGCCACTATACAAACAATAGCAAGACCATGGTCAACACCCTGTCACTTACTAAAGTTAAAATAGAATGCACAATACACCCTGAAATGAAAAACTGAGCTAAACTTGCATTGTAAGGGACCTTTTGATCTCTCTGTGTATTACTGGCGGACTTCGTTCCATGATCTCGGAGACAACATAGACCTCGTGACTTGGATTACCATACAGTATGTCCTTGAGAACCCTGAAGCACTGAACCTTAGGACCCCCTGCTTCTCTTTTTCTTCTTTGCTCCCCTTCCCTTATATCTATCCCCTAAATTTGAAAATTGTTGACTCCTGATCGACTGGTCGGAAAAACGTTCTCCTGTTCTATTCCATATTATGGACGGTTTTAAGTGCAGGCCTTTTTTTTTTTTATATATATTGATTTGATCAGCTGACTTTATATGTCGGACTGCGTCACTGTTTTTTTTGAGGTATCAATTAGAAACGTGTTATATATATATATATATATATACCTGTACAATCTTTCATCTGTTTAATACTACTGAAAGAAAACTTGCATCTTCAGTTGGAGACCTTCCCACTAAATCCTAATTCTGCCTCTACTGCCATTTAGATTGGCCTAGAAATTACATGATTGAGGTGTTTTTTGTTTTTTTAAAACCCTGTATCTGCTATATAATCTGCCTGTGCATGGACACCATAACCATGTTTCACAGGTCTGTAGCCAATGAAAGATGAAATCCAGCAATCTGAAATGCCATTAACAGGATTGACGGCCAAGCTGCGCATGAACCATTTATGAATTCTGGTGCAGTAACAGAGGTATTTAAAGCACAGAGCCTCTATGGTTTTAGCCTGCAAAAAGATTCCTGGAATACAGCTTGACAGCGCATACAAATGTCCTGTTCATTGACGATTAACAGTGCTGTTTGTTAAGTGCTTGAGATGAAGGCACTTCCACTTTAGCCACTTGTAATGAATTGTTAATTCGCTTTTATGTGGAAAGAAGCACTGCACCTTCTGCTTTGTTACTGTGGCCGGCCAACACCCTGCTGCTTTGTTCTCCATGGGAATACTCTGCATTGGTTCATTCTGATTATTATTGCTGGAACATGTGTCTTTTTTCACAAGGGTGGCCTGAAATTATGCCAAGTTCTTATACATAGTATAGGCTAATTTACTATTTATAAGCAAGTCTGGGTAAGTGTGCAGTGAGCCAAACGTAAGGCAAAGTGACCAGTATTTGTTGCATGGATTTAGGAGCTCATCATTTGATGCTGCAACCTTATTCAGTTTGATTTGTCCTGCTGGGAGAGCCTCTGACAGGCAGAATGCTGGATGGAAACCACAAGCACTGAATATGTTTTTGCACCTAGTGCATGAATGTACTTCAGTCTAAATGAAATACCCAGGGAGGCTGCAGATTAGAATCTATCAGTCATTCCTGCTCCTGTCCTTTCCATCATATAAATGGTCACTACAAACTCTTCTGTTGTCAGCCTAATTTGAAATTTCAGTTACTGTGCAGGTGATGTTGGTAAGAATTTAGATTACATATTGCAAATGTAGGAAACTTACAGGGTTCTCATAAATACTGATTGAGGGGCTCTGGAATATCTGTTCTGAGCAGAGGAAATTGCCTTGTCAGTTTTCTCTGGGCTTTGTAATGCTTGGATTGAGGTCTGGAGTCCAGAGGTTTCAAAGAGCTTAGGGAAGGCAGAAGCTTCTAAACTTGTGCCCAGGTTTTACCAGAGACCAACAGGCTGTGTGTGTTCAAATGTGTACACCCTTTATAGTCAAGGGGCTGTCTGTAGTTCAGAGCTCCACCCAGGACACAGGCAGTCCCCTGCCCAGGCCAGGGTGTTGGCCAGTGCAGCAGGGAGCTGCGGGAGTACAGACAGAGCTGAGAGAACAGAGTACAGAGGTGTATATGAGCACAGTAGTGCTGGATAACGGTCTGTGGGACCAGGCCTAAGGCCCCTTTCACTTGGGTGGACTCCACCAGTGGATCTGCCTGCTCAACAGGGGATCTGTCCGCTGATCCCTGTTGGTCTGGCAGATGACAGGTCTGTGTCCACTCTGATTATGCTGTGCGGACATGGACACAGCCTGTTATCCTTTATTCGCAGTCGATGTAAACGGGCCACCTGTCCATTTACATCTGACTGTCGTCTGATCTGGTAGACGGATGGTGAATGAATCTTCATCCGTTTTCATCGAATCAGATGCAGGCTGGTGTAAACAGACACATGTCCATTTACATCTACCGCTCCAGAGAGGGTGATGAATGGTTCGATCGGGTCCACCTGAAACATGGACTGACAGACCAGACCGGTCTGTCCGTGTGAAAGGGGCTTGAAGCCTGAGCAGCAGTGCTGCAAGAGAGATCCAGGAAGCTTATTGTCATTTATTATCATGTTTGATGGTGGAAACCCCTGCAAGAGCAATTTTTTTTTTTTTCCCCCCCTTGGCTTCCCTTCACTTTCCAGCAGGACAGTGACCCTAATCATACAGCCAGAGCTACAATGGAGAGGTTTAGATCAAAGCATATTCATGTGTTAGAATGGCCCAGTCAAAATCCAGACCTAAATCCAATTGAGAATCTGCGGCAAGACTTGAAAATTGCTGTTCACAGACGTTCTCCATCCAATCTGACAGGATTTGAGCTATTTTGCAAAGAAGAGTGGGCGTAAATTTCACTCTCTGGATGTGCAAAGCTGGTACAGACATCCCCAAAAAGCTTTGTAGCTGTAATTGCAGCAGAAGGTGGTTCTACAATGTATTGACTCGGGGGGCTGAATACAAATGCACGCTACACTTTTCACATATTTATTTGTAAACAATTTTGAAAACCATTTTATCATTTTCTTTCCACTTCACAATTATGTGCCACTTTGTGTTGGTCTATCACATAAAATCCCAATAAAATACATTTACGTTTTTGGTTGTAACATGACAAAATGTGTAAAATTTCAAAGGGTATGAATACTTTTTCAAGGCACTGTATATACACTTATCGGCCACTTTATTAGATACACCTTGCTAGTACCGGCTTGGACCCCCCTTTTTCCTTCAGAACTGCCTTTATACTTTGTGGAATAGATTCAGCAAGGTGTTATAAACTTTCCTCATAGATTTTGGTCAGTATTGACATGAGTCACTGTTGCCTTTCTATCATCTTAAACCAGTCTGCCCATTCTCCTGACCTCTGACATCAACAAGGCATTTTTGTCCACACAGCTGCCACTCGCTGGACATTTTCTCTTTTTCGGACCATTCTCTGTAAACCCCAGAGATGGTTGTGTGTGATAATACCAGTAGATCAGCAGTTTTTGAAATACTCAGACCAACTCATCTGGTACCAACAACCATTCCACGTTCAAAGTCACGTAACCGCTTCCCCTCTACCCTATAACAGAAATACTGCTGCAAGGCGGCAGGGGTGCACAAAATCATATACAGTTGTGTTCAAAATAATAGCAGTGTGTTGAAAAAAGCGAATAAAGCTCAAAATCCTTCTAATAGCTTTTATTTCCATACACACAAATGCATTGGGAACACAAATGCATTTGTGTTGTTCCTCTAAAAAACATTGAAGAAAAGTGAATATTAGACTGTTCAAAAAAAATAGCAGTGTTTGTATTCTTCTTTACAAACTCAAACATTCACTATATAAACTGAAAAATGTTTGAAGATTTTGCTTTCCTTTGAATCACTTAATGAATATTTTGTTGTATAAGCACTGTTTCTGAGAACTGCTGTACATCTGTGTTGCATGGAGTCAACCAACTTCTGGCACCTGTGAACAGGTATTCCAGCCCAGGACGATTGGACTACATTCCACAGTTCTTCTCTATTTCTTGGTTTTGCCTCAGAAACTGCATTTTTGATGTCACCCCACAAGTTTTCTATTGGATTAAGATCCGGGGATTGGGCTGGTCACTCCATAACGTCAATCTTGTTGGTCTGGAACCAAGATGTTGCACGTTTACTGGTGTGTTTGGGGTCGTTGTCTTGTTGGAACACCCATTTCAAGGGCATTTCCTCTTCAGCATAAGGCAGCATGACCTCTTCAAGTATTCTGATGTATTCAAACTGATCCATGATCCCTGGTATGCGATAAATAGGCCCAACACCATAATATGAGAAACATCCCCATATCATGATGCTTGCACAACCATGCTTCACTGTCTTCACAGTGTACTGTGGCTTGAATTCAGTGTTTGGGGGTTGTCTGACAAACTGTCTCCGGCCACTAGACCCAAAAAGAACAATCTTACTTTCATCAGTCCACAAAATGTTGCACCATTTCTCTTTAGGCCAGTCAATGTGCTCTTTGGCAAATTGTAATCTTTTCAGCACATGTCTTTTTTTCAACAGTGGGACTTTGTGGGGGCTACTTGCAGATTGCTTGGCTTCACATAGGCATCTTCTAATTGTAACAGTACTCACAGGTAACTTTAGACCTTCTTTGATCTTCCTGGAGCTGATTGTTGGCTGAGTCCTTGCCATTTTGGCTATTCTTCTATCCATTTGAATGGTAGTTTTTCGCTCTCTTCCACGTCTTTCAGGTTTTGGTTGCCATTTTAAAGCATTTGCGATCATTTTAGCTGAGCAGCCTATCATTTTCTGCACTTCTTTATATGTTTTCCCCTCTCCAATCAACTTTTTAATCAAGGTATGCTGTTCTTCTGAACAATGTCTGGAATGACCCATTTTCCTCAGAATTTCAGAGAGAAATGCACTGTAACCAGCATGTACAACATTTGCTGCCTTCCTTCCTTAAATAAGGGCAATAATTGCCACCTGTTTTTCAAAGAATGAATGACCTCACTAATAGAACTCCACACTGCTATTATTTTGAACATGCCCCTTTCAATTAGTGATTCAATCACACAGAATCAGCAGCATGCATGTCATGACTGTTGGGTCTGTTGGATTTCTATTACTCTACTACACCTGCTAGTAAATTATTTGCCATGTAGAAATATCATTTCTACCAAAAACAGTGACTGATCAGGTTAGTGATGTCTGACTGCTATTATTTTGAACACAACTGTACATACATATGTACATATGTACGTACATACACACACACACACACACACACACACACACACACACAATTTTGTAGTTCTGTGTAGGGGTCCCGGCCAGTGATTACTCGACGGCACCTGGTGATCGCTGAGTATTGCCAATGGGGGAGCAAACTGTATGTAAACAATACAGTTCTCTTACCTGTCAGCTCCTGCACACTGCTTTGTATGGCTCTGCATAGCAGACCCATACAAAGCAGTGTGCTTACAGTAGAAAGCACACAAACCGCATACTGTGAAACAACACACAGTTAACCCTTTGATCGCCCCAGATGTTAACCCCTTCCTGCCCAGTCCCATTAGTACAGTGTCATTGCTTTGTATTAGCACTGATCACTGTATTGGTGTCACTGGGGATGTCAGTGACACCAAGTCAGTTCCCCTCAGTGTAAGAATGCCTGCTAATCGCTGCCATTATTAGTAAAAAATAAAACTTCTAGTATATATACTGCCATTTGTAAATGCTAGAACTTTCACGTAAAGCAATTAAATTACACGTATTGCAAATTTTTTTTTTAGCAAAGAAGTAGCAGAATACATTTTGCTCTACATTTTATGAAGAAATTTGATTTTTACTTTACTTTTTTTTTTTTTTTTTTTTATTGAACATGGGGTTCGGCCCGACCGCCCCTCTCTTCTCATTGGCTCACTGGCTGTGATTGACAGTGGTAGGAGCCAATGGCTCTCGATTCTATCTCAGCCAATGAGAAGAGGAAGTCCCGGGATAGTCAAGACTCCACATTGCTGGATCATGAGGGGACTTAGGTGAGTATTAGGGGGGATGGGGGGAATCTGCACACAGAAGGTTTTTTACCTTCATGCATTGAATGCACCTTCAGTCTTTACAACCACTTTAAATCCTCTTTCTTCCCCATTCTGATGTTCAGTTTGAACTTGAGCAAGTTGTTTTCACCATGTCTAGATGCCTAATTGCATTGAGTGTCTGCCATGTGGTTGGCTTATTAGCAATTTGTGTTACCAAGCAAATGAAATAGGTGTACCTAATAAAGTGGTGTGTGTGTGTAAAATAATGTTTTAACCCTCCTAATTTTCAGCTTCTTCTTTCCATTCCATTAATGTTGTGTATAGGAACAGTCACTTCTTGTACTGTTGTAATTGGCAGTATAAATGGATCTGTAAAGTAAAGGCGAACTAAAGTTGATGTCATGTGGTGGGTTCTTAGTTTCTATTTTTCACATGTCTGTTTCTTCCTCTTTTAATATGATAGTTCTGAGTAACAGCTGATGGCAAAAAAACCCATAATGGTGTACACAAGGTATCTGTGTGACATGATCACCACAGGAAGTCTGAATCAACCAGTTTAAGATATGATAGATGGCACCTAAACTTTTACAACTTTAAAAGAAACCTGAACTCTGCCCAGTTTGTCTACATTCCACAGCAATATGTGAAAGTCCCTTCCCCTTCTGGCTGGAACCTCTATAGGGGTAGAATGCTTCCTGGTATGTTATTGATACAGTTGAAGGTGGACTCCTGCCAGACTAAAAAGTATGATGAAACATATATGTCAGATTATGCTCTTTAAAAATAAAGGGCAACCACCTTATCTGCTCTCGGTTCAAACTAATGCGGTGTGGGATTTGCAGCGATCTCTGTGCGCTTTCTGCACCACATCAGAATCACACTCTGTTCATGCAAACTGCTGCAGGTATCAATGTTAAGGTGACAACACCCCCTAAATGGTTTGCAAAACGTAGTGCGATTGGCTGAATCAGATCACACCCCACACCCATGCAATCCGATTCCAGTGCGGGACAGAAAGGGGTCCTGGACCTTTCTTGCGGGTGCATTGTGTGATTTGAGCCATACAAAATGAATGGTTCAAATTGCACTGCCAAAGAATCCTTTGTGATTTGAACAGGAATGCGGTGCAATTTCTGTCCAAATCACATGAGGTTTCCCATTCCACATTGGTGTGAATTGGCCCAAGAAATTCTTTGGCCGTCTTTGCCAACAGGTGTGCTTTCTGAGACTCTGACTTTGAAGTATTGGTATAAGGAATTCCGTCTTCTTGCTCACTTTCATTCCTACGTTCATTTGCAGCATGTGCAGTTCAAACAACTAATATTCTCAGAAGAAAGCCAGCTATGACAGCCTACATAATTCTTGTGTGACAGCTCTACTTTAAGACTCCCTTTGCATTTCATTTTAGGTGCCTTGCTGCATTTAGAATAGACTGCCAATGCATAGCAACAAACAAAAAAATTCCCTGTGTTTCTTTAACACAGCATACCACAATGTAGGCCATGTGCGTTGTGGTGTGCAGCAGCGTCGGTGCATTGGCACTTTTAGAATTGTGCTTTGGTGTGCCATTTTAAATGAATGACGCCACAACCCACCACACAAATTTGATACATTGCTATAGCAAGTGGTTTACTGAGTTTCAACAGTTCATAGGTGGTCTGATGACCTAAAGGTGACCAATGACATGAGATGGCGATCACAACACACCAAGGATTTAAACTTGTTTGTTTGAGCAGCTGCATTTCAGAATTCAATGTTTTTCACTGTAGGGATTCTGAAATACCTCTGCTAGTGCTACAAATGTTGACAGCAAAGTGATGACACATAAATACAAACAAAAGCATATAAATGACAAGATATAAAAACATAAACAGAGACATGCAATAAACAAGAATTAATATTACATATTAATTGCATGTAAGAATACATTTTTTTTTTCACCGTAGTAGTTTCAAAATGTCTCTGCTAGGTCTGCAAATGTCAACAATAAAGTGATGACATATAAACATAAACAAAGGAATATAAATGGCATGATGCATGAATATAAACAAAGGCATGTGAATTAACCAGAGTTACTATAATGAATATGACTATGTATAATTTGTACATCAAAATGCAATGTTTTTCACAGTCCTAGCTCTGAAACACCTTTGCTATTGTTACAAATGTTGACAGTAAAGTGATGACATTTCTTCCCCCTTTATATTTGATGTGACAGCTCCTCTGCTCCTGCCTGGCTCATGGCCTCTGCAGTGTTTGTGTATTCCATGAATCAGCCTGCAGCATTGTGAAAATCTGCTGAATGGTTTTTAAATGTGTTCATTCACAAACTGTGCTCTGGTCAGATACAGCTATGTGGCCAGTAATTACTGCTAATGAACTAATTAAAGATTGATTTAAGTCAGGGTTAGGCTTGTAATATTTGATGAAGTCTGTGCGCATTATCTGGAAAGAAGTCATTTCTGCAGAGCAAGTTGTGTGAATTTAAAGATCTTGAATTCATCTACTTATCCGTGACTAGATTTGAAATAATGTTAATTCATTTTAGTTATGATGATGATGATGATGGAAGTAGAAGTAGGGGTGTCACAGTTGCAGAGTCGCATAACAATTATCATATTTGCTGTGCAGGCTCCATTGATGTGTGCCCAGATTAGTACTCTGCCTAGGATGACAATTTATTTTGTAACGATAGCACATTTATTTGTATCTTAGAATTTGTACATTTTACAAACCAGACAGGTTTTCGTGGGGTGGGTTGAAAAAATGGATTATTAGTCTTCTCAGTTATCATTGGTTTACTGGCTTTTCTTAAGTTATCATACCCATCGAAGTTGAAAATTAAACCTTAACATACATGCAAGGTGATTATTTCAGTTTTTCATGTAGAGCAGGGGTATTGAATTAAAATTCACAGGTCAGTAGCCTTTTCTTCCAGCAGAGGTCCAAGTCTTATGTTTTTGCTATGACTCAGATCACAATTCCCCTTTACATCAGTATTCAGTCCCTCTTCACATCACATCCTCAACCCCCCACTCTACATCACAATCCCACCTTTACATCTGTGTCCTTAGTCCCCCCAGTACATCACAGGCCCCCTTGACATCACAGCACCCTTTACATTACAGACCTCCTTCACATACTACTCTTTTACATCATAGTTCCCCCTTCATGTCAAAGATCCCCCCTACATTTACAGCATGGTCCCCCCTCCCCCTTTACATCAATGTCCTCAGCCCCTTTTTACATCAGTCCAGTGTTCACACACCACAGCCTCCCTTTATATCACATTCCCCTTTACATCAAAGATTCCCCCATTACAACAGTGTTCTCATCCCTCTTCACATCACAATCACCCTATTTACATTGTGGCCCCTCCCTTTGCATCAGTGCCCTTATTCCCCCAATACATCACAACCCCCCCCCCCCCACACACACACACACACACTTAAATCAGTGCCCACTCCTTCATATCAAAGTCCCCTTCGTCACACATCAGAGCCCCCCCCCCTCATCCCTTACATTACATTTCACTCTTCACATCACAGCCCTCCCTTCATATCCATGTCCTCAGCCCCCTTTGACATCAAAACCTACCCTTCCTTTCACAGTTATACCTTACACATCAGCAGGTCTGGACGGAGGACGGGTGCTGCCCAACTTTTTCATCATTGCATACACCAGATTGCAAACATACCTCATCCCTCAAATATTTAAAGAACCACAAAAACCAAATGGGACTTTACTGGTACAGAAAACAAACAACCTCATATTACTGTATAAAACATGTTTATTGAAACATATCTTCCAAAAATTTACCATAAAAACAATATTTTAGCTAATCGGCCCAATAAATTACAGCATTGAATGTAATGACATGTAAGTCCTCCAGAGGTTGACACGGCTCCTATAGCTCCTATGGCTCCTATAATCACATAGATATGTGGCCATATTCAGTAAACAATGCTGTCCCCAGCTCAAACCACTCCAAACAACAAGCTGACTCAAATTAGCATCTATTCTACCTCCAGTACACCTTGTAACGGCGATCGCCATCTGTGTGTCTTCTCCTGCTGGCGCCAACACAATCATCTGTTGGGGCATTTAAATGATGTTATCAATCAGGGCTGGAGTGATTCATCCAGTGGGAATGAACCGCCCATCCCGTGGTTGGCGCATGTGTGTCTACGTCACTTCCGCCCTTACCAGTTATTGGGCGTAAGTGCATCCTCACATCTAGAAGATGGCCATCACAACTATATGTTCTCCTTAATATCCCCACAGTCTCAACTATATGCACCTGAAAAAGCAACCCTAAGCACAACAAAGGAGCATCATATAGTGGCCAAACGCAGCCACCACTCGACTTCCACCATCTCAACTCCACCACTTTGGTTATCATCCATAGCCGAGTGTTCAAACTTCATCTATTACAATCTCATGGGCAGAGTCGCATCAACTGTATATATCAACTCCCCCATATTTGAGAAACCTACAGGACTACCAATGCAGATGACAAAGGGGCCAAGGGCACAAACATCCACCCAGACCAGACCACAAGTAAATGCCACAAACCCCAGAAAACCCCCCTCCATGACACGCTACATCAATGTGGAGAATAATTTATCAAAAATTAAACAAAAAATTCTGTACACATCAACATAATTCATGCCCCATAGCAACGTTCTCACAAATAGGATTTATGGTAGCAACAAGGGTTATATAATTGTAAATCAACCCCATGACACAATCATATCGGAGGATCATCAGATATCTCCTGAGAAACTTTTCATGTTATCCAGTGGTTGATTGGTTGCTAGGTTTAGCAAGTGTCCTAGCAACCAGTTACTTGCTTATTAATTTGAAAAGTTCTTCCAGACCTTCAACCCTGCTGTGAGGATGAGAGCAGTGGAGTTGAGAGATAGACACCCAGAAGAACGCTGCTAGGTGGCGTGGCCTCGATGCAATTGGCACTGTCATTTGTCTGATCTAGACATTGCTGTACTGCCGCAATTTGCCTTACTCCTTGTACTCTGATGTTCCTGGAAGGTACCTACTGGTGATGCTGGAATGCCCACTGCTGGCTAATTTTCTGCCTCTGGCATAGAAAGCCTGATGTACAAAATAGTTCCCACAACAACCAGTCAGATTCAAACCTGTTTAAACATTTGAAGGTGGTTTCCTGATAGTTACAATGCAGATGCAAGGCAGTACATTCCTACTGTGCTCTAGGTAGTGCAACTGAGCACACCGCTCTACTGTTTTAAATCCTATTGCCAGCCAAAGTCAACCTCCCTCTTTGGGGTTCAAATCCGCTTAATGAAGCCATCTTCAGAGTTTGTTTGTTCTCCCCATGTGTCTGTGAGCTTTTTATGAATGTGCTATTTTCCAATAACTTGCAGGAATATTATAAAACCTCCATCTAAATAGTGTGTGTGTGTGTGTTAGGGACGTTAGACTATAAGCTCTTTGAAGGGCATGCACTTTCTTGTTCTAAATCCGTAGCAGTGGAATATCATGATGGTGTGCTAATAAAATGTATAACCTTCTATGCATGCTAGAGGCTGCTGCTGCAGAGGTAACCCCTCTGTCTTCAGAAGAAAATAAAAATTTAAGCTGAGAGGGGTTTGTGTGGGGTCTATACCTTCCTGGGATGAGGGGAGCACATCACCCATGTGTAAGAACATATGGTTTCCTGAGATGAAGGGGGTGTATCTCCAGTGTGTAGGGCCATATGCCTTCATGATATTTTGGGGGGCACATCTCCTGTATGTAGGAACGTATGGCTTCCTGAGATAAGGGGGACACTTCTCCTGTGTGTATGGCCATATGCCTTTCTGAGATAATGGAGACACATTTCCTGTGTGTAGGGCTGTATGACTTCCTGAGATGAGGTGGGCATGTCTCCTGTATGTAGGGCTGTATGGCTTTCTGGGATGAGGGGAGCACAAATCCTATGTGTAGGCCCATATGGATTTCCGAGCTGAGGGTGCAAATCTCCTATATGTAGGAACATATGGTTTCCTGAGATGAGGGGGTACTTCTACTGTGTGTATGGCCATATTCCTTTCTGGGATGATGGTGCTCATCTCCTGTATGTAGGAACATATGGTTTCCTGAGATAAAGGGGGTGCACCTCCAGTGTGTAGAGCTTTATGCCTTCCTGAAGATGGGGGGCTCATCTCCTGTATGTAGGAGTTTATGGCTTCCTGAGATGAGGGGGGTGCATCTCCTGTATGTAGGAGCTTATGGCATCCTGAAATGAGGGGGGCATATCTCCTTTATGTAGGAGCTTGTATCCTCCTGAGATGAAGGGGCACATCTCCTCTGTGTAAGGACGTATGGCTTCCTGAGATGAAGGGGGCACATCCTCTGTGTGTAGGGCCGTATGCCTTCCCTAGACACAGTACATTGTCATGTGACTGGGTTTTCTATAGGCTTAAGGCTAATCTTTTGCTCTAAGTGCAAATTAGAATCCAGCCCTGGAGTTATCCGGATACTGGAGGTATCGCCTCGCTGAGCTTTACTTCTTAGAATTTAATAAATGCAATCAGCCGGAAATCTCATCCCTCTCCTCGCCACACTGACACATAAATCTTGCAACACAGATTGATGTTTCAAATTTCTTAACTCCAGTTTACAGCAGTTGTTTGCATTCAGTGTCACAATATTTCCCTTGGCTGAGATTGTTCCATCATATGGAGGCTGAGGGTGAGCTCTGCAAAGGAATGTCTCATTTACATAGTGTGGTGTTTGGTGTGATAATTAGATGGAGTGTCAGTTATGTGCAGCTCAGGCAGCAGAGTGGGAAGGAAATACTGTAGAAGATAGCCATACAATGGCCAGTTTTTTTTTTTTTCTGGCTGTGCTGCAGACTTGAGATCAAAGATCCATCAGGGATAATCTGTTAGTGCACAAATTAAAACACACCTCCAGGCAAAAGTTTTTTGTTTTTTCTGGATGGTGTAGGAAGGGGTTAAGAACTGCTGTCACGTGTTGCTGTCTATTTCCCAGTCGATGGTGGCAGAACAGGGAAATCTCCATGCTTCTTATCGGTCAAAACAGGAGGTAGAGTGAGGAACATTTGGAACATCTACAGAATTTGATTGTTTTCTTTGTCCCCATGAGGCTGATTTCCTTAGCTCTCTGTTCAGGTGATCAGTGTTGGACAGAACAGGAAGTGAAGGAAAATCTCTTTGGTTTCTACTGGCATACTAATCTTAACAGAGCATAGACCACTTTTTAAACCTGAAAGACTTTCTAATTCTTCCCTATTCTATTCAAAAGAAAAGAAAAAGTCTGGAGTTGAGCTTTAATTCAAAAGTGATTTTTCCCACACAGGGCAAAGCAACAAGTTCGCTTTAATTTGGCCCTCAGCAGCATATACAGTACATACCTTCTTTTTCACTCCCGTGCTGCTCTGCTCAACCTCTGGGAATAAAGCTGTAAATTACTAGATTTATAGCTTTCCCAGGCTATGGACTCCCTGTGATATGAGAGTGGTTGGCTCAGTGCAGTGCAGAATGTACTGGCAAGTGAAGGAAAGGCAGGTATATCTCTGAGATGGGTGGGGAATGAAAATATACTGTATCTAAAGCCAGAATGTGTTGTTTTGGAAAGAGTAAGGTGTGTTAACACTATTTGTCCCATCGGGGATATTTTCTTTCACTTCCGTTCTTGTAGCCACAACTGGAAGTACAATTAAATCTTCAACCAATTCCTTTATGTAAATGCATCTCAATTTCTTGAAGTTGTTCCTTGCTCCATCAGCATTCTGTTTGCCATATATCTGTTTTACCCTAAAATGTGAAATGTGCTTTTCAGGTTATCAGTTATTTCCAGAGAGACTCCTCACCCTTTCATTCATTTCATTCTTTGCACAGGGCTACAGGGCTGGAGTAACATTGGAAGCAAACTATGGTGACAGGTATCTTGTCACCAGTTGTTGCCAAGCAGATATCTGACAGTCTGTGGCTTTTC
This sequence comes from Staurois parvus, assembly GCF_062004578.1. Taxonomy (NCBI): domain Eukaryota; kingdom Metazoa; phylum Chordata; class Amphibia; order Anura; family Ranidae; genus Staurois; species Staurois parvus. The sequence goes on from NW_028319098.1 coordinate 2,964,951, forward strand.
TATGTCATTAGACTGTGTATAGATCTACAGTTCTTTTCCTACTCACCTGGGATGTCAGAAGTGGATAGTGGAAGTTGGGGCCTATTATCATTTTCGGTGCAGCATCATTATATTGACCTAGCCCAACATGGACAATTACCTATATTGACAATATCGCTTTCTCTTCAGACACAGCAGAAAGCATCCAATGAGTGGCAATAGAGAATGAGCATATAGAGGCTATTAAACACTGATTATATGTTTTTCATCTTGCTTAAAGTACAGAGAGGAATCTATTCTTCCAGCATGAATATTGAGAATACCAGTCCCATAGAAATGTACGCTTACTGGTCTCTTTATTAGGTACACCTGTTTAATTGCTTGGTGGCACAAATTGCTAATCGGCCAATCACATGGCAGCAACCCAATGCATTTCGGCATCTAGATGTGATGAAGACAACTTGCTGAAGTTCAAACCGAGCATCAGAATGGGAAAGAAAGGGGATTTAAGTGACTTTGAACGTGGCATGATTGGCCCATGAACGGGCTGGTCTGAGTATTTCAAAAACTGCTGATCTGCTGGGATTTTCGCACACATCCATCTCTAGGGTTTACAGAGAATGGTCCAAAAAAGAGAAAATATCCAGGGAGCGGCAGTTGTGTGGACAAAAATGCCTTGTTGATGTCAGAGGAGAATGGACAGACTAGATTGAGATAATAGGCAACAGTAACTCAAATAACCACTCGTTACAACCAAGGTATGCAGAATACCATCTCTAAACGCACAACACAGCAGATGGGCTACAGCAGCAGAAGACCACACTGAGTGCCAATCCTATCACCAAAGAACAGGAAACAGAGGCTACAATTTGCACAGGCTCACCAAAATTGGACAATAGAAGATTGGAAAAACATTGCCTGGTCCAATGAGTCTCAATTTCAGCTGTGACATTCAAATGGTTGGGTTAGAATTTTGCGTAAACCATATGAAAGCATGGATCCATCCTGCCTACTATCAGCGGTTCAGGCTTGTGCTGTTGGTGTAATGGTGTGGGGGATATTTTCTTGGCAAACTTTGGGCCCCTTTGTACCAATTGAGTATCGTTTAACCGCCATGGTCTACCTAGGTATTGTTGCTGACCATGTTCCTCCCTTTATGACTACAGTGTACCCATCTTCTGATGGCTACTTCAGGATATTGCCCCATGTCACAAAGCTCAAATCATCTCAAACTGGTTTCTTGAACATGAGTTCACCTGTATTTAAATGGCCTCCACAGTCACCAGATATCACTCCAATAGAGCACCTTTTGGGATGTTGTGGAATGGGAGAATCACATCATGGATGTGCAGCTGACAAATCTGCAGCAATTGCACCATGCTATCATGTCAATATGGACTAAAATCTCTGAGGAATATTTCCAACACTTTGTTGAATCTATGCCATGAATAATTAAGGCATCTCTGAAGGCAAAAGAGGGTCCAACCTGGTACTAGCAAGGTGTACCGAATAAAGTGGCTGGTGAGTGTATTTGCTACTTTAGGAACTCTGCTTATCCTGGCAATTTGCTCACCCTCTGCTAAAGTTTTATGCACCTTGCACTGCCAAGAGCCCTCTCTGACCACTCAAACCTCTGTAAAGTATTTTTTATCTCAAAGACCATCAATGATCACAATATAGAAGTTGAAGCGGAACTTCACCCAACAGGGTGCCTCCCCCTTTACTCCAAAACCTTTTTTTTTATAGGGAGTGGCGGATACCCAGTTTTGGCAGGTACCGACTCTTACTTCCACTCAGATCACATAGTTGAACCAGGCAGAAATTAGCACCCCTTTCCCCACAGCTTTCTCGGGCACGTCAAAGGTCCCAGAAAGCTGCGAGGCCATTCATAAAGCGCAGCTCGTGCATGCACAGTAGAGAGCAGGTAAGTGTCATTTTATTAAAAGTCAGTAGCTACAGTATTTGTAGCTGCTGACTTTTATTTTTTTGCGGGGGGTCACTGAAGAATTTCTTTAAGCTTAAATACTAAAGGCAATTTTTGAGTCGCTACCAGAACTGGAATATCAGTTGGAAATTTCCTATAGGGTCACTTGTTCTCATGACAGCTGTTAGATGGGATTTCCCTCACTTTGAAAAGATATCCTTTTCCCTTCCTGATGAGGATGCACAACAGAATATAAATGGAAGTCTTCCTAATTAGACACAAATCACAAACAAACCTGCTTAAGAGGGTGGGTGCAAAAGTGTAAGAAAACCTTGTGGGAAAGTTTCCTTACCCCTTGAAGATAAATTTCTCCATAGTGCCTATAATGAGAGAGGTGTTTTGGGGCTTGTTTTAACTACTTGTTTAGAATATGTTAATAATTTTACATGTTCACTTTAAGGTACAGCTGAAATGCCAAGTTGATTTTGTCCTAACAAATTTGTTATTTAAATGGATTTCATCCTTTTTATTTGATTTGGAAAATAAGGAAAATGGTAGAACTAAGTCGGAGAGGAGCACAGAAGAGGTTTTTCTGGCTAATGAAGATAATGGCTGATCTATCATGTTGTCTGCCCTTGGGAAGGACTTTAACATTTAAAAGTTTAAAGGAAGTGTGGGTTCACTTTAAAGCATCCTTAAATAAAACCACACCATCTTCTAGTACTAAATAGTCCAGCTATGTCTCCATGACAACTGTCTCCCATCTTGTACTAGCAAGGATCCATATAAGGCTATGGATGGTTTTGTAGGCCTTGGGTCAGGATATTTATTCTGCTCCTAATTTGCATTCTCCTGAACATAAAAGATGATGATACAATCCTACAGAAACAACAAATCATCTCTAACAAAAACTGATGATCATATCCGTGCATTAACCTCCAACTTTGCTCAGAACCGTCATCTGAGGTTGGAATGAAATATATTAGTGTCAGTGTAAGCTAGACACGCTTGATTTATCTGGCCCAGTGAGCAGAGCACACAGAATTGAAATGACAAGACAAGCTAATTAGCTAACGTAATTTAATTAATGCTCTTCCTTCCTCTTATGCTACACAATTACATTTTTTTGTTGCATTAATTTGAGGAGGCCAGGGCTGATTTTCTCCTTAGATATGATTTATCTGCACATGATATGCCTACAGGTTTGTCGGCATAACAGTCATAGCAAGTTGTAATATTCTGTCACTAATATGGCTGATTATGCTGGCGCTGTTCATGATATGTCCCCTTTACATGGAAACAGATTGACTAGGGAGAGTCGTTATCATGTATAAGAAAGGGTGGTCATCGAAACATGGTACACAACATGACGCATGGCACAACTGAATACAATGCCTTTCTCATAGTATAGTAGTGTATTAAAGCATGCTTCTATCTAGGAATAATGAGGAGGCAACTATGTGGGTCAGACCAGCCAATATCATAGCTGCCAACTTCATAGAATAATCTTCAGGGACACTTTGCAGCTGAGCCACAGTTTCATAGCTCTTTACACGCAATGTTGTTTTGGAGGACCATGAAGTGCTATTTAATATATATATATATATATATATATATTTGTTTTTTTTATTCAATGTAATTTTTTTTATTTTAGATTATTGAATTAAATAATTTATATGATATTATATATGTATAAGTTTATTTTAATGTTTTTAGGGTTTATGTATTTTTGGTTATGTAATGGTCAACGATATTCTAAAAGCCCAACGATGTTGAAATTTATACACGTATCTAGTGATAGATTAGAGTAATACATATATACACATTTAGTATTTCTTGCCATTCATTAGTGTACTAGAGGCGACGGACTTCCGCCAGCTTCAGGGCGTTAATGGCAACTAGTAATGACGGATCATGGTAACCAATGATCATGTCTTTGAATCAATCGTACACACTATAAATGTTTGATGCCGCACTGCTTAACCACTCCCTATGAATAAGTCCGGAAGTGACAAAACGTGCCAGTGATTGGTTAAGCGGCAACCGGAAGTGATGCAGGATTGTCCAAGAGCGAGGACCAGCAGTGGTGAGAGCATTGTGCGGTCTTCCTTCTCTGATATTACCGATATACTGACATATTCATATCTTCAAGCTTGTTTTATTCAGATGTCTTGTAAATAAGATTCTCGGGCAGAGAATAAATAATTTTAAATGGTACTGCACCATGTCGGGTCTCTATCTTTTATTAAGTGTTCTTGCATAGCAAGACCACTTACTGTTATCTCACATATACTTATTATTATAGCCATAGACCGTAATATACCGAAACGTGCGGCTTGTTCCCGATTGGTGTGCTATTACTTTGTGGAACGTTTCGCCGAATGGTTCACGAAATATTGGCGTTTTTGTGGTGAAATTGGTCCCATAGGAATGAATGGCGGAATGTTAAAAACTAGAGCGGGAGCTGACAAAAGCTAGAGTGTGAGCTGAAAAATCAGGACATGATTTCTAAACTGCCATCACTCCCTCATTTTCAAGGCCACCTACACAAATCTTATATCAAAACGTTCAGCTATCCTTGCTGCCACTAAAAATGTCCACGGCTAAGCCATAGTCCTGATAGTTTTCACAATATGACCATTTGTTTACAACTCACGCCGCCCATTGACATTCATTGAAACTCCACTCTAGCCACCTCAAATTTGAAGGGCAATTTCTAAACTGCGACTGTGCCTTCATTTTGTAATATTTCAGAGACATACTATGCATCAAAATGTAGGTCTGGGTCTTGTGATTCTCACAATATAAAGCTCTTCTGTGTAGGATTTATAATTTTTAAACTACAACCGTTTGAAGATGGCAACTGCCAGTGAAGTGAGCAAGTTGGAGCAGTTTGTTTTTAACCGCTCTTCTCTGCCCTTGCTGTAGAGTGAGTTGCATGAGTTTTTAACCCACTCCATAAAGTTACTCTGCCCAGTCCAACCTTTTCACAGTTACTTCAGCCACTCCAACCACACAACAGTTACTCAAGCCACTCCACCCAGTTACTCCGCCCACTCCAGTTGTAGACTACTGGTGGAGGCAAGAACATTTCACACAATTTCCCCAGAAATTGTAGCTTTTCTAGTTTTTTATGTGATGTTTGTGGGAAGTAACCGTCAAAGGTAATAATACACTGGAGAATTTGAATCATTGCTGGAAGGAATCTGATTGTGTCCTGAGAGATTATCTTTCCTTTGGAGGAATATGTATACAAAAGCGCATTTGCCAACCATGAGAATGGAAGGTAAATAATTCTAGTGAGTGCACACCTGAAAGGGGAGCACGGCACATTTGAAGATTTATTTGAATACTCGTGTGGTGATTTTTGGAAATATTGATTAAAGTCGCATGGTGATCACAAAAGGACTTTCATGTATGGACTTTCTGTTTATCACATGATTATTTACAGAGCGCCGCACTAATATTTTGGAATCACAGAATATGATTTGTTTATTTTATGCAGTATAATGTGGCAGCAGATTATCTGTTTAATTTGTTTTATTGACATTCACATTTTTCATAGCACAATTTGAGCTTTGAAGGTCATTATTTGACCTAGATAAATATGGTGTTTTATTTATTTTTATATATATATATATATATATATATATATATATATATATATATACATATACATACAGTTGTGTTAAAAATAGCAGTGTGTTAAGAAAAGTGAATAAAGCTCAAAATCCTTCTAGTAGCTTTTATTTCCATGCACACAAATGCATTGGGAACACTACACATTCTATTCCAAATCAAAACATGAAGAAAAATATATCAAATTTGTGTTGTTCCTCTAAAAAGAATTGAAGAAAAGTGAATATTAGACTGTTCAAAAAAATAGCAGTGTTTGTATTCTTCTTTACAAACTCAAACATTCACTATAGAAACTGAAAAATGTTTGAAGATTTTGCTTTCCTTTGAATCACTTAATTAATATTTAGTTGTATAAGCACTGTTTCTGAGAACTGCTGTACATCTGTGTTGCATGGAGTCAACCACCTTCTGGCACCTGTGAACAGGTATTCCAGCCCAGGATGATTGGACTACATTCCACAGTTCTTCTCTATTTCTTGGTTTTGCCTCAGAAACTGCATTTTTGATGTCACCCCACAAGTTTTCTATTGGATTAAGATCCGGGGATTGGGCTGACCACTCCATAACGTCAATCTTGTTGGTCTGGAACTAAGATGTTGCACGTTTACTGGTGTGTTTGGGATCGTTGTCTTGATGGAACACCCATTTCAAGGGCATTTCCTCTTCAGCATAAGGCAGCATGACCTCTTCAAGTATTCTGATGTATTCAAACTGATCCATGATCCCTGGTATGCGATAAATAGGCCCAACACTGTAGTATGAGAAACATCCCAATATCATGATGCTTGCACAACCATGCTTCACTGTCTTCACAGTGTACTGTGGCTTGAATTCAGTGTTTGGGGGTCGTCTGACAAACTGTCTCCGGCCACTAGACCCAAAAAGAACAATCTTACTTTTATCAGTCCACAAAATGTTGTGCCATTTCTCTTTAGGCCAGTCAATGTGCTCTTTGGCAAATTGTAACCTCTTCAGCACATGTCTTTTTTTCAACAGTGGGACTTTGCGGGGGCTTCTTGCAGATTGCTTGGCTTCACATAGGCGTCTTCTAATTGTAACAGTACTCACAGGTAACTTTAGACCTTCTTTGATCTTCCTGGAGCTGATTGTTGGCTGAGTCCTTGCCATTTTGGCTATTCTTCTATCCATTTGAATGGTAGTTTTTCGCTTTCTTCCACGTCTTTCAGGTTTTGGTTGCCATTTTAAAGCATTTGCGATCATTTTAGCTGAGCAGCCTATCATTTTCTGCATTTCTTTGTTTTCCCCTCTCCAATCAACGTTTTAATCAAGGTACGCTGTTCCTCTGAACAATGTCTGGAACGACCCATTTTCCACAGAATTTCAGAGAGAAATGCACTGTAACCAGCATGTACAACATTTGCTGCCTTCCTTCCTTAAATAAGGGCAATAATTGCCACCTGTTTTTCAAAGAATGAATGACCTCCCTAATAGAACTCCTCACTGCTAGTATTTTGAACATGCCCCTTTCAATTAGTGATTCAATTACACAGAATCAGCAGCATGCATGTCATGACTGTTGGGTCTGTTGGATTTCTATTACTCTACTACACCTGCTAGTAAATTATTTGCCATGTAGAAATATCATTTCTACCAAAAACAGTGATTGATCAGGTTAGTGATGCCTGACTGCTATTATTTTGAACACAACTGTGTGTGTGTGTGTGTATATATATATATAATTTATTTATTTAATAATGTATTTATTTTTTCAATATAGCTTCAGTAATAAAATTGACCTGTAATTTTTACATCTTGTACATTCTTAAGTAAACAATGAAGACATGACTAGTTTAGAATAATTTTTTTTTTTTCAATATATATTGTTTCAGTAATAAAGTTGGAGCATGTTTTTTATATTTTGTATATTCTTCACAGATGTTGGTGTTTTGCAGCAAATAGCTTTTTATTTTTGTTCCAGCATACTATGCATATACATTTTTTTTTTCTTTTTATTCAGAACAGATGCAGCTATATTAGGTAATAGTTTTGAATGCATGTTTTATTTGATTTTAAATGGGAAGAGAGAAAACGAAAATGTTTTTGTTAAAGTGGAAGTCCTGATCACTTCAGTCTGGCCTCTTTTGCAGGCATAGCTGTGTAAAACATACAAGTGTCTATAACATTTAAAATCCAGTAGTGCATGGTCTCGCTCTGCTCTATACATGCTCAGTTGTTCTCTTGGCACTGTGCCTAAAATCAGAGCCACTAGAAGTCGCTCAGCTGACAGCTTTAGTGCCCATTCACATATATGGGGGTTAGATGCGGTTTGAACCGCATCCAATCTGCGTGATATGTGAAATAACATTGCTTCCTATGGTGCCTTTTCACATATGTCAGGTGTAGTGGCAGTGCGTATTCAGTACGGTTTTAAAAAAAGCCCTGTATGATTTCTGAGCAGTGTGGTTTGGTTCTGGTGTAGATTACAGGCTATTGACTTTTATGGGAACCGTTTCTAAACCGCACACGTGTGAACAGGATAAAATCCTGACCTAATCCTGTCCTGAACCTGATGTAAACCTGACATGAACCGTTGAACAACTACTGTATCAATTAGCTGTGCAACCCGAGCTTCAGTCCGCACTACACATGTGTGAATCAGCTCTTACTGGTGCTGAAGGGGGAAGAAAGCAACTGCAGTGCCACAGACTGTGCTGAGGGAAACACAGATTAAAGGGGGGAAGAAGAAAAGCAGAAGTGGTGACAGGACAAACTCTGTTGCCAGGGAGACACAGAAGAGGTAAACTTACAAGGATAATGTCCTATCTTATCTCCCTGCTATTCTCTCTTTTTTTTTTTTTTCCCTCATCAACAGCCTGTGGAGATCAGCAGTGTATAAATTCTGTCAGCCTTTCTCTCTCCTGCTGATCCAAGATACACAACTGATCCAAGATACACAATCTAGGCTGGAAATGTACATATTTTAAAAGTGACATCGTTTTTGAGGCTGAGAGTTACCACGAAGGAAGTGACTTCTCTAGGCTTCCACAAAATGGCAAATCCAGCAAGAAGAAACAGGAGCAATGCTGGAGACCATTTACAGCACACACTAATTTTGGTAGCATAATTGTTAATGTAGGATGTATATTCTGTTGTCAAAGAACTTTAATTGTTATTAAACTGGTATGGGTAAAGTTCCGCTTTAAGTAATTAGGGTAATCCCTATATTCATGACAATATACCATGAATGCGATTTTTACATACCAAGATGGAATAGTTGAGCCCAAAGCCAAAGTTCCCATTCAGTTTAGGGGGACCTCTTTAACTTCAATGTTGGCAAGAACACTGTGAGAGACCACTTTTCCTCCTCCTCAGCCTTCTCGCAGAGACAAGATTATTGGGTTTTGTATGGATGAGAGTTTAATTTTTTTTTTTAATTATATTTTCTGTTAATATTATTTGGGTCGTATCAACTTTTGTTTTTCAAGGTTTATTTTTAAACTGGTTTATTTTTTTGCAATTTGTATAAAATATTTTCTTTATTATCAAATCTTAGGGTTTTATACATTGTGTACACATTATTTTGGGGTCACAAAGCATTATTTTAAAGTGGGGAGTCAGTTGTAACTTACAGACTGTCTTTCTGTAACTGAAACTGCATTTGCTGTACAGACAAGCAGGAGGAAGGGGGGAAGGAGTCACTCAGCTGTGTGTGTAATCTGAGTTTTGCATGTTACACTCTGTAAGGCTAAGATCACACTTATGAAGGTGCAGGAATGCTTGTAAATCGCACCCATTCCCGCACCCGCTGGCTAAACATGCTACGCTTTAGCAGCACATTTTCAAATGGATGATGCTTTTGTGACTGTGGCTTTGAAAAGATGCTGGGACCTTTTCCCTGCATTTCCTGCAGGTACCACAGCCCATTCAAATGAATAGACTGCTGTGCCCTCGCAGGCAAAAAATGCTCAGATGTGAACCTAGCCTAAAGCAAATCAGTTACAATTAGCCTGGTAAAAATGTGCAAAGGAGAGCAGAGCAACACTCATTGTCTGGAAATCAGAATTAGTAAATGTGAGATATTTTGTTTAACTGCCAAAAAAAAAATATATATATATATATATATATATATATATATATATATATATTTTTTTTTTTTTTTTTTTTTTTTTTTTTTTAATTAGTCATTACCAAGATTAGGAAAATAAATACAAAAGCACTTTTACATTCCAATTACTGTTTATTAGGACCAGCATTATCTAATGAACATTTTGAAATAGTTTGTTTAGATTGCTTATGTCCTCTGACGAACTAGGGCTTATTAAGATGCATGAGGTTTTGAGCCATTGAAGGTCAGTGGCACACTGAATAGAATAGGATGGACCAAAAATACATAAACATTGTGCACACAGGTTTATTTTATATATAAGCCCCAGTTCTTTTAGAATAACATCGCTGTTTTTTCTATAGAGTGTGCTTTGTGGTGTACATGGGGCATTGGTGTGCAAACGGGGAGTTGTTGGGTAGCATCAATCACAATTTAAACTAATCTGATGTGGAGCCTCCAGGGTCTGTCTTGTCAAATGGATTCTAAACAGTGCAGTGCTACTGAATAGCAACTCGGTGACTGGAAAAGCACAGTAAAGAGAGGAAAAAAGACAGAAATACAGGGCATATGTTCATTCCATACAAGTAAATAAGTATATAAAATATACTTAAATATAGCTACCATGTATGAAACAAAATGGCCAAATATGCTGTTCTTTTGTTCTATCCTGCTAATGTGCTTCTACATACAGTAGCTGTTTGTCTCTACTTCGCTGTCTTTTGCCAATGGGACTTGCTGTGGAAACTTTGTTTTGTACGAAGTCATAACTATAGCCACAGAAGACCTTGTGACTTCTATGGGGCCCAGAGCTTGTGGCTGCAACATTGAGAAATAGTATTTCTCAATTACATTTTGGATGAAGTGAAGGTTGGGTATTGTGGGAACTCTTCTCTGATTGCTGTGAAAGCACTTATTATCCTGTGTCTCTAATAGAATGGCTTAAAAGGAGGGGGCTATGGCGCTTAACAGCTGAATGAAAGAGGGCACGTGTTTGTGCTGGGAGGGGGTGGAGCTCAGTCTAGACTTGGGGGGAAAAAAGTCAAGAAGAAAAACTGTTTAGAAGACACCTGTGGGTGTGTTTTTACCAGTAATGTTTATACATTTTGGGATTACATATGTCATCAAAGTTTGCTTGTTACAAACTGGGAAATATCTAAACCAAGGGTGTCAAGCTCAATTTCATTGCAGACCGCATCAGCATTGTGGTTGCCCTCAAAGGGCCGGTTGTATCTGTAAGACTAGTTGTCCAGAGCAGTTTTCTCATCCGGGGTGCTGGGGCACACTGGGGTGTTGTGGGGAGTCCTCAGGGGTGCCATGGAAAAAGCCCGAGCTGAGCGATTCTCTGCTACTTCCTGTGCTACAGGAGGGAGAGAGCTCAGTTAAGTCCTGTGTACAGAAAAGCCAGAGAGCTAAGCCCGTACTTCCCCTGCTCTCTGCTCCTCTCTGTACTCTTGCCGGCAAAACTGAAAGCTGAGCTGTCCGTCTGACTGCGTCCTACCAACCAATTGCATCAACAGTTACTAAAGACTTGCTGCCAAGACTACAGAGAGGTACTGAGAAGGGAGGGCTCTCCTCTGCCTTCTGTGTCAAACGTTCCTTCTCACGCCTGTAACCCAAGAGTTAACAGAGGCTCCTTCCAAATGTTCAGGAAGGGGGGGGGGGAAGCACAAATCGCACCCCCTCCTGGCTCTCTCCTCCTCTCTGCTGCTTTCACTTCTGTAGGGGCAAAATTTCAGAATTTGTGCTAGGAAGATGGGGAATTCGGGAGCCAGTTGGGGGGTTGTTCTACGAGGGGGATTTGGGAGGATTTGTGCTAGGAAGGGGATTTGTGCTAAGAGGGGGGTCTTGGGTGGGGTAGGAGAGCGGGTTACAACCTACAGACCACTGAGCTTTGCCTCAGAGTACATTTTATTGCAGGTGCAGTAACAGGTGTGAAATCATGTTTTCCCATTTGTGGATGCATGTGGGTGCCATTAATTCTTAAGGACACCCCCATCTAGCAACTGCATGTACATTTAAGCCTGCTAGAACTTCAGCTCATTAAAAAAAAAAAAAAAGTGCACCATGTGTGCTCAGATTCGCCTCCTGAAGAGGCACACCTCGGAGTGGTGTGTCCCGGGACTGTGCATAATTGTAAAGGATGATTGGACTTGTTGAAAAACACTGGACCAGAGCACCCCACCCCCACTTACATCAGATGTCAAGAGCCTCCACACTCTCTGTTACATACCAGTGCACCCCCCCTTTACCTTGTGCTGCCGGGAAGAAGCTGGAGTGGAGCTGGGAATCAGAAAATGCAGGGTCTGAAGGAGGACCAGAGGAGGGCTGGAGTCAGCTGCCAGAGTCTGATGAATGCTGAGACGGGGAGGTGGAGATGAGGGAGTGCTGCAGCTGCACAGAGAGGTGCAGGTTTTGTAGGAAGAATTTTGTTCTTTTTGCTACCAATTGCTGAGATGAGCTGCTCCATGACTGCACGAAGACAAGGGGGGTTCCCCAGCTTCAGCAGAAGTACAAGGCACATGAAATGGCCTGGTAGGCCAGATTCAGCCTGCAAGCCTTGTGTATGACACATGATCTAAACTAATATTCGGTAAGAGAACAGTGCAGCATTGGCTTAGTTGACACACTGTTGTAAAATGAACTCTGCATTCAGCTGGCCAGTATGACAGAGCCCTGTTCAGGAGAAAAGCAGGTGTGCTATGTACTAATACTCCAGGACACGTAGAGCATGTCACAGTGCTGAGAGTTTTAAGAGGCCATCCTTTATTTAGTAGTCATTGCAGGATTTGACAACTTTAACTGAGAAATTAGCGATTTACAACCAACCCACTTTTAAATACAGCTTCAATTAATAAGGAAAGAACTATCTTGGTGCTACTCAGTGCTAAGAACAGCTTTATGGCACCATTAGGCTGAAACATATTAGTATTGCTTTTGTTAATTTGCTAATTCACAGTGCAGTAGTATATGTCACTGACAGTGATCAATAGCTGAGAACAGATGTTACAAGCTCAGAACCTTGTCACCATAATCACAGATAACTATGAGCAGTCTGTCATATCTGCTTTGACATGTATGGTTACAAGAACACTTTTTATGTCGCTGGAGTTGGCGAACAGCCATTTGAATGTAAGCTATGCACTACATATACAGTTTGCTGAATCAATAGCATGGTAATTAGCACATCTTTTATATTTTCATACTATCTCCACTGACTGAGCCCACTACAGCCACATCCACACATTCTGGAGCATGACAACGTGGGTAATCACACAGAAGCATGTGTGACAAGAGGCAGAAGTCCCTCCTGGATGCACTGGGATCATATGGAACACAAATACAGCACAGTCATAGCTGGTTTGATTTACTGAAGGCAAATGGGCTGTCAATTTTGCAAGAGAATTTCCACTTAGCTTACTTTATTTGTCCAATCGTGTGCAAGCAAAAATACTGGTTTTTATTTTTCTTGCATGTTTGATTGATTGGGTATCCTTTGCAAAGTTGAATTTCATCTTATTCAGCAAGCTAAGGGAAAGTTCCCTTGCAAAATGAACAGCCTATTTCACTTTGGTAAATTCACCCCAATGTCTTCATGATAACTTTTCCTTGATGCAAGTTGCTCTTGAAATACCAGGTTCCCGTAGATGTTCAATGCCATGATGGCAACCACATGCCTTTCTTTGACTTCTCTTTGAGCACAATAATCAATTTACACTTTTTTTTTAATAACCTGATTTCACTGAGCTGAACTCAGACTGATCCTCTTGGTGTTAGTAAAGCTACGGATATGCACCAGTGTTCTTCTGTACATAGGGGAAGCCATATTTGCTTATGACATACTTGGGATCTACTTCTTGCTCAGCTGTTCTACACAATGCTTGTAATTTACAGTTTTCTCAGGATGACAACTTATTGGAAACAATGTTCTCGCTGTGTGGTGGACATACTTACAGTCCAGTCACTGGTGACATCAGGGTTGCTATGCCAAACTGTGCAAAAACATACACATTTCCACAGGTTGCTCAGTCACTAGTGAGTGACATTCTTTAGCTTTGTTTTTTGTCAGCGAAGGGTTGCTCATCTGACCAGTGACAGAGCAAGCTGCCAAATGGGTGAGTATTTTTACTTTTCTCTTCTTAGCAATCCTGACACTAGCAAGTTGCAGCCAGCGTCAGGTTCGCAAGTGTAGCTTCAGCTCTAAGAACGGGTCTGTGCAAAATACATTCATTACAAATCTCTAAATGTATTTATTATGATACAAATGGATCAACAATTATGTAAAAGTGTACATGTCACATATACAACTACTTTAAAGAGCCCTAAGTGTCATTTTTGTCTGCTGCTTCCTTCCTCTGCTATCAATACTGTATGTATAATTTCTGACACGTTTTCCTGACACCTAGAGAAAAATGGTGACAGGGGAGGGACCTCCAGCTGATTGATATCCTTAGCTCTGCTCCTGTGAGCTGTGTGGAGGAGGGGGGGTGTCTTTTCTCTCCAATCAGCTCTCAGAGCTCTCTTCACTGATGTAACTTCAGCTCCTCACCCTCTGCTTTTCAGAGCCGAGAGATCCTGTGTAAATTCTGCACTTTGAATGGACGTGGGGGAAAGACAGCCGTAGATATACAGGTACAATTTATGTAGGAGGATTTGTTTCATCTCTGTGTGTCATCTGAAGCCAGTCACGTCACTGGGTATATGTAAGGGTTTACAACTTTAAGGTGAGCACTGCAGTAATATTGAAAGATATGCTTGCCTTAAGCTCTCGTGTTATAAATTTATAATCCTAATGTCTAAGGGTGACCTTCACTCCCATCGTTCTACACTAACTTTGCTAGCTGTCATTTGCTGCCAGTAGATCTGTATATATATCTATGATGAATGGAGATTAAGCAGAGAACACATTGGATGTCAGAGCAGGATTGTACATCAGAGGACTTAAATTGCAATTCATGCACATTAGATAGTGGCATCTGATAATAGCGATTTCAATTTAGCACAGGACCGTGGGCATGAAGATCTGGTCCTTCATACCAATGTAAGGGCATCTTTAGTGGTCAGGCAACCCTAAAGTAATTTTTCAGGTATTGCTGGACTTGCATATCCTGAATAAGCCACTTATTTGTTATATCTTTGCAGTTCACATACAGTACCTGTGTTTAGAAACCCAGTTGTTATAAACATGTAGTCTTTTATGCATTTAGATATTTGGTGCTATTCATTTTAATAAACTGTCAAACTGTGGTGTGTATGTTTTGCAAGTACATGCATATAAACTGCACATATGTCATTTTTTTGGTGCAGTCCCAATTGTGTTTTTTTTGTTTTTTTAAATCTGGGGCTCCACTGTGTTTAAGCAGATGTCTGTGAAAAAGACCTAAATGAATAATGTATCAGGGGAGGGTAAGACTGCATTGTAATGGCTTTGGTAAGCTGGTAGACCTACAAATTAAGTGCAGAGATCTCACCACTGCCCCAGTAGACATCAGAGACCAGTGTAGTGACTAACTAAAGGCAATCTTCTCACACTGGTATTTCATATTCAGCCCCTTTATTTTAGCAGCTATTGTTTTACATTCGGAGTATGGCGGTTTTTCTGGACCCAAGCAGAGATCTAGTAATGGCTCGGACTATACTATTTCACATCTATCAAAAACTCCATTACATGTTATTACACATGATTATTTTAATGTCTATAGAAATAACTATTGGGAACTTTTCCCAGTGGTATTATTTTTGATTATTACGGGTCAGAAATGATCTGTCAGCTTAAAATATTTGCTTCACCTCCATTAGACCAAGCAAGGAGCATTAACTTATCACTTTCCTATTATCTATAAATTTGTATAAGGGGACAGTATATACTACATGTCCTTGTGTTGTTACATCAACATCCAGTAAAATCTGCAGGGAGAAACCTGTTTTTCATTAGCTATAAAGATTTTTGAAATTGCATTAGTTTCAGTTCATTAGGTTGTATAATTACATTGGCTGTGAGGCTGTACAAGAGGAAAATGGCTTGAAAGGGGGTCCCTAGGGACGGCAGATTAGTTTTTACTGTCCTGGCCTACTGAGGCTGAGGGGAGTTGTGTGTTAAATCCACTAATGTAGGACAGGCGCACAGTACAAAACTCAATGTCAGACGTTCCAGCTATTTCAAGGGAACCTATAGATTTTTTTTTCTAATCCGTGCAGGAGAATAAGATCTACTTAAAGTAAATGACTGGACATATGATAATGTTTTAAAAAAAGACTTATTTCTATTTTTGGTTTTCTTTTCTTTTTTTGGGCATTCCCCCATCCACATTGGCCTCTATGATTACATTCTTGCATCATCCCACAAAGCGAGAAACCTATAGGGAGGTGTGAAAGCAACTTCACTTTCCCACAGTTGGTGTTACCCAAGGGAGGAAGTGTGGGTCTTGCAGATGCATTTACTGAACCATTAAAGAAAAAGAAAATGCACAGTACTGTAGATTTGGTGTACACCATGAGCAGGATTTTCAACTCCACAGTGGGTGGTGGAAAAAGTTCCATAGGTCAAAAGTACACTTGATCCTGCAGCTACAAAAAACAGAGGGTATTAATATACTGATATCATACAAGGCAAGAAAAGAGGGCATGGATCTTGTGTTCTAAAAACAAATGTGTATTTAAAGTGTTCCTAAACCCACAACAGTAAAATCAGTCTGTATATGCAGTAAAGGATGCTTGTTATACTCACTGTGGAACCTAGCGGGTTAACCCTCTGCATTGTGTAAAAAGTCTGTTTAATCCTGACTTCTCTGATCCTTCCCTTCTTCCAGTAACACTTTAAGAGGTTAAAAATCAGAATAATTTATAAATATCCAGGTTTAAGGGGCTCCTTCCATGCCAGCCCACATAAAATATTAAAAAGCTGTATTTTCCTGGCTTATTCTGATATTTAATGCATGAACTTTAATATTTTTTGTTTTGCTATTATTATTATTACAGGTACTTACACTTACTGGCTACTTTATTAGGTACACCTTGCCAGTGCTAAGAAAATATCCCCTACACCATCACTGCCAGCCTGAACCATTGATACAAGGTAGAATGGATCCATGCTTTCATGTTGTGAAATGCCAAATTCTAACCCTACCATCTGAATGTCGCAGCTGAAATTGGGACTCCTCAGACCAGGCAACGTTTTTCCAATCTTCTATTGTCCAATTTTTTTGAACCTGTGTAAAATAGCCTCCGTTTCCTGTCCTTAGCTGACAGGAGTGGCACCCAGTGTTGTCTTCTGTAGCCCATCTGTTTCAAGATTTGACATGTTGTGTTTTCAGAGATGGTATTCTGCATACCTTGGTTGTAATGAGTGGTTATTTGAGTTACTGTTGCTTTTCTATCATCTAAAACCAGTTTGCCCATTCTCCTCTGACATCAACAAGGCATTTTCATCCACATAACTGCTGTTCACTGGATACTTTCTCTAAAATCCCAGTAGATCAGCAGTTTTTGAATACTCAGACCAGCTCATCTGGCACCAACAATGCCAAAGTCACTTAAATCCCCTTTTTTCCCAATTCTGATGCTCCGTTTGAACTTCAGCAAGTCATTTTCACCACATCTAGATGCCCAAAATGCATTGAGTTGCTGCCATGTGATTGGCTGATTAGCAATTTGTGTTACCAAGCAATTGAACAGGTGTGCCTAATAAAGTGGCCGGTGAGTGTATATAGCACTGTTATTTTTTCGCAGCACCATACACTAGAGTAGAAACAAAACAAAAAGGTGCAAAGGTCTAGTGCATTAACAACACAACACGCCTTTGTTATAAATAGGTATAAATAGTACATATTCACAAAAGTGGTAACAACGTTGTAAATAACCCAGAAACCAAAAGGTCTGTTAAATGATTGAACGTCTCAATGTGGCCTCAACCGTTCAAATGGATATCATAGTGCCATCGGACCTGTTTTGGGGGACGTGCCCCCTTTCTCAGATCAAAGCTATGACATACATTTAAACCAGAGGAGTTCCATAATTTGGTAGACCTTTCTGTTCGTGGGTTACTTGCAACGCTGTTACCACTTTTGCTAGTATGTACTCTTTATACCTTTTTAATAAAGTGCTGTTGATAATGCACTAGGCATTTGCGCCCTTTGTCTTATTTTCTTTGTGCACTTGGAAGATTTGCCTGTCTTTAGAGGCCTGCATCATCTTTATTATCCAGCCCAAGTTGTGCACTGACAGTTATCACCTGTGGATCTTTTTTCACAAAGTGACAGTGCTATACATACCATAGCACATCTGTATCTCAATTCATGATTAATAAAGAGCCACTTGCCCAGCCCTTCTCCTGGAAACATCCTATATCCTTTCCCAGAGGTGAATGGTACTGCTACTCGCTGGAGATCTGAAGAGCTAGGTCCCATCTTGGAGCTACGTACCATCCACAATAACTGAATTATGGCCCCGCTATGGCATATGGCTGCAACTCACTGGCTGTAATCCACTAGCCTGAAATTAACCCCTTAATCTTGTACACCTGTAAGCAGATGTTAAGTGAGGTATCCAAGTTCTTTTGCTAAACCTGTGCCTTTGAAAGTAAATTTAGGGTTGTCGAGTTTGCAGCAGACTGTGTACACTCATAACATGCAGAGTTTTTGTAAAGCCCCTCTGTGAGATGCTGGAGCCATGGGAAAATATCATGCAAATGCAGATTTGGTGTTGAGGGTTAAGCACACCCCCTTGCCTAGAACAGGGGCCCGGTGATAGGCCACTTGGGCATTAATGGTGGAGGAGGGAATTTACTGAAACACTGTCAAAATGAAAGTAAACCTTATTCTTGGCTTTACATTTACTGTAAACCATTTTTTTCAAACCCAGATTGCCTTTATAGAATGAAAACTTTTAAGTGATTAGGTCTGTAGGTGGCTTAAATACCCATACAAAATTTGCGATACAAACGATGATCATGAAGATGAGTCGTTGCAAGTGTGTAGAATGTAAAAAAATCACTTAAAAAGGTATTTTTATGTTTATCAAGAAAACATGACCATTTATTTTTAATTTTAAAATGTAATACAGAGCTACCATAAAGAGGAGCTCCAGTCTCCCTCCAAAAATTAAAAGTCAGCAAAAAAAAAGTAAAATACTGTAGCTGCTAACTTTTAAAGAAGAACTATAGGCAAAACTTTTTTTTTCAATTTTGGATAGAGCAAGGGAGGGTTATAACCCCTGTCAGATTTGTCCGCCATCTGTGTTCCATTGCGAAGATTTCCCTTCACTTCCTATCCCTTAGCCAAACAAGAAACGATAGGAGATCCTTGCATATTAAGGGACTTCCTTGGGGACCCCAGGTCTCCAGAACTAGTGTCGCCATTGGAAGATTTCTCCTCTATTACTTTAATGGGGACAACCCAAAATTTGGGATTTTATTTTACTTTCACTTTCAGTGATAATGGTAAACAGGACAAATAGAGAGGATGAATCTCCCCAAAGGGGACACAGACAGCAATAAAAACTGACAAGTGTTCTAATCCATCTCCACTCTATCCAAAACTGAAAAAAAAAGTGTTGTCTTTAGTTATACTTTAATATAAGGGTATTGACCTGTCCAGGGATCCTGTGCTGCCCTCACCTGAGCCGATTCTTCATTTGGCCTTGCTGCTTCATAGCTGGTTTCGCACTGCGCATGGGTGAGCCGCACTGCGCTTTGTGATTGGTCCTGCAGTCTTCTGAGATCTGTGATGTGTCCCAGAAGGCTGTGAGGGAAGGAGGGGGCCAAACGTCCAGTCAGATTGGTGAAGCGACCTGACTTGAAGTGGAAGCAGGTACCTGTCAAAACTAGGTACCCTCCCCCCCCTAAAAAAAAAAAAAAAAGGGGCAGGGGGTGGATGCACACAAGCGGAACTTCTCCTTTTAGATGAAGATTCACTATAACCGATAACATATATTTGTAATGAAGATACAGATATTATCAGCCTAAAGAGCCTTTTGGATAAGACGACCTGGCTTGCTATTCATATTCCAGTTCATCCAAAAGGTGTTCAGTAGTATTGAGGTCAGGGCTTTGTTCAGACCATTTGAGTTCTTCAACACTAAAGTCCTTTAACCATGTCTTTATGGAAATGGTTTTGTGCACAGGGGGGTACAGTCAGGCTTAAAGAGGCATCCCCAGACTTTTAAGCACAAGGTTGGAAGCATGCATTTATCTAAAAGAGCCTTTCTCAACCTTTTAATACAGAGGAACCCTTAAAATAATGTTCTGGTCTCAGGAAACACCTGGTAGGTTACTGCATCTACAGCTCACTGTACATTAGTGTGATGGTCCAGAAGAAGAATGTTCCCTACATTTGTGGTCAGTGGGAATAATTCCCCTCTAACAGATAGCTAAATAAAGATCATTGGTTTGACTGGTAACTGATCTGGTAGCAGAAATTGCTCCTTGCCCAAGGAACCCCTAGCAACCTCTGAAGGAAGTCTGTGTGCAGTAGCAATATGTTTACTATAGGCCTGTGATTGTAATAGCTGACATATGTAAAGCATTATGGTCTGTGTGTTTCCTCCCAATCATTGCGTTGTAGAAGAGAAGGTCTAAAACTGAAAAGCAACAAAATTTGCTCCCAAGTTTCTTCTCCTGTTTTTCTTTAGGCAACTAAGGTTTAAGGCAGCCAAATAGTTTTTTCACATTTTAGGTTGTCGTATCTTTTACCTGAATGTAATGTTTGCTTTGATTCCTTAGTTTATTACAATTAATTTTAAAGATTTTTAGATGCCTTATCTGGTGATCCCCGATATCAGGTCATTGGATTATCCGCCCTTCCTGAAGTGGACGTATGACTGAATGTTGTAAATTTATGTTAAGAATCTTGCAAAGGTGGATAAATAAGTAATATCAGAACAAAGTTTATTTTTCTGAAGATCTGCTCCAGTTTCTCTCCAGCGACCTAACCGTAACTTCAATAGCCCCTATGTATTGGGTTGAGAAAAAGGGAGAACATTTAGACCAAAGCAAAGGACACATTATCCCAGTTACACTCAGTGAAAAATTAATCCAAAACATGACTAGCTTCTATTTTATACCATTAATTTTCATTTAGGATTTGAAAATAGGGAGTTGTCAGCATGTTGTAGTAGTAGGGATGGCCCAAGACACCAGATTTTGTAGCGGCAGAAACTAGACTGAAGTTGAGCTGCTTGTCCTTGCCCATGGAAATTATGGAAAATCATTAGTTGGTTATAATAAGTGATTTTAACAGCTCTACGTTTTAATATAATATTTTGATTTTCATTGAACTGAAGTTATGAAGTTAAAGCTGGTAAATTCACAAATGAAATACATATATGGGCACTGTCCTGAGATTAACAAAACCACAGTGAGTTTAATGACCTGACTTTTCCCCTATGCAATAAAGCTAGGTCACCTCCCTGTCCTCAACCTGTGATAGGACTAGAGGATTTGCTCACACTTCTCCTCTCTTCTTATCAGCATGTTCCTTGTCGGCGCATGCGGTATAGTTTGGCACCTGGTGGTGTTGCTCCTTCGCTCTAAGTTATGCTCTACAGGGAGTTACAAAAAACTAATACCAGCTTAAAATCAGGTAATTAACTCTAGCTGCATTTAAAAATAAATTTTTTTATTCAAAGAATTTTATTAAAGATACTGCAAAGTATACAGAAGAAAAAAGTAATGTCATAACACGAGCCTGTTTAACCGCTCAGGGAGGACTGTTGTATTTCTTAGTAAAAAAGGAAGGGGTAGGGAAAAGACTGTAAATTATCCAAATACCAGTAGAACAGAGGTCCCTCCCCACTTCGTAAGGGGGGGGAGCATTTAGACATTGTTTGCAAAAGAGTAAAGGATAAATTTGGAGGATTAGGAGAATGGCAAGCATAGCACCCCAAAAAGAGACTCGAGACATGTAAGAGCATGAAAAAAAGCAAACTGGAAGAAATGAGTGTGGGCGTCACAGTGATATAGAAAAAAAAAGATAGAGAAAAAGGGGGGGAGTCACAGTGGTCAGCAGTGCCATAGTGCCTATTCAAGATGATAACATGAAAAGAACCAACAAAGAGTCAAGGCTTTATCAGATATTCATCAAACTCTGGGTGAAGGAAATGGTCCACCCACAGCTGCCAAATTTTAGTGTAGATACAAACCCTATCCTACAAGGTCTCTTCAACAATCACATAGATCATTGCCTTGGTTACCCTGTGTTTAGTTTCAAGAAGACAGAGAACAGGTCACTTTTAGGATCTGGCAATAGTCTGCTTAGCAGCGGTGGTCATTTGGAGCAGGAGTTTAAATTGGTTCTTGGTGAGTTCAGAAGGGTAGACATTTAATACTCTGAATTGGGGATCTGGTTGGATACGGAATCAGGATGTGGAAGATTTTGGACCAAAAGGGCTGTACTAGGGGACAGGTTCCCCAAATGTAAAGATGAGTTTCTTTTCCTTGGGATTGTCCCAGAAGAGGTACTTTCTGCTAAAGTTATTTTAATGTGGACAAGGACCCTATTCTTGGCTCGTAAACTAATTTTTACAAAAATGGATTTCGCCTGCACCTCCAACTCTTTCTCAATGGTGAGATGCTCTTCATTAAATTTGCGGAGTGAAGAACTGATTTATAAACATAGGGGTTGTTCCAAGAAATGTGAAAATAACGTGGTCCCTGTGGCTGTCTTCTACTGAGTCAGCACATGTTTCCTAACCCAATGCTGATGATTAAGGAATTTGGGTAAATGTTCTGCCACTCGCATATGGTTTATTATATTTGCACTTGTATCTTTGGAATCATAGGCCTATACTTGAAGTGGAGTCTTAATGAAGAGTTTGAAGCTTGATCTCCCTTTTACTGTAGATATATGGTCTTATGTCTTGAAAACCTATGGAGTGAACAATTTCTTTATTGTGTTTTTTTTAATTATTTTCTGATTTCCATCAATTTTGCTCAAATTTTTTTTTAATTTGAGATAAAAACATTCGTTCAATAACATCTACCTGATTTAAAAAAAAAAAAGAGCACCCAGGCCTCCCCAGCCATTGATGCAGATTGACAAAACGTATTTGGCTAGCTCTTTATAAACAGTTTCAAGTGCCAGTATATTCTGGGTTGCTTTGTGAGTTGCCTGCCAGATGTCTTTAAATACATTTTATGTTTTAATTAATAGCATTGCAATAACGTTCGTGTTTTGGTACTTTTGTTTTGTTTTTTTAAAGCCCAACTCAATGCAACTAAAAAAAATTATCCCTTGCAGTGGGGTTGTGCCCAAACTACAAGGGATAATTGCTTGATTATGTTCCGGAAAAGGAAATATGCTTACCCTGACCCTCTGCAGCTCTCCTGCAAATAAAGGAGATAGCAGATCTACTGGTCCTCACAGCTTGTGCACCCCCACAGTCTAGTGGTCCATGGTCCTAATGTCATCAGGACCAAAGTAGGGTCCATAGCCCTATTCTGGACATGAGGACACCAAGGGAAAATCCACCACCAGTTTGTGAAGGAGTGCCGTCTGCCAGGGAGCGGAGGATCAGGTAGATAAAACTGGTTTCCTGTCCCCTGGACAAAGCAAACTATTAACCCTTGCACTGCAGGCATTCCCCGGAATTGGGTTTTACATTCCTGCCTGTAAAGCAATTTAATGTATGCTGGTCTGGCTGTAAAGCAATGTATTTGTATGCAAAGCATCACAATACAGAGCATCCTTCTTCCTGTAAAGCAATGTAAGTGCATGCAAAGCATCAAAATACAAAGCCCCCGCCTTCCTGCAAACTTTCAGTTCTAGCAGTAGAATTTGCCGTTTGTGGCCCCTTAGCCTCAGGGCCCTAGTACAGCTATACGCAATGGGTTTGTCTACTATCGTTCATAAAATAAGGCAGTTATAATTTTCAGGCCTTTACCACACTAATATAGCATCTTTTTCTAACAACAAGGTCAGGCAGTATGTTTTCTTGAAAATGTAGCTTTCTTATTAGAGGCTTCAGAACAGCTTGCTGCCAATTCATTAAAACAATAACTGGCTTTATTGCTGAATAGGCTGTGTATAATAACCTTGGGCATCGCTCTTACACTTCAGCGTATTTGCTGCTAGAATGAAATATTGATTTTATCATTGCTCTAAGGTATAAATTACTTGAATATCTTCTGAATGTTGATGCTTTGTAACTCAGTCCAGAGAAAGAAAAGCCTAATGTACTGCACAGGTATCCCAAAACTCTAAATATTGACACTTCTGCACTGAGAACCACTTGGCTGGGCATAGTTTTTCTGTTCCTGAAATTAGTTTCTTTTTTACAAAATGTCATTAAAGTCCAGTCATTACGCCAACAAGTTTTCCTTATAGTTGTAACTGGGCTAAAAGAAGATATTTTCATCTATATAATCTCCTTAATTACATGAACATTTGCGGAATGGCTTTCTTTAGCTAAATTAATTTTTTTGTATATTTGTCTATAACGATACAAATGAGTTATTTGTAAAGTGATATTTTCTTATATGTAAGACATGTTGTTTCTAGCATTTGTCTCTGGGAAGATTGTGCAAAGAGACCCCTATGCTTGGTTTTCATTGGTGGAGTTTAAAAAGAAAGATTCAGAACTGGACTCATTCAAAAATGTTCTGTCTCTATAAACTGTGCAGGCTTACTTTTGAGAGATTTGCTCCCTTAAGCTGCCCATAGATGGGTAGAATTTCAAACGAAAATCCTTCGGAAAAGGTACTAAGAAAGTTTGTTCATTTTTCTAACCATTAGTCAAATAGACTTTTCTTTTCGACCGCAGTGACGATAACATTTTAAAAAGCAGGATGAACATTTTTGTTTTTCAAATAAATGGATTTTTAACAGTGATTTTGCAAAAAAAAGAAAAGTGAAAATTACATTAAAAAGGGCTTTCACAAAACATAGTGCATCCTTTGTCATCTTTCTCATAAATATACTAACAAGGCCAGTGGATTCTGCATGGTCCTCTTCTCCTACACTGCTCTCCTCCTCGTCCCAGCCACCATCTACTTGTAAATCATAAGTGAACTGGCTTTGTTCTCAGGGTTCTTGCAGCCAGAACAATGGTGACATGCCCCAGTGCAAGTGCATAAGCTGAAGATTGCCCCAAAAGAATTCTGTGAGTCATGGCATGGGTATTCCAGAAGGTTGTGGGCAGCTGGGGCTACATCATTCTTACAAGGTCAAGAAAGGTAGCTGCTCAGATTGGCATTTCCAAAGAAAGGTGTTTGTAAAAAAAATGATCTGCAAAGTTGAGGGAGGGAGCAATATAATGTTAAGTAAAAGACAAGAGTGAAGGTCCATTTTAAGATAAACAATGTAGTACTCACTCAGAATATAGACTTGCTGCTAATGAACTCCACTTTCCATTCATTGTTAGCTTTGTTGGTACACAATGGGTTCTCTCATAACTTTGGGCGTTTGTATTTAGTTGCTTTGAATTTGGTAGCACTTTCAAAATTATTAGGTATGGCATATTTGCTCATTTGTGTTTTCAAATCCTGTAATTGTGTTCTAAGCAAATATAGATCATCACCGCATTTCAAATTTCTGAAAAAAAGGTAACCTGAAAAAGGATTGTGAAACTGTAATGAAACTCTAGGCAGAGGTTTGAGAAGTCGGTGGTTTTCATAGAAAGTGGAGTCCTTTATATTCTGCTGTCAGCCAAGTGTCCGCACATACTGAGCCATAACGCTGAACAGATCTGTCAGACGACAGGACTGTGGTGTCACCTTGTGGCCAGATATGTTATACATGAAGGAGAAAATGCTTTGCAGTGTGCATTGAAATTTTTGCATTCCTAGTTATTGATCATCATTTTGGGTAAAGTACTTGGTTTATATAGAAGAGCATTTATTTATTTGGTATGCTGGCTGATGGGATTTGTTAAAACTCTGAAATTAATGTACAGGTAATTAACACTTATAATATAAATAATAACAAAGTATGTTTGTGTGCATCTGTGGGGGAGATTATGCTCTTTATTTGTAAGCCGAATGCTACATTGTTGCTCACTTGATGGTTGAGTCATGATGCATATTAAATATTAAAATGAAGTGAACATGTGAAGGGCAATGATGAATGCAGTTCATGTAGATCAACCTTTTTAACGTAAGGGAACCTAACTTTATGGTATTGGGGAAACTTTACTAATATTTCTACATCTACATTAGTGTGATGGCCACTGTGGAGAATGTTCCCTATATTTGTGGTTATTGGAAAGAATCCCCCCTTACAGATAGCTAAAAAAAACCATTGCTGCTCCATTTGAAAGAGATAAGTTGCTTGATGCTCAAGGAACCCCTAGCAACCACTGAAGGAAACCTGGGGTTCCATGGAAGCCTGCTAAAGTAAAGAGAGACAGTCAAAAGGCAGATTTTTTTTTTTCTGTTGCTGTCTGTAAATCCACTGTGAGATTTTCCCTTTCCTTGAATTCCAATATCAACATTGGGACTACCAGATGAAGTGAGGTAGAACATCCAGTGGGAACACAAACAAATAAAAAGCTGATGGACAGTTAACAGGTGGATGACCACACACTGTCACAAAGATCAATAAGTTTTGAAAAAGTTAAAATTGTCCAGTTAGCATGATGCACAGCAAGAGCAAGTGTTGACGCGTTTCATGCCAACAGACAATCATAACCAAAAGGTGTTATGATTAATTGTCAATTGGCGTGACGTACAGCAGCACTTACTACTATGTGTCATGCTATTTGGACTTTTTGATTTTTTTTTTGTCAATAAATTTGTGTGGTCGTTCACCTGTTAATTGTCCATGTTCCATGTACAAGCCAGACTGGCTTCTGTGTTTTTTTGGGGTTAGAGAGAAGTGGACCAAGCTGGAGTGGTGTATAGTGTTTTAAAATGGAGGTTACCACATTTACCACCTCTACTGAAAATAGTATAGTTGTTGCTGCTGTGTCCCTGTTAGAGAGCCTTCCCCTCCCTTCCTTTCCTGGTGACCACGCTGTCATTGGCATCAGAGGTGAGGGTAAACCTCTCCAGCTGGAACACACAGCCTATGGTTCCAACCCTTCATGCCACTATACAAAACTGTAAAAGTATTGACTGAAGATTTACTTCTACATGTGGGAAATATCTTTAAGGGAACTTTTCTACTGATTCTAAAACCTGCCAAATGTAGTAAATAAGGAAGGGTGAAAAAGATCTGTTGCAAAATCACAATAACCTGGGTACATTTTATTTGGGTGAATAATACCAAGAAGAGTGATTCCCAAAAATATAAAATTTCCCCACCCATAACATTGAAATAGTAAGGATCCAGCATGAGAAGTAGGGATACACAGATGTATAGGCGGCCAAAACATACTGGTCGAAAATAGTGTCATTGGCATTTTACCGATACAAAAATAACTGCCGATACATGCAAAGTCGCATCTCGTTGACTTTTATGTAAAAACGCCCTCTAGTGACCTCAATGCACATAGCGTCTCAAAGACCTTCATGCAAATTTGTGTCCCTATTCACTTTAATGTAAGAACACCCCCTTAGTGACTTCAATGCAAAATTGCATCTCATAGACTTTAATGCAAAAAGCCCCCTAGTGACTTCAATGAAAAATTGCCAGCCACATTAAAGCGGAGTTCCAGCTGGAAAAAAAAAAATGTCCGCAGCTACAAAAACTGTAGCTGCTGACTTTTAAAATACAGCCACTTACCTGTCCCTCGGTCCAGCGGTGTCCTTACTATGGCTGGTTTTACCGTCCGTCTTCTTTCCCTGGCGCCGGCATCTTTAGTGTGGGCACCCGGCTGTGACAGCTTGCGGCTTCGTTGCACTTTGTGAATGGCTCTATAGTCTTCTGGGACCTGTCACGTGTCCCAGAAGACTACGAGGAGGGAGGGACAACAACTTCCACTTCTGATCACCTAGGCGATCGCAGCGGAAGTGGGAGCAGGTAGCTGTCAAATTCGGGTACCCACTCCCCAAAGGTGCCAATTCTTAATGCAGAGCAGCGGACAAAGCATTAAAGCGGAACTTCCCCTTTTGGGTAGAACTCCGCTTTAATTAAATTAAAAAAATTTAAAAAAAAAGATATAAATTGAAATATTTATGCAAATATTTCATATTTCCCAACTTTAGCCAGTAGGGGAAAACTCCCCCAATAGAGCGGTCATTTTTAAAGAGCTCATCAACCAGTACCCTTCTAAAACAGACCTAATTTTCTGGAAATGATAAACTACACCCCACACCTTGCCTTCTGTGTCCCACAATGGCTAAAGAGGAATTCCAGCAGCTACTAGGGATATCCAGCAAAAACTGCAATTGTGTCGAAGTCGAAACATACCCTTGGGTTATTTTAATCGGAATTCTCTGTAATCTAATATAGCCAGGATACAGTGAGCACCTCACAGGGTCACTCCAAGTATACCTCCTTGAAGTCTTTGCTTTGTTACATCCTAGCTCTCTGCTTCCAGCATCACCAATCAATAGGCAGGTTTGACTTCTAGTGTTGATTGGGAGAATCTTTTTAATATTAATATTTTTTTTGTCTTTTGACAGAAATAAGCCTAGAAATAGCTTTTCTGGTTCTTAAGCAGGGGTTCTCACATTACTGGATTACTCTAGCAGCAAAAATAAAGTTGACCAAAAACCCTTTTTTACTTCCCCTTTTAATTCAGCAGTTTTGTGTATTTTAGAAGGAAAGTGTAAAATCAGTACTATACTTTGCTATAGAAGCATTTAGCTGCAAGACGTGCTGTGCAGATGTTGTAATTTGTGTCTTTCTCTTCCAGGGCGTGAAATCCCCATATACAAATGAGGCCACTTGTTGAGCACGTACCCAGTCGCTGAGAATGCCTCCACTGGTACAGGAAGCTGTGGCTGTCGTGAATGGAGAGGTCAGCAGTGAAGACAGCCTAGTCTTATGGGGTGGCCTGGCTGTACTATCCAACCTTCTTTTCATTACCATCCTCTTCTTCCTCTGCTCTAGCTGTGACAGGTAAGATCAAATCATTTTATTATGCACTGAGGACTAGACATGGATGTCACACAAAGGACATCAGATCACAGCCCCAAAACACTGGCTGCTTAATAGAGCTGAAATCACAATGGTGGTGCATATATTGTAGGTTAAAATAGCAGTGATCACTAATGTGATTATCAGTCACTGCCATGGAATGTAATTTAATAGCATCAATCTATTATTCTACAGCAGGGGTCCTCAAACTTTTTAAACAGAGGGCCAGTTCACAGACCTTCACACTGTTGGAGGGAGGGGGGGCTGGACTATAGTTTGAAAACAATATGAACAAATTCCTATGCACACCGCACATATCTTATTTGTAGTGCAAAAAAAGAGGAAAAAACAATACAATATTTAAAACACACTAGACACCGCAACGCACTGTACACCAGAACGCACTGTACACCACAACGCACTGTACTCTGATACACTGGACACTACAACGCACTATACCTGGTGCCTGGTGTGCTCTCCTTTTCTCCTGTTGTTCCTCTGGATGCAGCAGGTGAAATCTGGGGCTTCCAGGCTGCTGCTCGATGGGTGCTCACGGCTGAGGACCCAGCGAGCAACTTAGCTATTTGTCGGCCGGTGCCGGTTTTTTGTTTTGTTTTTCTCCTGGCGGCCCGGATAAATGTCTTTGGCGGATCATAGTTTTATTTTATATTAGATGTTGAATAGTCATTTAAAACTTGATCATTACCCAATGTAGCTCCCACTGGGAGTCATACTTAAAAATACTCCACCAATGGTACCTGACCCCGGTTAAACTTTCCATCTGCTACCCGAAACAGTCCCCTACATGCTGGAGACTCTGTGGTGAGCCAGGCTCAACAATCCACATTTTGTGGTCATGCAAATCACTTTGTTCCTTCTGGAATACTACATTCCAATTAATCTCTGAAATAAACAAAATTCCGTTAGTCCCGAACCCCTCATTAGCACTCCTACACATCGGAATAGAGAAACTCCTTACCCATTCCCGAACAGTTATTACCCACATACTCTTTGCTGCCAAAATTAATATTACTAGATTATGGAACACAAATAATACCCCCTTAATCACTTAATTAATTACAGACCTTAACACTCAGGGGTTTATTTACTAAAGCTGGAGAGTCCAAAACCAGACTCCCTTCTGCATAGACACCAATCAGCTTCTAACCTCAGCTTGTTCAATGAAGCTTTGGCAATGAAACCTGGAAGCGGATTGGTTTCTATGCAGAACGGAGTCTGATTTTGGACTTTCCAGCTTTAGTAAATAAACCCCTCAATGTCAAATGGAAAAACTATCCACAATTAACACTTCCTCCTACCACAAATTCAATATCCAGTGGACCCAATGGCTAAACCACCCAAAATGTTATGTACAACCCTGATGACATCTCAAGAGATGAATTCACACTGCGCACCAAGACTGGTATCTCCTCAATTACCCAGTTATATCCCTCCCTCCCCAATCCTATCCTCCCCCACCTCTCCACTAACA